>NC_141686.1:251424716-252624716 GCF_964263255.1 Lissotriton vulgaris | reverse complement strand
TTTTATATAAACACCGGGTCAGCTCCGGTAATGGTCGTGTGGGATACATTAAAAGCAGGCATAAGGGGAGAGACGCTCCGATTTTCCATCAGAAGAAACAAAAAAGAGATCAAGATCAAATGATAAATGCTGAAAAGAAATTAATATAGGCCGTCCAGTCAGGAACAGGAATTGAAGAAGCGCAGATTATGGTAACGGTTGCTAAGGCTGAGATGGGGACTGTACTAGCAGAAAGAACAACTGCAAAATGGGCCTCGCCCCGAGAAAGGCTATATGAATGTGGCGAACTTATTGGCCACCAACTGGCTATATCCACCAGACAACAGGCAACTGCCAACGTAATCTCTTCAATACAAACAAATTCTGAAGGGATAACTAACAATCCTATAAAAATAGAGGAGGCTTTTACAGAATCTTACGAGAAATTATATACTAAACCTACAGGATATAGAGAAATGGAGATTAATAATTATTTAGAGGCAATACCGGTAGCTGAACTCAATAGAGAGAGCCGCGATCAAATAGAAATCTCTCTAGTTTTTACGAGGAAATTGCGACAGCATTAGCAGCCTTCCAGATGGCAAAGGCGCTGGAGAAGATTGCATTCCAGTTGAATTCTGCAAAATCTTTTCGTAGAAAATAAAATAACTTTTTACAAACGTGGTTGTCTTTATCTTTAACGGGTCCTCTCCACCGCGTTCTTGGTCTACTGCAAAGACCGTAATATTCCTCAAAAAAGATAAACCACCACTGGAGATGTCTTCATATTAGACCCATAACTCTTATGAATACGGACTCTAAAATATTTCCTAAAAGTATTGCGTCTAGACTATCTTCAAATATTGAGCCTCTTGTCCCCAATTGGCAGCATGGATTCATCCTGAAAAAGGGCACCATGGAACATATCCGTCGGACTATTACCTTATTTGACGCCGCCAAATTAACAGGAGTCCCGATCGCATTAATACTTTTGGACGCTGTAAAAGCGTTTGATCGTGGTCTCCTTGCAATTCTTGTGGGGTGTCATGTGGCAGTTTGGCTTCGGTACTAGGATTCTGCTGTCGCTGCAGGCACTATATCAAGAACCTACGGCCAGAATATCAATTAACGGCCGCTTGACAGAACAGATAGGGGAAACACGCAGGACTATACAAGAGTGCCCTTGCTCCCCGCTGCTATTCGCCCTGTATATCGATCCTTTGATTAAAAAAATTGAACTCAATTCTGAAATAATAGCGGTGAGTAGGTTCGGCAATGACACGAAGATCATGGCCTATGCTGATGACCTTGCTATAATAACTCCAGAGCCTAAAAGGGCCATTAAGGCTATGGAACAAGAGAACAAAGAATTCGGGAAGATATCTGGACATGCCCTCAATGAAGCAAAAATGCAGATTGTCTTAAAGGAGAAAATAAATTGTGTTGACGATAGAGTAACTCAGAAGGCCAAATACGTAGGGGTTAACATAGTTTCTAACTTGGGCTTAGTTGTAAAAGAAAATCTGACCCCGTTAGCAGCCGAAATGAAAAAGTCACTCAAAAAAAATAACAACTTACACTTGACAATAGTAGGGAGATGCAACATTTTAAAGATGACCTTTTTCCCCAAATTACTCTATTTTTTTTGTTTAAAAAAACTTTATTTTGTTTTATTAGAGAAACAGGAGAGAAAAGAAAAAAAAACGACAATCCCGCATATCTTCCCATGCAGGGGGCACTCATAGAGGCAGAGAGCAAGGGGGTTGAATTCTAGAGAACGACCACAATCCAGCTTGGAAGGGCAGTCCAGTGAGACAATAAATCAGTTCAAGTATTGGATATAGCCGAGCCACAGTTCAAGATTCTCGGTGGGGTGGGAAGCTCTGCAAAGTAGGAATAGCGATACATATATACTTTGCCTATTGTATAAGCCCTCTATATGCCCCATGTATCATTGAAGGTGTCGCGAGAAGACAAACTAACAAAGAACAAACCTTTCCACACACCTCCCACCCCCCGGTGGTGGTGACAACGTACACTCATTCACTCATCCTGAACTCCATATTTAAACCTGAAATATATGGAGGGCCCACACCGTGGAAGTGGGCAAACTGCGGATGGCAAACCTCTTGAAAGGAAGCGAACCAAGGGTCCCCATCAGAACATAACGTTTTTGAAGTTGCCCAGGAAGATGTCCTCTACCTGTTCCGTGCTCAGCAGTTTCCACAGCCTCGCATGCCACAGGGAGATCGCCGGTGCCTCTGGTTTCTTCCAGGCTGCAGCTAGAGTGAGTTTGGCAGCTCCGATACACAGCCACAAGATCGTTTTGTCCGCTCGGGTCTGGTGTTCCAGATCCGGATCTCGAAGACCCAGCATCACATGGGCCATTGAGTCAGCTACAGGGTACCCAAGAATCTCTTTGATATGGGATAGGATCTCTTCCCAGTATGGACGAATAATCGGGCAGTCCCACCAGATGTGGCGAAAATCTCCAAGCAAACCACAGCCCCTCCAGCATCTGTCAGAGGAGGAGGGGAAAATGCGATGCAACTTGGCCTGGTACAAATACCAGTCCATGAGAGTCTTAACATGGGCCTCCCTTAGTTCCACCGAGTGATTATGCGCAGCGATGTCCCTCCACAGGTGCGACCACTCCCCAACCGAAATATCTCGCCCGAGGAGTTCCTCCCAAAGGCCCATATAGCGGGGACGAGGTGACACCGCGGAGGTTAGCAGAAGGTTATAAAGAAAGGAAATAACGCCCTTCATGGTGGTGGTCCGTAATATGAAGGCCTCAAAGGGAGAGGGAGGTCTTGTGGCAGCGTCGTTGACCACAGGCGACATGGCCCAGTGAAGCAGCTGGACGTGGTGGTATCGCTCAGATGGCGGAACTCCAAAGTCCCGCATACAGTTGTCAAAGGTAAGCGGAGTATAGCCATGAAACAAGTGCGTGAGAGCCCGACAGCCCCCCTCCCTCCATACTTCGAAGGGACCCTCCTGCAACGCCGGCGGAAAGGCTGGGTTAAAGTGTATTGGCGTAAAGGGGGATGGGAACGTAGTCCAGCGTTCATCACTAGATACTGTGTCCCAAACCTTCAGGGTGGTGCTGGTGGGGGTACCAATGTAAGCGTTCTTGGGCCTATCTCCTTTGGGTTTCCACGCCAAGTCCCAGATTGATTTCCCAGCCACACTTCTGTCCATATGCAGCCAGTGTTTCTCCGAGAATTGTTGGGACCCGTAACTGCGCGGCTTTGTAGTATAGGTGCATATCGGGGAGGCCCACTCCCCCCTCCCCCTGCGGCTGACGCTGAATGGCGAAGGAGAACCGCACCCATCCCCCCTGCCAGACGAAACGCAGCATCTGGGTTTTGAGGCGTCGGAAGAAGTCCATCTCCAATGGTATAGGGAGCACCTGAAAGAGATATAAGAATTTGGGGAGAAGGACCATTTTAAGTGTGTGAATTCTCCCCAGCCACGATATGTACGTTGGCTTCCAGTGTTCCAAATCCGCCCGAGTCTGTGCCAACAACGGGGTGAAGTTCGCGGCATACAGTTTCCCTATTGAGGGTGTCAGCCGGATCCCCAAGTACAGGATGGAGTTGGAGGCCCATGGCAGTGGCGTGAGCGGTCTCAGTCGGTCTACCTCCGCCGAGGAAAGCGTAAGATTGAGAACATAAGATTTATTGTAGTTTACCTTAAAACTGGCCACCTCTTCGAATCGCAATAACACCTTCTGGACATGTGGGAGAGAATGAGCTGGATCCATAACCGAAAGGAGAACGTCGTCAGCAAAGAGGGTAATCTTGTGCTGCTCTCCGGTAAAGGGGAGACCCTGTATCTCTTCGTGTTCCCGCACAGCTAGCGCCAAACGTTCAATACTCAGGGCGAAGAGCAGGGGGGAGAGGGGGCAGCCCTGTCTGGTGCCCCGGGTGTGCGAAATTTTTTTTGATAGGTGGCCATTTACCGCTACTCTGGAGCGGGGGCTGTTATAGTTTGCTCTCACCATCGATAGGAACTTAGCCGAGAAGCCGAAGGCAGCCAAGGTGTGAAACAGGAAGCCCCAGTCCACCCGGTCAAAGGCCTTTTCCGCATCAAGGCCCACCAGGACCGCCGGTATTCGGAATCGGTTTGCCTTCTCTATCAAATGGAAACTCTTCTTGTATTATCATGGGTCTGGCGCCCCTTAATAAATCAAGACTGGTCCGGATGAATAAGCGCCGGCATCAAGTCTTGGAGCCTACCTGCAATGATGGAGGAATACAGCTTGGCGTCTATATTGAGGAGGGATATTGGTCGGTATGTTGAGCATTTAGACAGGTCCTTCCCTGATTTGGGGATAATCGAGATCACGGCCTCAGCCATTGAGCCCGACGTTTCCCCGGCCTCTGCCATGTTATTAAAAAGGGAGACCAGAAAGTCGCTCACCTCCGTCACGAATGTCTGGTAGAAAAGAGCGGTATAGCCATCCGGCCAGGTGCCTTATGGGGCTTCAGAGCTTTAATGGCGTCCAGCACTTCTGCTCTGGTGAGTGGGGCAGCAAGTAGCTCATTCCACTTCTCGGAGAACTGGGGTAGGGGAAGACCGCCTAGATAATTCCATTGGTCCTCAGGGTCAAGGGCCTCCCCTGCATAGAGAGTGGCATAGAAGCACCCAAAGAGATCAGCTTTGATCCCGTCACGATGCTGCAGAGTCCCTGCTGCATCCTGGATACCCCCTACGTAGTCCCTTTCCCTCTTATCCCGAAGCTGGCGAGCCAGGTGTCTCCCCACCTTGAGCCAGGTGTCTCCCCACCTTGTTCCCCTGGGAGTAGGAAAGGTGTCGTAGTCTCAGCAGTGTAAACCATGCCCTGTTGTTGTAATGGGCCCTAAGCTTCCCCCTAACCGCCGTCAATGGACGGAGGGTCGATCTGGAATGGTTCAATTTATGCGCTTGCTCAAGAGCAGCGAGTTCACCTTCCAGCTCCTCATGTTCCTTTCGACGTAGTTTGTTGAGGTTAGCATTAAGGGCCAGGCAGGTGCCCCTCATTGATGCCTTAAAGGCGTCCCAGGTGGTGAATATCGATGTATCGGACACGGGATTGAGAGTAAAAAATTCCCGGATTGCCTTCCGCAGCTCCTTACATGAGGGGTCATCCCAGACAAGCGAGGATGGGAAGTACCACTTGCGTTGCCCGTCACTCTTTGCAGACCAATGTAGCCCGAGCACGAGCAGGCTATGATCAGATACAGAGAGCGGGAATATACTGAAGTCGCGGACATCCCCTCTAAGGGCTTGACTCAAGAAAATGTGGTCCAGGCGGGAATAAGAGTGATGGACATGGGAGAAGAAGGTGTAGTCCCGAGAGTGGGGATGTAGTGACGCCACCCATCCACCAAGCCCAAGTCACTTATCTGCCGCTGAGTCTCAGTGGAGAACAATCCAGTATCAGATCTCTGCTTATGAGAGCTATCCATTTCCCTATGCCATACCAGATTAAAGTCCCCCTCAAAAACAGGACTCCCTCAACAAAGTCCTCCACTTTCCACAGTAGGTCTTGGAGAAAGCTATTTTGGCCTGCATTTGGAGCATACACCACCATAAAGGTGCACAGTTTACCATGTAACAGACCCTTGACCATCAGCCAGCGGCCTTCCTTATCGCTGCGGACACCCATAGACTGAAAGTGAAGGGCAGAACGGAAGAGGAGGGCTACCCCCATATGCTTCGTGGAGGCAGATGATCTATAAATAAGGGGGAAGTGTTTGTGTTTGAGGCGGAGCTCATCCTTGCGCGCCAAGTGAGTCTCCTGAAGGCCCACCACATCCAACTGGTGATCATTCACATACTTCCAAACCTTCTGGCGCTTTTGCGGGGAATTTAATCCTTTGACATTCCACGTCCCAATACTAAGTGGCATTACTGCAGACAGTCAAAGGCCCTCCCCGCCTCACCCACCCAAGGCCGCTGTAAGGCCACTCATGCTGGAGCACCACAGCAAGTACCCCAAAAGGGACCACATTCCAGGAGAACACACTTGAGCCAACCCCCCGCCGACTCCCCCCCTCCAACCTCCAGTCGCACAGACCGCCATGACCCATTTCGGGACATTCACCAAATCCACTCCGCTTCCACGCCCTCAAGTGCATCGGAAGTCCAATCCATCATTAATATCAATACAGTACAATCAAAATGGTGGACACCTAGAGTCCAAGTGACCAAGTCAGAACGAGCAGAGGGCAGACATACCACAGTCGACAAGCCAAGAGCTGCACCGAACCACACAGCCTGGTCACCACCACCGACCTCCCCAGTTCCAACCAACCCTCCCTCCTCCCACAACAGATCCCCCCAAAACCCTCCCCCTACCAAGATCAGTGAGCCCCATTTCCAAACTAGTAGAACAATAAGAGGCATCCAAGAGAGAGAAGAACACAAGAAAGAACAATGTTCCTGACATTTCCAGTGTGTGGACGTCCGCAGGCTCCCCCAGGGGGTGAGGATCCTGGCACCATTGAGTGTGCCCCCCAAGGTCCAGTCCGGGGTGTCTTCCCAAAGGTACAAAATTACCCATGGTACCTGAAGAAGTGGTGTCCCTCGGACGCCAATTAATCGTCTGCCCCGGGCTCAGGCCGCCCCGGAGCTATCCTGCAATGGCGCCACTATCACTGATGCTACTGAGGCAACCGCTGCTCCTCTCTCCTGTAGGCTTATCGTAGGATCAGGCCTCCTCGACGTAGCCTACCAGCCCACTCTCTGCCAGGATGGGGAGTGCCGTCTCTGCCTTGATGGGGAGCTCCCACCGCCTGGGGAGGGGGCAGCGTCATCCAGGCCCAGGAGGTCTTTGGCAGCCTGCAGGGATCTGACCTGAACCAACCTATTCTGCCAAAAGAAGATAAGGCAAAAGGGATGACCCCAGGAGTAGGGCACATTTTGTTCACGCAAGAAGGTGGTCACTGGGCGAAACTCCCGTCTCTTCTGGAGCGTCGAGGCAGCCAGGTCCTGGAATAGCTGGGGATGATGGCCCCGGAATTGTTCCGTGAATAGAAATCCGACTGACCGGTATTTACTCTTCCGCAGGTCAGGCACTGGCCCTGCTCAAACAATGGACCTACAGACACCCCGCAAGGAACAAAGGAAGTTTGGGGTCCCTACCGCCGGGAGCCGCTCTGAGTCAGGTTCTCCCCCAGGACCGAGCAGCCCACCGAGGCCACCCGCAGCAAGACCTTACATGCCCCCAGAGATCCAAAAGGTGAAGGGCGCGAAACGCGATGCGAGGCCTTTGCTCACCTCCCGTCGGGCCACCGATCCCCGGCCTTGCTCGCCAGACCCCTCTGTGTCCCACGTTGCGGTCCGGGTCTCCTTTCTGTCGCTCCTGGGGCAAGGGACAATGTCCCTCGATTGAGTGAGAGGCCGCGGTGCAGCGGGGCAACCGCCACGCCGGATGGTCCAGGGATCGCGCCCCCTCACCGCTCTCAGGCAGCCGTCTGTCCGTTCTCGGTCGCGATGCCTCCGGGCCATACCGCTCAATCCAGTCCGGGGATTCCCAGGCCTCACAACCCTGCAGGCCCCACGTCTCAACTGAAGCTGCCGAATCCGTACTCCAACTGGGCATATCACCGTTCCGGACCTCGCTATACCACCCCGTGGTACTCCGCTGCCGGTGAGGTGGCAAATTTGAGCAAGTTAGAGGCTCTAAACAAAGCTAAGCAGTTAGTGGCGCCAGAGGGACTCAGCAACACGTCCTACTCTGTCGCCATCTTGACCACGCCCCCAAATTACTCTATTTTTTAGGACAATTCCGCTAGAGTTTAACAATAATATGTTGCATATATTCGAATAAATCTTTTCCCAATTCATCTGGGCCTACGCACAGCCAAGAAGAGCTTTTAAATTTCTTTTACCACCCAGAGATAGAGGAGGGTGGGCTCACGCTAATATAAAACTGTATTATTGGGCTGCTGCTTTGCAATATAGCTCTGAGTTATTGCATGATCTTCCCGTTGAGAACCCCTAAGGACTGTCATCCACCTACACAACACTGCTAGGGGAGAGCGTAAGGGGTTGCCTCTGGCGTCAGCTGGAATATGGCTATTACAAACGGGTTAGATTCAAGACTTTGATGAATGCTTATAGAGTTTTTTTAATATACGTAAGCTACTCAGACTTGCTAAACTAAACCATTATTATTACCATTAGGAACAATAGTAACCTACCACTTATTTTCCAAAATGCATGCCTTCAACAGTGGTATCAAGCTGGTTTCTCTAAAATGGGAGATGTGATAACCTCCGAAGACATCTGGTCTTTCAATGCTCTTAAAACCCATTACCATCAGGGCAATAATCTGCTATTTCAGTATAATGCTATTGCAGGCTATTTAACGAACAAGACTGGCGGACTAGCGGGGTTTGCAAATATCGACCTTATAGATAAAATTCTAGGGTCTAGTATACCACGGATCGGAAACATTTATTCAATGTTAAATGAATGAAGGCCTGATGATGTAAGCAAAATAGATGAAAAGTGACATCTGAAATTGAATGTTCCACCTAACACTTTCTGTCATGCCCTAAGTCTGGCACAAACCCATACAGCGCCGAGATGCCCAAGGGCCTTTGTAGCGCTTTACAAATGTTTAAATAAATAAATTTACTGTCATCCAAATTGCAAGCACAATTTTTCAAAACAGGATTCTTCCGACATATAACTCCTAGCAGAGTTGCTAAATGGGGTACTAGTAGCGGAACAACTTGCCCGAGATGCGTTACTGTTTTCTATGCCTTCACTTTGTACTGTTTCCCTGATTGTGCCTTATTGCTTGTTGCCTTGCTTTGTTGCCTTGCTGCTTCATTGCCTTTGCTTATGCCTGTTTGCCCCCACGCCGGTCCTGCTTCCCGCCGGTGCGTCCTCTGTGGTCTTGTCTCTGCCCGCACTACTGTTTTCTGTGCCTTTCACTTTGTACTGTGTCCCTGATTGTGCCTTGTTGCTTTGTTGCCTTGGTCTATTGCCTTGTTGTTTTGTCGCCTCGCTGCTTCACTGCCTTTACCTGTGCCTGTTTGCCCCCTCGATGGTCCCACTTCCCGCCGCTGCATCCCCTGAGGCCCGCCCACCCCGCTCCCATTCACCCGTTCCCCCATCCAGCTGCTCCTCCCTCCCTTCCTCCCACCTCACCTTCTTATGGTGGCTGCTGTGCGGCAGTGTGTGCGACCCTTGACCTTGTCGAAGGGAGGCCGCTCCCCAGGCTGCTTAGCTCCACCTGACTGCGCCGTGCCCTTGACCCAGCTGCTGCTGAGTTCGATGCCCTCCTCCACCCGCAGGCTGCCACCTGCGCCTCATCCCTGGTGACCAGTGGTAGGCCCGTAGGTTTGTTTCTGCCCGCGCTACTGTTTTCTGTGCCTTCACTTTGTACTGTTTCCCTGATTGTGCCTTATTGCTTTGTTGCCTTGCTTTGTTGCCTTGTTGCCTTTTGCCTTTGCCTGTGCCTGTTGCCCCATCGCCTGTCCCGCTTACTGCCGCTGCGTCCCCTGTGGCCTTGTCTCTGCCCACGCTACTGTTTTCTGTGCCTTTCACTTTCTACTGTTTCCCTGATTGTGCCTTGTTGCTTTGTTGCCTTGTTGCTTTGTTGCCTTGCTTTGTTACCTCGCTGCTTCACTGCCTTTGCCTGTGCCTGTTTGCCCCCTCGCCAGTCCCTCTTCTCGCTGCTGCGCCCCCGCTCCCCTGCTCCCATTCGTCCATTCCCCCACCCAGCTGCTCCTCCCTTCCTCCCTCCCACCTCCTCTTCATATGGCGGCCGATGCGTGGCCGCACAGCGGACGAGTACAGCGGTCGCACCGCTGGCGTGCAGAAGGCTCGCCGAAGGCAAGCCCGTCTGCGCCCGTCCGCGCCTGTACCGCGCCCAGCGCCAGAACCCCTGGACCCCGGGGACGCCACAACGCCCGACTGCACTACGACGCCAGCACCCTCCACGCACTAAACCCCGGCCGAAAACACACCTGCTACCGGGAAACCCCAAAGCGCACCCAAGGACCCTTCAACTGCCGAAACTGCAACTTCACCAGCATCCGGCCAGCCAAACCGCCCACCAAGGAACCCAACTACCTCAGATGCATCCTCCTCAACACCCGCGCTGCCTGCAAACACGCCTTCAAGCTCTGGGAACTCCTTAACTCTACCTCCCCTGATGTCGCCTTCCTGACAGAGACCTGGCTGAACCCTGCCTCCACAACCGACATCGCCATTGCCATTCCGGAAGGATACAAGATCACGCACAGGGACCGCACCAACAGAACCGGAGGAGGAATCACCATCGTCCACAGGAATACCTTCAGAGTATCGACCAACACCGACGACAACCTCAGCACTGCCGAACACATGCACTTCCAGATCCACACCCATCCCAACACCACCCTCAGAGTTACCATCATCTACAGACCACCCGGACCCCGACCACAGTTCAGCGAATCCATCAAAGACTTCGTCAGCACGCACGCCCTTGCCTCCACGGACTACATCCTCCTAGGAGACCTGAACTTTCATCTCGACAACAACGACACCAGCTCCACCACCCTGCTTGACAACCTCGACAACCTCAGACTCAGACAGCTCGTGACAATACCCACCAACACCGCTGGCCACACGCTTGACCCCATCTGCACTGCACCACCGAACCCCACTCGACCAACCACCACTGCATCCACTTCACCTTCAGGAAGCCCACCATGCACCACCCCTCCCAACTGCTGCCTCTACGTTGCTGGAGCAAAGTCACTACTGACCAGCTCACCACCACCCTTGCCCAGAACCCACCCGCCGACTCCACCGACCTCGACACCGCCGCCCGCAACACCAGACAATGGATCGACGACTGCGCCAACACCCTCGTCCCACTCAAGGCACCCTCCAACAGCCAAATCAGCAAGAAAGCCACCTGGTTCACCGAAGACCTCCAGGCCTCCAAAAGAACATGACGAAAACTGGAGAAGAACTGGCTCCACGAACGATCACCAGACAGCTACACAGCCCACAAGAACGCCACCCGCAGACATCACCAACTCATCAGAGCCGCCAAGAGGGCCTCATTCAAGGACGAACTAGACAACAATGCACACAATAGCAAGCAGCTCTTCAAAATCGTGAAGGAACTCTCCAACCCCAGCTCCAACGACATCCCGCCTTCGCAAGACCTATGCGACTCACTGGCTACTTCTTCCACCGCAAGATCACTGACATCCACGACAGCTTCAACGCCACAACTGCCCCGACAACCACCACCCCCACCACCACCACACGCACAAACCATCTACTCTCCTGGACAAGCGTCAACGACAAGGACACCAGCGTGATCATGAAGACCATCCACTCTGGCTCACCGCTAGACCCATACCCCCACCACATCTTCAACAAAGCCAGCGCATCCATCGCACCCCATCTCAGCAAGGCCATCAACATCTCCTTCGAGACAGCAACCTTCCCGGAAAGCTGGAAACACGCCGAGATCAACGCCTTAGTTAAGAAACCAAAGGCAGACCCCAAGGACCTCAAGAACCTCCGGCCTATCTCCCTGCTCCCATTTCTGGCTAAGGTCTCCGAGAAAATCGTCAACAAACAGCTGTCCTGCTACCTCAAAGACAACAACATCCTGGATCCACACCAGTCCGGTTTCTGCAGCAACCACAGCACCGAAACTGCCCTCATCGCCACCACAGATGACATCAGGACCCTGCTAGACAACAGAGAAACAGCAGCCCTCATCCTCCTGGACCTGTCAGCTGCCTTCAACACGGTCTGCCACCGCACCCTACACATACACCTACACAACGCCGGAATCCAAGGGAAGGCCCTGGACTGGACCACATCCTTCCTCTCCGAGCGTCCGCCTCCCCCCTTTCACTCCAATGCCACAGAAATCATCTGTGGCGTACCCCAGGGCTGTGGATCATCTTATGGCACACCAGGGTCAATGTCTCCTACTACCAGGCATTTCTGGAAAACAGAAAACATCTATAAAACAGCACAGAAGCCTCCAGCAGTTCTCAGTGTCCCTGGGAACAAACCATACATCACAGAGTCCCTGGTGTTGTAGGGCGTAGGAATTCAACACCTAAGCTCTGTTTCTAGGGCCTTCAGCAGGTACTGTGCCTATGCGCACTCCAGAAGAGATGGTATGTAGTTTTCTGTATTTATTTTTTTTCTGGTATGGTGTGGTCTGTCATTGTACAGTATAGTATGGAATGGTCTGGTCTGTCATTGCTTAGTTTAGTACTCTATGTAAATGTATTTATATAGCGCAAATCGCCCACATCGCAGGCATCTATGCGCTTGCTTAGGGAACCCGTCCTGGTATTCCCCTGTGAGATACCCCGGCAGGGTATCCACAAGGTGAAAGCCAGGCATCCCGCCGCGAGGGGCCATTGTGGAGATTAAGCAAGCTATTGCCCAGAGTCGCAGAGTGTGAACTCGTCAGTCGAGTAGGCACCGGAGCGAGAATTATCGAGTCCGTGGAATTATTGAGCCCAACCCCCGTCGGGGCGGGGAATTGAACCCTGGTCCAGGGCCGATCTCAGCTTCCGGGTCTGCAGCCTCTAACCCCTGAGCCACACTTCTCCATGTCATGGCATGTCATTGTACAATGTAGTATGGTATGGTCTATCATTGTATAGTACTAGCAGCCTGTTCCGACGTAGTCCGGGTATGTATTGCTGCCGGCCAGTAGTATATTGTTTTGTAGGATTTCGTTTTGATAGCATTTCTTATCTGTGACAGGCCTGTGAAATGCTCCGATTCACAGTGCACTGCTGATGCACTTAAGAGTGCGCATTCAGTAGTGTGTGAACTCGAGTTTCCTTACTTTATTTTTCCTTGCAATATTATATAGTGCGAACTCGACAACATTGCATGAGCACAATTTACATTACAGAAGAACACATTAATTTGTGGTAGGCACGGGGAGACAAAGCAATTTGCCTGGAATCACAGGATGTTGACCTGATGCCGAGATTCGAACGTAGCTCCCCAGCTCTAAAGTTCGCAATTTTAGAACTAGTGGCGGGAGGTGTGTCTAAAAGTGTATGTCGGTGCTGGCCATCAATGAGAGAGACCTGTGCATTGTTCAAATCGGTGGTGAAAAAATATGAGTATGTTGCTGGAGATGTGGGCCGCCGTGCCACCAATGTACTCATAGGGGGAGGGTAAACACCCATTATTCTGCAACTTTCTTTCCGCAGACCATCACTCCGCATACTTTCAATATGAAAGTACCATGACTCCGCAATGCCATTATAACGCATGGCATTACATTTTATATGCTTTTACCACGCATACATTTACAACGAAATTCGTTGTAAATGCATGAATGGTAAAAGCATGTTTTTTTTAATGTTCGGATAAGGTAAGTATAGGTATAGGGGTATATTCTTTGGGGTACTGAGGTATATGTTTTGGGGTGTTTGGGTATTTTAAGAGTTCAGATATAGTTTTGGGTTATGGGGTACAGGGGTAGTTTTAGCGTTTAGGGATAGGTATGGGTTTTGGGGTACAGGCGTATTTTTAGGGTTCAGGGCTAGGTTTGGGTTTTGGGGTATAGGGGTATTTTTAGGGTATTTTTAGGGTTCAGGGCTAGGTTTGGGTTTTGGGGTACAGGGGTATTTTAGGGTTCAGGGGTAGGTTTGGGTTTTGGGGTACAGGGGGGCTAGGTTTGGGTTTTGGGGTGCAGGGGTATTTTTAGGGTTCAGGGGTAGGTTTGGGTTTTGGGGTATAGGGGTATTTTAAGGGTTCGGGGCTAGGTTTGGGTGTTGGGGTACAGGGGTATTTTAGGGTTCAGGGGTAGGCTTGGTTTTTGGGGTAAAGGCTATTTTTAGGATTTAGGTATAGGCTTGGGTTTTGGGGTACAGGGTATATTTATCGGGTTAAGATGGGTTAGTGTTTAAGGGTGTTGGGGTATTTTAAGGAGTAAGGGTGGGTTTTGATTATGGGGTGCAGGGGTATTTAAAGGGAGCAGGGTGAACACCCGGAGCTGGAATATACAGAACCTGGGAAAAAAAACAAAGAAATATTTGACACAACGCGCGCCTCGCACCCGCCCACACCCCCAGCACAGGATATGGAACTTGGCATGAAGGGCACATTGTAAAAACAACAGTTGATGGACGGAATCTATACTAATATAATAAAGAGAGAGCCCAAACATTTGAGGCGGGTAATCTCAGGAACCACAGCACCAATCACAACACCCAATACAGCGTTGGAAAGAGCAGTTGCAGCAGAAGGATATAGGCTATGCAGACGCCCACCATATACATTTAAAAGGTAAAAGAACCATGCCAGCAAAGTAGTCCCTTGTGGGCGTGTCTGCATTGTGCTGTGGGTGTGTGCTGGGGGCATTCCGTCACGAGTGTTGTTTTTTCTTCCCAGGTTCTATACATTCCTGCTCCCTTTAAATAGTAATTCAGTGGAGGTCCCATTCTCTTAAACCCACCCCAAGCACAGTTATGGCAAAAGTACAACTAAAAGGCCCTACAAAGCATTATGGGATGAGATTAGCATAATTTTTAGAATTCATGAAAGGGTTTCAATGTTTTTGAATTTTACTCATCAGGGACATCTAGGGACGGCGAGGTGAACTGCAGCTTGATGTATAATATTTTAAATGCTATTGCATTTGCCTCATCAGGGACATCTAGGGACATGAGGTGAACTGCAGCTTGATGTATAATATTTTAAATGCTATTGCATTTGCCTCATCAGGGACATCTAGGGACCACAAGGTGAACTGCAGCTTGATGTATAATATTTTAAATGCTATTGCATTTGCCTCATCAGGGACAACTGGGGAGAACGAGGTGAACTGCAGCTCTTTGTAGAATTATTTGGATACTATAATATTCACTTCCCACTGCTAATCTCGTCCCATAATGCTTTGCAGGGGCTTGATCATCACCTCTCTCACTGCTTGCTGGAAGCTAATTTCACTTTTGTGAAATGACTATATGCATTTTAGCATGTAGAAATACTTGTTATTTTACCTTGAATATATGAGGTTTCTGTTTTAATAATTGGAAATTTGACGGAACAAAATATTGCGGATTTATTGTACCAAGTTCGCGCCAATTCCGCCCACCCCTACTTTAAATACCCCTGCACCCCATAATCATAACCCACCCTTACTCTATAAAATACCCCAACACCCTTAAACACTAACCCATCTTAACCCTATAAATATACCCTGTACCCCTAAACCCCAACCTATCCCTAAACACTAAAAATACCCCTGTACCCCAAAACCCAAACCTAGCCCTGAACCCTATCAATACCCCTGTACCTCAAAACCCAAACCTACCCCTGAACCCTATAAATACCCCTGTATCCCAAACCCCAAACCTACCCCTGAACCCTAAAATACCACTGTACCCCAAAACCCAAACCTAGCCCATAACCCTTCAAATATCCCTGTACCCCAAAACCCAAACCTACCCCTGAACCCTAAAAATACCCCTGTACCCCAAAACCCAAACCTAGCCCAGAACCCTAAAATACCCCTGTATCCCAAAACCCAAACCTAGCCCTGAACCCTAAAAATACCCCTGTACCCCAAAACCCAAACCTAGCCCTGAACCCTTAAAATACCCCTGTACCCCAAAACCCAAACCTACCCCATAACCCTAAAAATACCCCTATACCCCAAAACCCAATCCTAGCCCTGAAACCTAAAAATACCCCTGTACCCCAGAACCCAAAACTATATCTGAACCCTTAAAATACCCAAACATCCCAAAACATATACCTCAGCACCCCAAAACATATACCCCTATACCCATACTTGCCTTATCCAAACATTTAAAAAAAAACATGCTTTTATCATTCATGCATTTACAACGAATTTCGTTGTAAATGTATGCGTGGTAAAAGCATATAAAATGTAATGCCACGCGTTATAATGGCATTGCGGAGTCATGGTACTTTCGTAATGAAAGTATGCGGAGTGATAGTATGCGAAAAGAAAGTTGTGGAATAATAGGTGTTTACCCTCCCCCGTAAGTACATTGGTGGCACGGCGTCCCACATCTCCAGCAACATACTCATATTTTTTCACCACCGATTGGAAAAATGCACAGGTCTCTTTCATTGATGCCCAGCACCGACATACACTTTTAGACACACCTCCCATTACAAGTTCCAGAATTGTGAACTTTAGAGATGGGGAGCTGCGTTCGAATCTCGGCATCAGCTCAACATCCTGTGATTCCAGGCAAATCGCTTTGTCTCCCCGTGCCTACCACAAATGAGTGTGTTCTTCTATAATGTAAATTGTGCTCATGCCATGTTGTCGAGTTCGCGCTATATAATATTGCAAGGAAAATAAAGTAGGGAAACTCGAGTTCACACACTACTGAATGCGCACTCTTAAGTGCATCAGCAGTGCACTGTGAATCGGAGCGTTTCACAGGCCTGTCACAGATAAGAAATGCTATCAAAACGAAATCCTACGAAACAATATACTACTGGCCGGTAGCAATTCATACCCGGACAACGTTGGGACGGGCTGCTAAGACATAATAATGTCATACATTCATCCCAATACAGAGATCTGGGCCTAAATCCAACATTTTTTTTGCACTCCACACCACCTCAGCCATGACCCTGTGCCCCATGAGAACATTCCAGGCCGTACTGCCAAGCCATGTCTTTCCTGGACTCAAGCATCCTAGAACCAATTTCTGGCTATCAACCGTTTTCAGCCAAGATAGCTTGACTCCAGTGGTGTGAAGAGCATGGGACTCACGTCTGAGCATACCCATCCCACTCGGGGTGACAAATGCAAAAACAACAGTTGATGGACAGAATGCAGAACAATGTCATACATTCACCCCAGTACAGAGATCTGGGCCTAAATCCATCGTTTTTTTGCACTCCACACCACCCCAGTTCAGACATGGCCAGATGCAAATCAGCCTTGACCCTGTGCCTCATGGGAACAGTCCAGCCCGAAGGATGGAACGTACGACACGACCCCACAGCACAACGCAGACACGCCCACAAGGGACTACTTTGCTGGCACGGTTCTTTTACTTTTTAAATGTATATGGTGGGCGTCTGCATAGCCTATGTCCCTCTGCTGCAACTGCCCTTTCTAACGCTGTCTTGGGTGTTGTGATTGGTGCTGTGGTTTCTGATATTACCTGCCTCAAAGGTTTTTGGCTCTCTCTTTATTATATTAGTATGGATATACTTTTTTTTTGCTTTTTTCACCTACTCCTCTCCTTGCCTCCCAAATCCCAACATGTTTCTCATGGTAGTCCACTAATACATCAGCAATTATATTTTTTTAATGTTTACTATTTTGACAATTTGTTCCATAATTTGGTTTATTAAATTTTTCTTTTTTTGTTACTTTTTTTATTCATTATTGTAATTACATTTTGTTTTTCATTTTTAATTTTTTTGTTTTTAATTTTGTGTGTGCAATTTTCTCTTTTACATTTCCCCACCATTCATCAACCCCCTGTCGGCTGTAGGTACACAGCCGCACAACAGCATTAATTTTCCACATCCTAACTTGATGCACAAAAAGCAAACAGCAAGGTCTGTATGTGGTTGCTCTTTGTTATCCTTCCTGATTGTAAATGAAAGTTTATGTAGGTGAGATGTTTTTTTTTTAATGGCTGTGGGCCCGATTCACAGAACTAATTTAAGACAAAATCCTAAACTTACTACTTTTGGTATTCACAGAAGTTAGGATTTTGTCTTAATTTTGTCTTAAAACAGACTTAAGACAGACTTAAATTAGAATTTTGTCTTAAATCTGTCTTAAATCTGTCTTAATACAAACTTAAGGCAAAATCCTAACTTCTGTGAATACCAAAAGTAGTAAGTTTAGGATTTTGTCTTAAGTTAGTTCTGTACATCAGACCCTGTGTACTTAACTGCACTGTAAAAAAATAGCAAAATAATTGCAAATGTCATCCTGCACATTGCCAGTTATGTTAAAACAAGTATCTCTAGCTTTGTATGCTAAAGAGCATATAGTACTTTCACAAAAATGAAATCTGTGGAATTAGCAAGCAGTGAGAGAGGTGATGATTTTGGGATCCTCCCTAACCTAGGAGGATTACCAAATAGATGCCTTGAAAACAAAAAAGCACATCTTATTAAATTATTTGGTGGTGGTCCCATCCTCTTAGGACTACCCCAAGTACAGTTATTGGCAACAAAACATTCCCAACCATAGGCCCTGCAAAGCATTATGGGATGAGATTAGCAGTGGGCAGTGCATATTATATAGTATCCAATATCAAAATAATTCTACAAAGAACTGCACTTCCAATGGTGATCTGCTACAAAGTGCTGCTTCCGGTGAAGAGGAAAGTATCCAGGTGGATCCAAGCATGGATTGAAGATGAGAAGAACCTGAAAGCAGTGGGGACAGAGTCTGGGTCACTAGCCAGTGACCAGGGGCACGATAGGCGAATGTCCACCGATGTTGGGTGATTTCAGGTGAAAAGGGGGAAGTTTGACTTTCAGCCACAAGGACCAGGAGGCGTTGACAACAACCAAAATCTGGAATCAAGCTGTCCCATAAAGGATGTCGAGTGCTACAGTGTCAGTGCCTGGATTGGACCCAACAAGCCTTGGCAACAGCAACCCATGCAGGAAGTAAAGAAATGCTTCTGTGTAGACCAGTAAGGCCCAAGGGACTAACCACTTGGTTTGAAGTCACGGCACATCTGGAGCAATCAGGGAAGCCCAAGAAAAATCTGAGTTGCCTTTGTGGGAACCCACTAGTCGACGGACCATGGATCGCAAAGGGGCCTCAAGCAGAAATGCAAGGAGCAGGCTCACAGAACACTCGTGGATTGAAGGCCCACAATCTTCAGTGCAGATGGTGCTCGGGGCTTGGGCTACAAGTAACCCAAAGCACAATGTGAAGAGTTGTCGAGAAGTTAATGCACTAGCAAATGTGTACGGTTTCCAGGAGTTCTGGTTCCACATCACTAACGAAGGCTGCGGGTCTCAGCTTTGCTGGAGACTCGGGTCGACCTCTGAGGAGTCTGGAAATCTATTTCCTGGGCTGCAGGTACTTTGGAGTCCATCTGGAGCTTCAAAGATGCAGACCGGCAAATACTTTATTGGTGCCTGCCAAGCTGGGGAGTCACCCAGGGGAGATTTCTTCAGTCCTATAGTCTTGAGTAGAGCATCGAAGTTCCAGGATTCAGTTGCAGGGTTTCGCCCAGGGATATCGAAAGTCCTGTTGCCAGAGGTCCCTTACTCATACCTAAGAAAGGGGTTGGGCTAACTCTGGGGACCCACCTATGAGAGGGTTAGGAAAGAGGGGTGGCTATACCCATTTCCTTTGTCCAGTTCCGTGCCGGAGCAGGGGCTGGTAGCCCTGCAATCGGTTTGATCTGGGCTATGCAGAGGGACACCAAATGTGCCCCCAGTGCAGACTTCAAAGCACTCTCAGAGTGCACCCACCCAGCCCCAATACACTAAAGCCTGTCTGTGAGGTGGTTACACTGTCCTGTGACAGGAAACCTATTGTCCAGGCCTCCCCTGCCGGAATTTCGGTCAGCAGCAGGAGGACAGACTCGTGTCTGCGGCTGCAGCATCCATTTTGGGATGCCAGGGCTCTTTAAACTTTTTACCGGGTAGACCGGTGTGTACATGTCTCTCCCTCTAGAAGGGTGGAATTCTACCCCCACCGCCAGAACTGGCAAGGGGGGAGGTTGGATTCTAAAGTGTTTGACACCAGCCATCTCAAAATTAGCATATACCGTGAGGTTATAATTAGGCCTGGCGTAGTTTGCGTGGCAAATGAGGCAAATATATAAGAGCTGCTCTACAATCACATGCAATTTAAGCTATGTTTGTTTGCCTATGTCTTGAGGATGGTTTATGTACCACCATGATTTGGGAAGTTACATATGATTTTGCCCATATTAAATATAAGGATTGCTGTACTTACAGCACTAACTAGTGTCATTCTAGAGATAATACCTGAGAACATTAACATCTATAAATAGGGTACCTCTAGACTATTAGTTCTTACACTAACTGAGCATTTATGGGTTCACATAAAACATGGTTCCTATGTTGAATATATTGTTAATAATGCACTGAATATTTTATGTCTGTTGAGATTCTTAGCTTTTGTCGTAGGTTGCATTTATGTACGAACAAGAAACACAGTTCTATCATTGAAGGCATAACTACTGGTTCATTGTACAATGTTTTACAGTAATCTATAGTGGTTTCTCTAGCTTCTGATCTCGCCTCAGTAGATTTCTATTTGTTTCAATATATGTGATACAATATAAAAAGGAAATTAGCTTTCTCTCCTTGATCGTCAAATGTAAATTGACAAAGCATAGAAATTGCGTAAATGAAAGACCATGTGACTGTGCTATATTTGGCTTGCACTATTTAACACACTAATCTATGGGCCCGATTCACAGAACTAACTTAAGACAAAATTCTTAACCTACTACCATTTTCGTATTCACAGAAGGCCCTTACTCAGTTTGGTATTCACATAAGTTAGGAGTCCTAATTTTTAGGACTCCTAAATGCCTTCTTTGAATACCGAAAGTCTTAAAGTTAGGATTTTTCTCAATTTAGTAGTAGTAAAGTTAGGACTCCTAAGTTAAGGACTCCTAAATGCCTTCTGTGAATACCGGAAGTCTTAAAATTAGGATTTTTCTCAGTTTAGTAGTAGTAAAGTTGAGAAAATCCTAATTTTATGATAGAACTGTTTGAATGCCTAACTCCAGTAGTAGAGTAGAATCATATTCTGAAATTCCGTATTCAATAAATGGTGAAAAAACTGAAGATAGCTGGCTTCCCACAATTGTTTGGGGAAATTGACTGCACACAATCACCCCAAGAGAAACCACATGCATTCCATCAATGTGCAGGCAAAAGTGGCTCACCGGAGACTGTTCACCAATGTTGTCGCAAACTTCCCAGGAAGTGTGCATGATTCCTCCATCTTCCGCAAGCACCCCAGCCCTGGTCCCTCGACCCGGCCGCCGCCCAGCGATGACTGGCTGCGCCTGCGCCCACGGCCTCAATGCTCACCTACCACCACCGGCGTGTTTCCAAGAGGGCCCACCACATGCTGGTGTAACCTCCTCAGCCGATCGATGGATTCCGCGCCACAGACCCCCAGTGCACCCTGCGGCACTGCATGGCAGGGTCATGTGTGTGCTGACTGCTGCCTTTGGCGTATGGTCCAGCAGGCCTCTCAATTCTATTTGAGTCTTGATTTGCAGGACGGCGTATGGAGGCCCACTCATCATCGCAGGCTGTTCACCCACTCCGCTCTTCAGGTGCCCCTACCTCAGTGCATCGCAAGTCATCGTTCCGTGGCGGTAGGCCCCTTCCGGCCGCAGTGCAACGGGTGCCACCAACTCTGTGCAACGCAATAATGCACCCTGTGACTCAAGTCACACAATAAGACCAACATGGACGTAAGGGGGAATCACTGACCCTACATTCATAAATACTTTCAAACTTGAAAGATCATAGACATGACACATCTGTGTGATTTAGAATGTTTTATTAATAATCAGTGGAGTATTAAAGCTGGAGCAGTCCTGGCCATGCAAACCCTACTTTAGATTGTTGCCCCGTGTAGGGCCAGCCAGAGTCCTTTAGGGATTGACAAGTTCATCAGAAGCGGAATAGTTCAGTCTGCAGTCTGATTGCTGTGTCCTTGGTAACCAAACAGAATATGTGAGTCCATGTCAAGGTCAAAGGTGAGTGTTGCAGAGTGTATCAGGGGACCGTATAAGGTGATGATGCAGAGGGCAGAACCAAGCAGTAACAGGCCATATGGTGGAGACGAATGCTACCGCTTCCTTCTTACCACTAAGGCAGAATCCTCCACATCTTCGTCCTCTGATGTTTCATGTGCCTCACATGTGGGTGGTGTTGTTTTGGCTGCAGCACTGTGTGGCAGTGACACATCAGTAGCCGGAGGTGGCTTGTCTGCAGCACTGTGTGTCACTGACACATCAGGGGACGGAGGTGGAATGTCTGCTGCACTGTGAGGCACATCAGGAGGCAAAGATCTGGATGCAGTGGTAGCAGCAGCATTTATCTGTCCCACGCCTTGTGGCAGAATTGCCATGATGAGGATCTGCAGGGCATGGTTGATCCCAGCAACATTTCGCTGGGGGAAACATCCTTTACAATGCAACTTTTACTACGCACTACCATTACGACGCAGCTATTACAACGCAAGTCGTTACAACGACTTGCGCTGGAGGGAGCTGTAGGATAGGGAATAGTTTAATTTTCTATCCAACACCTTCCCTACTACCCACGGGGACTGGAGTTGGAATAGAAAATTAAACTATTCCACTATCCAGCGCCCCCCAACGCAAGTCGTTGTAACGACTTGCGTTGTAAAAACTGCGTTGTAATGGCATGCGGAGTAAAAGCATGCATTGTGATGACATACATCCCTCGCTGGTGTGCAGGTGTGGCAGTCGTTCTCTTTACCTGCTTCCGCTCATTGTTCTCCTTTATGTTCCGCATGTGTCCCAAATCCCGACTGACATTGCTGGAGCCACTCTGACTAGACAGTTGTTCTTGTCTCAGAGTCAGGACTCCAGCGATGTCAGCCATGGATCGTTGGACAGCATGGTGCAAACTGTGTGTGTCCGTTAGGGACTGTAAGTGGTCCCTGATGGGATTTAGACACCCACGTATGGCATCTACTTTGGCTGCCATGAGGTTGAACCCCACCCACACCTGTTCAGCCATCTCCTTCTGGACCTCTAACACACGGCGTTGGAAGGTCATGTTTTGGTCATGGGGGTCCTGGGAGACAGGTGTGGTGGTGGGTGCTTCCTACTGTGTGTTCTGTGCATGGGGGGGTCTCCTCGATGCGGCTGGGATGCTCTGCTCCTGGAGGTGGGGTGCCAAAGCGGTCCATGAGCTCTTGGGCGGCGTCGTTGTCGAAGGTGTGGGGCCCTCCTCGTTATCTGCAATGTGATGGGGAGATGCAGTTTAACGTTGTGTTCACATGTATGTTAACGCATTGTACAAGTTTACATACAGTCTGCATGACAATGTACATTGTGACTGTTTGGTGGGAGCTGCCTATTTGATACGGGAGAGTGGACATTATTATTACATCAAGCTGCAGCTCAACTAGTCATTGCTAGGTGTCACTCAAGTCAAATGGCTCATGAGGGACACCCAGTAACGACTAGTGGAACTGCAGCTTCATGAAAGGGTTTCAAATGCATTTGCATTTGACTCATGAGGGACACCTAGTAACGACTAGTGGAACTGCAGCTTGATGTAAGAATAATTTCAATGCTTTTGCATTTGATTCTAACGACTAGTTGAACTGCAGCTCTTTGTAGAATTATTTTGATATTAGATACTATAATATTCACTGCCCACTGCTAATCTTGTCCCATCATGCTTTATAGGGCCTTTGGTTGGGATTGTACTATTACCCATAACTGTGCTTGGGGTGGTCCTAAGAGGATGGGACAACCACCGAATCGTTCAGCAAGATGTGCTCTTTGTTTTATGAATCCGAAACCAGTCCCAGGATGCTTGTTTCCAGTCCAGGGAAGATATGGCTTGGCAGTTCGGGCTGGACTGTTCCCATGAGGCACAGGGTCAGACTGATTTGCATATGGCCATGCTTGAACTGGGGTGGCAGAGTGAGCTAAAGAATGGTAATGGATTAAACCCAGATCAGTTGACTGGGGGTGAGTGTTTGATATGCTCAAGCGCTCCGTCCATCATCCCCTTTTGTATCGCTTTATTTGCCATAAGTTGGCAGGGTATGCTCAGACGTAAGTCCCTTGCTCATTTTGCCACTAGATTTAAGATAGCCTGGCTGATGAGGATTATGAATCCGAAGCCAGTCCTAGGATGCTTGTTTCCGGTCCAGGAAAGATATGGCTTGGCAGTTCGGGCTGGACTGTTCCTATGAGGCACAGGGTCAAGGCTGATTTGCATATGGCCATATCTGAACTGGGGTGGTGTGGAGTACAATAAACAATGGATTTAGGCCCAGATCTCTGTCCTGGGGTGAATGTATGACATTGTTCTGCATTCTGTCCATCAACTGTTGTTTTGCATTTGTCACCCCGAGTGGGATGGGTATGCTCAGCCACTGGAGTCAAGCTATCCTGGCTGAAGATGGCTGATAGCCAGAAACCGGTCCTAGAACTGGTCCCAGGATGCTTCATTCCGGTTCAGGAAAGACATGGCTTGGCAGTTCGGGCTGGACTGTTCCCATGAGGCACAGGGTCTAGGCTGATTTGCATATGGCCATGTCTGAACTGGGGTGGCAGAGGGAGCTAAAGAATGATGATGGATTAAACCCAGATCAGTTGACTGGGGGTGAGTGTTTGATTTGTTCAAGCGCTCTGTCCATCATCCCCTGTTGTATCGCTTTGTTCGCCATAAGTTGGCAGGGTATGCTCAGACGTGAGTCCCTTGCTCACTTTGCCACCGGATTCAAGATAGCCTGGCTGATGAGGTTTAAGAATCCGAAACCGGTCTCAGGATGCTTGTTTCTGGTCCAGAGAAGATATGGCTTGGCAGTACGGCTGGACTGTTCCCATGAGTCACAGGGTCAGACTGATTTGCGTAAGGCCATGTTTGAACTGGGTGGCAGAGCGAGCTAAAGAATGGTGATGGATTAAACGCAGATCAGTTGACTGGGGGTGAGTGTTTGATTTGCTCAAGCGCTCCGTTCATCATCCTCTTTTGTATCAGTTTGTTTTCAAGGCATCAGCTTGGTGCTCTCCCTAGTTTAGGGGGGATCCCAAAATCATCACCTCTCTCACTGCTTGTTAAATTTTCACTTTTGAGAAATGACTATTTGCATTTTGGCATGTTAAGATAGAGATACTTGTTATTATACCAAAAGTATATGAGATTTAAGTTTTATTAATTGGGAGTCCAATGGTGCGAAGTCAAGTGGTCAACTACACATTCTGACCACGATGAACCGCCATATTCATTTTTTTATTGCCAAGGACAGAGTGGAGATGACCAGTAGTTGATGGTGTTCTATCACCTTAGTTATCAGGAACCTGTTTTCCTGCAGACTGAACCGCGGTTTCGTCTTCTTTTCCTTGCCCTTCCCTGACTCCAAGGTTCCAGGCTGGTCCTCCATGGGGCTTTTGGGGTTCTGCTTGTGGGATTCTGGTTGTTCTCTGTACTTTCTCCAGCTACCTCCATTGTGCTTCGCAGTTGCTATTTTGTTTGTGTTTCTTTTTCTTCTTCTGTAGTGATTTTTCCCAACTGATGTGTGTGAATTGCAGGCCTGGTGCAGCTTATCACAGATTTTGTTATTGTGGTCGGGCCCATTGCTATTTTTTTCTTGTTCAGCTTCAGATTTTTATCGCCGTCGCGGTCATTTTATCACAGACATTTGATGCGTTATCGGGAGACTATCGCATGTTACCGCCGTGTTGTGAATAGGACGTTAACACAGAGTTATTTTCCCACGATAGACGGCGATATGAAAAATTGCGTTAACCTATTTTGGCGTTCATGAGAATATCCTCCAGAGTCTTAAAAAAACTTGCGGGTTTGTAAAATAGCTTTGTTAATTTTTCGTTATCTGATTTGCTAATGGGAACTACTTTTGTTTTGGAGCCCTTCTGTGTTTCCTGCCCTAGTCTGATTATATTTCCCTGATTAGTCATTTACTGACATTACTACACTAACAATACAACTGTGTGCCACATGTGCCACAAATGTGTGTTTGCAGTTCCTCTTCCATTGCCCTAGCTGCTCGACACCCGGTTTTAGTGTTGCTTACTTGCCCACTCCTCCTTACTTCTGCTTACTGTTTCATAATCCCTGCCCTCTGTTAACATCTCCTTTTTTAGCACCAACTGAGGGGCATATTATCAAAAACAGACAATACAATTATCACCGCTCTAGCGGCAGGAAACTGCAGCTAAAGCGGCGATAATGGGCTTGATAATATGCCCTTGTGAATTCCCATAGAAGCCCATGTTCTGATGTGAACATGGGCTTCTATGGGAATTCACAAGCCCATAATCGCCGCTTTAGCGGCAGTTTCCTGCCAATAAAGCGGCAATAATTTTAACTCCGTTCTTGATAATATGCCCCTGTGCTTCTTTCTTGGGTGCCATTGCTCACTCGTACGGTATGCTGCTGCATTATTATTAAGCCATTCTCATTCTTATCTGCAACAATTAACACTACCCCACTTCACACTGCTCTTCTCCTCACTCTCCTACATTGTGTTTCATGCTGGTCTTCTCACTCTCCTTCCTTGTGTCTCAAACTACTCTTCTCCTCGCTCTCCTTCCTTGTGTTTTATGTTGCTTTTCTCCTCGCTCTCCTTCCTTGTGCCACACACTGCTCTTCTCCTCGCTCTCCTTCCTTGCACTTCACGCTGCTCTTCTCCTCACTCTCCTTTCTTGTGCCTCACACTACTCTTCTCCTCGCTCTCCTTCCTTGTGCCACACACTGCTCTTCTCACTCTACTTCCTTGTGTCTCTTCTCCCCGCTCTCCTTCCTTGTGCCTTACGCTGCTCTTCTCCTCAATCTCCTTCTTTGTGCCTCACGCTGCTCTTCTCCTCGCTCTCCTTCCTTGTGTCTCATGCTGCTCTAGTACTCGCTCTCCTTCCTTGTGCCTCATGCTGCTCTTTTCACTCTCCTTCCTTGTGTCTCATGCTGCTCTTCTTCTCACTCTCCTTCCTTGTGTCTCCCGCTGCTCCTCTCCTCGTTCTCTGTCCTTGTACCTCATGCTAATCTTCTCACTCTCATTCCTCGTGCCTCATGCTGCTCTTCTCCTCACTCTCCTTCCTTGTGCTTCACGCTGCTCTTCTCACTCTGCTTCTTTATGCCTCACACTGCTCTTCTCCTCGCTCTCCTACCTTATGCCTCCCGCTGCTTCTCTCCTCGTTCTCTGTCCTTGTACCTCATGCTAATCTTCTTACTCTCATTCCTCGTGCCTCATGCTGCTCATCTCCTCACTCTCCTTACTGTGTCTCATGCTGCTCTTTTCACTCTCCTTCCTTGTGCCTCACACTGCTCTACTCCTCACTCTCCTTCCTTGTGCCTCACGCTGCTCTTCTCCTCGCTCTCACTCCTTGTGCCTCACGCTGCTCTTCTCCTCACTCTCCTTCCTTGTGCTTCACGCTGCTCTTCTCACTCTGCTTCTTTATGCCTCACACTGCTCTTCTCCTCGCTCTCCTACCTTATGCCTCCCGCTGCTCCTCTCCTCGTTCTCTGTCCTTGTACCTCATGCTGCTCCTCTCCTCGCTTTCCTTCCTCGTGCCTCATGCTGCTCATCTCCTCACTCTCCTTCCTTGTGCCTCACACTGCTCTTCTCCTCGATCTCCTTCCTTGTGCTTCATGCTGCTCTACTCCTCACTCTCCTTCCTTGTGCCTCACACTACTCTTCTCCTCGCTCTCCGTCCTTGTGTCTCATGCTGCTCTTCTCCTCGCACTCCTTCCTTGTGCCTCACACTCAGCTGGTGGTGTCCATCAATCAATCAAACACTAGCCTAGAAAATCTCACCAGATGTGTCTAAGGTATCTCACAATGGATATCTGACTCACGACTCAAGCTCAATGGTGACAAATCGGAGATCCTTTTCCTTGGCAACCAGAACAAACTACCCACAAATCTTTCCTGGCCACCCTGCATGGGTACCTACCCAACCCCAAAAACCGAGGTCAAAAGCCTAGGCATCTGGCTCGACCAGGACCTTAATTTTAAAACCCAGGCCAGAAAAACCTCAGGGACCTGCTTCGGCCTAATTTGCATGGCCCGAAAGATCCTCCACCTGATTCCCTTCCAGTCCAGGAAGTTACTGATGCAGGGACTGGTCAACTCCAGGTTAGACTACGGCAACGTCTTGTACCTGGGAGCCCCTGCATCAGTCATTCAGAAACTGCAGGTGGCCCAAAACGCGGCAGCTAGAGTCCTTACAGGAACCAAAGCAAGAAGCTCGGCGAAACCAGCCCTCAAAAGCCTACACTGGCTCCCAGTGAAAGAGTGCATCACTTTCAAGACGCTCTGCATATCGCACAAAATCTTGCATGACAAGGGCCCCCCAATACTCAGATCCCTGATGAAACCACACCAGTCTACCAAACATATTAGATCTGATACACTTGCCCTGGCTTACATCCCAAGAATAAAAAAGGCAAGATCCGGCGGCCGCCTGTTCGCCTACAACGCGCCAAAGCTCTGGAACACCCTCCCATTAGCCATGAGGAGAGATCATAACCTCCTCTCCTTCCGAAAACAATTAAAAACTTGGCTCTTCCCCTAACCTCCCTGTTTATCTGGCCTTCCACATGGAAAAAACTAGGTCCTCTTGGCGCTGGGATGCCCAAGGGTAGCTATGCGCTCTACAAATCCACTTCCAAATTCCAAAAATTCCAAACACTGCTCTTCTCCTCAATCTCCTTCTTTGTGCCTCACGCTGCTCTTCTCCTTGCTCACCTTCCTTGTGTCTCATGCTGCTCTAGTACTCGCTCTCCTTCCTTGTGCCTCATGCTGCTCTTTTCACTCTCCTTCCTTGTGCTTCTTGGTGCTCTTCTCCTCACTGTCCTTCCTTGTGTCTCATGCTGCTCTTCTCCTCGCTCTCCTTCCTTGTGCTTTATCTTGCTCTTCTCCTCGCTCTCCTTCCTTGTGCCACACACTGCTCTTCTCACTCTCCTTCCTTGTGTCTCTTCTCCCCGCTCTCCTTTCTTGTGCCTCACGCTGCTCCTCTCCTCGCTCTTCTTCCTTCTGCCTCATGCTGCTCTTCTCCTCACTCTCCTTCCTTGTGCTTCACGCTGCTCTTTTCACTCTGCTTCTTTATGCCTCACACTGCTCTTCTCCTTGCTCTCCTACCTTATGCCTCCCGCTGCTCCTCTCCTCGTTCTCTGTCCTTGTACCTCATGCTGCTCCTCTCCTCGCTTTCCTTCCTTGTGCCTCATGCTAATCTTCTCCTCGCTCTCCTTCCTGGAGCCTCACGCTGCTCTTCTCCTCGCTCTCCTTCCTGGAGCCTCACGCTGCTCTTCTCCTCACTCTCCTTCCTGGAGCCTCACGCTGCTCTTCTCCTCACTCTCCTTCCTGGAGCCTCACGCTGCTCTTTTCCTCCTCAATGTGCTTCATTGTGCCTCAGGCTGCTCTTCTTCTTGCTGTCCTTCCTTATGCTTCAAGCTGCTCTTCTCCTCGCTCTCCTTCCTTGTGCCACACACTGCTCTTCTCCTCGCTCTCTTCCTTGTGCCTCACGCTGCTCTTCTCCTCGCTCTCCTTCCTGGAGCCTCATGCTGCTCCTCTCCTCGCTTTCCTTCCTTGTGCCTCGCGCTGCTCTTCTCCTCGCTCTCCTTCCTTTTGCCTCATGCTGCACTTCTCACTCTCCTTCCCTGTGTATTACGCTGCTCTTCTCCTCACTCTCCTTCCTTATGCTTCACGCTGTTCTTCTCCTTGCTCTCCTTCTTTGTGCATTATGCTTCTCTTCTCACTCTTCCTCCTCGTGCCTCACACTGCTCTTCTCTTCGCTCTCCTTCCTGGAGCCTCACGCTGTTCTTCTCCTTGCTCTTAATTGTGCCTCCTGCTCCTCTTCTCATCACCCTACTTCCTTTTGCATCAATGTCCTTCCTGGTGCCTCACGCAGCTCTTCTCCACGCTCTCATTCCTTGTACCTCACACTGCTCTTCTGCTTGCTCTCCTTCCTTGTGCCTCACACTGCTCTTCCCCCTCCTCTCCTTCCTTGTGCCTCATGCTCCTCTTCTCCTTGCTGTCCTTCCTTGTGCCTCATGCTCCTCTTTTCCTCCACAAATTCCTTCCTGATGCCTAATGCTGCTCTTCTCCTCCTCACTCTTCGTCCTTTTACCTCCTGCTGCTCTTCTGCTCACTCCCCAGCGTTATGCATCAATGGTTAGAGTGGCAGACCCTGATGCAGAGCACTATCCCGGGACCAGGGTTCAATTCCCCTCCTTGGCGTGTCTTGGGCTCAAAAATTCCACGGACCTGATAATTCTCGGCTCGGTGCCTATTCCAATCATGGAGTCCCACTCTGCAACTCTGGGCAATAGCTTGCTTAATCTCCATTAACGGCCCCCACAACGCTAAGGATGCCTGGCCTCCACCTTGGGGGTGACCAGGCGTGGACGCCTGTTATGGCAGAGTTTTTGGCTCTATTTAGCAGTGATATAGATCTTAGTCTTGCTCACATCTATTCTTAGCTTGTGTTGGCCCTTTTAAGCCCTTTCTTCCAGACCTAGAAGAGGATAGCTGCTTAATATGATGATAGATCCCTTATTCTTGACTCTAACCTGTCTATTGCCTATTGGCTTTGACATACTTGACACATTGGTATGGTTTATGTAGGTATTCTGGCAGAGCTAAGGGGCATTTCATCCCTTTCAGGCCTACAGGCCTAGAGCTAGAGGGACTCCATCTTGATGAAGCTGAGAGGCTTTTGAGGGTAAAGGTAAAGTTTATAGTTAAAGCTGTTTTTCACTTGGAGAGAACCGGTCTGGGCCAGCCCTTATCGGTAGGCTGTATTATTCTCTGTGTCGAAGACACCACAAAAGGCTGGCCAGCTGGGTGTGTGTCCTTGATGCGAAGTGGTGCAGAGATCTGGTGGGCGGCAGGCTGATGGCTGGAACTTTCCATGAGGAAACAGCATTCTATATCAGTGAAGTGCAGAGGCGGAGTGAGTGAGTCGAGTGGAGGTGGCGGAGCCAGTCAGTCGTGTTGAGGTGGAGGAGTGGTAAGCAGTCGAGTGGAGTTGGCAGAGAGAGAGGGTTCAAGCTGGAGAGAGCTGAGTTGAATAGTGAGCTGGAACTGAAGGAAGCAGTCAAAAGCAGTTACTTATCAGGAGGAGGTGTGAATAGCTGGAGTCTGAAGTAATGCCTTTTAGAAGAGACGGAGGAGAGATCGTGGACTAACCTGTAGGAGCAGCTGGAGTTATTTGGACATTGGCGCAGAGACAGAGTGAACAAGCTAGTGGAATGAAAAGCATTAGAGCGGCAGGAACCATTAGATTGAAGCTGGAAGGTGGAGACAGTTCGTGGGGGAGAGGAGTCCAGTGCAAAGTGATCAGCGCAGAGGTGTACCCAAGAGTGCAGGAGAGAGAGAGAGTCTGAGATGAGCCAAGGCACAGACGAGAGAGGAACCCAGATGACAGCTAGAACAAGACTTCACACTAATCAGGTGAATTCGTTCTTTAATCTTGTCCTTATTCCCTAAGTTATTGTATTGCTAATCTTTTCTCTTTCAGCGGTGTGTTCTATCTATAGTCTTTGTCAGTTACAGATCTGTGTAGGCGTTTATATTGTTCTAATAAAATAACCCCAGTTTGTAGCAAACTGCAGAGTGCCTTGTATTCTTGTTTAATCCAGGTAAATGTATCTCCTAGGTGGTTATTATTTTTTATGAATGGATGAGTAACCCCAATCAGGTAAGTGGTGATCACATAAATAGGGAGCGAGTGGACCTATGATGCCAAGAATAAGAGGTACATTATATTAATTGGCTAACTCCTAATATTGTAGTAGCAAGCCCTTAGTGAATAGGGAGAGAGACTTCCCAACATATAACTGAAGGTGTTCATAGGAATGTGGTCGTCGTTGATATGCGGCGTTAGTGAGAACGTTGGGGAGGACTACCAGCGTGGATACACACAGGATTGTGGCTTGCGTAAGTGAGAGCGTCAGGGGGGATACTGGCGTGGAGATCTGCCGGATTGTAGATCGTTTGGAAAGGAGAGCATTGGGTTCTGCAGGCCCATGTGTAGACGCACCGGATTGTGTGTCATGTCTGCCCTGAGGTAGATCAGTCTGGGTCTGAGTGGCCGCGAGACTAACTGATGTATGAGTGTGGTGTAGGGTATGGATATCCTTAGTAATCAGTGAGTATTCTTAGTATCCCTATAGATTTAGTGGTGTTTCTAATAATATGAGCTTGTATATTGCGAGCTCCCCATCCTCAGGTAGGTACCCAGGTGCCTGGATAGATGGTCCTGAGGAGGGAGGTGGTTACGTTCTGGCTGGGTTGGAGGGGCCCCTAGGGGCTGATCCCATCTAATCAGAAAACCCAACCATTACAACGCCACACAGGGAAAGCCAGGATGGGTTCCACAGCGGTATTCGTAGAAGCGCCTTGAGACCCTTGCGGGTGAGCAGTGCGCTTTACAAGTATCAATTTACATTTTACATTTACATTTGTCCTGACTCTCCTCCCTTGTCTCATGCTGCTTTTCACCTCATGCTCCTTCCTTGTGCCTCACGCTGTTCTTCTCCCCCTCACTCTCCATCCTATTGCCTCATGCCGCTCTTCTCCTCACCCCTCCTTGTGCCTCACACTGCTTTTCTTCTTACTTGTACCTCCTGCTGCTCTTCCCACTTTCTGTCCTTGTACCGTCTGCTGCTCTCCTCCTCACTTTCCTTACGTATGCCTCATCCAGAGCAGGGACGGCAGATAGAGGTGGTCCCATTCCCAGACCCTTAGGCGCGAGACCTGGGGGAGTGAGGGGCAGTGAATTTGTTTACACTGCATGCCACTGAGAGCCAAGGAGATGCCGATATGAACTGTGCCCACTTGTATTCATGATGGAGGTCTGGTCACGGGGCCCTGTTTTCACACAGATATGTTGGAGAGGAATAATTTCATGTCTTTTGGGCCTGGCGGGAACACCCGGGGGCAGATTTACAAGCCCCTTGCAACACAGTTGCGCATCCGTTGGATCTCTTTTGTGACTCAGCAGTGGCATAAAAAATGCAGCCAATTTACAACGTGACACATCTAGGGAGATGCGTCATGTTGTTAAGCCCTGCGTCACATTATACCCACGTCATGCATAATGTATGTAGGGAGGGCGTTTCCATGCAGAAAAGCCTCGTAAAAGTGATGCAGTATTTCACTGTGTCACTTCTAGGACGCCACTACGTCAAAACCTCATGCCTGCTAGAAGCAGGCGTAAGGAGTGATACCGTGTAGTGTGAATAGGCCTCAAAATGCATTGCTGGATTTGCACTGTGCTTGCAACACGACTCCAGCAATGTATGACTTTTGCCCCAATAGATGCATCAGAATTTCTGAAGCGTCTGTCAGTCCATGCACCATGGTGTGCCGTATTGTAAATACGTCACATCTATGGTGGCGCAAGGGTTTCCCAGGGTGCCGCAGGGAAAGGGATGCATCTCTACAGATGAGTCACTTTCTTGTAAATCTGCTCCCAATATTTACAGTGGTGCTTGTGCTAACAGGCTTGCTGACATCAAAGTCTTTCAGCTGCGCATTATGCCATCTGATTCCTGTATGTAAATTGACGCTCCGTTACCCCTACGGCCGTCTTGTTTATTTTGCTGAACATCCACACGTCCTCACGTGTCCTCGAGTCTTTATGCCCTGGTAGAGATGAGCTTCTGATAGGACAGAGGTCTTAAGTATATGCATTAATGTTATGATGTTGATTTTATTAGAACATTAATGATCTAATAACATTTTAGCGCAGTCTGAGCCTGCAAATTACGTAGAACTGCGGGCTGAGCTGACTGCATTGTCAGGCATCAGGAAAGCCCTGTAATGACTCTTTCTGTTGGCCCTCAGAACCTGTTTTTCGCTGACTGGGTAAACAATTTGGTGTTAGGCAATACTTTTTTCGGAGTGCCCACTTAAATAACATTGTTATTTATGTGAAAAACGGCGGTCAAACAGTTACTGACCCATCGTCGGATTTCCTTTAACCATAACAGACAGAGGCCCACATGCATCAAGCATTTTTGTAGTCGCAAACGGTGCGATTACTTAAAATCGGCCGTTTGCGAATGCAAAAGTGCTTTTTGGGATGCATGAAGCAATTTTAGAATTCGTAACATTGTTGCGAGTTCTAAAATTGCGGGTGCTTTTAAGAAGTCGCAGATGTGCGATTTCTTAAAAGCAATGCATCATTACTTTCACAAGTGCAAAGTCGCAATTAGGGTGCCAAATTTACCGAGTGGTTAAACCACTCGGTAAATTTGGAAAAAGTGTTTAAAATGCTGCAAATGTTTTTTTTTCTACATTCATGTTTCACACACACATGTCCTTAGGACATGTGTGCGTGAAACATGATGCGAAAAATACATTTCAGGGGTGCATGGGGGGGTCCTTTGGACCCCCCCCTGCACCCATGAAATTTTCAAAGTGCCACTCGCAATTTGCTGATGCCTTCCCATTGACTCCTATGGGCCTTTTGGCCCATAGGAATCAATAGGAATTGCGAAAATGCACTTAAGAATTCGGTATTCATTTGGGATTCGGTAAAAATTGCGATTTTTACCGAATCCCAAATGAATACCGAAAACAATGATGCATAGCATTTTGCACTTCTTAATTTGCGATTCCTTATTTTTCGCAAATTAGGAAGTGCAAAATGTAACAATGATGCATGTGGGCCTGAGTGACTATACCCACTGGACACAAAAAAATACCAGGGTCAGTTATGGTTTTCTGCTATCAAATAAGTGAAGCATGTGTTTTTCTGATGTTTGAGTTTCTGTGCCTAAGATTTCCTAATGCCAAAAATGCATGCTGTCCATTGCTCACAAAGCAGGCAGTTTGGGCAAAGTCAGGAAGGAAAGTTTCTCTTCTTCCTCAGATTGACGTCATGAACAGCTGTGTCACTTGTAATAACGCTTGTCATTCATGCACACTCAGGGGCAGATTTATGACGACTGGCGCATCTCTGCAAATCAGTAGAGATGCGCCAGATAAGATGCCTCATGCAAGTTTACCCTTGCGCTACCACAGACGCCCCGCATTTACAATGCGGTGCATCATGGTGCAAGGATAAAGAGATGCGTGATGCATCTCCCGTCGGAAGGGTGGCGCATTGCTGAAGTTGTGTCGCAAGCGCGACGCAACTCCAGCAATGCCCGTGGCCTGCCCATACACAACGTGGTGCTTCACGCCTTATGCCTGCTTCAAGCAGGCGCAAGGTTGTGACGCAGCGGCGTCGGAAAAGTGACTGAGTGGAATCTTGTAGATTTCACTCAGGCACTTTCCCGAGGCTTTACTGAGCCGGAACGCCCACGTGAAACCTGACGCACGTTTCATGTGGCGCAGGGCGTTACAACGTGATGCATCTTCCTAGATGCGTCACGTTGCAAATAGGGTGAAACGCGGTGCATGGTTTACGACGCCACTGCATCACAGAAGTGACGCAACGGCGGCCAAAAGTGGCACAAAGAGCTCGTAAATCTGCCCCTCATTCTCCAGGCTTTGCACTCTGAACTTCATCTGATCTCTGCAGCATGTGCTTAAACACACTAGGTCAGCGATTTTAGTCAGTTTAAACAGTTAATGAGACATGCTTTTCTTAATTTACATTTCAAAATGAGAACAGAGTTAACTTGCTTCATGCAGAACATTAACCACGCCTATTCGCAAAACTGTACTTTATGAGGATTGGCTGCGAGTTACTGCTTTTTACTTCGGTAGTGACCTTCTATTTTTTGGTACATTACAGCAGTTTTAAGATCTTACGCCCACATGCATCAAACAGAATTGCATTCGCAAACGGTGCGAATCGCAGATTTCGGACGTTTGCGAATGCAAATCCTGTTTTTGAGATGCATCATTCAAAATGGTATTTTTCTCAATCTGCGAATTCGCAAATGTGTTTGCGATTCCTTATTTTCTCGCAATTTTAAGGAATCGCAAAAAAAACCAAAAATGTGTATGCATCAAAATTCGCACATTGCGTTTTTACAAAGGATTCGCATTTAGGAATCTCTAAAATTAGAAGTACTGGGAGCAGTCGGTAAAATTTTTTTTTTTTGAGGAAACATGTGAAAGCAATTATTTGGGTACTTAAGGGGTTGTCAATGAGCAGCACACCTCTTTGAGGATGGCAGCAGTCATTTTTCTTGCCCGTCGTTGGAGGTTGAGAGCAGCAGGAAGGAGAAGGAGGATGCTCAGTGAAAGGATATTTAGATTGCGCATCACTTTGTTTGGACAGACACAGGCCGAAATCTATGACAAGTATAGGTTGAATGGTGACTCCATAATAGATCTCATTGCGGAATTAGACCCAATATTACGCAGAGAAACACGTAGGACCCAAGCCATACCTACCCATGTGCAGGTATTGTGTTGTCTACACCTGTTAGCCTCAGGTTCCTTCCAGGGAGTAATAGCAATTGCTGGGGGTGTTTCACAGAGTGCACTTTCTAGATTTTTCAAAGATTTCCTAAATGCAATGCTGACAAGGATACAGCATCACATCTATTTGCCTAGAAATCAACAAGAGTTGTTGGAAACCAAGTTGGACTTCTACAACATGGCCAATTTCCCACATGTCATTGGTTGCATAGATGGAACCCATATTCCCATATGTCCTCCATCTACCAATGAGTATATTTTTCGGAATAGAAAAAACTACCACTCTTTAAACATCCAAGTAACTTGCAATTCCAAAACAATAATCACTGACCTAGTTGCAAGTTTTCCTGGGAGTGCCCATGACTCATATATATTCAAACATAGTGCAATCCATGGGCGACTGTTGTCTGGTGAATTCGGAGATGGATATTTGCTAGGTAAGTCATGCATTACTACTCAAATGACATTGCTCTTACTGTTACATGAAGACTTAACTGTAATTCCAATATTTGCAACTCTCATAGGAGACAGTGCATATGGTGTGAGAACATATATACTAACTCCATTCCTGAATCCATCAACCCAGAAGCAGCAGAACTACAACCATGCCCATATTTCAACTAGAAATGTTGTGGAGCGGACCTTTGGGGTCATGAAGTCTAGGTTCAGGATACTTCACAAAACTGGGGGAGCATTGCAATATCGGCCAGATGTATGCTGCAAAATTTTAGCGACATGTGCCATCCTCCACAACATTGCCACACGGAGAGGATTGGAACTGAATGCAGAAGATATTCTACCAAATAATGACAACCAGCCTCAACAACCTCATGCAAGAATGCGTGGACCTGATGCTGCAGAAGGAAGGCGAAGACGAGCAGAAATCACAGAGCATTATTTTTAAAAAAAAGGTAAGAAAGCAGATAATGTCATGTGTTCATAATGATTTTAATTGTAGAAGAAATTAGCAATAATGTCAAACCAATGTTACATGAACGCAAAAGAAGTTGTGAATTAAAGAACATCTAGCTTTCAATTTTCAGCTGCTTAAACCCACTATTGCCAAGTTGTGATGCATTCATCATGTTTCACATTCATTTTCGTCCTCTCACACCTAAAGCCTTGCATTTACTACTCTTGACAGATGTAGATGTAGATGAGTTGTCCTGCAGTGTCACATGTCTGGCACTACGTCGGCCAACCACCATTTCAGTTTTTGATGCTGTAATCACTTCTGCACCATCATTTGCATTGCACCCTTTTGTTGATGGTAACACAGTCACGTTTTCCTGCATCACCTCCTTGGCATTACTTTTGGCAGCCTTTTTAACTGACAGGGCCTTGCAGCATTTTTTTAAGTCCTTTTGCATAGACATTGCTGTTGTAATTAGTGTGGTGTTCGTGTTGCACATACGATGTATTGCTCTGGATTACGTGTGTATACCAGAGTACATCCTCAGGTGCCTATTCGCATTTGCAATGTTCTGTGCCTCCATGGCATCAGACATTCTCTCCATGGCTGTTGCCATGCGCTCAAATTGTGAAGTATTTGCCAAATGTGCATTTTCAAAAACAGAAACCATTCTGACAAGGCTGTCACTCATGGTGCTAATATTGCTTTTGATGTGGCTAAGTTGGCCCTTCATAACCCTGATGTCTTTGCCTTGCAGCCTTTGAACTTTGAGGAGCTTTTTCTCCACCACACTGGCCTGGCTGTCATCTGGTGTGGACATTGCCTGGTGATCAGGACGTGCTCTTCTCCTGTAAAATTGTCTGAGTCTACTGCGTTGATTTATTATTTTCGTTGCATTACTTCCAACAGGTTCTTGCAAATTGTCCTGTGTATTGATATTTTCATCACTGTCAGACTCTTCCAGTTGTCGTATCCTTTTACATTTTTTCTTTAAAGATACTGTTGGAGAAGGAACATTATGACTACGGACTGGCATGTCCTCTATGTCTGCATTGACAGTGTTCTCCAAATCTGTGATTTCCATCTCTTCAAATAAATCTACAAATTTAATAAAAAAAATGTTTGAATCACATTATTGCAGTTATGTCATTTACCTTCTAACTCAAATAAAATGCTTTTCTGCACTAAAAGAAGATTGTTCTTTATGTAGCAATTCGACTACTCTTCAGTCCTCTGACTTCGTCAGTCATTTGTGAATGTTTCATTCAAACAAGTGTTCAGGTTAAACTTCATACGAACTACATCTCCCACAATGCACTGATGCATTGCAGACTCCCATTCATTACTATGACTCTTTTAGTGTGTGTTTCAGACAACATGCTGTAAATTAATATTAACTTTCTGATTTTTTAAAATAGGCAAATGTCTGTGACATATGTAAAGTAATAAAATTTACAGTTACTCACTTACCTTGCGAAGTACCAGGCTTTTCAGATGTATCTATGTTGGTCACTCCAACCACTGCTTCAGTAAGCAGGGTCCCCTCAACCATCTCCTCCAGTGGGGTGTTCGGTTTATCCTTTGGGGGTCCACCACCTGTCTTGTTTGCATATTTTATCCTGGATGCAATTTTGTCCTTTGTACGGCTGCGCAAGTCATACCAGCGTTTTTGTAAGTTTGTAATGTCTCTGTGGGCAACCCCCACCGCATTCACTTTCGATTGAATGGCCAGCCACAGTTTCCTCTTCACTCCTTCTGGAACCTTCAAGGAATCCTTACCAAAAAGCTGGTCATGCCTCTGAGTGACCTCTTCAATTAAGATTTCAAGTTCCTGGTCACTAAACTTTAATTTTCGCTTCCTTGCTTGCACGTCTTCAACGGCACTTTCCGCAGCCATCTCTCCGTCAAGGGTACACCAAACACACTCCTCCAGTAGCTGAAAGCAGAGCTTCAACTGCCAACCGCCACTCCCAGTTTGAACTGAACTTCAGCTGTGTCTGATCTGTGTACTGGTTTCCTGGGTGTGTCCTCATTGGTATGCATGAATATGCGAATTCGCATTTTGCGATTTCGCAATGTGCGAAGTCGCACCGGAAGAATTCGCATTTTTCTTGCGATTCGGAGAAAAAAGCGAATTTTACCGAATCGCAAAAAAAATGCGAAAAAAATGATGCATACCATTATGCGATTCCTAATCTGCGTTTCGCTAATTTTCGCAAATTAGAGAACGCAAAAAATAACTTTGATGCATGTGGGCGCATGAGTTTCTCGTTGCTCAAATGGGTGTAATTTGTGACATATATGTGTGCCTGTGTGCGCACGTGCGTGCGTGTGTGTGTGTGTGTGTTTCCCTCGTCTTCACTTCTTCATTTTGCTCGCAAGTGTCACTCATAGTTGTTGAATGTCACTCATAATTACATTGAAATTAGCAAAATGTCACACATAAGTAATCTGAAACCTTGGTGGCTATGTTTCATACTGCTTCACAACTAACTATACCAATACAACACACATAATTCCACTAACTACACACTACATAGTTTATAAACAAATTCCCATTTATAACGCCAAAACCTCTAACTCGAATAAATACAAGACCTATTGCATATCCAGTGCTTGTTTTTTTGTGGGTTCGTGCGTGTGTGAAAGAGAGTGAGTGAGAGAGAGAGCGGAAGGGAAGGGGGATTGAACTGTCCAGGAAGCTTCAGGCGCAGTGCCATCCTCTGTCACTAGAGGGAAGTCTGCCTGAAAGCAGCCAGCTGGGGGTAGAGGGGTATTTTACATCCCCAGAAACCACTGCAAAGCCACAATCAATTCCGTTTCATTGTCACGGGTAAAACAGTCTTTTATAGCATTGGGTATCGGAAATATGATTACATTACATTACATTTTAAGCTTCAATTTTATTTGTACAGTGACCGTAACTGATATTCATGGTACCAGCCAGAGGAGGAAACTATTTACAGCCTAATTCATGAAGCTGAATTCGGCTCGCAAAGGGCTAGATTCTGAGAATCTATCCCTTTGCGAGAGAGATTTTTGGATTTGGGATTCATCATCCCAAATGCAAAAATCTGTAATTGCGTTTTCGCAAATTTGCGATGGATCACATTTAAGGAATCTCTATTTGAGATTCCTTAAATGCAATTCATCATCCATTTAAAAATTGTGAAATCGCAATTTCGGGCCGCTATTTACCGCGAGGTCAAACCTCGTGGTAAATAGCGATAACTCAGACAAATGCTTTTAAAAGCATTTTTCTGAGTTGTATGTTGCACACACACATGTCCTTTGGACATGTGTGTGCGCAACCCCTGTTCATATTAGCATTTAAGGGGTGCTACAGGGTGTCCTTTGGACACCCCTGGCACCCTTTCAATCGCTATCTTATTTGCGATTAGCTAATTGCTAATCGCAAATAAGGAATACTCCCCATTCATTCCTATGGGCCAAGGAGGCTAACGACACTCTCTGTCACTTCTGTTGTATTTTATATTGAAAGAATTTGCAAGAAAGCGAAAAAAGTTAATGGGAAGGTTGGTGCTGCATCTCTGTGACTAACTTTTAAATGGTTCGTTTTATTTCGTAGTATTAGGCTCCTGCTCCTGACAGGACCAGACAGGAAACCCAAAGCATCCCTGACAAACGATTTCAGACCAGTTCCCATAAGGTGCACACCAAGTGCAGTGAGTGAGCCCGACCACTACAAAGGTTGGCTTTGGGAGGCTCTCTCCCCAAAACAATTTAAGAAACAATGATGCAGTCTACAACACATTTATCATTGTTCATTGAATTGTATTAGCTTTTAAAGAATATTAAATGAAGACCTTACTATGCAGCAGGATACGATAATCTTTTTGGGGTTCTGCAATGATTCCCCCACTATCACCCTCCAACAATGCCTCTCATATCTCGTTAGCCCCTCTGTCACGTGTATTTCATTTTTTATAGCATCTTTTATACTACTGTAGGATGTCAGAGCAATTTACGTCACACGCATATAGAGACAGTGAATCATACGTGTATATCAGTGTATAGAAAATGTTACATAAAGCAAAGGGGACTACAAGGTATAGAATTCACATGTCATTCATACTGGTGGGCATTTTTAAAGAGTGCTTGGTCTGGAGAAGCACAAACTCAGGATTCAGAACATAACATAGTGGTTAACATTGAGTTTAAAAATAAAAATGTATTTCCACCCAAATAAACCTTTTTAGCAGCATCAGGATAACGAAGGACTGGGAAAAAACATAAGTAACTAACTTGTACCTTGCCGTTTGCAAGCAGCTCTTTGGTGACAATTTATAGGTCCCTCTGCTAGATTACGATTGTCACTTATGAACTGCACAGTAACAAAGGAATCTCTGTGACAAAAGCAGTAACCCACTGACCTATGCATATAAAATACTGGGGCATTTTATCGAGATAGGCGACAAAATTATTGCCGTTTTAGCGGCAGAAAATTGCCACTAAAACGGCGATAATGGGCTTGATATTATGCTCTATGGAATTCCAATTGAAGCCCATGTTAGATGTCCTTCACATTTAACATGGGCTTCAATCGGAATTCCATAGAGCATATTATCAAGCCCATTATCGCCGTTTTAGTGGCAGTTTCTGCCGCTAAAACGGCGATAATTTTATCGCCTGTCTTGATAATATGCCCCACTGTTTTTTAAAATGCATGGTACACTTTCTTTGCAGTAGGAATATTAACCCTCTGGCTACATTAGATATGTCAAAGCTGCCACTGGACAAAACTCACATCTCTCTCCAGCAGGGACACTAATCACTGGCGTTATCTTGACACTTTTATTGTTCTTTCGAAACAGCTAATTATGCAAACAACTTTGTGGTGCTTTTAAAACTGTTGCCTGCGGACCCCCTAGGAATGTGTCAGGGACCCCTGGGGGTCCGCGGACTAAAGTTTGGGAAACACTGGGGGGCATATTACCAACAAGTAGCGATATTTATCGCTAAATAGGCTTAGCCACGATTTTTTTATCGCTGCCTATTGCTGGATATGTTAGCGGAGAAAACATGTTATTAGCAACGTTTTTCTCCATTGTGCTAAAATATCCAGCGATAGCGGCGAAATGTGTGAATATCGCTGAGAATACAGTGATATTCACGCATTAGCGACAAAATGCTCTTAGCCATGTTATCCACCTCTCATTGGATAACATGGCAAAGAACTGGTCTGGGCAGGTGTTAGTATTTGGAGATATTCACGCTTAGGGCGAATATTTCCAATGCTACGCCTGCATTGCTAATAGGCGAGAGCGACGTTAGCGAGCTTTCAGTCGCTAACTAGTTGGGTACGCCCACTTTGCATGTCATTAGCGATAAACATCGCTGACATGCAAAGCGGTCCCCAAACCGCTCGCTATCCCCTAAAAGCTGTCGCTAACATCAGTTAGTGACAGCTTGCTAAAAGGGCGAAAACGCCGCTAAATCAGCGATAATTGCCTATCGCCCCATTGGTAATATGCCCCTGGGTTACTGCATGCAAGGTGGCATGTGCTAGGAAAGGACTAGAATGTGCCATATATTATAGTAAATAAGGCCCATGGTGCATTCCTGCTCTTTCACGCAGCGGACACCTATGCCGCGTGAATTTTATATTAATATGGGCTGAGTCTTTGCGCTTTACACCGTGTGATGCCATCTGTGATTTCTATGGGAGCAAGTGGTGGGAGCTTTGATGCGGTTGGTTTAAATCAGATTTGATCCGGAAGCAGCCAGCACCAGTTTTGGGTAACACTGGATAAGATTAGACCGGAAGATGAATTTGCGAAGCTGAGGAAACAGCTCGAGGCGCTATAGGCGAGGACTGACCAGCGCCTCAGTGAAGGAGAAAGATGTGCAATGCTCCTTCTTGCCGCTAGAGGTCAGGCTCTCCCAAAGCAAACAATTAGCACTTCACCAGTAATCTGCATACCCATAATCCGGTCAATAATAATAATTCCAAGATTTGAAAAGCGGGATTTATCACCCCTACGGGGATCCAGGCGCTGGGGACCCTTGGGGAGATAAAGGGCCATATGTATCATCATGACTAATTGCGATTTCTAAATAGCGATTTTTAAGGAATCGCTATTTAGAAATCGCAAAATGGTATGTATGTAGGAAATCGCTTCTTTTTAGCGATTCCTTAACATTCCTTAATTGCGATTAGCTAATCGCAATTTCGGAATATTTTCAAGGGTGCAGGTGATGTAAATAATTAATTTACTCTCTTAATTTCTATGCAGGTAAGTACTTAATCAATAATAACTCAATCGAAATGAAGGAAAACAGAGTCCGTGGTGTAAGAGTTTCTAAGGGTTTTATTCCTCATAAAGGAATCAGGATATCATGTTCTGACCACCACACAGGATGTCAGAAGGGATAGATGAGCGCGCCGTCGTTTATTGACAATACATAGCTTATATACTTGATTTACATCATAAGGTTCAATGTAAGAGGCGTAACAGCTGAGAGAAGACAAGATAACAGTATACACGTGGTGCTAGTACATCATCAAGAGGCGTAAACTAGGCGTGTGTGCTAGAAACGTCACTGATAGGTGACGCAAGTGGGTGGCACCAAGGGGTGGTGCTAACAGAATGTTGCAATGTCAGCAGAAATCGGAAGCTTGGATGCGCGCGCAGCTGCATGACGTGTGATAGACGGGGTGCAGGGGACTTGACATTTATACTGGCGGAAAGAGACAGAAGTCTGGCATGTCAGATCAACTTGTGCTTCTATCATATCTGATATCTGATGTTTAGGAACTAAGCTATCTGGGCAGAAAGGTCTCTAGAGCAGAAGCTATTCTATACTTGCTGTGAGTGCGTGTATAAGCGCCTGAGTGTCTGTATGAGAAGCGTGGGGGCATGGGGCCTTCCATGGAAGCATGGCAACAGAGGCTATGAATTACTTGCGTAAAGACAGGTCGGCCCTTTAGCCCTGTAGCTGAGGAAGGATGTTTACTGGAGCTAGCAGGCCGGAATGTATCTTCGGGGAGGAAAACAGATAACTCGAAGGTTATAGTCAATCTTGGCAGGCAGCAGGCTGAGCTGAGCACGGAGGGCCGCGCTAGAAGTAAGTCAGAGTTCACGGGTACGGGGGCTGCTTGGGCAGAGGCCCTCGCAGTCAGAAGCCAGAAAAGAGGCTCGGTGGCAGAGATTCAGGGCCTACTTTCAGCCAGGCTGAAAAACGTAGGAGTACACTTCAAAAAGACGTTGGCATAGCATACTTAGGAACGGACCATCAAACCCATTCATGGTGGGTCTGAAAGAGGACAAGTTAACGTTGGACGCAAATGTATTTGCGTCTTCATAGCTGGTACAGGAGGGAAGTTACATGCACTTTTAACTCGTACATGGAGTCGGTGGGGTACTCGCTAGGGAACACAACATGACCATAAAATTTATATTACCTCATTCCCTCCTTGTTCCCTACGGACCCTTCATGATATATCGATCCTCATAAATCGATCAGTTTGTTCTTGTAACATTATATGTTCGTCTTTCTTTCTTTGACTGTTTGAGAGGCAACTGGAATGCTCAATGCAGGATGTGGCACACAGTCCACATATCGCTGGCCCACACTGCAGGCACAGGCAACAACTGAATACTATAACAAGGCCAATGCCTAGGAACGATAAGATCTTCCATCCCCAAGCTGTTAACGTAGTCCAGAACCAACCGGACCAAGTCCAGGTGCCTGGATTCTGATGTATCTGATTTGCAATTTTATGTAAACGGGTGATAGCTTGATAGACAGATGGTGCGTTTTGTGGAATGAAAACACAGCAACTTGACCCGATGACCTTACAAGCTCCACCTCTATCTGCCAAGATGACGTCAATCACAAGACGATTTTGAAGGACAACAGTCCGTATAGCAGACTGCTCCTCTGTTAAGTTACCTAGAGCGGAGGCAGTTTCGTTCACTACTGCTTCAAGTGTTCTCGTTAATCTGCGTATTAATTTACTGTTTTGGACAGGTCCTAGGAAGAAAAAGAATCCTTTATTGAAATCAGTGTACTGTTCCCATGCCGTTTCTGTGTAGTCGACAAGGGGAATATCTCTTTTGGGTCTATTCGGTGCTAGATTCGTATTTCTATGGTAATCAGGAGGAGCTAGGAAAACAGGTGGCAGAAGGAATGCAATGTAACAGGTACCATCCCAATCTGGGGGCAAACGTATGTATGCGGTATGACCACAAACAAAGTAGGAATGACTGGTAGCTTTAAAAGACGATTTACCATGGTCACTGAACTCGACCACAGTAGTGCATTTACTATGACCTACGTGTACTGAACCTTTCTTGCTAACACATAATTCACCTGTGACTGGTAGTACTAACATATGGGGCAGAACTGGAGCAGTTTCAGATTCAACAGTGAGGATCATAAGGCTAATTGTGTAATTACCTAATCCATATACTTCATTTTCTAGATCAGTTCCTATTCGAGTGGGAAGTCCTTCTTGATCAGGATAACAGACGTTGAGCAGGACTAAGTTCAAGTTTCCCCAAACCCAGCCCCCATCGAAAACAGCAATATCAGGATCTAAAGAATTAATTATTTTAAACCATGCTCCACAGGAGCCATTGTGAGTGAATGGGTACGGAAAGAGAGGCAGAGCTCCCTTGTAATTCTGGTAGGGAGGGAGTCGGCCACATATCCAACAGTCTGTAGCATTATTTGTCTGATGGGAATGGTGTAACATACTAATGAATGTATTGTTGCGCAGCGCAAGTCTGTAAGAGAGTTCATGTGCGGGAAGTTCACTAAAAGTGTGTTCAGCAGAGACATTGTAAGCAGATTGTTCACGCCTGAAAATAGGCCAGTACATAGGAAGCAGAATGCTGGCAATAATAATTAGAATACTCAGAATAAACATGATTATTAGTGTCACTATGCAGTGACTACGAAGTGATTTGCAATATGTTCTTCTCTTTTCCTCTCTCTCTCTAACTCGATCTAGGGGATACATGTCAGAAACGATTTAACCGATTCACCTAGGGGAGGACTTAAACAATTAAACTGTCTGACTTGCTAGATCGAAGCTTCATACGGTAAAGTTCTTGAGGAGTCTTTTCTCTTTTAGGCACAGTAACGTCTTGTGCTTCAACACAGTCTTTGGTGGGGGTGGACGAGTCAGAGTCCTGTTTCAGTCCGTTTTTTAGTTCATTGCATAGTTTGATGTGACTCGTGTGGACCCACCCCTTTCTCCCCTCGATTTTCACGGCGGTCCTGGTGGTAAGCAGAACGGTCTTTGGAGACTTCCAGCGGGGCTCCAGCGGACTTTTCCGGTCGAAATTCCGGACGACTACCAGGTCACCTGGGCGGACCTCATGCGCCTTTACATCGGTGTTGTCAGGGAAGGCTGCGGCAACCTGTGAACGACATGATTGGAGTGCAGACATCAAGGAGGCAAGGTAATCTGTCAACATGTTACAATCAATATCAGTGATCTTTTTCGGAACGGGCGTCCCCCACATATTCGGCGGTCTTCCAAAGACCACTTCGTACGGGGATAGCCCTGATCTCGAGTGGGCGACCATTCTCATGTAGAATAGTGCCACGGGCAGGGCGACTATCCAGTCGACCCCTTTTTCCTGACAGATCTTGGCAAGACGGATTTTTAGTGTCTGATTATGCCTTTCTACAAGGCCAGCTGCTTCGGGATGTCGGACACAGTGGAACCTCCACTGATATCCTAGCAAGAGGGAAACTTGTCTCATCAGCTCGGACGAGAACGGCTGTCCGTTATCTGAATACACGACACGGGGCAAACCGTACCGTGGGAAGAATTCACGAACCAACTGTCTGGCAGTGGTCGGAGCAGTGTAGTCTGGGACTGGGTATGCTTCGGTCCAGCGGGACAGAGCACAAACAATTACAAGGACATACTTAAATCCTCTACAGCTATTCATCTGGATATAATCCATCTGGAGGACTTCAAAAGGGTGATCGGGAGGATGAAATCCACCTTGCTCAACAGGGACGCTTTTACCTGGATTGAACTGACAACAGATCATGCAAGTACGCACTTTCTGTTTTGCTGCTGCTCGTAAGTGTTTGTTGCACCAGAGATTCTGTAAACTGTCTAACATGGCTTTCTCTCCAAGATGGGCAGGACTATGTGCTGTATTTATCATGACTTGAACCATTGAGTCGGGGAGAAACCATATAGATTTTCCCTTCGTCACCCAACCTTGATCTGTCTGAATCCCTCCTAGTTCAGTCCATTTCTTTATCTCCTCTGGAGTAGCATGTGTCTGGATGTCAATTACGTCTAGGGCGGGATCTCTAACTGTCATACACTGTGTTTGTACTATTGTCTTTGTCACATCAGTAGTCTGGGTGTAAGTCAATGCTGTATGTTTTGCTGTCTGGTCTGCCAGGTCGTTACCCTGGGAAACAGAATCTGTGACTTTAGTATGTGCCTTACACTTCATGACTGATATGCCCGAGGGCAAATGTATTGCTTCTAACAGTGCTTGAATGAGGGGGCCATGTTGTATCTTGGCCCCATGAGAAGTCAGAAAACCTCGTTCTTGCCAGAGGACTCCGAAGTCGTGTACAACTCCGAAGGCATAGCGGGAATCTGTGTATATGTTAACATTTCTGTTCTTGGCTAGAATACAAGCTCGGGTCAGAGCGATGAGCTCTGCTGCTTGAGCAGACAGGGTGTCAATACGATGTGTTTCTTTAATTTCAGTTTCAGTGGTCACGGCGTACGCGGCCACTAATTCTCCTGTACTTGTTCTCATGCATGAACCATCCACATAAAGTGTCAGGTCTGGATTTGTCAATGGGACATCTGTTAAGTCTCGTCTAGGCTTAGTTACTGCATTAATTATTTCTATACAATCATGCGGAGCTGGATCTGTCATAACTGTAGGTAACAGTGTTGCGGGGTTCAGGATGCTGCAACGTCTGATTTCTATGTGTGGCTGGAATAGTGTTAATTCATAACCTGTCAGTCGTGCTATAGTTAAGTGTTGAGTCTGGGTTCTGTTTAACAAAACCTCTACAGAATGTGGTACTTGAACTGTTAACTGATGACCTAAAACAATTGAATCACTTTGTCTTATTGCTAACGCTGTTGCTGCTACTGACTTTAAGCACGCAGGGAGTGCTTGAGCTACTGAATCCAATGTACTAGAAAAATAAGCACAAGGCTTATGTGAACCTGCTTGGTCTTGAGTGAGGACAGACAACGCTGTGCCATCACGTTCTGTAACAAAAAGTGTAAACGGTTTGCTGTAACATGGTGTCGCTAAAACTGGTGCTTGGCATAAAACTTTCTTTAATTCTTCAAAAGCTTGTGTGTGTTCCTGAGTCCAAGGGAGGACAGTCGAAGTCGCTGCCTCCTGTGTCGTTAACTGGATGAGTGGTTTAGCTAGAAATGCATACTGGGGAATCCATTGTCTGCAGTACGAGGTGAGGCCTATGAAGGCCCGCACTTCCTTTTGTGTCTTGGGTTGCGGCATGTTCACAATTAACTGAATGCGATCGGGAGTGAGCTGTCTCCCCACTTTGGACAGCAAGTGACCCAAGTACACAACTTGCTGAACACAGAATTGTAGCTTCGAAGGAGACACCTTGTGTCCCTTGTCGGCCAGGAAATGTAAAACTGTCAGTGATGCTTTTTCACATTCGGGCTCACTTCGTGCGGTGATCAGCAGATCATCGACGTATTGTAGTAAAGCGGTGTTAACTGGCATTTGAATACAATCTAGTTGTCTTTTCAGTGCTTGACTATAGATGCTGGGGCTTTCTGTGAATCCTTGAGGTGCGCGCGAAAATTTGAAACTGCGTCCATTTAAACAGAATCCGAAGAGATATTGGCTCTCTGGATCAATAGGCACGCTGAAGAAGGCGTTCTTGAGATCAATTACAGTAAAGAACGTTGCTTCTGAATCAATAGCAGTCAAGAGAGATGATATATCGGGGACCACAGGATACTGTGGGATAATGCATTTATTCAATTCTCGAAGATCAATCACCAGCCGATATACTGGCGGTGCATTGGGATCAGTACGTTTAAGAATCGGAATGATGGGTGAGTTACAGATATTGGAGTCGGTCTCGACGACCACTCCTTGGGCAATGAGCTCTTCAATGATTTTCAGTAAAGCCGCTACAGCATCGGGTGGTAACTTGTATTGTCTGATTCTGGGTAATACAACACCTGCCTTGAGGGTAACGCGGTATGGTGTAATGTGCATACATCCTACATCAGTTGGGCCTTTTGCCCACAAGTAATCAGGTACATTTTTCAATCTGACGTCAAACTCACGAAGGACGTAATGACCCTTGAAATCCCGCAGAAAGAGTCTAACCCCCTCCGGGGAGCAGCATATTATGGCTCCTAGAGCCTTCAGTGTTTTAATTCCTAACAGATTTTCCGGACATGATTTTGTTAGTAACAGGTCTGTAACGCGTGATAATGGACCCACAGCCAGGGGAACTGGTTCTGAGACTTCATTTACAATAGGTTGTCCTGAAAAACCAAGGGAAACATTTTGTGAGCCTGAGAGGGGTGCCCCTGGAACTTCGTCATGACTTATTGTAGTGCGACTTGCCCCTGTGTCAATTAAAAACTTTCTATCTTTCCCCAATACTTGACTGTGTACATAAGGACCTTCTTGATCTACAGGAATCTCGATAAGAGGCAAGCCACCTTCCCTCTCTAGGCTGTTTCATGTATATCGGGAATATTCGGGGTAAGCTGACTGGGCATACTGGTACATCTGTTGTGAGACTTGCTGAGTTGCAGCAATGGGCTGTGGCTGTGGTACTGCTACGGTCTGTGCTGTCTGTGCGGATGCATGCATGGGCTGTGTATTCTGTGTAGACTGATGCTGGTTATGGTCTTGTCTAGGCGGATGCGGTCTCTCTTTAGTTTTACCTGTCGCTATGTTATGTTTCAGAACTGCACATTCGTGTACGTAGTGACCTGGCTGCTTGCAATAATTGCATGTCCCTTTAACAGGAGCTGCAGCGTGACTTGTCTGGGTCGTACCTTTCCTGTGACTGTCGGATGGGACCGTCTGGGCTACTAACATTTTCATTTTCGTGTCTTTCATGCGCTTCTGTTCCTGATCTTGTTCTTCCCTAATTCTATTCTGGTGATATTGTAACATTTGTAACATCTGGGATGGCGTATTTGCTTGCCATGTACTCTCGACTTTATACACTCTATTTTTAACTAACGGTAGGGAATTCTCGACTAACTTTGATACAAAAAGATGTGGGTACGACTCGCTACTTGGCTGGAGGCCACTATTGATAATAAAACATTTCTCGAATCTTGAATAAAAGTCGCTAGTATCTTCATCATGTTTCTGTTTACAGGACGAGATTGCATCCCAATCCTCCTTTCTAGTTGTCAATAATCTGGGCAGGACCTGTACTATTAAACCTGGTAATGCTTTAGTTTTGTCCCCAAGGCCTAACCCTGGAACCCGTTTCTTTTCTTCATCCTCTATTTCTGCCCAGGCAATCTTTGCGTCTCCCACCTCCCAGTCCTTTTCCTTTAATTTCTCGAATATACCCGTAGGCAATAATACTTTCAACATTTTCATGATATCATCATATGTGTAGTCCCCCATCAGTAACATGTCTTTGAGCTCTCTATGAAAACCTGCAGGGTCTTTATCATGGCATGGTACTAATTTCTTCATTTCTAACAGTTCTAATTTAGTTAGAGGCGTGTGTACATACACGCGTTTCAAAGTTTTATCCTCACCCATGACAGGGTGCACTTCTCGCAAGGGGTTCTGACTTTCAATACCACCCCCGCACTGCATATGGTACATTTTCCTTTCTGGAGGTGGGGCGGGAACATATTCAGGACTTACAAAGGTGTCATATCTGCGTCGTTGTTCTAGAATTATTTGAACTAATTTAGTGCTTAAGCCTCTCCATCTATCCATCAGTAGTGCTTCTAGTGTCTCATGTAAGGGACCTGGATCGGAATAATGTTTTCTGTACTTAATGAGAAGGTGCTGAATCATATATATACCTGCTAATTTCTGTTCGTCGGGGGAGAGGTTCAGAAATGTCTGTGCTACGGTGTCATCATTATATATGTCTGCATTTTCGGCCCATGATACCGCTGATCGGGCTAATTCTTGTTCATCCATAGAATTGAGTACATGGTACCCAACTCGATCTCGAAGCCGTTTATCAGTTTCCTGGAACTGATGTTCAGCAGAATTCGGATTCGTTAAGGCAGAGAAGAAAACTCTCTTGCTTTCTGGACGGATACCTTTCCTAAGATAAGTTCCCTTACCTACATATGCTATAGTGCTTGTAGTCGGTTCTAGTTCTTCAGATTCTTCTTCCTCCTCGGAGGGAGCCTTTTCTTTCTCTTTCTCGTGTACTGCTATCACTGCTTTCTTAATCTTTTTATACATGGCCTCTATGCAATTTTGTCTGTCATGTTTTCCATCGGCTATATTTTGACCCCACTTGTTCAATGCATCTAATTCACTCTGCTCTGTTCCGGGCCTGTCTCGTTCTCTTATTAGACAATTTATGAAAAATCGTAGTATCAGTGCTTGCATGTTAACTTTCTGTTTCTCCAGGGCATCCTTAATACTGTCGGGGTCCTTTCCCGTTTGAACGAACTCATATATTCTATCTAGGCGCTCCTTCATTCCTGCATAACATAACAAACTATCAGTAGCAGATCTTAACCGTAAAGACGCTAATATCATTAAGTCGTCCTGTCCAGGTTCTGGATCATATCTACAAACTGACATATTTTCTTTTAGTGCATCTAGACGGGATGAATTAGAAGAACGGGGGGATCTGTACGTAAGAGGACTCTGCATACCTCTGAGATTTAATCTGTGAGTCGGTGGCGGGGTCTGGAGACCCGCGGTCGCACCTCCTGAAGCGGAAACTTGGGCATTATCTCTGTGTGTAGTCAGTATCTGAATTTGTCTTTTAGTAGGATCTGATTGAAGTGGTTTCGGCAGATCAGTTTTAGGTGAGGGAAGTGGCGGAGCTGGCGGAACGGAACTAGTCTTTTTCGGTGTCGGCTGAGAGTGATCTTGGGGGCAGTACCACCCCCGGCCCTGTCAGTAGGCAGGGCACGAACAGGCAGATTGGTGTAAGCTGGCGCTACATCTTCGAGATATGAATTTAGGAATATGTCTTTAGTAGTCTTATGCATTACTTTAGTTGGAACTAATGGTGACGGCAAATTTTTCGGTATTTCTGAAATGGCGTCAGGGGTACCATCGGCCAAAAGATACATGTTGTTCACTTTGCCATTTAGGATACGATCTATTTGTTCTACTTTTACTCGAATTCCCTCAGTAACTAATTCGTTTTCTTGGGCCTTTTCTGATTCTTTAAGCCTGTCTTCTCTACGGAGTGCTCTATCAGCACGCTTACGTGATTCCTTACGCCAAAATTCTATGGCGTCTTTCTGAGATTGTCTAGCTTTCTTTTTCCGTAATATTTCTTCTACCTTTATGATGCACTCGGCATCCCATGTTCCGTTAACTGGCCATCGGTATCTTTCCTCTAGGTGCTTGGTATAATCTGTCCATAACTCTAGATACAAGATGGCGTCTATGCCATGCTTATTATACATGAAATTACCTGGAGTGTCCCTAGGGGGGATTGGAATCTCTTCCTCTAACATCCCTTTCCTAGTTCCTATCTGCTTTAATTTGTTAAAAAACGGCATTGTGCCTACTTGATACTGGAATGCTTGATCCTTGATACTTAATGTCAACTGTAACTATTTAAACAAAAAAACACAATAATGCACAAAAACAATCACATTCATACCACGACATTAATCACATGAAACATTTAAAGACATAGCTAACTTCCCCCTACTCTGAATGTACCGCTCAACGATACAGATACACTGCTGTAACAGTGCAGAAATTCGGAATACTTTATATACTGCTAAACAGTACAGATACACTGCCTAAAAACAGTGCAGACCGGACTTGCGTACCCAAACCCGTCTAGATACGACCCAGCAATGGTACTCACCGGGAAGCACGGAAAACAGAAGGCCTCGGAAAACTCGACTGGACTCGACTCGGAACTTCGGAAAACTTCGGAAAACTTCGGAAAACTTCGGAAAACTTCGGAAAACTGGTGGGCCTCTTCACACCTCGGACCTTGCTTCCTTCGGCTGGGCTCTGGTCGGGATCCTCCGCACTCCTCACCGCCTCGTCTGGGCACTGATCGCAGTCTTCGTCACCTCCGTGTGTCAGAGGGGGATGCAGGAAATCCTGCCAGTACACGTGTGGTCCGTCTAACTGATGGCAGGGGACACGGATTGCAACGCACCTTCCGGCGCGTGAGGTGGGGGAGGGGTCCCTATTCGGGCGCCAAAATGATGTAAATAATTAATTTACTCTCTTAATTTCTATGCAGGTAAGTACTTAATCAATAATAACTCAATCGAAATGAAGGAAAACAGAGTCCGTGGTGTAAGAGTTTCTAAGGGTTTTATTCCTCATAAAGGAATCAGGATATCATGTTCTGACCACCACACAGGATGTCAGAAGGGATAGATGAGCGCGCCGTCGTTTATTGACAATACATAGCTTATATACTTGATTTACATCATAAGGTTCAATGTAAGAGGCGTAACAGCTGAGAGAAGACAAGATAACAGTATACACGTGGTGCTAGTACATCATCAAGAGGCGTAAACTAGGCGTGTGTGCTAGAAACGTCACTGATAGGTGACGCAAGTGGGTGGCACCAAGGGGTGGTGCTAACAGAATGTTGCAATGTCAGCAGAAATCGGAAGCTTGGATGCGCGCGCAGCTGCATGACGTGTGATAGACGGGGTGCAGGGGACTTGACATTTATACTGGCGGAAAGAGACAGAAGTCTGGCATGTCAGATCAACTTGTGCTTCTATCATATCTGATATCTGATGTTTAGGAACTAAGCTATCTGGGCAGAAAGGTCTCTAGAGCAGAAGCTATTCTATACTTGCTGTGAGTGCGTGTATAAGCGCCTGAGTGTCTGTATGAGAAGCGTGGGGGCATGGGGCCTTCCATGGAAGCATGGCAACAGAGGCTATGAATTACTTGCGTAAAGACAGGTCGGCCCTTTAGCCCTGTAGCTGAGGAAGGATGTTTACTGGAGCTAGCAGGCCGGAATGTATCTTCGGGGAGGAAAACAGATAACTCGAAGGTTATAGTCAATCTTGGCAGGCAGCAGGCTGAGCTGAGCACGGAGGGCCGCGCTAGAAGTAAGTCAGAGTTCACGGGTACGGGGGCTGCTTGGGCAGAGGCCCTCGCAGTCAGAAGCCAGAAAAGAGGCTCGGTGGCAGAGATTCAGGGCCTACTTTCAGCCAGGCTGAAAAACGTAGGAGTACACTTCAAAAAGACGTTGGCATAGCATACTTAGGAACGGACCATCAAACCCATTCATGGTGGGTCTGAAAGAGGACAAGTTAACGTTGGACGCAAATGTATTTGCGTCTTCATAGCTGGTACAGGAGGGAAGTTACATGCACTTTTAACTCGTACATGGAGTCGGTGGGGTACTCGCTAGGGAACACAACATGACCATAAAATTTATATTACCTCACAGGGGTGTCACAAGAACACCCTGCGGCACCCCTGAAAATGACATGTGTGGGCATATGGCGCACATACATGCCCTAAGGGCATGTATGAGCGTCATATGGCACCTTTGGATTTTTAATAAATTGTTTTCTTAACCCCTTGTGTGCTGATGACGGAACCGCTCCGTCATCAGCTGCGGTGGCGCTGTGCTGATGACGGAGCGGTTCCATCATTGCCCGCCCGCCGCTCATGTGCGGCGCGAATTCTGCGCCTGCACTGAGCGTTCTATTTAGCGGGCGGGGCCATGACGGAACCGCTCAGTCATAAGCACAGCGCAACCGACGCTGGTGACGGAGCGGTTCCGTCACCAGCATGCGCCTGCCGCTCTGAAGGGGTTAAAAGAATTCGCAATTTACCACCAACTAGAAGTTGGTGGTAATTTACGAATCCTTATGGGCATTTTTGCATTAATTTTCCTTTGATACATTGCATTTAAGGAATCGCACAATTTACGATTCCTTAAGTGCAATCGCAAAATAAGGAATAGCACATTTTGCGATTCCTTATTTTGCTGCCAAAATGTGCCGTAAAAGTGGCGCATTGCTGGAGTTGTGTTGCAAGCGCGACACAGCTCCAGCAATGCTCTGGGGGGCCAGGCGCAGGGTTTTGATGCAGCATTGGCCTAAAAGTGACTGAGTGAAATCTTGTAGATTTCACTCAGCCACTTTTAAGAGGCGTTCCTGCGAAAGCCTCCTTATGGAGCAGGGCTTTACAACGTGACGCAACTCCCAGATGGCTCACGTTGTAAATACCCCGCACCATGATGCATCTTTTGCGCCGCCGCTGCGTCTCAAAAGGGACGCAACGGCGGCGTAAAAGAGGCTCAAGGGGCTTGTAAATCTGCCCTTTAGTGCCTGGCTGACTTGGTTAGGGAGGGACCCCAGGTGAGGACCTGTGGCACTACACCCTGGTGTATATAAGAAGCCTGGCGGATGCCATTAGGGACCCCCTAGTGACCTCATGATTTACTGCACTCTCGGGGTACAGGCAGTGTTCTGCCTGGCTGACTTGGTTAGTGATGACCTGTGGTATCTCACCCTGTTGTTTATACAGAGTGTTACCTGACGGAGGTTATTAGGACGCTCGAGTGACGGCCTGTGGTACTGCACCCTGGTGTACATATAGTGCAATGCCTGGCAGATGCCATCAGGGGCCTTTAGTGACCACCCTTGTGCATTGAGGGAACCACCAAGTACTACTAGACCTCTAGTCCGCTTTGCCAGAATTTAGGACCGATCCCAAAACCCAAAGCTATCCAAGCCGTACAAGTTCAATTTCATCTTGATGATGCTGTAATGTGCTGCTGAGGGTGTACACCTGTTACAACGCATTTTTTACAACGCACTACTGTTACAACGCATCCATTACAACGCAGATACTGTTACAACTCATGTTTTTACAACGCATTTTTTTACAACGCAGGTACCTTTACAACGCATACCATTACAACTTAAGTATTGGTAAGTATATAGTTATATTTTAATTGTTATATGTTTGGGGTAAAGGGGTATTTTTAGGGTTCAGGGTTAGTTTTGGGTTTTTGGGTAAAGGGGTATTTTTAGGGTTCAGGGTCAGTTTTCAGTTTTTGGGTAAAGGGGTATTTTAGGGTTCAGGGTCAGTTTTCAGTTTTTGGGTAAAGGGGTATTTTTAGGGTTCAGGGTCAGTTTTCAGTTTTTGGGTAAAGGGGTATTTTTAGGGTTCAGGGTCAGTTTTCAGTTTTTGGGTAAAGGGGTATTTTTAGGGTTCAGGGTCAGTTTTCAGTTTTTGGGTAAAGGGGTATTTTTAGGGTTCAGGGTCAGTTTTCAGTTTTTGGGTAAAGGGGTATTTTTAGGGTTCAGGGTCAGTTTTCAGTTTTTGGGTAATGGGGTATTTTTAGGGTTCAGGGTCAGTTTTCAGTTTTTGGGTAAAGGGGTATTTTTAGGGTTCAGGGTCAGTTTTCATTTTTTGGGGTACAGGGTAAATTAAAATTAATTTTTAATTAAATTATTTATTAGTAAATAAATTATTTTAAATTACATTACATTATTTTTGGGGTTGAGGGTCAGTTTTGAGTTTTTGGGGTACAGGGGTACAGGGTAAAAATAAAATAATTTTTTTTTAAAATTACAATAATTAATTTAAATTAATTTAAATTAATTTACTTACATTTATTTTGAGGGTTGAGGGTCAGTTTTGAGTTTCTGGGGTACAGGGGTACAGTGTAAAAATAATGTATTATTAATTTTAATTTTAAATAATTAACGGAAATTAAATTATATAAAATTACCTTAAATTATATTTTTTAAATTTAATTTACGATTATAATATTATTTTTAATATATACTTACCCATACTTACGTTGTAATGGTCTGCGTTGTAAAGGTACCTGCGTTGTAAAAAAAAGCGTTGTAAATACATGCGTTGTTACAGTATCCGTGTTGTAAAATCCGCGTTGTAACGGTATGCGGAGTAAAAGTCCGCATTGTAACATCATATATCCGCTGCTGAGGCATTCTACTTTGCACTTTTCTTCCCTGTTTTTAACCTGATTGTTTTATGTGACCTATTTTAAAAAACGACTTGTATTTTGCACTCACTTCGTAATCAGGCTTCCTGCACTTGTCATCCCTTTGCCAGCGCCCCGTTTCACCACAGGTTTTCCCGCTTGTTGTGGAGGGCGCCGGCACAGATTGTTGGTCTCTCGCTGATTGGAGACCCAGGGTCAAGCGCTAGCCTCTCCTCCAGGCGCCGCCCTATTTAGTCCTCATGACTTCTTCCGCACTCAACAGACGCATGGAGCGGGCGCGCGCCGAAGTCGGGTCTAAGTCCAGACCATCTGTGCCCATCCGTGCCTGGGGCCTGGGAATCTGGGCTGAACTCTACTGGTTTGCAAGTAGGTTTTTGCTATTCTAAACAGTTTTTGCTGGCTTTGAAGCCTTTAGAAAAGATCTCCACTGGCTGCCAATGCAGGCAAGGATCAATTTTAAGGTTCTTGTCCTCACCTACCGTGCCCTTCACGGTTGGGTGCTGAGGACATTGGATCTCCTGTATCCTTCTACACCCCTGGCAGGGACCTGCGGTCAGCTCATAAAAATCTTTTGACTACACCTCGAATTGCCAAGGCAAGGTGGGGAGGGAGAGCTTTTTTCTCCCTTGCCTCCAAACTGTGGAACACGCTTCCAGCCAACCTTAAGGCCCAGCCGTCTCTTGCTCTTTTTTGAAAAAATCTCAAAACCTGGCTTTTCTCAGAGTCTTACCTGTAAGCTGTCTCTCTTGGGTGCCCTTGACCATTCAGCTTTTTTCCATCATCTGCGCCTTGATGCCCCCGGGTTAAATAGCGCCATACAAATTCACATTCATTCATTCATTTAGCCAAGCCCTGTGATTCTACTACTGCCCCTGAGGCTTTCTCAGGTAGGTTGGGCTGTGGATGTTTGAGTAGTGTCTCCGGAAACGCTAATCTCCAGAAGACTCAGCCGTGCATCGGCGGCTCCACGTCCGCGCTCCCAACCTAACAACTGAAAGGGGCTTTCTAATCAATGCTAGGTCCATGATAAAAAACAATATTACTTTTGGGGACTTTGTCTCTGATAGGAAACCTACGTGGGTGTTCATTACAGAGACCTGGGCCTCTGATGCCTCAGGACCTGATTTAATAAATGCTATTTCCACTAGGTATGCCCTGGCCAGGATGGACAGAATTGGTCGTCGAGGAGGAGGAATAGGAATTCTTTACAAGGATTCCCTTATATGTCGTACTGAGTTTCTTTCCACTCCCTCTGACCCTTTTCAGGCCTTGTACTTTTCCATCAACTCAACTCCCTCTGTCTCTTTCTCTGGCCTCCTGTTATACAGACAGTCGGGCCCTAGATCCTCTTTTAGTCAGGATCTGAGCAAGTTGCTAAAGCCATTTATTGAGAGACCCAATATTACTCTCCTGGGTGACTTTAATTTCCATTTTGAAAGTACGGGATCTAGAGACACCCAGGGCCTCATTTATGAAAAGTGACGCATCGCTGCGTGAAAACAGCGATGCGTCACTTTTCACTGCGCACTCCTTGCGACACCAATGATGCGTCATATTTAATGTATGACGCATCATGTCGCAAGGACTTACAGATACGTCAGTATTTCTGACGCATCTGTAAGCGCAAAAGTGACGCATTGCTGGAGTGTGTCACAAAAGTGACGCATCTCCAGCAATGCGTCCTATCACATGGGGAAAGCCCCATGTGAAAGGGCTTGCGTCAGTCTTACGCCTGCTGTGAGGCAGGCGCAAGATTTTGACGCAACCGCATCCTAAAAGTGACGCAGTGAAATCTCATAGATTTCACTGCGTCACTATTACGAGGCTTTTTGCGGGGGAACGCCCCCTCTGCATACATTATACCTGACGCAGGTATAATGTGGCGCAGGGGTTTAAAAAGTGACGCATCTACCTAGATGCGTCACTTTTTAAATATGGCGCAACAAGGCGCATGTTTTACGCTGCAGATGCGTCACAAAAAGTGACGCATCCGCAGCGCAAAACTGACGCAAGGCCTCATAAATGAGGCCCCCAGATTCTCCTAGATACACTGGATTACTGTGGTTTGACTCAGTTGGTCCCACTCATCTGGCTGGGGTAGCACTCAACGGAGTCTTTTCCAAAGACCCCAGGTTGAAGGTGGGCCCTCCGGTTCCCTTAGCTTGGTCCGACCAGGCGGCCGTCCCGCTAGAGCTGTCACCCCCTTCTCTTCCGGACGCCAAGAAGTGGGGACTTAGAAGGAACCTTAAAGCCATTAATAATGTGATTCTCTCTCCTTTTTTGAATGAATTGACGCAGGCTGAACTGCAGGATACCAATTCTGCTTCTCTTGAACTTGCAAGTACTATCTCAGGGACTTTGGATATCGTGGCCCCCTCAAATTACATTACTCTGCGAGAAAGAGTCCGTCTGCCCCCTTTTAAGGACAGACGTAGGCTGTTGAGACAAGGGTGTCATTAACAGGAGAGGCTCTGGAGGGCTTAGCTGGATCCCTTAGAGAGGGAACAGCATAAACTCCGTCTAAGAGATTACAAACTAGCCATTGTGGAGTAAACGAGGGCCTATTTCTCCAAGAGCACTGCTTCTCTTAACTCCCCCAGAGATCTTTTTAAAATCATAGACTCCTTATCCTCTCCCAAGGTAGCTGACCCGATAGCGGATTCGCAGGAGTTGGGCGACAATATCTCTGCTTTTTTTCCACTCAAAGATCGCTGATATCTACAGCTCTCTTGAATCCCTGAATCTTGGTATGCCCTCTCCTATTAACTTTGCTCCCTCTAGAGATTGGAGCTTGTCTGGTGGACACCCCCCGAGTTTTCTGTCCTTTCCCCTTCTTACTCCTGAACTGATGTCACAGCTCCTGGATAACACCAAATCGGGCTCCCCCTTAGATCCTTGCCAGCTTAAAGTCCTGAAGGCCTGTCGGGATGTGCTTACCCCCCTCATGAATGTCATGAATGGTGCGATCTCGGAGGGAGTGTTCCCCTCTTCATGGAAGAAGGCGGTTGTTAAACCCCTTCTTAAAAAGTTCACTTTAGATCCAGGGGTTTTGAAAAACTCCTGCCCCATTTCACTTCTTCATGCCCCTGCAAAAATGCTGGAATCTCATCTTAATCGGCACCTTAGCTCCTTCCTAGGGGACTCGGCCCTTCTGGACTTTTCCCAGCATGGCTTTAGGAGATCTCATAGTACTGAGACTGCCCTTACGGCTGTTGTTATTAACATCCGCTGCCAGGTTGATAAGGGCCATTCCACCCTCCTGATCCTGCTGGACCTGACAGCAGTGTTTGACACTTTGTCTCCATCCATTCTGGTCACCCGCCTCCGGGACATAGGGGTCGGAGAACTTGCACTGAGCCTCCTGGCTTATTTTCTAAATGAAAGGGAACAGAGAGTGAAGCTGGGCCAGTTTCTTTCTGCCCCTAAACCTGTGCATTGTGGGGTCCCCCAGGGCTCTTCATTGAGCCCTACATTATTTAACATCTATGTGGCCCCACTTTCCAGGGGAGTTAGATCTTTTGGGCTGGAAGTACTGTTGTACGCTGATGACACCCAAATAATGGTCTCCCTTACGCAGCCCTTGAAGGATTCTGCCTTGAACTTCAGGAACTGTATGGAGGCCGTGTCTCAGTGGATGGTACAGAACTTCCTGAAACTAAACGGGGAGAAAATGGAGGTGCTGATCTTCGGGGGCAGCCAGGATATCTGGTCTAAAGATTGGTGGCCAGCCCTCTTCCCCATCAGTTTGCAAAAAACCTAGGAGTTCTGGTGGACACTGCTCTCTCCTTTGACAGCCAGGTCAGTAGGACTGTTTCCACCTGCTGTGGTATCATCAGGGTCCTCAGAAAGATTGCCCATTATCTCTCTCCTGATGCCCGCAAGCTGGCCACTGTGGCATTAGTCTCCTCAAGACTGGACTACTGTAATGCCCTTTATGTGGGCATAAATAAGAGCCTTATCCATTGCCTCCAGATGGTCCAGAACGCGGCGGCAAAGATGGTTTTAAACCTTCCTAGACTAGCCTCGGCCACGGCAGCCCGGAGAAGTCCACATTGGCTTCCCATCAGTCCAGGATCTCTTTTAAGATTCTTTGTCTTGCCTATGGGCCCCTTCAAGGCACGGGTGTTGTGGGTCTTTAGTCACTTATTCATCTCTACTCTCCTAGTCGATCCCTTCACTCCTCTAATAAAAATCTTCTTGAGGTTCCCAGGTTTGTAAGAGCCAAATGGGGAGGCTGATCATTTTCTCGGTTGTACCGAAGCTATGGAACTCTCTTCCCCCCGAACTCCTGGGGAAACCATTGATTGCTCTCTTTCGCAAAGCGCTGAAAACCTGGCTTTTCTATGAAGCGTATCTGTAGAGTACTTCATTGGTAACTACATATTATTGGACCTGCTTAGGCGCCTTGATCCCCTTGGGCTAAGTTGCGCGATACAAGATTCCCTTCATTCATTCATTCATTCATTCATCTGAAGACCAGTATCACTCCTGAATCAACCCAAAAATATCTTTATAAAAAATGTCTACATTTTACTCAATGTACATACAGTGGGAGTAAGGTTAATTGGTAACACAGGCCTAACGGCAGAGCTGGCAATCTTAGAGCTGGGGAACCAGGGGTATATTTGTAATTCCCCTGCAGCATTTTTATGCCAACGGCACAGAGTGCCGGCCCATAATTACAAGGACATGTGAAGTCACACTGAGTGGCTTTTCATGGCCTTGTAAAGTTGCCTTACTCTATGTACAAGGGACATTCCATGGGTGTTGTTGTGATTTACAACACAGCATAAATCTTAAGCCACGCCAAAACTAATGTCTTAACAAGGAGAAATGCTTACATTCCATTCTGCAGCACAAATATAATGAGGAATATTCTTCCTTTGCTTGCTTTTGTGCAGGAAGGTGTCCTTTTGCACACAAAAACAATCCTGCCAAACACACGCCCAGCCCTGGCAGAAAGGACAGGAATGTGCTGTATCTTGTAGCTATGTCGCATTCCTGCCCTTTTCTGTTGAGATAGGACAGCACAGTGGTGCTGCCTTATGCCTAATATTGTAAATATGGCCCCTGGTTTGAGTCTCTGCATCAGCACAAAATCCTGTGATTCTATGAAAATCACAATCTTCCTGTGCCTCCAAAAAGGGAATGTATCCTTCTGCAATGTAGCTGGTGCTCATGTAAAGTGTACAAAGGATGGGGAGCTCGCACAGCTAATGTAATCCAAGTAGTAGGATTGTGATGAATTGTGGTGTGCTGCTCGGGGAAAACACTGTCTGGCCAGGCAGTGTGGAGTGAATAACTGGACACCACCGATTTTTTACTTAAATTGGAACCGGTCATGAACTAACTGAAAGACTCTAATCTGATCATGTGTACAGTGGATGTTTGCTCCCTATACACCTCGATCCCCCATGACGGAGGGATCGAAGCCATCGAACAAGTTTTGGCCCAATCTGATCTGGACCGTGACCTCAAAGTGTTCTTGATGGAACTCACCATGTTTACATTATATCACAGTTATTTTTCTATCTTTGACAAGTGGTATCTACAACTCAACGGCACGGCCATGGGTAATTCGGCGGCTCCTTGCTACGCCAATATATACATGAGAATCTTTGAGGAATCCTACATCTTATGTCAAAACATCTGGCGAGAATATGGCCGGTTATACCTACGTTACATAGACGACATATTCCTCCTATGGGCAGGCACGACTGAAACTCTCGTTACCTTTCTTACCACTTGGAACAACATCACCCAACGGATACAATTCACCTGGGATTACAGCGAACATTGCGTCCATTATTTGGATGTGAAAATACTGAGAGAACTGGGAGAATGGTCCACTACCATCTTTCGAAAACCTACTGACAGAAACTCAACCCTACATTATCAGAGCTTCCACTGTGAAAAATTAGAAAAATTGATGTACATAAGCAGCGTTCATTTGCCTTTTCCCACTCCTCTCCCTGTAAGCACCATGAATACCGTAAAATATTGACCGCATCACTCCGCCAGTAAAAGCCCGTGCCCATATGTACATGACAGCCATTTTTAGGCACCCTGGCCTTTTGCCCGCTCATTAGAATCACCGGCTTCCCTTCTGCGCGTATTTGAACCCCCCCTCTCTCACATGCATAGACCATGAAACCCTCTCCCTCTGCGCGACCCTGCCCTGAAAGGCAACCCTCCTGCTTGACCCACGCAAACCCCCCATTTCCTCTTGAAGAGGCATCCTTCGCCTTGGCTGACATAGCCCTCCCCAGCTGCACCTGACTGCCCCCGCTCTCTCATGTACGGGTCATAAGACCTCTCTCTCTGTGCGACTCTGTCCCTGTGCACACCCTGGCTCCCCCCCTCCCCTTCTCCCTCACACGGGCAAGTCATAAACCTTCTTCTTCTGCAAGACCCTGTCCTTGGGAGTCACGGCCGCGCCTGACCAACACCTCCCTTCCTTTCGTGAATAACCCCTCTGTTAGTAAACCCTCCCTCCGCGATTGACTGACCACACATGTCTGAGGTCATCGCCTAAGCCAGGAGATACTGTTTACTGCCCCTTATTGTATGGAGTCACTCCTCTTCAAAGGACCCACTATTGATCCTGGCCACCCCACCTCCTGGGCTACGATCAGGCGCACACATCCTAAAAATTGGCGGAACACTCAGCTGCGTGATTACCCTCCCCTCTTATCAGCAGGTCAAGGGTCTCTATTGTGAACATATGTGGGGTAGGATTGACACGAGAATTATGGGGATGTCTTTTCCTTGTTTCACAATGTCGTGATTGTGATGCTAAGTGTTTTGTAAGGTATAAAAGACGATGTCTCAGCTCACTTGTTAGAGCACCTCCCGAAAGACACTGTGTTTCGTGTCCGAAATGACAGGCTCTCCTCATGAGTAATAAATCCTGTTCTTGTGATTCCTGCTTCCAGCGCCCGTCTCTTTATTTGGTAACTATTCAGAATGGGAACTAAGAGGCGACTTGCGCCAGCCGTCCGGGCATCGATAGTAATATGGGCTCCTGTTCCACACCACCACATGGGATTGAAAAATAACCTACCATATGCTCAGATACTACGGGTAAAAAGAATTGTTTCCAAACAAGATGAAAGCAAAACGCAAATTAAGACTGTTTTGGAACGCCTACGAGCACGTGGATATCCCACCCCCATACTAGATGTGGCAATCCAGAGGAGTGAAAAATGCACCAGAGCCTCTTTACTACAACCCAAATTGAAGACACCCTCCGATCGCCTGGTGGTGGTCTCCAAATTCTCTAAAGCTTCTAATCGTTTCCAGAAAATCATTCGCAAACATTGGCCTATTCTAACTTTGGAACCTGATTTCAAGGGATTGTTCGACCAGCCCCCCATCTTCGCATTTACCAGGGGAAAGAACCTCAAGGAAATCCTGAGTCAAAGCAGTGGACCTAACACCAACGTCACCTACACGGGTCTTAAACCCTGTCACAACTGCAGCAATTGCAACAATTGTATCCTTGGTAACTCCATCAACCACCCCATGAAAGGCAACACCATAAAACTAAAAGTGAACGCCACATGTAACAGCAAGAACGTTATTTATGTCTTAAAATGCCCATGTGGCAAATGTTACGTCGGCCACACCGAAAGAAAGATCCGAATAAGGATCTTAGAACATAAGAGTAATATTCGCACTCAGAACTTAAAATCCACGGTTGCTACCCATTTCTTGGAAAATAGACATACAGTGGCTCAACTAAAATACCAAATATTGGAACAAGTCCCGATCACCTTAAACAACAAGAACTATCTGCTAAAACGCGAGAACTTTTGGATCCGTTATTTGTCCACGATGGTCCCCCTGGGGCTCAACGACCGCATTGAATTCCTTTGTTATTTATGATCTGGTTCTTTGTGAATATCATGTTATATATTTTCACTGTTCTTCATTATCTTCTCACGTATCTTGTTAGCTTTTTTCATGCATCTTGTTAGCTTTTAATTTATCTTTCGCATCTTCTAATATGGCGCCTATACTTTTCACCGAGTTTCTTGTCTGTCCTCTCTGGCCGTTCAGTCCTTCTTTCCTGTTTAGCACTCGGCTTCCGCTTTTCTAAACTGATTCCCCACCTCTCGGCTGTTGATCACAACGGAACTCCGCGGAGTCCTTGCGTAGTTGTCACACTTGTAAGTACCCCACCCGGGACCTCTATATCTTTTTTACCGGCATGTGCTCCCGATCTCTAATCTCGGCATACACCGCGTTTCACGCACCGCCCCTTTATATAGTGCATGTTCACGAGTGAATCTTTTTAACACGGACTTATTTTCCTATCTGTTTCCGTATTTCTCTTTTTGGGAACCACGCTCAGCTATTCTTTTATATCACCACGTGGCATCTTTAATCTTCCCCGGTCTGGGGTCTCACCGGTTTTTTCATCTACTGTTTCTTCATTTTCTGCCTTATTACTATGCTTACTTTACATACCATATTTTTGTTCGCTGTATTACTGCATATATAAGCCATTACAGCTTGGTCTTTTGCTTTTTGTTGTAGAGTAATCCCCTGACGATGGGCCTTGCCCGAAATGCATTGGGATGTGTGATAATGCATATACCTTAATTCATGAACTATATATGGATTACAATCACTGTCACATGTTGCAAACAGTGATACACCTTTAACATGTTCAAATAAACACGGAAAGCTGGACATTTCCAATCTGAATATGAACTATTGATTACTTGATGCTTATTGAACAAGACCTTTTGGTCCCACTTACGTTGTGCTCAGGGGCGTTCTCTCCCTAGGCGGGGGAGCTATTCTCCAGTTGCTCATGTAAAGTGTTCAATGCTCACATTTTATCACTTCATCTTCAAGATCAGTCCTCACTGTGACTTTCTAATTGGCACTTCTGTCACTACAAATTGAAACTCAAACCTGCCATCCATGAATTCACTCTACAATAGCAGATTATAGCCCACCTTAGTGAATTCTAAGAAAGGGATGTGTGGTATCTCCCATCTGGTTTGCCCCCCCGGCGGCTCCGCTTGTGATGGTGCTGCTCGCGGTGACATCATTCCGAATGTCACCGCGACTAGTGTTCGAAGGCGAGCGCCGCAGCGGGCTGAGAGAAGAGCTAATAGAGCGTAGGCTGTGGCTGAGGTCGTAGGGCATACTACCTAATTCAATAAATTCAATAAATACTGTATGGTTAATCTACACTGGCGGCTTTGTGCATTATTGGCCGTTACCACACTGGCGACGAGGGTAAGCACTCCTGCGACCTCAACACGCCTGAAGAAAACAAAAGAAGAAAAAGGAATTCCAAGCGCTGGAAGCAGACAGCGTCGGATGGGAATTACCGCTTTGGTGAAAGGAAAAGCGGAGTAAGAGTGGAGAGCAAAGAAAGTAGCGTGATCAAAGGCCACTGCTTGTCGGAAGGAAGACGATTTCCGTTTCCATTGAAGTCTAAAGTAAGGTACTCCTTATAGCTGTCAGTAGCGCGGTGAAGGAAGTAGGATGATGCAGCAAGAATCAGCTTGATTATTGAGCCAAAGAGATCAGCAGACAATAAAAGCGCGAGTGTTTCACACTGTTAATGGCTTATAAGAACATTTGAACGTTGCGCTAATGTGCCTGCTAACTAAGAATCTTTTGTTCGCTCTCAGCGTGTAGCCGAGTGTGGAGGTAGCGCCTGCTGTAGAAAGACTCTTGCGTGAAGCTTTTACAATTATAAATGAACATTGCCGGTATTCGAGTGTAATATATATTTTAAAAAAAACGGAGCTTGTCAGGAAAGGCACAGAAGACTTAAAGGAACGCAGTGGGGTGCGCGCGAAGAAAGAAGCTCTCCTGTCACCACGGAAGACCTTTTCTAAATAAACAGTGCCGGCAATTTGTAGTTTAAGAAATTGGATCTTCACGCATCTACCCTCACACAGGAACATGAACATTACCTCCTCGTTAGTCTTCCTCGCCACATGACTTGCATAGTGAGCTTCAGCTCCACGACAGAACCCTCCAAAGCAAAAAAAGCCTCCCACCCCCTCCCAACATGGCCGACCAGTCACCCCTGACCTCTATAAGAGGGGGGCCGGCCCAACCAACAGCCTGTTTTTTTTGTTCTGCGCGATTCTCTCCAGAGGCGCTGTAAGGTAAGGTTGGGACCGGCTCTAGCTGGTCCATGGGTTTTGGGGTTGAGGGTCCTGCTTTAGCGGTCCCTGGTACCTGGAACTTCGAACCCCCCCCCCCTCTTCCTTCCCCCGGTCCTGTGGGGCCGGTTAGGTGCTGCTATAGCGTGCCAGGGGTTTACAGGGGGGGGGGGGGCGGCCGGGGATGTGGGGTGATTGTACCATTCCCTTGTCTACCCCCGGTCGTTACTGTGTGGGCCCTTGCCCTTGTGTGGGCTTTAGGGTCCGGCGCTGGGGGTTCTCCTGTTTTTATTGTTGGGGCTCCGGTTGCTTTCGGGTGGTATTAGCGCGGTTTTGCGCAGCGCGCCCCTGACTGCCGCGTTGGTACGGCTTGAGCTGGCGCATTTCCTAATTGGGCTCGTCAGTTGCAGTTGCTCAGTGATAGAGCGCTTGCTTCGTATGTATGTGGCCCAGGGTTCTGTTCTTGGCATCTCCGGGACTCTATCTTGGTACTGTCTGCTGCACACACATTGTTCCGTTTTCATTACGGGCTCGGCCCCCTTTGCCGGTTGTAATGGCTGGATTTTCTGTTTAGATGGGATCAGCCCCCAGGGGCCCCTGTGACCCAGCCAAAACGTACTCACCTTCCCTTCTTAGATCGTATTTACACTGAGTAGATATAACAATGAATATACAGGTCGCACCTAAGAATGGGGAATGACAATATACATATATGGATTTTCTACAATATCTTATTCACATCAGTTGGCCTCGCGGTCGCCTCGACCCAGACCGTTCTACCCCAGGGCAGATCTGACACACAATCCGGCGTGTCTACACACGGGCCTGCAGAACCCAATGCTCTCTTTTCCAGCGTTCGCGATCCTGCGAAACATCCACGGCAGTGTCCCTCCTGCCGCTCTCACTTAGTCTTATACCACAATCCGGTGGCTTTACACGGCAGTATCCCTCCTGCCGCTCTCATTAACGCCGCATATCAACGACGACCACATTCCTATGAAATATTATTGGGATGATATCTCGACAGTCTACTTAGGATAAAACTACAATAATAACTTTGGATATGGGTCCAGATTGTATAGTGTACTCGTTACTTTTGACATCAGAGGTTCACTCACTCCCTATTTGTGTGATCACCACTTGCCTGATTGGGATTACTCGTCCATTCATGCGCCTAGCTTTCACCTAGGAGTTGCGTTTACCAAGATTGAACATAAGCACCAGGCACACGGTAATTCTATATGAATTAGGGCATTTATTAACCATAAACATAAATCACATTACTATGCAGCATTACATTTGCACAAGAAATAAAAGAGAAAGGTTAGGGTGCACGCACTATAAGGACTGGTTGGACTTCACCTGGTTAACGGGAAATCGGGACTCGGCAGTCATCTAGGCTCCTGTCTCGTCTCTGGGTCCTGGCTCGCCTTGCAGTCACCCTCAGCCGTCACAGGTACACGTCTGCACCGCTAGGCTCAAACTCGTCTGCTCTCCCTCAGGACCTCGGAACCTTGTTGTTAATTAGCTACCGTCTCTCTCTCTCTCTGTATTTAGTGCGCTCCGCGCCACTTCTCGTTCAGTCTATTTTCAGAGAGTTTCGGTCTTAAATCTTTCTCCGACTTCAAAGATGGCGACTTGTCCACCATGAAAATGAATAATGGCAGAGATGCTAACGGCTAGATGCCGCCTACGGACTGACTGACTGAAAGACTAACACCTTCGCTAATATCCAAGCCCGTTCCTTCATGGAAATTCACGGCCAGTAACCTGCCGCCCACCAAATTCTTGTACCTCCCCGTACCAAGGACACTTTCCCAGCCGGCCGGCCTGAAGTTGTGTCTTCGGAGTGGAGAAAAATACATTCCTTCGATAAGGGTCAGCCTGAACCGGTTCTCTCCAAGCGAACAACAGCTTGAAACTAAAACATTACACTTCACCTAGAAAGCCTTCTCGAGCTACCAGGCAGAAAGCAAAATGGAGTCTGTCTCGCTTAAGGCCTACGGAGCCCATAATATACATAGCTCCATGAGAAACAGATCGGCATGTTAGCAAATGAATAAATCATGACTAATACCCATATATCTAACCCCTAACTTAAATTCATAAGCCTTACTCTAAGGGAAATGGCACGAAAATGCCCTTATATCTATAAGACAGGGTCCCTGTCTATCGGCCTAATCCTTATGCTATGAGGGTGATAGGCTGGAGTCACTCTCCATCATTCTCCTTCTCCAGAGGGCTGGCAGAAAGACAGCCATAACATTACACCCCTTGACTTCAGTCTATCATCCACAAACTAAATGGAACTAACGTCAGTAGACGAATAATATGAAACAAAACTAACTGATCTACGATTCCTTGTAACTCTAAAAAATTGTAGCAGGGAAGGGATACACTGAATGAAGCAGCAAATCACTATAAGGACACAGACAACAATAATAACCCCTCCCAAAATTTGTCGTAAAAAATGCATGTCAGGGAGCCAATTAAAAAGCCAGTCAAAGAAACCCTGATCTATGTGTTCCCTAATTTCTGCCGTCAAGTCGTGGAGTTTATTAATATGGGACTGGATATCTTTAGAATGGTCAGACAAATTAAAACAGCATAGACCCTCAAATTCAGAGCACTCATGCCCGTGTTTTAGCAACAAATAATCGATGGCTGCACGATTTTGTAAAATAGCTCTACGTTCACCTTGGGAATCTAATAATAAATCTGATAAAACGGTAGAAGTCTGGTTGATCGATTTAACCATCCAACAGGCCATTTTGCCGATTGTTTTGGCATTATAAACAGCTAATGCAGGAACACCAATAATAGAAAAAGCTAAACCAAGATATTCAGATTTGGAAAAAAGATGAACAGAGGAATCACAGTCTTCATGTAATGACATAGAGTCTCGAACAATACGGGAATGTGAAGGAGGATGTGAAGAAAACATTAGCAAACTTAATCTAGTGATGGCACATGGGCCACCAGAAATATTCGCAGGAATATAGGGCCAAGATGAATTCCCGCATGAAAAGAGCCATCCAGCCGGTAACAACATTGAACGATAATGGCTAGTGGCAACAACTAAACTTTTGCAAGTCATATTGTTCTTCACTGAAAAACATGAATTAGGAAGTCTTTTCATACATAACAAACGCTGATGAAATGAAAAAGTAGTAGCGGCTTGGAGTTTCAACCGCAAACATTCAGAGATGGCCTTAGGATTACAGGTCATCATGAAGCAAAGGTCACCAGGGGTAATATTAAAAGTAGTGATTCTGGAATTAAGTAGGACATCTTGGTCTGGAAGAAGAGTACATGAGGGACAATATTCATGGGCCAAAAAGTCGCCCAAAATGACATTAGGTCGGGCACTGGATATATTAAATACGTGACGAAGAGTTTCAGTAGATGCGGGGACAGCGACCAAACAGGTCGATAATATGTCAGTAACGCTCTTCATGGGGGTAAGACAAAAATGCGGAGAGTTCGTCACTCGCTTCGCGAGTGTGATCCAGAAATTGGAGGACGTCCGCCACGCGGATCGCGTAGCTCTTGTTATCCCATCATTCGGCGTCGGTAGATCCTCTCCTCTCCCGGCGTAGCAGGCCAAAAGGAGTCCAGCGCCGACACATCCTGCAGCAGCAGTCCAGAGAATGATCTGAAAGAATACAAACACAGGCCTTAATCATTCTCGTAAATAACATTTGTCAGCTGGGACAGCTTCCCAGCCATCTTTCCCTGGCTTCATCACCAAAACGGTGTTGTCATGACCAGTCGCAATAATATCAGCCTGTTCAGGAGGATTTTTAGGCGATTGCACCCATATTTTAGCTCCAGGAAGATCAGAAGATCCGAAGCCTTTTTGTCCACGCACAGTTAGCAACGTTGGGGCAGAGCCTTTTTTGATCTCACCACTGAAGACAGGCATAATCAATAACTGAGCAACACGGTCAGACTTTTTGATAAACAAATCCATCTCACTGCTATTAAGCAAGAGAACCTTAATCTCTCCCTGATAATCACTGTCGATCACACCACCAAGGACTTGAACACCTTTCAGGGCCAGGCCAGATCTAGGGGCAATTAATCCAAAACTACCGGCAGGTATAGAGACACCAATGCCAGTTTCAACAATGATTCGATCTTTTCCTGGGAAGTGTACATCATTTAAAGCATGCAGGTCGAGGCCTGCGGAACCTGGAGTAGCTCTACACGGAGCCAAAGCACCGGGGGTAATTTCCCAATATGTGACCGTAGCAGCAACAGAATTAGGTTTTGCATCAACATGTGGAGGAAACAAACGCATCAAAGGAGATTCAGCATGCAACAAAGGACGATTATTAAGAATTAACAAAGCTTGAAGTAAGACATCTCTCCACTGGCTGTAACGGTCATCAGTCAACTTGCGCAACTGTTCTTTCAACAAACCATTCATTCTCTCAATCAGTCCTGAAGCTTGTGGATAATATGGAATGTGAAATACCCAGTCGATATTGTTTTCCATACAGAATTCCTGCACCAATCTTCCACGAAAGTGGGATGCATTGTCCGATTGAATTTGGAATGGGACACCATAATATAGAATAATCAGTTCCAGCGTTTTAATTGTATTCACTTGGGTAGCATTCTTGCAAGGGAAAGCGACCAAAAGGCCACTATAAGTATCAACTGCTGTACAAATGTATTGACAATTTCTGCTCATGGGGAGCGGACCAATATAATCAATCTGCCAAATTTGGGCGGGCAATTTACCTCGATGTAAGTGACCTCGAACAATTTGAGGCACCTCTTTCTTTCTAGAATGCTGGCAAATGGGACAATGTAGAATGGCATCTTTAATTAAAGAAAAGGGAATATGAATTCCTCTATCAGCAGCCCACCTGTTAGTGGCTTTCTCTCCAAAATGTCCTGCTTTCTGATGGGCCCATTTCGCCAATCCCGCCAAATCAGAATCTTGCATGTCAACCACTGCCTCAGAAATTTTAGACTGTTCATCTGCAATGTTATGGAAAAATTTGTCAAGGGAATCTATTGGAGTATGAGCATCCACGTGAAAGATTGTTACAGTACTGTGCGGAAGCAGTTCCCAAATTTCTTGCCACAATTCTTTACCCCATAATTCCTTGGAGTGCAATTCCCAATTGTGCGAATGCCATGTAGGCAACCACACCGCTAGTCCATTTGCAGTGGACCAAGAATCAGTGAAAATATGACATGTACCTGGTAACTCCTGTTTCAAAACTTGGTAAATCGCATAAAGTTCAGCATATTGACTACTCTTACCATCTCCAGTGGTGCTCAATAATTTCTTAGTAGTCGGGTTATAGGAGACAGCTTTCCAATGTCTCTTGTCACCAATGAACTTCGCAGAACCATCCGTAAACCACACATGTTTTCTATCCTCCACGGACAGATCATCAAATGATTTACCCCACTGCACGGGAGACTCCTGCACTACGGGAACCGAACGCTCACTCTCAGCTTCATTGGAGGGCGCCTGCGCCACTCGCTCATGTAAAACCGCCACACCTTTCGGACCCACACGTGCCCTGTCCTGAATGTACCATTTCCATTGAATCACACTAGCCTCCTGAGCATGTCCAATTCGATGGGACTTCGGTGAACTCAAAACCCACTGCATGATGGGAATCTCAGGCCTCAAAATCACAGCATGGCCTAAAGTCAATTGCTCGGTGTCCACCAGAGCCCAATAACAAGCAAGCAACTGTTTTTCAAAAGGAGAATAACGCTCACCAGCCTCTGGTAGCTTTTTGGTCCAAAAACCTAATGGCACTTTTTGTCTGCCCTGCTTTTGCCACAAACTCCAATTGGCATACAGACCTTCCACGGACACATTCAAATCCACATTACCCTCACTCACGGGCCACAAATCCAAAGCATACTGAATAGCTTCTTTAGCCAAATCAAAAGCAGTCTGTTGAGGTTCACCCCACTCAAACGCATTCTTTTTACGAGTGACTCGATACAGTGGAGCCAAGATTTGACTCAAATGTGGAATATGTTGGCGCCAAAATCCAAACAACCCAATAAAGGATTGCGCCTCTTTCCTATTTCTGGGAACAGCAAAATCAAGTATTTTACGTTTAACTTGTGGGATCACTTCTCTGTGACCTTCATGCCAATTAATTCCTAGAAATTTCACAGCTTGGGATGGAGTTTGTAATTTATCAGGATTAATTTCCCAGCCTTTTGCTCGCAAACAGTCAATGATCTGATCTAAATGAGACTGTACTTGGTCTTGCGTTTCACCTTGAATCAAAATGTCGTCAATATAATGACAAATCTGAACTTGTGGAATCGTAGGCACTTCAGACAAATGTTCCGCCACCAGCCGGTGACAGATTGTAGGGCTATGTACATAGCCTTGAGGAAGACTCCGGAACGTCATTTGACGTCCATTCCATGTAAAACTGAATTGTTCTTGGCATTCGGGGGCAATTGGAATCGAAAAGAATGCATTAGCAATATCGATAGAAGCATACCATGTACCAGGATGCTTTTGAATTCTCTCAATCAATGTAACAATGTCGGGCACTGCCACAGTCAATTTAGGTGTATGTTTGTTCAATTCTCGATAATCAACAGTCATGCGCCAAGAGTTGTCACTTTTGCGCACGGGCCAAACAGGATTATTCCAAGCGGATGTGACCGGAGTAATGACTCCCGCGTCAACCAAATCCTGAATCGTAGCTGTAATTTCTTCATGACCACCTGGGATGCGATATTGTTTCTGAGAAATCACTTTCGTTGCCAAAGGGATCTTAATAGGTGGCATGCGTAAACGGCCAACCCGTACGGGTCTGGTCGAAATGTACTGTCTAGCACCAAACTGATAGTAACCATCATCCAAATGCAAAGTCATACCTTTCAAGATGTCAATTCCAATAATGTATTCCAAAAGTGGCACAACCAACACAGAGTATTCTCTACGAGGAATCCTACCAATTTTAATCTCAAGTGCAGTTTGAACTGCGGGCGTTTCTTTACCACCCAGGCCGGTAATTGTAAAAGATTGTCCATGAAATTTTCTCGACTTGCCATGAATTAAAGTGGCCTCCGCCCCAGTATCAACCAACGCTCGGGCCCTTTGGATATTACGATGTTTCCAAAAAATCTCAATATCTACATATGGTCTGTAATCTCTGTGGGCCCACCTGCGTACCGGAGCTTGACCTATTTCCTAGTCATTTTTCCTGCGTTCAGTCAACCAAGACAGATCAGGGTAGATGTTTTCAGTTTTCTTCGGTATCAGAATTTCTTGTTCATATCCGTCTCCAGTACGAAACGGATTAGTATCATGTTCAAAAAATTGTGAATTACGGTCAGAGAGTCTATTACGATCCTCCCTCCTTCGTACATCAGGGGAATAACTCCTTGCATCTCTATGTCTGCTAGAACCACGATCATCTCTTCCCCTTTCACGATCATCCTCTCTCCCCCTCCCATCACTACGACGGGGGGAGCCACCACGTTCTTGGCGCCGGTCATCACGGCGATCAGAATTCACACGTCGTCTCTCATCACCACTGTCATCCGAACCACGATCATAATCATTCTTTCGCACACGACGGGCACCTTCCTTCCGATCCAAACCACGCTTACGGAACATATCCCATAGGATATTATTGGGTTCACCATCGATCTCTTCCCTTTTCACACCATCAGCAACGAGAGCAAGAAACATGTCACGTCTAGAGAACTTATAGTCCCCACCAGTACGACCCTCAGGTCGGGATTGTCTTTCAGGTTTAAACCATTCACCCAACTCACCAAGCTGACGAACAGACTCAAGCACAGCAGACAAAGGATTGCCAGTTTGATTAATCAATAAAGTCATCATGACCTGCTTATAAGCAACAGGAGAAGAACGGATAATGCGATTACGCACAGAAGATGTTAAAAGACCATCCAATAATCTGTCAGCAGTACTAAGGAAGATACATGTTTTCATAACTTCTTCCTTTAAACGTTGCGACGCATCGCGCAGAGTATACCACGGCTTTTCATCAGAGGGCCAATCAGACTCAGTTGGATATTTATGATTACAGCCATCAGACGCAAGCTGGAGCAAAGAAGTTTGAACATTACCATTAAAATTCCGAAAATGGTCCTGAATAGTAGAATCAGAACTCAAAGAGCAAAATCGTAAGCAATCAACGGCATCGAGCATAATACCGGAAGCGCCAAGCTCATAAAGGCGCACCATCCAGGTAAGCAAAGACTCACCAGGTCGTTGTTTAAATCGTTGCAGGATGTCACTGATCTCCTGCTGAGTAAAATCTTCAATACAGTCAAGAGCGATACCACCCGGATTACCAGGGGCTTGTTGTAATTTCCGTCGAAAAATTGGGTGAGCAGAAACTGCGGGAAGAGCTTCCGAGGAAGCCCGCATCTTAGATTTAACATCACAATCAGGGCAAGCTACGTCGTCCGCACGGGAAGAACGAGCACGGTCACAATCGGGAGTTGAATCAATGCATGAAGCAGATTTACAATCACGTCCGGAGCGAGAAGACTCGCGCTTGTCACCCTCCTCTGCTGAGGAGTCAGAAGTATGAGAATCCCAGATATTACCGTCCCACTCATCGGGGTTCCAATCCATTCCAGCTTTTGCTACAACCATACGCACTTTGCGTGAAGACACACGTCCACGACGATGTTTATACTTATATCGTGCAATACGGACCGCAGCCCTTTCGGCAATGGTCTGATATGTTTCAAGTTTATCGGCAAGCAATTTATTTTGACAACGCAACAAAGTGTGCGCATTTTGCAACTCAACACACTGTCCTTCCGAATCTTTAAACTGTTTCTGTAGTTGCACAACCCTCTCATGCATTATTCTGTATGCATTAAGAACAATCCACCCTCTGCGTCCTAAAATAGGAAGCTCATCACCCTTCACTACTGGCGCTTTCTGTAGGCACGAAATCACATCAGCAGGCTCCGCCTGCTCCAAGAATGAAGACCAATTTTCGCTCAAACCAGTAGAATCAGCCCACTCACGGGCCAAAGCCTCATAAGGCGTAGACTCCCAGCCGGGAATCTGAATCGGTAGTTTGAAAACCGACGATGATTTTTTCACAAACATAATGATACACAAAAAATATATACACAATTATAAACAAAATTTTATACGTACAAGCCGAGCGCAAACCAACGAGATGAAAACAACACAATGCACACAGGCTTCGTAAACAGTTCGTGACGCCAGATGTAATGGCTGGATTTTCTGTTTAGATGGGATCAGCCCCCAGGGGCCCCTGTGACCCAGCCAAAACGTACTCACCTTCCCTTCTTAGATCGTATTTACACTGAGTAGATATAACAATGAATATACAGGTCGCACCTAAGAATGGGGAATGACAATATACATATATGGATTTTCTACAATATCTTATTCACATCAGTTGGCCTCGCGGTCGCCTCGACCCAGACCGTTCTACCCCAGGGCAGATCTGACACACAATCCGGCGTGTCTACACACGGGCCTGCAGAACCCAATGCTCTCTTTTCCAGCGTTCGCGATCCTGCGAAACATCCACGGCAGTGTCCCTCCTGCCGCTCTCACTTAGTCTTATACCACAATCCGGTGGCTTTACACGGCAGTATCCCTCCTGCCGCTCTCATTAACGCCGCATATCAACGACGACCACATTCCTATGAAATATTATTGGGATGATATCTCGACAGTCTACTTAGGATAAAACTACAATAATAACTTTGGATATGGGTCCAGATTGTATAGTGTACTCGTTACTTTTGACATCAGAGGTTCACTCACTCCCTATTTGTGTGATCACCACTTGCCTGATTGGGATTACTCGTCCATTCATGCGCCTAGCTTTCACCTAGGAGTTGCGTTTACCAAGATTGAACATAAGCACCAGGCACACGGTAATTCTATATGAATTAGGGCATTTATTAACCATAAACATAAATCACATTACTATGCAGCATTACATTTGCACAAGAAATAAAAGAGAAAGGTTAGGGTGCACGCACTATAAGGACTGGTTGGACTTCACCTGGTTAACGGGAAATCGGGACTCGGCAGTCATCTAGGCTCCTGTCTCGTCTCTGGGTCCTGGCTCGCCTTGCAGTCACCCTCAGCCGTCACAGGTACACGTCTGCACCGCTAGGCTCAAACTCGTCTGCTCTCCCTCAGGACCTCGGAACCTTGTTGTTAATTAGCTACCGTCTCTCTCTCTCTCTGTATTTAGTGCGCTCCGCGCCACTTCTCGTTCAGTCTATTTTCAGAGAGTTTCGGTCTTAAATCTTTCTCCGACTTCAAAGATGGCGACTTGTCCACCATGAAAATGAATAATGGCAGAGATGCTAACGGCTAGATGCCGCCTACGGACTGACTGACTGAAAGACTAACACCTTCGCTAATATCCAAGCCCGTTCCTTCATGGAAATTCACGGCCAGTAACCTGCCGCCCACCAAATTCTTGTACCTCCCCGTACCAAGGACACTTTCCCAGCCGGCCGGCCTGAAGTTGTGTCTTCGGAGTGGAGAAAAATACATTCCTTCGATAAGGGTCAGCCTGAACCGGTTCTCTCCAAGCGAACAACAGCTTGAAACTAAAACATTACACTTCACCTAGAAAGCCTTCTCGAGCTACCAGGCAGAAAGCAAAATGGAGTCTGTCTCGCTTAAGGCCTACGGAGCCCATAATATACATAGCTCCATGAGAAACAGATCGGCATGTTAGCAAATGAATAAATCATGACTAATACCCATATATCTAACCCCTAACTTAAATTCATAAGCCTTACTCTAAGGGAAATGGCACGAAAATGCCCTTATATCTATAAGACAGGGTCCCTGTCTATCGGCCTAATCCTTATGCTATGAGGGTGATAGGCTGGAGTCACTCTCCATCATTCTCCTTCTCCAGAGGGCTGGCAGAAAGACAGCCATAACACCGGTATGCTGCTGAGTGCCGCCTGTGGTGTGGGTGCGGCGCGTCCCTGTCTGCTAACAGGCTTGGGCGGGCTCGGTCCTACCTCGTTTTTCTGCGGGGCCTTGGGGGCTCTGCGGGCCGGGTCCATGTGCCCCACTTCTGCCGGTCTGGTACTCGGGTCGCGGCGCTCGTCGCTGCCGCCTGCACCGGGACTTTTATCTTCCCTCCGACCCCGCGGCTGATTGCCGCGCTGTGGTTGGCTCCGGGCGCATCCCGCCTCTTGGGGGCGGGGTTTGTTTACGCCTGGTGCGGCTCTGGGAATGCCTTCGCCTTCCTTGTCCCGGCTGTGTTCCTCCTGGCTGATGCTTTTCCGGCGTCCTGGGGGCCCGTATCTTCCTCCGGGTGTGGGGGTGGCCTGGCGCCTGGGCGCTCGTCCGGTGTTTCTGAACGCCTCGTCTCCCCGGGTTGAAAAGCAGTCGTGGTGGCCGATTGGTTAAGGCGTTGGACTGCTTAGCCACTGTGCTCTGGACGCGTGGGTTCGGTTCCCACCTTCGTCGAAAAGCGTCAGTCACTCTTTTGGAGGTAGGCATGTCTCATAGTGGTATTTCACTCTCTCTCAAGACGCTGCCATAATCCACTTCGGGGTCCCGACTGTCTGTTCGACTATACCAAAGGGGATGTGTGCTGGGGTACTTTACATTCTGTTGCCCGCTCTCCCTTGTTTAGACGGGGTCGGGGTCTGACTCCTGGTCTGCATGGCCTCCCTTTTGCTGCGCTGTCCCGGCTGGGTGTCCTTGCGCGGCGGGTTGCCCTGCCCCCTCCCCACCTCGTCTCCCTCCCCGTCTAAGGTGGGGGGGGGTGGATAGTGTGTTTTTTTTCGCACATCTAGGTTGACTTGCTTTTCCCTCCACCGGCGGCGGTGGTTGTGCCCGGGGTTATAGGGGTGCATTTTCTACGCAAGTCTCCGGACTCCCTTCTTCGGTTTGCGTCCTTCGTGATGGGCGTTGAGGGAGTAGGATTCGCAGGAGTTTTTCCTCTGGCAGCGGGGGTGGGCTCTCGGATGGTGAGTCTGTCTTCGCGGGGTGCGTTCATTTCGGTGGGCGCCTACCCCTCTGGCCCTGGGGTCGATCGCGTGGAGGCGGCTGCTGTACGCTCTTGGGCTACGGCTCGTTTGGCCATTCGGGGCCTGGGCCTCTTTTTCTTTCACGGTTCTGTCTGTGGGGACTTCCGGGCCCTGGACGGGGTGGCGGTGGTTGTCCCGATCCATGCCTTGTTGGCTCGGCGGTCGCGCCTTTTGTCGGACGTCTCCTTTGCCACTCTGGGTGCGGCTACGGCCGCTGTGGTGCTGCGATGCTGGCTCAGCGTCTGGTCGGGCTGCGGCCGGGACGTCAGTGGCAGCCGGGGGTGTTTTGCTCTGGTGGATTCGGAGTTTTCTGCGGGAGGACAATATTGGCTGTCTCTCTTCCGTTCGTGTGGGGCCCGCTTCCCTGGGCGCGACAAAATTTTTCTTTCTCCTCGTCCGCCTATGGGTGAGGGCGTCTCGCCCTTTCGAGGTTGGGTCGCGGCCGGGGCACCCCGTTCTTCGGCTGTTCCCGGTCGCATCCTGGTGCTGCCGCTCCCTTTTTCAGCCACTTGATCCTGGCTTTCGACCGTCTCCCTCCGGGGGGTTCCCTGGGGGGGGGGGGGCTGTCTCCGCCGTTACGTCACGGCATGGGCCGTGTCTGTCTCGGATCTTGGGCTCTTCGGGCTTGCTGGCCGGAGTTCGGTCTTGCTTGTCTTGCGGACCTTCCACGGGGTCCCACCTTCTCGTGGGGTTCGGCCTCCTACCCCTTCCTTTGCCTGGTCTGAAGGCATGTACCATGGGTTGGACTGAGTGGCCGGATGTTTTTTTCCGGTTCTGCGAGTGGGGGTTCCCACTCTCGGTTGCGGTGTGGGCTGTACTCCTGGCCCGCCTGGTGGGTCTTCTTCGCCGGGAGGGGGTCTTGGTGTTCTTTGTCTGGACGTATGATGCATCTCGGCCTCTTCTTTTTCTTGGGTGAGGCTTCGCGTCAGACGGCGTCTCCCCTCCCTCGGCTCCCTGCTCTATGTGCGGTAGTCCCTTCTGTTCCCGTCTCGGGCTTGTCCTTCTTCGGGGGTCGTGTGCCTGGACCCGGTTCTCCCCTCTGCTTCGTTCGGCATTGGGTTGGCTGGTTGGTGGAGTCTCGCCTCCCCGGGGGTCCTTCCTCCTTGGTATCCCCGTCCAGGGTGGTCGCGTCCAATGCCAGTCTCCTCGGCTGGGGAGCGTCCTTGGGCGCAGGGTCATTTCAGGGTCGTTGGGTTCTCCTACGGTCACGCTGCTCCTCGAGCTTTCGGGAGTTGTAGGCAGTCCTCCTGGCCTGCCGTCATTGCTCCTTCTCTACGGGGTCTCCTTGTCTTGGTCAGGACAGTCATACAGGTTGTGAGGGGTTATGTCAGCCATCAGGGGGGGTGCAGGGTTCGCTCCCTTTGGTTGGCTAACTCAGGAGTTGTTGTCTTGGGCGGAGTCGTCGGTCCTGTCTCTTCGGGCTGTCTATCTCCCGGGGTCCGCCGAGGTGGAGGCGGATCGACTGAGTCGGTTCTTTCCTTCGTTGCCTTGTCTCTCCCTGTCTCCGGTGGTGTTTCGACGCCTGGTGTCTCGCTTCGGGCTGCCGCTGGTGGATCTGTTCGCGGACGGGGACTCGGCCCTCCTGCCCAAGTTCTGCTATCTCCTCCCGGTTCCGGGGGTGTGGCGTGTGGATGCTCTGTCATTCGCTTGGCCCTCCGGTCTTCTGTACGCATTTCCCCCGTTCCCGCTGTTTCCCCGGGTCCTATGCTACTTTCGCTTGACCAGAGCCGGGGTGCTTCTGGTGGTTCCCGGCTGGGTCCGCCGCCCCTGGTGCCCTCTCCTTTGCGAGCTGGCGGTTCAGGCCTTCTGGCCGGTCTCGGTTCTCCCCTTTCCTCTGAAGGGCCCCCCGCTCCAGGAGTCGGTGTTGCGCCGGCTCCATCTGCTGGCCTGGCTCCATCTGCAGGCCTGGCTCTTGAGCGGGTGTCGCTGCTTGCTCGGGGTTGTTCTTCTGGTGTAGTGGATTTGCTGCAAGCCTCTCGCAGGTCTTCCACCTTTTCATCCTATGCCCGGCACTGGGTTTCTTTCTCGCGTTGGTGCGGTCTGCTGGGTGCTGCCCCGCCTCCGTGGATCCCTTGCGGGTCTTGGTTTTTCCTTGCTGAGGGGTTTTCCCTGGGCTTGGCCCCTTCTTCCCTAAGGGCCCTGTGGGCTGCTTGCGGGCCTTCCGCGGTTCGGATTTCGACGGGCTGGAGTCCCTGGTGGCTCGCTTGGCTCCGGAGTTGTTTTCTCCGTCGCCCTCGGACGCTCTGCCTGTCTCCCCCTTGGGATCTCCCTCTCGTTCTGCGAGCACTTCAGGGTCCGCCCTTTGAGCCCCTGGCCTCGGTGGCTTTGCGGTTCCTCACCTTTACGGTGGTTTTTTCCTGGTGGCAGTGGTGTCTGCTGGGCGAATGGGCGAGCTGGGGTCGTTCCTCCGCTCCCCTCCCTTCTTGCGGGTTTTGCCGGACAGGTTGTTCTCCGGCATGTCCCCCGTTTCCTTCCCGGGGTTCCTTCCCTGGTGACCCGGGCTCGGGTGGTGTCTTTACCGTCCTTCCCTCCCGACTCGGATCCTTCCTTGTCCTTGCTGGACGTCCGGCGTGCGGTTTTAGTTTTCCTTGAGCGCACGTCTTCCCTTTCTCGGTGTGATGGCCTGTTCGTGTCTTTCGGTCCAGTTCATTCGGGCCTCAAGCCCTCTCTTTCCACCTTGAGTCGCTGACTTACACAGGCTATCATTCTTTCCTATGCTTCACTGGGTTCGGTGGTTCCGGCGGGGGTCCAGGGTCGGTCCACGTGGAATGTCTCTGTGCCCTGGGCCTCCTTCAAGGGTGTCTCCACTGAGGAGATTTGTCGGGCGGTGACGTGGTAGTCCCCCCACTTGTTCATGGAACACTATCGCGTTGTCTTGGGTGGTTCTGTCCCTGGGGACTTCGCTGGGGCCGTTCTGTGTGCGGGAGCTGTGGCTCCTTGATGGTTTTTTCTTTGTGTCTTGATTCAGGTTTGCTGTGCTTCCTGTTTTCTTTTCATTTATTCTGATTGACCTTGTGTTGGTTTATCTGCATCACCGTGTGGTGTTGTTCTTATGGTGGTCAATGAAGCCTTTTTGGCTTGGGTATTTGCTCACTATGTAAGTCATGTGGCGAGGAAGACTAACGAGGAGGTAATGCCCCGGTTACTTACCAGTAATCTTCATTACTCCGAGTATAGTCTTCCTCGCCACATGAGTTCCCTCCCCCCCTCCCTGTCTGGCTATCGGCTTCATTGTTTGCTTGGTAGTTCAGGCTGTTGGTTGGGCCGGCCCGCCTCTTATAGAGGTCAGGGGTGACTGGTCGGCCATGTTGGGAGGGGGTGGGAGGCTTTTTTTGCTTTGGAGGGTTCTGTCGTGGAGCTGAAGCTCACTATGTAAGTCATGTGGCGAGGAAGACTATACTCGGAGTAATGAAGATTACCGGTAACTAACCGGGGCATTGCCGGTAGTTGAGAGTTGTTTTGAACGGACTTTGACAGGAAGGGTGTGCTGACTGAATAAACACAAGGAGAATTTTCTGTCACCACGGAAGCGTTTCAAATTAACTGTGCTGGCAATAATGAGAAGTGAACGCAATGTAGAGCGCTTAGGGAATAAAGGCATGACATTTTGAAAGGTGGAGGTTACACGGAATTTGAGTCAGCATTTTACCTGCAGACAGCTGATAGCCGGGTGCATTCTGCTCCAAGGAGTGCGGGCCGTGCAGGGAAGACTAGAAAGCAATCTGTGGGATTTTCGCTGCGGGTTGGGAGTGGACTGCGCTATTCTTGTAGTATTTAACTGACCTTTAGTATAGAGATCTGTAAACCCGTGCAGCTGGGGTACCCACAACTGTTCCTACAATAGAGCTATTGGCTAACTAAATGTTAAAAGAAGAATTGTGCACGAATGCATTATATGCATGTTCTGCTCCATTTGGTGTAAGAAAATACTACTCTGCCCTAAGTTTACACTGTGATTACCAGAATTTGAATAATTGTCATCTGGGTTGTAGATCTGCTATATCGCTCTGTGACATATAACCATGCAGAGTGACCCCTCCACTCTTTTTCTCGACCAACCCAGGTGATACTACTATTTATTGGAAAAAATGGAAAAAAGTGTTTTTGAATTACGCTACTGTATGTGGGTCTAACCTTGGCTTAGAAAGGAAGGTGGCATTATTAGCCTATTACCTAGGTGCGGAAGGAGAAGAGGTTTTAGATCACCTCTGAGACTTAGGGACGCAGGAAGCAAGGGGTCTCAATGAGTTAGAAGTAAGTCTAAAGAAATTGGATTTACACTACCTCCCCAAGACAAGTACAATTATGGAAAGGTACCACTTTGGGAAAAGAGCACAGAAGGAGGGAGAATCTATTCAAGATTTTGTTTCTGAATTGAGGAAACTAGCAGCGACGTGCAAGTTCGGTGGGGCAAGTGAGGAAAGAATTAGGGATCAGTTTGTATTGGCTGGCAGGATACAGCGGGTATGTGAAGAGTTATGGTTTAAGGATGACCCACCGTTGAGGGAGGTTCTTATTATAGCTAAACAGGTGGAGCACATGCTACAGTGTGTCAAAGAAATTAAGCAAGACACGGGGGAAAAGAGAAGCGAAGACAAAATCAATGTCAGTGAAGTGGTGACCGAATGTGAGGCAGTGTCTGTGATCAAAGGCCAGAAGGTAGCAGGAGAGCAGAAGGAGAGCAAGTTGGGAGGATCGTTCAAGGGGACCTGCTATAGGTGTGGCAAGCAGGGACATCTAGCTAATGACAAAGAGCGCCCCGCCCTCAGATTTACATGCAACAAGTGCGGTAAGAAAGGTCACTTCAAGCAACATTGCAAGAGTGGACAAGGGGCCAGTAGACAGAGCAGGGACAGGACGAATGTAGTGTGCGACAAAATTGTGGTACAAGTCAAAGAGTTGCAGGTCCAAAGCCTTAATGACACCATGTGCGAAGAAATAGTGGTGCAGGTTGATGAAGGTCAGGTCAGCAGCCCAAAAGACACCATAAAGGTAGGGGGGATTGGTCTGGAAGCATTGTTTGATTCCTGTTCTAGGATAACTATTATTAATGCAAAAGAATTCTCTCGGGTGTCCAAGGGAAAGATAATTTTGAGAAAAATGGATTTGAGGCCTGGGGGGTATGCTGGTCGCCCTATCTCTATGAAAGGCAATTTTTTTAGGGAAAATTGAATACAGTAACAGGACAACAGTGTCCAAAGTCTATGTGTCTACAGTAGGGGACAACATCTTGGGGTGGCAAGCACAGAAGGAGTTAGGGGTCTATCTTAATCCCAACAGTAATCCCCAGATCCTGATACAGGAAAAACAAGAACACAAGACAGACGTAGTGACAGAGTTCAAAGAAGTGTTCAGAGAAGAACTAGGATGCTTAAAAAACTACTGTCACAAGATAAAATTGAAAGAGAATGCTAAGCCAGTCGTGGCTAAGGTCAGGAAACTTCCCATTGCCATCCAAGAAGAGGTGAAATCCGAACTAGAGAAATTGGGCAAGGCTGGAGTCATCGAACCGGTGGAAGCGACGGAATGGTTGGCACCCATCGTGGCCGCAAAGAAGAAGGATGGGTCGGTCCGGCTCTGCATCGACCTGAGGGCGTTGAACAAGGAGGTCGTGGTTGATCGATACCCTCTACCGAACATCACCCAAATGATGAGCATGCTAGAGGGAGCAAAGGTATTTTCCACTCTCGATCTCACCTCGGCCTACTTCCAGATAAAACTACACGAAGAGTCACAGGAAGTCACAGCATTTGTGACACCCATGGGCGCGTACAAGTTCAAAAGGATGCCCTTCGGGCTAGTCTCGGCGGCCGCTGTATTTCAGAGACTCATGGGCAACATCTTGAAAGACATCCCAGTGCCATGTGTTACCAGGACGACGTGCTTGTATTTGCAAAGAACCATGAAGAGCATGATGAGAGGCTGAGACGCGTGCTAAGAAGGTTCCAGGCACAAGGTCTAACAGTGAAAAGAGACAAGTGTGTGTTTGGCTGTGCAGAGTTGGATTTCTTAGGACACAAAGTGACAACTGAAGGAATATGCCCCAAAGCTGAACTACAAAACACCATCGTAAATTTAGCACCTCCCACAAGTAAGGACGAAATCAAGTCATTTATGGGAATGTTGGAGTTCTACGGGAAATTCATAAGAAACCTGGCAGGAAGGACTTACGCCATCAGGCTGCTGCTAAAGAAAGAGACAGAATTCAACTGGAGTCAGGAGTGCCAGAAGGAGTTTCAAGATGTAAGGAGGGCACTTGCAGAAGCCCCCAACTTAAAGTCGTACATACCCAACCAGGCGACTGTAGTCACCACTGATGCAAGTGCTAAGGGGCTGGGAGCGGTCCTCACCCAAGTAGGCAAAGACGGAGAAGAAACTATAGCTTTTGCCTCAAGGTCACTCCAGAAGTCCGAGAACAACTACTCGGTGATTGAAAAAGAGGCCCTAGCAGTATCCTGGGCATTGGGGAAATTCAGAGGCTTCCTGTGGGGAACTCAGTTCACTCTTCGTACTGACCACAAGCTGCTAGTGGAAGTGTTCAGCAAAAAAGGTCCGGATCTCCAGCAGGATAAGGCGGTGGGTGGTCGGCCTCCAAGAATACCCTTGCTTCTCCTTCGCCTCATTTTCACTGACAAGTCTCGACAGACAGTCAGCTGCGAAATTTCGCGTTCCCGGGACGTACTCGACACCGAAGGGGCAAGCTCTGCCGGCCAGAAGTGCGGACCCCAGTGGATGGAGCTCTTGCCATGGAGAATGGCTTTGGAAGAAGACGAGATCCTAGAGGAGGTGTGCAAAAGAATAAAAGACAGGTGGAAGAACGAAGATAAACGGGAAGAAAATCTGCGGCCATACTGGGCTGTCAAAGATGAGCTGTCCATAGTAGATGAATGCCTGTTCAGAGGGACGAGACTTGTACCACCCGCGTCGGTGAGAGAAAACCTGGTTGAGATTGCCCACGAAGGGCATCTGGGTATCCCCAAGACTAAACAAAGACTCAGGGAGAACTATTGGTGGCCGAACATGGACCTTGCCACTGAAAGGAAAATTCGAGACTGCATTCCGTGCAGTAACAGTGACAAAGTCTTGAAACAACTAACGCCCCCAATGGTATGCAGGCCGCCACCGTCAGGACCCCAGGAAGAGTTGGCACTAGACATCATGGGCCCATTGCAGGAGAGCTGCGGACGCCTTACATCCTGGTGCTAATGGATTTGTATTCTAGGTGGCCCGAAATGAAGTTAGTAAATGAAGTCACAACCAGGAGAGTCATCGGGTTCCTGGAAGAGGTGTTCATCAGAGAAGGACTACCCAGCAGCATCCTCACGGATAATGGGGTGCAACTGTGTTCAAAAGAAATGGAAGACTTCCTTGGGGAGAGAGGCATCAAACACAAACGTTGCGCTTTGTATCACCCCGAAACCAATGGCATGGTCAAGCATTTAACAAAACCCTCAAAGAGAGTATCCAGCTACCCAAGGCCAGTGGCATAAGCTGGAAAGAAGAAGCATGGAGGCGGTTAGAAGCATGCAGGTTCACACGGCACCAGACAACGGGTGTCACCCCATTCGAGCTGCTCCGTGCAAGGATACCCAACACCAAGCTTTCCCCAGGGTGGATGGGGTGGCACAAGGGATGGTCAGACCACTCCAAAGGAACGGAAAGCCTGGAAAAACAAGAGGAAGCCATGAAGAAAAGGAAAGAAAGATATCACAAGGTCAAGGCCACACGGGAGGCCGGATTCAAAGTAGGGGATAGCATCAAGATCAGAACCCCCACTGGAAGAGCAAGTTGGTCAGGGTACAGTAATCCAACCAAAATCACCAAATTGTTCAAGAATGCCGTCACGACTCAAGTGGGGAAGATCTGGAACCTGGGAAGAGTAGTGAGATTTCACCCACCAGGGCATGACTCTAGTAGTGAAGGGGTGGGTGAGGGTGATGCAAGATAGAACAAAGGATCTAACACCAAGAAGCTGTTTTCATTCCCCCACCCAGGTGGTATGTCAAGCAGGAGAGTGACCAGACCCCCCAGACATTTTGATCAACATGTTAGGATGTAATCTTTGCTTTTCTGTTGTTCATGCGTTATTCCTTCTAGCAGGAGAACGACCAGACCCCCCAGAGATTTCTCTCAATATGTTATGATGCATTCTTTGCTATTCTGTTGTTCATGTGTTGTTCTCATGTTTTCATTTCGCAGGGGAGGGGGATGTGTGGTATCTCCCATCTGGTTTGCCCCCCCGGCGGCTCCGCTTGTGATGGTGCTGCTCGCGGTGACATCATTCCGAATGTCACCGCAGCCAGCGTTCGAAGGCGAGCGCTGCGGCGGGCTGAGAGAAGAGCTGATAGAGCGTAGGCTGTGGCTGAGGTCGTAGGGCATACTACCTACTTCAATAAATACTGTATAGTTAATTTACACTGGCGGCTTTGTGCATTATTGGCCGTTACCACAGGATGTCAATGTTATTTCAGCAATGTGGCTCCAAACCAGAACATCAAAGGGATTTTGCAGAATTAACACCATAGAGTGATACACTTTTTAGGACATGGCCTCTGTAATTCCACGTAGGGTTGCCACCTTTCCCAAAGAAAAATATTGGTCATATTGGTCACCTTTTAACATTTTGCAAAGGCTCAGTCATCCTTCCTAAGTAAAGCGTTAAGTAAAGCGGTTTACAAAATCGTCTGTATTAATTCTTTCTGTCTTCGTTTTCTTTAATTATCAATCAGGGGTCATTAAGGCGGCTGTTGGACACAAAAAGTAAAGTATTTTCTTCTTACATTTACTGTGTAATGTATATGCTGATAAGGGGAAAAACGATTTAAGAGCATGGGGGAAGGATCACAGAGGGTACAGGGACAGAGAGAGATAGGAACGTATGGGGAGCATACAGACGAGAGCAATCGCTTGCGGAGAAGCATCTTAGGGCATCACTGAGGAGGGTGGAGGTGACACACACACAGGGCCCGATTCACAGAATGAACTTAAGACTCAATCCTAAACTTACTACTATTTTGGTATTTACAGAATGCACTTACTACTTTTGGTATTCACAGAATGAACTTACTACTATTTTGGTATTCACAGAATGCACTTACTACTTTTGGCATTCACATATAGCGACGCTCTAGCGGCAGGAAACTGCCGCTAAAACGGCGATAATGCTCTTGATAATATGCCGTAGAGAATTCCCATAGAAGCCCAAGTTAACACCAGAACATGGGCTTCTATGGGAATTCTCTACGGCATATTATCAAGAGCATTATCGCCGTTTTAGCGCAGTTTCCTATTTTAGATTTTTCAATTATCATAATCTACATAATGATTATATGAACGTGTTAGTATTTGGTGTTGCTGGGTCATTTGAATGATTTGCTTTCTGTTCTAGGAGTGATCATGCAAATATGCTTATCTTTGTTGTCCTTGGACTGCCATTTGGGTAGAAGACTGTGTAGTCGGCAAATACTGGAAGGTTTGCTCAATGTGATCTTCACGTTGCATGTTCAAATAAAGAAGATTTTGGAAAGGTGACTGGGGTATTCTTTTTTTCAAACTGGAGTGCTTCTCATGTATGATTGGACAAAGCAGGCTAAGTACTGAGGGCCTCATTTATGAGGCTGTGCGTCACTTTTACGCGTCGCTTTTTGTGACGCACCAGTGGCGTAAAAAATGCACCTTGTAGCGGCATATTTACAAAGTGACGCATCTAGGTAGATGCGTCACTTTGTAAACCCTTGCGCCACATTATACCTGTGCCAGGTATAATGTATGCAAGGGGGGCGTTTCGACGTAAGAAAGGGTCATGGAAGTGACGCAGTGAAATCTATAAGATTTCACTTCGCCACTTCTAGGACACAAATGCGTCAATTTCGTACGCCTGCCTCACAGCAGGCATAAGACTGACGCAGGCTCTTTCACATGGGGCTTGCCCCAAGTGAAAGGACACATTGATGGAGTTGCGTCACTTTTGTGACAGACTCCAGCAATGCGTCACTTTTCCGCCATACAGATACATCAGAAATACTGACGTATCTGTAACTCCTTGCGCCATGATGCGTCATACTGTAAATATGACGCATCATTGGTGTCGCAAGGAGGGAGCAGTGAAAAGTGACGCATCGCTGTTTCCATGCAGCGATGCGTCACTTTTCATAAATGAGGCCCTGAATGTGTGTGCTTACTGTACTGTGTTATGCACAAGAAATAAATCCACATATATCGAGGGTTTCATGAACAAAGAAACATTTTGGCAAATATTGCTATGGCTTTGGTATGGGACTCCTATTTCGGCATATTGGATACATAGTGAGAAGCCAGATGTGTATGCCTATATGTTTGTACGACCCAAATGTGTCTGCTGTCAGTATGCTTCCATTGATGGGTTCAGTTTTATTTCAAATCTCCTAAGTGTGGACTTGCTCTTAAAATAGCACCTAATCACTTACCAACCAGATGCATGGAAATTCTTTATAAGGACAATTGTACATTATTGAATGAATATAAGGTATCTCAAATGCAGTTTAGTATTTAGAAAGGCTGATGTACTTACAGATTACGTTAACTCTAACAGCAAATGGTAACAAACATGCGTTTAGCATTGTAAATGACAATGCCTTTTAATTATGTGTTTTCAAAACCTGCAAACAGTGCAGAAACATGCACTTTGTAGTTACAGTCCATGCTTAAGAGAAGCAAGGCTGAAAGTAACTGCGGGCCATATTATCAAGGCGGGCCAAATTAAATTATTGCTGCTTTAGCGGCCGTTTTCGGCCGCGAAGCGGCGATAATTTCATCGCCCTATTAGCAAGCTGTCGCTAACTGATGTTAGCGACAGCTTTGAGGCGATAGCGAGCGGTTTGAGGCCCGCTTTACATGTCAGCGATATTTATCGCTAATGACATGCAAAGTGGGCGTACCCAACCTGTTAGCGACTGAAAGCAGTCGCTAACATTGCTATCGCCTATTATCAACGTAGGCGTAGCGATGAAAATATTTGCGCTAAGTGCGAATATCTCCTAAAGCTAACGCATGCTCAGACCACTTCTTAGCCTGTATATCCAATGTAAGTTTTCTGGCATTTCAGCCGTCGTCGGCCCGGCTTGCTTGAATCCTGATGGTGCAGTGAGAAAGGGACTCATGTCTGAGTATACCCTGCCACACCTATAGTGGCCAAAAACGATTCAGAAAAGGGGGTGGTGATGAACAGAGTGTCTGAATTAAGCAGACCACTCTTACCCAGTCCAAAGATCAGGGCTTGATCCATCACCGTTATACTCAGATGTGAGTCCCTTGCTCATTGCACCATCAGGATTCAAGCAAGCCGGGCCGACGACGGCTGAAATGCCAGAAACCGGTCCCCGGTAGCTTGTTTCCTTCCCAGTATAAGAATTGGCTTGGTAGTTTGGTTTGCCCTGTTCCCATCATGCACTGGGACAGGAACAGACTAATTTGCATGTAGCCAGGTTCTGAGCTGGGATGGTGCAGTGAGCTAAAAAACGGTGATGGATTAAGCCCTGATCTTTGGACTGGGTAAGAGTGGTCTGCTTAATTCAGACACTCTGTTCATCACCACCCCCTTTTCTGAATCATTTTGTCCACCATAAGCGTGGAAGGGTATACTCAGATGTGAGTCCCTTGCTCATTGCACCATCAGGATTCAAGCAAGCCGGGCCGACGACGGCTGAAATGCCAGAAACCGGTCCCCGGTAGCTTGTTTCCTTCCCAGTATAAGAATTGGCTTGGTAGTTTGGTTTGCCCTGTTTCCATCATGCACTGGGACAGGAACAGACTAATTTGCATGTAGCCAGGTTCTGAGCTGGGATGGTGCAGTGAGCTAAAAAACGGTGATGGATTAAGCCCTGATCTTTGGACTGGGTAAGAGTGGTCTGCTTAATTCAGACACTCTGTTCATCATCACCCCCTTTTCTGAATCAATAAATTCCATCGGGCCACCCCTCTACTGCAGGCCCTGCACTGGTTGCCGGTGAAAGAGCGAGCCTTGTTTAAGCTTGGCTGTCTTACCTTTCAGGCCAAAATGGGCACCGCGCCGGAGTTCATCTGCTCTGCCATCAAGCCTTACACCCCTGGCAGAGAGCTCCGCTCCACCCACTTGGCACTTCTAACTGTCCCCCGATTTAAAAAGAAAAAGGCTGGCGGAACAAAATTTGCGGTTCTCGCCCCTGTGTTTTGGAACTCCCTCCCTGTGGAACTCCGCATGACACCTTCCTACACAGAGTTTCGGAAAAGCCTTAAAACTCTACTCTTCTCTCGAGCCTTCGCTGCATAACTTCCCCTGCTCCTGCCGCCTCCTCGCAACCTAAAAGCGCCATGAAACCGCGTGGTATAAGTGCGCTATCTAAATGTTTTTAAATTCAAATTAAATTCAAATTCAAATTCCTCAAGCAGAACAAAGAGGATTGAATGAGTATGAGGTGTGTGCTAGGCAGTTGGATTTACATTATCTTCCTAAAGTGAGTACAATCATGGAAAGGTACTATTTAGGGTTAAGAGAGCAGGGTAAGGAAGAGAGTGTTGAGGAGTACATTACTGCTCTAAGAAAGTTGGCTTCAAGTTGCAAGTTTGGAGGTTTAGTGGAAGAACGTATTAGGGATCAGTTCGTTTTGAGATGCGTGAGTGATAAGATAAGGGAAGAGTTGTGGCTAAAGGATGAGCCTGCACTTGAAGAAGTAATAGGTATTGCAAAAAGGGTTGAACATATGTTAAAATGCGTTGGGGAACGAAGCAAGGAGAAAAAGGATGAAAAACCAAGTAGTTCTTCAACACAAGAAGTGGTGTGTCAGGCTGTGAAGAGACAGGATGAGAAGAAAAAAAAAGAGGCGTGTGAGGAGGAAAGGTTGAAAGGGAAGGTTGATGGTGGAATTTCTAAAATACAGTCGGGTAAGAAATTCACAACTCCTTTTCAAGGAACCTGTTATAGATGTGGGAAATATTGGCATATGGCAAATGCGAGAGAGTGTCCTGCTCTCAAGTTCAATTGCAATGTGTGTGGCAGAAAGGGACACATTGGTAGAAATTTTAGGACAAGAGTTGGGAGAGATATGAAGACTGAGACTAAGTTGGTCAGCTTTCAGATTAATGATGATGTTGTAGAACATCCTTCTGATTATGTGTTGATTGGGGAAGCAAGTGTGTTGATGAAATTTGATTCATGCTCACATGTTACTTTCATTTCAAATGAGGCGTTTGAAAATGTGTTTGGGAAGAAAAAAACTTTGTGTAAACCGGATATAAGACCAACTGGTTATCAAGAACATCCCATAAAAATAATGGGTTACTTTTTTGACTGCATTGAATATAAAGGGAGGTATACAGAAGCAAAAGTTTATGTGGTAAACAGGGGTGACAACTTGTTGAGTTGGTCTCATCAGGCAAGGTTGGGTGTGAGTCTCAATCCAAATGCTCATCCAGTTATTCAGGTACAGGCTGTAGACAATGTTGAGAACAAATTCATTAAGAACTTTAAAGAGTTGTTCAGTGAGAAACTAGGATGTATAAAAGGTTACAATCACAACATCAAACTGAAGTTGGGTGCAGTACCTGTTGCTGCTAAAGTAAGACGCATTCCAATTTGTGTAAAGGATGCTGTGGGTAAAGAGATTGAGAAGTTGTTGTCGACTGGGGTTATACAACCAGTAGAAGCGACTGAGTGGCTCGCACCAATTGTGGTCGCGAAGAAGCCTAATAATGAGATTCTGCTGTGTGTTGACCTTCGTGCTTTAAACAAAGAGGTAATAGTTGACAAGTACCCTTTGCCAAACATAGAGGAGTTGGTTTCTACGTTAGATGGGGCTTGCTATTTCACCACCTTAGATATGGCTTCGGCTTATCACCAAGTTCCGCTAAAAGAAGAGTGTCAAGAGCTTACTAGTTTTATTACACCAATGGGTGCATTCAAGTTCTTAAGAATGCCTTTTGGCCTGGTTTCGGCTGCCTCGGTATTCCAGAGAATTATGGAAGATCTGTTCAAAGGAATACCGGGGGTAAGATGTTATCAGGATGATGTTCTCATTTCTGGTAAGAACGAACAGGAACATGATGAGAGGGTTTGCCTGGTGTTGAAGAAAATGTTGGAAGTTGGTTTGACTCTGCGTCAGAGCAAGTGCAAGTTTGGTGTCAATGAACTGGATTATTTGGGCCACCATATCTCTAGGAAGGGCATTTGTCCAAAAAAGGATCTTGTTGAAACAATTGAGAAATTGAAGGAACCATGTTCAAAAGAAGAGGTTTCATCATTTTTGGGCATGGCAGAATTTTACAATAAGTTTGTCAGAAACTTTGCAGATAAAACTATTAATCTGAGGAAGATCATGTGTAAAAATGCTGTGTTTAATTGGACTGAGGAGTGTAGCAGAGAGTTTGATCAGGTGAAGATAAATCTGAGGAATGCACCAAATTTGCAGGCGTTTGTTCCAGGCGATCCAACGTTTATTGTAACAGATGCTAGCAGTAAGGGTCTGGGTGCCTTGTTGTTACAGCTGAGGAAAGGCAAGGAGGTCCTTATAGCTTGTGCTTCGAGATGTTTGAAGGGGGCAGAGTTGAACTACTCTGTCATAGAGAAAGAGGCGCTTGGTATATATTGGGCTGTGAATAAACTCAGGAAGTTTGTTTGGGGTTCCTCCTTTACCGTCAGGTCTGATCACAAACCGCTAAAGGAAGTGTTTGAAAAGAAGGGATTAGACTCCATCTCGGCAAGAATAAGGAGATGGGTAATTTCTTTGCAGGAGTTTATGCTCAAGTTTGAATATATCCCAGGAAAAACTAATGTCTCGGCAGATTGTCTGTCTAGGTTGGTGGATGTTGTAGAAAATGTTGAGGAGGTTTTGGCTGACGATTTTGAGGCTGAATTAAAGGTGTGTGATGTTACCTTGGGGGCGGTGAAAGAAGATGCTTGGAGAGAGGAGCTGAGTAAGGATGAGGAATTGTTGGAGGTCATTAAATTGTTGGAAGATGGTAGGTCTCGTTCTTTAAAGAAGCCGTGGTCTTTGATTGCTGATGAGTTGGCAGTGGTAGATGGTTTACTCATGAGAGGTACTAGGTTAGTTCCTCCTAATAACCTCAGAAGTGTTCTGGTGGACATGTCTCATGAGGGTCACTTGGGTATTTCCAAGACGAAAGAACGCATTTGAATGGACTTCTGGTGGCCAGGTATCGATTTGTTGGTGGAACGCGCTGTTAGGGATTGCTCTTCTTGTCAGGCAAGTGATAAAGTTTTGAGGACGAGGTCTTCTCCTATGGTTTGCAGGAGATTGCCCAGGTCCCCCTGGGATGAAGTTGCAGTTGATATTGTGGGGCCATTACATGGCGAGCATCAAACTCCATTTATGTTGGTTTTATTGGATTTGTATTCTAGATGGGTTGAGGTCAGTTTGGTAAGGGAGATTACAAGTGAGTCTGTTATCTCCTTTTTGGAGTCTATCTTTAAACGTGAGAGTTTTCCGAACTCAATTCTCTCTGACAATGGGCCTCAATTTTGTTCTGGGAAAGTCGAGGAGTATCTCAGTAAGTGTGGCATAGTTCACAAGAAGATTTCTTTGTATCGCCCAGAAGCAAATGGTGCTTTGGAGAGACTCAACAAATCTTTAAAGGAAAGCATTCAGTTGGCGAGGGTTAACAATTTGGACTGGAGAAAAGAGTTACAGAACAGAATTTCAGCTTATCGATTCTCTCCTCACTCTACCACAGGAAAGACCCCGTTTGAACTTTTCAAGGGTAGAGCACCAAATACTTGTTTGTGTCCTGCCTGGATGGCTGCAGACAAGGGTGTAAAAAATAATGGGGTGGGTGCATGGAGAGAAAGGGAATTGGAACTTCAGAGAAAAAGGAAAATGTATGTGGATAGGAGAAAATCTGCTAAGGATTCCAAGTTCAAGGTGGGTGAGGTAGTAAAAATCAGGGCTCTTGTGGGCTGTCAAAACTGGTCGAAGTTTTCTGTTCCTAGAACCATTGTGAAAATTTTCAAAAATGCTGTAAAGACGGAGGATGGTCGTATCTGGAACAATAGTCGTATTTCTCATTTTGGTGGAAAGGGGAAATGTGATGATGATGTTGCTGTTCCTGATCTGTGTTCTAATTATTCTCGCAAGAGTGTGAGAGTATGTAGGCCTCCTGTTCACTTGCGTGATTATGTCTAGATAGTTTCTTCTTTGCTTTACCTTTTCTTTCCGTTGCCTACTTCATTGCTGGACATGCAAACCTGTTTAGTGTTTAAGAGGGAGAAGTGTGATGACCTGTCATCCTGGGTTTTCTGGTTCCATGTTGGAACCTAGAGTTTGGAACCACATGATATCAAGGTTCCCATATATTGTAATTCCATGTTTGTCAGTTGTTAGCTGACTGTTGGTTGGGGCTGATTAAATATAACCTACTGAACTTAATCCAGTGTGAATCTCACTTTATTACAGATACGGTATGGGCAGCTAACTCTGTTATAGTTATTGGCCCCTCTCTTGTCAGATGGTGACCTGCCATTAATCTTAGGCCACATTCCATAGTGATGGAATTCAATTGAAGAACTGCTGGCTCCATCTTTTGATCGGGGGAAGATGAAGTTGGGGTACTGACCACCTAACATCTTGGGATCGATTTCCATCAATTCCTCTATAGCCAGGGGTTTGTAGGTGCAGTTGAAATCTCCTGCGACTATTGTTCTTGCATATGGTGGGCATTTTTCTAGGCATGACTCTAATGCAGTAATGATATTTGAGGGCCTGCCACACTTTGTCCATCTTGCGTTGACATTGAAAAGCTCAATTTGACTGCCACTCCTAGGACCCCTAATACTCAGCCACAGAATATCTGGGCTTGGGCTTGGCTGGGAGATAATTCGGCAGGCAAGAGCAATTCTCATCCAAATATTCAAGCCCCCTGAAGGGCGGCCTCTCCCAACAGATGTTGCACAGATAAAATGACAGGTGTAACCAGGGTTATGTAAGAGGACCAGACTCCACGTCTCTTGGAAAATACAAATGTCAAAATTCCCTACAAAATCATTCCAGTGAGGAAGAGGGAGTTTGCTATTCAGTCCCGCCACATTCCAAGATACGACCTTTAACTGCTGGTTTAGTGCAGGAGCCATTCTTTGTGGAGAAGTGAGGTTATTTTCTTGCAAAGGAACTGAAGCTGGTGAATCTATGGATAAGTGTAAATCTGTGACTAGCTCTTCATCTGGGTAAATGTTTGCCCTACTTGTGCCCACTAAGCATTAAGGTCCTCATTTATGAAAAGTGACGAATCGCTGCGTGAAAACAGCGATGCGTCACTTTTCACTGCGCCACCAATGATGCGTCATATTTACAGTATGACGCATCATGGAGTTACAGATACGTCAGTTTTTCTGACATATGTGTATGGCGCAAAAGTGAGGCATTGCTGGAGTGTGTCACAAAAGTGACGCAACTCCAGCAATGTGTCCTTTCACTTGGGGCAAGCCTCATGTGAAAGGGCCTGCGTCAATCTTACGCCTGCTGTGAGCCAGACGTAAGAAATTGACACATTTTTGTCCTGGAAGTGGCGCAGTGAAATCTTATAGATTTTCATGACCCTTTCTTGCGTTAAAACGCCCCCTTGCATACATTATACCTGGCGCAGGTATAATGTGGCGCAGGAGTTTACAAAGTGACGCATCTACCTAGATGCGTCACTTTGTAAATATGGCGCAACAAGGCATTTTTTATGCCACTGGTGCGTAACAAAAAGTAACACACCGGCGGCCTAAAAGTTATGCACAGCCTCATAAATGAGGCCCTAAGAGCTTTGCATAGAGCGGTTTGGACAATTAGGGGGATCAGAGGAGGTGATTCTTTTAGTCAATCGTTGGGCTCCAAGGAGGAAGTGCCTGCTAGATGTATTATTGCCTGTGTGTGTTGTAATTGCCCTGCTTATGCGAAGGCTGGTGTCTAAACTGGATGGAAGAGCCAACCGGAGGGCAAGTGCGAAACTCCAGCGCCAGGAGATTCCCCGCAGTCTCAAATTCTTTTAAGGTGATTTCAATGTCATCCAGTTGGGTGAAGGGTGCGTGATATTGCCACGCTCTGAGGATATCATCTCTGGTCACCGATTGGCAATCCCTAGTGTGACAAATCCAGTGGATTACTTTATTGATTAAGGATTCTTCACTCTCAAAGGGGTTTTTAGTGGTGGTTTTTAATCTTGGGACATTGGTCATATACATTTTTCTTGATTGTGGTCCATTGCTCTTAGTTGTAGCAGTTGGGGAAGTCTGCAGGTCTCGATCGCCATAAGTAAGATGCTGAGTCGGTGATTGAGCCTGTCCTGGCTCGGTTTTTTTGCGGGGGCCTGTAGGGTCTGAGGGACTGCCAACCTCTGAAGCCTATTTTATATAGAACTTTTATGCCTGTTAATGCATTGGTCCGAGGGTTCGTTACAAACATATTTTTGAGTCAGGGGAACAGGGGTGGCTGGTTGATGAGCGTTGGGAACATGACTAGGGCTTTTTGTGTTAGGAATTGATTTAGGGCCACTATTGGTGAGCTGTGGGCAGTGATATTGTACAGTGGTGACATTTTCTTTGTGGGGCACGACCTTCCTCACTATAGATGTAACTATGGTTGTGAGATCCTCTATCATTCTTTTCAGTGTGCCAATCTCTGGGGTATATTACCAACAACTAGAGATAATTATCGCTATGTTGGTTTACCGGCAATATTAATATTGCCGAGCTCCGCCGATTTTTATCGCTTAGGAACCTTGCTATTATCAAAGTTTATCTCCTAAGCGATAAAAATCGGCCGAAATGCATGAATATCGCTGTAAAGTCAGCGATATTCATGCATTACCGAGCAAATGCTCTTAGCCATGTTATCCACCTACCATTGGATAACATGGCTAAGACCTGCTCTGGGCAGGCGTTAGCTTTTGGAGATAATCGCGCTTAGCGCGATTATTTCCAAAAGTTGGTAATAAGAGATAGAGATGTTAGCGACTGTTTCCAGTCGCTAACATCTTTGCACGCCCACTTTGCATGTCATTAGCGATAATTATCGCTGACATGCAAAGTGGGCACCTAAATGCCCGCTATCTCCTTACATGCTGTCGCTAACTGGTGTTAGCGACAGCTAGGTAATAGGGCGATACAATTATCGCCGCTTTAGTGGGAAAAATTCCCGCTAAAGCGGCGATAATGCCCTTAGTAATATGCCTCTCTGTTCTTTGTGTATTAATGTCAAGAACAGTGTCCGTGGGCTCAGTTTGCTTTGCTATGCTACACATGCTACTGATAGCGTCAGCCTTGCCACACGTCAACGACTGGGGGGAGTTGTCACTATGATCATCCCCAGTTGCCTGTAGAGGTAGAAATCTATTTGAGCGAGGAATGGTAGGTTCTTGTTCATGGACCTCTTGAGATGAGTAGGTGCTAGTATTGGCGAGGGAAGTAACGGGAGGTCGGAATGTACCTTGGGCAGGGAGAGCTAACTTGTAAGGGTTAGTGGATGTCTTTTTAAGGGGTAGCTTTTGGAACATCATTGGGATAACAGGGGAACAGGCTGTTCTTGAACCTAAACTTGGGGTTGATCTCTCATCCAAACCCTCATGTATTGGGGGTATGGGTTGATTACACTCCAAGATTTCTTCGCAATTGTTTATTAGGGTATCTATCCTATCGAGTACACAATTGCTACCTGGATGTTTGAGGGACTTTCCAGCCCTTTTCCCTTTAGTTGATCTGCCTGCTCCGCTTCCCCCAATTCCTTCCATGGTTTCTCCATCTTAAGTGACCAGGTACAACTAATGGTAATGATAGTAGGCGCCCACAGTTCAAGCAGGTCAAACAATAACTAATCATGTGACCCCCTGCAATTTATAAAAAGAAACAGAAATGCAGGCCAATGAAGCAAAGAAAGAGAAAAGGTGCTATAGTGTCCCTTATAACACAAGCAGGTCAGACACCATCAAAGTCAGTGGGCAAAGATTACTAAGTGGTCGAATATTGGCAATTAGCGTCGTATGGGGTAGCCCAGAGTGCACAGTACCTTGCTTGACGCTGTCCGCAGCAAATTCAAGGGGGGTGGCCCAGTCCTGCTTGTTTGTTTAAGAGGGTCAGTGATATAAGGAGTTACCCTTTGTCAGCCTCTAACACCCTTTAAAGGTTTCATGATTCAAGCCCAGGTATTGAAAATCATGACTCTCATACTATATCAAATAGTCAGAAAGGCAAAGACAGATCGAGTAAAGTTATATATCGGGATGCCGAAAGCACCAGATCTTCTCTCATCAGCAGTGAAGGGGGTAACTCTATCACACCACCACCGTGGGGGTAACGGCTGACGCTGCTGTAGGATCCACCTGCCGTGAGGGGAAAGGCTCACCTGAACTACACCTACCACCAACCCTTGCCTCGTTGCCCGCTCTGACGCTGTGCAGAACACATAGAATTAGCAAATCAACATTATTGATGTGACGAGTGTAGGCCAAAACATAGAATATATTGAGAATTATGTAGAAAATCAAATGTAAACAGCAGAAAGCGCTAACTGCATTTGTTTTGTGCAGCTGACAATCATTTTCTTATTGAATGTGTTTATTAATCGTGTCATTTTATACGTAGATGAAAATATTAACTGTATACGTCATTGCTCATTTCTCTTATGCTAGCTGAATATTGTAGGCCTGAAATGCATTTCCCCTGGAAGCTGAATTTTGTGTGCAAGTTTGATTCTGTTCTTTCTCATGCTTATGTTGCAAGTGAAAATAGCACCCTTGCTATTTAGAATAAAATGTCTTTTGTTTTAGGAGTTAGGCAAGGAGAGAAGAGGATACATCTGAGGTGGCGCCGATAAGGAGAACTGTGGTACTTTCTCACCCGAGAGGGCCTGGGAATCAAGGTCATCATGCTAAATCATCATCCCATGGAAAAAAAACTACGAGAAAGTGACTTGATCAGATGGGTGACCTGAAATGCATCCTGGGAAGATACCTGAGATTTTAGGAATAAAGGGCCCGATTCACAGAATGAACTTAAGACTCATTCCTAAACTTACTACTATTTTGGTATTCACAGAATGCACTTACTACTTTTGGCATTCACAGAATGCATTTACTACTTTTGGTATTCAAAGAACGCACTTACTACTTTTGGTATTCACAGAAGTTAGGATTTTGTCTTAAGTTTGTCTTAAGACAAATTTAAGACAGACTTAAGACAGACTTGAGTTAGGATTTTGTCTTAAGTCTGTCTTAAGTCTGTCTTACATCTGCCTTAAGTTTGTCTTAAGTCTGTCTTAAGTTTGTTTTAAGACAAACTTAAGACAAAATCCTAACTTGAGTGAATACCAAAAGTAGTAAGTTCTTTCTGTGAATCCCAAAAGTAGTCAGTGCATTCTGTGAATACCAAAATAGTAGTAACTTTAGGATTGAGTCTTAAGTTCATTCTGTAAATGCCAAAAGTAGTAAGTGCATTCTGTGAATACCAAAATAGTAGTAAGTTTAGGGTTGAGTCTTAAGTTCATTCTACGAATCGGCGCATCGTACTAAGAAAAAGACCCAATGTCTTAAGCATAAAGGGATCAACTGCTATATGTAATAGGAACAACCAAATACCCCCGTAACCAAGCCCAGATTTGTTTTCTGCAAAAGAAAGAACAAAAAGCAAAAATACATTGTGAATCTTCACAAGAAATAATTAAACATACCAGCATGCTTAAGAGCTACATTGCAATGGATGACCGCCAACCAGAATGAAAAGGGGGGGCCCTTGGCCCCCCCGCCCGCATGGCGGTGCGGCGGTACCCTCTCCCCTTGCCTCCCGGTGGTGTGGGGGCGTGATCTCCCGGCGCTCAATGGTTACGCAGGAGGTGTGCGCCACACCACCGGTCGGCAAACGCCCAATCCCTGACCCGGGAGGCGTGGTGCAGTCTTCTGGGTCAAAGGGGCGGGCGTCGAGGGGTGAGGGGAGGGGGCGGCCCGCCCTCTCCCCGCGTCCTGGTAATAAAAGAGAGGGGAGCACTCAGTTGGCCCTTCTTGTCGCCTGACGCTCCCCCACACTGGTCGTGCCCCGCGCTCGGGGCCTCCTAATTTTCTGTTTTATCTTTCAGGTCAAGGATTGCTGCTAGGAGTGTATGGTAGCGCGACGTTGGAAGCAGACAGACGGAGAGTTGATCGTAAAGACTGAAGCGTTCACGCAGTATACTGGTGTACAGTGGATCTGTAGAGTACAGGACACGCAAGGCATCGACAGTAAGAGGTGAGCGGGGGGCTTGCATTTCATTGCTTCGTGTGGCCGCCGGGTGGGTCTACGTTAGAGTTTGGCCACCCCTAACACTTGGAATAGCCTGTGTTGCGATCGCAGTTGCGGGGTTCTCATAGCCCCCTCCGCATCCTCCGTCTCGTGAAGGTACAGGGTGCACGGGTTGGGAATCCGAGCAGTAAACGAATCGATCAGTAGTAAAAATGCCGGGAGCTAAGGGCGCTAAGGGGTCTAAAATGAAGTTGATGTTGCAGGCCATGATGCGTAAAATCAATGCCATGGATAAGAGATTGAATAAGGTTGACGGCCTAGAGGCTCGTATGATGGAAAGGATGGATGATATCGCAGGCCCACGCGGTAGACCCAAGCGGCAGATTGATGCGCCTGTGCTGGCGGGGGATTCCGACTCCTCGCCTAAAAGGGGCAAGTCCAAAAGACCAAAGCGCAGTGCACCCGCTCATGCTCCTGTGGCGGTGCCCACTAGCCCGGAGCCAGTACTCCCGGCTCCCATGGCACCGGCTCCCACCTTGCCAGCAGGGGCCACTCCTGTCGGGCCGGCGCCGCCTGCCCCAGTTGGCCCACTTCCGTTGCCTCCCATACCGGCACCCGTGGCGCCCCCCCGCCGGTGGTGCCGGCAGCAGTACCGGATTGCGAACCTCAGATCCCCCCCAAATTAACGGCGCAGATAGCGGCTATATTTCCTTGGCTGGAGAAGGGGGGTATGATGCCCTCAACGCTAGACCATGCCGCTGAGGCGGTCAAGATGGTGGATAAGATTAGGGCGGGAACAGTTGCGAGTGCGGCTGCGCCCTCTGTTTCTCCTTCTTCTGCAGGTTTGGATGCCGCTCGACCGAATGGAAGCGACGCGGGACCGGCCCCGGTGTCCGGTAATGGTAAGGAGGTAGCACTGCCTCTTTTAGGGGACGGTACGATCCCGTCTAGAGCGAAGATTTAGCGCAACATGTTTCTCGGGCGGTGAAAGAGATGATTTGGGCAGGAAAGTACATATATATTTTCTCTTTGCTATTAGACAATAGGGAAATGGAAAATGCCAAAATGCTAAAAGAATGGATGCATCCTAGTGAATGGAGAGTACAATGTGCAAAGTTTAGGGTGGAGGAAACTCTGCGCAATTGCATCAGGGCCTTCTCCATCCTTACGGCCATCACTGTTGAACGCCCTCCAAATGTGCATGCGGCAATGGCTTGCTATCAGAGAAGGATTGTAGGTTGGAGCGATGAGTATCCTGGGGACGCATGGAAGGAATATGATGTTAATTTCAGGAAAGCGAAGGAATTTGACTTGTCGTTATCATGGGACAAGGTGGACTCGCTGTTGTGGCATAAACAGTTTGCAGAGAGCACAGCCCCTGCCCAGCCCACGAGCGTAGCCAGTGTGTTCCCCGCTAGAACCCAGCAGCCCTTTCGTGCGGCGCCGGGGAATGAGTTCCCAGGGAAGAATAGGGGAGGCGGCGGGGAAAGGAAGGGTGTGTGTTGGGACTTTAATAAGCGTTCCTGTACAAGGCCGGCCGGCACATGTCGATTCAGACATGCATGCTCAATCTGTGGTCACACCTCCCATCCCGAGACAGCATGCAGAGTTAGAAGTGGTAACCAGAGTCAGAGAGGGGGAAAGAAACCAGAGTAGTGCTGGATGCACGGTTAGCCCCTCCCCCATTAATGTACTAGCAATGATCCCATGGTTGAATAGATACCCAGACCACGCTGCAGCTGCTTTACTACAGGAAGGTTTCTCCCAAGGTTTCCGGATCCCGGCTGGGGGATACACAGGCAGTGCGCACTGTAGGAATCAGTTATCAGTACAGCATAATCCTGCAGTAGTCATGGCTAAGATTCAAAAGGAACTGTCTTTGGGCAGGATAGCGAGGCCATTCCAGGATGTCCCAGTGCCCGATTTTGTGTGTTCACCATTGGGCGTAGTCCCCAAGAAAGAGAAGGGCGAGTTTAGACTGATCCACAATTTATCGGCACTGAGAGGGGCGTCCTTGAATGATGCGATAGACAAAGGAATTTGTAGTGTGAAGTATGCTTCCTTTGACCAAGCAGTTGAGCTATTGAGGGGGTTGGGGAGGGGCACTCTCATAGCCAAATCGGATATTGAATCCGCCTTTCGTCTGTTGCCGGTGCATCCTTTGGACCACCACTTACTAGGTTTCGCTTTTGGGGGAAAAATTTTACATGGACAAATGGGGGTGCTAGAGGGCGCACAAGCTGAATGGCCGCACTTTGGTGAGGCTCCGGCTGCCTGGCATTCCGATCCTGCTTTAATCCTTTCGAATCTGCGCCCACCCGCCTGAAATGTGCCGGGGGGGGGGGGGGGAAGATATGCTGCTGCTGCCCACCCTGTCCGAGTTTGGGGGTCCTACGACCTATGGTTGATGAGTTAGAGCGAGTTGCAGCCGAAGCGGAGACGGCCTCGGATTGGGACCTCACTATCGGCGGCGCTGGAATTCACGCGGCGCCCCGGCTTGCCACGTGGTGTCTACCAAGCGCGCTCGACCTGAGCACATCGCTACTCTTTGGCGGTGATGAGGGACCACTGTCGAGCCAAGCGGGACAATCGATTGGATTGATGCCCTGGGGCGATTTTCGGCCTGCGGTGGAGCCCGACTTGTTGGCGAAGCACCGAGTACAACTGCCTCCTGGTGCAGCCCGCACGAAGAGCCCTCCCGTGTGGCCCGGATCCACGGTGCGAATTCTGTACCCACAATCACTGCTCTCGTCACTGTTCGGCCGGCATGGGGAAACCGGACAATCGGCAGCCCAAGCTGCAATTTGAGCCCGCGGCGCAAAAGAAAGCGACCAGGCAGACAGGAGATGTCGCTCAACCGAGAAGCCTGACAGGGGAGGTGGCCCCCATGGTTCCGGAGATCGCCACGATGCTGCAAGAGATGCGACAAGGCTTTGCCACGGTGGTGGACAAGGTGGACAGGCTGTCCGCCAGAATGGACGGCATTGTCCAAAAAATGGACGTACATGAAGAGCGCTTAACGGAGGCGGAACGCCGGCTCTCCGAAACAGAGGATGCCACGACGGCGCAGGCTACACGGCTTTCCCGCATGGATAATGTACTCAGGGTGATAGCCGCCAAAAATGAGGAATTAGAGGCGAGGAGCAGGCGGAACAACGTGAGGATCACGGGCGTTCCGGAATCGACCAACACGGGGCGCATGGAACTTTATGTCGAAAAACTACTCATGGCCACGGTGGGCGAGGAGGCCCTCTCGAAGCAGTTCATCGTGGAGCAGGCCCATCGTTCCCTTGGGCCTCAACCCCAGACCGGTGCCCCGCCGCGGCCCATTATTGCACGCCTGCTCAACTACAGGGACCGAGATGCGGCGTTGAGAGCAGCCAGGGCAAATCAAAACCTTGCCTATGAGGGGGTGTCTTTTTCCATCTACCCTGATTTTACCCTGGTGGTCCAAGAGCAACGGCGGAAATTTCTGGCTGTGAAGAGGAAATTGAGAGGTCTGAACATCGACTATGCGCTGCTATACCCTGCCAAGCTGCGGGTGACCCACCAGGGCACGCAACACTTCTTCCTGAATCCACAACAGGTCGAGGACTACCTTAAGACTTTGCCTAAACGTGACCGGAGAGCTGCAAATGTGGACGGCGGACACGACTCCGGGTCGGAGTGAACGATATTTATGATACTACACACTTCGCTGCTCTATGTCGACTGCTACTTCGACTTTTGAACACTTGCAACTGTCCCCCCCCCCCGGGGGACGCGGGTCGGGTGGACCCGCAGGTATTATTGCATGCCAGGCCCCCACCCCCATGCTCTCTCCCCCGCCTGGACAGAGACGGTAAGAGTGGATGTGAATGGAGGGCAGAGGAATGGGGGTGGAAGACGGTGCACCTCTAAGGACCCCAAACGGGTGTACCCCACAGACTTTGCAAATTGCACTTTTGATGTTTTTCTGTTGCGGGATTTCTAGGGGAGGTGGGCGGGTATCGGGTGCTGGCAAGTTGGGGGTGCTTCAGTGGGTGGGGGGAGGGCAACGCTGGTTCTGATCTACGGATGCTGCAACTATGATGGACTGGAGTGCGGCCATTGCGGTGAACGAGTTGGGCCTACAACCTTGGTTGCTTGCTAAATTTACCGCTGTTCTTTGTTTTATGCTGCTGTCCAGGGGACGGGTGGGGATCTTTGTCGGGTGGCCGACTACGGTTTGGGGCTCGTCAGATGAGCTGCTTACTGGACGAAGCTCTCTGCGAATTACTGGGTTGGGCATCTGGGTTTGTTCTGGCTCAATGGTTGGGTTTTGTTTTTTGGCATGTGCACAACTATTTCTTCGCCCGCCTACCTGTTTTGAGGTGCGGTGGTACATTGGTGATACTATGGAGGGGGGGACTATTGGTCGCAAAGAGTGGTCGAGCAGGCTGACGCACGATGTGCATACTGGTGGATGCATGGCTTGTCGTTTCACATTGATTTTTCGGACATGTAGTATGCCTTCTGAATGGGGGACACCTGTCTAAATGTACTCACATGGAATGTGCGGGGGTTGGGGGATCATCGAAAGAGGAGGCACATTTTGGGCTACCTGGACCGCCATAACATACATATAGCCTTTTTACAAGAAACGCACTTTGCACCTCACAGAACGAATTATTTGGTAGCAGATGGGCTTCATGCGCTGCGTTCTCATCATTATTATTATTATTATTATTATTGGAGATTTATTAAGCGCCTGGTTACGCCACTGGCGTGTCCCCGCGCTATGGCAAGCGGAGTAACTGTCCCCCCTACTCCCAACCAAGCTACCTACTGAAACAAATAAGTTTTAAGTTTTTTCCTAAACTGGGTTTCGGAAGATTCAAGCCGAAGTTCCAGCGGCAAATTGTTCCAACATTTGGGGGCAAGGTATCTGAAGGATCTGCCTCCCATGCGAGCTTTAGAAATTCTGGGTACTTTTAGCAGCCCGGTCTGCGAGGACCGAAGGCTGCGTGTAGGCTCATAGTAAGCTATAAGGCTTTGCAGCGGGAGAGGTGCCTTGCCATTCAGAATACGGTGGCAGGTGGCAAGGGCCTTAAACTGCACTCTCCTCTCAATAGGGAGCCAATGGAGCGCTCGCAGGGCTGGCTTGGCAGATGCCCTCCTAGGGAGCCTGAGGACCAGCCGTGCTGCCGCGTTTTGGAGAACCTGCAGACGACGAATGACCTTGCCGATGGCCCCCAGATAAAGTAGATTCCCATAATCAAGTCGGGAGGTGACCAGGGCATGCACCAGCGTCTGACGCGCTGAAATAGGAAGCAGGTCTAAGACTTTCCTAAGGGTTCTCAGAACACTGAAACATACCCCCACCACCCGACCGACATGTGGGCCAAAGGTGAGGTCCCTATCGAGCCACACGCCCAAGTTCCTAGCCTCACGGCAGGGTGCGGGAACTTCCCCCAAACACGGTGGCCACCACGCCGACGACCACGCCGACGGTACACCCCCCACCACGAGCACCTCGGTCTTGCTCCCGTTCAACTTTAAACAGTTGGCAGACATCCAGGCAGCGAGATCATTCATGCAGTTCCTGAAGATGTCTGCCGCAAGACCGGGCGCGCGCGAAAGGGAGATGACCAATTGCGTGTCATCGGCGTAGGACACCAGGCGGAGGCCATAGCCCTCCACAATGGCCGCTAGGGGGGAGACATAAATGTTAAATAGGGTTGGGCTCAGGGACGAACCCTGTGGTACGCCCTGGCCCAGCTCAATCTCCCTAGAGTAACACTCACCTAGTCTGACCTGGAAGCACCTCTCAGAGAGGAAGGACTTAATCCACCCAAGCGCAGCTCCTGTCACCCCACCTCCATTCAGACACTGTAGCAAGGTGGAATGTGCTACAGTGTCGAATGCTGCGCTTAAGTCTAAAAGGATCAGTGCCATCGTCTGGCCCTCGTCGACTCCCTGTCTGAGTGCCTCCACCGCCACGAGGAGAGCAGACTCCGTCGAGTGACGGGGACGGAAGCCAAATTGCGAGTCGTGGAGTAGCGAAGCCCTCTCCACGAACTGCATAAGTTGTATATTGGCTGTTTTTTCCGCCACCTTCGCCATGTAAGGGAGAAGGGAAATGGGACGGAGATTCTCCAATTTTTCAAAACTAACATTAGCCTTTTTTTGCAGGGGGAGTACCACTGCCTGTTTCCAGGCCCTCGGGACCACTTGCGACTCAAAGGAAGTGTCCAAGAGCTGACGCACATAAGGCTCTAGCACTGGCAGGCTATCTTTGAGCCGATTGGGAGTGGTCGGGTCTCTGGGGGAACCGGATTTAATGGATCCACAGATACGAAGGAGCTCCGTAGTGGGGGGGGTAACAAACCTGGTGAGCCGATGTTCCCCTTCCCTTCTTGGAAGTTCCAAGAGGGCAGTGCCACTATCTGTCCTCTGGGGGAAGGAATTATATATATTGGAGACCTTGGTTGCAAAGTACTCCGCAATACGATTACAACCCTCCGTAGTACAAAGTTTTTCTGGTGCTGAAACAGATTTTCCTATTGCAATAGTTTTGTAGATAGAGAAAAGCTCTTTGGTGGACTGCTTAGCTTCCTCGATTTTATTGCAATAATATGAAGATTTAGCTTTCCTAATCAACATGTGATAAGCACGTCTGCAGTCAGTGTAACCGTTTTTGGCCTGTGTGGAGTATGCGATCCTCCATATCCTCTCGGCGCGTTTGCATGCCGCCTTGGCCGTACGCAGGTCCTCATTGAACCAGGGCGCCGACCGTTGTATTCGGCCGCCTGGTTTCGACGTACCCAGAGGTGCCACCTGATTCAAAGCTTCCAAAATGCGTTGGTCCAAGTTGTAATTCACTTCATCAACCCCGTCACCCCCAGGATGACCATTCTCAGTAAGTGCCCGATTGAATTTGGCCAGAGAGAATGCTGCCCACCTGCGCCTGGGATGCTTATCAGCGGGAGGGTCATTGGGGCGGGGTCCCTGTATTCCGATGGTAAAAGGGACGAGGAAATGATCGGACCAAGCAATGGGAATCGGTGCTTGAGCATTCACCTGGCTCCAGTTAGCAAAAACTGGGTCCAGAAGGTGACCCAGCTTGTGGGTAGATGATAGGACCTTCTGCTCAAATTGTAGACTAGCCATTGTATGGCATAACTCACTAGCCACTCTGTCCGAGGGAGTATCTAGATGTAAGTTAAGATCTCCTAGGACCAGATATTTATCTGAGCGTAGGGCGGCCTCGGTGACACCTTCCGCTAGCTTTCCAACAAAAGCTGTGGAAGAGCCTGGTGGACGGTAGATTAGCAAGCCTTTCAGGGTGAAGCGGCCATTAATGGAGATGGAAAAGACGCCAGCTTCACTATCATCGATCGCAGTGCGAACGAGCTGACATTGATAGTCTTGCCGCACAACCACGGCTATACCGCCCCCTCTCCCACGTGGCCTGTCTAGCCTGTGAAGGCAGTAGCCTTCAGGTATGGCCTCGATAATCTCCGGCATGGAGTCTTGATCCAGCCACGTTTCCGTAAGAAATAAAAGATCCCATGGTTTCCCCATAAGGAGGTCACGGATATCAAGGGATCATATTCCTCATAAGCCTGGGGCACGGTGATACTGGTGAAAAGATCTACCCCCTTTCACATGGCTGGCTCGAAGACAGATGCGCAGGGGAGATATTGCTTGGTATGGGGCAGGTTGGGACGCATGACAGTCACCTTAGCCTGCTGTTATGGGCCTAACGTAGATGACCCGCAATACTTTGAGACTCTATGGGCTGCAATAGTGGAAACTGGGTCACAGCGCATAATATGGGGAGGGGATTTTAATGTGACCATCAACCCGACCCTGGACCTCTCACACCAGGCTCCGCATCACTACACTAAAGGGCGGGAGGTCCTGCGCGCCATTGTGGAAGAAAATCACCTTGTGGATGCGTGGCGCGCACACTGCGGGCCGAAGGGGGAGGGTACACACTTTACTGCGCAGGCGAAATCCTGGGCTTGGCTTGACTATTTCTTCCTAACTGTTCATCTCTATGCCTCGCTGACATGTGCGTGACACCTTCCCAGAACATATTCCGATCATGCCCCGGTTCACATTGCCCTGCGAGGGGCGGAATTAGGCCCCCCGGTTACAGCGTGGCGTATGCAGCCTGCGATGCTTTTGGATGAGGAGTTTCGGGAAGAGCTTCGTGAGGAATGTTTGGATTTTTTTAAACTGAATAAGGACTCTGTGAGAGATGTTGAGACCATATGGGATGCTTTTAAAGTTACACTGAGGGGATTCTGTATTGCGAAAGGCTCTGGGGTCCTTAAGGCTATTCTTACACGACTGAAGGCTTTGGAGACCCGGCTGGGGCGTGCGGAGGAGGCCCTCCGTATACACCCGGACGGTGACACGCTTGCTGAGATACGAGATTTGATAACTGAATATTCAGATGAAGCGGCACGCGAGGCGATGTTCAGGCACAAGTATTGGGTTGCACGAAGATATGGGGAGGGTGAGAGGCCTGGAAAGGCATTAGCTGCTGCAGTCAGGCTTATGAGGACGCCTACCGTCATACTGGAATTGGAAACCGCCGAGGGGCTTCTGCTCAGGGATTCCACGCAGATACTTAATGAATTCTTCAGCCACTACAGCACATTATACGCCTCTGTTGGGGCAGGGAGGCCGTCCCTAGACGACTACCTAACTGATGTATCGCTGGGGTGGCTCAGTGACTCTCAGAGGGCCTTTTTGAGTGCTCCGTTTGAGCTGGATGAAGTCCGTGAGGCCATCATGAGTATGCAATCAGGTAAAGCCACAGGGATTGATGGCATCCCTATTGAATTTTATAAAACATACATAGACTTCATGGCCCCAGTGTTGCGGTAAGTGTATGAGGACGCTCTGGAAGTGGGTCACCTCCCCGCGTCCATGAGAACTGCGCTGATTATATCCCTGCTTAAGCCTGGGAAGCCTGCTTCGCTATGCGACTCTTATAGACCCCTCTCGTTGCTGACATGTGATGTAAAGATCCTTGCCAAGCTCATAGCCACGCGCATTAGTCTCTTATTGCCAAACCTTATCCTCCCGGACCAGGCTGGCTTCGTCCCTGGCAGGGCGACGTCCCCTAACCTTCGCACCTTCTTCTCAGTATATGACTCGGTCCATGAGGATTTGCCTATGGCAGCTATATTTCTAGATGCCACTAAAGCGTTTGATTCACTGGAGTGGGATTATGTCTTTGGAGTGCTGGGACGAATGGGTTTTCCGGCGATTTTCATCTCATGGATAAAGCTGTTGTATACTCGCCCAACGGCCAGGGTCCTTATTAATGGGCAGCTCTCCCCGGACTTTACTGTCTCTAGAGGGACTAGGCAGGGGTGCCCCCTATCCCCCCTCCTTTTTGCCATAGCCACAGGGCCTCTCGCTGCTAAGCTACGACAACACTACAAGGACAGCTCCTTGCGATGCTTCCAGAGACAGATCCTCATATCCATGTACGCAGATGACATCACACTCTATGTTAGACACCCAGGCGATAATTTACATCCCCTGCTTAGGGAATTCATTAGGTTCGGGGCCCTCGCAGGAGTACAGATCAACTGGTCAAAATCTTGTATATTCCCACTCACGGCCTCCACACTTGCATTCCCACTGGACTATCCGCTTACATGGTGTGAAGGAGACTTTAAGTACCTAGGAATTCACATTGAGAAAGATAGGGAGGCGCTCATGAGGGCTAACTATGGTACGGCGATGAGCAAGATCAGTGATCAGGTCGCACGGTGGATAACACTTCCCCTTTCAATGGCGGGGAGGGCCTCACTCGTTAAAATGATTGTGCTCCCGAAATTGCTCTATCTGTTTCTCAATATACCCTTTTACCCTGGTGCGTATTTCTTTAAGCGGCTTCGGTCAGAATTGCTTAAATTAGTGTGGGGCGGAAAGACGTCCAGGCTCAGGTGGGAGGTACTGACTAGGCCTTATGCTCAGGGTGGGTTCGGAGTGCCTCATTTCGAGCTGTATTTCCGGGCGGCCCAGGCCCATTTCGCCTATTTCTGGGTGAAACAACCTAGGTACATGCCACAGCTAGCGGCGGAACATTGGCTTGCGCATCCCACGCCTATAGAGGGAGCACTGTACACTGTGGTGGGAGGTAGGGATAAGACCCCCGACACGCTGTCCAGCAGTGTTACAGCTTGGTTGCGCATTAGTGAGATGCTGGGCCTGCAGTTACTTTACGCCCCCCTTCTACCCCTGACATATCACCCACAACTCCCGCTACTGCAAGAATCTGGATTTCAGAGGCTGCTGCTAAAAATTCATGTGCGCACATGGGGGGATTTGTATAACAATGGCACATTCCGCACCAAGGATAACTTATATGAGGGCATACAGCCTACCCCTCTAGAGGTCTTTTACTACATGCGCTTGCGACATGGCCTGCAGGCCCTTACGCCGGATTTCCCAAGCGAGTCTCCTGTCTTTCTTCCCTTACAGCACATACTGCAATTTGAGACGCCCTGCAAACTTGTGTCTACTCTTTATAGATCAGTCCGTGCCAATGTTGAGTACCCCGAACTCCCTGCCAGGGCGAAATGGGATAGTGAACTGCCTGTTCACCTCACTGATAAACAGTGGACGTTCTGTTTGCAGCAGATGGAACGCATCTCCTCCAGCAGCAGGTACAGGATTATTCACTACAAATTTGTGCATAGATTATATCATACGCCGGCACGTTTACACAAATTCGGGCTGCGGGATGATGACACCTGCGACAGATGTGGTTCTCCTGGAGCTGACTTTTTGCATCTTGCTTGGGGCTGTACCCGGGTGCTCCAGTACTGGGACCAGGTGTTTCAGGCCCTTTCCACTATGATCAACACAACGGTGACGCCCTCCCCCGTGATGGCCCTGTTAGGGTATGTCGAACCCCTACAAGCGGCTCACCGCAAGTATGTAGCGATGGCTTTGTTGTTGGCCAAGCGTAGCGTGGCCTGTCGATGGGGAAGGCGAAGGGTGCCCAAATTTAAGGAGTGGGTAAGTGACCTGGTGTATTGCCAGGAATAACTTCACACATATGCGAAATTACTGCCACCCTCCTCCAGGCCCACGGATATCTGGGCCCCGCTGCAATGCTATTTGATCACTGAGTCCTCACATGTTGATGGTGTATAAGCTTGACTTGTTGTGTTAGGGCGCCGATGGGATGACCGGGGGAGGAAGTGAGGAGTGGTCTGGAGACTCAATGAACATTATGACCAGATATAGCACTTTTGTCCTTCTGTGTGGTCGATCCATCCCCCCCCTGCTCCCGGATGTCTACATGCTACTGTGAACTGTGACTGCCACCGGCCACACGGCTGCCACTCGGTTCAACCCCTACTGTGAATGATGTGTTGCACATGCTTAGGATTTGTTCTGTTTCTTAGGTTAACAACAAAATGACAAAAGTGAGACGAATTGGTGAGCTTTCCTTATGTCTGTACTGTTACTACATTAGTACGCTGTTTGCAGCACTGCATGTGGGAACTGTTGATTGAATATGTATTCTTTTTAATTAACCGTTTTCACTATAGCAGCCAGCCTCCGGGTTGTGGCAGTATGCTGTATACATTTGACGGTACTTAATAAACGTCTTGCACCAAAAAAAAAAAAATAATAAATAAATTTTACATGGACAAATGCATGCCTATTGGTTGCTCTATCTCTTGTGCGTACTTTGAGACTTTTAGCTAATTTTTGGAGTGGGTCATGAGACAGGCCACGGGCCACAAACAGGTCATGCATTATTTGGACGACTTCCTTTTCCTGGGAGCGGCGGGGACTCTGGAGTGTGCCTGGGCATTGCAGGAATTTTGCGTGCTCATGCGGGCTTTCGGGGTTCCGCTAGCGCCCAGGAAGACGGTTGGCCCGACCACCTGTTTAGAGTTCTTGGGTATCGAGATTGATTCATTGGAAGGGTGCTTCAGGTTACCCAAAGACAAAGTATTGAAGTTCAGGGCGGCCTTGCGCCAGTGCCTCCTGAAGGAGAAGGTTACCTTGCAGCAGCTCCAGGAGACGGTGGGTCAATTGAACTTTGCATTGCGAGTTATCCCAATGGCACGCCCCTTCTCTCGGTCGATTGCCCAAGCTATGAAAGGTTTGAGAGAGAATTATCACCGCACTAGGCTGTCAGCTGAGGTTCGCCAGGATATGCGGATATGGACGGCATTCCTGGAGGATTTCAATGTCATGGTAGTGTGGCCGGGCCCCCCACGACATCAGGAGAGTTGGGTTTATGGACAGACGCTGCTGGTAGCGTGGGCTTCGGCACCATCCTGGGAACCAAGTGGGTCGCCCAGAAGTGGCCTGAGTAATGGGGGTCGTGGGGATTGACCACCAACATCGGATTCCTGGAATTATTCCCGATATGGATAACACTGATGGTCTGGCCGGAGCACCTTAGCAATCAGTCAGTGGTATTCTGGTCGGACAACATGAGCGTGGTAGAATGCATTAACCAGCAAGCGGCACGGTGTCCATTCATACTGCGCTTGGTAAAGGAGATTGTGCTAAAATGTTTGAAATGGAATGTGACTTTCAGGGCCAAACATGTGCCAGGTGTTCTCAATAATGCAGCTGATGCCCATTCTCGCTTTAAAGTGCAGGTGTTCAGGGAACAGCTTCCAGCAGCAGACCCACCGCCAGCACCTTTCCCGGTTGCTCTCTGGTGGATTGGTGCCTCAGACTACCGTACCTCGTGGCATCTAGCTTAGCTCCCAGGACCAAGACAGCATATGAAGGGGCGTTCTTGTCTTACTGTACTTTCTTAGGGCACAGTTGGGAGGTTAGCTGGGCACAGGAGGACAGTTTTGTTGCATACCTAGAGTTAATGCACAAGAAAGGGCTCTTGGTGGCCGCCGCGAACAGGCACAGGGCGGCAGTTTCCTTTTTCGCACAAGCTAGGGGCTTAAGGGACCCTACGAACACGTTTGTAGTGTGCAAGGCTTTGAGGGGCTGGCATCGCATACAGGGACACACGACGGATTCCAGAAAGCCGATTGGGCTTGCAAGGCTCACAGCCCTGTTGTTGGCACTCCAGGGTGTCTGTAGTTCGTCATGGGAGGTGCTGCTTTTCAAAGCGGCGTTCACACTAGCGTTTTATGGGGCCCTAAGAATAGGCGAGCTAGTAGCTGCGTCAAAAGCTGATAAAATAGGCGGCCTGCAAGTGGGCTGTGTGGTGATCTATGATGATACCATGTGGGTAACGATTCAAAGATCGAAGACCGACCAGGAGGGAAGGGGGGATACCATAGTGCTCCACCGGGCTCGGACCAACACTTGTTGCCCAGTCTTGCATGTAGAGGCTTTTAGAAGGCAGCGGAACGGTACGCTGGGGGGGGGGCACTATTTTGTCACATGGATGGTACTCCTTTGACCAGGTATCAGTTTAGGAAAGTCCTGGACCTGACGGTCGCAAAAGCCAGCCTGGATCCCACGGAATTTGGCTCCCACTCTTTCAGAATCGGTGCAGCAACTGAGGCAGTTGTAAGGGGACTCCCAGAAGACAAGGTTAAAAGGATTGGGAGGTGGTCTTCTGAGTGTTACAAACGCTATGTACGTGTTGACATGTTGTGACATAGCCAGATGACTCACGCTTGGTATCTCTTGGTTTGCAGTTTCTCGAACCTGTCACGCAGAAGAGGAACTTGCCGAATGTTGGCAGGAAACATCAGCATCGCAACTCAAGCAACAAGAAGATCATCGGACAATGGTGACTTGGATCGTGGGCCACTCTTATGTTCGGCGCGCAAAAAATTTATTTCTTGCAGGTGACAGGATGAGAAGGGCTGAGGAAAAGGGGTTTTCAGTCTCCTTCTTCGGGAGGGGAGGCTTGGGCATTAGGCAGTTCAAGGACTACTTTGTGGAATTATTATCGCGGCAACCCGCCCCCTGTCAGTGGTAATACTTCACCTGGGGGAGAATGATTTGACCAAACTGGGGAGAAGCATCCTGATAGATGAAATCATATCCACTGCAGGCTGGGTGTCTAGAACATGCGCGGGTTGCACGGTAGTCTGGTCGCAACTTATTCCTCGTTGGCAGTAGCGAGGGGGGGACTCGGTTAAGGCGTTGAATCACTCGGTAAAGAGGATCAACACACAGTTGGACAAGTTGTTTCGAGCCCCCCGGTTGCAGACGATTCCTCACGGGTGTATTTGGGAGAGCATTTCTACCTGCGGGACGGGGTGCACTTGACTGAGGCTGGGAACGTTCTGTGGTCGAACAACATATTAGCATGGCTGGAAGGATTTGCGAGGGGAACATGACCTTTCTGAGGAGTAGGAAGGGGGGAGGCCAGATCGTCGGGTAACAATGCTGGCCTGTGGCGGTAAGGTCATGACCGGTGAGCAGCTATTTTAAGGTCTTAGGGGGCGGCATCATCCTTTGGAGGTGTCCGCCCAGGGGGAGGAGGGGTCACTGGCCCCTCCTAGAACTTCAGGGGCAGCTGGAGAGGCAGTGATCTTGACAGTTGTTTGACTATAGACACGCCTTCCCACACCATTCACAGGCAGATGGGGTATTTTCCCTTTTATTTAAAAAATGTAATGAAAAAATGTATTTAATAGCATACCTATTGGGGTATAGTATAGAGTGCATGCTTTTTTATTGACATGTACTTCACGTAGTATCATCCACTTGTATATACACTTCTCATACTTACCATTGTAATGTATTTCCGAGTGTAGAAGGGATCCTTTTGGTCCTGACGAAGAAGCCAGGGGAGGGCTTCGAAACATGTTGACGACATAGAAGTAACTGCTCATTATAGCACTGTATCTCCACCTTATTCTCTGCTGTTAATAACAACAGCCCAACGGTATATTAATGTTTTTTCTTCCCAAAAGGATTGGATTGGATTGGATTTGGTTTTTGTATAGCGCGATAGCTACCTGCAGGCGTCCTAGCGCTTAGGAGTGGGAGGTGTATGTGGCAGAGGGTTGAGTTATCTACTGAAGATAAGGGTTTTTAGTTTTTTCCGAAAAGTCAGGATGTTAGGCTCTGAGTGAAGGGAGAGCGGAAGGGAGTTCCAGAGTTTTGCCGCATTTACTGAAAATATTCTGCCTCCACTCCTCGCTCTTTTAATCCTGAGGTTGATGGCTTGGAAGGCATGGGCCGACCTAAGCTGTCTGCTGGGATGGTAAGGGGTGATCAGGGTGTGGTTCAGAGTTTCTCCTTTCCTCCAGTAAGCACGGCGGGCAATACACATGCTTTTGAAGTGGATTCTTTCCCTCACTGGAAGCCAGTGGAGATCTTTTAGTTCAGATTTCACAGATTGGCAGCGAGGGATGTGCAGGAGAGTGCGGGGAGCGCAGTTTTGAATCACCTGGAGTTTTCTTAGAGTTAGTTGGGGGGCTCCTAGGTAGAGGGCGTTCCCGAAGTCCAGCCGGGAGAGGATTAGGCCCTGGACCATGATCTGTCTTGCCTTGAAAGGAAGGAGCGGAAGGATCTTCCGGATGAGCCTCAGAATGCCCATGCAGGTAGCAGATAGTTTGACTTCCTGGTAGCTGAAGATAAGTGTATTGTCCATCCAGATTCCTAGGCTCTTAATGGTGTCCTTGGCTATGTGGGGGGGGGGGGGGCCACGGATGGTGGCCATATGGAGTCAATGGATTTCTGCGGGGGGTTACCCAGTACCATTAGCTCTGTCTTATCTCCGTTCAATTTTAAATAAGACTGGGTCCTCCAGGCGCACTCTGCCTCCATGCAGCCCCTCAGATCACTCGGTTGGGTACAGGGGTGATTAAGGGTCACCACCAACTGGGTGTCGTCAGCTTAAGACACAATTTGAACGCCAAATGGGCGGATGATCTCGGCGAGGGGGAGCATGTATATGTTGAACAGTGTGGGGCTCAGGGAGGAGCCCTGAGAGACCCCACAACCGAGTGGTTTACTGGGCGATGTGACGTTGCCCTCGCAGACTCGGAAAGAGCCTTGTGACAGAAATGATTGAAGCCAGGCCACTGCCCTAGAGGTGATTCCTAGTTCTGAGATTCTGTGCAGTAGGATGTCGTGAGTTACGGTGTCGAAGGCGGCACTGAGGTCCAATAAAATGATGGCCGCAGTACCGCCCTGATCCGCGATCATTCTAGCTCCTTCTGTCACAGCAAGGAGCGCGGTTTCTGTTCCGTGCAAGGGGCGAAACCCAGTTTGTGACACATCCAGTAAGTTGTTCGCTTCCAGGAATTCTGTGAGGGACTGGTTTACGTGTTTTTCGGCAATTTTGCTTATCCATGGCAGCAAGGAGATCGGGCGGTAGTTCCCAGGGTTCTTTTGATCTAGATTGGCCTTTTTCAGAAGGGCTGTAACTGTAGCCTGTTTCCACCTGGGTGGTACAATACCTGAGGATAAGGAGTTGTTAATCAGGTCTAAGATGGTGGGCAGAATGGCCGGGATTACTGTCCTGAGGGACTGACCTGGGGCTGGGTCACGGGGAGATCCGGAGTTCACCTGGAGCATGATGGTTTCCAGGGTGGCCAGGTGTTTTTTAACTTATAATCACTCCTTCACTCACTCCTGACCCTTCCACTCACATTCCTACACTACACATAGTTTTGTTTGAAAAAATCAGTGCTCCTGTGTAGTCGCAGGTTGTAGCACACCCCGTCCTGTAGTGGGGCGGGAAGACCCCTATGATGAAGCATGACACCAAGGGCCCTTTTGTGTGTTGAGGGGCATTTTAACAAAGCTGTGTGCTAACCACCACTGTAGGAAACACACTTGACCTGGGAGAACAAGATTATACATCCATTCTGGGGTGGGTCATTTTTGTTTCTAATATACTAACTTGAGGAGGACGTATCCACCTCATTTTGCTCTTCGAGCATTCCTCTTCACTCCCTATGTTGATTGTTTACACAATCTTCTCAGTCCACCACCAATCTAGCCAATCTTCGCCTTGCAAGATCTGGTTACCACAAACACATCTTCCATGAAAAAGCAATACACTTTAGAACCCTCCCAGATTCCGACAATAATAAACCTAAAAAGTTATTCGACCTTATCAAAAGCACCAACATCTCTCCCTTTCCCACCATATATTTGATCCCCCTAAGATAGCGGCAGAATTTGCAGTATTCTTTGATGAAAAAGTGAAATCACTTGTTGATCAGGTCACCCATCCAACCCACCCGGAGGCAGAACTTTGACATCATCACTGAAACGACCCTCCTTGAAAGCATTCTAGAAACTAAACCCTCTAACCATTCCATCGACCTCGTCCCCAGTGACATTGATATTGACTTTTACACCCACACACTCTCCTTCTTGACCAGTTTGAGAAACCTCTTCCTCAACTAAGACTCCCTTCCTGCTGCCCTTTTAAACAGGACAGGTTAACCCTCTGCTGATGCGAAAGATCTCATCAACTTCCGCCCTATCACCAACCTCTCTTTTCTTGCTAAAATTACAGATAGTTGTGTGGTGAAGCAACTTTCCCAACATATCAAGCTCAACTCCCTCCTTGACAAATTCCAAACTGGTTTTAGCCAAGTCTGCAGTACCAAAACAGCTGTGCTACAAGTGATCGATGATGCCCTGCGAGTACTTGACTCTAGTGAATCTTGTCTCCTGATGCTTCTTAACCTTTCTGCGGCCTTTCACATTGCAAATCACAGCACTCTTTCGAACACTTTAAAAATAAGAATGGATTTTGTAGGCGCAGTTCTCAAATGGTCCGAATTATTCCTCTCTGGCAGATCCCAGATTATCAAAATAGCAAATTGTCTCTCCACTTGAATGGCTGTTGGACAAGGCGTCCCTCAAAGCTCGATTCTCACTCACAGAGGGCCCGATTCACAGAATGAACTTAAGACTCAATCCACAACTTACTACTATTTTGGTATTCACAGAATGCACTTACTACTTTTAGTATTCACAGAAGTTAGGATTTTGTCTTAAGTTTGTCTTAAGACAAACTTAAGACAGACTTAAGACAGACTTATGACAAACTTAAGACAGATTTAAGACAGACTTAAGACAAAATCCTAACTTAAGTCTGTCTTAAGTCTGTCTTAAGTTTGTCTTAAGACAAACTTAAGACAAAATCCTAACTTCTGTGAATACCAAATGTAGTAAGTGCATTCTTTGAATACCAAAATAGTAGTAAGTTTAGGATTGAGTCTTAAGTTCATTCTGTGAATCGGGCCCACATTGTTCAACCTTTACATTGAACCGCTGAGTATTCTCCTATAAAAAAAATCTGGGATCCATTATCACTGATATGCGGATGATACCCAAATCTGCCTAAAGGTATCTTCCACTCATGACATTTCAATCCTCAACACCACTCTCAACTCCATCCACCACTGGCTATCCATTCTTTAACTAATGCTGAATCCTTCCAAAACAGAATTTCTTCTCTCAACCTCACTATCTCCTCCTCCTATCCAATCTTGGATGAACAATCTGAACATTCTTAACAACAAGCCTATCATTGTTGACAGTGCCAAATCTCTAGGCGTCATCCTAGACAAAAGGCTCAACATCAATTCCATCGCCAAGAATGCATGTTACCAGCTGCACCTTCAGTGGGGGGAGTTTGATGCTTCTTTCCTGAGAAAGACCTTAAAACCGTGGTCTAATAATTGCTTCTTTCCAGATTGGACTATAGCAACTCTTTACTTGTTGGCGTCTGCAAATCCCACCTTTCCCCTTTAAAATCCATCCTCCACTCAGCAGCTCACTTCCTATATGGGCCTAAAAGAAATGATCATAGGACACCCATACTGTTGTCTCTTCGTTGGCTTCCTATTGAAGCAAGGTCAATTTACAAGACTGCCTGTATCACCCACAATGCCTTGCACACCTCCACCCCACGTTATCTGGCTAATCCACTCAAAATCCCTGGCAGCTCTAGACCGTCATGCAATGCAGAAAGCGTGCTGCTCGAACCTCCTACCTTCAAAAGGGAAAGATTTATGGCTCAATCCTTCTCTGGTAATGCAACCAGAATCTGGAACTCACTTTCTCCATCCCTCCGAATCACTTCCTCTTTCCGGACTTCCAAAACAGATCTCAAAACTCTCCTCCTCCAATTGCACTTCCTGACTGACACATGGCTGACACGAGACCCGAGGTAGACCACTCGTGCATTCAGAGTGATTTATCGGTCAAATTGTTTTAATTCTCTTATTGCTGCTATCTTCGCATTGATTTGAACCCTTTTAAAACTGTACCTGTTGTCCTGGGGCAGAGCTGTGTTTAATGCTCTGGGGGTAGGTGGGCTTGTTCTTTTACGCTTCTTGCACGCTAGACACCGGGTCAGCAGTCTAGTTGCCGTTCCCAGCGCAGACTCACCTGCATAAAGGCGCGTGATGACGCACTGCAGCTGGGCTGACACGAGACTCGAGGTAGATCACTTGCGCACTCAGAGTGATTTAGCGGTCAAATTGTTTTAATTCTTCTTATTGCTACTATCTTCGCATTGTTTTTAACCCTTTTAAAACTATACCTGTTGTGCTGGGGCAGAGCTGGGTTTAATGCTCTGGGGGTAGGTGGGCTTGTTCATTTACGCTTCGTGCACGCTAGACGCCGGGTCAGCAGTCTAGTTGCTGTTCCTGGCACAGGCTCACCTGCATAAAGGCCCGTGATGACGCAACCGCGCAGCGGCCGCGCGCAACGGGTGATCCGCTGGCACGCCGAAGGCGCACCTAAGGAATGCCCATCGGCGCCCTTCCACGCCCGAACGGACCCGGGGGCCTGAACCCCTGCATCTTTTTCCTCGAACCAGTATTATTGCTCCAGTTCAAAGCTCAGACAGCTAAACTGCACTTTGGGGACTACCTGTGTTCACTACATTCTGCCGGACAAGTTTCCCAAAAGATGTCCTCACTGTAGGCTTATTTTTCTTCTACCTTCACTGTGCCCACCTCAGCTAAGGATCCTTTTAAAATCTTTTTATTGAACTGTAGATCATTGCCCAAACATACTGCAGAGATCTGGATGCTCCGTAAGGACTCTGACCCTTATGTGCTGTTTCTTACGAAAACATGGTTCAGCTCCAGCTCGGAGCCAGATATTGCCCAATTACTCCCCCAGGGGTTTGTGATGCAGAGGGTGGACAGAACAACAGACAAGGGCGGTGGTATTGCTAATATTTATAAGGAACACTTCACTTGTCGCCTGCTAGGTAACCCCCTTTCAGATTGAGAGAATGCCCACTTTACCATAGAGTTTTCTCCACACCTCTTTTTCACGGGTATTCTCATCTATCGATGCCCTTGGGGCGGTAGGGACATTGGTTAAATCACTGTTGGACGTAGCAGTTAACCCGGCCAGCGTGGCTGCAAATGTTACTCTCCTTGGAGATTTCAATCTTCATTTAGATGATTTAGGACCAATAAATGAAGCCAAGTTGGCCAGAGATCTCGAGGCTTTTCAAATCCCTAAAAAACTTCTACACCCAACACATGTGAAAGGTCACCTCCTCGATCCAGTATTCTCTAATTTAGAGGACCTTAAAGGGAAAGATCTTATCCCTCTTCTGTGGTCTGACCACTTCCTTATCCCCCTTTCCTGGTCTCCACAGGTACCATACCCCCCACTCAATCCACACGGACCTGGAGCCGCTCCTAAGCCAAGCTCTCCTTGGAAAAGTGGAAAGGACCAGACCCAAGTCTGACCTCTGTCCAGTAAACGCCAAAGCTAACAATAACTTTTCTACCTTGATAGAGGAGTCATTGAATATGGTCCTCCCAAAAACACTGATGAAAAAGACTGGCGGGCCTCACAAGACCCCGTGGATTCCCTCCGAACTGCTCACTTTAAAACAGCATTGTAAGGTAATGGAAAGACCCTGGAGGAAAGACTTCCCACCCAACAAAAAGCTGGAATAAAGGGCAGCCATTTGCATTTATGAATCAGAAATAAAAAAGGCTCAGGCCCCTTATTACGAGGAGAATATTCTGTCAGCCACCAACTCTCCGAGAGAAACAATCATCATAATAAAAAAACTACTCAAAGCTCCCGTCCCTCTAGAAGCACCAGATATCTCAGGCCTTCGTTGCAATAAACAGGCCGAATGTTTCACCTCCAAGGTTCAGAATATTCTTGAATCTTTACCACGTACGGATGACAATGGTGACTCTTCCAACAAGCAGGTGGACACAGCCTCACATTTAACTGAACACCAACTGGCGGTTTCCTCCCCTAATCCTAGGAATCACTTCTTGCCTTGTGGTCCTTGGTAAAAAGTGCATCGCCCAGGGACCCTGCACCACAAAATATCCGGAAACAGGTAGCTCCGATAATTGCCCCACAATCACAGACCTGATTGACACCTCACTGTCCACAAGAATAGTCCCCACCAACTGGAAAGGGGCTATGGTGAAAACCTTACTAAAAAACCTAATCTTGATCCTACGGACTTGGGCAACTATTGCCCTATCTCCCTTCTACCAGGAATAAGCAAGATCACAGAGAATTATGTTACTCATACTCTCTCCCGCTTCCTCGAATCTCACAATCTGCTTCACCCCTCTCAAACAGGATTCCGCCCGCGACAGACCACCAAAACGGCCCTGTTAGCGGTGGTGGACGAAAGCAGAATGATTCTAGATTCAGGATGGTCGTCAGCCATTATACTCCTTGACCTGAGTGCAGCATTTGCTACGGTGAACCATGGCATCTTGGTTCACCGTCTCAGGAACATAGGAGTAACCGGCACTGCGCTGCAATGGCTGTGTTCCATTTTGGAGGGAAGTTTTTTTCAGGTATTCACTAAGGGCTCTTCACGTAGCCCGACTCTTTTTAATGTTTATATGGCCTCTCTGGCAGATGTTGTAGCCCCCTCTGGGATCCATATGGTGACTTACGCCGACGAAACCCGATTAATGGTAGCGTTAAATGAAGCAGATCAAAGGACCAAGGGCCTTTATTCTTGTCTTGAGGGTGTATCAAACTGGATGGATGTGTCTCACATTAAGCTTAATAATGGGAAAACTGAGTTCATGATATTGGGCAACCCTCTAAGCTTTAAATCCAGCACCATGTGGGCAGCATGTATGGGTCCCACACCAGTACCCAAGTCTGAAATCAAGAGCCTGGGCATCTGGCTGGACCAATATCTGTCCTTCAGGGTTCAGGCCAGGAAGACAGCAGCTATCTGCTATGGTCTACTTAGAATGGCCCGTAAAGTCCTCCCTCTCCTCCCTTTCCAAGCCAAAAAAATGCTGGTCCAATCGCTCATACTTTCCAGAATGGATCATGGAAATGCCCTATACCTGCGTGCCCCTACTACAGTAGTAATTAACATTATACAATTCTCTTCCTGAGCATTTACCAAAGCATTATCTTAGAATTAATCCACAAGAACCATCCAAATTATATCTAAGCAAATCAGAAGAAATGAGTCCAGTATATTTCAAAAACTTCTTCTTTATTTTCTTCTTTCCAGTCACTCAGTACTTTTTCTTTCTTTTTTCTTTGCCAACACGTGTTTCGCCCTAACTATATACAGTTTATGGTCTTCGTCAGGGCGAATGAGTATCTGTTTATCTATGATATTGACGAAACCTCGGGTGATCAAACCTTGAGTTTTCCTTCGTTATTTTATGAAAGCCACAAGGTTCCACATACTCTCGTATTTTCGAATATCAAGGTCGAGAAGTATATTATCGGGTGAAACGTGAAAGAACCTCGGTATATGGGAATCCTGGCGTAATCGGCGTCTCTCTCTCTCTCTCTCTCTCTACAGTAGTAATTCGACTCCAGACCGTTCAAAATAGTGCGGCCTGACTGCTGACGGGAGTTTCTAATTGGCAATCAGTGAAACCAGCACTCCATTCCCTTCACTGGCTCCCGGTTCAGGAACAAATCAGCTTTAAGGCCCTGTGCCTACTACATAAATCCATGCAAGGGAATGGGCCTCCAATTAAATCTGCCATTGTAGCAGGGTCTCCGTTCTCCCACAGAACTGTGCACAGAGATCTTGAACCTTGGTTAATTAGGGTGACCCAAAACCCACCTTAGTATCCAAATCCCCTTACCGAACTAGCTACAGTGTCTCATTGGTCGTAACAAACTCCCAATGACTTAGACAAACCAGAACATGAACTTAGGTTACCTCAGGTATCGTGGAACACATGAACACTCTTTCGCTCTATAATCATTTCAAACCAGAACGGGGAGTAAAAGAAGACACGTGCAAGTTTGAAATATTTATTTTTTAATGCACGGTTCTCAAACGCAGTATCTTATATAATACCAGAATACTTATTATAAAAATCTGAGTTATCAGCATAGTCACTAATCCATAGTAAGCGAACGGTGATAGCATATTATAATGCAAAATTCTATAGATATCTGTATCACCTATATTTCGCGCACCCTATTTAGCATACTATATTATATCTAAGAAGGTCTCATTTGGGTTTTAGCAGGGCGGGCCCATACCTCTAAATGTCAGTAGGAGAAGATCACATCATCAGCTACCAGCTCTCTGCATGCGAAGCACCATCAAGTGTGTTTTTGCATTCTCAGTAACTCTATCTTAAACCCGCGTAGAGCCCAATGTTGGCAACAACTGTATTTGTGTTATGTCTAGTGGTGCGAGGATCAGAGCTCCCAGCAACCTTGTGTTAGGTTATTCTTAGAGCATTCGGCACCCACTGTTCAGACAGTGTACCAAACACGACAGATATCAGAGCAATAACATATTATTCTCAAATAAATCACATCTTTCGTCTAGGTTGAAAGCTACAATAACAATTATGTGTCGTGTGCAAACTGAAGTCAAAGGAAAATATGTTGTTTAAACATTTAATAAACTCATGCTAACTTAACACAATATATAGAAAAGCAGCATCTATATGACACCCCCCAATGATCCGAGGACGGTCAAAAAATATAAGCCAGTACTAAAATAAAGGCATAACATGAAAGCAGAGTTTAACAATATTGAGCCAAGCTAAAAATGTATATAAAATGTTCATAAAAATATGTATGAATGCCTATAGTGGCCAAACAAAAATGTAATATAAGTCTTGAACTTGAGGCCAAACATGAAATCATAGGCCTAGATCATATTGAAAGTTCGTAAGAAAAAGGCACCATTCAGAATTACTAAAAAGTCACGTGTCGTTATAATGAAAGTCTCCTAAGCCACTCATGGGTGGATAGAATATGCAAAATAGGTAGCAACAGCTTCCAACATGAAATCACTGTCATCATCCGAAAACAGTTAAGCCATCCAATTAAGCAATGGGAAAGAACATACGTGCTCCTCCAGTACCGGACCCTCTAGCAACATCAGAGGACAACTCGATGGGTTCTCAAGAACGCTATGTGTCAGAAACTCATGCGCTGCTGCGGGTATGTCCCACTGACCCATTAGTCCATGCATCGCCGCCAAGGCCATAATCCTTTCGACAGAACAAACCAACTCGTGAGCAACTATGGGGCCCATCAGGTGATTAAAATCGACTTCGGAGATAACGGCAAGCAGAGACACAAATCAATGGCCCAGTCAAAATCGCAGCTCAGGCAATGAAGCATAGGCTGGACACATGTGAAATAGGAAAATCGAAACGATAATCCAAATGCTGTGCTTAAAGTCGCAAGCGGCAGGGTGCCATAGTTTTGTATTATTGTATTTCTGTTGATTTCGTTTCTTTAGCCCCTGCTTTTAATACTGCCGCCGCGCCCACACACTTGCACCATAATTGGGCCCCCCACCGCTTGTAGAGCGGAGTTCTTTGTATTGTGATTGTTCTCTCGTGGCGCCTGGCCGCCATATTGGGGGTGCTGTTCTTCCAGCACGCCACCTGATCCAGCGCTCTAGTGCTCCGTTTGGAGACCAGGTGAGGCTGCATTTAAGGCGAGCATTCAGAGCAGCTCGACCTCTAGTAAGGAGTTATCTGCATTATCAACGTGCTATACTCTCTGTTCTGTGTTGCAGTAGGCGCGCAGCACTTCTGAATTTTAAAATTACCGTTTTTTGTATTTCTGTTGATTTCGTTTCTTTAGCCCCTGCTTTTAATACTGCCACCGCGCCCACACACTTGCACCATAATTGGGCCCCCCACCGCTTGTAGAGCGGAGTTCTTTGTATTGTGATTGTTCTCTCGTGGCGCCTGGCCGCCATATTGGGGGTGCTGTTCTTCCAGCGCGCCACCTGATCCAGCGCTCTAGTGCTCCGTTTGGAGACCAGGTGAGGCTGCATTTAAAGCTCAATTCCCTTCGCCCAGCGGAGACGCGCAGCGGTGGCGCCTGACTCGCGCCGGAGTCAAGCCAGAGTCCTGCCCGTCTGCGCCCGTCAGCGTCTCGGAGGCGTTCGGGGTGGCGGGCTGGGCTCTGCTACCAGGCATGTCTCTTCCTGGGTCACCCTTGCTGCGATATACTCCTGAGGTGCTCCGCTCTCTCCACAATCTAGCTAGTGGCTGCTGCACTGTCTTTCCCGGCCGCCACAGAAGTAAGTCCAGCTGCCCTGGCTGTGGCTGGCGCCCCAACCGCGCTCTGTCATCGTCTCCCAACAATAACATCGCCAGTGTTGGATATCTCTGCATGCTATTAAACACTAGATCGGCGTGCAGACATGCACAAGACATTTTTGAGCTCCTTGATTCGGTAAAGCCACTTTGTCTTATGCTTACTGAGACGTGGTGGGGAGAATTCTCTAATCCGGATGTCGCCATGGCAATTCCGCCTGATTATAATATCATCAGGAAGGATAGAGCTAAGGGAAGGGGTGGTGGAGTGGCACTGATGGTGAAGAAAGGCACGTCTTGTGCTATCTTGCCAGTGGATGACATCCGCGGCTCTGAGACCCTTGCTTTTTCTATCACTTTGGCTCCGCACCAATCTGTTAAGGGATTACTGGTATACAGACCACCTGGCCCACCTGGAACGTTTTTTGAAGACCTCGACTCTGTTTTGCTGGGACTGGCCCTGAAAGCGGAACATTGTATTGTGGCCGGGGATTTCAACTTCCGGATGGATGATCCGTCGGACCCAGCCGCTATCAAACTTTCAGAGGCTATGGCCCCGCTGGGGCTGATCCCTTATCTTCAGGGGCCTACGCATGACAAGGGGCATACTCTTGACCAGGTTTTCTCGTCATCCCCTCTTGAGGTGATTGAGATCATCCCGGTGCTATGTTCAGACCATCGGCTTGCTAAATTTGCGATCAAAGGCACAGTTAAATCGGCCATTGCTCTGCCACAGCAGCAGGGTCGAGTCCTTAGGGCTTACCATCGAGTGACCCCTGCGTTGCTGGCCCAGGCCGCCCTGGATCACCCCTGCCCCCTCTCAGGCGACCTGGAGAAGGATCTGGAGTCCTTGCAAGCATGGCTTTTAGACAGGCTAAACGATCTCGCGCCGGTGTTGGCCCCCCGCTTGACTCCGAAACGGGTCTCCGCTCCCTGGTTTACCGCAGCACTGTCGGCTACGCGGCAGCAGTGTAAGGTGGCCAAAAGAGCCTAGCGGGTACAATACAATACTGCGGCCAAGCTGACCTATAAGGCGGCAGTTAAGGCCTATCACCGGGACATTCGCCTTGGTAAAAAAGCCTACCTGGCAGGGAGGATAGAAGCCGCCTCCAACTCCTGTAAGGAGATTTTCACTATAGTGAGAGAATTTATATCTCCACGGTCCAATGTCTCTGATGAGAGGCCTTCTGATTCCTGGGCCTCGGACCTTGCTAATTTTTTTACTAGCAAGATCAAACTTATACAGGACTCTTTTCCATCGGTGGCACCTGCGGGGCTGATTAACCGTGAGGCTGACTTGCCCCCTCTGGCCTCGCCAGGTTTGACGTTGGCTGTGTTTCCACCTTTCTCTGCCCCTGATTCCTTAGCGCTCATGGGCAATCTCAAATCGGGGTCGCCTCTGGACCCGTGCCCGGCTAAATTTCTAGCGAAAATTGCGGAGGTGATTAATCCGCTGGCGAATCCGCTCCTGAATCTCTCGTTGAGCCAGGGAGTGGTTCCGCAGGCCTGGAAGCAGGCAATGGTCATCCCTCTGCTTAAGAAGCCTGGTCTGGATCCGAAGGCCCCAGTCAACTATAGGCCTATCTCTCTGCTGCCGGCTCTCACGAAAATTTTGGAAAAGCATGTTCAGACGGTGCTCTCCAATTTTCTAGAGACAAATGAGATTCTGCACGTCACCCAGTCTGGCTTTCGTCCAAATCTCAGCACAGAGACCGCGCTCCTAGAGGTTTCAGAAACCATTAAAGGGGTTCTGGACACTGGGGGCAAAGCCATGCTGGTGATGCTGGATTTGTCGGCGGCTTTCGACACCGTCCCCCATGATGGCCTTCTCGCAAGACTCTATGAGATAGGACTGCGGGGGACGGTGCTCAGCTGGTTTTCCTCCTTTCTAGCTGGCCGCCGGCAAACGGTCTGGGCCTCGCCAGATTCCGCCGTGATGCCGCCTCTGGGAGTCGGGGTCCCACAGGGCTCTATTTTGAGCCCGACCCTTTTTAACATCTTCATGACCCCTTTGGCGGCGCTGGCGGAGTCATTTGGGGACCAGATCGTATCCTACGCAGACGACACCCAGCTCCTCTTCTCGTGTAAGAGAGGAGGAGACTTTGATGGGGATAGTATCCGGAATTGCCTTGGGGCTGTTTTTCAATGGTTCCAACTGAACAGCCTCAAGTGCAATTCCGATAAGTCCGAGGTACTCTTCTTTGGGTGCAATACGGAGCCAGACTGGAAGGCCTGGTGGCCCATCAATATGTTCCCTCCGTCTTGTTCATCCCAAACTGCTAAGAACTTGGGGGTCAAGATGGACAAGGGGCTAACGTTGAAATCCCAGATCCTTGGTGTGTCTGGCACCTGCTTCGGCCTCCTTAGGATGCTGCGGAGGTTTCTTCCCCTTTTGTCTGAGGAACACAGGAAGCTGACTGTGCAGGCCCTGATCGGCTCTAGGTTAGATTACTCGAACGTTCTTTACCTGGGCCTGCCAGAGTATCTGCTACAGCGGCTTCAAGTCATGCAGAATGCTGCCGCGAGGGCTATTTTTGGTTTGAACAGACGTGCCAGTGCAGCGGGCTTGCTGCAGACGTTGCATTGGCTTCCAATCCGCAAACGGATCGCCTTTAAGGCTTTGACTTTGGCCTATAAAGCTCTCCATGCGGTGGGAGCAAAGTACCTCCAAAAGAGACTTGCCTTTTACCATCCGGCTCGTTCTCTGAGGTCAGAATCCCTGTTCTTGGCGGTTGTCCCGCGAGTGAAGAGAGCCCGCCTGGGAGGCCGCTCTTTTGGACTACTGTCGCCACAGTTGTGGAACTATCTGCCGCTCACACTCCGTGGAGCCACCAGCCTACTTGCTTTTAGAAAAGGTCTCAAAACCTGGCTCTTTACCCAGTAGGCCGCTTTTTTGTTTGCCCTCTCTGTCTTTCGTCTTCTTTTAACTGTGTTATGTTATTGTGCTGTAGCTCTCCTTACTCAAAGCGCCGGGACACTCTTTTTGAGTAGCCGTGCTCTATACAAAAGTAAATATAACATAAAATGACATAACATAACATAGTAATCAAGCATCCGGTTGCGAAACAGTGGCAGAAGGGACTGAGCGGCTTCTTGGGCAGGATGGGCATCCATGTTTTAGGAAGCAGAATAATATCAAAACGCCTGCAGCTAAAGCCAGCAAAACAGGGAATCCGCCAAACAAACTCGAAAATATTGAATGGAAGAAAGCGGGGATGACACCAAAAATCTTTTCAAATGTAGTCACAAGACCACTGCTAACCAATTTAAAAAAAATTAGCTAAGCCAGACGTGGAGGAGGCATTAAAGATTTGATGAACTAATTCGCAGAAATGAAACGGCAAGTCAGTATTTAAAAGTGCCTGCACCTCTGTGCGTTTGTTAGCTATGTGAAGCATAAAAAGTAAAGGAGGCCCCCTTATCTGTCAGATCTGGGACAGGGGAGTAATGTTGAGAAACAGGGAGGTCCCACTGGTTAACCACAAAGGTGGTTAGAGTTATTCAGAAGGTGCCCAGAATCTTGTTTTTTAGCAATACCAATCACACAAAAATATGTTACAAAACGTTTTACACAACTTATTCAGCTAGACATAGGCCAACCATTGTAGAAAAGATGTCAAATACCATTTATACCTATATGGCACACATGTTACTTATCTTTAGTCAAAGTTAGAAAAAAACAGGAAAAATGTTTTTAGAAAATTATATCATTTGTGTGTTTATTCAAGATTACAAAATTATCGCAATGGTAACAAATAGTTAAAAAAATTCATACAGTATATCAATTAAAAACATATAGGATCAAAGCTATAGACAAAAACAATTTATACAATATGAAGTTAAAAATATTCGCAAGAACGGGGGTCGACGCGGCGTTTCGGTTTTGGAGAAACAATTAAAACCTTTGTCAGGACCAAGTTCTAAAAAGAAACACACAATTACTTTTTTGTGTTTACAGATATTTTTGTTTTGCAGACCAAACACATTTACAAAAACAATTCCTGTTGGCTAAAGATATAGAACATACTATGACTATTTAACAGTTGACACTAGTCAAAACCTAGTTGTTGGTAACTTTATTGGTATTGTCAAAACATACCAGCTTCTGTAGTGGTCACCATTAGTAAATACCAGCATGTGCTTACAGGGAGATGTTTGCGCTATGTTGTCACCTGGTATGTGATTTCTAACAATGGCATTAGTTACCTGAGTTGAAATACTGGCTTCCAGATAAATCATAGAGGACCAGGCGCCCGATTATAAAATCCGGGTGTTAGCTGAACTGCATATTCTCATGACTTTGGATATAGCATGGGCAGTTATGATGTCTGTAGATAAATGACAGTAGAATATTCGTAAATGTACTAATTGCTCTGGTTTTCTAGGCGTATAGAGTGGTAAGTGGATAGTTTTTACGCAATGCATCTACCTTGTGCTTTCAATGGGCAGGGTCACGCTCTGGTAGTAGGAGCCACCGATATTGGTTTTCTGTTTAACTGCAGACAAATAGATATCTATTACCATATTGTTTTCCAAGGGGTGATTCCCAAATGTCCTGGAAAGTTCTCTCATTAACACTTACCCAGATTTTGATCACTGGCAAATCATTATTACACAAGCTTTTTCAATTGGCTTGTGTTGAGGACGGCATTCATGTGTTGACAGGTGTTCTCCTGACACTGTTGGTAGAGAGAGGGAATTTATGGAAAGGATGCTCCTATTAAATTGATTGCTCTAGTTTGCCGTCAGGTACCATGTGTGTACCTGCTCAAGTTATATACAATAACTAGCAGCCCGTCCCGACGTTGTCCGGGTATGAATTGCTGCCAGCCAGTAGTATATTGTTTCGTAGGATTTCATTTTGATAGCATTTCTTATCTGTGACAGGCCTGTAAAACGCTCCGATTCACAGTGCACTGCTGATGCACTTAAGAGTGCACGTTCAGTAGTGTGTGAACTCGAGTTTCCCTACTTTATTTTCCTTGCAATATTATATAGCGCAAACTCGACAACATGGCTTGAGCACAATTTACATTACAGAAGAACACATTGATTTGTGGTAGGCACGGGGAGACAAAGCGATTTGCCTGGAATGACAGGATGTTGAGCTGATGCCGAGATTCTAACGTAGCTCCCCATCTCTAAAGTTCGCAATTCTAGAACTTGTGGTGGGAGGTGTGTCTAAAAGTGTATGTCGGTGCTGGGCACCAATGAGAGAGACCTGTGCATTTTTCCAATTGGTGGTGAAAAAATATGAGTATGTTGCTGGAGATGTGGGCCGCCGTGCCACCAATGTACTTACGGGGGAGGGTAAACACCCATTATTCCGCAAATTTCTTTCCGCATACCATCACTCTGCATACTTTCATTACGAAAGTACCATGACTCCGCAATGCCATTATAACGCATGGCATTACATTTTATATGCTTTTACCACGCATACATTTACAACTAAATTCGTTGTAAATGCATGAATGGTAAAAGCATGTTTTTTAAAAATGTTTGGATAAGGCAAGTATGGGTATAGGGGTATATGTTTTGGGGTACTGAGGTATATGTTTTTGGGTGTTTGGGTATTTTAATGGTTCAGATATAGTTTTGGGTTATGGGGTACAGGGGTATATTTAGGGTTCAGGGCTAGGTTTGGGTTTTGGGGTATAGGGGTATTTTTAGGGTTCAGGGGTAGGTTTGGGTTTTGGGGTACAGGGGTATTTTAAGGGTTCAGGGCTAGGTTTGGGTTTTGGGGTACAGGGGTATTTTTAGGGTTCAGGGCTAGGTTTGGGTTTTGGGATACAGGGGTATTTTAGGGTTCTGGGCTAGGTTTGGGTTTTGGGGTACAGGGTTTTTTTTAGGGTTCAGGGGTAGGTTTGGGTTTTGGGGTACAGGGGTATTTTTAGGGTTTTGGGCTAAGTTTTGGTTTTGGGGTACAGGGGTATTTTAGGGTTCAGGGGTAGGTTTGGGTTTTGGGGTACAGGGGTATTTTTAGGGTTCAGGGGTATGTTTGGGTTTTGAGGTACAGGGGTATTTATAGGGTTCAGGGCTAGGTTTTGGTTTTGGGGTACAGGGATATTTTTAGGGTTAGGGATAGGTTTAGGTTATGGGGTACAGGGTATATTTATAGGGTTAAAATGGGTTAGTGTTTAAGGATGTTGGGGTATTTTATAGAGTAAGGGTGGGTTATGATTATGGGGTGCAGGGGTATTTGAAGTATGGGTGGGCGGAATTGGCGCGAACTTGGTACAATAAATCCGCAATATTTTGTTCTGTCAGATTTCCAATTATTAAAACAGAAACCTCATATATTCAAGGTAAAATAACAAGTATTTCTACATGCTAAAATGCATATAGTCATTTCACAAAAGTGAAATTAGCTTCCAGCAAGCAGTGAGAGAGTGGATGATTTTGAGATCAAGCCCCTGCAAACCATTATGGGACGAGATTAGCAGTGGGAAGTGAATATTATAGTATCCAAATAATTCTACAAAGAGCTGCAGTTCACCTCGTTCTCCCCAGTTGTCCCCAAGAGGCAAATGCAATAGCAATTAAAATATTATACATCAAGCTGCAGTTCACCTCATGGTCCCTAGATGTCCCTGATGAGACAAATGCAATAGCATTTAAAATATTACACAACAAGCTGCAGTTCACCTCATGTCCCTAGATGTCCCTGATGATGCAAATGCAATAGCATTTAAAATATTATATATCAAGCTGCAGCTCACCTCGCCGTCCCTAGATGTCCCTGATGAGGCAAATGAAATAGCATTTAAAATATTATACATCAAGCTGCAGTTTACCTCGTCGTCCCAAGATGTCCCTGATGAGTAAAATTCAAAAACATTGAAACCCTTTCATGAATGCTAAAAATTATGCTAAGCTTATCCCATAATGCTTTGCAGGGCCTTTTAGTTGTATTTTTGCCCATAACTGTGCTTGGGGTGGTTCTAAGAGAATGGGACCTCCACTGAATTACTATTTAAAGGGAGCAGGAATGTATAGAACCTGGGAAGAAAAAACAACACTTGTGACGGAATGCCCCCAGCGATTGTCACGCCCCCAGCACACACCCACAGCACAATGCAGACACGCCCACAAGGGACTACTTTGCTGGCACGGTGCTTTTACATTTTAAATGTATATGGTTGGCGTCTGCATAGCCTATGTCCTTCTGCTGCAACTGCCCTTTCCAACGCTGTATTGGGTGTTGTGATTGGTGCTGTTGTTCCCGAGTTTACCTGGCCAAAAGGTGCAAGTTCTCTCTTTATAATAGTAGTATAGATGGTGCATTGCTTATGGGGGCTGCTGTGCTATATTTACCATTTCTATTGGCCCTTCAGTTCATTATATGTTCTACATTATTTCACATAGTTTCTATTCTGTTTCTAGATATTACTATGTGAACTGATTTAAAGCGTTGTGTCTGTGCATAGAGTTTGATATATATGTTGCTCTCAGTGTGTTAATAATATCGAGCCTACAGGTAATTAAATCTTCCTGTTTACCCATATACGTCACAGCGTGGGTGCAGTTGCACAGCCTGATGTGGATCATGTCCCATCGGGTCTTTCGGAGATATACTCCGTATTTTAAATCTATATAACCCGCCTCGAGTGTCCCAGTTATATTCTTTGGGCGTACAACAATTTAATAGACACCAGTTCCTAGGTGCTAGCTCTAACAACGTGTATTCGGTATGGGAGACATTGCGGGTAATATTCTATTACGTTACTCTGGGCGTCCTGAATAGTAAAAAGCCTGTCACAGTTATGTTACTTAAAATTATACGGTGCACGGCGGATCTTATAGCCTGCATATTAACAAAAACGGGGATCTATTCTGCGCAATGCGGATAGTATGCACAAGGGACCGGTATAATTCAGCTTACCTTAAAATTCGAATTCGGCCTCCCTGCTCCTACTCCGGCAGCGTTTCGTGGATTCTGCAAAACTTGAGAGTATGGGGTAGACGCGGTTTGGAGCCTTTTTATGGTCCGAGTCTGGTGATTGGATGAAAGTCATCCACTCGCTGATAGGCTCACTGTCGATCACATGGCTGTTCGGTTGTATACAAACAGACCCGTGTCGCGCGCTGAAGAGCGTCAGTACCCGATCTATGTCTATTTTTATATCAATAATATTAAATGTGATTTTTGGCGTATTTACATTAAAGGTACTTCGTAGAAAATATCACATGTGTACTGAGCTAAATTACGGTATGGAAAAGAAATTTGACGTGTGTGTACTTTCACGGCAGGGGATGGGGAGTTGTGAGTCGTCTACTTGCTGATTGACTCGCTGTCGACCGCGTGACAATTTGGTTGTATGCATCAAAACCTGTGGGGCGCGCTAAAGGGCGTCAAGGCTAGATAATGTACTGATTGTGTATCAGTACTGCTGGATGTGAATATTAGCGTATATTAATTAATTAGGCATAGTTCGTTCTTAAAGTGGCACATGCCTATCAAGGTAAAATTTAGTATAAAAACAGGTGCCTATTGTGCTTATATCTCACGTGGGGGGATGGGGAGATAGGTAAATAGATGATTTCATCATTATCTGCAATGCAGGCATTTTATCGTCTTCAGATAAAGAAATGAATGAAGATGATTCTATTTAAGAAACACTACTATCGATAAGGGTACCATATCATATCTTATCCTAATTGCTGCCTGTATCTGATACTGCATGATTTAAATTATCTTTTCCCAGTCTTCTCTACTGTTCAATCCGATGCAAACACTGTTGCATTTGGACATATAAAATTGTTCGCGTCTTTTTCTTTTTTGGGTCAGGTTTCCACCTCTTGTGCTGAGGCTTACATGCTCTAGGCAACACCAGCGAAGGTCACTAATCTCATGTTTAACTGCTTTCCAGGGGCAACTGATCAGGTAAATTACATTTCTGGTCCGACAATTCATGAAGCTAGTTGGTTTAATTACTACATCTTTTATGGTGATGGTGTTTCCTCGAATAATATCTTTACAGTTACTGCATCCTGAGCACGGGAATGTGCCCGTTGGTAAGGGTGCGCTATCGATACAGGGCTGGTTAACTGTTTTAATTTCTCTGTACTTATGTACTAGACTATTTCGGATTGTTCGGTTCCTCCGGTAGGAAAACATAGGTTTAGGCAGCTTATTATGATGTTTATCAGTGATTAAGTGCCAATTTCTGTTTATGATGTTTTTTAGTTTGTTACTAATTGCATTGTAATTGGTAACAAAGGTGATGGGCTGTGGAGTAGTCTCTTTTTTCTCTTTGGGCAGAAATAGGTTCTCTCGATTGTAATATTTAGCACGCTTGTAGGAGTGTCTTATTAACCGTTTCGGATAACCTCGTTCTAGAAACTTGGTTTTCAGAACGCTAGCGTGTTTTTCAAAGTCCTGGGATGTGGTACAGTTTCTCTTTAGTCTCAGAAATTGACCAAATGGAATGTTGTTTACTTGGCTAGGAGGGTGGTTACTTTTATGATGTAGCATGGTGTTTCTATCAGTCGGTTTTGTAAAAAGTTCTACGTTTAAGATGCCATTAGTATGTTTCATAATGAGGTCAAGAAATTCGCAACTGTTATCATCGATGTGAGACGTGAACTTGAGATTGTTATCACCGAGGTTTAACCATGTGATAAACTCTCTTAATGTATCTATAGGCCCCGTCCAGATGAAGAAGACGTTGTCTATGTATCGAGATCACATCGAAATGTTTTCATAGAACGGTGATACTACGTTATAGATATGATGTTCTTCGAAGTTGGATACATACAAACAGGCCAGACTGGGGGCACAGGTGGCCCCCATGCTGGTGCCCTTGGTCTGTCTAAATAGTTGTTTGTTGAATAAAAACAAATTATTTTTCAGTACCAAAGAGATGCAGTCTATGATAAACAGTTCGTGGGCCATATGGTCCCTGTCTTCATTGTTGAGCATGGATGTAATCACTTCTATTGTAGCATTCTGTGGTATATTAGTATATAATGCTTCTATGTCTAACGTGACAAGGAACTGAGAGTTGAGGTTGAATTCTAGACCTTCTATTTTCTGAATGATGTCAGATGTATCCTTGATGTATGCCTTTTGGGTGGTGACAAGAGGTTGCAGAAAAGCATCTGCATATTTGCTGAGCGGTTCCGTAAGAGACCCAATGCTTGATACAATGGGCCTCATTGGGGGGTTCAAGATGTCCTTGTGGACTTTCGGGAGTCCATAGAGGGCCGGGATAATGGGATTCTGATTGTTGAGGAAAGAATATTCCTCTTCACAGATTATCTCGTCATCTCTAGCTTGTTTCAAAAGGGTAGAGATGGATAATTTAAGAGATATCCATTCATCCATGTTTGCTATCCTATAGTGTTCCTTGTTCTGTAGTAGGCTTAGCATTCTGTTGTTATAATCGGGGGTGTCCGATAGCTATGTGAAGGACATAAGTTTCACGGGCCGAGCTCAGGGCCACTTCCTTTTGAGACAAAAGAGCCCTTATTCTGCTCATACCAATGAACTCCGCTTTCAAGGTTGGGATGCGTGGCCAGATGGAAACATCTGAATTCCCATGCGTGGGCGGATATAGCACGTTCTTGCAACACACCACACGTTCTGATACCGTAACCACATAGGCGATACCGACCATTAACCCACAACACTCCTCGTTATTCAAAAGTAAATAACTACCGTTTGTCAATATTGTAAATGTGGGAACTATTGCTGGAACTGGCGTGCCTTTTAAAACACAGGCTAAATTAGGCCGATCCTGATTACAAGAACCATGCAGCTGGATGCGTCTGCATATCAGTGAACGGTCAGGCGACTGTGTGCATTCTTCACCATTCAGATTCACTTCCTTTCCATCTTTTAGACATCTGTATGTGTATGGTAAAGACCATGCCTCATGGAGGAAAGTACTGCCTAGTGGTTCATATCGCCCTATCGCAATATACCGCATACAATTAGGAAATTTGTACAAAGCAAATGGTAACGTAATAACTCCATGGATAAGCCATGTTGCAGCAGCTTCCTCAGCAACCGAAAAGGGCAAAGATTCTAACTCTTCAATGTGTAACATAGAAAATGATGCATCTCGCATGGAAAGCATGCGCTGCTTGTCAGTCAAATTAAATGGGGCAAATAGGGAGGACACGTTCATGTAACTCCAGGGCACGCGACCCTCCTTAAGAGTCTGTAGTGTCCATGCAAACTGCATTACAGAACGCAATTGATTTTGACCATGGTATAATACAGACACCTCATCATTCACAATGTCAACTACAGAAGATACAATATTGTTCAACGTGTAAATTCGGGAAGAAAGCATGTTAATACTGTTATCGACAACTGCAAGCACTTTTTTCAAATTCGCTTGGTCAATTGCCCTTAGGCGCTTGGCAGCCTCAATTTGCGAAAATTTCCAAATTTCATTGTAAACCGCATAAATCCACCGTTTAGACCTACCCATAGCCGGGCCTTTTATAAAATCATTTAAATCTACATTATCATTTAGCTGAGAAAGATGTAGTTTAACTGCAGCTAACGTGGAATGTTGTAACCAATTCTGACACAGTTTCCCCACAGAGTAAGTAGTGACAGTATAATCAGTTTCAAAACGGGGATCCGGTCTGACTTGTGTAAACCCCTCAGCCAAACCCAAAAAACGACGTTGGCAAGAATCAGCACTTCTATGCCACATAAGCCAACCCTTCGGATCCAAACTGGATACATTAAAGGATGAATTGTGCAATAGAGCTTGCAACTCACGAATGGACAATTCAGTATAATTACCCCATCCTGAATATTCTTCCAATTCGGGGATGATTGGTGTATTTAATTTTTTAGAAGTCTCCAATCCAAAGCATGTTGCCTGAGAAATAGTAGAATTTAGAAACAACATGTGATTCGGGATGAGACATGCACGGTGCAAAGCCTCAGTGCCTTGTACCTGCCAATCTTTGGTACCCCAAACCGATTTAAGGTCAATTGTTCCTTTCCATAACTCGTAGCCATCTACAGCTAACTTGTCTAGAAAGGACTTCGAATACAGCAATTTTGTATCGGTAAGTCTAACTTTGGACATGGACTTTTGTGTCATTTTGAAATAAAATGACTCAGGATTTGATTGATTAAAGTCTGTAAAATAAGTGTATTTTTTTAGAAATATATTTGAGCTGCCTCCCAATGGAGTTGGGCAATGTTCCCACTGTGTGTAATTTACAGCAACCCTCCTGGAATTTGTCTTATGCAGAAAATGATTACCATAATGTTGGAAGCAAAACAAATCACCATAATTAACAGAATCTAAGTATAAATCCTCAGCATCAAAAGCAGCATAATATTTCAAATCAGAGAATAATGCTTCTACGGCCTGAATATCCCAATCATCAGAACGTATATTTTGTTTAATCACATCCCCCATGTTTACTCTAAGCACATTCGGAACATTAATCACTTCAGTGGGGCCATGTATCTGAAACCTAACCGCATCCCACACAATCCCATCAAGGACAGGCCAAGCAGTAATGTTGACTGTATTCAAGTCTCGTTTCAGTCTGTGTGCTGAATGTGAAGAGGAAAGAGGGGCCAATGTTCCATTAAGGTACCGAATTCCTGTTCTTTCTTTGACATAGTGGCCATCGATCAGGCGGAAAAAATAAAACACAAAACCAATTGACATAAAAAGGTAAAATGAAAATAGAATCAACCAAATGTATGTCCAAGGGGGAATTAAAAAATGTTTTTTAAATAAAGTGGCATATTTTGCAATAGCTGAGGGTTTTTTTGAAAGTTCCGAAACAGAGTCAAAAGAGAATCTTGACTGGTCGGCCAAACGAGTCTGTAAATCTGGCATTGATAAATCAGCAGGATAGGTGTATTTCAGCTCATCAATGTTAGAAACAGGAATAGTATTTAATAAAGGACTGGAAATAGCAGGCATCTCGAGGGACACCTCCGGTTCTGCACCAGAAGTTATAGCCAGCACAGAGTGCCTTACCATGGAAGGACAGGATACAGCCGGTGTCATGCTATGAAGAATCGGCCACCCTGTGTGTCTTGACATTGTCAATTGAGATAAATCTGTTTTCCTTACGACCTGGAAGTGGTGGTAATATGACTGTTCTCGTGCCCTTCACTCCAAGAACTCGAACCGGTGCACGATATGAGGGACCAAACTCTTTCTTGTTATCGATCTTCTCTGGAATCAGTTCTCCAACTTGGGGTAGCCAGCCAACTACCGGGATCTGCAACGCATCATCCGATGTGGAAGGCAAATGTTCCTTTGCTAGACTGTCTCTGGTCTTTTGTAGATCCTGTAAAACATTGCAATGTTCATCTACGTCAAAGGCCGCGGCCTGGGCCCTGCAGTCTAGACCGTCGAGGTCAGGGACATACATCTTGATACCAAAGAGCATTTCGTATGGGGTCCGCCCACACAGAGACCTTCTAGGGAGATTAATAGGCGCACGCTGCACGCCATTGAGATGGGCTAACCAGTTTCTGCCAGTGCCTATAACTCGAGCTGTCAAAGATTGCTTTAAGTCACGGTTCATTCGTTCCACTACACTGTTACCCTCAGGTCTGTACGGAGACGAAAACTTGACTTGGACCCCCAACGAAACCATAGCATCCTTATACGCCTTAGAGGCAAAAGCCGGACCCTGATCCGCATGGAAGGTACCACAGACAAAAATCACTACAATTCCCCCAAAATCCTTAATGACAGTCCTTGAATCAGCGCTCCGATGGGGCCATAAACACACAAAGCGTGTGGATGAATCAACTGCTACTAAGATGTACTTACATGCAGTAACAGAAGAAAAAGGACCGCAGTGATCTAAATAAACGCACCCAAGCGGTTTATTAGAAATATACAACTGTGTCTGAGGCGGACGCGCAGCAGTTGAAGGCTTAATCTGCTGGCAAACGTCACATTGAAGGACATAATCGTGCGTCTGTTTGTACAGTCCCCGCCACCAGAACCTCTGTTGTAGCTGTGTTACAGTGGCTGAGATGCCTGCATGCGCAGACGCCACACCTTCATGAGCCGCTGTAATCACAGTAGCCCTGCGATCCGAGTTGGGAATTAAACGTTCGCCAACATCAGGAATTTTCACATAAGGAACCTTATCGGGACTTAAGTGGTATGTGTATTTCGAAGGGAACCCCGCAGGATATTTACCTCCCTTCTCAGTGGCAGCAACAGCTGCCAAGATGTCATCATCTATCTTACTTTTGGACCTCGTGACTGCTGCAACTAAGTATTTTGATACTGCTGACTTCGCCGCTTCGTCAGCAAGCAAATTACCGACAGCTTGGACTCCCACGCGCTGATGGCCAAGAGTATGAATCACAAACACGAGTGGCAACTTTTCTTTAAATTCCGCCACTCGGACCCAGATCATTTTATGTTTTATTGTGCTACCTTTGGAATCACGAAATTCATTCTGAATCCAAAAGAACAAGTTTTCATTGTAAGACTGGACACAGTAGTAAAAGTCACTTACGATCAAAGTCGTCACACTAGGATCTGCGTACTCCAATGCAAGCTTCAGAGCACGTAGCTCTGCTAATTGTGCGGTGCAGTCCCCAAGCGTCTGTGTGTGCACGACACTGGACTTGAACTCATCGTTCACCATGGCACTGACCACAATGGCGCACGCGGAAACGTAGGCATGTTTAGAGCCATGCACAACCTGCGCCGAACCATCAGTGTAAATGATGCAATGGAAATCCTCCAACGGCCGCATTGCTAAAGGAGCACGATGAACAAATTCATACTGTAAATACTCCTGCGACCGTAAAGTGGCGTCAAAAATAAACGTGACATCCTGGGACGTCAAGGATGCAGCCCATTGAATCCACCTACTGTGCAAAGCTTTGGAATTTGGTACATTGGCTTTCGTAACTGCCTCCAAGGCAGGACACGGGGTAACAACCAACATGCGTTTTCCCTGTGACAGGGCACGTTCCTTGAGAATTGCCATCTGCACAGCCGTCAAAACTTTCTCCACAGTGGAAAAGCGCATTTCAGCCGAAGTGTACAAGTGTGACTTGTAAGCCATAGGTACTGTATCTCCTTCATTAAAAGTCAGGTACGTGAAACCTACCGTCCCAGGGACAATTCTTATCACCAGGTTGGTCTGGTTATCACGAGTCTGTAAATATTCAGAAGCAAGCAAATCAGCCTGCAAAGACTGCAGTATAGCTGAATGCTCAGGCAGCCAGCATGATTTGGAAAAAGATGGTGGTATCAAAGCATACAAAGGCTTGATACGCTGGGCATATTCCGGAATGTATGTTCTCCCGAAATTCAAAAAGTCCAGTAAAGATTGTAATTTTTTCAGTGTTGTTGGAGCGCGCAACTGTGCGCATTTCTCCGGGAAGTGAGGAGCCAAGCCTTTTCCTTCATTGTTCAGTTCATAGCCTAGAAACAACACTGTGTACTCTGCAATGTGCGATTTTGCAAAGTTAAACTTGTAACCCATGTCTGCAAAGTTACAAATATTACTGTTCACTTGACACAGATGCTCCCAAAGTTCGTCGTCTGTGAGATATATATCATCCACATAGGAACACGCATCTGAGTCGACCCTCTCCAACAGAGAGACAATGCGGGCGGAAAATACTCCAGGACTATTCTTATAGCCCATTGGGAGACGCCGAAACATTTTTTGGACACCGCCGCATGTGAAAGAAGTCCATTGGGAACTTAGACTGTCCAATGAATGGGCATAAAAACCATTGGAAATGTCAAGCATGGTTTTGAACCGCTTACGCACAAGACTATTTACAAGGGCAGAGCCGTGAGTATTCTGTACTGCACAGTTACGGCAATGGGAGTTTAAATGCCGGTAATCCAAAACCAAACGGTAAGAGCCGTCCGGCTTGTTTACAGTAAAAAGGGGGTTATTCATCGGTGACACACATGTTTCAATTACATCTTGATATTCCAATTGTTCAAGGATCGCTGCGACCGAAGCTTTGGCTTCACGTCTTATGGGATATTGAGGTTGAGGCTGCGGCTGAGACCGTAAAGGAATCTCGTGGCTTGGGGACAATTCATCCCAGCCACACTGATTGCGGTACACAGCCGGTGCAAGCGCCAGAGCCCACTCTTCTGCAAAGTGCAGCGCTTCCACTCTCGAAACAGTGTTCGCGAAACTGGGGAGGATTACCTCCTCCCCTCTCGGAGCTGCGAGCACAAAAGGTGGGGGCCAGTCAGCCTCCGAAAGCAAAATGGCATACGTAGATGAAAGATTTTCCCAAAACACCCCTTTTATGGTACGCTGTATGTCACCTTCAATTAACAGGACAATTTCAAAAAGTCTATCAGGGAGAGCAACTCTTGTATCAGCTGTTTCAATCACAACATAAGTGTCAGTCGCTGTCACCTTCAGTAGTGGACGGAGGGCCTCTCTCACTATGTAATCTCCGCCGCGCTGTCCAGCAAGGTCAGAGCCCAAGTCAGATTCCGAAGCCGCGTTCTTACAATCTGGGGCATATCGATGCGCCGTTAAGGCAGCGACTTTTTTCTTGGCAAACTGCGGTCTCTGAGGCGTAGAGCCTTCCTGCTTGTCTGCACCGTTGCGCTGGCGGGGCAGACCACGTCCTTGCTGGCCACCCCGGTCCCTGCCGCCCCCTCCACCACCTGTTGACGGAGCCGATGAGTCCTGAAAGGAACGAGGAGAGCGTTGGTCAGAAGCCTGAAACCGATCAGGAGATTTAATCATCGCGCGGTCGCGCCAGTCATAAACACGTTCCGACTGCGCAGGCAAGGGAGACGCAGGGCGAGATGTCTGAGCCTGTTGTTGCTGTTGCTTACCCTGATTCTGTTTTTTAGGCCAATTTTGTTTTTTATTGGTATTGGGCTGAACCGCCGCTGCCGAAGTCTGTCCCTGGGGCTGCTTTTTCTCTTTCTCAGAAAATGGCTTAAGACCCTTGGCATTGCGGCCAACCGTTTTATAAGCTGCCACAATTATCCTTGCAAACTGCCTGGGTTTTTCGGGTACTGGAACCGCCTTTAACGCGTTAGCAACCTGAAAGTTCCCTGCATCTCCCTTGACATTTGCAAGGATCAGATCGCAAACCACATCAAAGGTGCCACACAACCGCATACCCAATTGAACTGCAGACTCTGGTCCGTGGTCATCTTGAACACGTTTAAGGACCGCAGACAGATTGGACTTAGACGGGGTGCCATAGCACCTCGAATAGACCGCTGCAAAAGTCTTACCCCAAGACTCACAGTCACAAAGCTCAGGGGCCAAATCCTTCGGCAAGCTAAGCATTAGAATTTGGTGCTTTTCACCAGGAGACGTATCAGGAAACACAGCCTCCAGCTGGTCAAATTTCTCGGCAAGCCAGAAAGGAAAATCATCTTTATCCTGGGGCTTTTTGCCCATCACGGAATTCACCATGACCGGACTGATCTTCAAATTAGCCTGTCCTGCCGCAAGGTGCGCACCTCTAGGGGCCGCACCATGAACATTACGACTTGTGTAATGTACAAGCGCTCTAATCAAGGCAATAGCGACAACATGAAGTCGCCTTAGTTCCGCCAAGAAACAATTGCCGTGACGAGGGTGAGGAGTAAACCCAGCCAAAGCGGGCCAATTAGTGCCCGGAATGGACAAAGGACCTAACCTCGGAGCGGTTAAAGAGTGGGGTAGGGCGCCACCAAACCAAACTCCATGCTGCCAAACATCAATAGGTATTTCCTGTGCTCTGTACGGAGCATATACAGCAGGTACAGCTGATGCAGTGTACGAGTGGAACACACCAGAATTAGCGTCCACCTGCGGAAATGTCACCCACGAATAAAACAGTTCGTATGGGTAAGCATGTTCCGCACTCACCACCAGAACCACAGCCAAGCCTTCAACAGGAACTTCATAAGCCCGCAAATGATCACGCACCGCAATGCGACTATGCAGCGGGATGTCCACGGCTTGTGCCATGACTGCACAGGAATATGAAAAAACAAAGAATACTTTGTAGCACAACTGGGTAGTAATTCAAGGAAACCGTTTTAGATAGATTCAAGCTTAAAAAGACCTATTTCAAAAATAGGTAGGTTTTTTCCAATACCACCGTTTTCTGGAAACGGGAATGCAGGGGTTAAGGTTTGAATTATATATTACTCGAGTGTCATGATATAAGGCCAACAACGTATGGGCGCCATGTAGCAGGGTTTCCGTTCTCCCACAGAACTGTGCACAGAGATCTAGAACCTTGGTGAATTAGGGTGACCCAAAACCCACCTTAGTATCCAAATCCCCTTACCGAACTAGCTACAGTGTCTCATTGGTCGTAACAAACTCCCAATGACTTAGACAAACCAGAACATGAACTTAGGTTACCTCAGGTATCGTGGAACACATGAACACTCTTTCGCTCTATAATCATTTCAAACCAGAACGGGGAGTAAAAGAAGACACGTGCAAGTTTGAAATATTTATTTTTCAATGCAAGGTTCTCAAACACAGTATCTTATATAATACCAGAATACATATTATAAAAATCTGAGGTATCAGCATAGTCACTAATCCATAGTAAGCGAACGGTGATAGCATATTATAATGCAAAATTCTATAGAAATCTGATTCACCTATATTTCGCGCACCCTATTTAGCATACTATATTATATCTAAGAAGGTCTCATTTGGGTTTTACCAGGGCGGGCCAATACCTCTAAATGTCAGTAGGAGAAGATCACATCATCAGCTACCAGCTCTCTGCATGCGAAGCACCATCAAGTGTGTTTTTGCATTCTCAGGAACTCTATCTTAAACCCGCGTAGAGCCCAATGTTGGCAACAACTGTATATGTGTTTTGTCTAGTGGTGCGAGGATTAGAGCTCCCAGCAACCTTGTGTTAGGATATTCTTAGAGCGTTCGGAACCCACTGTTCAGACAGTGTACCAAGCACGACAGATATCAGAGCAATAACATATTATTCTCAAATAAATCACATCTTTCGTCTAGGTTGAAAGCTACAATAACAATTATGTGTCGTGTGCAAACTGAAGCCAAAGGAAAATATGTTGTTTAAACATTTAATAAACTCATGCTAACTTAACACAATATATAGAAAAGCAGCATCTATATGACACCATGATCCATCCCTATAAGACTAATAGGAAACTTCGGTCAGACGAGTTGCATCTGGCGGAAGTCCCCAGGATGAAAAAGGCCAGAAGTGGTGGAAGGCTCTTTTCATATGTAACGCAGCCAGACTCTGGAATTCCCTGCTGTTGTTTCTTCGCAGGGAAGCCATTCATCTTGTCTTTAGAAAACTACTGAAGACTTTCCTGTTCCCCTATGTTCTTCCTGCCTCTCTCATGTCTGGCCCAGCCCTAGGATGCTCCCGGCTAGCCATGTGCTTTATAATTGTCTCAAAAAATAAAAATAAACATTTCTTGTCCCTTACGGCTGTCTGGTACTCCCATGAGGTCAACTTTGTAAATATGTATTTTACTCTTGTTCTAACCTAACCCTGACACCTTTTATTTTTTACAATATAAATATGCAACTTGTTAGCTTTGTAGGTGCATATATGTAACTTGTTAGTGAGCTCAGCCTACCTTTTATACCTTGGTAACTATGGAGCATATTATCAAGGACAGGTGATACAATATCGCCGGTTTTATCGGCAGGAAACTGCCGATAAAGCGGCGATAATGGCCTTGATTATATGCTCTATGAATTCCAATCGAAGCCCATGTTAAATGTGAACACATCTAAAATGGGCTTCGATTGGAATTCATAGAGCATATTATCAAGGCCATTATCGCCGCTTTATCGGCAGTTTCCTGCCAATAAAAGCGGCGATAATGTATCGCCTGTCCTTGATAATATGCCTCTGTATCCCTGCCTCTCTCTATCATTGCATGCCTGTGTGCTCATCTGCGAGTGTCTCTACCAGTGTGTCGGCCTTCGTTGTATCTGCCTGTGTGTCCATCTCTATGTGTCTCTATCAGTGTGTCCACCTTTGTTGTGTCTAAGTTGCTTTTTTTAAAAACTTTAATACTGAGCGAAGCGCCTGCTTCAGGAACACTGCGCTCTGCAATACAATAGGGGGCAGATTTACAAGCCCCTTGCACCTCTTTTACGCCGCCGTTGCGTCAATTTTGTGACGCAGCAGCGGCGAAAAAGAGGCACCATTTTGTGGGGTATTTACAACGTGACGCATCTGGGAAAGGCGTCACGTTGTAAAGCCCTGCGCCAGAAATAGGCATTCCGGCGCACGGGGTGGGGGCGTTCCAGGGCAGGAACGCCTCCTAAAAGAGGCTGAGTGAAATCTCCAAGATTTCACTCAGTCATTTTTAAGCCCATGCTGCGTCAAAACTCTGCGCCTGCTTGAAGCAGGCATAAGGATTGATGCAGCATTTGAAAGATAGGGCACCCCGGAGCCTTGCTGGAGCTGCGTCGCGCTTGCACGCAACTCCAGCAATGCGCCACCTTTACAGCACAGATGCGTCAAGCATCTTTCCGTTTTTGCCCCATGGTGCGCTTCACAATAGCCGCACAATAACTGGCGCATTCCTGCTGTTATGCAGGGGTGCGCCAGTTATTGTAAATCTGCCCCTAGGTCTCGCTTTTGCCAAACTTTGACCTATTGGTATTGTAAATTACAATGCCTTTTAATATCATAAAAGGCATTACCATGTACAAAGCCAATAGCTCAAAATCGCACAATTGCAAAACCGATTGCATTGTGTTGAAGACACACGTAGGGTCATTAGTGTTCTTCATTTCTTCTTTATTCAATAAGTCAGATGTAATACAGCGACACTGAACACAGCAGCAACCTCCACCCTTCTCCTTCAGCAACTGTCTCTCTCACCTACATTCTCCAAGCAAGCATTCCACACATTCCACACGTGCACACACATACACGCGCTAACACACACACGAGACATACCACGCGCACGACACTACATATACAACAAATACCACACATTGCGAATGCTTGTTTTTTGTGTGTGTGTCGGTGCGTGCGAAAGGGAGTCAGAGAGCGCGCGAGGGAGGGGGAATTGAAATATGTCCAGGAAACTTCAGGCGCAGTACCATCCTCTGTCACTAGAGGGAACGCACGCACCTGAAAGCAACAAGCTTGTTTTTTTTTAGGGGATAATTTGCATACCCAGAAGCCGCTACAACGCTACATCACTTCCGTTTCATTATCACGGGTGAAATAGCGTTTTTTAGCACTGAGATTGAGAAATACGTTTATATGTGTACATATTTTTCCAATATAGTATTACATTTGAAACGAAGAATAAGACCCGTAAGGTGACTGTAGTTTTCGAAAGATATTTTCATGATAGGACCAGGCAGTGGATTTGCCCTTTACATCACGTAGTACAATGCTGAACATTGTTTACGCCGTGGTTCATTGAACTTAGAGTGACGATGATAAACGGTAGAGACATTAATTTTTGGAAGATCTCATCATGAGGTCTATATTAAAGTGAAGATAAATATGAACAGAAAGCTGAAAGGAAGTCCAGTAGTGTTAATAGAGATGAGTTTTCGGAAAGCGACAGTCTGTTGTATTGAAGTTGCTGAGATGTTACTTAGCATTCTCAGTAGTCTCTAAAACTTCATAATCTTTTAGCACTGAGAATGAGAGCGACGTTTGTGTGTATATATGTTCTGCTGAAAAAGCGTTACATTTCAAACCATGAATAAGATTTCTAAAATGACTGTAATTTTCATAAGTGATATTCATGATACTATCAGGCAAGAGATTTGAACTTGTCACGGTTTCTTAGATTGTATTTTCTTTCATGCCGTGGTTTATTGCATTTCGTGTGGCGATGATGATCGCCAGAAGGATCTGAGCAGAGCGCGAGACCCACAATAAAGTAAAGGAAGTATATAAGTAAATTGAAAGAAACTATGTGGAGATCTTTACATAAAACATTCTATAGATGTAAAGAGGGAAATTATCTTTACATTTTCTTTGTCTGTATTATTCCCTTGGGGCAGATTTACAAGCCACTTGCGACACTTTTCCACCGCCGTTGCGTCACTTTTGTGACACAGCAGCGACGTAAACAATGCGCCACGTTACGACTTATTTACAACGTGACGCATCTAGGCAGATGCGTCACGTTGTAAAGCACTGCGCCACATGAAACCTGCGTCAGGTTTCATGTGGGCGTTCTGTCGCAGGGTGGGCGTTCCCTCGCAGGAAAGCCCTGTAAATCTGACGCAGTGAAATCTACAAGATTTCACTGATTCAGTTTTATGACGCTGCTGCGTCAAATCCTTACGCCTGCTTGAAGCAGACGTAAGGAGTGATGCACCACGTTGAGTATGGGTGGCACCTGTGCATTGCAGAAGTTGCGTTGCGCTTGCGCCACAAGATGCGTCACGCATCTTCCCTTCCTTGCACCATGGTGCGCCGCATTGTAAATGCAGCGCATCTGTGGTGGCGGAAGGAGGGGATTGCATGACGCAACTGTTCTGGCGCATCCCTGCTGATTTGCAGAGATGCGCCAGAACATGTAAATATGCCCCTTTGTCTATATGAATCTCTAAATTTCCTTTGTATGAATCTCACCGAGTTGCATTCTGCTGCAGAGTGACCGAGGCGACGCCGCTAATTGTTGTGCAGGAGGGCGCCACCTTCCCATCCCGGCCGGAATGCGCCATATATTAAAGTAAATAAGCCCCATGGTGCATTCCTGCTCTTACACGCAGCGCACACCTGTGTTGCGAGAATTTGTTATAAATATGGGCCGAGTCTTGGCGCTATAAACCGTTTGATCCTTCGATTTCTGCGGGAGCAGAAGTGGTGGGAGTTTTGATGCGGTTTGCTCAGGAAGCAGCCAGTGCCAGTTTTGGGTAACACTGGATAAGATTAGACTGGAAGATGAACTTGCGAAGCTGAGGAAACAGCTCGAGGCGCTATAGGCGAGGACTGACCAGCGCCTCGGTAAAGGAGCAGGAGGTGCAATGCTCCTTCTTGCCGCTAGAGGCCAGGCTCCTCCAAGGCAAACAAATGGCGTCACCGGCAATCTGCATACCCATTTTATTTATTTATTTTATTTAATGCATTTTTATAAAGCGTGGACTTTACCCGAAGGTGTCAGAGCGCTGTACAATAGAACCAGTTACGTTACATGAGAGAACTGTTACAGTAATGGAACAAACAAAAGTAGCAGGCCATAGAATCAAAACGACGCAGGCAAAAGGAACACAGGGACATATTACCAAGCAATAGCGATAATTATCGCTATTGCTTGGTTAGAGACAAAAATTTACCGCTGAGCTGCGGCGATTTTTACCGCAAATGAACCATTAGTATTACTAAGGTGTAACGAAAAATGTGATAAAAATCGACCGCCATGCATGAATATCGCTGAAAAGTCAGCGATATTCATGCATTACCGAGCTAATGCTCTTAGCCATGTTATCCACCTCCCATTGGATAACATGGCTAAGAACTGCTCAGGGCAGGTGTTAGCTTTTGGAGATATTCGCGCTTAGCGCGAATATCTCCAAAAGTTGGTAATAGGAGATAGCGATGTTAGCGACTGTTTTCAGTCGCTAACATCTTGGCACGCCCACTTTGCATGTCATTAGTGATAAATATCACTGACATGCAAAGCGGGGCCCAAGATGGTTGCTATCTCCTACTAGCTGTCACTAACTGGTGTTAGTGACAGCTAGGTAATAGGGAGATAATTTTATCTCCGCTTTCTTGGCTTTTAAAGTCAAAAAAGCGGAGATAAACCCCCTTAATAATATGCCCCACAACCTCAAACACAGCAAGCATAGAATGTACAAAGCAAAAATATAAATATTGAAGACACATTTACAATGACTAAAGAACTTCCTGGCGGGCTCTGAGAAGGAGGGAATTACTTCTGAAAGTCTCTTTGGAATAGAAGAGATTTGAGGTCCGCTTTGAAGATCTGGATGGAGGTGATGGTACAGAGCGAAGGAGGAAGCGAGTTCCAGATTCTCACCGCATTACCTGAGAACGATCATGCCATCAATTTTTCCCTTTTGAAAGAGGGTGCTGAAGAAGGAACTTTTCCGCATTCCGAGAAGGTCTTGAGTCTCCAGACAAATTCAGTTTATTTAGATAGCGAGGAGAGGAAGAGTGCAAAGCTTTGTGGGTGATGCACGCCGTTTTGTAGATAGCTCTAGCCTTGATGGGAAACCATTGGAGAGAAGACAGGATAGGAGTGATGAGGTCACTTTGTTTGGACCCTGAAATGAAGCGAGCTGCTGAATGGAGGACAGATTTGAGGGGGAAGAGGTGAGATTTGGGAAGGCCAGTCAGAAGCGAATTACAATAATCCAGTCTAGAGATCAAAGCCCTTTTTTTCCTTCCAACAGGTGGAGAGCCGATCCAGGAGAGCAATCGAGAGCCGATTGACGATTGAGTGTGCCGCTTCCGTGAGAGCTGCTTGCACCTGCTTGCACCTGCAGCCACTCTAGCCCCCCCGCCCTGCCCCGTCCCGCCGAGAGCCACCGTGAGGAGCGAGGAGCGGGGCTGAGTAAAAGGCGAGAGCAGCTGGACCTCGGCGGGCTGGATTACCGGGAACAGCAAGCCGCCATCATCTTTACTACAGCAAGACACCACTGAGAGCCGAGAGCAGCGAGGCACCACCAGCCCCTACCTCGCGTGAGTTAATCCCTCTTACCTGCTGCTGTTGCTGGCGGGCAGCAGACTGCGGTTGGATCGCACGGTGGGGGATTACTGCCGCTGACAATAGCGCTCAGCTTTGTTTTGTTTTGCTTGGCTGGCATTTTGCGGGACCTGAGTGAACCTGAGAGGAGAGAAGAGAGAAGGAACGGCCCTGTTGGGGGCAGCCTGTCGCTTTCCCCCAGCCCTGCTGCTGCTGCTGCTGGGCCCTGTCCCTGCCTCCGCCAGTTTTGTGGGTTCTGAGCCCGCTGTTGGCGGCGGCTGGTCCAGTCTCGGAGCAGGGCAGGGCAGGGCGGGTGTGCAGGAGCAAGCACTGAGCAGCTGCGCTTGTGTGTGGTTGCCAGGAGTCGCCGAGCCACCTAGCCACTGCCGTATTGGAAGAGAAATAAGTCTCCGCTTGGTCTCCCTTGTCCTGGGGTTGGCGGGGCAGCACGACTGGCGATCAGCCAGCTCAAATAAACAAAACAACTACAGGAGGGCGGCAACATTGGGTTGTGGGGCTGGCACGACTGGCGTGCCTGAAGAGGGTGTTAATTGTTTCACAAAACTCTAAGTAAGCAAGTTAAATATAGTCTAACCGCGTCAAGTTGCGTGGTTTACAGATGACTGGAGACAATATTGTTGGAGCAAGCAGTAGACAGTATGAGGTCAGGTCACGTCACGTCCGGGGCAATACAATGGTCAAAAGAGAAATAAAAAAACGAAAGCGAACAACCAAGATGCTGGAGGAGGCCAGGGATGAAATATCATCAGAAACTCGTCTGGCAACCTATAAAAGCTGGGGGCATATTAACAAGATAAGCTTTAAAATACGCACATCGCACATTTCCATATCGCCGGCTATTGCCGGATTTTTTCGCCGTGATAGCGCTTAATTATCAACGCGCATCACGTAGGCGAAATGAAATCCGGCGATATGGAACATTAGCGCATGAAAACAAGCGTTGTTTTCACGCGCTAATGTGTGCCTTGATAATATGGGGGGTGGATTCAGCTTTATGATCCACACCCCCATGTTATCTATGCCTAACACCTGATCAAAGCAGGCGTTGGGAGACCTGCGATAAACTCGTTTATCACAGGTCTCCTTCTCCCAACGCCTGCCTTGATAATAGGGTGTTACCACCTCCAACCACATTTTAAATGTGGGTGGGCGTGGGAACGGCCACCCTGCATCCCATTAGCGTTATCTATCGCACCCAGCGCGGGCGATAGATAACGTCAAGAATACGTCTCTAACTCAGGTTAGAGACGTATTGGTAATAGTGTGATGTGAAAAAAAATGTGTTAGCGACTTTAAAAAGTCGCTGAAGCATTTCTCGCCGGCTTGGTAATATGCCTCCCGGTCCCTTATAGAAATGCCTGTAGATGGAAACACTCCTGGGTTAAAAAAGAGTGGGCAAACACCAAATCCGGAAATAAGCAACGAATTAATAAAAAGGCAATTTTCGTATCAACCAAAAATATTTACGAAATTCTACTTTCTAAAAAATGCGGGGGACACTCTACTTTCAAGCACAAGAGAGGTGCCAGGTCTGCAATCACCTCTTCAGCCTTTACAACTAAATCAATTATTTCAAGATGCTGAAGAACAGAAATCCATACTAATATAATAAAGAGAGAGCCCAAACCTTTGAGGTGGGTAATCTCAGGAACCACAGCACCAATCACAACACCCAATACAGCGATGGAAAGGGCCGTTGCAGCAGAAGGACATAGGCTTTGCAGATGCCCACCATATACATTTAAAATGTAAAAGAACCGTGCCAGCAAAGTAGTCCCTTGTGGGCATGACTGCCTTGTGCTGTGGGCGTGTGCTGGGGGGCGTGACGTATGCTGGAGGCGTGTGGTACGTTCCGCCCTTTATACCATGTCTCATATTGTGTGCTGTGGGCGTGTGCTGGGGCCGTGGGCGTGTGCGGGGCGCGGGATTACGGAAAAAAAGTGAGCATTGTGTCCAATATTTCATTGTCTTTTTCTTCCCAGGTACTGAACATTGCAGGTCCGGGTGTCCACCCTGTTTCCTTTAAATACCCCTGCACCCCATAATCATAACCCACCCTTACTCCTTAAAATACCACAACACCCTTAAACACTAACCCATATTAACCCTATAAATATACCCTGTACCCCAAAACCCAAACCTATCCCTACACCCTAAAAATACCCCTGTACCCCAAAACCCAAACCTAGCCCTGAACCCTAAAAATACCCCTGTACCGCAAAACCCAAACCTAGCCTTGAATCATAAAAATAACCCTAGACCCCAAAACCCAAACCTACCCCTGAACCCTAAAATACCCCTGTACCCCAAAACCCAAACCTACCCCTGAACCCTAAAAATACCCCTGTACCCCAAAATCCAAACCTAGCTCTGAACCATAAAAATAACCCTGTACCCCAAAACTCAAACCTACGCCTGAACCCTAAAATTCCCCTGAACCCAAAACCCAAACCTAGCCCTGAACCCTAAAAATACCCCGGTACCCCAAAACCCAAACCTATACCTGAACCCTTAAAATACCCCTGTACCCCCAAACTACCCCTGAACCCTTAAAATACCCCTATACCCCAAAACCCAAACCTAGCCCTGAACCCTAAAAATACCCCAGTATCCAAAAACCCATACCTATCCCTAAACCCTAAAACTACCCCTGTACCCCATAACCCAAAACTATATCTGAACCCTTAAAATACCCAAACCCCCCCAAAACATATACCTCAGTACCCCAAAACATATACCCCTATACCCATACTTACCTTATCCAAACATTAAAAAAACATGCTTTTACCATTCATGCATTTACAACGAATTTTGTTGTAAATGTATGAGTGGTAAAAGCATATAAAATGTAATGCCACGCGTTATAATGGCATTGTGGAGTCATGGTACTTTCGTAATGAAAGTATGCGGAGTGAAAAGCATATAAAATGTAATGCCATGCGTTATAATTTCAAAAATAACAGTTGATGGAAAGAATGCAGAACAATGTCATACATTCACCCCAGTACAGAGTTCAGGGACTAAATCCATCGTTTTTTTGCCCCAGTTCAGACATGGCCATATGCAAATCAGCCTTGACCCTGTGCCTCATGGGAACAGTCCAGCCCGAACAGCCAAGCCATGTCTTTCCTGGACCGAAATCAAGCATCCTAGGACCGGTTTCTGGCTATCAGCTGTCTTCAGCCAGGATAGCTTTACTGAACTGGGGTGGTGTAAAAGTGCAAAAAAACGATGGATTTAGGCCCAGATCTCTGTACTTGGGTGAATGTATGACATTGTTCTGCATTCTGTCCATCAACTGTTGTTTTTGCATTTGTCCCGAGTGGGATGGGTTTGCTCAGACGTGAGTCCCATGCTCTCCACAGCACTGGAGTCAAGCTATCCTGGCTAAAGATGGCTGATAGCCAGAAACCGGTCCTAGGATGCTTGATTCCGGTCCAGGAAAGACATGGGGCCTCATTTATGAAAGCCTTGCGCTACCGGTACGTCACTTTTTCCCATGTTAAAAGTGACGCACCGGCGGCGCAAGTCCTTCATAAATAAGGCCCATGGCTTGGCAGTCCGGGCTGGACTGTTCCCATGAGGCACAGGGTCAAGGCTGATTTGCATACGACCATGTCTGAACTGGGATGGTGTTGAGTGCAAAAAAATGATGGATTTAGGCCCAGATCTCTGTACCTGGGTGAATGTATGACATTGTTCTGCATTCTGTCCATCAAATGTTGTTTTTGCATTTGTCACCCTGAGTGGGATGGGTATGCTCAGACGTGAGTCCCATGCTCTCCACACCACCGAGTAAAGCTATCCTGGCTGAAGACGGCTGATAGCCAGAAATCGGTCCTAGGATGCTTGATTCCAGTCCAGGAAAGACATGGCTTGGCAGTTCAGGCTGGACTGTTCCCATGAGGCACAGGGTCAAGCCTGCGTCTGAACTGGGGTGGTGTGGGGTGCAAAAAAAACGATTGACTTAGGCCCAGATTTCTGTACTAGGGTGAATGTATGACATTGTACTGCATTCTGCCATCAACTGTTGTTTTTGCATTTGTCACCCCGAGTGGGATGGGTATGCTCAAACGCTTTCCACACCACTGGTGTCAAGCTATCCTGGCTGAAGATGGCTGATAGCCAGAAACCGGTCCTAGGATGCTTGATTCCGGTCCAGGAAAGACATGGCTTGGCAGTTCGGGCTGGACTGTTCCCATGAGGCACAGGCTCAAGGCTGATTTGCATATGGCCATGTCTGAGCTGGGGTGGTGTGGAGTGTAAAAAACAATGGATTGAGGACCAGATCTCTGTACTGGGGTGAATGTATGACATTGTTCTGCATTCTGTCCATCAACTGTTGTTATTGCATTTGTCACCCCGAGTGGGATAGGTATGCTCAGACGTGAGTCCCATGCTCTCCACACCACTGGAGTCAAGCTATCCTGGCTGAAGATGGCTGATAGCCAGAAACCGGTCCTAGGATGCTTGATTCCGGTCCAGGAAAGACATAGCTTGGCAGTTCGGGCTGGACTGTTCCCATTAGGCACAGGGTCAATCTTAATCTGATGGGAACCCCGACAGATGATGAGAACCATTATCAAAATATAGCCTGGAATATACCGTAAAAAGAGACTTCTGAAATATCCAAATATTCCAAGCTAGATAAAAAGGTGTTAGAGAATCTCGAGTCCTATAACATCAGAGCACTAAATGGCCGATTTATCTGAGATAATCCACCAGCGTGTAAATTTCATACAACAAGATTCAGGAAAATATTGCATTATACCTGTATGTCACTATCCCTATTTTATCAAATTGTTTCATTTCAAATAGGGGAAAAAGCTGATAGTGACCACTGCCCTCAGGAAATCATACTTAACATCAGCAAGCCTACATTTTAGCTATCCCTGGTACCTAAAGATTTAATTTATACCATCAATTATAAAAGGATTATGTACTCGATAGCGAATGATGGAGGCCTGCAAGAAATGGCAAAACTTCACTTTGATGGGAGAATTGGAGTAAGCGAAGTTGAGAAATGGGAGAGTTTTATAACAACTATGGCAGGTTACTCCAGCCCTCCAAAGCTGCAAAAGGGATGGAATGACAGCAATATGACTTCTTTTACAAAAGAATACAAAGTGAAGATAAAACGCGCAAAAAAACATATCTTTCAAACAATGCGTCAACTTAGGCATTGCCCAAGAGATACAGCGAAATTTGACCGTCTACGAGAACTAAAGGCATTTTTGAAAAAAGTTAAATGGGAAGCGAACAGATCAAAGGAGGACAGCTTGTGGGCCAAACTATATGCAGATACCAAGCAAAATGACGGGGCAAAATTCTGGAAAACCATTAATTCCTTCATGAACCCTAGGCATGAAGGAGTCTCCTCTAATATCACCGAAGAAGCATCGGCAAACCATCTTAAAGGCCACTTCACACAACATAGAGACTCAGATATGGGGACAGAAAACGATGACAACAAATCAAAGCCATTGTGCGGAACTCACTACAAACAAGAAGGCCGTACTACAACCACGAACAAAGGAGAGGCAAACTTACAAAAGATACTTAAGCGCCAAATTAAAAAAGGAAGAAGAGAGGGGGCGCCAGGCCTGAATGGAATTCCTCCCATTCTTTACAAACAGAATGGAAGTGAATGGGCTGCAGCACTCGAGCCACTGTTTTTGGAAATTAAACAGTTTAATATACTACCTGGTTCCTGAAAGGGCTCTATTATCTCTCCAATATTCAAGTCAGTGGATAAATCTCTACCACACAATTATAGATTGATTGCCCTCATGGATAACGAGGCAAAGTATTTTTCTGGGATCCTCTTGAAAATTCCCTAATTCCTGCTAATCAGACGGGTTTTGTCAAAACGGTTGGGACAACAACGAATATTTTGACAATGGGTCTGCTAATTGATAAAGCTAAAATTACTAAAACGCCAATCCACCTGTTCTTCATAGATTACAAGGCGGCTTTCGACCATATTAATTGGAATCTTCTATGGTCCAAGTTGAAGAGGTGGAGGATACCAGGGCCATTGCTAGACCTGCTGATTAACTTGCATAGTGAAACATGGATACAGGTGAAGCTGGGCGACGGCTCTCACTTGTCAAGACGCATTCATACCGACAAGGGTCTCAAACAGGGATGTGTCCTGGCCCCAACGCTTTTTAACTTGTTCTTAGGAGACCTTATTCGGATTCTTAATAATGGCAATTCTCACGCACCGAAACTAGGAGGTCAAATACTGTCAACGTTACTCTATACGGATGACATAGTTCTAATCAGTCATACAAAAATAGGGCTGCAAAATCTTGTGGATGCCACACAGAAGTACTCTGATGAAAACCAATTGTCTAATTATCACCCAGATTCATCAAGAACACATTTTGCGATTCCTTAATAGCGAAAAATACCGATTCGCTATTAAGGAATAGCAAAATGCTATTCATCAAGAAATCACTTAAAAATAGCGATTTCTAATAATTCCTTATTTGCGACTCGCAAATTGCGAGTCGCAATTAAGGAATATCTCTCCATTTATTCCTATGGGCCTAGAGGCCCATAGGAATTAATGAGAAGACCATCTGAATTTGCTAATCGCAATTAGCGATTCGCAAATTGAGATTGAGATTTCAAGGGTGCAGGGGTTTCCAAAGGACACCCCGTTGCACCCCTGAAATTGATGTGTGCACATATGTTGCGCACACACATGCCCTTAGGGCATGTGTGTGCCCAACATGAAACTTAAAGTGCATTTTTCAAAGTTTTTGCTATTTACCACGTAGTTGGACTTTGCGGTAAATAGCACCCCCAGATTGCGAATTCGCAATTTTAAAATGGTTTATGAATTGCATTTAAGGAATCTCAAAGTGAGATTCCTTAAATACAATTAATCGCAATTTAGCAAATTCTAGAATTGCGATTTTTGCATTTAGGATGATGAATCCCAAATGCAAAAATAGCGCTCGCAAACGAAACGGCCAGATTCTCAGAATCTGGCCCTTTGCGAGCCGATTTCGGCTTATGAATCTATTTGTATGTTCGTTAAAATGTATTAACTTCATTTTATTATTATTTTTTTTTAATTTTTAAAGACCTTTATTGTTTAAATCACTCTTACACTCGGTACTTGGCCTACAACCCACAGGGGCCGGCAGCAGGTAATATTGATTTTAGGAGACATTAGCAAGTGAACACAGCCAATAAGCCGGCAACCCTAGGGTCCGGCGGCGTAGTATAGGAAAAGAATCATGTGAACATAGTTCAATACACAGCACAATACCAAGCAGGTCTATGAATTTGGTTGTTTTGTTGTTGGTTTAGACACATCAGTGCTTTGTCAGTATTGGCATCGCTCGAGCTTTCATCCGTCTCCACGGAGAGAGGACTATCAGTATGGATACTAAAGGCTATGTGTTCGTGATGCCATCCTGTTGCGGGTTGGTGTAAAATAGTATAGCTCACTAAGGCATGTGAGTAAGTGTATGATGTCGACGGCGCCAGTTTGCGACCACTGTAACTGGGGCGCTGTTGCCCATAGGCCTAGCAGTTGGTAAACCCTGTAGTGACGCCAGCGCGTGTACAGGCGTCTGAGGTAGCTGTCGGCACTTGCTGTCAGCCGTCCGGTGGTGGAAGACATTGTTTCAGGTCGCGTCCCAAGCCTCTATTGTACAGTAGGTCGTGTCACGTCATTGTAACAGGAGCATAGTGTGTCAGCAGTTGCGTGCTGTCCTATGACATAGCCATGGCGTGAAGAGTAGTATCGGCAGGAACAATAAAGGGCCTGGTCGGGGAACATGACCAGCGTGGGAACTAGTTCCAGAACTTGAAAAACAATGGGGGTAAATAATTGCATCTGTCAGCGCGCAAGGGGGGGGGGATTGTCACAGGTATAGTGGTGAGTTAACAGTCCGGCGACTGGGTGCGGCGGGGCAATCGCCGGGGCGCAGGGGGGCCCGGGTGGAGGCCCACGTGAGACGACTCCAGAACACAACTATGACAGGGGCCATCCTCCAAGGGACATGACTAGGATCCGTCGTGTAGGAGTTGTCGCCCAGTGTGGAGGAGCGGTCAGTGTGTCATCAGCGGCAGGTCGCAGAATGGGAGCCAGCCGGAGCAGGGGCAGTGATGTAGGTGTGACGTAGTGCAGGTAGGTGAGGCGTGGCGCTCGGGTGAGAGCATTAGCGTCAGCCCGAGTCGCGACTGTGTAGAAAATCGGGGGGGGGGGAAGTGGGAGAGGGAAGGGGGCGTTGGGGGAGAAAGAGCAAGGGACTGCGGCATTCGCAGTGGCCGCCTGTGGTGCCTATCATCTCTGGCAATGGGCCATGTCACCTCATGGTACCCCTTGTTGTTCCTAACAGGCTTGTTGGAAGGACTTGAGGAAGTCCTCCCAGAGCTGCGCGATTGGGAATTTCCGGAGGCCAGCTATTTCCTCCTCGAAAAGCACTGTGTTCTCTGCCCGTGCCCAGTTAAGAAAGGATGTGTGCCAATGTCAGATGTGTGGGGGGGCATTTGCTTTTCAGTGCTTGGTGATTAAGCGCTTGGCCGTGATTAGGCCCATGTCCCAGAACCTCACCTGTACTTTGTTCAGTTTTGTGCGCTTATAGAGTCCTAGAATACAGGCCTCCCATGTGCGTGGCACGTGTTCGTCAGTGCTTTGCGTGAGCGAGGATGTGACCTCGTCCCAGTATGTCAGTATGGTAGGGCAATACCAGAGCATGTGCAGCAGGTCCGCCCCCACCAGGGTACAACGCTGGCAAGCGGTGTCAGTGGCTGCGAAGTACCTGTTTATTTTGTTGGGCGTGAGGTAGGCACAGTGCAAGATGTAGAACTGGATGAGTTTAAAACAGGGGTTACGCGGAACATTCGTCGGTCCGGCCAAGATCATTGCCCACTCCTTATCCGTCCAGTCCCTCCCTCTGTCCGTTGCCCACTTCTCTCTGAGCAACAGTGTCGTAGGTTGCGTGTGGGTCAGCAGAGCTTGCGCCAGCCAGTGTATGATATGGGATTCGTTGGCCATGACATGCAGGTATTGCATGAAGTAGTGCATCGGCAGTTCTTCCGACATGTGCCCCAGGAGGCAGTCAGCGTGCGTGCAAGGGACGCATGCAATAAAAACTGTCCATCCGGGAGGTCCATGCCAGCTACGAGATCCGCGAAGGAAAGCAGTGCGCCATCAGCGTAGAGGTCGCATAGTGTTTCCACCCGACCTGTGTCCAGCTGGCCAAAAGGGCCTCAGTCAGGACGCCTTGTGCTCTGGGGGTGCCCAGGAGAGGAAGTATAGGGGCGTACGGATTCGTTGTGCGGGTGAGTCTTAGGCATCGGAGGAAGCATTTGCGCGCCACCGCTAAGTGTAGCTGTGTGGGACAGGGGGGTCGAGCCATAGGATGGAACAGTGAGTAAATTTGGGTCTGGGTCCAGACAGTAGAGTCGGAGGCAGTGTCCCCCAGGTTCCTACCACTGAGCCATCCCGACACCCACTGAATCTGCGCAATCAGGTAGTACAGTTCCATATTAGGTACTGCCAGACCTCCCGAATCAGTGGGCATGTATAATCTGGTGAGTGCCACACGAGGGCGGCCTGCATTCCAGATAAGGCCACGGAGCAGTACCTCCAGGTCCCGAAACACTCTGTTAGGCACATATGTGGGGATATTCTCAAAGTAGTACAATAGACGTGGCAGGACTATCATTTTGGCCAATGCCACATGGCTAGGTACATTCAGGGGCAGTGTTCGCCAAAAGCTGATCTGGGCACGAATGGAGGCGATCGCCCGCATTAGATTCCCCTCCAAGACATCTGTTGGGTTCCGATAGACGTAAATTCCCAAATAACGGAAAGTGGTGGGGTACCACTGCAAGCGCTCCCCACCCAGGCGGATGTCACATTCCGGCGTATCCGGGCTGAAGGAGTAGGCTCCATACTTGGATCTGTTGACCCTCAATCCCGATATTTCCTCAAAGGTGTTGAAGATGTCTGTTAGAGATCCAGGGATATCGGTCAAATCTCTGATATATAAGAGCAGGTCATCCGCATACAGCAAGACCACATGTAGGCCATCTGCCATCGGGATCCCCCATTTATGGCCTTGGGCTCTAAGGATCGTGGCCAGTGGTTCCATAGCCAAGGAGAATAGAAGGGGCGATAGAGGGCATCCCTGTCTGGTACCCCGCCGCACACAGATAGCGTCAGAGTGTAGTTGACCAGTGCGGACCCGAACCGTAGGTCTACAGTACAACAGGTCAACCATGGTCTCGTATCCGTCGCCCAGTGCGCACTTCTCCATTACCGCCCGCAGATACGGCCATTCAACAGAGTCGAATGCCTTCTCGAGGTCTAGCACTAGGCACCCCGCTCTGGGCCAATGTTGGACAGCGTATTCCTGAATACGGAACAGTCGACAAATGTTATAAGAGGTGTGGCGTGCCGGGACAAACCCGTTTTGATATTGGTGTACCAGGAGCTGGACCAGGGGAGCCAGTCTCCGAGCTAGGGTCGAAGCCAGTATCTTATAGTCCGTATTCAGTAAGGCCAGCGGGCGGTAAGAGCCCAGACGTGTGCCATCTCTGCCGGGTATGGAATGGAGATTAAGTTGGCCTCATTCAGTGTGGGAGGAAGAGAAGAGTCTTCCGCTGCCACAGCATAGACCTTTAGGAGTTCCGGGATGAGGATGTCCGAGCCAGTCTTGTAATATTCATCCGGTAGCCCGTCGGGACCAGGGGATTTCCCATTAGACAAGTTGAATCTTGCTTCCCGGAGTTCCTCAGGTGTGAGCGTGGCTCCAAGGTCATCCTGCTGCGGAATGGTCAGTTGTGGCATCGGGAGTGGGGAGAGATACTCCGGTATGTCCGGGTGAGGGTTGCGAAGTCGGGAGCGATATAGAACGTCGTAATGGGACGAGAACGCCTCGTGTATCTGTCATTGCGAGTATAGTAGGCCCCTTCCGTCCACATGTATCGCTGTCACCGGAGCTGCCCGGTCCTCCTGTAAGACCAGCCAGGCCAGTAATTTGCCAGGTCTATCTCGCAGGTGGTGCGTGCGCGCTGAATGGGTTAAGGTTGCGCAACTGCTCAAGGAGGCATACATGTTCCGCATGGGCCTCCGTCAGCGGCTCACTAGTGCCATCGACCGCCTCCCGCTCTCGATCGAGTAGGTCAGCCTCCGGTTTCGTCAAGTCACCCTCCAGCTGACTCCTCATACGTCCCTGAGTCCCCAGACAGTGGCCCTGGATCACTACCTTAAAGGCGTCCCACTCAACCTATGGAGAGGTCGCCGTGCCTGAGTTCTCCTCAAAGTATTGGGCGGTTTGCGTAAGCAATGAGTCACGGAAGGCCGCATCTAGCAGCAGCGTCGGCTGGAGTCACCAGGTAGGGATAGGGGGGTGAGGGCGTTCCCAGGTGATATTTAGGAAGTGTGGGTTATGGTCTGAATGAGTGCGCCCCATATATTGCGTGTCTGTAACAAGAGGTAAGAGCTCAGTGGACACCATGAATCTGTCCAGACGTACATGCAGGTTGTGTGCGCCTGAGTGATAGGAATACACCCGTGTCGCAGGGTTTCGTGAACGCCAAGCGTCCTGTAGATCCCAGAGTGTGGCCCAGTTGAGCAGCGCCCTCATAGCTCCGTGTGTCGGCGTGTTAGCAAGGGGTGGAGAGGAGCGGTCCAGAGTTGTGTCTAAAACACAGTTGTAGTCACCCCCCCAGTATCCACGGGACTGCATGCCAAGTCGCCATCGTCACAGAGAGGCGCGCTAGGAAACCGCCCTGATCAGTATTGGGGGAGTATATGGAGGCCAGTACCACCTGCTGTCCATCTACTCTGCCCTGGGCCACCACGTACCTGCCGTCGGGGTCTAAATATGTGTCTGTGACTGCCCAGGGGGTTCCAGGACGGATCCATATCAGTGTGCCGCATGCATATGAGGAGTATTCTGTGGCATAGAGTTGCCCGCGCCACCTGCGGTGTAGTGCCTGCACCTCTAACCTATTGAGGTGTGTTTCCTGTAGCGCAATATTGATCTTGTGGCGTTTTAAATATGAATAGATCTGATACCTCCTAGTCAGTGTGTGCATTCCCCTGACATTCCAGGTACATATTCTGATTTCAGCCATATTTACTATCAGCGTATTTTGCACATTTCCCTAACAGGCATAGTTCCCCTGGCGAGGGCCACCCCCCGCCCCCGGTCTCATCCCCGCCCCCAGATCAGCCCCATCCGCCAGCATTGCGTATAACTTCCCCCAGTGGTGCAAAAGGGTAGGGAGAACAAGGGATACATATAGCCAAAAGAAGGCAACTTGGGAAACAATGCAAAAGGTCGGCTGCACAACATGTCGCCGTCCAAACTCTCAAATGAGCTAAAGTAAACTGTACAGTCCTAGGGGGAATAAGTGGCTGTCACAAAGTAAGTTCAAATGTGCATGGAAGGAGTGTCACCCTTCCCGGGCTGGAAAGAAGTAGCCGTGGCCGCCCGGCGGGTCCATGAGCCCACCCGTCCAGATCGCTGCAGAGCAGTCTATACAATGCCAGGGAGCAGGGTGAAGGGTCCAAGGGGCTTTCGTCTCTGAAAATGTCATTGCAGCAATCCCCTGCAGGAGGGTGAGCACAGCCGCGGCGTCGGCTCCACCAAAGCAGGGGGATATGGCCTTGCGTGTATGACTAAGCAGTACTCACTGTGTCCTGGCAATTCTCGGCTCCTCAGGGCAGGATGATCTCCACCGCAGGCAGGACTATGTGTCGTACGCCTCTGGACCAGGCAGCGCAGCAGCAGTTCGGCCGCTTCAGCCCCACACCATGGGGAGAGAAGGCTCTCGGGTCCCTTTTTAACCAAAAAGGTCCACCGTCTGCGGCATGATCTCCAGGGGGTCCGCAGAGTGTTGGGAGTCCGGCAGGCCTCATCATCGCTCGGAAATGTGGCTGGGCTGGCATGTGGGGCAGAGGATGGGGCCGGAGAGTTGCTAACCTCCGCGACCCTGCGCAGAGCATCCCGTTGCTCCTGCAGGATCAGGTCCGCAGGTGGAGAGCGGTGTGACGCTTCCGGGGATGGGGCGGTGTGGGTGTCCTACGTCCGCGGCATTGACGCGATCTCCGTGGGCGTGGCGCTGTGGTGGTTCCTGGCGCCCCTCTAGGCGTCCCAGCCATTCCTCCGTCTAGCCAGGCCTCAACCTCCTCTGGGTCGGTGAAAAAGTGCGTCCTGTCCTGCGCCACCACTCTCAATTTAGCGGGGTATAGCAATGAATACTTGAGGCCCGCCTGCCGCAGTCGTCTTTTCGACGCCATGAAGGAGTGGCGCTGTCTCTGCACCTGTACTGTATAATCCGGAAAGAACATCACTGTGGCATTGTCTATTTGAATGCCGCCCAGTTTCCTGGATTCCCACAGGATTGCATCTCGGTCCCTGTAGTTCAGGACACGAAAGATGAGAGGCCTGGGGTTGGAGCCAGTAGGGAGGGATCGTGTTGGCACACGGTGAGCAAGTTCCACTACAAAGTGGGGTGATAGAGTGTCCTCTGGCAGCAGGTCACGCAGCCAGTCTTCTACTTTGCGAGTAGTGTCCGTCTCCTCCCATTTCTCCGGGACGCCCTCTAGTCGAATGTTGTTCCTCCACGCCCGCCCTTCCGCATCCTCCGCGCGGTCCTCTAGGAATTCCACCCTGTTGAGTAAAGCACGGATGTGTTTGTCCGCCTGGCTCACCGTGGGTTCCAGCGCCGCCACCGCCCCCTCCAGGGTCACAGTGCGATCTTGAAGCTTCTTGTGGAAAAATGTATTAACTTCATGAGGTTATATAGGAAAAGGGAAATTGAAAATATATATATATATTTTATTTTTATGTAGATATAAATTTATGGCTAGGGTGAAAAATGTATTGAGTGTTGATGAAATTTTTTTATGGAGAAATTGCAATTGTTTTAATGAACTATGCAAATAAAAAAATGTACTTACTTACTTACAGTCTAGAGAGAACTAGCGATTGGACCAAGGTTTTTAGGTCATTCTCCGGGAAGAACCGACGAATCCCCATAGAAGGCGCAGCTGATAACTTGCGCTCTTGGCAATGGAATTGATGTGTGAGATTAGGTTGAGTCTTTTGTCAAGTATTACAACTAAGGATTTAGCGCAGTCCACAATGATGGGTTTACTGTTGAGTAAATTCAACTGGTCCATCCAGGATTGAACAGGAGGCGGGGAGAGAGAGCTAGATAAGAGGAGGAATTCCGTTTTGGAGGGATTGAGAATGAGTTGGTGAACTAACATCCAGTTGTGAATAGAGTTGAGAGTAGAGTTGAGTAGTGAGAGATCATGAGGGGAAGACACCTTGAGGAAGATTTGGGTTGTGTCGGACTTGGTCCTTCTGGCAGGTTCTCCCCTAAACTTTTTGCTTTTAATTGTGACTTGGTGTTAGTGATTTTTGGCTTCTGCGCACTTTACCACTGTGTCCTAGGTTAAAGTGCGTGCGTGTGGTAAGGTTGGCCTGCCCTCCCATAGGAATGCATCGGGAATGTCTGTGTCCCTGGTAGTTCCTGATGCATGGGGAGTGCAGGTGCGAGTTTGGTATGTGCGTACTCGTGTGATTAAATGCTGCGCGATGATGTGTGCGGCGTGAATGTACCTAGTGTGGTCTCAGGAGCAACGCATCGCTTGTTTTCCACCGCACCAGCTTCTGCTTTTGGAACTTTGTTGCAACTAAACGGTACTGTGAGTAAACGTGACGCAACTGTGAACTTTTCACGCATCTGTGGTTTACTTTACCGCAACTTGAAGAACTTTGATTATAACCTTAAGAACTCTTTTGAAACCATATTCTTGAACTGGGTATGTTGGATTTTTGTCGTTTTGGTCTTGTGTAGTTTAGAATAAATACCTTTATTTTCCTAAACTTATGTGGAATCAGTTTGTGGTGTTTTCACTGTGTTACTGTGAGTGGTCGTACAAATACTTTACGCATTGCCTCTGATTAGCCTAGACTGCTCAGGCCAATCTACCTGAGCAGGGGTTATCTCAGAGGGTTATCTCCTTGCCCTGACTAGAAGCAAGGGTCCCTATTTGGACAGTGGTACCTACCCCTGCCAACTAGAGACCCCCAGTTCAAACAGCGGGGTCGAGAGAGGGAGCTTTTTTGTGAATGGGAATGATTTCAGCTCCCAGCCAGGTTGGGGGGATCTCCAGGCCCTGCAGGATAGCGTTAAAATAAACCCAAATGTAAGGGGCCCAAACCTTTTGTTCACTACGATATAGGTCACCAGGGATCTTATCTAAGCCTGGTGCTTTCCCCAGCGTAAAGGAGGGCCGCCTCAACTTCGAGGAGGGTATAGGGTGGGCAGACAAGGCTCAAATCCTCTGGGTGCACTGGTTCAGGAGTACTTGTATGGGCCGCAAGATCTACTCGAGATTCGGGGTTGCTGAGTGAATAGAGGGGCTTAAAATGAACTAGCCAAACCTCTTCACTAAGGTTAGGAGTGATGTCAGACGACCCTTCAGCCGACCCAACTCGATCAAGGTTCCAAAAGGACCTATAGTCTCGAGCATCCAGGGTTTCTTTGATACTTTCCCACCTTGCGGCCTCCCACTCGGATCTAGCCGATTTGATCAAACTTTTATATATTTACCTCGCGGTTCTGATGCTTGACTGGGACCCTGATTTTACCTCCTTTATCAGGGTATTTTAAGCCAGCTTACAGTTTTTATTAAACCAGTGATCACGCTTTTTTACCCTTGGCCTCTTAGAGTCGGTAGTGTAAAAATAACCGACCAGGGAAAAGAGAAGCTTGTTATGAATGCCTTAAAGGTGGAGATGGTGTAGTTCGCAAATGGAACTCAAAAGGTGAGAACCCTCTGTTAGAGAGCGTGCGATGAGGCGGTATGACTCAGCTATCTTGTCAGGTGCTAACTCGACCTTTGCCCACCTGGTTCGTGTTCCACCTGCCACTGTCACAAGGTTCGGGTTAATGGTAGTCTCAGCTCCCCCCAGGTCATTACGGTGACCCAAGGTGTTTAGCAATTCTAGTGAAAAAAATTATGGTCACTATCAACCCTTGGAATGACAGAAAAAGCTCTCAGCCGGGCCCAGAATTCTACATGTACCAGGATATACTATATAATCTTGCTTTTCCCTGGTCTAATAAAGGTGTTTGAACCCAGGACGTCTGGGAGGAGTCTGCCATTACAGGCCCTAAGAGAATGTGATATAACCAGTTTGTTGATCGCAAGGGCCAAGGGCAGTAAGCGCTTTACCGGGTACAAAGTACAATCCAGAATCAGCCAATTTTCATCCTCGTCCGAGGTTACCGAGGGGATCCCCAAGAGCGGTTCAAAATGACAATTAAGATCGACTCCAATAATTTTATGATACAACAAGGGGAAGGAGTGAAGGAGAGCCTCTAGTGCATCCAGAATTGATAAGCCCAACTGGTGAGGGTGGCGACGTAAATAAATACTAATCACTGCCAGCGATAAACCGTCCGAAAATGTAAGTACAATGCATAAAATATCCGGCAATGAGAATCTATTGTCTTAACGGAACAACCTAGATGCGAAGCAACCCAAATACATAACCCCCCCGAAGGTCTTCCCCTTGATCCCTGCACAGCTGGTGAATGGAAAGACGCATATCCTGCCCTAACGGGAGCAGACAGCAACCAAGTCTCTTGGAACAGCATATGTCGTAACTGTCCGTCAGCTCTCCCCACTCCGGGTTGTACAGCTTTGACTCCATGCCTGCTAAATTCCAAGACCCAATAAGTGGTCTACGTGGTACCACTTGGGCTGGGGAATCCTCAGTGAGTTGGAACACAATAGAAGATGGAGGTGGTGTGTATGTAAGGGTGTTCAACTCCCTTTCACCTCCTGTTAAGCCAATGTATTGGGAAGATGGGCATATAGTTGTGCTACCCGCCTTAGTTCTAAAAACCTGTTCAAAGGACCCCACCACTATGCTCAAACCCTTCACAACATGGCCCCCAAACCGATTCAAAACCAATCCATCTGCCCCCGAAAATAATAGTAGTCAATCTACATTGCTCAATGCACTAAATCTATTGCCCACTGGGATGTTATAGTCGAATTTATGGCCACCATGGTGGGAATGGGTTGGTTCTAGCCTACCCGGTGCAAGAGTTCGTGAATAGAAATACCCCAGGTGGCAAGTGTTAATAGTGCCCGCATTAGAAGGCCGACCATTAGCTAGTTTGTTTCCAACTACTCTATGATCCCTGAAGTTGACAATTACACAATCACCACAGATGTCTTTGGGTCTAGTCCCCAGCCAACTGACTCTTTGCGCAAATAAAATCTCCCCCTGTCCCGCTCCCATTAAAGGTCAACATCTATTTAGCCAGAAGGTGATTTTATTCTTTAACTTGGGGAAAGCTTCCCCTTGTTCGCTGGCCAGTGGGGGTACTCCTGTGAGCACCACCACATATGGAGATGCTCCTGGGGGTAACTGGGGGCAAGGAGGAGATTTTAGAGGTCCATTGACGCCAGGTTTCAGGGCGGGGATGTATTGGGACCTACCCGAATCTGGGCACTGATTTTCGGTCGTTTTTGAGATGGAAATTAAGCCACACGGATTCAGGCCAGATACGGCTGGGTGCGAATTGGGACAATTGGTTAGACCGGGGCCAATCGGGGCTAGGATAGGTTTCAGCGTGTTTAGCGGGGCCAATACATGTGTAGGGATATCAGGGCAGATGCTAGCACCTTGGTTTGAGCCCTTAGAAACAGGCTTAGTTACTCCTAAAGCCCCTGTAGTGGCGGCATTCCCCATTGAGGAGCTTGGCTGTACTCTCCCCAAGCTTTTGTCATTTATCAATGAAACTAGTTTATCAATCCTAGTAGACAAGGATTTAAAGTGGGTATTGATATGCTGTTCCAAATGGGTCTGGAGATCAATTAAAAGATGGGTGGCCCAGACGGGAGGACCTGTGGTGGAAGATAGAGGGCCAGGGTCAGACTGCACAGGTTCAGGTGTGTATGCTATTCTCTTGGCCGACTTTTTTACAGGTTTCGACTTTTTAGTTCTAGCACGAGGTTTGTAAGCCTTTAAGCATGCCAAGTGGGGTGGAGACGGAACGACCTCTATTGAAACATTCAGGCACAATCTGAGCACAGGGTAGGTCAGCAAAGGAGGACATGAGGAATGATGTGAATTCAGCAGGATTGGCTGTAGCTACAGAGCAATCTTACAGAGACGTAAGGGGGGCATAGCAGGGGTAATTGAGAGTCGCTTTTCTGTATTTTCTATGGCTGTTGCCACTACCCCTATCGTTTTTCGGAGCATTTTATCAATAGCTGTAAGGCTCAGGAGTGGTTGGGTCGTTGCCGCCAGTTGCCTAGTCATTGGGCGAGCAGTGGTGGGCTTGCTATATTTACCCATGCTACTCATCATAAAACTTAGACAAGAGTGTTTACCAAAAATCAACAATTGTCAACCACGAATTAAAAAAAACATTTAGAAAGATACAGTAAGAGATAATAAAGAGTTGGCCCCCACAAGAAACTTCTAATATTAACAAACAAAAATCGGGGCAAGTTTTGAATGATGGAAAAGAGTTGTGGAAGTTACCACATGGATGGGAATTCCAAGCCTCAAATAGTCTCTTATAGGGGGACTTAGAGGGGAGGCCCAGCCCAGCCTCCTTCAGCCCCTGACGGCCACAGACGGCCCGCCCTTTGCCCGGGCTTCGCCCGGCACCGCCACGCGCTCGTCCAGCAATGCGTGGGGGCGGGCGTGCTTTGAGGGCTGGTGCCGGACTGACGTGGCTCCCCTGGAGGCTGCTGGGGGTTGTAGGCAGCAATGCACGAAGCCACAAAGCTGTTCCCCTCAAGGTGCTGTAATGGTGCAGAAAGCTGTTCCCCACATGGTGCCAAAGCAGGATTGATGGCTGTTCCCCTCACGGCACCGCAGAGCAAAGCCCAGGGACAGCCGTTCCCCTCATGGCGTTAGGGTAGGTCTGTGAGCGCGTCCCGCGATGCGTGGGGGCGGGCCGGTTGCCGGACTAACGTGGCTCCCCTGGAGGCTGCTGGGGGTTGCAGGCGGCAATGCACGAAGCCGCGAACCCGTTCCCCTCACGGCGCTTTAATGGTGCAGAAAGCCATTCCCCTCATGGCAGCAAAGCAGGATTGATGGCCGTTGCCCTCACAGAACCGCAAAGCCCAAGGACAGCCGTTCCCCTCACGGCGTTAGGGTAGGTCTGTGAGCGCATCCAGCGATGCGTGGGGGCGCGCGCGCTTTGAGGGCTGGTGTTGGACTGACGTGGCTCCCCTAGAGGGTGCTGGGGGTTGTAGGCGGCAATGCACGAAGCCGCGAAGCCGCGAAGCCGTTCCCCTCACAGTGCTGTAATGGTGCAGAAAGCCGTTCCCCTCATGGCGCCAAAGCAGGATTGGTGGCTGTTCCCCTCACAGCACCGCAAAGCCGAAGGACAGTCGTTCCCCTCACGGCGTAAGGGTAGGTCTGTGAGCACATCCCGCGATGCGTGGGGGCGGGAGTGCTTTGAGGGCTGGTGCCGGACTGACGTGACTCCCATGGAGGCTGCTGGGGGTTGTAGGCGGCAATGCACGAAGCCGCAAAGCTGTTCCCCTCACGGCGCTGTATTGGTGCAGAAAGCCGTTCCCTTTATAGAGCCAAATTAGGATTGATGGCCGTTCCCCTCACGGCACCGCAAAGGAAAGCCCGAGGACAGCCGTTCCCCTCACTGCGTTAGGGTAGGTCTGTGACAGCGTCACATAGAAATTGCAAAATGTCATTTTTTAAATAAAACTATTGTTTATGTGCAGGGTGGGACACCTTCCTGCACATAAACAATCAATGCTGTTTTGCTGTTGGATGTGTGCTGCACAACGCAGCACACATGAAAACAGCAAAAACGAGGGGAAAGTAATATTTCTCCTCTTTTCGCCAAGTTAAGACCAAGGGGCATATTTACAAGCCCCTATCGCTATCAAAACATCACTTCCAGTGATGTTGTGATGGCGATGGGGGCCTCACCTTATTTACAAGGCAACATTAAGCCACTTAACATGGCTTAACTCTGCCTTGTAAATAAGGCCCCCTTTCACGCTATGCTTAGCATGAAAGTTGAGGCCAATTGGTGTTGCTGTGGGCATTCCACCACAACACCCATTGATTCAGATGCTGCCTCCTATTTACAAGGGAGGCATAAATTGGAGGCAGCGCCAAAATTAAAGATCAGGAAAAACCTGGTCTTACCCTGGCGCAACGAGGAGAAATTTTTAATTTCTCCTTGTTTTTGCTGTTTTCATGTGTGCTGCATTGTGCAGCACTCATGAAAACATGGGTGTTTATGTACAGGAAGGTCCCCCTTCCTGCACATCCATACTAATATAATAAAGAGAGAGCCCAAACCTTTGAGGCGGGTAATCTCAGGAACCACAGCACCAATCACAACACCCAATACAGCGTTGGAAAGGGCAGTTGCAGCAGAAGGACATAGGCTATGCAGACGCCCGCCATATACACTTAAAAGGTATAAGAACCGTGCCAGCAAAGTAGTCCCTTGTGGGCGTGTCTGCATTGTGCTGTGGGCGTGTGCTGGGGGCGTGACAAACGCTGGGGGCGTGTGGTACGTTCCGCACTTCATGCCATGTCTCATATCGTGTGCTAATTCCACCCTGCACCCTTTAAATTCCCCTGCACCCCATACTCATAACCCACCCTTACTCCTTAAAATACCCCAACACCCTTAACCACTTACCCATCTTAACCCTATAAAAATACCTTGTACCCCAAAACCCAAACCTACCCCTGAACCCTAAAAGTACCTCTGTACCCCAAAACCCAAACCTAGCCCAGAACCCAAAAAATACCACTGTACCCCAAAACCCAAACCTACCCCTGAACCCTAAAATACCCCTGTACCTCAAAACCCAAACTTAGCCCTGAACCCTTAAAATACCCCTGTACCCCAAAACCCAAACCTACCCCTGAACCCTAAAAATAACCCTGTATCCCAAAACCCAAACCTACCCCTGAAACCTAAAATCCCCCTGTACCTCAAACCCCAAACCTAGCCCTGAACCCTAAAAATACCCCTGTACCCCAAAACCCAAACCTAGACGCGAACCCTTAAAATACCCCTGTACCCCAAAACCCAAACCTACCCCTGAACCCTAAAAATACCCCTATACCCCCAAACCCAAACCTAACCCTGAACCCTAAAAATACCCCTGAAACCCAAAACCCATACCTATCCCTAAACCCTAAAACTACTCCTGTACCCCATAACCCAAAACGATATCTGAACCCTTAAAATACCCAAACACCCTAAAACATATACCTCAGTACCCCAAAACATATACCCCTATACCCATACTTACCTTATCCAAATATTTTAAAAAAACATTCTTTTACCATTCATGCATTTACAACGAATTTCGTTGTAAATGTATGCGTGGTAAAAGCATATAAAATGTAGCGCCATGCGTTATAATGGCATTGCGGAGACATGGGGCCTTATTTATGAAGGCCTTGCGCCACTGGTGCGTCACTTTTTCTCATTTTAAAAGTGACGCACCGGCGGCGCAAGACCTTCATAAATAAGGCCCCATGACTCCGCAATGCCATTATAACGCATGGCGTTACATTTTATATGCTTTTACCACGCATACATTTACAACAAAATTCGTTGTAAATGCATGTAATGAAAGTATGCGGAGTGATTGTATGCGGAAAGAACGTTGCGGAATAATGGGTATTTACCCTCCCCCGGTAAGTACATTGGTGTCACGGCGGCCCACATCTCCAGCAACATACTCATATTTTTTCACCACCCATTTGAAAAATGCACAGGTCTCTCTCATTGATGGCCAGCACCGACATACACTTTTAGACACACCTCCTGCCACAAGTTCTAGAATTGCGAACTTTAGAGCTCGGGAGCTACGTTTGAATCTCGGCATCAGCTCAACATCCTGTGATTCCAAGCAAATCACTTTGGGGCATATTACCAACAGTTAGCAATATTTATCGGTAACTGAGCTTAGTGTTAGTTTTTTTTTAACGCCGCGCTTCGCCCAATATTATCACTGAGATAACGTTCTATTACCACCGTTTATCTCAAAAGCGATAATATTGCAGCCGTTAGCGTGAATATCCCTGGAAAACCAGCGGTGGTCACGCATTAGCGTGCAAATGCTGTTAGCCATGTTATCCACCTCCCATTGGATAACATGGCTAAGAACTGGTATTTGCAGGCGTTAGCGTTTGGCGATATTCGCGCTTAGCGTGAATATTTCCATCGCTTCGCCTTTCTTGGTAATAGGCGATAGCGATGTTAGCGACTGCTGTCAGTCGCTAACGGGTTGGGTACGCCCACTTTGCATGTTATTTGCGATAAATATCGCTGACATGCAAAGCGGGCCCCAAACCGCTCGCTATCGCCTTAAAGCTGTCACTAACTGGTGTTAGCGACAGCTTGGTAATAGCGCAATTGAATTATTGTCGCTTAGCGGCCGAAAACGGCGATAATTCAATATCGCCACCCTTGGTAATATGCCCCTCTCTCTCACCGTGCCTACCACAAATGAATTTGTTCTTCTGTAATGTAAATTGTACTCATGCCATGTTGTCGAGTTTGAGCTATATATATTGCAAGGGGAAAAAAAGTAGGGAAACTCGAGTTCACACACTACTGAATGCGCACTCTTAAGTGCATCAGCAGTGCACTGTGAATCGGAGCGTTTCACAGGCCTGTCACAGATAAGAAATGCTATCAAAACGAAATCCTACAAAACAATATACTACTGGCCGGCAGCAATTCATACCCCGACAACGTCGGGGCGGGCTGCTAGTAAACAATCATTTTTTTAAAAATGCCGTTTTGCAACTTCAGTTTGTTCAGCATTTAGCAGCACATATAGAAGTTACAATGCAGCATTTTAAGAGTGTCTATGTGCAGGATTGGGGACCCTCCTGTGCATAAACAATCTTCCCCATAATGCAGACACCCTTACACTATGGTGCAAGGGTGCCTATGTTGGCGCTGGGCTGCTAAACTTAGCACCAGCACAGGGGTAAAGGCAGGGCTGCACCATACTCTTCTAAATATGGTGCAGCCCTGTGTTTCAGAAGTGGCGGAGTGTGTTGTTAAACCAAGGAGTCTAACGACACGCTCCGCCACTTCTTTGTAAATATTCCCACAGGTTTTCCCTGGTCTTAATTTTGGCGCTACCACCTTTTTACGCCTCCCTTGTAAAAATGGGGCAGCCTCAAAATCAATGGGTGTTGCGGTGGAACGCCCACCGCAACACCCATTGCCCACTCCTTTCACACGCAGTGTAGCATGAAAGAAGACCTCATTTACAAGGCAGCGTTAAGCCACGTTAAGTGGCTTCACGCTGCCTTGTAAATAAGACAAAGCCCCTATCACCATTACAACGTCCTGAAAAGTGACGTTGTGGTGGCGTTAGGAGATTGTAAATATGCCCCATGGAGGAGCACGCCTCCTTTGTTTGTTTTGTGCAGGAAGGTGTTCCATCCTGCATAAAAACAATCCTGACCACAACACGGACACCCATGCATTGGTGCATGGATGCAGTTTGTGCCCCGGGGCTGGAATAAAGGACAGGAAGACAGACTTAAGACAAAATCCTAACTTAAGTCTGTCTTAAGTCTGTCTTAAGTCTGTCTTAAGACAAAATCCTAACTTCTGGGAATACCAAAAGTAGTAAATTTAGGATTTTGTTAGTTCTGTGAATCTGGCCTTTTGCACCCTCGTTTGAGGTGTCTGTAAATCCAGTCTCTTTTGGCTCAGAAATAAATTAACTAACTTTATTTTGTAGTTTGTGATTCTTAATGGCCCTGGAGAGCTGCAGTTGGATTGATTGACATAACTAATAATATCTCTCCCCAATGCTGCAAAAAAGTACCATCAACTTGAGGTTCTAGAGCCAATCTAGACCATGTCCATCAGCTCCTTCAAAAGCAAAGCCCCTATCGCCACCACAAGGTCAAGAAAAGTAACATTGTGGTAGAGATAGCTGCCTATAAATATGCCCCCGTATTTTATGAGGATTGGCTGTGATTTAATCCTTTTTACTAGGTCAGTACCCTTCCATTTCTAGTGCATTGAAGCAGTTTAAACATCTTCTTAGAGTTTCTCCTTGCTCAAATGGGTGTAATTTCTGATATTTATATGTATCCCTTGTTTTCATTGCTTGATTTTGCTTGCGAGAAAGTAACACTTATAGGGGCATATTTACAAGGAAATGGCGGAGCGCAGCACTGTGACACGTTTTGCAGGGCCGCACTCCGCCATTTTCAAAATGCAGGGATGCGCCCCCTTTTTACCGATACAGAGCACCCATGTGTTTTCCCTCGCAATGAGATAATGGATCTCTTCTGGGACCTATTGGCCTTGTATGAACCATTGATCTGTTTAACAAAACTATCTAACACCCCAGGTTCAAGGATTGGGGTTCCCCTGTTATGTAATACATTCCCTAGCAATGGCACTAAAAATAGCTGCCTAGCAACAACACAGACACCCGTGCACCGTAGCGCGCGGGCGCCTGCTTTGCAGGAAATAATTGCTTCTGCGCCGAAATGTGTCCCTTCCTGCACATAAACAATCAATAATGTTGCTTTGGTGCTTGTATGTGCGCAGCGTTCTGCAGCACACGTAGAAGTAGCAAATCGCCATTATTCAATGATCATTTACGTGCAGGAAGGGACACTGTCCTGCACATAAACAATCAATAATGTTGCTTTGGTGCTTGTATGTGCGCAGCATTCTGCAGCACACATAGAAGTGGCAAATCGCCATTATTTAATGATCATTTACATGCAGGAAGGGGCACTTTCCTTCACATACACAATCAATAATGTTGCTTTGGTGCTTGTATGTGCGCAGCATTCTGCAGCACACATAGAAGTGGCAAATCGCCATTATTTAATGATCATTTACATGCAGGAAGGGGCACTTTCCTTCACATACACAATCAATAATGTTGCTTTGGTGCTTGTATGTGCGCAGCATTCTGCAGCACACATAGAAGTAGCAAATCGCCATTATTCAATGATCATTTACGTGCAGGAAGGGGCACTTTCCTGCACATGAACAAGCAGCGATGGCGTTTAGTTCTTTCTATTTATGCACAGGATCCAGCTCAAGTACAAAAAGCAAAAACGAGGCGCCGTTCATCGTTGCGCCATTCTAGCGCTTGCTATTGCCTGGCATTCGTTTTTGGCGCTGCCTCAGATTTACAGATCCTTGTAAGTCAGGGGCACCGTCAAAAAGCAATGGGCGTTGTGGTGGAACGCCCACAGCAACAGACATTGCGCGCCCCTTTCAAGCGTGTAAGGCCACCATATTTACAAAGCGGTGGCACAATCCCCTTGTAAATATCCTCCACTGCGACTCATAATTACACTGAAATTAAGAAAATGTCACACATAAACAATCGCCAACCTTGGCAGCTACGACTTGCACTCTCCATCCTTTCCCTCAACATGCCTCTCTCAGCACCACCCAGGATGTGGCATTGCGGGCAGAGGGGCCCACTTTCAAACTTATGTTAACAGATGTATTCAGAGTACAGGAAGTCATCCATTAATTAACAAGTACATTGATGTCTAAAAATACAAAGGGCCTCATTTATGAGAAGTGACACATCTCTGTGTGAAAGCAGCGATGCGTTAGTTCTCAGTGCGCCCTCCTTGCGAAATGATGGATGCTTCATATTTACTGTATGATGCATCATGTTACAGATACGTCAGAATTTCTGACGTATCTTTAGGCGCAAAAGTGAAGCATTGCTGGAGTGTGTCACAAAAATTACGCAACTCCAGCAATGTGTTTTTTCACATGGGGCAAGCCCCATGTAAAACAGGCGTAAGATATTGATGCATTTGTGTCCTAGAAGTAATGCAGTGAAATCTCATAGATTTCACTGTGTCACTTTTACAAGGCTTACTTACGTGGGAACGCCCCCCCTGCATACATTATACCTGATGCAGGTATAATGTAGCTCAGGGGTTTACAGTTCTGGGGTTTACAAAGGGATGTATCAGCTTAGATGTGCCACTTTGTAAATAGGGCGCAACAGAGGGCATGTTTTACGCCGCCGATGCTCACACAAAGTGACGCAACAGCAGCACAAAACAGTCGCAAGGCCTCATAAATAAGGCCAAAACCATTTTTAGGTCAAGCCTGAGTCAGCGTGCATGTGCTGCTCTGCGAGACTGCTGAGTGGAGTATGGAAAAGAAACCCCGAGCACTCTCCGACAATATTTTTAATTGGTTGTGCCTTTGTCATTCGCAAATGCTGGCTTCCGATTCCTTAATAGGCTTGTTTGTCCCTCCTTAGTACGGACTTGTCTTCATTAGTAACCTGGTTTGAGTGCTGGTCGTGCACAGCCTCTTGTTTTAATGATTCTGATTCTTACTGGTTACGGTGCTCTCGGGAATCACTCCCCGTCTGGACTGTATTCAATAACTGGTAGGTAGCAGTTCCATCTACCATAGATCCGTCTCCCAAGGCACAGGTTTAATGCTGAAACCTTCAGCTTAAGTTCATAAATTACTGTGGTTCAACTCAAAAATTGATAATAAATGGCTCCTTTATTTCTTTGCTTTTTCCTTGATCATGTTCTAATCACATATAACCAATGATTGTTTTAACTTGATTCGTTCTTTTATGCATCAAAAATTAATTTCTTTATCCAATGCATTTCGGCGACTGTTCGCCTTCATCAGGGAAACATTCTAAAAGAAAAATAAACATAACGTTTTTTATCACTTAATCTCAAGCGGTGCCCATGGTTCAATTCATTACACCAGTTGCTATATAATGTTACTATTCATTCATCTGTTGAATAGTGCTCTCTTTCTGCCAACGTATGTATGTGCTTTCCCTTACATCTTCTACACATAGCTACTACTGCATTTGGCTGTATCGCTGTTCACTGTTGCCACTTAATTTTGTGCCTTAATTGATAAAGCGTGTGTCAGTTCTATATGTGTGTATAATGCGCATGTATTACGTCCTGCTGGTTTGCTGTTATTCGTATGTTACGCGCCAACTATTCTAATTGTGCCTAAAAGCCATGATGAAGAACATGCCTTTGACGCTCATATCTCCCATGTTCTACCAGGTGTGAAGTTTATATGACGCGAAGGAAGGTTCACGTAGATCACTAATGGTGGCTACCCCTAGCCCTCAGAGCTTGCTGCCTTTTCACTATCTGTTCCCTGGCAATATTTCACGCCAGGTACCGCGAGGCAGTGAACATGGATGTGAAGCTTTTTCACAAGTTAACTTTAATGCTGGTTTCCTTCCAACGTTTTGAAACATGAGGATTTTTGCATCCTTTTATCCTTGCAACATCTTAGTGTCAAACAGCTGTGTTTGCTCATCACAGTCAGAAAAAGTGCAAAAAAAGTCACAGATTACCCAGACTTGCCCACTTTTCACAATGTTCTGTTCTCCCCAATTTTTAGGTTGAGTCTGAGTCAGCGCGCATGCGTTGCTCTGCGAGACTTCTGTGGTGGTGTCTAGAAGAGAAGCCCCGGAGACTCTCCGCCCATATTTTTCATTGGCTTATTTCTTTCTCCTTCATAAATGCTGGCTTTGATAGATATTCCCCACAATGTTTCCTGTTGATACTTCCAACTATGCATACTCTTATATAATGGTGATGTTAGCCTCACCTGCTAAGTTTCATTTTGCCACTTGTTTGCTCCATGTAATAGTTATAATGGCTGGTAGGCCCTGTAACTTTCGCTGCAGTAGGCTGCAGTGAGATTGTTCTCTGGCTCAGGGGGAAAGTTCCAATTCAATTGAGAGAAGTGGAGAGACACGACCTTGCATTTCATTCGCTATGCGCAGCACTCCTTCCCGTGGGACATGAGCTGGGAAGCGGCACTGTGACCTTGTACAGCAGACAGTGGGAGTGAGTCTTACTAGACAATGACTCAGTCTTCTACTGTGCCCCATTGTTCGCAGGTGTCCAGGCCCGGTGATTTTCCACCGACTGAGGTGGAAGGGTCATGTTTTTGGAGACTTTAACTATGTGATGATGGGGGTTGGAGGTCAGTCCCTCAGCAGACTCGGCGAGGACTCGGCTGACAGGGCTCACTCTGCAGAGTCTTGAATAAAGCTTTTAACTTGTATTCTCTGGTTGTCCGATTCCTCCTTGGATTTGGGAAGGCGCGATGAGGAGGTCTGAGTGACCCAGGTGGTCCGCTAGAGGTCACCACCTTCAGCTTCTGATTCCTTAATAGGCTTGTTAGTACCTCCTTAGTATGGCCTGGTCTTCATTTTTAACCTCCCATGGCTACTGGCCCTTTTACTTCGGTTGTTACATGGTACGTCTTGTGAAGTCTGTAAGCACTACTTTCTCTAATGTGTTTTTAGTGCTGCAGGCGCTACGGGTCCGATTCACAGAAAGAACTTAAGACAAATCCTAAAGTTACTACTTTCACAGAAGTTAGGATTTTTGCTTAAATTTGTCTTAAGACAAACTTAAGACAGACTTAAGTTAGGATTTTGTCTTAAATCTGTCTTAAGTCTGTCTTAAGACAAACTTAAAAATAAATCCTAACTTCTGTGAATACCAAAAGTAGTAAGTTTAGGATTTTGTCTTTAGTTAGTTCTGTGAATCGGTCTCTACATGCTTTTCTGCTTTCCTGCTGCTTGTTCACTAAGCGCTCCCAGCCCCTCCCTGCAGATATAGGAGCCGGGAGCCAGTGTGACAATCTGCCTACGATCCAAATACACATCCTGGGTAAGCATGGGCGAATTTTGCGAATCTCGCGTTCGCGAATTTTGCGGATTTGCGAACTCGCAATCCGCAAAATCCGCGAATTCTCGCGAATTTGCGGATTTTTTTTTTTGTGTTCGCGCGCGTTTCTGCCAGTTCGCGAGGGTTTTGTACAATTTCGCAAAACACGAACTTACCTGTCGGGTCGCAAGTTTCGCGAACTTGTTGTTTCTACGTGTCCAGCCTGTTTGGGACACTCTTCTTCATCACTGCCACTCTCTGTCACCACTGCCACTCTCTGACTACTCATGCCACCCTCTGGCCCACCCATGCCACCCTCTGTTTCATAACAGCACCCTCTGGTTGTCCAGTCAGTGTACATTATTGTGGCAACGCAAGCACACCTTCCCTGCCTCAAGTGACCTGAATTAATTTGGGGCTGATTAATGTGTCACAGAATATTTTTTTAGCTGGCACCTGCTTCCTTAGTGCTTCCTGATTAGTGATCTTTTGCACTTGCTAAGTGCTTTCATTGTTGCAAAATTAGTTACAACACCTGCCCTGCCCCAACTGACAATAATGAATTAGGGGCTGATTAATGGATTTGAACTTCCAGCCTGGCTCCTGCTTGTCTCCCTTAGCTGTAATTCAGGACCTTTGTGGCATATGTGTAACTATTCTGAGGTTCAGAGCAGGGTCACATAATAGTTGCAACTGGCAACTGAACTCTGGAGGGGCCCCTCAGGAAGCACTACAGGAAATGGCTACTAATGATGAGCCTGAACTTTTGAACCTGGTAAGTAGTTTCAGTTTTGCTAAGATCGTATTTCTGCAATTTTGCGCTTATTCGCGGGGCGCGAAGTTGTACTGGGAAGCCGCGAACTCACGCGAACAGTGCGAGCAAGCCATGAAATCCGCTGCTCGCGGATTTGCGGATTTTGCGGGAGATTCGCGAATCCCGCGGATTGCGAATTTACCGAAAATCCGCAAAATCCGCGAGTTTAACAGATTTTCCGCCCATGCTTAATCCTGGGCTCTGATCGGCCGCCCCCTGCCAGCAGGCCGGTGCTTTGTGTATTAGAGCAGGGCACGACCCCTCCACCCTCCTTCGCTTAGACAAACTATGTTGTGCATTACACAGCTCTGCTAACGGCCCTATTAGTGCCTTGCAGCACAAGAAGAAAGCCTCACTATGCACCCAGCATTGCATATGTTATGATCTGTGGCTCGCAGCAAGGCTTCAATTACCCTTATTAAGGGCGGGTTCCCTTTTCACACTACCTCATTAGAAACCCTCTGACAGGACAGATGTGTTTGGTTTATTTTATTTTATTTATTTATTTTATTTTGAAAGTTTTATATAGCGCTAGCTGGACCCGTAGGTATCAGAGTGCTTCACATACATACTGTGAAAAACGGAAGGGTCTTACATTACATAGAAGGCTGACAGTAAGTAAGCAAACCACGGATAAAGAATACAGCATGAACAATAAATAAATATGCAACGGAGGGGGAGAGAATAAAAAGAAAACAAGGTGATTAGCATAGTCCGTTCACCAACAATCCTTGAATGGGAGTCAACTCGGAATATTGAGGTCTAGGTTGGTTGACGTTCTTCAGGAAAGTATTTGTTAAGGAAATAGAGTTTGAGGTCCCTTTTTGAAACAGGAGAAGGAGGGGTTGCATCTGAGGACTCCAGGGAGAGCGTTCCATATCCTGGGAGCATTGCCAGAAAATTATTGGTATTGGGTGGTTTTCTTTTTAATTTTTGGTGGAATGAGAAGGAGTGAGTTGGAGCTTCTCAGTGTTCTGGCTTGACCTGCTTTTACCAGTTTGTTGTTCAGGTAGTTGGAGGCCGGATAGTGGAGGGATTTGTGTGTGATGCAGGCCAGCTTGTAAATACATTTCCTTTCCACGGGAAGCCATTTGAGGGAGTTGAGAGAAGGAGTGATGTGTTCAAATCTTTTTACTCCAGCTACAAGTCGAGCAGCCATGTTCAGCTAGGCGAGCCTTTGGAGTCCCTGTAAGGATGGCGCTCCTGTAGTCGATTTTTGAGAGAACCAAGGATTGAACTACTGTCTTGAGGCCATCCTGGGGAAGAATAGGTTTCAATTTCTTGAGGTGTTTTAGAGAGAAAAGAGAACTGTTTGCAGAGTTTTTGATGTGGGCCTCCATTAATAGGTTCTTGTCAAGGGTGATGCCTAGAGACTTAACTGAGTCGGATAGAACGAGGGGGCAGTTTAGCGCAACCAGATTCTTGAGCCACTCTTGGATAGGACGATGATTGCTTTTTGGAGAGAATAGGATCAGTTCTGTTTTATCTGGGTTGAGCTTTAAGTGGATAACGTTGAACCAAGTTTGGATCTCCGTTAGAGTGGTATTGATGTGTTGGAGGTCATCGGGAGACTTGATTTTGAAATAGATTTGGGTGTCATCCGCGTAAAGGTAGTAACTCACTACAGTTTTTTTCAAGATGATAGTGAGGGGATCCATGAAGAGATTGAAGAGGGACGGGGAGAGGATCGAGCCTTGTGGTACCCCAAGTGTGACTTTTGTTGGCTTTGAGAGGCAGGAGTTGATTTTAATTTGTTGCGAGCGATGTTGGAGGAAAGAGGTGAACCATTTTAGTACAGTACCATTTATGCCGGAGCGCTTCGACAAGTTCTCCAGAAGAGCTGGATGATTTACTGTGTCGAATGCAGCTGATAGGTCAATAAGGCAGGCATCACCATCATCTAAGGCCTTGCGAATGTTGTCCGAGAAGGAACACCATCCTGCACATAAACAATCTTCCCCTGCACGCTGACACCATTGCCCTATTATGCAAGGGTGCCTGCCTTGGTACTACACTGCTAAGTGTTGCGCCAGCGCAGGGGGAAACTCAAGGCTGCACCATATCCTCGTAAATATGGTGCAGCCTTGCTTTTCTGTAGTGGCAAAGTGAGGCATTAAGTCATTATGGCTAACACCTCACTCCGCCACTTCCTTGTACATATGCCCCAGTGTTTGCCTTCTAGGAGCTAGTTGTGCAAGGCAGTGGAAGGATTTGCCTCACTGCTTCCTACAGTGTGCATGTGTGAGTACCCATCTGTCTTATGAGTATGTGTGTGTGTGTGTGTCTGCCTTTCATTGTACATCTCTGTGTCCATGTGTCTGTGTGCATGTCTGTTTTCCTATCTTTCAATATCTGTGCATCTATATCAGTGTGTCTTTCTTTTATTGTGTTTGTGTGTGTGCCCATCCTTCCAGGTGTGGGTGTGTCTCCCTCTCATTGAATGCCTCTGTGTCCGCCAGTAAGTGGGTGTCTGACTGTATGCTATCTGTCAGTGTGTGTCTATCTAACATTGTATATCTGTGTGCCCATTTGTGAGTGTATGTCTGTCTATAGTTGTGTGTCTCTGTCATTTTATGCCTGTTTCGCTCCGTGTATTGGTGTGTATGTCTCAGTGTGCACCATACCACAAAACAGACTCACTCTAAGGGCTCCATTCTTGACCTTGTTATCTCCAAAGTAGATATGCTCACAGTTGTTGATCCTATACCAGTAGACTGGTCTGACCACTTCCTCTTCCCCTTCTCTCTGCACCTATCTCATTCTGTTACTCTTGGCCAACCTAAAAGAACTACTACCTTGTTCCGCAATACCAAAAGCATCGACCATGACATATTGTGCAACACAGCTATGAGCTCACTTCCAATCTTAGACCCCTACTCTGATGTCAACGACCTGACCACCCAATGTCTCAACAGTCTATCAGCTATAATTGATAATGTTGCTACACTGTAAAGTAAAAAGAAAAGACCCACTCCTTCTGCTCCATAGTTCAATAAATCTATCTACGAAGAAAGAAAGCACTTGAGGAACCTTTAGAACCTATGGAGACATTCTCATTCCATTATTAGAAACAAAAAGCATCCACCCCAGAATGGATGCATAATTGTGTTCACCCAGGTCAAGTGTATTTCCTACAGTGGTGAGAATCACACAGCTTTGTTAAAATACCCCTCACACGCCAAAAGGGCCCTTGGTGTCATTCTTCATCATAGGGGTCTTCCTGCCCCGCTGCGGGAAGGGTGTGCTACAACCTGCAACTATGCGGGAGCACTGATTATTTTTTAAACAAAACTACGTGTAGTGTAGGAATGAGAGTGGAAGAGTCAAGAGTGAGTGAAGGAGTGATTATAAGTTGAAAAACAGCTGGCCCTTTGGGAAGAAAAAACCTTAAAATTCCGTTGGGTTGGTGTTATTAAAAGTGGGAAATAAGGTGGAGATACAGTGCTATAATGAGCAGTTACTTCGATGTCGTCAACATGTTTCGAAGCACTCCCCTGGCTTCTTCGTCAGAACCAAAAGGATCCCTTGTACACTCGAATATATATTCCAAAGGTAAGTATAAGAATTGTATATACAAGTAGATGATACTATGTGAAGTACATGTCAATAAAAAAGCATGCACTGTACACGATACCCCAATCGGTATGCTACTAAATTAAAAAAAAATTAAAGGGAAAATACCCCATGAGCCTCTGAACGGGGTGGAAAGGAGTGTCTATAGTCAAACAACTGTAAAGATCACTGCCTCTCCAGCAGTCGGGATACTGCCTCAGTTGAACCGGAGCACAGGGAGGCAGTATTCGGGAGAGGCAATGATCTTGACAGTTGTTTGACTATAGACACACCTTCCCACACCATTCACAGGCAGACGGGGTATTTTCCCTTTTATTTCAAAAATTTAATTAAACAAATGCATTTAATAGCATACCTGTTGGGGTATTGTATAGAGTGCATGTTCTTTTATTGGCATGTACTTCACGTAGTATCATCTACTTGTATATCCACTTCTCATACTTACCATTGGAATATATTTCGGAGTGTAGAAGGGATCCTTTTGACTCTCTCTGTAAGTGGTAACATAAGAGTTTTTAGGAGGTGTTTCATAGCCTCCATTATCTCCTTTAACAACAGACCTTCTGGGAGGAAACTTGTAGTTTCTTTAAGCCTTATAGGGACATCCTTCCCTAAATCCTTTGCTACCTTTTTCGTCAAATCCGCAGTTGGTAAAGATATTTTTGAGCAATTACCCCTTTTTTCTCCCCTCCCTTCTTCCTTCTTTTTTTTGGTGGCGAGCGATGAGCTCCCTGATAGCTTTTGGTTTGTGTCTTTTCTTTTGGTGCACTAACTGCTATCGGAGAGTGCATCTCCGAGACTACTTCCAATTCTACTAGTGAGTTTGATAAAGGAAGTGAGACATTTATATTAGACTACTAGCAGCCCGTCCCGACGTTGTCCGGGTATGAATTGCTGCCGGCCAGTAGTATATTGTTTCGTAGGATTTCATTTTGATAGCATTTCTTATCTGTGACAGGCCTGTGAAATGCTCCGATTCACAGTGCACTGCTGATGCACTTAAGAGTGCGCGTTCAGTAGTGTGTGAACTCGAGTTTCCCTACTTTATTTTCCTTGCAATATTATATAGCGCGAACTCGACAACATGGCATGAGCACAATTTACATTACAGAAGAACACATTGATTTGTGGTAGGCACGGGGAGACAAAGCGATTTGCCTGGAATCACAGGATATTGAGCTGATGCCGAGATTCTAACGTAGCTCCCCATCTCTAAAGTTCGCAATTCTAGAACTTGTGGTGGGAGGTGTGTCTAAAAGTGTATGTCGGTGCTGGGCATCAATGAGAGAGACCTGTGCATTTTTCCAATTGGTGGTGAAAAAATATGAGTATACTAGCAGCCCGTCCCGACGTTGTCCGGGTATGAATTGCTGTCGGCCAGTAGTATATTGTTTTGTAGGACTTTGTTTTGATAGCATTTCTTATCTGTGACAGGCCTGTGAAACGTTCCGATTCACAGTGCACTGCTGATGCACTTAAGAGTGCGCGTTCAGTAGTGTGTGAACTCGAATTTCCCTACTTTATTTTCCTTGCAATATTATATAGCGCGAACTCGACAACATGGCATGAGCACAATTTACATTACAGAAGAACACGTTGATTTGTGGTAGGCACGGGTAGACAAAGCGATTTGCCTGGAATCACAGGATGTTGAGCTGATGCCGAGATTCTAACGTAGCTCCCCATCTCTAAAGTTCGCAATTCTAGAACTTGTGGTGGGAGGTGTGTCTAAAAGTGCATGTCGGTGCTGGGCATCAATGAGAGAGACCTGTGCATTTTTCCAATTGGTGGTGAAAAAATATGAGTATGTTGCTGGAGATGTGGGCCGCCGTGCCACCAATGTACTTACGGGGAGGGTAAACACCCATCATTCCGCAAATTTCTTTCCGCATACCATCACTCTGCATACTTTCATTACGAAAGTACCATGACTACGCAATGCCATTATAACGCATGGCATTTATTTATTTATTTGAGAATTTTGTAGAGCGCGCAGGGGCCCCAACGGGGCGTCCCGGCGCTGAAAACTCTGAAAAAAATAGAGTTCATAGGGTCAGATATCCAGTAGTAGGAGGAGAATAGATGTGTTTTCAGGGATTTACATTTTATATGCTTTTACAAGGCATACATTTACAACGAAATTCGTTGTAAATGCATGAATGGTAAAAGCATGTTTTTTAAAAATATTTGGATAAGGCAAGTATGGGTATAGGGGTATTTGTTTTGGGGTACTGAGGTATATGTTTTGGGGTGTTTGGGTATTTTATTGGTTCAGATATAGTTTTGGGTTATGGGGTACAGGGGTATTTTTAGGGTTCAGGGCTAGGTTTGGGTTTTGGGGTATAGGGGTATTTATAGGATTCAGGGGAAGGTCTGGGTTTTGGGGTACAGGGGTATTTTAAGGGTTCAGGGCTGGGTTTGGGTTTTGGGGTTCAGGGGTATGTTTAGGGTTCAGGGCTAGGTTTGGGTTTTGGGATACAGGGGTATTTTAGGGTTCTGGGCGAGGTTTGGGTTTTGGGGTACAGGGGTATTTTTAGGGTTCAGGGGTAGGTTTGGGTTTTGGGGTACAGGGGTATTTTAAGGGTTATGGGCTAGGTTTGGGTTTTGGGGTACAGGGGTATTTTAGGGTTCAGGGGTAAGTTTATGTTTTGGGGTACAGGGGTATTTTTAGGGTTCAGGGGTATGTTTGGGTTTTGAGGTACAGGGGTATTTATAGGGTTCAGGGCTAGGTTTTGGTTTTGGGGTACAGGGGTATTTTTAGGGTTTAGAGATTGGTTTGGGTTTTGGGGTACAGGGTATATTTATAGGGTTAAGATGGGTTAGTGTTTAAGGGTGTTGGGGTATTTGATAGAGTAAGGGTGGGTTATGATTATGGGGTGCAGGGGTATTTAAAGTAGGGGTGGGCGGAATTGGCGCAAACTTGGTACAATACATCCGCAATATTTCGTTCCGTCAGATTTCCAATTATTAAAACAGAAACCTCATATATTCAAGGTAAAATAACAAGTATTTCACAAAAGTGAAATTAGCTTCCAGCAAGCAGTGAGAGAGGTGATGATTTTGAGATCACGCCCCTGCAAACCATTATGGGACGAGATTAGCAGCGGGAAGTGAATATTATAGTATCCAAATAATTCTACAAAGAGCTGCAGTTCACCTCGTTCTCCCCAGTTGTCCCCAAGAGGCAAATGCAATAGCATTTAAAATATTATACATCAAGCTGCAGTTCACCTCATGGTCCCTAGATGTCTCTGATGAGGCAAATGCAATAGCATTTAAAATATTACAAATCAAGCTGCAGTTCACCTCATGTCCCTAGATGTCCCTGATGATGCAAATGCAATAGCATTTAAAATATTATATATCAAGCTGCAGTTCACCTCGCCGTCCCTAGATGTCCCTGATGAGGCAAATGCAATAGCATTTAAAATATTATACTTCAAGCTGCAGTTCACCTCGTCGTCCCAAGATGTCCCTGATGAGTAAAATTCAAAAACATTGAAACCCTTTCATGAATGCTAAAAATTATGCTAAGCTTATCCCATAATGCTTTGCAAGGCCTTTTAGTTGTATTTTTGCCCATAACTGTGCTTGGGGTGGTTCTAAGAGAATGGGACCTCCACTGAATTACTATTTAAAGGGAGCAGGAAGGTATAGAACCTGGGAAGAAAAAAGAACACTCGTGACAGAATGCCCCCAGCGATTGTCACGCCCCCAGCACACACCCACAGCACAATGCAGACACGCCCACAAGGGACTACTTTGCTGGCACGGTTCTTTTACATTTTAAATGTATATGGTGGGCGTCTGCATAGCCTATGTCCTTCTGCTGCAACTGCCCTTTCCAACGCTGTATTGGGTGTTGTGATTGGTGCTGTGGTTCCCGAGTTTACCTAGCCAAAAGGTGCAAGTTCTCTCTTTATAAAAGTAGTATAGATTGCTGGAGATGTGGGCCGCCGTGCCACCAATGTACTTACGGGGGAGGGTAAACACCCATTATTCCGCAAATTTCTTTCCGCATACCATCACTCTGCATACTTTCATTACGAAAGTACCATGACTCCGCAATGCCATTATAACGCATGGCATTACATTTTATATGCTTTCACCACGCATACATTTAGAACGAAATTCGTTGTAAATGCATGAATGGTAAAAGCATGTTTTATAAAAATGTTTGGATAAGGCAAGTATGGGTATAGGGATATATATGTTTTGGGGTACTGAGGTATATGTTTTGGGGTGTTTGGGTATTTTAATGGTTCAGATATAGTTTTGGGTTATGGGGTACAGGGGTATTTTTAGGGTTCAGGGCTAGGTTTGGGTGTTGGGGTATAGGGGTATTTTTAGGTTTCAGGGGTAGGTTTGGGTTTTCGGGTACAGGGGTATTTTAAGGGTTCAGGGCTAGGTTTGGGTTTTGGGGTACAGAGGTATTTTTAGGGTTCAGGGCTAGGTTTGGGTTTTGGGATACAGGGGTATTTTAGGGTTCTGTGCTAGGTTTGGGTTTTGGGGTACAGGGGTATTTTAGGGTTCAGGGGTAGGTTTGGGTTTTGAGGTACGGGGTATTTTTAGGGTTCAGGGATAGGTTTGGGTTTTGGGGTACAGGGTATATTTATAGGGTTAAGATGGGTTAGTGTTTAAGGGAGTTGGGGTATTTTATAGAGTAAAGGTGGGTTATGATTATGGGGTGCAGGGGTATTTAAAGTAGGGGTGGGCGGAATTGACGCGAACTTGGTACAATAAATCCACAATATTTCGTTCCGTCAGATTTCCAATTATTAAAAGAGAAACCTCATATATTCAAGGTAAAATAACAAGTATTTCTACATGCTAAAATGCATATAGTCATTTCACAAAAGTGAAATTAGCTTCCAGCAAGCAGTGAGAGAGATGATGGTTTTGAGATCAAGCCCCTGCAAACCATTATGGGACGAGATTAGCAGTGGGAAGTGAATATTATAGTATCCAAATAATTCTACAAAGAGCTGCAGTTCACCTCGTTCTCCCCAGTTGTCCCCAAGAGGCAAATGCAATAGCATTTAAAATATTATACATCAAGTTGCAGTTCACCTCATGGTCCCTAGATGTCCCTGATGAGACAAATGCAATAGCATTTAAAATATTACACATCAAGCTGCAGTTCACCTCATGTCCCTAGATGTCCCTAGATGTCCCTGATCATGCAAATGCAATAGCATTTAAAATATTACACATTAGGCTGCAGTTCACCTCATGTCCCTAGATGTCCCTGATGATGCAAATGCAATAGCATTTAAAATATTATATATCAAGCTGCAGTTCACTTCGCCATCCCTAGATATCCCTGATGAGGCAAATGCAATAGCATTTTAAATATTATACATCAAGCTGCAGTTCACCTCGTCGTCCCAAGATGTCCCCGATGAGTAAAATTCAAAAACATTGAAACCCTTTCATGAATGCTAAAAATTATGCTAAGCTTATCCCATAATGCTTTGCAGGGCCTTTTAGTTGTATTGTTGCCCATAACTGTGCTTGGGGTGGTTCTAAGAGAATGGGACCTCCACTGAATTACTATTTAAAGGGAGCAGGAATGTATAGAACCTGGTAACACTCGTTGCCCCCAGCGATTGTCACGCCCCCAGCACACACCCACAGCACAATGCAGACACGCCCACAAGGGACTACTTTGCTGGCATGGTTCTTTTACATTTTAAATGTATATGGTGGGTGTCTGCATAGCCTATGTCCTTCTGCTGCAACTGCCCTTTCCAACGCTGTATTGGGTGTTGTGATTGGTGCTGTGGTTCCCGAGTTTACCTGGCCAAAATGTGCAAGTTCTCTCTTTATAATAGTAGTATAGATGAAGCTCCGTCTAACTCTATTGGAGAATTTAGATCTATTAGGGAGTTAGATACAGGAGGTGGCTCATTCGTATTAGTATCGATAGTTAACACATCAATAGATTTCGGAGGGGATCAAATTAGAGGGATACTTTCAGTATTAAATAGCTCTGCGTCTGCGTTGACTATCGTGGTGTTGTTTAGTTGTAAAGTGACTATGTCCTTTTGGGCCAGGGATAAGGACTTGTGTTTGAGAAGTTCGATGGATAACCGACGCTCAGTACGTCTCTCAGCAAGTGCGATATCTCTATCTATTTCTCGAGTAGCCCTGGAAAAATATTTATCTAGGGGTCCAAGTATAAAAACCCCTACAGTGGAGGGTAAGGCCTTTGGTGTACATGCAGACATACTGAGACCAAGGATCAATAGTGATTTCAAGAAGTGAGTCCCGAAGCTGTAAAGATCATATAACAATAACGATTGAGGGAATCAGACTGGGAACTGCTTACTGTATCAAAGTCCAGAAAATAGGAATAAGGTCCTGGCCGTGATGTTAGAGGACAGGCCCAGCCCAGCCTTGGCCAGCCCGGGATGGCCACATACGGCCTGCCCTTTTCACGGGCTTCGCCCGGCTCGTCCTGCGACGCGTGAGATGTTACCGCAATTTATGCGCCGCTTTGCGCGCAGGTCCTAGGTGCGGCGCTAGGGATGCTGGGATTAGTAGTTTGTTTCGCCCGCTGGGCCCCCCCCTCCGCTCGGCGGCCACACAGCAAGCTGGTTGTGTGCGGCGGCGGGAGGCGGGAGGCGAAAGGCAGGCTACCAGACAACGCAGGCGTTCTTCAAATGAGGACCAGGTAAGAAAGAGTCTTTGCAAATGTCCCGGCAGCAGGAGAGTTCCCCCTTTCTTGGTCTCCACAGGTACCATACCCCCCACTCAATCCACACGGACCTGGAGCCACTCCTAAGCCAAGCTCTCCTTGGAAAAGTGGGTCCATGAACTGGAAAGGACCAGACCTAAGTCTGACCCCTGTCCAGTCAAAGCCAAAGCTAATGACGACTTTTCTACCTTGATAAAGGAGTCATTGAATATGGTCCTCCCAAAAACACGGATGAAAAAGACTGGCGGGCCTCACAAGACCCCGTGGATTCCCTCCGTACTGCTCACTTTAAAACAGAGTTGTAAGGTAATGGAAAGACCCTGGAGGAAAGACTTCCTACCCAGCAAAAAACTGGAATAAAGGGCAGCCATTTGCATTTATAAAGCAGAAATAAAAAAGGCTCAGGCCCCTTATTACGAGGAAAATATTCTGTCAGCCACCAACTCTCCGAGAGAAACAATCATCATAATAAAAAAACTACTCAAAGCTCCCGTCCCGCTAGAAGCACCAGATATCTCAGGCCTACGTTGCAATAAACAGGCCGAATGTTTCACCTCCAAGGTTCAGAATATTCTTGAATCTTTACCACGTACGGATGACAATGGTGACTCTTCCAACAAGCAGGTGGACACAGCCTCACATTTAACTGAACACCAACTGGAGGTTTTCCCCCCTTATCCTAGGAATCACTTCTTGCCTTGTGGTCCTTGGTAAAAAGTGCATCGCCTAGGGACCCTGCACCACAAAATATCCGGAAACAGGTAGCTCCGATAATTGACCCACAATCACAGACCTGATTGACACCTCACTATCCACAGGAATAGTCCCCACCAACGGGAAAGGGGCTATGGTAAAAACCTTACTAAAAAACCTAATTGTGATCCTGCGGACTTGGGCAACTATTGCCCTATCTCCCTTCTACCAGGAATAGGCAAGATCACAGAGAAATATCTTACTTATACTCTCTCCCGCTTCCTCGAATCTCACAATCTGCTTCACCCCTCTCAAACAGGATTCCGCCCTCGACAGACCATCGAAACGGCCCTGTTTGCGGTGGTGGACGAAATCAGAAAGATTCTAGATTCAGGATGGTCATCAGCCATTATACTCCTTGACCTGAGTGCAGCATTTTCTACGGTGAACCATGGCATCTTGGTTCACCGTCTCAGGGACATAGGAGTAACCGGCACTGCACTGCAAAGGCTGTGTTCCTTTTTGGAGGGAAGTTTTTTTCAGGTATTCACTAAGGCCTCTTCACGTAGCCCGACTCTTTTTAATGTTTATATGGCCCCTCTTGCAGATGTTCTAGCCCCCTCTGGGATCCATATGGTGACTTACGCCGACGAGACCCAATTAATGGTAGCGTTAAATGAAGCAGATCAAAGGACTAAGGGCCTTTATTCTTGTCTTGAGGATGTATCAAACTGGATGGATGTGTCTCACCTTAAGCTTAATAATGGGAAAACTGAGTTCATGATATTGGGCAACCCTCTAAGCTTTAAATCCAGCACCATGTGACCAGCATGTATGGGTCTCACACCGGTCCCCAAGCCCGAAATCAAGAGCCTGGGCATCTGGCTGGGCCAATATTTGTCCTTCAGGGTTCAGGCCAGGAAGACAGCAGCTATCTGCTATGGTCTACTTAGAATGGCCCGTAAAGACCTCTCTCTCCTCCCTTTCCAAGCCAAAAAAATACTGGTCCAATCGCTCATACTTTCCAGAATAGATCATGGAAATGACCTATACCTGCGTGCCCCTACTACAGTAGTAACTAGACTCCAGACCGTTCAAAACTGTGCGGCCCGACTGCTGACTGGAGTTTCTAATAGACTATCAGTGAAACTAGCACTCCATTCCCTTCACTGGCTCCCGGTTCAGGAACAAGTCAGCTTTAAGGCCCTGTGCCTAGTACATTAATCCATGCAAGGGAATGGGCCTCCAATGAACTCTGCCATGATCCATCCCTATAAGACTAATGGGAAACTTCGGTCAGACGAGCTGCATCTGGCGGAAGTCCCCAGGATTAAGAAGGCCAGAAGTGGTGGAAGGCTCTTTTCATATGTAACGCAGCCAGACTCTGGAATTCCCTGCCGTTGTTTCTTCGCAGGGAAGCCATTCATCTTGTCTTTAGAAAACTAACGAAGACTTTCCTGATCCCCTATGTTCTTCCTGCCTCTCTCATGTCTGGCCCAGCGCTTGGATGCTCCCGGCTAGCCATGTGCTTTATAATTGTCTCAAAAAATAAAAATAAACATTTCTTGCCCCTTACGGCCGTCTGGTACTCCCATGAGGTCAACTTTGTAATACAATCTGCAATACAATAGGGGGCAGATTTACAAGCCCCTTGCGCCTCTTTTACGCCACTGTTAGGTCACTTTAGAGACGCAGCAGCGGCGCAAAAGAGGCAATATTCTGTGGGGTATTTACAACTTGACGCATCTGGGAGAGGGGCCACGTTGTAAAGCCCTGCGGCAGAAGTAGGCTTTCCGGCGCACGGGGGGTGGGCGTTCCAGCGCAGGAACGCCTTCTAAAAGAGGCTGAGTGAAATCTACAAGATTTCACTCAGTCACTTTTAAGCCCATGCTGCGTCAAAACCCTGCGCCTGCTTGAAGCAGGCGTAAGGATTGACACAGCATTTGAAAGATAGGGCACCCCGGAGCCTTGCGACGCAACTCCAGCAATGCACCACTTTTACAGCACAGATGCGTCACGCATCTGTCCACTTTTTGCCCATTGGTGTGCTGCACAATAACCGCACAATAACTGGTGCACCCCTGCACTGGCGCATGCCTGCTGATATGCAGGGATGCGCCAGTAATTGTAAATCTGCCCCTAGGTCTCGCTTTTGCCAAACTTTGACCTATTGTAAATTACAAAGCCTTTTAATAATATAAAAGGCATTACCATTTACCAAAGCCAATAGCTCAAAATCTCGCAATTGCGAACCCGATTGCATTGCAAATGCTTGTTTTTTGTGCGCGTGGGTGCGTGCGATAGAGAGTCAGAGGGGCATATTACCAAGGGGGGGCGATAGACAATTATCGCCGATTTAGTGGCGATAATTCTATCGCCCCATTAGCAAGCTGTCGCTAACTGATGTTAGCGACAGCTTTTAGGCGCTAGCGAGTGGTTTGGGGCCCGCTTTGCATGTCAGTGATGTTTATTGCTAATGACATGCAAAGTGGGCATACCCTACCCGTTAGCGACTGAAAGCAGTCGATAACGTCGCTATCGCCTATTACAAGGCAGGCGTAGCGTTGGAAATATTTGCGCTTGCCCAGACCAGTTCTTAGTCATGTTATCCAATGGGAGGTGGATAACATGGCTAAGAGCATTTTGTCGCAAATGCGTGAATATCGCTGTATTCTCAGCGATATTCACACTATCCCCTGAAAATATATTGCTTTGGAGATAAACCTTGCTAATAGTAAGTTATCTCATCGAAAACTTCCGGCGATGCTTAGCGATAAATATCGCCAATCGTTGGTAATATGCTCCAGAGAGAGCGCGAGGGAGGGGGAATTGAAATATGTCCAGGAAACTTCAGGCGCAGTACCATCCTCTGTCACTAGAGGGAAGTCTGCCTGAAAGGAACAAGCTGTTTTTTTTTTAGGGGATATTTTGCATACCCAGAAGCCGCTACAACACCACGCTCACTTCCGTTTCATTATCACGGGTAAAATAGCCTTTTTATCACTTACATTGAGAAATACGTTTATATGTTTACAAATTGTGCTAAGACAGGATTACATTTGAAATAAAGATCAAGACCCGGAAGGTGACTGTAGTTTTCATAAGATATTTTTAAGATAGGACCAGGCAGTTGAACCACCAAATTGGGTATTCAAGATCAGAAAATATTATCTGTGCCGTGGTTCATTGTACTGAGTGTGATGATGATAAACGGACTAGGAACTAATTTTTGGAGAACCTCAACATGAGGTTTGCATTGAAGTGAATAAAGTTTCCGAGAATGAGCGAGTGAGGTTTCCGAAAGCGCCTGAGTAATGTATCGTGCTTTCCTAGAAGGCCCTTTTCATTCCCAGCAGCATCTTAAACTCCAGAGTCTCTTAGCACTGGGAATGAGAGCGACGTTTGTGTGTGTATATGTATTGCTGTAAAAACGTTACATTTGAAACCATGAATAACATTTCTAAAATGGCTGTAATTTTCATGAGTGATATTCATGATTCTGTCAGGCAAGAGATTTGAACTAGTCACGGTTTCTTAGATTGTATTTTCTTTCGTGCCGTGGTTTATTGCATTTCGCGTGGCGATGATGAACGGCAGAAGGATCTGAGCAGAGCGCGAGACCCACAATAAAGTAAAGGAGGTATATAAGTAAATTGAAAGAAACCATGTGGAGTTCTTTACATAAAACAATCTATAGATGTAAAGAGGGAGATTATCTTTACATTTTCTTTGTCTGTATTCATCTCTTTGTCCATATGAATCTCTAAATTTCCTGTGTATGAATCTCACCGAGTTGCATTCTGCTGCAGAGCGACCGAGGCGACGCCTCGAATTGAGGGCGCCCCCTCCCCACCCCGGCCGAAAGGCACCATATATTAAAGTAAATAAGCCCCATGGTGCATTCCTGCTCTTACACGCAGCGCACACCTGTGATGCGAGAATCCATATCCATCGATATCTATACTACTATTATAAAGAGAGAACTTGCACCTTTTGGCCAGGTAAACTCGGGAACCACAGCGCCAATCACAACACCCAATACAGCGTTGGAAAGGGCAGTTGCAGCAGAAGGACATGGGCTATGCAGACGCCCACTGTTAGAACTGGGGGTCTCTAGTTGGCAGAGGTAAGTACCTTAGACCAAGTAGGGACCCTTGCATCTAGTCAGGGTGAAGGAATACACACAGTAGATAACCTCCGCTCTCCCTCTAGGTAGCTTGGCACGAGCAGGCAGGCTTATCCCCAAGGCAATGTGTATAATAATTGCACTCAACACCACAATAATCCCCAATCCACCACAAACTGAGACCACACAGGTAAGTATATTTTTATAAAAATATATAACTTTATCTAGTTTCAGCAAGGTAAATCAAGCAGTTGCACGATAATCACTTCATTATGAAAATGATGCACTTAATCTTAATGGTGGTACGTAGTTTCAGGAAGTTCTCATGTAAAAACAAATGTCTCAAGTCTCTTCAACCCGGTATTAAAAATAATGCCACTGATTTATAATGGCTACGCTCTAAAAGCGAGCAGTCCAAACAATGCCAGCGTTAAAAAAATATGCCCCAATGATCCCCTGGCCTCAGGGACCACAAGCGCCCTCAAGCGCGTCTCACCCTGTTACTTGGAGGAGGGGGGACTTCTTTCCCCGTGCTCGCGGTGACGCTGGGCCCCCATGGGCACCTCGCGGGGGAATGCTCAGTACCGCTCCAGCCCGGCCGGTCTCAGGACGCTCTCCGCCCACTCTTGGTCCTTCAGAGAACAGCGGGGAGCAGAGACGGCAGGCCGGGGGCTGGAGCACTTGATCAGATCCCTCGGCGAGGTCAGGTCACTTCTTCCCGGGCCCGGCGGTGATCGCGGTGATTCTTCGGCTCTTCCAGCCGCCTCCGCCCAAGCAGCCAATCCCGTCGCGGCTCTCCAGGCGAGCCACCAACAGCACCCGGGAGTCAGCCAATGGCAGTGCGGCTCCCGGGCAGGTAAACAATGACGCTCCCCCACAACAGCCAATCCCGTCGCGACTCTGGTGAGGGGGCTCGGCCCTCTCGCCCAATCAGAGCGCGGCGGGCTCATTTTTCCACACGTAAGCGCCGGAGAGATGCAGGGCACTTCCACGGGGGTTACTGACCCCGGGCTGCGACGGTGTCACGGCCAGCAATTGTTTTACAGCGCTCCTTGCGCTGAAGAGGCTCACAGGTCTCCGGTCTGCCCCACACACGTGTCGATGAACACGTCGATCTTGGCCATGCAGCAGGCTGGGTCAGCGCGGCGCTCTCAAGCAGTATGAGGTTCCGTGACAATTGTAAGTGGTGTTTTTCGACTCACACGAATATGGTCGAGTCTGGTATCTATGAACCGCAAATGACGAGTTTAGTGGGTGTACGCAGTTTCGCTGTGCTAACCTAAACCGTTCGCCTGTTACGTGGGTTTTTCTATCTGTACCCACGGGTTCCATCTTAGATACAGCATCCATTTTGTCTCTTGCCCTCAAGTAGCCAGCGAACGGACGTTGTCCGCTTCGCGACCCTGGGATTCCCAAGATATCTGCGGAAGACACATGTCCTTTGAAAGTGTCTTTATGATGAGGGGGATGATACTGTAAGGCAGATGGCTCCGCTCGAGGCTCATCCTGCCGTGCCGGTTTATTGTCTCAGCCGTGCATCTCATTAGGCACGTCCCTTTGATGCCTGTAGCTCGTGTTTCCCGATACCCCCCCTTTTACACCCTTTCCAATCTCCCCACTGTTTCCATCTTCCTCTGCACCTGCCCTTGTTCCTTCTTCGATCCGTTTTTCTACTGATTGGAATGTACTAATGGTGGGAAGATGGGTTTTTACAGTTGGGAACCGCCAAATGTTTCCGCACTTATGTTCCGGACCTTGAATGTATCAAACTGACCAAAGCGACCCCTCTGGGGGATAATTATGGGAACCAAGTTGTAAACCTTTGTGTACCATGTAAACCTATGGGATAATTGTGTATAAAAGGAGCGATCCACAGAACCAATTTGAAGCAGTCTCCCCGAACTACACTCGTTGTACTTCTTGTGACTTCTGTGTTTCCCTGCAGTAAATAAACCTTGAATCTTTGATGCCGAAGGAAGTGTCCCGTGTCTCTGTGATTCGTACGCCGGAGCAGGTTACCCACGAAGGTTTCAGGTGTTGTCCCCTGGCACCGCTGGGTCTTAAATAACCCAGTCCTTCAGTTGGCGCCCAGCGTGGGGCTGCATCAGTGGTACCGGTCCAAGCCCGACGATCGTGAGGAACTTCGTGTGAAATCTCCAAGGGAAGGTGCACTCCGCTTCATCGATCCTGTTGTCGAAACAAGTGGCCCGAAGACTTTTCCCGCGAAGATTCCCGCCTCCTGACGGTTGCGACGGACTGCTGCCCTGACTGTAGACCTGTTTTGGCGCCTGGCGTAGACCTTGGTATAGCGAGACGATTGACAGGCCTTCCTGGTGACGCCATCGATCTTTGAGTTAAGTATTTGTGGGTCGCTTCCAGAGTTCTTGGTTGTGGTTGCTTAGTTGTTGCATGGTTCCATTGCATTTGTGGTTCTTGGTACTTTGTTGTGATATTTGACGACTGCAGCCGCCAAAAACCGAGGGTTTTTGCTCTTTGCAGGGACTTGGTAAATCCCGTAACCCTTGACGTTTGTGAAACTCGGCTAGTGTGCAAGATGCCTGGTCGCAGTACTTTGTTTAGTTGTTTCAGACGTTGTGGTACGGATTCCCGACTGGAGGACTCGTGTCCGATACCTCCGGTTGGAACTCCAACTTATGAGCTGTACAGCAAACACGGGCTAGGCCCGATCACTTTCAATGACTATTGGATTCGCTACACTAAAAAGGACGGTGTCCTTAGTTGGCCACCTCATGGTAGCTTTGAGACCCCGATCTTAGATAATCTAGAGGCTAAATTGTTTGAGAAAAAGTCAAGGCCGGCCATGTTTGATGCCTTTCGGTTGTGGCGTAAAGAAGCCCGACAGAAAGAGATCAGACAGACTAAACGTAATCAGAGAGATGGTGTTGCTGCCATTGTAAAGAAAGCAGAGCAGTTTCAGCGTGATAAGAAGGATAAGGAAAAGGAAGTGTTTGATAGGCTACAGCGTATGTCCATAGATAAATGCTATCCTGCTTTGCCTACGGAGTCGGATAAGAAGGAAGAATCAGTTGAGGATCCTCTAATGTCTTATCTCATGAAGTCGCCACCTCCATATGTACAGGGTACCGCAGCTCCTATGGTTCCCCCTGTACCTGCTCCACCACCTATTCCTCAGCCTGTTCCTCAACCTGCACCCGTTCTTCCGACTGTTCCTGCTCCTTTGCCTACTGCTATTCCTACTGCTCCTCCACTTCCACATACTCCTGCTCCCGCTACTGCTCCTGCTCTGTTAACTCCTGTTGTTGCTTCCGTCTCTACTCCTTCTCTTGTTAGTCCCTTGTGCTATACTTCTCCGTCTACTCGTAGTCGTACTTCTCCCATTGCGGCTAGCTTCTTTCATTCTCTCGGACCTGTTTTGGGGTCCGCTGGTTCAGATGGTCCTCAGAGACGTAGTCAGCTTCCCGGTAACAGGGAACGTGCTTCGCTATACAATATGGCGATGGGTTGGATGACGCATTCTCTTAGAAACCCTCCACGTGCTGTACTTGAGACGTTCTGTCAATTCAATGTACCGACACAAAGATACGTGTTCGAAGAAATGTGCAAGGTTCTGCGCGATCAGATATCGGCCGATGCACCTGACGAGGTGTTGACCGCTTTGTCTGATCTACAGCTTCAGTTCTCGAATGGACTGATAGTGGATACTAATGTTCGACGTGCTGTTGAGCGGTTGTTATCTTTCCGTCCCACTCCTATACCTCAAGCCTTGTTCGTTGAGGACGTTGAGAGACAGTTAGATGCGTCTGGTCAGTTCCCTATGCGTGAAGTACCTCCAGTATGGATGCCAGCTATTCCTGGGGCTCAACCTCCGGTAGTGGCGCACTTCCAGAGAGTATGGATACATCTCCCATGGAAACGTTCAGAAGTGTTGCAGGTGAAGCAATCTTTGCCTGACCCTCGCAAAAATCCTGCAGGGTATTATAAGGAATTGTCGCAGCTCGTAAACGCTACGATAATGAATCTTGCCGATATTGATATGCTGTTTGGCAATGTCGTACCGCAACCGGTATGGGCTAAGATTCGTCAGGAAAATCATCCAAATGAATTGGGTGGTGATTGGGCTGCCCTTATAGCAGCGGATGGGTTGCAAACTGGTGGTGCTAAACCCGAGCAGTTGATTGCTGATCTCGCTCAAAGAATAATTACACTGATGAAAACTCTTATGCCAGCTATGAGGGTGAATTGGGACAAATTGTCAGCTTGTAGACAGAAGAAGGACGAGAGTGTCTCCGACTTCTTTACGAGATTTGAGGAAGCATTCATCGACCATAGTGGTCAGGATATGGGCACTGAGGGTGGTCAACGGTTGTTCGTGGACAAATTTGTCTCTAACTTATTGCCCGACTTGAGCAATAAATTAAAAAACTCCGAAAGTGCGTGGGCCGTTTCTACCTCGGCTCAAATATTGGCCACGGCACAGTATTATGAGAACAGAGAGAAAGAGGAGAACGACCGCGCTGATAAAAAGACGAAAGAACTTAAAACTAAAGTGTTGTTACAGCAAGCGTATCCTCCGCGTTCGAATCAGAATACTTCGCAACAAAATAGATCACAGTCGCATTCTAATCGATCACAATCTCGAAATGACTCCTCTTCCCAAAGATCTTCGTTAGGGTACAATCAATGTGCCTATTGTAGACAGGAGGGTCATTTAAAATTCAATTGTCCTGTTCTAAACGATCGTAATAGTGGTAACTCATCTAGAGGGGGTCGTGGTGGTTCTCAGCAGACATCACGCTGTAGGGGTCGTGGTACTCAAAATGACCGTGCAGATAACTCATCAAATTCCAATAATTGTTTCGATCAACGTGGATCATCGCAAGGACGATCTGCGCAATACAATGAAGACGATTATTACGTCGATCAGGGAACTGACGACAGTAATTACTAGGACAGCCATAGACAAGGAGAGGGAGTGGTATCAGTTCCGGTTGATCAGAGAGGGCCTTACGTCGCAGTTGCTACATCGGGCGTCGTTGAGCCTTTTCTGTTGGACACTGGTGCAGCGAAAAGTTCCATAATGCATTCGAAACTCCCTGGCGCACCTTTGTCTGGCTTAACAAATGTTTCCGTTGGATTCTCTGGCGCCCCCGTTAGCAATCCAGTTTCGTGCCCTTTGCCCCTTACAATTGGGCCTCGTGAGCTGCAAGCTCCGTTGATTTTGACTACTGGTTGTGGTGAAAATCATTTGGGCCTGGATTTGCTTAAACGTTTGTATGCAACTTTGTATTGTTCTCCTGCGGGTGTAAAGCTTACGTTGGGAGAGAGGGTTGTCTCTCCTATGTACTTGTCTCTCGATAAGCTTCCACCGGAATTGAGTTCTTTTCCTGCATCTTTGTTGGCAACAGGTCCCAATGATGTGGGCCTGCTTGACATCTCCCCTTATGTTGTTCAGCTGAAACCTAATGTGCGATTGCCACGTATTCCCCAGTACCGTATCTCTCTTGATGGTGAACGAGCACTGTTAGCGATCATCTATGATCTGATCGAGAAAGACGTTATTGAAGAGACTCGGGGAAACGTGTGCAACAGCCCTGTACTGCCCATTCTAAAACGTACTGATCCTTCGAAACCACCTGTTTATCGTTTTGTTATCGATTTACGGGAGGTAAATAAAATTGTGATTCCTCAGTTCCCCGTTGTGCCTGACATCACAGCGCTACTGACTCTGATTCCAGCTTCTGCATCTTGGTTTTCGGTGATTGATTTGAAGAATGCGTTCTTCAGCATCCCGATCGCAGAAGAGAGCAGAGACCTTTTCGGTTTCTCTCTTGGTGGACGCAGCTTCCGGTTTAAACGCGCTCCTCAGGGCTACTGTGAGAGTCCATCGATTTACAGTCAAGCCTTGAAGGGTCAACTAGATGCGTTTATGTTGCCGGCTGGTGCGGCCTTAATCCAATATGTCGATGACTTATTGGTAGCTGCGGATACTCAGGACATTTGCAAAATTGCTACGGTGTCGTTGCTGCAACATCTCTGTGACTTACATCACAAGGTGTCACCTTCTAAACTCCAATATTGTTGTCAAGAAGTAACCTATCTAGGTCACTTATTGTCAAAGGAGGGAAGGCGGTTGACCCCAGAGAGAATTGCAGCAATTGCGCGAATGACTGTGCCAACAACCCAAAGAGATGTGCGTGCCTTTCTAGGTATCACGTCGTACTGCAGGCAATGGATTCCAAATTTTTCATTGCTAGCGAAACCATTGGTGGCTCTTACGTGCAAAGATGTTTCATCTCCTTTACCATGGACGGAAGAATGTCAGAAAAGTTTTTCTGAATTACGTGATTCATTGTGGTCGGCCCCTGTGTTAGGTACTCCTGACTACAGTAAGCCGTTTACATTATATGTTCACGAGAAGGAAGGTTGTGCTTTGAGTGTCTTAACGCAACCTTTTGGTGGTAAACAACGTCCATGTGCATATTTTTCCTCGACCTTGGACCCGGTAGCTAGAGCATTGCCGAGTTCTTTGAGAGCAACAGCGGCAGCCGCGGTGTCCATCCGACAATCAGCAGGATTGGTCATGGATAATATGCTTACGGTGATGGTTCCACATGCAGTCGACACTCTTTTAAATCGTACGAAAACGCAGCACTTGACGAGTGCAAGGTTGTCTGGGTACGAGTTGACGCTGCTGGCAAGTCATATTCAGATAAAACGTTGCAATGTTCTGAACCCGGCGACTTTGTTACCAATTAGCGCAGAGTCAGATGAAATAGCAGAACACGACTGTTATTTGCGGACCGAAGAGGAAACAAAAGGTCGAGTGGACCTTAAAAACACTCCTTTGGAAGATCCAGATGGAACGCTGTATGTGGATGGTTCATGTTTTAAGTTGCCGAATGGCGATGTGACTACTGCGTATGCTGTTGTAACGTTGAATACTGTTGTTGAAGCTGCAAGATTGAATCAGAATTCTGCCCAGGCTGCAGAACTGATCGCTCTCACTAGAGCATGTGTGTTAGCGAAAGGGAAACGTGTGAATGTGTTTACCGACAGCCAATATGCATTTGGCGTCGCCCATAGCTTTGGACGGTTGTGGAAAGAGAGAGGTTTTATGACGTCGCATGGTACGAAGATTCAGCATGGTCAGCTTGTGAATGATATTTTGGATGCACTTACATTGCCTAAGCAGGTAGCGATTGTTAAATGTAGTGCGCATCGTAAGGTGACGGATGATGTTGGACGTGGTAATGCGTTTGCGGATGAGATTGCTAAGGAGACTGCCCGGAACCTTAGCACTCGAATGTATGTGACGAGTTCGGTTAGGTGGCCTACAGAGTCTAGCATGTGTGAAGACACTATCGAGAGTGTGAAAGCAATTCAGAATGAGGCCACCGAGACTGAAAAGACGAAGTGGAAAGAAAGTACGGGAAAGTTGGATGCGAATGGTTGTTGGGTTGATTTGTCGGGACATAAGAGATGGATGTTGCCGGATGCGTATGTGCTGGCTGTTGTGACAATGGCACATGGGTTAGCACATATTAGCGTGAAAGGTATTTGTAAGTTGTTGTCTCCTGTGTGGAAGAATGATGGTATTACGAAATGCGCTGAACGATTGGTTAAGAATTGTATGGTATGTATGTTGTACAACCCTGGTAAGGGAACCCCAACTCCTCCTGGTAGTTTTGCTCCCCCTTCATGTCCCTTTGAGGTGATCCAATTAGACTTCATCCATATGGAGCGATGCAATAACCTGAAATACGTTTTAGTTGTGGTTTGCGCGTTCTCCCGATGGATTGAAGCCTATCCCCTCAAAGACAACACTGCTTTGTCAACTGCGAAAATCCTACTGAAGGAATACTTTCCTCGGTACGGAATGCCTCGGATTGTATGGTCGGATAACGGAAGTGAGTTTGTGGGGAGTGTGATGAAGAGTGTGTGTAAGGGCCTTGGAATTAATCAAAAATTCCATAGCGCCAATCATCCCCAGTCAGCTGGTTTGGTTGAAGGGTATAATGGCACCCTTAAACTGAAGCTAGCGAAGATTCAGGCTACGACTGGTCTTTCGTGGCCTGACGCTTTACCCTTAGCTTTGTTGTCAACAAGGACAACCGTACACTCCCGAGTAGGGCTCAGTCCCTATGAAATAGTGTTCGGTCGTCCTGCGAATGTTTGGGGGGTCCCTAGACCGGGTGTGTTCTGTAATCTTGAGTATCCAATGTTGATTGATTATCTTCATGATCTGACTGCTAAACTGAGGTTAATTCACCAACAGGTTTACGAAGCATTGCCGACGCAGACGGAGGGTCCTGGCCACCAGCTTCAGCCCGGAGACTGGGTGGTGACGCGTAATTTTGCGCGTAAGAAGAATTTGGAGCCCAGGTTCACTGGACCCTACCAGGTCCTCCTCGCCACGAGAACTGCTGTTCGTCTAGAGGGCCGGAAAAATTGGGTACATGCCACCCATACGAAGAAAGTTCCTATACCGTTACCGGCAGACTCGTGGGTGAGGAGAGGCATTGCTTCAACTGAATCCGAAGGATTGCCGGCGTTTGTACCTTTTAGCGACGCACAACCTGTCGGAGAATCCTCAGTGCAGCAGAAAGACACTGTTGAACAATTGTCATCAAAAGACTCAAGACCAGAACATTCGACTGATCAACAGAACTCTGTTTCTTCAACGGATCCTTTGTTTGACGAACAGACACGTCCTGGGAAAACCCAATATTTTTTGCGATCCAGCACTAAGGACTAATAAAAGATTTCGTTCTGTCCCTTGACAACTGCATTATCCCGTTTTCCACGATCAGTCTGAACACCCGTATCATTGTAATTATTTTTGTATATATATATATTGAGTTTCGTTCCACATATATTTTTGCTTCCACAGTTGAGAGACATTTTGCATATATAATTATAAATAAAGGCCGTAGGGCCGCGCGTGTACTTCCTTCTGGTTAGTAGGTCTTGACACTAGGTTAAAGACCGTCGGTTCCTGGGAACTCCTGGGGATTGACTACTGCTACACAGAACGAAGTGCGTCAAGAAACGTTGCGGACGGTCATAGGGGATGGCGTTTTCAAAGCTGATGGACTTGGAAGAAGCTCAGGCACAAAGGTTCAAGTTACAACAACTTAGTCGTACCAAATGTTTTATGTTTCAAATATTCGTATTACTTTTGACTGTTTCTGCATTATTGGCGGGTGGGGTGTATTACACGATGTCTTACTTCTTACCTTCTGCCATACCTACTCCTACTTCTGACCCTATACTTACCTCCACTGCATCTCCTCATTCTTTCCATATCTTACCTGAACACGAGCAGGCTAGACGTGCAGAATTCTGCAATAATTCCTTTATTCAGCTCCTTCACCAGCACCAGTTAGTGGTTAACACTACTAATTGTTGGGTGTGTGGGTTGATGCCACATACCACGGATAAGGGAATTCCATATCTGGTTTTACCGTATAGTTCCCAGGGGTCCGCTCGAGCATTTCAAACAATGTTTCGAAGCGCACTAGATTCTTACCCCAGTCGAGAGCCACGTTCTCCCTACTTTGGCCCTGGCTCGTATCACAAGCCTTTGTCTATAGCGATCGAAGACTTAGATAGAGATATCTATGAGCCGTCGCTCATCTCGGAGGAAGAGGTACAAGCCTATAGGGTCCTGAGTAAGGTCGAGTATAGTGCGCTCACGAGTGATAAACAGCTTAAAAGCTCGCCTCCGATATGGGTCATACCCCACATTGGTAATTTTTGTCTAATGGGTCGTGGCCGAAGATCGAAAGCCCGACTTGGAGAGAGTGCTTGCACTGAAAATTACATTCTGCCGATGGTCTTGTCCCCTGTGTTTCTGGCTGCCAAGGGTACATACTTTGTCTGTCATGATCGTGCGTATGCATGGTTGCCCTCCGACTTTGTGGGCTCATGTTTTATCGCAAATCTGTTGCCTCCGACGTTCACTGTAGACGCAGATTATCACAAGACTAGAGTTGTGAGAGGCGTAATTAGCGAAGAGGACACTGCCGGTCAAGAGGCAGGAGACTTTTTCAAGGGTTTCCTCCCGTTTTGGGGGCCTATGGTTAATAGTAGGAACCTGAGACAGTTGACTCGAGTGGTGGAATCGACAGCTAATATTACTGCCAGTGCCCTTGGTAATATCAGCACAGAACTTCAGGCGGATAGACTCATGACGTTACAAAACCGTATGGTTTTAGACGTGATCTTAGCAGATCGAGGTGGGGTATGTAAGGTGATCCATTCGAGCTGCTGTATTTTCATTCCAGATAACGCTCCGACTGTCTATCAAGCCATCTCAAAGTTGCATAAAATCTCTGAATCCATACACGTGGATGTAGGGGATTGGACGCTACTTGGGTGGTTTTGGGGCCTGATGTCGACTTGGGGTTGGAAGATTCTGATGATTATCGGAGTTGTTGTGGCGTTCCTGTTCACGTGTTGCCTTTGTGTGCAGTGTGGTCCTGCCTTATGTGGCATCTGTGCTACTACGTGTATAATACCGCCGCCTGTTACCAAAGGAGCTCGGTTGGACAGAGCTATGCTACAGCAACATCTAGATGGTCTTATGAATATCGAGTATGATTCCGACTAGTGCTTGCCTACATGAGGGCAAATGGAGCGTCTGAGGTTCCGTGACAATTGTAAGTGGTGTTTTTCGACTCACACGAATATGGTCGAGTCTGGTATCTATGAACCGCAAATGACGAGTTTAGTGGGTGTACGCAGTTTCGCTGTGCTAACCTAAACCGTTCGCCTGTTACGTGGGTTTTTCTATCTGTACCCACGGGTTCCATCTTAGATACAGCATCCATTTTGTCTCTTGCCCTCAAGTAGCCAGCGAACGGACGTTGTCCGCTTCGCGACCCTGGGATTCCCAAGATATCTGCGGAAGACACATGTCCTTTGAAAGTGTCTTTATGATGAGGGGGATGATACTGTAAGGCAGATGGCCCCGCTCGAGGCTCATCCTGCCGTGCCGGTTTATTGTCTCAGCCGTGCATCTCATTAGGCACGTCCCTTTGATGCCTGTAGCTCGTGTTTCCCGATACCCCCCCTTTTACACCCTTTCCAATCTCCCCACTGTTTCCATCTTCCTCTGCACCTGCCCTTGTTCCTTCTTCGATCCGTTTTACTACTGATTGGAATGTATTAATGGTGGGAAGATGGGTTTTTACAGTTGGGAACCGCCAAATGTTTCCGCACTTATGTTCCGGACCTTGAATGTATCAAAGTGACCAAAGCGACCCCTCTGGGGGATAATTATGGGAACCAAGTTGTAAACCTTTGTGTACCATGTAAACCTATGGGAGAATTGTGTATAAAAGGAGCGATCCACAGAACCAATTTGAAGCAGTCTCCCCGAACTACACTTGTTGTACTTCTTGTGACTTCTGTGTTTCCCTGCAGTAAATAAACCTTGAATCTTTGACGCCGAAGGAAGTGTCCCGTGTCTCTGTGATTCGTACGCCGGAGCAGGTTACCCACGAAGGTTTCAGGTGTTGTCCCCTGGCACCGCTGGGTCTTCAATAACCCAGTCCTTCAAGTAGAGAGCAGCCAATGCGCTAAACAGGCAAACCACACGGTTTCACGATCTCTTCGCCACACAGCGGCTTCAAGGGGGGCACAGCAGATTCTTGTAGCCTTGGGCAACCTTTATGTTCCTGGGTTGCAGACAGGGAGCCAGCTCTTCTCAGGCCCTTGGAGATTCAGGTTGCAGACACAGCACCCAGCAAAGTCTTAGCAGTTTCAAGCAGGCAGGGACACAGCCCACAGCAAAGTCCCTTTCTCCTCCTCAGCTTCCAATTAGACAGCAGAACAGGTCAGCCCTTAGAGCACACAGCAAGGCAATCTTCCTTTAGTTCTCCAGCCGTCCTTCTTCCAGCAGAGGTTCCAGCTCATCTTCTGTAGTAAGGGGTCCTTCCCTTATACCCCTGAACGCCTTTGAAGTCCTTTGTGCAAGGGGGTCCTTGGCTCTGGAATGTTTCTGGTGTTCTTCTTCCTGACAGCTTCAGGGCCAGAGGTGGTCAGGCAGACACAGCCCAGCACTATCAGGCGCTTCTTTCTCCCCTTCCCCGGGCAACAGATGTCGCCTTTCACCCCTGGGCTGACTCCAACCCCCCCCCCCCCCCCCCGGGGCCCTGCAGCTCCTGTCACGCAGGCATTCCACACACAGGCCCAGGCACACAGAAAGGTTTATACAAAAGAACAGCCACTTTCTAAAAGTGCTATTCTCACCCCCAGGATCCAAAAACAACCTTCACTAAAAGATGTGTCATTTAATTCTGAGTTCAGGGATATCTTTCATGGATGTTCCATCTTGTTCCCATAGGAAGATAGGCTGGGATCCAATGGGACCAGCCTCCCCATGTTACCCTGGGGAGCCTTACAGCCCTACAGCAGTGAGCACACAAAGTGGCTGCTGCTCTCCACCAGAGCATGTTACCTGCACTAGTACATGCTCTACCCTATCCATACACTGCACCCTGCCCAGGGGGGTACCTGGAGCTTTCCATAGGGGTGGCTGATGTGCACAGACAGGGGAGGGTTAAGCCCAGCCAGTGGGGACACTGGCCAGTCGGACGTGGCAGTCCACTGACTGCACACAGGCCCTGCGCTGGCAGGCCTGAGACACCATTTTAGAGCTACTCATGTGGGTGGCGCAATCTGCGCTGCAGGCCCACTAGTAGCATCTGTCATCACCAGCCCTGGCACACACAGTGCACTTTACTAGGGACTCCATGGTGATACAAATATGCCAATCAGGTATACCCAATCACTATGACAATTTACAGAGGGAGCACTTACCATCTGACACTGATCAGCAGTGGCAGAGGGTCCAAAGCATCTAAATCAGCAAAAACGAAATCCAGCACAGCATCAAAAATACATGAGTCAGAGGCAAAAAGATGGGGGAAAACCACGCCAAGGATGTCAGGTCTAACACCCACCATATACATTTAAAATGTAAAAGAACCGTGCCAGCAAAGTAGTCCCATGTGGGTGTGTCTGCATTGTGCTGTGGGTGTTTGCTGGGGGCGTGACAATTGCTGGGGGCATTCCGTCACGAGTGTTGTTTTTTCTTCCCAGGTTCTATATATTCCTGCTCCCTTTAAATAGTAATTCAGTGGAGGTCCCATTCTCTTAGAACCACCCCAAGCACAGTTATGGGCAAAAATACAACTAAAAGACACTGCAAGCATTATGGGATAAGCTTAGCATAATTTTTAGCATTCATGAAAGGGTTTCAATGTTTTTGAATTTTACTCATCAGGGACATCTTGGGACGACGATGTGAACTGCAGCTTGATGTATAATATTTAAAATGCTATTGCATTTGCCTCATCAGGGATATCTAGGGATGGCGAAGTGAACTGCAGCTTGATATATAATATTTTAAATGCTATTGCATTCGCATCATCAGGGACATCTAGGGACATGAGGTGAACTGCAGCTTGATGTGTAATATTTTAAATGCTATTGCATTTGTCTCATCAGGGACATCTAGGGACCATGAGGTGAACTGCAGCTTGATCTATACTACTATTATAAAGAGAGAACTTGCACCTTTTGGCCAGGTAAACTCGGGACCCACAGCAGCAATCACAACACCCAATACAGCGTTGGAAAGGGCAGTTGCAGCAGAAGGACATAGGCTATGCAGACGCCCACCATATACATTTAAAATGTAAAAGAACCGTGCCAGCAAAGTAGTCCCTTGTGGGCGTGTCAGCATTGTGCTGTGGGTGTGTGCTGGGGGCGTGACAATCGCTGGGGGCATTCCGCCACGAGTGTTGTTTTTTCTTCCCAGGTTCTATACATTCCTGCTCCCTTTAAATAGTAATTCAGTGGAGGTCCCATTCTCTTAGAACCACCCCAAGCACAGTTATGGGCAAAAATACAACTAAAAGGCACTGCAAAGCATTATGGGATAAGCTTAGCATAATTTTTAGCATTCATGAAAGGGTTTCAATGTTTTTGAATTTTACTCATCAGGGACATCTTAGGACGACGAGGTGAACTGCAGCTTGATGTATAATATTTAAAATGCTATTGCATTTGCCTCATCAGGGATATCTAGGGATGGCAAAGTGAACTGCAGCTTGATATATAATATTTTAAATGCTATTGCATTTGCATCATCAGGGACATCTAGGGACATGAGGTGAACTGCAGCTTGATGTGTAATATTTTAAATGCTATTGCATTTGCATGATCAGGGACATCTAAGGACATCTAGGGACATCTAGGCACATGAGGTGAACTGCAGCTTGATGTGTAATATTTTAAATGCTATTGCATTTGTCTCATCAGGGACATCTAGGGACCATGAGGTGAACTGCAGCTTGATGTATAATATTTTAAATGCTATTGCATTTGCCTCTTGGGGACAACTGGGGAGAACGAGGTGAACTGCAGCTCTTTGTAGAATTATTTGGATACTATAATATTCACTTCCCACTGCTAATCTCGTCCCATAATGGTTTGCAGGGGCTTGATCTCAAAACCATCATCTCTCTCACTGCTTGCTGGAAGCTAATTTCACTTTTGTGAAATGACTATGGGGCATATTATCAAGGGGGTTTATCTCCGCTTTTTTGGCTTTAAAAGCCAAGAAAGCGGAGATAAAATTATCTCCCTATTACCTAGCTGCCGCTAACACCAGTTAGCAACAGCTAGTAGGAGATAGCAACCATCTTGGGCCCCACTTTGCATGTCAGTGATATTTATCACTAATGAGATGCAAAGTGGGCGTGCCAAGATGTTAGCGACTGAAAACAGTCGCTAACATCGCTATCTCCTATTACCAACTTTTGGAGATATTCGCGCTAAGCGGGAATATCTCCAAAAGCTAACACTTGCCCTGAGCAGTTCTTAGCCATGTTATCCAATGGGAGGTGGATAACATGGCTAAGAGCATTAGCTCGCTAATGCATGAATATCGCGGACTTTTCAGCGATATCCATGCTTTGCGGCGATTTTTACCGCATTTGCGTTAAACCTTGGTAATACCAAGGTTTATTTGCGGTAACAAATCACAGCAGCGCTGCGGTAATTTTTTGTCTCTAACCAAGCAATAGCGATAATTGTCGCTATTGCTTGGTAATATGCCCCTATATGCATTTTAGCATGTAGAAATACTTGTTATTTTAGCTTGAATATATGAGGTTTCTGTTTTAATAATTGGAAATCTGACGGAACGAAATATTGCGGATTTATTGTACCAAGTTCGCGTCAATTCCGCCCACCCCTACTTTAAATACCCCTGCACCCCATAATCATAACCCACCTTTACTCTATAAAATACCCCAACACCCTTAAACACTAACCCATCTTAACCCTATAAATATACCCTGTACCCCAAAACCCAAACCTATCCCTGAACCCTAAAAATACCCCTGTACCTCAAAACCCAAACCTACCCCTGAACCCTAAAATACCCCTGTACCCCAAAACCCAAACCTACCCCTGAACCCTAAAATACCCCTGTACCCCAAAACCCAAACCTAGCACAGAACCCTAAAATACCCCTGTATCCCAAAACCCAAACCTAGCCCTGAACCCTAAAAATACCTCTGTACCCCAAAACTCAAACCTAGCCCTGAACCCTTAAAATACCCCTGTACCCGAAAACCCAAACCTACCCCTGAAACTTAAAAATACCCCTATACCCAACACCCAAACCTAGCCCTGAACCCTAAAAATACCCCTGTAACCCATAACCCAAAACTATATCTGAACCATTAAAATACCCAAACACCCCAAAACATATACCTCAGTACCCCAAAACATATATATCCCTACACCCATACTTGCCTTATCCAAACATTTTTAAAAAACATGCTTTTACCATTCATGCATTTACAACGAATTTCGTTCTAAATGTATGCGTGGTAAAAGCATATAAAATGTAATGCCATGCGTTATAATGGCATTGCGGAGTCATGGTACTTTCGTAATGAAAGTATGCAGAGTGATGGTATGCGGAAAGAAATTTGCGGAATAATGGGTGTTTACCCTCCCCGGAAGTACATTGGTGGCACGGCGGCCCACATCTCCAGCAACATACTCATATTTTTTCACCACCAATTGGAAAAATGCACAGGTCTCTCTCATTGATGCCCAGCACCGACATACACTTTTAGACACACCTCCCACCACAAGTTCTAGAATTGCGAACTTTAGAGATGGGGAGCTACGTTAGAATCTCGGCATCAGCTCAATATCCTGTGATTCCAGGCAAATCGCTTTGTCTCCCCGTGCCTACCACAAATCAATGTGTTCTTCTGTAATGTAAATTGTGCTCATGCCATGTTGTCGAGTTCGCGCTATATAATATTGCAAGGAAAATAACGTAGGGAAACTCGAGTTCACACACTACTGAACGCGCACTCTTAAGTGCATCAGCAGTGCACTGTGAATCAGAGCATTTCACAGGCCTGTCACAGATAAGAAATGCTATCAAAATGAAATCCTACGAAACAATATACTACTGGCCGGCAGCAATTCATACCCGGACAACGTCGGGACGGGCTGCTAGTCTATCTATACTACTATTATGAAGAGAAAACTTGCACATTTTGGCCAGGTAAACTCGGGAACCACAGCACCAATCACAACACCCAATACAGCGTTGGAAAGTGCAGTTGCAGCAAAAGGACATAGGCTATGCAGACGCCCACCATATACATTTAAAAAGTAAAAGAACCGTGCCAGCAAAGTAGTCCTTTGTGGGCGTGTCTGCGTTGTGCTGTGGGCTTGTGCTGGGGGGGCGTGACAATCGCTGTGGGCATTCCGTCACGAGTGGTTTTTTTTCTTATCAGGTACTATACATTCCTGCTCCCTTTAAATAGTAATTCAGTTGAGGTCCCATTCTCTTAGAACCACCCCAAGCACAGTTATGAAACAGTACCTCTCTGTCAACATCCCTCTATCCACCTGCACGAGTGGATTGATAACAATGAGGAAGGGACTGACATCACGAGTCGGCGGAACTACAAAAATGGCTGCCGTGATGTCATTTTGTAATCCCGCAGAGTGATTTTCCCTGCGTTTTGCCGTTTTTTGCACTGAAAGCAAGGGGTTGCCAGCTCCAAGAGCAGAGAGCTATGAAATATGAAGGAATAGGCTCTCAATAATAAGAGTGAGATATTACATTATGGGTACTAGCCTTTAATAATTAAAAAAAGGGGCTGATAAAGAAGATAAAACAAAGAAAAAGTAGTTCCCTTTGCAGAAACAATACTAAAACCCCAGTTCCTCCAGATCGGTGCCTCCCCCAAGCCTCAGGAGTGTTTGGTGGCACCGACAGAGAGGTAGGTCGAAGAGAATAGTTCTCTTAACAAGTAGTAGCAGTTAGTCTCTATTTTGAGTTACTAAGAAAGCTTGTTTGGGAGTATGAATTGACTTATGTTTGCACAGACTTTTGATTAACTAGGATGTCAGTGTGGTTAAGGAGTGCGATTTTGTTTTAGCCATTCAGGATGTGTTACAAGGGAAATTTAAGAGGGTCTCTGAAGCTGATTGGCAAGAATGCGTTAGAAAAGATTCAAGGTGGGAAGATTTAGTGAATTTTATTCAGAATGGTTGGCCAAATAAAAATATTGTCAGGTCGGAATTGATGCCATTTTACAATGTCTTGGAGGAATTGGAATTGGATTGTGGTTTCATTTTCAAGTCTGGCAAGTGTATACCGCCAGAGGGCATGCAGGACACCATTTTACAAATTGCACATGATACACATCCTGGTATTTCCTCCATGAAATGTTTGGTTCGATCTGTGTTTTGGTGGCCAGGCATTGACAGATTTGTTAATAGGACGGTTGGGGAGTGTCAAGAGTGTGTGTGTAAAGAAAGAATGCTAAAAGTGTATACTCAGCCACTTAAGATTGTTAAATGGCCTTCAGAGCCGTGGCAAAAAATTGCTTTTGATATATCTGGTCCTTTTAATATTCTTCCTGAGTCTTCACGTTATGCCTTAGTGATAGTGGACTATCATTCCAAGTGGCCTGAGGTGAAGTTTGTCCCTAAAGCCACCACTGAAGCTGTCATTAATTTCTTCAAGGAAGTGTTTACTAAAGAGGGTTGTCCTTCTGTTATGGTTTCGGACAATGGTGTTCAATTGACTTCTAGTGAAATGGCCAATTTCCTTAAAAATTGTAACATTGGTCACAGGTTAACTTCATTATATACGAACCACATGAGAATGGTCAAGTTGAGAGGTTTAATCGAGTTTTGAAGAATTTTGTGGTGGAGTCAGTCAAATCTGGAGCATATTGGGTAAGTGCTTTTGAGGGAGCGACTATGGACTTATCGCATTACACCCCTCACTATCACTGAGGTGAGTCCTTTTAAATTGTTAAAAGGTCGCAATCCGGCATCAAGGATGTGACCATGGTGGTTAAAGGAGAAATGTAATCAGTTTTTGGTGAACAAGGTTAATATGGATGATGTTGCCAGACGTGTGAAAAATAAGCAATTTAAGACTAAGGTGTGGTATGACAGAAAATGGAATACAAAATCTCAAGAATTTCAGGTGGGAGAGTGGGTGAGAATTCTTATACCGGGTTTGTTATCCAAGGGGTCTAATAAATTTAGTGATCCCATTCAGATTAGGAAAGTTTTCTCCAATAGCGTCATGACACAAGATGGAAAAATTTGGAATGTTAAGAAATTAGCAAAATGTCCTATCATGGGTAATAAGAGAAATCTATCTGTTAAGCAAAATGTGTGGTTTGATAATGATTCTATTGCTCATAGAGTGAAAGATACCAAACGTGTTATCAATATGCCTAAGAGATATGTCAATTGACTTTTGTTAAAGACTTTATCCTCATGTATAAAAGATATGTTATTTTGCTGTATTTTTAAGTTTTCTTTTCTTGTGTTTATCTCATTTTTGTAATCAGGGAGATGTGTTATATTCTTGTATTTACTGTCTCTTTAATTGTCATGCTGTGGTTGCATGCCAGTGCATGAGACATTTTTATTTCTGAGTTACTTCAGGAGGTTCTAGAGTGTGTTACTTAAGATTAGAGACTGTTGGAATTCATTACAAGCTGAACCTGGACTTTGATGGATGTTATTCGTGCTGTCATTAAAACCAAAGTATTTCTTACCACTTTGACTGGATCATTTCAACAGTACGACCCATTTTTATATGCGTAAACGGGTTTGCAAACCCGTTTGCGCCTGAAAAAACCTATTGAGCCATGTACATAGCCTATTTTGCGAGTCTCCATTTTTTTGTGACTCGCTAAATAGGTCTTGCAACTTGCTATTTGGAAGGAGCATTCCTTTCCAAATAGCGAGTCTCAAACCATGTACAAATGTTTTGCGACCGCAATTGCTGTCGCAAAACACTCGCAATTCCCAGCTACTTCAAGTAGATGGTAATGCATTCGCAAATGGTAAGGGGTCCCCAGAGGACCCCTTCCCCTTTGCAAATGCATGCAAAATTATTTTTCAAGGGCAGGCAGTGGTTCCAGGACCACTGCCTGCCCTTAAAAAATGAAAGAAAGATGTTTCATTTCCTTTTTTTTTTAAAGTATGGAAAACGGGCTGCATTTTTAAAAAATAAATTGCTTTATTTAAAAGCAGTCCCAGACATGGTGGTCTGCTGAGCTCAGTAGGCCACTATCCCTGGGAGGGCTGGCATTCCCAATGGGCTCGCAAATTGCGAGAGGCTTATTAATATTAATGAGCCTCGCAATTTGCGACCCCATTGGGAATCCCAAACAGTGTTCAACACACTGTTGTACACTTCAGTTAGCGACTCATAATTTACTACTCGCAATGTGTCGCCAATTGCGAGGCGCTAAATGAAATAGTTGTACATCTGGCCCCAAAATCCTTAGAAATGTGAATATTTGTTTTGTGTGCACACATGTCTTTTTCGAATTACTGTTTTAATATTTGAAATTTAAGTCATGCAAATTGCTTGGGGGTCCCCGGCTTCCGGTGGTGACTCAATGGGGGTCCTCAGGAGTCAAATGTTTGGGAACCACTGATCTAAGGTCTTGCGAATGTCGTCCGAGAAGGGACGCCTTCCTGCACATAAACAATTTTCCCCTGCACGCTGACACCCGTGCACTATTATGCAAGGGTGCCTGCATTGGTACTGCACTGCTAAGTATAGCGCCAGCGCAGGGGGAAACTCAAGGCTGCACCATATCCTTGTAAATATGGTGCAGCCTTGCTTTTCTGTAGTGGCAAAGTGAGGTATTCCTTGTACATATGCCCCAGTGTTTGCCTTCTAGGAGCTAGCTGTGCGAGGCAGTGGAAGGATTTGCCCCACTGGGCAATCCAGCTTCCTACAGTGTGCATGTGTGAGTATCCATCTGTCTTATGAGTATATGTGTGTGTGTGTGTGTGTGTATGTGTGTGTGTGTGTGTGTCTGTCTGCCTCTCATTTTACATCTCTGTGCCCGAGTGTGTGAATGTCTGTTTTCCGATCTTTCAATATGTGTGCATTTATATCAGTGTGTCTTTCTTTTATTGTGTTTGTGTGTGTGCCCATCCTTCCAGGTGTGGGTGTGTTTTTCTATCTGTGTGTCTACCTCTCATTGAATGCCTCTGTGTCCGCCTGTAAGTGGGTGTCTAACTGTATGCCATCTGTCAGTGTGTGTCTATCTAACATGGTGTATCTGTGTGCCCATTTGTGAGTGTATGTATGTCTATAGTTGTGTGTCTCTGTCATTTTATGCCTGTTTCGATCCATGTATTGGTGTGTATCTCTCTGTGCGCACCTGTGTGTGCACGTCTGTTTCCCATACCACAAAACCGACTCACTCTAAGGGCTCCATTCTTGACCTTGTTATCTCCAAAATAGATATGCTCACAGTTGTTGATCCTATACCAGTAGACTGGTCTGACCACGTCCTCTTCCCCTTCTCTCTGCACCTATCTCATTCTGTTACTCTTGACCAACCTAAAAGAACTACTACCTTGTTCGGCAATACCAAAAGCATCGACCATGACATATTGTGCAACACAGCTATGAGCTCACTTCCAATCTTAGACCCCTACTCTGATGTCAACGACCAGACCACCCAATGTCTCAACAGTCTATCAGCTATAATTGATAATGTTGCTACACTGTAAAGTAAAAAGAAAAGACCCACTCCTTCTGCTCCGTGGTTCAATAAATCTATCTACGAAGAAAGAAAGCACTTGAGGAACCTTTAGAACCTATGGAGACATTCTCATTCCATTATTAGAAACAAAAAGCATCCACCCCAGAATGGATGTATAATCTTGTTCTCCCAGGTCAAGTGTATTTCCTACAGTGGTGAGAATCACACAGCTTTGTTAAAATACCCCTCATACGCCAAAAGGGCCCTTGGTGTCATTCTTCATCCTAGGGGTCTTCCTGCCCCGCTGCGGGAAGGGCGTGCTACAACCTGCAACTATGCGGGAGCACTGATTTTTTTTAAACAAAACTATGTGTAGTGTAGGAATGTGAGTGGAAGAGTCAAGAGTGAGTGAAGGAGTGATTATAAGTTGAAAAACAGCTGACCCTTTGGGAAGAAAAAACTTTAAAATTCCGTTGGGCTGGTGTTATTAAAAGTGGGGAATAAGGTAGAGATACAGTGCTATAATGAGCAGTTACTTCGATGTCGTCAACATGTTTCGAAGCACTCCCCTGGCTTCTTCGTCAGAACCAAAAGGATCCCTTGTACACTCGAATATATATTCCAAAGGTAAGTATAAGAATTGTATATACAAGTAGATGATACTATGTGAAGTACATGTCAATAAAAAAGCATGCACTCTATACTATACCCCAATAGGTATGCTATTAAATAAAAAAATGTCATTACATTTTTGAAATAAAAGGGAAAATACCCCATCTGCCTGTGAATGGTGTGGGAAGGCGTGTCTATAGTCAAACAACTGTCAAGATCACTGCCTCTCCAGGAATCGGGATACTGCCTCCCCGCGGCTCCGTTGAGTATCCTGGAGAGGCAGTGATCTTGACAGTTGTTTGACTATAGACACGCCTTCCCACACCATTCACAGGCAGATGGGGTATTTTCCCTTTTATTTCAAAAATGTAATGAAAAATGAAATAGTTGTACATCTGGCCCCAAAATCCTTAGAAATGTGAATATTTGTTTTGTGTGCACACATGTCTTTTTCGAATTACTGTTTTAATATTTGAAATTTAAGTCATGCAAATTGCTTGGGGGTCCCCGGCTTCCGGTGGTGACTCAATGGGGGTCCTCAGGAGTCAAATGTTTGGGAACCACTGATCTAAGGCCTTGCGAATGTCGTCCGAGAAGGAATCGGGATACTGCCTCCCCGCGGCTCCGTTGAGTATCCTGGAGAGGCAGTGATCTTGACAGTTGTTTGACTATAGACACGCCTTCCCACACCACTCACAGGCAGATGGGGTATTTTCCCTTTTATTTCAAAAACTAGCAGCCCGTCCCGACGTTGTCCGGGTATGAATTGCTGTCGGCCAGTAGTATATTGTTTTGTAGGACTTTGTTTTGATAGCATTTCTTATCTGTGACAGGCCTGTGAAACGTTCCGATTCAAAGTGCACTGCTGATGCACTTAAGAGTGCGCGTTCAGTAGTGTGTGAACTCGAGTTTCCTTACTTTATTTTTCCTTGCAATATTATGTAGCGCAAACTCGACAATGTGGCATGAGCACAATTTACATTACAGAAGAACACATTAATTTGTGGTAGGCACGAGGAGACAAAGCAATTTGCCTGGAATCACAGGATGTTGACCTGATGCCGAGATTCAAACGTAGCTCCCCAGCTCTAAAGTTCTCAATTTTAGAACTTGTGGCGGGAGGTGTGTCTAAAAGTGTATGTCGGTGCTGGCCATCAATGAGAGAGGCCTGTGCATTTTTCAAATCGGTGTTGAAAAAATATGAGTATGTTGCTGGAGATGTGGGCCGCCGTGCCACCAATGCACTTACCGGGGGAGGGTAAACACCCATTATTCTGCAACTTTCTTTCTGCAGACCTTCACTCCGCATACTTTCATTATGAATGTACCATAACTCCGCAAGGCCATTAAAACGCATGGCATTACATGTTAAATGCTTTTACCATGCATACATTTACAATGAAATTCGTTGTCAATGCATGAATGGTAAAAGCATGTTTTTTTTAAATGTTCGGATAAGGAAAGTATAGGTATAGAGGTATATGTTTTGGGGTACTGAGGTATATGTTTTGGGGTGTTTGGGTATTTTAAGGGTTCAGATATAGTTTTGATTCATGGGGTACAGGGGTAGTTGTAGCGTTTAGGGATAGGTATGGGTTTTGGGGTACAGGCGTATTTTTAGGGTTCAGGGCTAGGTTTGGGTTTTGGGGTATAGGGGTATTTTTAAGGTTCAGGGGTAGTTTTGGGCTTTGGGGTACAGGGGTATTTTAAGGGTTCAGGGCTAGGTTTGAGTTTTGGGGTACAGGGGTATTTTTAGGGTTCAGGGCTAGGTTTGGGTTTTGGGGTACAGGGGTATTTTAGGGTTCAAGGGTTGGTTTGCGTTTTGGGGTACAGGGTTATTTTTATGGTTCAGGGCTAGGTTTGGGTTTTGGGGTGCAGGGGTATTTTTAGGGTTCAGGGGTAGGTTTGGGTTTTGGGGTACAGGGGTATTTTAAGGGTTCGGGCTAGGTTTGGGTTTTGGGGTACAGAGGTATTTTTGGGTTCAGGGGTAGGTTTGGTTTTTGGGGTACAGGGGTATTTTTAGGATTTAGGTATAGGTTTGGGTTTTGGGGTACAGGGTATATTTATAGGGTTAAGATGGGTTAGTGTTTAAGGGTGTTGGGGTATTTAAAGGAGTATGGGTGGGTTTTGTTTATGGGGTGCAGAGGTATTTAAAGGGAGCAGGGTGAACACACGGAGCTGGGATGTGCAGAACCTGGGAAGAAAAAACAATGAAATATTTGACACGACGCGCGCCCCGCAGCCGCCCACACCCCCAGCACGGGATATGAGACATGGCATGAAGTGCAGATTGTATAAACAACAGATGATGGACAGAATGCAGAACAATCTCATAGGTTCACCCCATTACAAAGATCTGGGCCAAAATCCATCAATTTTTTTGCACTCCACACCTCCTCAGCCATGACCCTGTACCTAAGAGTAATGTTCCAGGCCCTTTTAACTGCTAAGCCATATCCTTCCTGGATCTGGCTCACACATGCAAGGACTAATTTCTGGCTATCAACTGTTTTCAATCAGGATAGCTTGAATCTAGTGGCGTGGAGAGCATGGCACTCACGTCTGAGCATACCCAGACCACTCGGGGTGACAAATGCAGAAACAACAGTTGATGGACAGAATGCAGAACAATGTCATACATTCACCCAAGTACAGAGATCTGGCCCTAAATCCATTGTTGTTTTGCACTCGACACCACCCCAGTTCAGACATGGCCATATGCAAATCAGTCTTGACCCTGTGCCTCATGGGAACAGACCAGCCCAAAGGGTGGAACATACCACATGCCCCCAGCATTTTTCACGCCCCCACAGCACAACGCAGACACGCCCACAAGGGACTACTTTGCTGTCACGGTTCTTTAACTTTTTAAATGTATATGGTGGGCGTCTGCATAGCCTATGTCCTTCTGCTGCAACTGCCCTTTCCAACGCTGTATTGGGTGTTGTGATTGGTGCTGTGGTTCCTGAGATTACCCGCCTCAAAGGTTTGGTCTCTCTCTTTATTATATTAGTATTGATGTAATGAAAATTTTTTATTTAATAGCATACCTATTGGGGTATAGTATAGAGTGCATGCTTTTTTATTGACATGTACTTCACGTAGTATCATCCACTTGTATATACACTTCTCATACTTACCATTGTAATATATTTCCGAGTGTAGAAGGGATCCTTTTGGTCCTGACGAAGAAGCCAGGGGAGTGCTTCGAAACATGTTGACGACATAGAAGTAACTGCTCATTATAGCACTGTATCTCCACCTTATTCTCCACTGTTAATAACAACAGCCCAACTGAATATTAATGTTTTTTCTTCCCAAAAGGATTGGATTGGATTTGGTGTTTGTATAGCGCGATAGCTCCCTGCAGGCGTCCTAGCGCTTAGGAGTGGGAGGTGTATGTGGCAGGGGTTGAGTTATCTACTGAAGATAAGGGTTTTTATTTTTTTCCGAAAAGTCAGGATGTTAGGCTCTGAGTGAAGGGAGAGCGGAAGGGAGTTCCAGAATTTTGCTGCATTTACTGAAAACATTCTGCCTCCACTCCTCGCTATTTTAATCCTGGGGTTGATGGCTTGGAAGGCATGGGCTGACCTAAGCTGTCTGCTGGGATGGTAGGGGGTGATCAGGGAGTGGTTCAGAGTTGCTCCTTTCCTCCAGTAAGCACGGTGGGCAATACACATGCTTTTGAAGTGGATTCTTTCCCTCACTGGAAGCCAGTGGAGATCTTTTAGTTCAGATTTCACAGATTGGCAGCGAGGGATACGCAGGAGAGTGCGGGCAGCACAGTTTTGAATCACCTGGAGTTTTCTTAGAGTTAGTTGGGGGGCTCCTAGGTAGAGGACGTTCCCAAAGTCCAGCCGGGAGAGGATTAGGCCCTGGACCATGATCTGTCTTGCCTTGAAAGGAAGGAGCGGAAGTGAGAGAGCGCAATTTGAACGAAAAGTATATAGTAGCCATATTTAGACTTATATGTTATAAATGTAGGAATGAAATGCATATCGTAATGAAAAGTTGGCAACTGCAGCATAAGGGCCAATGAATGTGATAACCTGTTATAGGAAATGTAAATGTATTCGCATGATGAAATGCATTAAGTTTAGAAACCCCGTATACATGAAGGGCAATTGTATAGAAATGTGTATAAATGCTTATAAAATGTAGAGCGTGCACAGGAGAATTTGTGTACGTGTGTAACTTTAAATGTGTAACTTTACATTGGGAGAAGCGGCGAGAAAATAATGTGAAAAGATGTAAACGTGGATAAAGGTATAAGAGAACTCACATAAAGATGTAAACAAGGAAAATGCATAAGTTATGTTCTATGTAGTCGTATTCAATATATTTCACACATTTGATGTAGAATGTTTAAGTATAACTAGGGCTTTGCTAAAAATACGAATAGAAATGTATGCCAAAGGTTATGCTGTGTAAAGGTTTTTTTGTAGGAATACTGGGAGAGTTTAGGTCATTTGTGTTTCTAACCTGACTGACCAAGAGCTCAAAGGAGCATAGTCACATGAAATGTAATTTAGTGGTCTTGTGAAGGTCGTAAATAGCTTGATGTGGACATGAGAGCCGAGAAGTCTAGCACTTGTTAGATTTAAGGTGACAATGCCGGACGGAGCTTATTGCTCGAACGTGAGGAGAGACACTTTTAGGTGGACTATGTTTTGTCAAGACCATTCACAGGACCTAGCAGGGTCAAGTTAAGAGATATGGAGTTAAGGCCTTGTCTAAGTTTCTATGTTACCTGATCTGAAAGAATCAATAAATGTCAACGATGAAATGATGAAGATGACATCCAAAGGAGAAGGGTCAACTTAACGGACGACGTGAAGAGTGGACCAATGGAAGAAGCAGGAAGTTGACATCATCGGGGGAAGTCTGTGGTGGGCGTCAAGGGGCGTTCCACTCACACGGTGATTGTGTATTTTAGGGACAGCACCCCGGGGAGGAGGTAGCAATTGGCAAACAGGAGAGGGCAATCAGAGAAGGGCGAATTGCTCAGAGCAAGGGCGAGGGTAGATGCCTTGAGCAGATGCGCTGAGACATCATAGCGCAAGGGAGCAGTAGGCCGAGGACCCTTAGAGAGCAGATGGGTAGGCAGATAGGGTACTGCTTCTGAAACTTAAAATTTCCTTTAGAGGCTAAAGAGAGTTTGACTTCTTAGGGAGACAAACTGCTGACACCTTTTTAGTGAAGAACTTGCGAAGTAGGGTCGTCACATAGCATAGAGTAGGGACAGATTAACTTGATGATTGTTTTTGTCTTACTGCAGATGACGCAGAAGAAACCACTTCACACCGAAGCTTAAAGCAACTGAGATTTTAACTGATTTTGTATTTTGTATACTTTGAGATTTTATCCTGAGTGGATTGTATCGCAATTCAAATTAATCTTTATATAAACTCTTGAAACTATCATCAGTTGTAAGTGGTTCTTCAGAGTGGCGTCAGTTAATGGGGTTTGTCTAACCAATGCGGGGGTGGTCCTTTCCTCAATGACAGATAAAAGCGGTCCAAAACAGACGAATGGGATTCTTTATTAAATTTATCATACTCATAAATTGATATCAAAATCCCGTTCCCCGCAGTTGGTAGCAGAGGATGGTTATCTTCTTGAGGAAGACGACCTAGGCCAGGTTAGTTTACCCCAAGGTCCCTAGTCATCGTCGACCAGAAGAAGAATCGCAGCCGAAGACGGTGCTGATGGTGCGTCGAGAGAAAAGCAGCAGAATCGGTCGAGAGTGAGTATAAGGGTCATGCGTTGTAAGATTGCGGTGTTTTATGTTGTCCTTGTGTTGTAATGTCAAGCGGAGTTGTATGCCTGTAGTGTGATTGAGGGAAGGTTGTGAGCGCGCAACTGGATGAAATCTTATGTCCAGAGGACTTAAGTGGTTCGGGTGTATCGAACACCTAGAGTAATTTGTCTACCATTGAAAGGGGGTCATGAGGTACCATTGATTTCCCGACAGACCGATGATAGGGGGAGCGTATGTGTGAGTGAATGAGTAGCGAACGCTGGTCGTACGTCTACTGTGCGTAAGTAACCTATCAGTTGAGGCAAGTGTCCGACCGTAAGAGGAAAGACGCTGTGCCAGTTGAGGTAGCAATTACAGTTAGACTGTGGCCGTACAGTCAGAGAAAAGTGATCGCTTGGACGGAAGTAGTCATTTTTCAATGTATGAATGAAAACGCATGTGAAATCGTGAAACGAGTTGAGAGACGAGGGAAGCTGCTGAAGAAGATACAAGTGACGTCAGCGTAGAACCGTGCTGGGATAGGCTGATTAGCGAGAGTCGCACAGGGACTGGTGGTTGTTATCAAGCAAAATGAAGTGTTTTAAGGGTTTAGGGAAAATCTTTAAAAAGAAAAGGAGAAATTTATATGCCGGAGAAGACGCTCCACCAGAAGGCACACCAGCATATCATATGGCAGTAAATGTAGGCTTACATTCAATACTGTGGATTTCTGAGTGGCATAGGCTAACTGAAGGGCAAAAAGAGCTGGCGTTCCCAAGATTCGGAACGTTTAAATTAGAAGTTTTGAACCAACTGAAGGCGACGATGCTTTCAATGAGACCTCTACCGAGGCCAACACAATTTGAAGCTCTTGGTGTGTGGTTTAGAACAGCACACGAAAGGGGCGTAAAGAGGCGACAAGAAAGAGTGAGAAGATCGGTAAAGGCAATGCAGAATGCTAAATGGGACGATGAAGCCAAGAAATGGAGGGTGCAAAAGATAGAAGCGGACAAATTGTTCACCATGATAGAGGCTACGGGAGAAAAGAAACCTCTAGAACAGGAGGATGAGGAAAGCGAGACAGAGGAGGAACTGCTAGAGAGGCTATTGACAGACAGACCACCTCCATACAGTGGGGAACTTGCAAGTCCCATATTACCGCAAGTAGACGGAACTAGGTGGGGAGAGTATAAGTCGATCCCGGTATCAGAGTGGGACGCTACTAAGACCGTAGAGATACCCCAAACTAGTCCGGAACAGAGAGTAGTGGGAAGACTTGTGGTCCAGAACGTGCCAGAGACGCAATGCGCTAGGTCATACCAGATGCCGGACGCTTTGCAGGTTCCGGTCACCATAGGTCCTATTGTGTCAATCTATAACCCGGAAGGGGTCCAGCAGGATGAACAGGCACGGTGGGATAATGAAAGAGCAGAAGAGGACAATGGGAATGCCACAATGAATTCCCACAGGCAGATGCGAGCACCAATGAGTCGGAGTACCCCATTTGATTCCGCAACGGGTCCCAGAGTAGAACAGCGAGGTCGAAGAGGGTCAATGGATTTGAGGGGTCCTAAACCGAAAACCTATAAGGAACTAAGGGAGTACCTGAGAGAATGGGACGCTGTCGAAGAAGCTCGGAATAAAAGTTTAGAAACAGGATCCGAGTGGAGAGAACAGGATAACAGGATTCTCTCTCATTGTGGAGCTGGCGAAAGCAGCGCCGAGTGGGAGGGAAGAAGCCAAGAGAGCAGAAGAGATACCTATCCTACTGAGAGCAGCAATAAGCAAATGTGCGAAGACAGAAGTGCAGGGTGTGGCGAAGTGCCTCGTGTCACCTTTAGTGAAGGGGAACATAGGACACAGGAGTACCGGAATACCTTCAGGTGCACACACCATGCCCCAGGTGAGAATGCAAGACATTGGAGTCACGGAAATATGGAGAGTCGCGAAGCGTCTCGACATACATCCGGAGATAGTGGACAGAGTCACGAAAACATAGGAAGTCGCGAAACGTCTCGTCATTCTTCCGGTGATCACGAAAGAGATCACGGGAACATGGAGGGCCGTGACGGACCCTATCGTCTATTAAGTGACACCAGACAAAAAACAAGTTATAATGGGTTAGAATCGAACGGTGGATCCTATCTCACATCTGGAGAAACCGAGCTTAGAAATCGGAATGTAGGGTTGGGGGACGGAGCGTTATTCCACCATACCCCACGTGGAGATGGAAAGGCTTGGGATCTCGAAGGGTGGGAACGAAGAGGAGGAAGCAGAGCTCCTCATAACTCACCTGTGCTCAGGCGTAGGGCGCATAGTGGAGGTGAGAGGGATATGAGGGAAGAACATAGAACTGAGATGCTGAAAGCTGAAATAAAAGCAAAACGGCTTGATGTGATGAGTTTGAAGGCAGATCTGGATGAATTGATTGATGGTACAGTACCACTAGAGAGATTAAACTCATATACACCAGCTGAGATACTGTTCCTATCCAAAGATATTACTCGAAGAGCGAGGTCAGTTCATGAGAACTTATCTAATTTAGCAAACAGGTACATGGTAGACCTGTCACGTACTAGGGCTTTACAGAGCAACCATAGGCTAACATGCACGGATCAGGATTTGGATGACCGTAGAACGATCGCGCTGAAAGTACACATAAGGGAATTGATCGTAAGTATCAGAATATGGAGAGATCTAGATAGATGGGAGGAAAGATGGTCCAGAAAGGGCTCCGTTAGACGGAGTGTACTTGAGGGTTCTCAGGACACAGATTTGATGCGAATGGAAGCCTTCCCTTTGCGAGAGGTCGCGAATGGAAGCTACGTCCATGTGCCCTGGACTAGGGGGGATTTGGCGGCATTCACCAATTCCTTCCCAAAGCTTAGAGATAATCCTGTCGAATGGTATAAGCAGGTAGAAAGATTCGTGAAGATCTCAAAGGTACTGTGGGTCGATTTGAACACATTGTTCGACATCGTAGTACCCGGAGACTTATGGACAGCGTGCAAGCTTAGTGTTGATTGGCCCACTTGTGAGCCAACGAGAGAAGCCCGGACGAATGGTCCATCTCATAGAGTCATGGAAAAGTACGAGAGGGTAATAACGTGGCTAAAAGAGAAAGTGCCGGTACAAGACATAGACTGGGTAAAGATAGATCGGACTACCCAAGAGCCGAAAGAGACAGTGCATGAGTTTTACGAGAGGTTGCTGAAAGCATTCAAGCAATACAGCGGGTTAGATGTGATGGATCCCAAGGACATAGGACAGTTTGTTTCAAAGTTTGTCTTAGGATTAAGACCAGAAATATGCCTAATGATCCAACAGCATCTGATCTGTTGGCAGAACAAACCTTTAGACGAGATTCTGAGGTATGCAAGGTATTGTAGTGACGAGATAGACTCGAAGGCAAAGAAGCTTAAAGAAAAGCTAATGTTAGTGCAAATGCAAGCTGCTGGAAAGGATAAACAGCGACAGCAGGGAACAGGGACGCAGGCAAAGAAACAGAATAATCAGAGCAGAGACGAGGAAGAAAGACCGAGACCGAGAATGGATATCGAGACGCTGAAAAAGAAGACAAGATGCCATCAGTGTAACGAGGTGGGACACTGGCGACGCGAGTGTCCTTACAACGTTGAGACAGGGGAATTAGAGCAGGAGGAGGAAGAGGTTCAGAACAACGTGGTTAAGGGAGCCACAGTCCCGAAGGGCAAGTTTGTCAAAGGGGGGACTCAGACTCCTCGAGCCCCGTTTCCTCAACCACCTCGCATCACGAACGGAGGAAAAACCTACAGACAGATGCCATTGTTTGTAGGGGGAGAGGAATGTTACTACGTTGATCCTCTTACAGGGCAGCGGGCTAGTAGGGACGAAGACTGTACTCTAGGAGCCGCCTTGGAAGTAGATCAGAGAGGACCATACGTAGAGGCTGAAATAGCGGGATGTCCTACAACCTTTTTGGTGGATACAGGGGCCACTCGATCTACGTTGAGATCTGCGGTAGTCCCGGGTCTGCCAATGTCAGGAGAAACGGTACAGGTGGTAGGAGTTGCGAACAAAAGGATGACCAATCCCTTGACCGAACCAGTGTCGGTGAGGATAGGGAATTACAGTGACGAACATCAGTTCGTGATCTGCGATTCTAGTCCCGTGTGCTTATTAGGGAGAGATCTGCTGTGCAAACTGAATTGCACGATACATTGCACACCAGAAGGAGTAGAAGTGCAGACCAATGATGAGGACGCTGATTTTAAAGTCATGAAGTCGCAGGAATGCGTGGAACTTTATCCTACCTTAACAGTGGAGGAGCTCCCACAGGACTTGAGGGAGAAAGTGTCAGCCGAGGTGTGGGATTTTACTGGGGAAGAAATAGGATTGATCAAAGGAGTGGAACCGGTAAAAATCTTGGTAAGACTCAATGCTGAGTATCCAAGAACACCACAATACAAGTTGACACCGGAGACGATCGCAGGAATAAAGCCCGTGATCGAATCCATGATTAAGCAGGGAATACTGAAGGAGATCGTGGGAAGTCCATGTAACTCCCCGATCATGGGTTTGCAGAAACCTAGTGGAAAATACAGAATAGTACAGGATCTTCGAAAGATTAATAACATTGTTGTCTCGTGTTGTCCAGTGGTACCGAATCCATCAGTGATATTGTTTCAGATACCGTTCCAAGCTGAATGGTTCACAGTGATAGATTTGTGTCAGGCTTTCTTTTCGATACCGTTAGACGAAGAGAGCCAGTATCTTTTCGCTTTTAAGCTGGAAGATCGCGTTTTAACATGGTGTCGTATCCTCAGGGGTATACAGAAAGCCCATCGATTTTTAACCAGCTTTTAAAGAGAAATCTTGAGAGTCTAGTACTGCCCAAGAATTCAGTTCTGGTCCAGTACATAGACGACCTCCTTGTTGCGTCAGAAACTGAGGAAGCTTGCAGAGAAGACACCATCACCTTGTTAAATCACTTGGCTGAGAACGGACACAAGGTGTCTCCAAGTAAGTTGCAATATTGTAAGACTGAGGTGCAATACTTGGGCCACAGGATTGAGAAGGGAAAGCGGAAGGTGTCTCCAGACAGAATTGAGGCGATTATGAAAATGAACGCGCCTACAACACAAAGAGAAGTCAGGATGTTTCTAGGCATGGTTGGTTATTGTCGACAGTGGATAGCAAACTTTTCACTGAAGGCCAAACCTTTATTACAACTGACGCACAAAGGAGTAAGTGATCCGGTACCATGGGACAAAGATTGTTTGATGGCATTTTTGCAGCTGAGGGAGGACTTATGTCGTGCCCCGGCTCTAGGAATGCCAGATTACACTAAACCTTTTTTGCTTTACTGCTGCGAGAGAGAGGGATGCGCTTTAGCGGTATTAGCACAGGTCCACGGAGATGCGCGCAGGCCAGTGGCGTACTTTTCGGCTACATTAGATCCAGTAGCCGCAGCGTTGCCCGGATGTCTGAAATCCGTAGCTGCAACGGGTGTCAGCATTGAACGATCTGAGAGCGTAGTCATGGGTCATCTGTTAGAAGTGTATGTACCACATTCTGTAGAACTGTTAATGACAAGGACGAAGACTCAGCATCTGACGAATAGCAGGCTCACACGCTACGAGCAGGTCATATTGGCTGCCGAGAATGTGACCCTAAAAAGATGCTCTGTCTTGAATCCTGCAACCTTGATGCCACTTCCGAATGAAGTGGAAGATGAAAACTGTACAGAACATGACTGCCTTGATGTGACTGAACTATGCACCAAACCGAGACCCGATATCGTAGATGAGCCATTGACTGACCCAGACGAAATTTTCTTCGTTGATGGTTCATGCGTAAGAAACGATGTCGGTCAGCTGAGAGCAGCTTATGCAGTATGCACGATTACCAGAGTTATAGAAGCCGCTTGCCTGGAAGGAGTACACTCCGCACAGGTAGCTGAAATTGTGGCTTTGACTCGTGCTTGCCTAGCAGGCGACAGACTTCGAGTCACTATATACACCGATAGTCAGTATGGATTTGGCGTAGTTCATGATTACGGGCAGTTGTGGTCTCAAAGAGGTTACATGACCTCCTCGGGTTCTCCGATTAGGAATGGAGAATTCGTGAAACTCTTGTTAGAGGCTTTGCAAAAACCAATGGCCATAGCTGTGGTCAAATGTGTAGCTCATACAAAGAATACGGATTTTGTATCATTAGGAAATAAATATGCCGATGAGGTAGCGCGTTACTGCGCAGAGCAGGGATATTCTCACACTGATGCAAAAGTGGGGGGAATCCAGGAAATGACTGAATTGACCATGTTATTAGATACCGTAGATACATGGGACGAATTGAGAGCAGTACAGGGAAATGCACCAGATGAGGAGAAAAGGGGCTGGGAAACAGCTGGGTGCGAGAAAAGCAAGATGAATTTTTGGGTGTCTGCCGACGGAAGGGCAGTATTACCAAATGAACTCATTAGTCCAATGGCAAGAAAATTGCATGGATCAGCTCACATAGGAAGAGATGCTATGGTGAGAGTATTCAGGCAAACGTGGTTTAACCCTAAATTTAGAGTAGCGGCAGAAGCAGTGTGTCAGCGATGTACGATCTGTCAGCAACTAAATGTGGGTAAGAGAACACCAGTTACCTTGAGTCACATAGGAAGGTCTGGGGGGCCTTTCAATAGGATGCAGATTGACTTCATAGAAATGCCTCCATGCAACAGACTTAGATACGTGCTAGTGATTGTTTGCATATTTTCTAGATGGGTTGAGGCTTACCCTACACGTAGGTGCGATACACTTACAGTAGCAAAATTGTTACTTAGAGAGTTGATACCGAGGTTTGGGGTGCCATCCTCTTTGGAATCGGACAGAGGAACTCATTTCAACAGCGAAATAGTGAAAATGTTGTGCTCAGCTTTGAAAATTGATCAAAAGTTACACTGCAGCTATCGACCAGAAGCTTCAGGGATCGTAGAGCAAATAAACAGTACAATCAAGTCCAGATTGGCTAAAGTTTGTTCATCGACATCCCTGAGTTGGCCAGACGCACTTCCAGTAGTTCTCATGAGCATACGTAGCACACCAGATAGAAGAACAGGCCTCTCTCCACATGAAGTGCTAATGGGGAGAGCTATGAGGTTGCCATCGGTTCCAACTGCAGCGCTAGTGAACATCACAGACGATTTGATTTTGGACTACTGCAAGGGACTATCTGATGCCGTAAATTCTGTGTCCCTCCAGGTCCAGGCTGCAGAGGTTCCGTCAATACAAGATTTGTGCCATGACCTGAGTCCAGGAGACTGGGTCCTGGTGAAGAAACACGTCAGGAAGAACTGCTTAGACGTGCGTTGGCGAGGACCGTTTCAAGTCATACTTGTAACGAATACTGCAGTGAAGTGTGGAGGGCTGCCAAACTGGATACATGCCTCACACACCCGAAGAGTGCAAACACCTCCAGAAGACACAGCTCCTCTCTCGGATGAGAATCCGGCGGGAAGCGGAGAAGCCATAGAGGGGGAAAGCCAAGCTGTGGAGGTGATCGAAGAAACTGAAACTGTGTTGGAACAGGACGACGAAGGTCAGGACACTAGCGAGACCGAAGCCGTCTCAGGAGAAGACAGTAACTGGGAGACTGAATCGGAAACTGAACAAACTGAGAGTGACCAAGAGACGGGTCCTGGAACAAGGAGCAGGAAGACGGGAAACGACAAAGCCGTTTGGCCGGAAAGAAGAAAAAGGCCAAATTCAGAAGGAAAGCAAGAAAGAACTCTTGTCCCGATCGCTGAAGAGTCGGATCAGGAGGAAGAAACGACAGATTCAGGAACTGAGAGTCCACGAAGATCAAGAAGGGTACGTGTGCCCTGCAGAAGGTACGCCACCCCAGAGTGGACTTATCTAGCAGATGTATTGGGGACAGAAATCTGGGAGAGTGAAGAGTGTGAAGGTAACCACTCTCGACCCAGTCGTGACAGTGGAGATATGGATGTTGGCGCCTGGGCTTGAGACTGAGGGGTTACTGACTTTCACACTTCCCCGACCCCCACGTTTGAGTAAAATCCAAGATTTGGTGTTAAAAAGACTACAATTTCCAACAGTTGGTCAGCAAATGACAGAAGAAGAAGAAAAAGTTATTCGTTTTGAACTGTTAATTATTGTTGTGAAAGCTGCAGGTCCGACAATAATTGTTGATGCATAAAAGACCTTTTTGTATATAAGCTATAAAGAAGAAGATAACCTAGCGCCGAGTGGAAAGAAGAATAAAATTAGGGATTACATTTAGAGGAAGGAGAAGGGCTAGGGTTGTCTGCTGCTAAGAAGAGAAAAGACATTGTGGTGAAAAAGATACCTGTTAATAAAAAGCACTTTAAAGACTGTGAACGTAAACAAGTAACCAAAGACTGGAAAGAGAACTTTCGCTGGAGAACGGGGGACGCTGTTTTGATAACATGGAGAACGGCAACCTAAACAGAAAAGCTAGATGTATAGTAGGTACACTTATAGCAATAGTGATATTTCTCATAATCATAGTAGTAACGATATCTTACATGACAGGCCATGAAAACGATAAAAGAATAGCGAATGTAAAAATTGTAACGACTTTGAAACCTACTCTTGTGGGAAAGAAGGAGGAGAGCACTGTTACACGTGAAAAAGCGTTACTTGCAGATAAAGCTCGTAGATTACACATAGATGAGTCAAAGGGAAACTTTAGGTCAAATGCATATGCAAAGTTATTGTATGAATATATCGATGCCATGGAGGCCAAAGATTGCTACGTTTGTATGCAATTGCCGGCTTCTGTAGACGAAGGCATTAGGTATCACCATCTCCCATTGACTTATGGGATCACATGTAGTTTACTGCTTAGTATATTTTATGGTAGAGAAGGATTTGAGTACTACTTTTCAAATTATGATTCGGTACTGCCTGAAGTTCCGAATTATAAGCAAATGAATAAGTGGGACTATTACAAAAAGGAAGATAGACTAGCTAAGTTCTTTCTTCCTTGGGATACGCTAGATACATCATATGCACGTAGAAATAATCTGACTTGCAAAGTATCAGAAGTAGAGAAAAGGTTTATAGCACAAGTAGATGATCGATGCAGACGGCAGAAGATTCTAAAAATGTCAGGACAATGGAAAATAGACTGGACGGAAGAAGAGAAGGCACATAAAAAGAAAGGTAGTAATGGTCCAATCGCATTGGATAGGACGCAGAAAGGAAAGTTATGTTTAACTCGAAGCAAAACGTATTATGAGAGTGAATTTGTAGGTGAAGTTAGTTGTGAGCACTCTTTTAGGTTAGAGTACTACACAAAGGATTTTATGAAAGGGATGCAAGCTATTCCGAATGTATATTTTGTATGTGGGAGAAATGCCTACGTAAAACTTCCAGATAATTGGTATGGTTCGTGTTACTTGGCAATTGTCTTCCCCAAAATATATCATGCAAAGGATTTGGCGATAATAGAAGGAAAGGCTTCGAGGAGAACGAAAAGGGAAGTAGGAGATGCAGAAGTAGTAGGAGATGTATTTGGAGCGATGTTTCCATTGTTAGGTTTGATTCTTAACGATGTTAAGATTAGAAGGTTAGCGACAGTCGTGGATAGATTGTCTGCCAGCACTGCAAGATCTTTAATGTTAGTAGAAGGTGAAATGCAGTCGATTAGAGCAATGGTATTACAGAACAGACTTGCTTTAGATGTAATATTAGCAAAAGAAGGCGGAGTTTGTAAGGCTTTGAAAGTTCAGGAATGTTGTACTTATATTCCTGATAATTCAAAACCACTTGAGAAGGTTATCAGAAACATTACACAGATTCATCAAGAAATTGAAGATTTATCAAAAATAAATGTTTGGGAAAAAGTAGGAAATGGAGTAGGCAAGGTTGGAAGTTGGTTTGCTAATATAGGCAAGGGTATAGTCTGGTACATTTTAAAGCCTGTATTAATAGTAGTAATTTGCATAATTATATTATTAGGATTAGTAAAATTGTATAAATGGTATAGGTCGAACAAGTTACAAAGATCGATGAGAGACCAAGAAAGGAGACTAGCTGTTTTACAAGACCAACAATATAAAAGTCTGAGAACGCTTGAATCGATAAAAAGAGGAACAGATGTAACTAGTTCAGTATAAACTAAGTATTCAAATTGCTTTTAGTGATGACTCCTAAAAGTCATCAAAGGGGGGAACTGAGAGAGCGCAATTTGAACGAAAAGTATATAGTAGCCATATTTAGACTTATATGTTATAAATGTAGGAATGAAATGCATATCGTAATGAAAAGTTGGCAACTGCAGCATAAGGGCCAATGAATGTGATAACCTGTTATAGGAAATGTAAATGTATTCGCATGATGAAATGCATTAAGTTTAGAAACCCCGTATACATGAAGGGCAATTGTATAGAAATGTGTATAAATGCTTATAAAATGTAGAGCGTGCACAGGAGAATTTGTGTACGTGTGTAACTTTAAATGTGTAACTTTACATTGGGAGAAGCGGCGAGAAAATAATGTGAAAAGATGTAAACGTGGATAAAGGTATAAGAGAACTCACATAAAGATGTAAACAAGGAAAATGCATAAGTTATGTTCTATGTAGTCGTATTCAATATATTTCACACATTTGATGTAGAATGTTTAAGTATAACTAGGGCTTTGCTAAAAATACGAATAGAAATGTATGCCAAAGGTTATGCTGTGTAAAGGTTTTTTTGTAGGAATACTGGGAGAGTTTAGGTCATTTGTGTTTCTAACCTGACTGACCAAGAGCTCAAAGGAGCATAGTCACATGAAATGTAATTTAGTGGTCTTGTGAAGGTCGTAAATAGCTTGATGTGGACATGAGAGCCGAGAAGTCTAGCACTTGTTAGATTTAAGGTGACAATGCCGGACGGAGCTTATTGCTCGAACGTGAGGAGAGACACTTTTAGGTGGACTATGTTTTGTCAAGACCATTCACAGGACCTAGCAGGGTCAAGTTAAGAGATATGGAGTTAAGGCCTTGTCTAAGTTTCTATGTTACCTGATCTGAAAGAATCAATAAATGTCAACGATGAAATGATGAAGATGACATCCAAAGGAGAAGGGTCAACTTAACGGACGACGTGAAGAGTGGACCAATGGAAGAAGCAGGAAGTTGACATCATCGGGGGAAGTCTGTGGTGGGCGTCAAGGGGCGTTCCACTCACACGGTGATTGTGTATTTTAGGGACAGCACCCCGGGGAGGAGGTAGCAATTGGCAAACAGGAGAGGGCAATCAGAGAAGGGCGAATTGCTCAGAGCAAGGGCGAGGGTAGATGCCTTGAGCAGATGCGCTGAGACATCATAGCGCAAGGGAGCAGTAGGCCGAGGACCCTTAGAGAGCAGATGGGTAGGCAGATAGGGTACTGCTTCTGAAACTTAAAATTTCCTTTAGAGGCTAAAGAGAGTTTGACTTCTTAGGGAGACAAACTGCTGACACCTTTTTAGTGAAGAACTTGCGAAGTAGGGTCGTCACATAGCATAGAGTAGGGACAGATTAACTTGATGATTGTTTTTGTCTTACTGCAGATGACGCAGAAGAAACCACTTCACACCGAAGCTTAAAGCAACTGAGATTTTAACTGATTTTGTATTTTGTATACTTTGAGATTTTATCCTGAGTGGATTGTATCGCAATTCAAATTAATCTTTATATAAACTCTTGAAACTATCATCAGTTGTAAGTGGTTCTTCAGAGTGGCGTCAGTTAATGGGGTTTGTCTAACCAATGCGGGGGTGGTCCTTTCCTCAATGACAGATAAAAGCGGTCCAAAACAGACGAATGGGATTCTTTATTAAATTTATCATACTCATAAATTGATATCAAAATCCCGTTCCCCGCAGAAGGATCTTCCGGATGAGCCTCAGAATGCCCATGCAGGTAGCAGATAGTTTGACTGCCTGGTAGCTGAATGTAAGTGTATTGTCCATCCAGATTCCTAGGCTCTTAATGGTGTCCTTGGCTATGGTGGGGCCACGGATGGTGGCCATATGGAGTCAATGGATTTCTGCGGGGGTTTACCCAGTACCATTAGCTCTGTCTTATCTCTGTTCAATTTTAAATAAGACTGGGTCCTGCGGGCGCACTCTGCCTCCGTGCAGCCCCTCAGATCACTCGGTTGGGTACAGGGGTGATTAAGGGTCACCACCAACTGGGTGTCGTCAGCTTAAGACACTATTTGAACGCCAAATGGGCGGACGATCTCGGCGTGGGGGAGCATGTATATGTTGAACAGTGTGGGGCTCAGGGCGGAACCCTGAGGAACCCCACAACTGAGTGGTTTACTGGGCGATGTGACGTTGCCCTCGCAGACTCGGAAAGAGCGCTGTGACAGAAATGATTCGAAGCCAGGCCACTGCCCTAGAGGTGATTCCTAGTTCTGAGATTTTGTGCAGTAGGATGTCGTGATTTACGGTGTCGAAGGCTGCACTGAGGTCCAATAAAATGATGGCCACAGTACCGCCCTGATCCGCGATCATTCTAGCTCCTTCCGTCACAGCAAGGAGCGCGGTTTTTGTTCTGTGCAAGGGGAGAAACCCAGTTTGTGACACATCCAGTAAGTTGTTCGCTTCCAGGAATTCTGTGAGGGACTGGTTTACGCGTTTTTCGGCAATTCTGCTTATCCATGGCAGCAAGGAGATCGGGCGGTAGTTTCCAGGGTTCTTTTGATCTAGATTGGCCTTTTTCAGAAGGGCTGTAACTGTAGCCTGTTTCCACCTGGGTGGTACAATACCTGAGGATAAGGAGTTGTTAATCAGGTCTAAGATGGTGGGCAGAATGCCGGGGATTACTGTCCTGAGGGACTTGGCTGGGGCTGGGTCACTGGGAGATCCGGAGTTCACCTGGAGCATGATGGTTTACAGGGTGGCCAGGTGTTTTTTAACTTCTAATCACTCCTTCACTCACTCCTAACCCTTCCACTCACATTCCTACACTACACATAGTTTTGTTTAAAAAATCAGTTCTCCTGTGTAGTCGCAGGTTGTAGCACACCCCGTCCTATAGTGGGGCGGGAAGACCCCTATGATGAAGCATGACACCAAGGGCCCTTTTGTGTGTGAGGGGTATTTTAACAAAGCTGTGTGCTAACCACCACTGTAGGAAACACACTTGACCTGGGAGAACAAGATTATACATCCATTCTGGGGTGGATCATTTTTGTTTCTAATATACTAACTTGAGGAGGACGTATCCACCTCGTTTTGCTCTTCGAGCATTCCTCTTCACTCCCTATATTGATTGTTTACACAACCTTCTCAGTCCACCACCAATCTAGCCAATCTTTGCCTTGCAAGATCTGGTTACCACAAACACCTCTTCCATGAAAAAGCAAAACACTTTAGAACCCTATCAGATTCCGACAATAATAAACCTAAAAAGTTATTCGACCTTATCAAAAGCACCAACATCTCTCCCTTTCCCACCATATATTTGACCCCCCTAAGATAGCGGCAGAATTTGCAGTATTCTTTGATGAAAAAGTGAAATCACTTGTTCATCAGGTCACCCATCCAACCCACCCGGAGGCAGAACTTTGACATCATCACTGAAACGACCCTCCTTGAAAGCATTCTAGAAACTAAACCCTCTAACCATTCCATCGACCTCGTCCCCAGTGACATTGATATTGACTTTTACACCCACACACTCTCCTTCTTGACCAATTTGAGAAACCTTTTCCTCAACTAAGACTCCCTTCCTGCTGCCCTTTTAAACAGGACAGGTTAGCCCACTTATTAAGAAACCCTCTGCTGATGCGAAAGATCTCATCAACTTCCGCCCTATCACCAACCTCTCTTTTCTTGCTAAAATTACAGATAGTTGTGTGGTGAAGCAGCTTTCCCAACATATCAAGCTCAACTCCCTCCTTGACAAATTCCAAACTGGTTTTAGCCAAGTCTGCAGTACCGAAACAGCCCTGCTACAAGTGATCGATGATGCCCTGCGAGTACTTGACTCTAGTGAATCTTGTCTCCTGATGCTTCTTAACCTTTCTGCGACCATGGACATTGCAAATCACAGCACTCTTTCGAACACTTTAAAAATAAGAATGGATTTTGAAGGCGCACTTCTCAAATGGTCCGAATTATTCCTCTCTGGCAGATCCCAGATTATCAAAATAGCAAATTGTCTCTCCACTTGAATGGCTGTTGGACAAGGCGTCCCTCAAAGCTCGATTCTCACTCACAGAGGGCCCGATTCACAGAATGAACTTAAGACTGAATCCACAAATTACTACTATTTTGGTATTCACAGAATGCACTTACTACTTTTGGTATTCACAGAAGTTAGGATTTTGTCTTAAGTTTGTCTTAAGACAAACTTAAGACAGACTTAAGACAGACTTATGACAAACTTAAAACAGATTTAAGACAGACTTAAGACAAAATCCTAACTAGTAGTAAGTTTAGGATTGAGTCTTAAGTTCATTCTGTGAATTTTGCCAACATTGTTCAACCTTTACATTGAACCGCTGGGTATTCTCCTATAAAAAATCTGGGATCCATTATCACCTATATGCGGATGATACCCAAATCTGCCTAAAGGTATCTTCCACTCATGACATTTCAATCCTCAACACCACTCTCAACTCCATCCACCACTGGCTATCAATTCATCAACTAATGCTGAATCCTTCCAAAACAGAATTTCTTCTTTCAACCTCACTATCTCCTCCTCCTATCCAATCTTGGATGAACAATCTGAACATTCTTAACAACAAGCCTATCATTGTTGACAGTGCCAAATCTCTAGGCGTCATCCTAGACAAAAGGCTCAACATCAATTCCATCGCCAAGAATGCATGTTACCAGCTGCTCCTTCAGTGGGGGGGTTTGACGCTTCTTTCATGAGCAAGACCTTAAAACCTTGGTCTAATCATTGCTTCTTTCCAGATTGGACTATAGCAACTCTTTACTTGTTGGCCTCCCCAAATCCCACCTTTCCCCTTTAAAATCCATCCTCCACTCAGCAGCTCACTTCGTATATGGGTCTAAAAGAAATGATCATAGAACACCCATACTGTTGTCTCTTCGTTGGCTTCCTATTGAAGCAAGGTCAATTTACAAGACTGCCTGTATCACCCACAATGCCTTGCACACCTGCACCCCACGTTATCTGGCTAATCCACTCAAAATCCCTGGCAGCTCTAGACCGTCATGCAATGCAGAAAGCGTACTGCTCGAACCTCCTACCTTCAAAAGGGAAAGATTTATGGCTCAATCCTTCTCTGGTAATGCAACCAGAATCTGGAACTCACTTTCTCCATCCCTCCGAATCACTTCCTCTTTCCGGACTTCCAAAACAGATCTCAAAACTCTCCTCCTCCAATTGCACACGGCTGACACGAGACCCGAGGTAGACCACTCGTGCATTCAGAGTGATTTATCGGTCAAATTGTTTTAATTCTCTTATTGCTGCTATCTTCGCATTGATTTGAACCCTTTTAAAACTGTACCTGTTGTCCTGGGGCAGAGCTGTGTTTAATGCTCTGGGGGTAGGTGGGCTTGTTCTTTTACGCTTCTTGCACGCTAGACACTTGGGGCCCGATGTAGGTAGCCCTTTACCGATCGGAATCGGCCGAAAATACCGATTTTCGGCCGTTTCCGATCGGTAAAGGGCTATCGAGATGTAGGGGCACATTTTCGGTAATTTTACCGAATCGTTATCATTACCGAATCGGTAAATTTACCGAATCAGTAATATTTACCGATTCGGTAATGATAACGATTCGGTAAAATTACCGAAAATGCAATGTAGGTAGCCAATGTTCCATCAGCACATGGCTTACAGAATCGGTATTTTACGATGGAATACAAATCCATAGTAAAATACTGATTCCTGTGTACATGCACATCTGTGCATGTACACATGTGCCATGTGACAGACAGACGTGCCCTTAGGGCATGTCTGTGTGCCACATTGCACACATGCCCGTTTTGGGGGTGCTAGAGGGTGTCAAAGTGACACCCCCTGCACCCTTGTGAATTCTTTAATTACCGATTCGGTAAATACCGAATCGGTAATGCCTAATCATTCCTATGGGCTTCAAAGCCCATAGGAATGAATGGGCATTACCGATTCGGTAATAAATTAAAGAATTGTTAAGGATTCGGTAACAAATCCAGATGTTGGGACCTACATCCCATTTACCGATTTTGAAATACCGAATCGGTAAAATTCGGTATTTCAAAATCGGTAAATGGGATTTACCTACATCGGGCCCTTGGTCAGCAGTCTAGTTGCTGTTCCCAGCGCAGACTCACCTGCATAAAGGCGTGTGATGACGCACTGCAGCTGGGCTGACACGAGACTCGAGGTAGATCACTTGCGCACTCAGAGTGATTTATCGGTCAAATTGTTTTGACCGATAAGGAGTGCCCATCTGCGCCCTTCCACGCCCAAACGGACCCAGGGGCCTGAACCCCTGCATCTTTTTCCTCGAACCAGTATTATTACTCCAGTTCACAGCTCAGACAGCTAAACTGCACTTTGGGGACTACCTGTGTTCACTACATTCTGCCGGACAAGTTTCCCAAAAGATGTCCTCACTGTAGGCTTATTTTTCTTCTACCTTCACTGCGCCCACCTCAGCTAAGGATCCTTTTAAAATCGTTTTATTGAACTGTAGATCATTTCCCAAACATACTGCAGAGATCTGGATGCTCCGTAAGGACTCTGACCCTGATGTGCTGTTTCTTACGAAAACATGGTTCAGCTCCAGCTCGAAGCCAGATATTGCCCAATCACTCCCCCAGGGGTTTGTGATGCAGAGGGTGGACAGAACAACAGACAAGGGCGGTGGTATTGCTAATATTTATAAGGAACACTTCACTTGTCGCCTGCTAGGTAACCCCCTTTCAGATTGAGAGAATGCCCACTTTACCATAGAGTTTTCTCCACACCTCTTTTTCACGGGTATTCTCATCTATCGACGCCCTTGGGGCGGTAGGGACATTGGTTAAATGGCTGTTGGACGTAGCAGTTAACCCGGCCAGCGTGGCTGCAAATGTTACTCCCTTGGAGATTTCAATCTTCATTTAGATGATTTAGGACCAATAAATGCAGCCAAGTTGGCCAGAGATCTCGAGGCTTTTCAAATCCCTAAAAAACTTCTACACCCAACACATGTGAAAGGTCACCTCCTCGATCCAGTATTCTCTAATTTAGAGGACCTTAAAGGGGAAGATCTTATCCGTCTTCTGTTGTCTGACCACTTCCTTATCCCCCTTTCCTGGTCTCCACAGGTACCATACCCCCCACTCAATCCACACGGACCTGGAGCCGCTCCTAAGCCAAGTTCTCCTTGGAAAAGTGGAAAGGACCAGACCCAAGTCTGACCCCTGTCCAGTAAACGCCAAAGCTAACAATGGCATTTCTACCTTGATAGAGGAGTCATTGAATATGGTCCTCCCAAAAACACTGATGAAAAAGACTGGCGGGCCTCACAAGACCCCGTGGATTCCCTCCGAACTGCTGACTTTAAAACAGCATTGTAAGGTAATGGAAAGACCCTGGAGGAAAGACTTCCCACCCAACAAAAAGCTGGAATAAAGGGCAGCCATTTGCATTTATAAATCAGAAATAAAAAAGGCTCAGGCCTCTTATTACGAGGAAAATATTCTGTTAGCCACCAACTCTCCGAGAGAAACAATCATCATAATAAAAAAACTACTCAAAGCTCCCGTCCCGATAGAAGAACCAGATATCTCAGGCCTACGTTGCAATAAACAGGCCGAATGTTTCACCTCCAAGGTTCAGAATATTCTTGAATCTTTACTACGTACGGATGACAATGGTGACACTTCCAACAACGAGGTGGACACAGCCTCACATTTAACTGAACACCAACTGGAGGTTTCCCCCCCTTATCCTAGGAATCACTTCTTGCCTTGTGGTCCTTGGTAAAAAGTGCATCGCCCAGGGACCCTGCACCACAAAATATCCAGAAACAGGTAGCTCCGATAATTGCCCCACAATCACAGACCTGATTAACGCCTCACTGTCCACAGGAATAGTCCCCACCAACTGGAAAGGGGCTATGGTAAAAACCTTACTAAAAAACCTAATCTTGATCCTACGGACTTGGGCAACTATCGCCCTATCTCCCGTCTACCAGGAATAAGCAAGATCACAGAGAATTATGTTACTCATACTCTCTCCTACTTCCTCGAATCTCACAATCTGCTTCACCCCTCTCAAACAGGATTCCGACCACGACAGACCACCAAAACGGCCCTGTTAGCGGTGGTGGACGAAAGCAGAAAGATTCTAGATTCAGGATGGTCGTCAGCCATTATACTCCTTGACCTGAGTGCAGCATTTGCTACGGTGAACCATGGCATCTTGGTTCACCGTCTCAGGAACATAGGAGTAACCGGCACTGCGCTGCAATGGCTGTGTTCCATTTTGGAGGGAAGTTTTTTTCAGATATTCACTAAGGGCTCTTCACATAGCCCGACTCTTTTTAATGTTTATCTGGCCCCTCTGGCAGATGTTGTAGCCCCCTCTGGGATCCATATGGTGACTTACGCCGACGAGACCCGATTAATGGTAGCGTTAAATGAAGCAGATCAAAGGACCAAGGGCCTTTATTCTTGTCTTGAGGATGTATCAAACTGGATGGATGTGTCTCACATTAAGCTTAATAATGGGAAAACTGAGTTCATGATATTGGGCAACCCTCTAAGCTTTAAATCCAGCACCATGTGGGCAGCATTTATGGGTCCCACACCAGTCCCCAAGTCTGAAATCAAGAGCCTGGGCATCTGGCTGGACCAATATCTGTCCTTCAGGGTTCAGGCCAGGAAGACAGCAGCTATCTGCTATGGTCTACTTAGAATGGCTCGTAAAGTCCTCCCTCTCTTCCCTTTCCAAGCCAAAAAAATGCTGGTCCAATCGCTCATACTTTCCAGAATAGATCATGGAAATGCCCTATACCTGCGTGCCCTTACTACAGTAGTAACTAGACTCCAGACCGTTCAAAATAGTGCGGCCTGACTGCTGACGGGAGTTTCTAATTGGCAATCAGTGAAACCAGCACTCCATTCCCTTCACTGGCTCCCGGTTCAGGAACAAATCAGCTTTAAGGCCCTGTGCCTAGTACATAAATCCATGCAAGGGAATGAGCCTCCAATTAAATCTGCCATTGTAGCAGGATTTCCGTTCTCCCACAGAACTGTGCACAGAGATCTAGAACCTTGGTTAATTAGGGTGACCCAAAACCCACCTTAGTATCCAAATCCCCTTACCGAACTAGCTACAGTGTCTCATTGGTCGTAACAAACTCCCAATGACTTAGATAAACCAGAACATGAACTTAGGTTACCTCAGGTATCGTGGAACACATGAACACTCTTTCGCTCTATAATCATTTCAAACCAAAACGGGGAGTAAAAGAAGACACGTGCAAGTTTGAAATATTTATTTTTCAATGCAAGGTTCTCAATCGCAGTATCTTATATAATACCAGAATACATATTATAAAAATCTGAGTTATCAGCATAGTCACTAATCCATAGTAAGCGAATGGTGATAGCTTATTATAATGCAAAATTCTATAGAAATCTGTATCACCTATATTTCGCGCACCCTATTTAGCATACTATATTATATCTAAGAAGGTCTCATTTGGGTTTTAGCAGGGCGGGCCCATACCTCTAAATGTCAGTAGGAGAAGATCACATCATCAGCTACCAGCTCTCTGCATGCGAAGCACCATCAAGTGTGTTTTTGCATTCTCAGTAACTCTATCTTAAATCCGCTTAGAGTCCAATGTTGGCAACAACTGTATTTGTGTTATGTCTAGTGGTGCGAGGATCAGAGCTCCCAGCAACCTTGTGTTAGGTTATTCTTAGAGCGTTCGGCACCCACTGTTCAGACAGTGTACCAAGCACGACAGATATCAGAGCAATAACATATTATTCTCAAATAAATCACATCTTTCGTCTAGGTTGAAAGCTACAATAACAATTATGTGTCGTGTGCAAACTGAAGCCAAAGGAAAATATGTTGTTTAAACATTTAATAAACTCATGCTAACTTAACACAATATATAGAAAAGCAGCATCTATATGACACCCCCCCAATGATCCGATGACGGTCAAAAAATATAAGCCAGTACTAAAATAAAGGCATAACATGAAAGCAGAGTTCAACAATATTGAGCCAAGCTAAAAATGTATATAAAATGTTCATAATAATATGTATGCATGCCTATAGTGGCCAAACAAAAATGTAATATAAGTCTTGAACTTGAGGCCAAACATGAAATCATAGGCCTAGATCATATTGAAAGTTCGTAAGAAAAAGGCACCATTCAGAATTACTAAAAAGTCATGTGTCGTTATAATGAAAGTCTTCTAAGCCACTCATGGGTGGATAGAATATGCAAAATAGGTAGCAACAGCTTCCAACATGAAATCACTGTCATCATCTGAAAACAGTTCAGCCATCCAATTAAGCAATGGGAAAGAACATACGTGCTCCTCCAGCACCGGACCCTCTAGCAACATCAGAGGACAACTCGATGGGTTCTCAAGAACGCTATGTGTCAGAAACTCATGCGCTGCTGCTGGTATGTCCCACTGACCCATTAGTCCATGCATCGCCGCCAAGGCCATAATCCTTTCGCCAGAACAAACCAACTCATGAGCAACTACGGGGCCCATCAGGTGATTAAAATCGACTTCAGGAGATAACGGCAAGCAGAGACACAAATCAATGGCCCAGTCAAAATCGCAGCTCAGGCAATGAAACATAGGCTGGACACATGTGAAATAGGAAAATCGAAACGATAATCCAAATGCGTGCTTAAAGTCGCAAGCGGCAGGGTGCCATAGTAATCAAGCATCCGGTTGCGAAACAGTGGCAGAAGGGACTGAGCGGCTTCTTCGGCAGGATGGGCATCCATGTTTTAAGAAGCAGAATAATATCAAAACGCCTGCAGCTAAAGCCAGCAAAACAGGGAATCCGCCAAACAAACTCGAAAATATTGAATGGAAGAAAGCGGGGATGACACCAAAAATCTTTTCAAATGTAGTCACGAGACCACTGCTAACCAATTTAAAAAAATGAGCTAAGCCAGACGTGGAGGAGGCATTAAAGATTTGATGAACTAATTCGCAGAAATGAAACGGCAAGTCAGTATTTAAAAGTGCCTGCACCTCTGTGCGTGTGTTAGCTATGTGAAGGACATAAGTTTCACGGGCCGAGCTCAGGGCCACTTCCTTTTGGGACAAAAGAGCCCTTATTCTGCTCATACCAATGAACTCCGCTTTCAAGGTTGGGATGCGCGGCCAGATGGAAACACCTGAATTCCCATGCGTGGGCGGATATAGCACGTTCTTGCAACACACCACACGTTCTGATACAGTAACCACATAGGCGATACCGACCATTAACCCACAACACTCCTCGTTATTCAAAAGTAAATAACTACCGTTTGTCAATAATGTAAATGTGGGAACTATTGCTGGAACTGGCGTGCCTTTTAAAACACAGGCTAAATTAGGCCGGTCCTGATTACAAGAACCATGCAGCTGGATGTGTCTGCATATCAGTGAACGCTCAGGCGACTGTGTGCATTCTTCACCATTCAGATTCACTTCCTTTCCATCTTTTAGACATCTGTATGTGTATGGTAAAGACCATGCCTCATGGAGGAAAGTACTGCCTAGTGGTTCATATCGCCCTATCGCAATATACCGCATATAATTAGTACATTTATACAAAGCAAATGGTAACGTAATAACTCCATGGATAAGCCATGTTGCAGCAGCTGCCTCAGCAACCGAAAAAGGCAAATATTCTAACTTTTCAATGTGTAACATAGAAAATGATGCATCTCGCATGGAAAGCATGCGCTGCTTGTCAGTCAAATTAAATGAGGCAAATAGGGAGGACACGTTCATGTAACTCCAGGGCACGCGACCCGCCTTAAGAGTCTGTAGTGTCCATGCAAACTGCATTACAGAACGTAATTGATTTTGACCATGGTATAATACAGACACCTCATCATTCACAATGTCAACTACAGAAGATACAATATTGCTCAACGTGTAAATTCAGGAAGAAAGCATGTTAATACTGTTATCGACAACTGCAAGCACTTTTTCCAAATTCGCTTGGTCAATTGCCCTTATGCGCTTAGCAGCCTCAATTTGCGAAAATTTCCAAATTTCATTGTAAACCGCATAAATCCACCGTTTAGACCTACCCATAGCCTATGGGTAGGTCTAAACGGTGGATTTATGCGGTTTACAATGAAATTTGGAAATTTTCGCAAATTGAGGCTGCTAAGCGCATAAGGGCAATTGACCAAGCGAATTTGGGTAGGTAGCCTTTTATAAAATCATTTAAATCTACATTATCATTTAGCTGAGACAGATGTAGTTTAACTGCAGCTAACATGGAATGTTGTAATCAATTCTGACACAGTTTCCCCACAGAGTAAGTAGTGACAGTATAAACAGTTTCAAAACGGGGATCAGGTCTGACTTGTGTAAACCCCTCAGCCAAACCCAAAAAACGACATTGCAAGAATCAGCACTTCTATGCCACATCAGCCAACCCTTCAGATCCAAACTGGATACATTAAAGGATGAATTGTGCAATAGAGCTTGCAACTCACGAATGGACAATTCAGTATAATGCCCCATCCTGAATATTCTTCCAATTCGGGGATGATTGGTGTATTCAATTTTTTAGAAGTCTCCAATCCAAAGCATGTTGCCTGAGAAATAGTAGAATTTAGAAACAACATGTGATTCGGGATGAGACATGCACGGTGCAAAGCCTCAGTGCCTTGTACCTGCCAGTCTTTGGTACCCCAAACCGATTTAAGGTCAATTGTTCCTTTCCATAACTCGTAGCCATCTACAGCTAACTTGTCTAGCAAGGACTTCGAATACAACAATTTTGTATCGGTAAGTCTAACTTTGGACATGGACTTTTGTGTCATTTTGAAATAAAATGACTCAGGATTTGATTGATTAAAGTCTGTAAAATAAGTGTATTTTTTCAGAAATGTATTTGAGCTGCCTCCCAATGGAATTGGGCAATGTTCCCACTGCGTGTAATTTACAGCAACCCTCCTGGAATTTGTCTTATGCAGAAAATGATTACCATAATGTTGGAAGCAAAACAAATCACCCTAATTAACAGAATCTAAGTATAAATCCTCAGCATCAAAAGCAGCATAATATTTCAAATCAGAGAATAATGCTTCTACGGCCTGAATATCCCAATCATCAGAACGTATATTTTGTTTAATCACATCCCCCATGTTTACTCTAAGCACATTCGGAACATTAATTACTTCAGTGGGGCCATGTATCTTAAACCTAACCGCATCCCACACAATCCCATCAAGGACAGGCCAAGCAGTAATGTTGACTGTATTCAAGTCTCGTTTCAGTCTGTGTGCTGAATGTGAAGAGGAAAGAGGGGCCAATATTCCATTAAGGTACCGAATTCCTGTTCTTTCTTTGACATAGTGGCCATCGATCAGGCGGAAAAAATAAAACACAAAACCAATTGACATGAAAAGGTAAAATAAAAATAGAATCAACCAAATGTATGTCCAAGGGGGAATAAAAAAATGTTTTTTAAATAAAGTGGCATATTTTGCAATAGCTGAGGGTTTCTTTGAAAGTTCCGAAACAGAGTCAAAAGAGAATCTGGACTGGTCGGCCAAACGAATCTGTAAATCTGGCATTGATAAATCAGCAGGATAGGTGTATTTCAGCTCATCAATGTTAGAAACAGGAATAGTATTTAATAAAGGACTGGAAATAGCAGGCATCTCGAGGGACACCTCTGGTTCTGCACTAGAAGTTATAGCCAGCACAGAGTGCCTCACCATGGAAGGACAGGATACAGCCGGTGTCATGCTATGAAGAATCGGCCACCCTGTGTGTCTTGACATTGTCAATTGAGATAAATCTGTTTTCCTTACGACCTGGAAGTGGTAGTAATATGACTGTTCTCGTGCCCTTCACTCCAAGAACTCGAACCGGTGCACGATATGAGGGACCAAACTCTTTCTTGTTATCGATCTTCTCTCGAACCAGTTCTCCAACTTGGGGTAGCCAGCCAACTACCGGGATCTGCAACGCATCATCCGATGTGGAGGGCAAATGTTCCTTTGCTAGACTGTCTCTGGTCTTTTGTAGATCCTGTAAAACATTGCAATGTTCATCTATGTCAAAGGCCGCGGCCTGGGCCCTGCAGTCTATACCGTCGAGGTCAGGGACATACATCTTGATACCAAAGAGCATTTTGTATGGGGTCCGCCCACCCAGAGACCTTCTAGGGAGATTATTAAGCGCACGCTGCACGCCATTGAGATGGGCCAACCAGTTTCTGCCAGTGCCTATAACTCGAGCTGTCAAAGATTGCTTTAAGTCACGGTTAAGCATGGGCGAATTTTGCGGATCTGGCGTTCGCGAATTTTGCGAATTTGCGAACTCGCAATCCGCAAAATCCGCAAATTCTCGCGAATTTGCGGATTTTTTTGTGTTCGCAAGGATTTCTGCCAGTTCGCAAGGATTTCTGACAGTTCGCGAGGGTTTTGTAACAGTTCGCAATCGCGAACTTACATGTCGGCTCGCAACGATCACGATTATGTTATTTCTACGTCTGGTTCATCATCATAGGTTCCCAGCACCCTCTGTTTCACCCCTGCCACCCTCTGTTTTACCCATGCCACCCTCTGGTACATCAATGCCTTATGCCACCCTCTGGTTCATCATCACTGTAGATTATGGGGGGGGAAAGCAAGCACACCTGCCTGCTTCAACTGACATGAATTAATTTGGGGTTGATTTATTAATGTGTCACTGTTTTAAAATTCCAGTCTGGCACCTGCATCCTTATCTGTAATTTGCTTTCTGTTGCAGTGCAATTTTTTTTTCCAGGACCTTTGTGGCCTACTTGTAGCTATTCTATGAGCCTGCTGTGAGGGTCAGAGCAGGGTCATACAATTGTTGCAACTAGCAACTAAACAATTGTTGCAACTAGCAACTGAACTTTGGAGGGGCCCTTGTCAGGAAGCACTACAGGGAACAGTTACTAATGATGAGTTTGAACTTTTGAACCTGCTTTCACTTTTGCAAAACTCGTTTTTCTGCAGAGCAGCATTACAGCACCTTTAATGCCCCACCAAGCTTATATGAGAAAGTTGATTTCTAATCCAAAAGTTATCCAAAGAAAATCAAAAGGCCTCAAATCTAAAAAAGTGCAGGCAAATGTCAACCTGAGGAGTTATTCTGATAAAAATAATCATTTTCAGAAGGTCTATGCTGCTTGCTAGTAGATTTCTTGTGCGGAATTGCAATTTTTGTAATTTCGCGAGTGCGAGATTGTTGCTGCCCGCCGCACCTACATGTTCGCAATTGCGAACTTACACCGGAAAGAAAAAAAATCCGCTGCATGCGAATTTGCGGATTTTGCGGGAAATTCGCGAATCTTGCGGATTGCGAATTTACCGAAAAACCGCAAAATCAGCGAGCGTAACGGATTTTCCGCCCATGTTTAGTCACGGTTCATTCGTTCCACTACACTGTTACCCTCAGGTCTGTACGGAGACGAAAACTTGACTTGGACCCCCAACGAAACCATAGCATCCTTATACGCCTTAGAGGCAAAAGCCGGACCCTGATCCGAATGGAAGGTACCACAGACAAAAATCCCTACAATGCCCCCAAAATCCTTAATGACAGTCCGTGAATCAGCGCTCCGATGGGTCCATACCCACACAAAGCGTGTGGATGAATCAACTGCTACTAAGATGTACTTACTTGCAGTAACAGAAGAAAAAAAGGACCGCAGTGATCTAAATAAACGCACCCAAGCGGTTTATTAGAAATATACAACTGTGTCTGAGGCGGACGCGCAGCAGTTGAAGGCTTAATCTGCTGGCAAACGTCACATTGAAGGACATAATCGCGCATCTGTTTGTACAGTCCCCGCCACCAGAACCTCTGTTGTAGCTGTGTTACAGTGGCTGAGACGCCTGCATGCGCAGACGCCGCACCTTCATGAGCCGCTGTAATCACAGTAGCCCTGCGATCCGAGTTGGGAATTAAACGTTCACCAACATCAGGAATTTTCACATAAGGAAGGATATTTACCTCCCTTCTCAGTGGCAGCAACAGCTGCCAAGATGTCATCATCTATCTTACTTTTGGACCTCGTGACTGCTGCAACTAAGTATTTGATACTGCTGACTTCGCCGCTTCATCAGCAAGTGAATTACCGACAGCGTGGACTCCCACGCGCTGATGGCCAAGAGTATGAATCACAAACTTTTCTTTAAATTCCGCCACTCGGACCGATCATTTTATGTTTTATTGTGCTACCTTTGGAATCACGAAATTCATTCTGAATCCAAAAGAACAAGTTTTCATTGTAAGACTGGACACAGTAGTAAAAGTCACTTACGATCAAAGTCGTCACACTAGGATCTGCGTACTCCAATGCAAGCTTCAGAGCACGAAGCTCTGCTAATTGTGCGGTGCAGTCCCCAAGCGTCTGCGTGTGCACGACACTGGACTTGAACTCATCGTTCACCATGGCACTGACCACAATGGCGCACGCGGAAACGTAGGCATGTTTAGAGCCATGCACAACCTGCGCCAAACCATCAGTGTAAATGATGCAATGTAAATCCTCCAACGGCCGCATTGCTAAAGGAGCAGGATGAACAAATTCATACTGTAAATACTCCTGCGACCGTAAAGTGGCGTCAAAAATAAACGTGACATCCTGGGACCTCAAGAATGCAGCCCATTGAATCCACCTAGGGTGCAAAGCTTTGGAATTTGGTACACTGGCTTTCGTAACTGCCTCCAAGGCAGGACACGGGGTAACAACCAACATGCGTTTTCCCTGTGACAGGGCACGTTCCTTGAGAATTGCCATCTGCACAGCCGTCAAAACTTTCTCCACAGTGGAAAAGCGCATTTCAGCCGAAGTGTACAAGTGTGACTTGTAAGCCATAGGTACTGTATCTCCTTCATTAAAAGTCAGGTACGTGAAACCTACCGTCCCAGGGACAATTCTTATCACCAGGTTGGTCTGGTTATCACAAGTCTGTAAATATTCAGAAGCGAGCAAATCAGCCTGCAAAGACTGCAGTATAGCTGAATGCTCAGGCAGCCAGCATGATTTGGAAAAAGATGGTGGTATCAAAGCATACAAAGGCTTGATACGCTGGGCATATTCCGGAATGTATGTTCTCCCGAAATTCAAAAAGCCCAGTAAAGATTGTAATTTTTTCAGTGTTGTTGGAGCGCGCAACTGTGCGCATTTCACCAGGAAGTGAGGAGCCAAGCCTTTTCCTTCATTGTTCAGTTCATAGCCTAGAAACAACACTGTGTACTCTGCAATGTGCGATTTTGCAAAGTTAAACTTGTAACCCATGTCTGCAAAGTTACAAATAATACTGTTCACTTGACACAGATGCTCCCAAAGTTCGTCGTCTGTGAGATATATATCATCCACATAGGAACACGCATCTGGGTCGACCCTCTCCAACAGAGAGACAATGCGGGCGGAAAATACTCCAGGACTATTCTCATAGCCCATTGGGAGACGCCGAAACATTTTTTGGACACCGCCGCATGTGAAAGAAGTCCATTGGGAACTTAGACTGTCCAATGAATAGGCATAAAAACCATTGGAAATGTCAAGCGTGGTTTTGAACCGCTTACGCACAAGACTATTTACAAGGGCAGAGCCGTGAGTATTCTGTACTGCACAGTTACGGCAATGGGAGTTTAAATGCCGGTAATCCAAAACCAAATGGTAAGAGCCGTCCGGCTTGTTTACAGTAAAAAGGGGGTTATTCATCGGTGACACACATGTTTCAATTACATCTTGATATTCCAATTGTTCAAGGATCGCTGCGACCGAAGCTTTGGCTTCACGTCGTATGGGATATTGAGGTTGAGGCTGCGGCTGAGACCGTAAAGGAATCTCGTGGCTTGGGGACAATTTATCCCAGCCACACTGATTGCGGTACACAGCCGGTGCAAGCGCCAGAGCCCACTCTTCTGCAAAGTGCAGCGCTTCCACTCTCGAAACAGTGTTCGCGAAACTGGGGAGGATTACCTCCTCCCCTCTCGGAGCTGCGAGCACAAAAGGTCGGGGCCAATCAGCCTCCGAAAGCAAAATGTCATACGTAGATGAAAGATTTTCCCAAAACACCCCTTTTATGGTACGCTGTATGTCACCTTCAATTAACAGGACAATTTCAAAAAGTCTATCAGGGGGAGCAACTCTTGTATCAGCTGTTTCAATCACAACATAAGTATCAGTCGCTGTCACCTTCAGTAGTGGACGTAGGGCCTCTCTCACTATGGTAATCTCCGCCTCGCTGTCCAGCAAGGTCAGAGCCCAAGTCAGATTCCGAAGCTGCGTTCTCACAATCTGGGGCATATCGATGCGCCGTTAAGGCAGCGACTTTTTTCTTGGCAAACTGCGGTCTCTGAGGCGTAGAGCCTTCCTGCTTGTCTGCACCATTGCGCGGGCGGGGCTGACCACGTCCTTGCTGGCCACCCTGGCCCCTGCCGCCCCCTCCACCACCTGTTGACGGAGCCGATGAGTCCTGAAAGGAACGAGGAGAGCGTTGGTCAGAAGCCTGAAACCGATCAGGAGATTTAATCATCGCGCGGTCGCGCAAGTCATAAACACGTTCCGACTGCGCAGGCAAGGGAGACGCAGGGCGAGATGTCTGAGCCTGTTGTTGCTTTTGCTTACCCTGATTTTGTTTTTTAGGCCAATTTTGTTTTTTATTGGTATTGGGCTGAACCGCCGCTGCCGAAGTCTGTCCCTGGGGCTGCTTTTTCTCATTCTCAGAAAAAGGCTTAAGACCCTTGGCATTGCGGCCAACCGTTTTATAAGCTGCCACAATTATCCTTGCAAACTGCCGGGGTTTTTCGGGTTCTGGAACCGCCTTTAACGCGTTAGCAACCTGAAAGTTCACTGCATCTCCCTTGACATTTGCAAGGATCAGATCGCAAATCACATCAAAGGTGCGACACAGCCGCATACCCAATTGAGCAGCAGACTCTGGTCCGTGGTCATCTTGAACACGTTTAAGGACCGCAGACAGATTGGACTTAGACTAGTGCCATAGCACCTCGAATAGACTGCTGCAAAAGTCTTACCCCAAGACTCACAGTCACAAAGCTCAGGGGCCAAATCCTTCGGCAAGCTAAGCGTTAGAATCCTGTGTTTTTCACCGGGAGACGTATCAGGAAACACAGCCTCCAGCTGGTCAAATTTCTCGGCAAGCCAGAAAGGAAAATCATCTTTATCCTGGGGCTTTTTGCCCATCACAGAATTCACCATGACCGGACTGATCTTCAAATTAGCCTGTCCTGCCGCAAGGTGCGCACCTCTAGGGGCCGCACGATGAACATTACGACTTGTGTAATGTACAAGCGCTCTAATCACGGCAATAGCGACAACATGAAGTCGCCTTAGTTCCACCAAGGAACAATTGCCGTGAAGAGGGTGAGGAGTAAACCCAGCCAAAGCGGGCCAATTAGTGCCCGGAATGGACAAAGGACCTAACCTCGGAGCGGTTAAAGAGTGGGGTAGGGCGCCACCAAACTAAACTCCATGCTGCCAAACATTAATAGGTATTTCCTGTGCTCTGTACGGAGCATATACAGCAGGTACGGCTGAGGCAGTGTACGAGTGGAACACACCAGAATTAGCGTCCACCGGCGGAAATGTCACCCACGAATAAAACAGTTCGTATGGGTAAGCATGTTCTGCACTCACCACCAGAACCACAGCCAAGCCTTCAACAGGAACTTCATAAGCCCGCAAATGATCACGCACCGCAATGCGACTATGCAGCGGGATGTCCACGGCTTGTGCCATGACTGCAAAGGAATATGAAAAAACAAAGAATACTTTGTAGCACAACTGGGTAGTAATTCAAGGAAACCGTTTTAGATAGATTCAAGCTTGAGAAGACCTATTTCAAAAATAGGTAGGTTTTTTCCGACACCACCGTTTTCTGGAAACGGGAATGCAGGGGTTATGGTTTGAATGATATACTACTCGAGTGTCATGATATAAGGCCAACAACGTATGGGCGCCATGTAGCAGGGTTTCCGTTCTCCCACAGAACTGTGCACGGAGATCTAGAACCTTGGCGAATTAGGGTGACCCAAAACCCACTTTAGTATCCAAATCCCCTTACCGAACTAGCTACAGTGTCTCATTGGTCGTAACAAACTCCGAATGACTTAGACAAACCAGAACATGAACTTAGGTTATCTCAGGTATCGTGGAACACATGAACACTCTTTCGCTCTATAATCATTTCAAACCAGAACGGGGAGTAAAAGAAGACACGTGCAAGTTTGAAATATTTATTTTTCAATGCAAGGTTCTCAAACGCAGTATCTTATATAATACCAGAATACATATTATAAAAATCTGAGTTATCAGCATAGTCACTAATCCATAGTAAGCGAACGGTGATAGCATATTATAATGCAAAATTCTATAGAAATCTGTATCGCCTATATTTCGCGCACCTTATTTAGCATACTATATTATATCTAAGAAGGTCTCATTTGGGTTTTACCAGGGCGGGCCCATACCTCTAAATGTCAGTAGGAGAAGATCACATCATCAGCTACCAGCTCTCTGCATGCGAAGCGCCATCAAGTGTGTTTTTGCATTCTCAGTAACTCTATCTTAAACCCGCGTAGAGCCCAATGTTGGCAACAACTGTATATGTGTTTTGTCTAGTGGTGCGAGGATTAGAGCTCCCAGCAACCTTGTGTTAGGTTATTCTTAGAGCGTTCAGCACCCACTGTTCAGACAGTGTACCAAGCACGACAGATATCAGAGCAATAACATATTATTCTCAAATAAATCACATCTTTCGTCTAGGTTGAAAGCTACAATAACAATTATGTGCCGTGTGCAAACTGAAGCCAAAGGAAAATATGTTGTTTAAACATTTAATAAACTCATGCTAACTTAACACAATATATAGAAAAGCAGCATCTATATGACACCATGATCCATCCCTATAAGACTAATAGGAAACTTCGGTCAGACGAGCTGCATCTGGCGGAAGTCCCCAGGATGAAAAAGGCCAGAAGTGGTGGAAGGCTCTTTTCATATGTAACGCAGCCAGACTCTGGAATTCCCTGCTGTTGTTTCTTCGCAGGGAAGCCATTCATCTTGTCTTTAGAAAACTACTGAAGACTTTCCTGTTCCCCTATGTTCTTCCTGCCTCTCTCATGTCTGGCCCAGCCCTAGGATGCTCCTGGCTAGCCATGTGCTTTATAATTGTCTCAAAAAATTAAAATAAACATTTCTTGTCCCTTACGGCTGTCTGGTACTCCCATGAGGTCAACTTTGTAAATATGTATTTTACTCTTGTTTTAACCTAACCCTGACACCTTTTATTTTTTATAATATAAATATGCAACTTGTTAGCTTTGTAGGTGCATATATGTAACTTGTTAGTGAGCTCAGCCTACCTTTTATACCTTGGTAACTGTGGGGCATATTATCAAGGACAGGCGATACAATATCGCCGGGTTTATCGGCAGGAAACTGCTGATAAAGCGGCGATAATGGCCTTGATTATATGCTCTATGAATTCCAATCGAAGCCCATGTTAAATGTGAACACATCTAACATGGGCTTCGATTGGAATTCATAGAGCATATTATCAAGGCCATTATCACCGCTTTATCAGCAGTTTCCTGCCAATAAAAGCGGCGATAATGTATCGCCTGTCCTTGATAATATGCCCCTGTATCCTGCCTCTCTCTATCATTGCATGCCTGTGTGCTCATCTGCGAGTGTCTCTACCAGTGTGTCGGCCTTCGTTGTATCTGCCTGTGTGTCCATCTCTATGTGTCTCTATCAGTGTGTCCACCTTTGTTGTGTCTAAGTTGCTTTTTTTTAAAACTTTAATACTGAGCGAAGCGCCTGCTTCAGGAACACTGCGCTCTGCAATACAATAGGGGGCAGATTTACAAGCCCCTTGCACCTCTTTTACGCTGCCGTTGCGTCAATTTTGAGACGCAGCAGCGGCGAAAAAGAGGCACCATTTTGTGGGGTATTTACAACGTGACGCATCTGGGAAAGGTGTCACGTTGTAAAGCCCTGTGCCAGAAATAGGCATTCTGGCGCACGGGGTGGGGGCGGTCCAGGGCAGGAACGCCTTCTAAAAGAGGCTGAGTGAAATCTCCAAGATTTCACTCAGTCACTTTTAAGCCCATGCTGCATCAAAACTCTGCGCCTGCTTGAAGCAGGCATAAGGATTGACGCAGCATTTGAAAGATAGGGCACCCCGGAGCCTTGCTGGAGCTGTGTCGCGCTTGCACGCAACTCCAGCAATGCGCCACCTTACAGCACAGATGCGTCACGCATCTGTCCGTTTTTGCCCCATGGTGCGCTTCACAATAGCCGCACAATAACTGGCGCATTCGTGCTGTTATGCAGGGGTGCGCCAGTTATTGTAAATCTGCCCCTAGGTCTCGCTTTTGCCAAACTTTGACCTATTGGTATTGTAAATTACAATGCCTTTTAATATTATAAAAGGTATTACCATTTACAAAGCCAATAGCTCAAAATCGCGCAATTGCAAAACCGATTGCATTGCGTTGAAAGACACACGTAGGGTCACTAGTGTTCTTCATTTCTTCTTTATTCAATAAGTCAAATGTAATACAGCGACACTGAACACAGCAGCAACCTCCACCCTTCTCCTTCAGCAACTGTCTCTCTCACCTACATTCTCCAAGCAAGCATTCCACACATTCCACACATGCACACACATACACGCGCTAACACACACACGAGGCATACCACGCGCACGACACTACATATACAACAAATACCACACACCCTCCTTCTCAATAGCTTTAGTCACCACCGGAAGAGTTACCCTAACTTAAAATCAGAAAACCGGACAGGTAACCTCCTTGTTCTATTACCACGGCGTAAAGTCTCACCTTCAGCACCAATATTGGTACAAGAAGAACCAACATCAACAATATCACTTGCTGTAGCATTACAACTACCTGTAGCATTACAACTACCCGTACTACCAGTTGACACCACATCCTTCATTAATCCAAAATCATCACCTAACATATATCCTCTACACATCCCTTCATCAATGCCACCAAATCGTGAGCCTACCACACCATCCCTCTCATTGCAAAAACTCAATTGCTGAAAATTCCACCTTTTACCATCTTCCAATTCTACTGCACTGCACAATACTTTCACCACTCTCAAGGGTTTTGACCATACACTTTCCCCCTTCAACACAATCCTAGGATTCTTTACTCGAACCATTTGACCTATTTTGACCAAAGGCCAACTACCTTTACCTCCATGGTACTGCTGACTGCGATCCTGATACTTCTTAACCTCAAATCTGATTTCTTTATCAATCTCGTTGTTATTGCACTGCATTTTATCATTCCTCTTCCTCAACCACCAAGGAACTAAACCAGAAAATGGTTTCCTACCTCTCAAAACCTTAAAAGGTGTTTTTCCTGTAGCTGAATGCGGTGTAACACGATATGCAGTCAACTTCTCTTGAAGAGCTTTCCGCCAGGGTAACCCTGCACTCAATGCCAATTCAATCACTTCCTTAACCACCCTGTTGAAGCGCTCAACCTGACCGTTACTTTCGGGATGATATAGTGATGATTTGATGTGTTTGATACCCATTACCACTAGAAACTCTTCCATATTTTGTGACACAAACTGCGGACCATTATCCGAAACCAGAACTTCTGGAACTCCTTCCCTTGAAAACACATCTTCCAAAAACGCAATGACCACATCTGTAGTCATCCCACTTACCATTCTTACCTCAGGCCATTTTGAGTAATAATCAACTAATACTATAGCATAACAATCCTTTGCTGCCAAAGCTGAAAATGGACCCATGAAATCAATAGCCACCTTTTGCCATGGATACTCCGGCAACTTTACCATAGTTAAAGGCACACTCAATGGCTTTGCCACTTTATCACTAACACCACAAACTTTACAATTCCTCACTAATCGATCCACCATGGAATCAACCCCTGGCCACCAAAACCACTCTTTAATCCTCCTTTTAGTACTAGACATACCACCATGCCCCATGTGACTCTTCTGAACAATGTCCTCTCTTAGACTAGCTGGAGGCACAATTCTGTCACCTCTTAGGACAATATCATTAACAACACACAGTTCCTCCTTAATTTTAGAAAATGCAGCACATTCGCCCCGTAAGTTAGACTCCCTTGGCCACCCATCAACTATAAACCGTTTGACCTCTTTCAAAACAATATCCTTGTCCATCTCACACATCCAGATGCCTCAGATATAATACTATTAACATCCTTATTATCTATCAAAAACACATCCTTTATAGTAAAAGCTATTTCACAATCACTATCAGTTTCAATTCCTGTCACCTCTACATTAGGTAATCTTGAAAGGCCATCCGCAACTACATTATCCTTACCAGGGATATACTCTATATCAAAACTGAACTTTTGTAGCTTTGAAGCTAAACGGGCTAACCTAGGAGTTAAATTCTTCCCACCTTCAGGTCTCAAGATATTCACCAATGGTTTATGATCGGTGCAAATTTTGAATTTTCTCCCCCACACATACATCCTGAATCTTTCAGCAGCCCATGAAGCAGCCAATAACTCTTTCTCTATTAAGGAATAATTGCGTTCCGATTTTGTTAACGTGCGTGAAGCATAAGCTACCACCCACTTCTCTGATTTAACATGTTGAGAAAACACAGCATTAATGCAATACCCAGATGCATCCACAGGTAATGTACATTCAGAAGTTGGCAAGAAAGGTTTTAAACATGGTTCAGTAACAATTTCTTTCTTCACTTTCTCAAAACACATTTTTTGTTGCTCAACCCATGTAAACACCACACCTCTTTTTAACAATGACCTTAACGGTTCAACTTTCGATGCATAATTTCGATAAAACGTGAATAAAATTCTGTTAACACCAGGAACGACATCAACTGTTCCTTATTTGTAGGTTCAGGAACAACCAAAATAGCATCAACATGACTAACTTTTGGTCGAATGCCATCTTTAGATATAACATGTCCTAAATACTCTACTTCAGATTTCCCAAACACACATTTCTCATTTTTGATAGTTAACCCACTGTTTTTCAATGCATCTAGAACAGCATATAAACTTTCATCATGAAATTCCTTGTTCTTTCCATATATTAAAATATCATCCTGAAATACTTTAGCATTTTTAATGCCTTGTAAGACCCTACACATTTCTCTTTGGAACACTGCAGATGCGCTTGCAAGACCAAATGGCATACGCTTATATCTAAGCATTCCCTCTGTGGTAATGAAAGCAGTACAATGTTTAGAATCTTCATCTAAAACAATTTGGTGACACGCACTTGTCAAATCTATCTTGGAAAACCAAGAAGACCCACCAACAGAAGATGTAAGTTCTTGCAAATTAGGAAGAGGAAATGTACCCACCCAAATAGCCTCATTTAAACACCTTAGGTCGACACATAAGCGCAAATCGCCATTGGATTTGAGCGAAATCACGACTGGCGAAACCCAATCTGAACTCTCAACTGGTTCAACAATTCCATCTTTGCACAATTTTTTAAGTATTTCACTCAATTTTTCTCTATAGCTAATAGTTCCGTTCCTAAGTTTTTGTCTGACAGGACATGCACCCTCTCTTAGAATAATTCTATGCTTAAATCCAATCATCTTACCAATGCCATTAGAAAATACATCAGGAAATTTTTCTTGAAGACTTGAGTAATTGTCCATCTCGCAACAATCATTTTAAATCGAATAAACAGGACAATCCAAACTAGGATCAATTTTCATGCCTAAGTCAAATATGTGTGGCCATCCTAAAATAGTTGCACCTTTATTAGCCACATAAATTTTGCCTTGACATGACTCATTACCAAAACTAATCTTGGCTAACATGAAACCTTCTAAAGGTATTTTATGACCAGTATAGCTTCCAGGATGTACATCCGGTCCTAATAGTGATCTATTTGGCCAAAGAGATTTAAACAAATCCATGCTCATAATGGTATACCATGCACAAGAATATACCATAACTTTTACCTTCAAACCATCAATGTTGACAATGCAAGATGGTAGCTTTTTAACCTTACTCGTCCCTTTAATTGACACATCATGTACACTACATATTTCACCTAAACATGAAAAGTATCATCTTGATCGTCTATTTGGACACAATTGATGTCATCTTGCTCATCATCTTGGAGAAAATTGACTTTAGCTTTAAAATTACGACATACTCTAGTGAAATGTCCTTTCTTTTTACAGTTAGTACATATTTTATCAAGTGCAGGACACCACTTATAATTTGCTAAATGGTTTGTAGATCCCACCTAAAACATGCAAATTTCTTTTGCTCACTGCTTTTCTCATAACCTTTCTCATTACCTTTCTCATCACTTTTCTTGTTATAATAGTTAGTGGACGACTTATTATCATTCTTGAATTTTGATTTGTCACTCTTGTTTATAACATTAACAGAACCAGACTCAGAATCGTGTTTCTCATTCCTAACTTCACGAATACATTGGTCCGAAATCTCTACACCTCTAGCTACTTTAATGGCATTTTTTAACGAAGTACTCCCTGATGACCATAACTTCTCTTGAATTTTTTTCGATTTAGTTTTCATAAGAATTTGATCACGTAAAACTTGGTCATAAGTCATACTTTTAAACTCACACGTAACAGCTAAACCCCTCAAAGCTGAAACATACTGATCAATTGACTCATCCACTTTTTGAGCCCTCGAATAAAACTTAAACCTTTCCATAACAACATTAATTTTTCTCCCAAATCTCTCTTGCATTTGTTTAACAGCACATTGATAAACACCCATGTCACCTGCATTTTCAATTTTAGGTAAATTTTTGAACTCTCTTAACCCAACCGCACCAAGTCTATGTTTAAGTAAAGACACTTTTCTTTCTTGAGATGACTCTTCTTCAGCTAAGACCTCAACATAAGCTTCAAACATATCAAGCCATAAATCCCATGCAATAGGAGGTTCACCAGATTCTGCTAAAAAAAACGGTGGTGGGTGGATTGAAGACATTAGAACAGAATGAAGAAAATGTAAATGCAAGCAAAAAAAAACAATTAAAAAAAAATTTCTCCAACAAGTATAATTTTGCGCAAAAAGTTCACCAAAGTTCAAATTGTAATCTATATCTATACTACTATTATAAAGAGAGAACTTGCACCTTTTGGCCAGGTAAACTCGGGAACCACAGCACCAATCACAACACCCAATACAGCGTTGGAAAGGGCAGTTGCAGCAGAAGGACATAGGCTATGCAGACGCCCACCATATACATTTAAAATGTAAAAGAACCGTGCCAGCAAAGTAGTCCCTTGTGGGCGTGTCTGCATTGTGCTGTGGGTTTGTGCTGGGGGCGTGACAATCGCTGGGGGCATTCTGTCACGAGTGTTCTTTTTTCTTCCCAGGTTCTATACCTTCCTGCTCCCTTTAAATAGTAATTCAGTGGAGGTCCCATTCTCTTAGAACCACCCCAAGCACAGTTATGGGCAAAAATACAACTAAAAGGCCTTGCAAAGCATTATGGGATAAGCTTCGCATAATTTTTAGCATTCATGAAAGGGTTTCAATGTTTTTGAATTTTACTCATCAGGGACATCTTGGGACGACGAGGTGAACTGCAGCTTGAAGTATAATATTTTAAATGCTATTGCATTTGCCTCATCAGGGACATCTAGGGACGGCGAGGTGAACTGCAGCTTGATATATAATATTTTAAATGCTATTGCATTTGCATCATCAGGGACATCTAGGGACATGAGGTGAACTGCAGCTTGATTTGTAATATTTTAAATGCTATTGCATTTGCCTCATCAGAGACATCTAGGGACCATGAGGTGAACTGCAGCTTGATGTATAATATTTTAAATGCTATTGCATTTGCCTCTTGGGGACAACTGGGGAGAACGAGGTGAACTGCAGCTCTTTGTAGAATTATTTGGATACTATAATATTCACTTCCCGCTGCTAATCTCGTCCCATAATGGTTTGCAGGGGCTTGATCTCAAAATCATCACCTCTCTCACTGCTTGCTGGAAGCTAATTTCACTTTTGTGAAATACTTGTTATTTTACCTTGAATATATGAGGTTTCTGTTTTAATAATTGGAAATCTGACGGAACGAAATATTGCGGATGTATTGTACCAAGTTTGCGCCAATTCCGCCCACCCCTACTTTAAATACCCCTGCACCCCATAATCATAACCCACCCTTACTCTATCAAATACCCCAACACCCTTAAACACTAACCCATCTTAACCCTATAAATATACCCTGTACCCCAAAATCCAAACCAATCTCTAAACCCTAAAAATACCCCTGTACCCCAAAACCAAAACCTAGCCCTGAACCCTATAAATACCCCTGTACCTCAAAACCCAAACATACCCCTGAACCCTAAAAATACCCCTGTACCCCAAAACATAAACTTACCCCTGAACCCTAAAATACCCCTGTACCCCAAAACCCAAACCTAGCCCATAACCCTTAAAATACCCCTGTACCCCAAAACCCAAACCTACCCCTGAACCCTAAAAATACCCCTGTACCCCAAAACCCAAACCTCGCCCAGAACCCTAAAATACCCCTGTATCCCAAAACCCAAACCTAGCCCTGAACCCTAAACATACCCCTGTACCCCAAAACCCAAACCCAGCCCTGAACCCTTAAAATACCCCTGTACCCCAAAACCCAGACCTTCCCCTGAACCCTATAAATACCCCTATACCCCAAAACCCAAACCTAGCCCTGAACCCTAAAAATACCCCTGTACCCCATAACCCAAAACTATATCTGAACCAATAAAATACCCAAACACCCCAAAACATATACCTCAGTACCCCAAAACAAATACCCCTATACCCATACTTGCCTTATCCAAACATTTTTAAACAACATGCTTTTAGCATTCATGCATTTACAACGAATTTCGTTGTAAATGTATGCCTGGTAAAAGCATATAAAATGTAAATCCCTGAAAACACATCTATTCTCCTCCTAATACTGGATATCTGACCCTATGAACTCTATTTTTTTCAGAGTTTTCAGCGCTGGGACGCCCCTTTGGGGCCCCTGCGCGCTCTACAAAATTCTCAAATAAATAAATAAATGCCATGCGTTATAATGGCATTGCGTAGTCATGGTACTTTCGTAATGAAAGTATGCAGAGTGATGGTATGCGGAAAGAAATTTGCGGAATAATGGGTGTTTACCCTCCCCGTAAGTACATTGGTGGCACGGCGGCCCACATCTCCAGCAACATACTCATATTTTTTCACCACCAATTGGAAAAATGCACAGGTCTCTCTCATTGATGCCCAGCACCGACATACACTTTTAGACACACCTCCCACCACAAGTTCTAGAATTGCGAACTTTAGAGATGGGGAGCTACGTTAGAATCTCGGCATCAGCTCAACATCCTGTGATTCCAGGCAAATCGCTTTGTCTACCCGTGCCTACCACAAATCAACGTGTTCTTCTGTAATGTAAATTGTGCTCATGCCATGTTGTCGAGTTCGCGCTATATAATATTGCAAGGAAAATAAAGTAGGGAAACTCGAGTTCACACACTACTGAACGTGCACTCTTAAGTGCATCAGCAGTGCACTGGGAATCAGAGCATTTCACAGGCCTGTCACAGATAAGAAATGCTATCAAAATGAAATCCTATGAAACAATATACTACTGGCTGGCAGCAATTCATACCCGGACAACGTCGGGACGGGCTGCTAGTAATAGTTATTTTAAATTTTTGGGCAAAATGTTCACCAAAGTTTGTTGAAGAATTCTTCAATATTTAATAAGAAAACGCTCTTTAATGCAAAGTACAGAAATACCGGCTATGTTAAAGTCGGTACTCGGTGCTTCTTGTTATTAAAATCAGCACTCGGTATCCGTTGCTATGCTTGTTAATGTTGAATCGGCACTCGGTGTTTGTTATCGTTGAATTCAGCACTCGGTATCTGTTGCTAGGATACCGTGAAAATGGCCGCCACGTTGTGCTTGTAATGCGTGATGACGGCGGTGCAGCAACGTAATAGTCACTACGGAAACCCAAAAGAATGTTTACCGTCAAGCTGGAATGGAGCGCTCACGCATAATTCACTCGCTTGGAGCAAGCAATTTGAAGGATGCACAATACAACGGTGAGTGTTGCGGAAATATGAGTCAAAAATAGAAAAAAAAATTCTACCGCTCAAGACAAGAGTTCAGCAGACCAGAAATCCGCCAAATAAGCTCAGGCGTTCAGCAATCCAGTAATCCGCCAAACAAACGCTCGGCAATCAGTAATACACCAAATAAGCATAGGCGATCAGTAATCCAGTAATCCGCCGGTAATCCGTCAGATAAGCAATCCGCCGATAAGCACAGACGTTAAGTAATCCAGAAATCCGCCAAAAAAGCACTTGAATAATTGCAAAAAAAAATTTTACAAAAATATTACGTAATTGTGCTTAGTGCCGCTGTCAAACCCTGCTCGTCGCCATATGTTGAAGACACACGTAGGGTAATTAGTGTTCTTCATTTCTTTTTTATTCAATAAGTCAGATGTAATACAGCGACACTGAACACAGCAGCAACCTCCACCCTTCTCCTTCAGGAACTGTCTCTCTCACCTACATTCTCCAAGCACACATTCCACACATTCCACACGTGCACACACATACACGCGCTAACACACACACACGAGACATATACAACAAATACCACACATTGCGAATGCTTGTTTTTTGTGTGTGTGTCGGTGCGTGCGAAAGGGAGTCAGAGAGCGCGCGAGGGAGGGGGAATTGAAATATGTCCAGGAAACTTCAGGCGCAGTACCATCCTCTGTCACTAGAGGGAACGCGCGCACCTGAAAGCAACAAGCTTGTTTTTTTTTAGGGGATAATTTGCATACCCAGAGGCCGCTACAACGTACATCACTTCCGTTTCATTATCACGGGTGAAATAGCGTTTTTTAGCACTGACATTGAGAAATACGTCTATATGTGTACATATTTTCCTAATATAGTATTACATTTGAAACTAAGAATAAGACCCGTAAGGTGACTGTAGTTTTCAAAAGATATTTTCATGATACGACCAGGCAGTGGAATTGCTCATCGCGCAAGAAATCATTGTCCACACCTTCTTTTAGGAGCAAGAAAGGCCACTTTATTTTAGGACAGGTGCATCATAAATTTCATGAACACATTCATTATTTATTTATTTACATAATTCAACTCTACAGTGAGCCTACGAAACCTAAATCCCAAAACCCCGAACAAACTCCTGCCTACTACCCCTAGCCTACCCAACGCTACCCTTCAGGATGGCCAACCCGCTCCAGGCTGCCCACCCCCACTACCAAAAACCCGCCTCCAAAAGAACAAAGGCACCCATCCTAACAGTGGCAAGCCTACAGAAACGAAACAGCGCCTAGAGCACCGCAAGATAAAACCCATAAATGAATAAAAAAGGGGGAGGGAGGGTGGGTGGGGCAAAACAAACCTCCCTTCTCGCCTCCCGCCACGCAGTTCCTAACCGCCAGCCTGTCTCCCCTTTTATCCCTTCCGCTAATCAGCCCCACCTGGTTCATGATCCTCGCGCGAACCTACCCAGGAAGAGACCGGCTCGCGCCTGGCTCTCCCTGGGTCCCCCCTCGCGCAAGAAATCATTGTCCACACCTTCTTTTAGGAGCAAGAAAGGCCACTTTATTTTAGGACAGGTGCATCATAAATTTCATGAACACATTCATTATTTATTTATTTACATAATTCAACTCTACAGTGAGCCTACGAAACCTAGATCCCAAAACCCCGAACAAACTCCTGCCTACTACCCCTAGCCTACCCAACGCTACCCTTCAGGATGGCCAACCCGCTCCAGGCTGCCCACCCCCACTACCAAAAACCCGCCACCCAGGAAAACCTTTAGCGTTTTCCTGCCCCACCTAAAGGAAAGGAAGGAGCACACCACAACTGTACCTGAAGAACCTTGCTAATCAAATCCCTGAGTTCAAGAAGGTAAAAAGAGATGCCCAAAGCTGAGAGATGCACACCGTCCTCACAAAATAAATGATGTTCAGAAACTTTTAAATGATAATGATCCAAACTGTGGATACCCCAATGTTGACAAAACAGTCGCATTGTCCTGTTCACTTTCCTTCTAGCCTTTTCCAGGGCGGAATGGTTCCTCGCCCCACGCCATTGCAAACGAGGCACAAACTCAGTCCATATGAGCATGGTGCTCACCCATGTGGTTCTGATGATTTCCAGGTCCTGCTTCATTAGTTTTAACAAAGTCAACCCAGAGAGAGAAACCAAGTCATTCTCTCCCAAATGTAGCACCAGGAGATCCGGAGGGCCCCCCAAACACTGTGAAACCAAAGCAGCCAAGGCGGGAAAAAGCCCACCCCAGCGCATTCCCCCTGTTCCATGCCAGGAGACTTCGTGTGTCATACTGTTCAGACCAAGTGATCTCCCACAGAGCTGTCTGGCAGCGGCTAAAGCTGCCCGTTTAACAAAAGAGTGCCCCAGTATCCACACCCTTCGTTTGCATCCGGCGACTGATGGCCAAGGACCTAGGAGAAAAAGAAATGTTAGACAAGCCAAAATGCACTATTTCCTCACATACTTTTCACAGCACTTGGAACGCCAACGACCAATGCGTCGGATCTGGGACCAGTCCCACCCCAACCGAGCGGCCTCCGTCGCCGCACCAATTCTGAATGAATGGGTACCAAATTGAACAGGATCCTTCCCCAAGCGCAACAAAACCTTGCGTAATACAGCCAACAATTGAGATGCAACTATGGGACTACCATCCGCATGACAAAATATGGACCCCTGGAGAAAATGCGGAGAGGACACAAACCCTTCCCATTCCCCAACCGGGCAACATGCAGAGACACCACTCCTACCAAGGAACACCCACTTACCCCTCCCCATCTGGTCGGTTTTGGATGCCCGCAGCCACAGCCGCACTCTGTCACTTTCCAACACCACCTCACTGCTGGTCATACCTACCCTGCCCCGCAACCCCAGCAACTCTGATGCCCGAAATGCCCCAAAGAACAACCAAACAAAACACAAACGAAATTTGGCACACTCAAAAGCATCATGACAACACACCTCCAATTCCGGCAACAGCAACTGGAGCAACTCAAAAGTCACTGGCTGCCGGAGCTGCTGACCACCAGCCCGGAGCCTGGCCAAACCTTTCAACACTTTACGAACCAACACCCCCCCAACCGGATCCCTCCCCCACCAGAGCTGCCCATAAAAAGAAACCCCAGCCAATTTGCCAGAAATGGTAGTGGGCGATAGGCCTTTGTCCGCCAAATGTAAAACAAACTGCAAGATGCATTGTTCATCAGACCAACCAGCCCTGCTCGGCCCCATCGAATCCTTACCAAACTGCAGAAACTCATTCCAGGCTTTCACATAACCCCGCCTGGTGGATTCAGCCACTGAATTTTCTACCAGGTGGTGAACCCTCAATCCCCCAGGTCCCATACGTACTGTGGGATCGCTGTTGGTTCCAGGTCCGCCCCAGGAGCTAACTTGCGGAACTCGGACCACTGAAAGCGAGACAAAGAGTCAGCGATGCAATTAGAAGTACCAGGAACATGCCGTGCTTTAAAGACAATATTTAATTGCAGACACCGCAGCATGAATGTGCGCAGGAGCCGCAAAACCCGCAAATCGCGAGCCTTTTGGTGATTGACAAGGTGTACTACTGCCAAATTGTCCACGTGAAACAATACTGAGCGATTCTGAAACTCATCCCCCCATAGGTGCAAAGCAACCAGCAGCGGGAAGAGCTCCAGAAACGCTATGCTGCGACCCTGTTCTTTCCAGTGCACCGGCCAGCCGGCCGCGCACCATCGACCTTCCCAAAATATTCCGAAGCCGTGAGCCCCCGACGCATCAGTGAACAACTGTACTTGCCACACCATGTCCTCATCCGCAAAAAACAAGGACACGCCATTGAACTCCTGTAGAAAACGAAGCCAGACAGTCAAATCGGCACGCACAGCGGTGGTAATGCGCACCCTATGATGGGGAAGGCTTGCTCCGGACATGGACAGACCCAGACGTCTGCAGAACGTCCTGCCCGCCCGAACAACCCGGCAAGCAAAATTGAGGTAACCCAACAACTTCTGAACAGTTTTCAAAACAACTTTCCGCTCCCCCAACACCAGATGTATGAAAGCAGACATTTCCTTCACTTTAGCCACAGGCAATCTTGCCACCATAGACAGAGTATCAATTTCAATCCCCAAGAAAGTCAGGGACGTACAGGGACCCTCTGTCTTGTCCGGCGCCAAGGGAACACCCAATTCCTCCGCTAGAGCCTGAAAGATGTTCAAAGCCGACTGACACTGCCCGGAGCGACCTTCCCCAATGAAAAGAAAATCATCCAGGTAATGACAGACCAATACGTGGCCACTAACAAAAGTGAATCGCCACTGCAGGAAGGTACTGAAAGTTTCAAAAAGGGAGCATGACACTGAACAGCCCATGGGTAACACCCGATCCACGTAGAAACTACCATCAAAATGCATTCCCAACAGACTGAAATCCCAAGGATGAATGGGCAATAGCCGGAAAGCCGACTGAATGTCGCTCTTCACCAGCAAAGCCCCAACACCAGCCGTGCGCACGAGCCGTAAGGCATCGTCCACCGAAGCATAATTGACAGTTGAGTCAGCTGGATCAATGAAGTCATTAATTGATGAACCCTCGGGCCAGGACAGGTGATGGATAAGACGAAACTCCCCTTCCGCCTTCTTGGGCACCACGCCCAGGGGTGATACAATCAAGTCAGGCAGAGGACAATTCACAAAAGGACCAGCAATCCTACCAGCCGCAAGCTCGGCATCCAGTTTCTTCCGCACAACATGGGGACTCTCCTTCGCAGACTTCAAATTGTCCGACCACCTGCCCACCCTGGGTCCCTGATACCCAATCCGAAACAGAATTTTGAAACCCCAAGACAAAATCTTAGCGGCCTCAAAATCTGGATAATCCACCAGCCAGAGATCGAGAACCTCCTGCCTAATAGGAGTAGGAGCCCTTGTAAACAGACTGTTGTTGCTGCCCCCTACCCCCTGAACCTCTTCCCTGATCACCCAATCGCTGGCCGGGAAAACACTGGGTGAGGGCATGCTTCCCTCCACACTGCGAACACTCATGTTTGTACCTGCAAGCTGGTCTGTTACAGGAACCCCTGTTAAAATGCCAGCATGTGCCGGAGGCGGCTGATTGTCCTCTGCCCCAAACCCCCGCCCCAGACTGAGCGGGGCGAGCTGAAAAGGGCCGATAATACACTGGCTGCCCGCTAGCTGTGTGGGTCGTAGCAGGTGGGTTTGCAGATGCCATCCATTGCAACCATAACTCGGAATCAACCTCACCCCACGAACGCTCAGGGAAAGCGCTCATGCGCGCCCTGAATTCGTCATCGTAGGACAACCAAGCAAAGCCGCCAAAGTAACTGTGAGCCTTGCGTATGACATCTGCATATTTAAACATGTCTATTGCCTTCTCTGGATGACGTTGGCAATAAACGCTGGCATAAATAAGAAAGGCCGAAGTCCAATTCTCTATGGACTTCGGAACACGAGGCCTCCGAGCCAATTCTAATTCCTCCTCTTTGGACCCCTCTTTTGCCTGGACATCCCTATGGAGAAGCCGAAAAACATCCACAAATGCCCCAGACCATATCAGATTCTTTGTTTTTTCAGACAAATGGGATCCAAGGGGCATCCCCACCCCAGAATAAGGCAACTTTTTCGGTAGGATACTATCCTCCGTGACCCGTGTAGCAACCACCCCGCCATCCCCTGCAGTAGAAACTTCTTTTGCAACTTGCACATTGGAAACATTCGAAAATACAGGCCGCTCAAGCCTCGGTGCCAGAGCGACTCACTCAACCACAACCCCATCACCCGTACCAATAGATCTTGTACTTTTAACAGGGAGACTCTCCCTAGGTTGCCACACAGACCACCACCCATCCTTACCTCTTGGCAGCTGCTCCGCCTGCAATTGAACAGCCACTCGATCCCCTTGATTAGGTCCAGACCTCACCGCCCCTCGTACTGCTGCATGGTCCGCACGAGACGCCTGCAAAACACGAGAAACAGTGGGTTGCCCCAACCCCCCCCCCTGGGCCCGTGCTGCCAAAAGCCCAACATCTTTGTCTCTAAATTCCCCCTCTTCCAAATCATCATCCTGAAAACTCCCACAGAAAACTTCATCAGAAAATGCGACTTGCGCGCTGCCACTGGGCATAGCCCCATCACCAATACCCCCATCATAAAACTGCCAGTCAATGTTTTGAAAGCTGTGTGTACCGAAAGCTGTAGAAGAGTTATCCGCTCCAGATAACTCCCTTAAAAGCCCACCACTGGAAACAGCCGTGGGGACAGTTCCCGGGCCCGTAGAAACTGCCAACAGCCGCCCAGCCGGAGGCGCAGCTTGAAAACTGCGGCCGCTCAAGCCAGACAATGAAGTGTTCGCAACAACCTGCTCCCTTACAGCTGAACCGCAATCTCCCCCCAAGGGACGGCCCACCGACGCCAGACCATGGACACCACCTGACCCAGTCGTATGACCACCCTGGAGGCCACCTGGCCGTCCCCTAGGGACCGGGAACAAGGCTTGCCCCGGATACAGGGGTGCCCCCTTGTGTAACAAGCCCCTCTCACCAGGAGCCAAGGGCGTGGGGGTGGCAGACCGGGGGCCAGGCACACCGGCGGCCGCAGACTTGGTGGCCGGGGGGGCAGTAAGCTAGGGACAGTGCCCACTGAAGCCACGGCAGGGGCAGGGGTGGGAGCCTCAGGGGGGGGGGGCGAGCCGGCAGCGCTGCGGTGCGTGGCCCAGCGGTGGCGTCACCCACAGGTAGGGGGACAAAATCACAGGGGGGGGCAGGACCAGGCCCCGGCGTGGCAGGAGAGAGCATGAAACATTGGCCATTCAGCCACAGGTATGGGGAAACCCCCTCCGGCAAATGGGGCACCGTGGTTGGGAGGTCTACAGGCATCACAGCAGGGGCGGAGGTCAGCGGGAGCCCATGGAAATCCAGGCTCCGCCCCCGCTTCGGTCTTGGGCCCGCCTGCGGCTTCCCCGACTTCCCCGAGGCCAGTCCGCCTGAGCGCGGAGCCTGCCGGCCCACAGAACGCCCCCGCCTCCCCCCGGGCGCCCCACGGGAACCAGCGCTAAAGAATGGTAAATCACATACCTGCTGGGGGGCGCCCGGGTCACCCGGCGGGGGCTCCACATCAGCGGCAGGCACAACGAGCATGGGCCCGTCTGCCGGCATGGCCGCCTCGCCGTCCTCCTCTTCCTCCGGGCCCGGGGATAGACACGCCTCCACAGCCCTGGAGACGCCCTCCGACGCCTTGCGAGGTGGGCGGGCCATTCCGACCCACGCCTCCGCCGGGACACCCGGCCGCAGCAGGTCCTCGCGCCCGGCCTCGCAGAGAAACTGCACGGCCCTCCTGACCTCCGCCGCTTCCTCCATGTGTCCAGAGAAAACCAAGGTACAAACACGCGCCGCAAAACAAACCTCCCTTCTCGCCTCCCGCCACGCAGTTCCTAACCGCCAGCCTGTCTCCCCTTTTATCCCTTCCGCTAATCAGCCCCACCTGGTTCATGATCCTCGCGCGAACCTACCCAGGAAGAGACCGGCTCGCGCCTGGCTCTCCCTGGGTCCCCCCTTACATAACGTATTACAATGCTGAACATTGTGTACGCCGTCGTTCATTGAACTTAGAGTGACGATGATGAACGGTAGAGACATTAATTTTTGGAGGATCTCAACAGGAGATCATTATTGAAGTAAAGCTAACTATGAACCAAAGAAAGGGAAGAAAGCTGATAGGTTATCCAGGAGTGTAGAGCTGAGTTTTCGGAAAGCGACAGTCTGTTGCATTGTAGTTGCTGAGATGTTACTGTGCATTCTCACTAGTCTCTAAAACTTCATAATCACTTAGCACTGAGAATGAGAGCGACGTTTGTGTGTGTATGTTTTGCTGTAAAAGCATTCCATTTAAAACCATGAATAAGATTTCTAAAATGACTGTAATTTTCATAAGTGATATTCATGATACTATTAGGCAAGAGATTTGATCTTGTCACGGTTTCTTAGATTGCATTTTCTTTCGTGCCGTGGTTTATTGCATTTCGTGTGGCGATGATGAACGGCAGAAGGATCTGAGCAGAGCGCGAGACCCACAATAAAGTAAAGAAAGTATATAGGTAAATTGAAAGAAACTATGTGGAGTTCTTTACATAAAACATTCTATAGATGTAAAGAGGGAAATTATCTTTACATTTTCTTTGTCTGTATTAATCTCTTTGGGGCAGATTTACAAGCCCCTTGCGACACTTTTACGCCGCCGTTGCGTCACTTTTGTGACACAGCAGCGACGTAAACAATGCGCCACGTTACGACTTATTTACAACGTGACGCATCTAGGCAGATGCGTCACGTTGTAAAGCACTGTGCCACATGAAACCTGCGTCAGGTTTCATGTGAGCGTTCTGTCGCAGGGTGGGCGTTCCCTCGCAGGAAAGCCCTGTAAATCTGACGCAGTGAAATCTACAAGATTTCACTGATTCAGTTTTATGACGCTGCTGCGTCAAATCCTTACGCCTGCTTGAAGCAGACGTAAGGAGTGATGCACCACGTTGAGTATGGGTGGCCCCTGTGCATTGCAGAAGTTGCGTCGCGCTTGCGCCACAAGATGCGTCACGCATCTTCCCTTCCTTGCACCATGGTGCACCGCATTGTAAATGCGGCGCATCTGTGGTGGCGGAAGGAGGGGATTGCATGACGCAACTGTTCTGGCGCATCCCTGCTGATTTGCAGAGATGCGCCAGAACATGTAAATCTGCCCCTTTGTCTATATGAATCTCTAAATTTCCTTTGTATGAATCTCACCGAGTTGCATTCTGCTGCAGAGTGACAGAGGCGACGCCTCGTATTGTTGTGCAGGAGGGCGCCCCCTTCCCATCCCGGCCGGAATGCGCCATATATTAAAGTAAATAAGCCCCATGGTGCATTCCTGCTCTTACACGCAGCGCACACCTGTGTTGCGAGAATTTGTTATAAATATGGGCCGAGTCTTGGCGCTATAAACCGTTTGATCCTTCGATTTCTGCGGGAGCAGAAGTGGTGGGAGCTTTGATGCGGTTTGCTCAGGAAGCAGCCAGTGCCAGTTTTGGGTAACACTGGATAAGATTAGACTGGAAGATGAACTTGCGAAGCTGAGGAAACAGCTCGAGGCGCTATAGGTGAGGACTGACCAGCGCCTCGGTAAAGGAGCAGGAGGTGCAATGCTCCTTCTTGCCACTAGAGGCAAGGCTCCTCCAAGGCAAACAAATGGCGTCACCGGCAATCTGCATACCCATTTTATTTATTTATTTTATTTAATGCATTTTTATAAAGCGTGGACTTTACCCGAAGGTGTCAGAGCGCTGTACAATAGAACCAGTTACGTTACATGAGAGAACTGCTACAGGAACGGAACAAACAAAAGTAGCAGGCCATAGAATCAAAACGACGCAGGCAAAAGGAACACAGGGACATATTACCAAGCAATAGCGATAATTATCGCTATTGCTTGGTTAGAGACAAAAATTTACCGCTGAGCTGCGGCGATTTGTACCGCAAATAAACCTTGGTATTACCAAGGTGTAACGCAAATGCGATAAAAATCACCGCAAAGCATGAATATCGCTGAAAAGTCAGCGATATTCATGCATTACGGAGCTAATGCTCTTAGCCATGTTATCCACCTCCCATTGCATAACATGGCTAAGAACTGCTCAGGGCAGGCGTTTGCTTTTGGAGATATTCGAGCTTAGCGCGAATATCTCCAAAAGTTGGTAATAGGAGATAGCGATGTTAGCGACTGTTTTCAGTCGCTAACATCTTGGCACGCCCACTTTGCATGTCATTAGTGATAAATATCACTGACATGCAAAGCGGGGCCCAAGATGGTCGCTATCTCCTACTAGCTGTCGCTAACTGGTGTTAGTGACAGCTAGGTAATAGGGAGATAATTTTATCTCCGCTTTCTTGGCTTTTAAAGCCAAAAAAGCGGAGATAAACCCCCTTGATAATATGCCCCACAACCTCAAACACAGCAAGCATAGAATGTACAAAGCAAAAATATAAATATTGAAGACAAATTTACAATGACTAAAGAACTTCCTTGCGGGGTCTGAGAAGGAGGGAATTAGTTCTGAAAGTCTCTTTGGAATAGAAGAGATTTGAGGTCCGCTTTGAAGATCTGGATGGAGGTGATGGTGCAGAGCGATGGAGGAAGCGAGTTCCAGATTCTCACCGCATTACCTGAGAACGATCGTGCCATCAATTTTTCCCTTTTGAAAGAGGGGGGCTGAAGAAGGAACTTTTCCGCATTCCGAGAAGGTCTTGAGTCTCCAGACAAATTCAGTTTATTTGCCAGATAGCGAGGAGAGGAAGAGTGCAAAGCTTTGTGGGTGATGCACGCCGTTTTGTAGATAGCGCTAGCCTTGATGGGAAACCATTGGAGAGAAGACAGGATAGGAGTGATGAGGTCACTTTGTTTGGACCCTGAAATTAAGCGAGCTGCTGAATGGAGGAGAGATTTGAGGGGGAAGAGGTGAGATTTGGGAAGGCCAGTCAGAAGCGAATTACAATAATCCAGTCTAGAGATCAAAGCACTTTTTTTCCTGCCAACAGGTGGAGAGCCGTTCCAGGAGAGCAATCGAGAGCCGATTGACGATTGAGTGAGCCGCTTCCCTCAGAGCTGCTTGCGCCTGCTTGCACCTGCAGCCACTCTAGCCCCCCCGCCCTGCCCCGTCCCGCCGAGAGCCACCGTGAGGAGCGAGGAGCGGGGCTGAGTAAAAGGCGAGAGCAGCTGGACCTCGGCGGGCTGGATTACCGGGAACAGCAAGCCGCCATCATCTTTACTACAGCGAGACACCACTGAGAGCCGAGAGCAGCGAGGCACCACCAGCCGCTACCCCGCGTGAGTTAATCCCGCTTACCTGCTTCTGTTGCTGGCGGGCAGCAGACTGCGGTTGGATCGCACGGTGGGGGATTACTGCCGCTGACAATCGCGCTCAGCTTTGTTTTGTTTTGCTTGGCTGGCATTTTGCGGGACCTGAGTGAACCTGAGAGGAGAGAAGAGAGAAGGAACGGCCCTGTTGGGGGCATCCTGTTGCTTTCCCCCCAGCCCTGCTGCTGCTGCTGCTGGGCCCTGTCCCTGCCTCCGCCAGTTTTGGGGGTTCTGAGCCCGCTGTTGGCGGCGGCTGGTCCGGTCTCGGAGCAGGGCAGGGCAGGGCGGGTGTGCAGGAGCAAGCACTGAGCAGCTGCGCTTGTGTGTGGTTGCCAGGAGTCGCCGAGCCACCTAGCCACTGCCGTATTGGAAGAGAAATAAGTCCCCGCTTGGTCTCCCTTGTCCTGGGGTTGGCGGGGCAGCACGACTGGCGATCAGCCAGCTCAAATAAACAAAACAACTACAGAAGGGCGGCAACATTGGGTTGTGGGGCTGGCGTGACTGGCGTGCCTGAAGAGGGCGTTAATTGTTTCACAAAACTCTCAAGTTAAATATAGTCTAACCGTGTCAAGTTGCGTGGTTTACAGAAGACCGGAGACAAGATTGTCGGAGCAAGCAGTAGACAGTATGAGGTCAGGTCACGTCCGGGGCAATACAATGGTCAAAAGAGAAATAAAAAAACGAAAGCGAACAACCAAGATGCTGGAGGAGGCCAGGGATGAAATATCATCAGAAACTCGTCTGGCAACCTATATAAACTGGGGGCATATTAACAAGATATGCTTTAAAATACGCACATCGCACATTTCCATATCGCCGGCTATCGCCGGATTTTTTCGGCGTGATAGCGCTTAATTATCAACGCGCATCACGTAGGCGAAATGAAATCCGCCGATAGTCGGCGATATGCAACATTAGCTCATGAAAACAAGCGTTGTTTTCACGCGCTAATGTGTGCCTTGATAATATGGGGGGTGGATTCAGCTTTATGATCCACACCCCCATGTTATCTATGCCTAACACCTTATCAAGAAACACAAGGGGAGCTTGGCCCTAGAGGACAAGTGGAGAGGCTGGGCCTAAGTATATGAGCAATCAAAGAAGAGTGCCCCACCACTTACATTTGCAACCACATTTACGGAAAGTTGAACACGCTGTTTATCGTTGTCAACTGGGTATTTTTATTTATACCAAATAATTTTTTGATTAAACTCTGTTTGTCAAAAACAAAATATTATAGACAGAAAAAGACATGTGTACAATGTGAATTTGAACCAAAATATAATCACTTTTCTACACAACAAAGTGTCACAAACTAAATGTAGTCATTAATCACGAAAATGAAAAACAATGTAAAACAGACAGTGACATTAGATATGCATGGCAATGAATGATACACACACTTTCAAATGAGTAGAGCATTGATTGAAGCAAAGAAAAGTAGAAAAGGGGGGGAAAATTAGGAAAGGAGCGCGAAAATAAATTCGGGATTCTTTATCGGCCAGCAAATGCTGGTATACAAGTTTTCCTTTCTAATTGGCCGACGCGTTTCGAATCCAGGAGCTTGTTTTTCGGATTCTCATCAGGGCACAATTGCTCTGTCTGTGGAATTTGAAAGGAAGAAAACTGTTTTAAGTATTTTGGGTGGAACAAGGCAGGACTCCCTATGTTATGACACTCAGCCAAGGGACCTACCGTTTTTTTGACGAAACAAATTCTGAGGAGAAATGTCAGTGCAGACTCGATGAGCTCCATGAGGAGTCCAAGGGGCGAAGCTTCCTAAAACAAGGTGAGTTTACATTAGCACAGTTTGAACGTATTATTGCCATAGTGTGTAGTGTTGCCAAATTAAGTGAAGACAAACATACCGTCAACTGTTTCTTAACTTGACGGTGGCGGCCGCCTTTTATGAGAAGGATAATTTCTTCTGCGGGCTCTCGCTGAGAATGAGGCCAGTGGCGCTGTGTGCAGAAGAATAAGCATACACTGTACCCCAAAACCCAAACCTATCCCTAAACCCTAAAAATACCCCTGTACCCCAAAACCCAAACCTAGCCCTGAACCCTAAACATACCCCTGTACCCCAAAACCCAAACCTAGCCTTGAATCATAAAAATAACCCTATACCCCAAAACCCAAACCTACCCCTGAACCCTAAAATACCCCTGTACCCCAAAACACAAACCTACCCCTGAACCCTAAAAATACCCCTGAACCCCAAAATCCAAACCTAGCTCTGAACCATAAAAATAACCCTGTACCCCAAAACTCAAACCTACGCCTGAACCCTAAAATACCCCTGAACCCAAAACCCAAACCTAGCCCTGAACCCTAAAAATACCCCGGTACCCCAAAACCCAAACCTATACCTGAACCCTTAAAATACCCCTGTACCCCAAAACTACCCCTGAACCCTAAAAATACCCCTATACCCCAAAACCCAAACCTAGCCCTGAACCCTAAAAACTACCCCTGTATCAAAAACCCATACCTATCCCTAAACCCTAAAACTACCCCTGTACCCCATAACCCAAACTATATCTGTTCCCTTAAAATACCCAAAACATATACCTCAGTACCCCAAAACATATACCCCTATACCCATACTTACCTTATCCAAACATTAAAAAAAACAATTTTGTTGTAAATGTATGAGTGGTAAAAGCATATAAAATGTAATGCCATGCGTTATAATTTCAAAAATAACAGTTGATGGACAGAATGCAGAACAATGTCATACATTCACCCCAGTACAGAGTTCTGGGACTAAATCCATTGTTTTTTTGCCCCAGTTCAGACATGGCCATATGCAAATCAGCCTTGACCTTGTGCCTCATGGGAACAGTCCAGTCCGAACTGCCAAGCCATGTCTTTCCTGGACCGAAATCAAGCATCCTAGGACCGGTTTCTGGCTATCAGCTGTCTTCAGCCAGGATAGCTTGACTGAACTGGGGTGGTGTAAAAGTGCAAAAAAACGATGGATTTAGGCCCAGATCTCTGTACTTGGGTGAATGTATGACATTGTTCTGCATTCTGTCCATCAACTGTTGTTTTTGCATTTGTCCCGAGTGGGATGGGTTTGCTCAGACGTGAGTCCCATGCTCTCCACAGCACTGGAGTCAAGCTATCCTGGCTGAAGACGGCTGATAGCCAGAAACCGGTCCTAGGATGCTTGATACCGGTCCAGGAAAGACATGGGGCCTCATTTATGAAAGCCTTGCGCCACCGGTACGTCACTTTTTCCCATGTTAAAAGTGACGCACCGGCGGCGCAAGTCCTTCATAAATAAGGCCCATGGCTTGGCAGTCCGGGCTGGACTGTTCCCATGAGGCACAGGGTCAAGGCTGATTTGCATACGACCATGTCTGAACTGGGATGGTGTTGAGTGCAAAAAAACGATGGATTTAGGCCCAGATCTCTGTACTGGGGTGAATGTATGACATTGTTCTGCATTCTGTCCATCAAATGTTGTTTTTGCATTTGTCACCCCGAGTGGGATGGGTATGCTCAGACGTGAGTCCCATGCTCTCCACACCACCGAGTCAAGCTATCCTGGCTGAAGATGGCTGATAGCCAGAAATCGGTCCTAGGATGCTTGATTCCAGTCCAGGAAAGACATGGCTTGGCAGTTCAGGCTGGACTGTTCCCATGAGGCACAGGGTCAAGCCTGCGTCTGAACTGGGGTGGTGTGGGGTGCAACAAAAACGATGGACTTAGGCCCAGATTTCTGTACTAGGGTGAATGTATGATATTGTACTGCATTCTGCCATCAGCTGTTGTTTTTGCATTTGTCATCCCGAGTGGGATGGGTATGCTCAAATGCTCTCCACACCACTGGTGTCAAGCTATCCTGGCTGAAGACGGCTGATAGCCAGAAACCGGTCCTATGATGCTTGATTCCGGTCCAGGAAAGACATGGCTTGGCAGTTCGGGCTGGACTGTTCCCATGAGGCAGAGGCTCAAGCTGATTTGCATATGGCCATGTCTGAGCTGGGGTGGTGTGGAGTGCAAAAAACAATGGATTGAGGACCAGATCTCTGTACTGGGGTGAATGTATGACATTGTTCTGCATTCTGTCCATCAACTGTTGTTTTTGCATTTGTCACCCCGAGTGGGATGGGTATGCTCAGACGTGAGTCCCATCCTCTCCACACCACTGGAGTCAAGCTAGCCTGGCTGAAGATGGCTGATAGCCAGAAACCGGTCCTAGGATGCTTGATTCCGATCCAGGAAAGACATAGCTTGGCAGTTCGGGCTGGACTGTTCCCATTAGGCACAGGGTCAATCTTAATCTGATGGGAACCTCGACAGATGATGAGAACCATCATCAAAATATAGCCTGGAATATACTGTAACAAGAGACTTCAAAAATATCCAAATATTCCAAGCTAGATAAACAGGTGTTAGAGAATCTCGAGTCCTATAACATCAGAGCACTAAATGGCCGAATTATCTGAGATAATCCACCAGCGTGTACATTTCATACAACAAGATTCAGGAAAATATTGCATTATACCTGTATGTCACTATCCCTATTTTATCAAATTGCCTCATTTCAAATAGGGGAAAAAGCTGATAGTGACCACTGCCCTCAGGAAATCATACTTAACATTAGCAAGCCTAAATTTGAGCTATCCCTGGTACCTAAAGATTTAATTTATACCATCAATTATAAAAGGATTATGTACTCGATAGCGAATGATGGAGGCCTACAAGAAATGGCAAAACTGCACTTTGATGGGAGAATTGGAGTAAGCAAGTTGAGAAATGGGAGAGTTTCATAACAACTATGGCAGGTTACTCCACCACTCCAAAGCTCCAAAAGGGATGGAATGACAGCAATACGATTCTTTTACAAAAGAATACAAAGTGAAGATAAAACGCACAAAAAAAATTATCTTTCAAACAATGCCTCAACTTAGGCATTGCCCAAGAGATACGGCGAAATTTGACAGTCTACGAGAACTAAAGGCATTTTTGAAAACATTTAAATGGGAAGCGGACAGATCAATGGAGGACAGCTTGTGGGCCAAACTATATGCAGATACCAAGCAAAATGACGGGGCAAAATTCTGGAAAACCATTAATTCCTTCATAAACCCTAGCCATGAAGGAGTCTCCTCTAATATCATCGAAGAAGCATGGGCAAACCATCCTAGAGGGCCACTTCACACAACATAGAGACTCAGATATGGGGATAGAAAACGATGACAACAAATCAAAGCCATTGTGCGGAACTCACTACAAACAAGAAGGCCGTATTACAACCACGAACAAAGGAGAGGCAAACTTACAAAAGATACTTAAGCGCCAAATTAAAAAAGGAAAAAGAGAGGGGGCGCCAGGCCTGAATGGAATTCCTCCCATTCTTTACAAACAGAATGGAAGTGAATCGGCTGCAGCACTCGAGCCACTGTTTTTGGAAATTAAACAGTTTAATATACTACCTGGTTCCTGGAAGGGCTCTATTATCTCTCCAATATTCAAGTCAGGGGATAAATCTCTACCACAAAACTATAGATTGATTGCCCTCATGGATAACGAGGCAAAGTATTTTTCTGGGATCCTCTTGAAAATTCCCTAATTCCTGCTAATCAGACGGGTTTTGTCAAAACGGTTGGGACAACAACGAATATTTTGACAATGGGTCTGCTAATTGATAAAGCTAAAATTACTAAAACGCCAATCCACCTGATCTTTGTAGATTACAAGGCGGCTTTCAATCATATTAATTGGAATCTTCTATGGTCCAAGTTGAAGAGGTGGGGGATACCAGGGCCATTGCTAGAACTGCTGATTAACTTGCATAGTGAAACATGGATACAGGTGAAGCTGGGTGACGGCTCTCACTTGTCAAGGCGTATTCCTACCGACAAGGGTCTCAAACAGGGATGTGTCCTGGCCCCAACGCTTTTTAACTTGTTCTTAGGAGACCTTATTCCGATTCTTAATAATTGCAATTCTCACGCACCGAAACTAGGAGGTCAAATACTGTCAACGTTACTCTATGCGGATGACATAGTTCTAATCAGTCATACAAAAATAGGGCTGCAAAATCTTGTGGATGCCACACAGAAGTACTCTGATGAAAACCAATTGACGATAAATCTGGAGAAGACCCAAACAATGTCAATTAACAAGAAAGGGAAAACTCCACACGGCTTGTTTTTGAATAATATCTGTATAGATGATACAACAGTGTATAAGTATCTAGGAGTCAAAATTGACAATAGTGGCCAGTTTACCACTCAGAAAGCGAGCATCAGAGGAAAAGGCATTGCTATAGCAATTTCGCAAAAAAAATTAAATGGCAGGCTCACCAGTCCATCTCTTTTGTCCCTGACACAAGTTATACGAGCCAAACTCTTGCCCACAATTACTTACGGGAGTGAAGTACAGAGAGGAAGAGATGCAGCGATTCTGGATAAAACTGTGACAGCTGCATACAGGATCATCTTCAGCCTGCCAAAATATACATCCCCGGCTGAACTTAGGCTAGAGTTTGGCGGCCAGAAGCAGTCTCTGGCAAGACAGGGGGCCTAAATAAGCACGTGGGAAAAAATCCGGAAGGCCAAAAACGGGAACCTTAAACAGCTACTTACGGCTGGAACTAGAGCGAAATCCAGCCTCGCCATCCGCTAAGTATTTGGGAAAAAATCTGGTGAACCTAGGTCTACAGGAGTAGTGGAATACTCCTACTAATCATACTACGGTCAAAAGATTAGTAAGGAAAACTACAAAACATCTTTCGTGGATCGAAGATAAGGCGTCTGTTGCCAAGAGGTCACATGGATGGATTATCCTAAACTCCTATTCTATACAAGGTCAACAGAGCTACCTTGACTTGGGGTACTACAAGAACTACAAAATTGAAGTTTTTAAATTACAGATTGGGCCTGTTACCTTGCATATGCCATCTTCCACACTGGCTCGGGGATAAAGGGGATCCCTTTGCCGTTTATGTGGCATGGCATCTGAGGACATGCCACACTTGTTGTGCTCCTGCGACAAACTGCTAGAGGAAAGGAAACGTTTGTTGAAGTTCCATTTTAACCAGCGAGGAACACGCTCGCGAAGACATGCAGTTCTTGCCTGTTTTGTACCTAACGACCCGCAGTTGAACTGTAGCTTGGTGAAGTTTATGAAGGAGGTGGAAAAAAAGATGCAGAAACTTGACTCTCCATTAAGCTTTTAAAGGTTATTAAATTAAGCTGAAATTATATTTAATAATGTTTGTTTAAAAAGTATCAAATCTATGAAGGTGGTAGAAAAGAGGACGTTGGAACTCGACCCTTCACTAAGCTCCTAGAGGACATTAAATTCAAGCTGAATCTTATCTAATTATCACCCAGATTCATCAAGAACACATTTTGCGATTCCTTAATAGCGAAAAATACCGATTCACTATTAAGGAATAGCAAAATGCTATTCATCAAGAAATCACTTAAAAATAGCGATTTCTAATAATTCCTTAATTGCGACTCGCAAATTGCAAGTCGCAATTAAGGAATATCTCCCCATATATTCCTATGGGCCTAGAGGCAAACTTAAGACAGACTTAAGACAACATCCTAACTTCTGTGGATACCAAAAGTAGTCAGTTCATTCTGTGAATGACAAAAGTAGTAAGTGCATTCTGTGAATACCAAAATAGTAGTAGGTTTAGGATTGAGTCTTAAGTTCATTCTGTGAATCGGGCCCACAGAATCTGGCCCTTTGCGAGCCGATTTCAGCTTGATGAATCTACCTGTATGTTCGTTAAAATGTATTAACTTCATGATTTTAAATAGGAAACGTGAAATAGAATATATATATATATATATATATTTTTTTTTTACGTAGATGTAATTTTATGGCTAGGGTAAAAAATGTATTGAGTGTTGATGAAATTTTTTATGGAGAAATTGCAATGTTTTTAATTAACTATGCAAATAAAAAAATGTACTTACTTACTTACAGTCTAGAGAGAACTAGCGATTGGACCAAGGTTTTTAGGTCATTCTCCGGGAAGAACCGACGAATCCCCCATAGAAGGCGCAGCTGATAACGTACGCTCTTGGCAATGGAATTGATATGTCAGATTAGTTTGAGTCTTTTGTCAAGTATGACAACTAAGGATTTAGCTTAGTCCACAATGATGGGTTTGCTGTTGAGTAAATTCAACTGGTCCATCCAGGATTGAACAGGAGGCGGGGAGAGAGAGCTAGATAAGAGGAGGAATTCCGTTTTGGAGGGATTGAGAATGAGTTGGTGAACTAACATCCAGTTGTGAATAGAGTTGAGAGTAGAGTTGAGTAGTGAGAGATCATGAGGGGAAGACACCTTGAGGCAGATTTGGGTTGTGTTGTCCTTCTGGCAGGTTCACCCCTAAACCTTTTGCTTTTAATTGTGACTTGGTGTTAGTGATTTTTGGCTTCTGCGCACTTTACCACTGTGTCCCAGGGTAAAGTGCGTGCGTGTGGTAAGGTTGGCCTGCCCTCCCATAGGAATGCATAGGGAATGTCTGTGTCCCTGATAGTTCCTGATGCGTGGGGAGTGCAGGTGCGAGTTTGGTATGTGCGGACTCGTGTGATTATATGCTGCGCGATGATGTGTGCGGCGTGAATATACCTAGTGTGGAAGTGCCACTTCTAGAAGTTGGCATGTCTGTGTAATTTATGTGAATTCAGCTGTCTGGCTTGTGATTGGCTGGAGCTGGCTGGTGAGCCTGGCTCCAGGAGGCAGGATGGGTTTGTCCCGGTGGTGAATAGGGAGATTGACAGCCAGATGGGTGGGAGGAGTACACCTGGGACCTGAATAGGGCTGGGCTTTCCCTACACAATGCTGGCTCTGCCCCCTGTGGTGCGTCTATTGTCCCTAGCCTGGCCAGGGAATGTGAAGAGGGGCTGAGCACACCAGAGTGCTCCAAAACCAGCTGCTACTGGTGTTACCCCACCCTGCAGACACAGACAAAGGGAAAATGTGTTTAAAAGAGGGGCTGTGACCCCATGAAAATGTTGTCTTGCTGATCCTAACTTGGAGGGGGCCTGCTGCTGCTGGGCGCCAGGAAGACCGCCACTGGGGACTGCCTCACTGCCTGTAGGGCCCTGTGAGCTGGCCCTGGATCCAGCCTTACCCCCCCCCACTGCCTTCCTAAAAAGACTTTTGCTGGACTTTGGGGACATTAGCGCTTGGGTGCGCTTTACTTTTAATTCTTAATTCCTGCAGCACCTGGGAGCGCTGGATTTGTCCCCCTAGCACTTGGGAGCGCTTTCTTTTCACTTTAGCAGGAGCCCACCCTGCTTTATCAGTCAATTTAGTGGGAGCCTACCCCGTAGTAACCCCTAGCGAGTGCCCACCCCGCTAGGGACGTGGGCTGTGTTGTGGAAGCTGACGGGAGGCCACCCTGCGCTTCCGTAAGATGAAAGCTCACCGCCGCGACCCGAAGTTGTGCCTTGCAGCCTGGGAGGCGGGCGGGGCTTATGGACGACCCAGAAGAGGAGTGCCTGTTGGAGCACAGGCAGAGCCGTGCCTGCGTTCCCGGAGGCGCCGTGCCCCAAGACCCAGGCGGGAGTCCACCCCGCACTGGGGCGTGCTCGCCAGGTCAGAAAGCAGCCTGTCCAGCAACGGTGCTCCCTTGCTCGGAGGAGAGCCCCGCCGGTGTCGCAAGCGATCTCAGAAGTAAGGCAGAGGGGGCCCGAGGCACACTGTCAGTGTCTGCCCCCACCGCACCAGCCCGCACAGTCCGCCAGCGAAGAGTGGAGACCCCGGGTTAACGGAGTCCTGTGACAGGAGGAGAGGACTTCAGAGGCCTACAGTACTCCTGGTGAGTGGGGAGGGGGGGAGCTGTCCCTAAGCCTGATCAGTGCTGCGATTGGCACCAGGAGAGCCTGTGTCGTTCACCCCCTTTACAGAACCACTCTACAGTTGTCCCGCATGACAGTGATCAACTGCACCATTATTGGGGCACAGTTGGTTCAGATCCGACAAGACTCCTGGGGCATCATTGTATTGCGAGCCCACAAGAGGCTCCTACCTACACCCACATATTTAGGGGGCATTTCGGGAGGTAGAGCGGCCCCGGCTGGCAGAGGGCGGCTCCCCCCACAGTGGGCAGCATTTTCTTTCGAGCCACGAGGCTCCTGAGGCCCCATTGGTTTCTTCAGAGCCCACGAGGCTCCCAGGCACATAGTTCTTTCGAGCCCACGAGGCTCCAGGGGGAATCTTGTTTCTCAAGCCAGAGGGCTCCAACGTGGCGCAATTTATTCACAGGGCTACTGAGAGCCCAGGCCACATTCCTATCGCCAGCTGCCCAGCACTTAGTGGGCAGCTGCTCCGTTTAGGCCTATTCTTCTAAATGTGTTTTCATGCATCATGTGTAAAGCTTCTGGCCTATTCCTCTGAATGTGTCTTCATGCATCATGTGTAAAGCTTCTGGCCTATACCTCTGAATGTGTTTTTCATGCTTAGGAGGTTCCATTTCCTAGTATAGGTTATGCTTGTGAGTTTATGATTCCCTGCGTAATATTTGCCTAAGGTGTTTAGGATTGAATAGGTGGTACTTACCTTTTACCAGTGGTTACTGGTTGTGTGCTACATTTGTTATTTGGTGCTACAGTTATTATATGTGCTATATGCTAAGCATTATTCCTACCAAGTGCTAATTCTACCAAGTGCTAGTTCTAAAAGTGCTTATTCCTGACAGTGGTCCATGTGGCCCTGTACCGTGTACATAATCCCCTGTAAATTCTGCCCGTGCCTATGGCACATTGTAAAGTGTGTGTTTATTATCTAATGTGTTTGGTATAATACAAAGGCTATTTTTATATATAACCTTGTGTGGAGTTTCCTTTGTGGTGGGCCTTGGGTGTTGTTGCTGGGTGCGCGCACAAACGCTTTACACATCGCTTCTGAGATAAGCCTGACTGCTCGTGCCAAGCTACCAAGGGGGTGAGCAGGAGGTTATCTTGGCGGGAGACTTCCTTGCCCTGACGTAGAATAGTGGTCTCTGCCTGGCTTTGGCGCAAGCCTTAGCCAACCAGAAATCACCATTTATAACAGGTGTCATTCGCATATAGATGGTAGAGGATTCCAGATTTGCTTCGGAGGTTCCCTAATGATTCCAGATAGAGATTAAACAGAGTGGAAGCAAGAATAGAAACTTGAGGGATGCCTTGACCAACCACTAGTGGAGACGAGAGACTTTTCGCAATCTTGATCATTTGAGATCTGTCCAAGAGGAAAAAGGCAAACCATTTGAGTACTGTGCCTTCCACGCCCATTCTCTGTTGAAGAATGTTAAGGAGGGTGTTGTGATTAACAGTGTCAAAAGCTGCAGAGAGGTAAAAAAGAATCAGAAGGCACTATTCCCCCGAATCGAGAATGTGCAGCGCATCATCGATCACTCGCAGCAGGGCTGTTTCAGTGCTGCAATTTTGAATAAAGGAAAGCCTGACTGGAACATGTTGGGGAGATTATTGTCCGTAATGTGTTGGGAAAGTTGTTTTGCAACACATTTTTCTGTGATCTTTGAAAGAAAAGGGAGATTGGTGATGAGGTGGAAGTTATTGAGGTCATTTGCATCAGCAAAGGTTTTTTTTTAGAAGGGGGGTAGCCTGTCCTGTTTTGAGGACAACTGGGACGGATCCTTGACTGAGGAAGAGATTGACTAGCCTAGTCCAGTAGGAGAGAGTGTCAGTATAGAAATCAATGGCTATGCCACTGTGAATGGAGTCAGAAGAATGGTTGGAGGGTTTGGTTTCGCGGATGCATTTGAGGAGATCATCCTTCGAGATGGCAGTAAAGTTCTGCCAAATGACTAAGGATTTAGCGAATAGCAAACTCAGTTGCTTTCTTTGAAGCATCCCCAGGCTTGATGGTTTGGGGAGTAAAATTTGGGTTTTTGATGAGGTCGAAAAGTTTTTTGGGTCTGTTTTTAGCTGATTCGAGGAGGGATCTGAAATGTGATGTTTTTTCCTGGAAGATGTGCTTGTGGTACTTGGATCCTGCTAAACGTAAAAGAGAGAGGTTGGAGGTGGATGGGAGTGGGAGTGGGAGCAAGAATAGAAACTTGAGGGACGCCTTGACCAACCACCAGTGGAGACGAGAGACTGTTCGCAATCTTGATCATTTGAGATCTGTCCGAGAGGAAAGAGGCAAACCATTTTAGTACTGTGCCTTCCACGCCCATTCTCTGTTGAAGAATGTTAAGGAGGGTGTTGTGATTAACAGTGTTAAAATCTGCAGAGAGGTCAAGAAGAATCAGAAGGCACCATTCCCCCGAATCGAGAATGTGCAGCGCTTCATTGATCACTCGCAGCAGGGCTGTTTCAGTGCTGCAATTTTGAATAAAGCCCGACTGGAACATGTCGAGGAGATTATTGTCCATAATGTGTTGGGAACGTTGTTTTGCAACACATTTTTCTGTGATCTTTGAAAGAAAAGGGAGATTGGTGATGGGGTGGACGTTATTGAGGTCATTTGCATCAGCAGAGGTTTTTTTTAGAAGGGTGGAACCTGTCCTGTTTTGAGGACAACTGGGACGGATCCTTGACTGAGGAAGAGATTGACTAGCCTGGTCCTGTAGGAGAGAATGTTAGTATAGAAATCATTGGCGATGCCACTGGGTATGGGGTCAGAAGAATGGTTGGAGGGTTTGGTTTCGCGGATGCATTTGAGAAGATCATTCTCCCAGATGGCGATAAAGGTCTGCCAAGTGACTAAGGATTTTCGCTCCTCAATGGGGGTGGGTGGGGGACCTGTTCCACCAGAGATTTTAGCTTTTGATCAAAGAAAATAGCGAACTCAGTTGCTTTCTTTGAAGCAGCCCCAGCCTTGATGGTTTGGGGAGAACAATTTGGGTTTTTGATGAGGTCGAAAAGTTTTTTGGTTCTGTTTTTAGCTGAATCGAGGAGGGATCTAAAATGTGATGTTTTTTCCTGGAAGATGTGCTTCTGGTATTTGGATCTTGCTGAACAAAAAAGAGAGAGGTTGGAGGTGGATGGAGATTGTCTCTAGTGCTTCTCCAAGATTCTAAGGTTTTTCCTTTCATCATAGAGAGCATTATTGAACCAAAGAGCTGATGGGGTGGACATTTCCTTTTGCTTTGGAGTGGAGCTACCTAGTCGATTTCGGCGGCAAGGATTGAGTTGCAATGGGGAGTGAGATCGTTGACATCCGTATTGTGGTCTAACTAGGAAGTGAACGCATAGCAGAATCACATAGAGTCCCAAGATCAATGGTTTTTGTGTTGCGGAACCACGTAGAGACTTTTTTAGGTTAGCCGAGAGTTAAAGTGTGTGAGAGGTGAAAACAGAAGGGAATGAGGAAATGTTCAGACCAGTCAACACAGATGGGTGGAGCAGTGGTAATCTGGTCTGATTTGGATATAACAAGGTCCAGAATTGAGCCTTTGGCATATGTAAATTCCGAGCAGTGTTGGGCAAGATCGTTTTATGAGAGAAACGTTGCAAGCTTGTTGGCAGCCCAGTCTTCCACGGAGCACCAGTGGAGATTGAAATGACCTAGGAAGACCTGCTTGTCGCTTTGTGAATATTGGTCACTAATTCAAGTCGATGAGAAGGAAGAGCAATTACCCGTCGGTTGGAAGATGGCATGGAACCTGAAGGGTGAACCTAGAACTTGGAGTTCTAGGGAAAGGCATTCAAAAGTGCGAAAGAGAATGGTGGGAAAGGCTTTGATTTGGAGGGAGTTTCTGAAGGTAATCGGTACACCTCCCCAGATATTGGGGCATATTACCAAGCAGGGCGATAGGGAATTATCGGTGCTTAAGCGGCCGTTTTCGGCCTCTAAGCGGCAATAATTCTATTGCTCTATTAGCAAGCTGTCGCTAACATCAGTTAGCGACAGCTTTAGGCGATAGCGAGCGGTTTGGGTCCCGCTTTGCATGTCAGCAATATTTATCGCTAATGACATGCAAAGTGGGCGTACCCAACCTGTTAGCCACTTAAAGCAGTCGCTAACATCGCTATCGCCTATTAGCAAGGCAGGCGTAGCGATGGAAATATTCCCGCTATCACCAAAAACTAACGCCTGCTCTTACCAGTTCTTAGCCATGCTATCCAATTGGAGGTGGATAACATGGCTAAGAGCATTTTGTCGCTAATGCGTGAATATCGCTGTATTTTCAGTGATATTCACGCTATCGCCGGAAAATGTATCGCTTTGGAGATAAACGTTGCTAATAGCACGTTATCTCAGTGATAATTTCCAGCGATGATTAGCGATAAAAAATGTGTTGCTAAGCCTAGTTAGCGATAAATATCGCTAATCGTTGGTAATATGCCCCCTTGTCTGTTCTGTCGTTTGTGAGGATAGAGTGGCCAGTAGGTATCAAAAGATCAAATGAAGTGTGAGAGGAGTCATTGAACCAGGTCTCAGTGAGAAAGAGCATGTCGAGATTGTGGTGAGTGATAGTGTCAGAGATGTCCAATTTGTGTTTGGTTGCAGATCTGCAGTTATGGAGCATACAGTGTAGCTCTGACGCAACTGTTTTGGTGATGTGAGTGTCTGGACTGATGAGGGGGATAAGAATTAGATTCTTGAATGAGGGTGCCCCTTTAGGGGGAGGCTGGGGTGTTCTGACGAAAGAGATGGTCTGAATGGCAAATTGAGTAGAGTTGTTAGGAGAGGCCAGTGGAGGGTAATTGACATTGATGGTCTTGTAGGTAACCAGTAAGTTGGTGATGTCTGTGGAGGACAGATTGTGGTTGGCTTTATTGGGGCGCGGGAGCAAGGAACTCCTCAGGAGGTTATTTGGTAAGGGGGATATCTTAGCACATAAGAGTGAAATGGACGCTTCAAGCTGGAAATGGAAGAGATGAGAGAATCAAGTTTAGTTTCCAGAGAGTGGTGTGCTGAGCACAGAGTGAAGGGTGGCTCAATGGTTAAGGGAGAGGGTGGCCTGGGCGAAGGAGGACATGAGGAAGTGGGGTACCGGGGAGAGTGTTGGGGTGTGAGGGTCGAAGGTGGGGGATGAAGTAAAGTAGGCGAAGGAGGACAGTGGGCAGTGGGGAACTGGGGAGAGAGATATGATGCAAGGGTCTGAGGGGGGGAAAGAAGGTGATAAAAAGGAATGGATGGAGTTACTGTGATATTTTTACTGGTGCTGAGCAGAGGTGAAAATAGAGATCATACATAGGAGGAGAAAGTTGAGAAGTAGAAATGGATGGCTGGAGGAGGAGGGGGAGGAGTGGGGTTATGGGAAGGCCACGGATACGGTGAGATGAGAGGAGAAGGGGCTGAACAGGTAGGGGATGGAGGGAGGTCAAAGGGAGGCCACAGGAGTGGGGAGAAGAGAGAGGGTGCAGGCCAGGTACCATGGGTAATGAAAGGTAAATGTAGGGGTAAAGGCAGCAGGCAGAGTGGGGGGGGATTGAGCAAAATGAAAATTGTGGGAAGAGTGAAGGACTGTGCAGTCAAAGGGAGGGAAGAGGGAGGAATTACCCAGAAGGGAATCAGGTTTGTGAAGCATAGGGGGAATGTCAATTGTGGAGAGATGGGAGGTGTAAGATCAGTGGGCCCGATTCACAGAATGAACTTAAGACTCAATCCTAAACCTACTACTATTTTGGTATTCATAGAATGCACTTACTACTTTTGGTATTCACAGAAGTCAGGATTATGTCTTAAGTTTGTCTTAAGACAAACTTAGACAGACTTAAGACAAACTTAAGACAGACTTAAGACAGACTTAAGTTAGGATTTTGTCTTAAGTCTGTCTTAAGTTTGTCTTAAGACAAACTTAGGACAAAATCCTAACTTCTGTGAATACCAAAAGTAGTAAGTTCATTCTGTGAATTCCAAAATAGTAGTAAGTTTAGGATTGAGTCTTAAGTTCATTCTGTGAATCGGGCCCAGTGAGAGGGAAGATGATGGAATTACAAATAGGGGAGGCAGGGATCTGAGGCATGGGAGGGGGGAGTGAAGGTTGTAGAGAGATGGGAGGTGTAAGGACAGAATTGAGGGTACGAGGTAAGGGGAAGAGAGGAAAGAAGTGACGAGAAGGGGGGAGGGAGGAGGAGGGTAAGGCGAGTTGATCGGTAGTTCAGATTGTAAGAAAGGTGGATTAAATGGGGGAAATGGGTAGGAATAGGGGAGTTAGGGCGGGAGAAGGCAGTGGGATAATGGGCAGAGGCAGGATGTAGAGGTGGAGTGGGGTATAAAGCGGATGAGGTAAGGGGAAGGTCCGGTTGGGAAGGTGGCAGAATGAGAAGGGAGGGAATGAGAGAAGGAGGGGATAAGGGGTCGACCTGTGACTCCCAGCTGAAGGAATGTGTGGGTGTCATGGGGGAAAGTAGATAAGCTAGAGGAAGAATCTAGAGAGATAGTAGTCACAGGTGGGATGAAGGGAGTGGAAGATGTGATCAAAGAGAGAGAGACAAGAGTCAGAAGCTTGGTTCATGACAGTGTCATTGTAATAAAGTGTAATGGTTGTCCGCACTGTGAAATAAATGCAATATAATTGCAAAAAGCATTCTGCACAGAACCAACTATAACAAAACAAGTATCTCTAACTTTGAATACTAAAATGCATATTGTACTTACACTATAGTGATACAGAACAATTATCAAGCAGTGAGAGAGGTGATGATTTTGGGATCCTCCATAACAGATGCCTTGAAAACAAAAAAACACATCTTATTAAACGATTTGGTGGTGGTCCCATCCTCTTAGGACCACCCCAAGTATAGTTATTGGCAAAAAAAGCATTCCCAACCACAGGCCCACAGCATTATGGGATGAAATTAGCAGTGGGCAGTAAATAATATATAGTATCCAATATTAAAATAATTCTACAAAGAGCTGTAGTTCAACTGGTGGTTACTAGATGTTCCTCCCTAGTCAAATGCAAATGCTTGATGAAAGGGTTTCAATGGTTTTGCATTTGACTCGTGAGCGACATCTAGTAACGACTAGTGGAACTGTAGCTTGATGTAAGAATAATTTCAATGCATTGCATTTGACTCGTGAGGGACATCTAGTAACGACTAGGTGAACTGCAGCTCTTTGTCGAATTATTTTGATACTGGATTCTATAATATTCACTGCCCACTGCTAATCTCGTCCCTTAATGCTTTGCAGGGCCTTTGGTTGGGATTGCTTTTTTGCCAATAGTTGTGCTTGGGGTGGTCCTAAGAGGATGGAACCACCACTGAAGTCCAACAAAATGTGATTTGTGTTTATGCTCTTTGAGTTCAATGCATCTGCTTGGTCCTCCCCCTAGGTTAGGGGTGGGGGGGGGGTAAAATCATCAGTTCTCTCATTGCCTAATAATTTCAATGTATAAGTTCACTTTAGTGAATTAGTTATATGATTTCAAACATGTAAATTAGCTTTTTTCAAGTATCTGAGGATATTGTTGATTTAGTAGCTACACATGAATAAGCACTGTATTTGTACTGTACTACTGCAGGTGGAATTAACATAATTTGTGCATACTCCAGTATTATGCCCAGGGTTAATCAGGACCAAATGTAGATACCTGACAAGGCTAGAAAAAGGTAGAAATGCACAAAGAGAAACAGTATTAAATCATGTGTGCTTACTTCTTCTGTTTATTATAGAGGAAAAGGAAGCACCAGCAGAAAGGTACAGGGGAGAAGCAGCATTGAATCATGTATGCATACCTCTTCTGTTTCTAATAGAGGAAGAGGAAGCACCAAAAGGGGTTGCCCAATTCAAGATTGGCAACAAAGATTTAAAAGAGCATTCCTCTTTCTGTTCTATGCATTGCCTGGTGGCAAGGGCCGCCATCTTAGGGTCAGGCATCCAGGTTCTGGGCCAGGGGAGCCTGGGTGGGGGGAAATAACATGGATGGTTGGGAAGTGGAAGCAATACAGAGGGCATCCCAGATAGTAAGCGAGTAATCCACAGTAATTGTAATCCACAGTAATTGTGGAGAAGTGTGGCTCACTGGTTAGAGCAGGCAGACCCTGAAGCAGAGGTCAGACCCGGGACCAGGGTTCGATTCCCGACGCGGCAGGGTGTTGAGCTCAAACGTCCACGGACTCGATAATTCTCGCTTCGGTGCCTGACCTAATCATGGGTTCACACTCTGCAACTCTGGGCATTAAGCTTGCTTAATCTCCACAACGGCCCCCCCACGGCGGGATGCCTGGCTTTCACCATGGGGATGCCCTGTAGGGGCTATCTCACAGGGAAAAACCAGGACGGGTTCCCAAGGCAAGCGCGGAGATACCCCTTCGGGGGTCGATTCTGGCGCTATATAAGAAATGTAATAATAATAATAATAATTCAGTTTAAAAACCCCCGTCACCCGATCTGTGAACACATTGTCTGAAGGGACTATGGAGCGCTGAATCTTCCCAAAGTACACAGCCGACCCCTCAAAATAGGCCAAAGCAGTTACCTTGGAAGCACACTGATCCTCGCAGTGGATCGGACCTCCCGGTAAGGGCAAGACTCTAGGCACCAGTAGAACGTTCAGGGGGAGCAGCCTCCAATTGGGCCCCTGTTAAGCAGACACAGCGGATCCAGATCTGCACCCGATCCCGACCGAGGGGTCCTCTCACCCTCCCTCACAGTCACCCTCAGGCACTGGCTCCATGGGCTTACCGGAGCAGAAACAATTGGAGCACTCCAGGCTTCATCGGGTCCAGCACCATCGCACCGCGATGTTCAGGTCAGAGGCACCTCGCCTTCAAGCGCCGTCAACAGCAGGGCGCTGAAAACGTGGATCGCGTTTCAGGTGATTCTCACCGCAGGAGCGCTCGTCCTCATTTCGCTCTCATTGCAGTCGGCAGCCTCTGTTGTGTCTTGTGGGGTCACAGCTCTGCTCGTACCTTGGACACAAGATGCATCACATCGCACTCGGGCCCACTCAGGTCTCCAGCTTTCAGTAGTTCCCCATGGCTGCCATCTTTATGCCTCCGGCCTCGGACCTTGTACATTTTCATTTTTGGCTCAAGTAAGGCTTCTGGCATCGGATTCGGCACGGATGTACATCCTCTGCGTCCTACACTCCGGACCTGCCCCCAGGAAGATCGGTTGATCACGGATCTCCTGGTTTAACTCCCGATGTCGCCATCTTAGAAGGGGCCTTTAAATAAACATGGTCCCAACAGGTAATAGTGAAAGGCAAATACGCATGTATGCAAAAAGCATTAAGGAGGCCACTATTAAATTGGTTTAAGATTGTAAATCATCTTGTATTTCAAAAAGGTTTCTTATGCTCGGGTATATACAGTTAAGGCAGCACTGTATAAAACAATTTGTGTGACAACCATAATGCACTTGGTGCTCAAGGACGTGTACGTGTAGAATGTGGCGACGCAAGTGATAGGGTGACAGCGTGGACGGCACACAGTGACAATAGTGCTAATAATATACAGCGAGTGGCTCAGGTACGGTGACAAGGTAACATCACTGTAACAGGTAATTTACAATTTTTTATATTGAGCCACAATAGAAGATGCGCCTAGTATTGCGCTGTAGAGTCGACGGCGTTTCGATACTCCTGAATTGGGATCATCATCAGGACTGGTTGTCTTGTTTGTGAAGTGCTGCAAAAAGGAAGGGACAAGTAAGGGGGAGGGAGGGAAGGTGGCAGGGAAGGAGAAATCGCAGGTGATTTGCCTGCGATCCCCCACTCATAAGCTACACCACCCTTGCTGGTCTACCAGGACCTACCACTCAACTGTGGACGCAGCCCCAACACTATACAGACAATTTAGTGGGAACCAACAAAGTGAACTAAGTGTGATAGTATTTGAGTTAAGACCCAATGGCATAGGGAAAAATTCCCATCAGAAACCACACTGTACCGCCCTCTTTTGCATCATTTGGGTACTCCTTGCCCAGGAGACATAACACACGGCTAGTTGTTATCTTAGCCGTATTCAAATGTGCATGAAGTGTACTTATAAAGGGAGGTCGTGTAAAAGTTTACAGTGTTGGTGTGGCTAATGAAAAAGCAGTGTGAGAGTGAGTGAAAAAAGTGAAAGGTGCAATACTTAAAATTAGATAGGCTAGGTGGATATAAATGATTTATTGGTATCCCCCAGACTTCCAACTCTAAAAACTCAGTGCAAACACAGATTTAACAAAATATCCGTGATCAGTAGTGGTCAACATGTTTCAGCATATCAACGAACATTTTTCATGCCTTCTTCAGGACCCGTTGTAACATAACTACTGCTTTTTATGTGAAAGATAAAAAAACATATCACCTGAAACATCCAGGTTGTTAGTACAACCACATACTGTTGTCGCACCACGTCAGAGACACGGCATTCACTGGAGCGGATATGTAAAACACATGACAAGACATTGTGTCAATTTCATAAAGATGTTCTCAAAGTAGTGTCATACATCTCAATGACTACCAGTGTATAGTAATCACATTCATTTGCATTTACATTGGTTGTAAACCACTCACCCATTTGTTGTGGTTGTTGCGCTTCACCCCACCTGGCTGCAGCTCAGGTTTAGAGGAGCACCGCTCTAAATTTAAAAAGCGAAGGAGTAAAAACAAAAATCACATTCATGGCTTCTTATAGTAATTATCTGTTTGGAAACTGTATGGCTATGTTGTTTCAATGAAGGTAAAAAAGTGGATTTGTGATGTTGTTCTAAATCCACATTATCAGAGGACCATTATATTTCAAAAAGGCCAAATTATGATAGCTTATCTGATGAGGCGATGTATATATTGCCAACGCCAAAATCGAAAGCCATCAGCTTTAATGAAGGCCCCCATGTCTCAAAAATCCTCTCGACATGTAGACAATACAGTGAACTAGCATTAAATATGCCCCAAGATCGTAACTCAATGATTACGTTAATCATAGGCATGCTTGGAGACAGCGTAACGCAACGTCTTAAGTGCCTGTGCACTGCGTATACATGCCGACGTGTCTAATAGGTCCTCTCGACATGTATATAAACAAGCATTCCCCAATTCTATCAGGTCCGCTGATCTTAAGCCTGCCTGAAACCAATACAGCGCGACAGCTTGTCTGTCCCAAACGCTACACATGCGTACCAGTTTGTCACGCCGGAGGGTACAGGGGTCCCACTCACCTTTCCATCGGTGTCTCCCGGCAGTCTTCCGAGCTGTCTGGGGAGGCACCGAACGGCAGACGAGTGCCATATTTAACCCGGAAGTGTACCGCGCTAGTAGCGTCGGTCACACGACTCTCTGGTTGGGCGGAAGTTGTAGTCCGTATTCTTCCGTTTTTGTAGTTCTGCATTTGCAAAGTCAGGAACACTCTTATTTTTAGATGTTGTGTGATAATTACACAGAAATGCGCGGGAGCAGACACAAAGTCGCATTACAATTAATACATGATGAAAGCTCACCTTAAATAATATTCATAGCGCTAACTCGATATTTAAGGTGCCATAGTTGTAGTTTTCTAAACTTATTAATTTTTAGAAAATGTATCGGGACTGTGATTGGAAATTTCAAACTCTATATATATTAAGTAAAAACTGTCCCTATTATCATTAAAAGACTGCGTATTAACATCTCATGAAACATCTTTAGTGTTCTTCATGCTAGCTCGATGTTTGAGGTTGCCATGATTGTAGTTTTTTGCTTATTATAGTTTCTTATGAGCGCTGTAATTGGGAACTACGGTTATTTTTTATATGTGTATGAGAAATGATCATTGCTGCCATCAGAGTGGATCTAGTGTTTATGAATCACAGTGTGTTATATATGGATTCATTTTAAGATTGTTAAACATATATACTGCTATAAGATAGTTTTGGGATGTTTTGCATAGGGCGTTGCATCCAGACTAGATCATCGCGGCAAAGCGTTCAGATCAGTCATAATAGTCTGAAAGATACTTCAGAGAGACATCCAAAACAAATGCTTGAGGCAATTGAGTGATCGGAAATCATATCTCCCACTCACAGAAGACCCCACTGAACGATTAAGAACTAAGATTGGGCATATGGTGGAAGAAGCAACATCTGAAGGGTGGATTACACCACAAGAGGGCCAGTACCTTCTAACCACTCACCCTACCATTCCATACTTCTATTGCCTCCCAAAAGTCCACAAACCCCAAAGACCTCCTGTGGGACGGCCTATCATTTCTGGAATTGGATCCCTTCTGGAACCTCTGTCCACCTTTGTGGACTCCTTTTTTAATCCAATGGTTAAGGCCATGCCAACGTTTCTTCAGGACACAAAGGATGTCCTGAGACTCCTTCCTGAAATACAATATGACATCAGTACTGACATTCTGGTATCTTTTGACGTAGAGTCATTGTATACTTCAATTCCCCAGACAGAGACTCTTGAAGTAGTGGGCCAATTGTTGGAACAGAGTGACCATCATTCCATCACGCCAGTATCATTTATAATGGACTTGGCTGAGATGGCTATGAAGGACAACTATTTCCGGTTCGAAGACACTACCTACCAACAAACATCTGGTACCAGTATGGGTAGTGTCTTCGCACCGAGCCTCGCTAACCTATACGTGCACAACTTCGAACAGCAGGTGGTGCTAACACCCACGAATCCTTATCTATTGTCGCTCCATGTATGGAAGCGATATATAGACGATATTTTAGTTGTATGGCGCGGGACGGAAGAAGATCTGTTGGCATTTCACCAGTGGCTTAATATCCAGAATACATATCTCAAGTTCACTGTGGAACACAGTAACACTGGGTTGGCCTTTTTGGATCTTATGATCTTAGCGACTGCGAACGGCCTTGAATCGGAGCTCTATCGCAAGCCAATAGCAAAGAATGCTTTACTCAATTGCGAAAGCTGTCACCCGCGGGCTCTCAGAAACAACTTGCCATTTGGCCAGTTTCTCAGGGTCCAGAGAAACTGTTCCAAAAAAGAAACATTCAACACCCACTCAAAAAATCTGGAGAGACAACTTCGTGAAAAGAACTATCCCAAAAAGATAATCCGACAATCCAAGAAGAGGGCTTCAAACAACAATAGAGAGTCTCTCCATGAAATATAGCCACCAAAGGACCAAACGGATCGTATCACTTTTGTGAACACCTTCAATACCAGATCTAATCAGGTACAGAAGATCATTAAGAAACATTGGTCTATACTCAATACAGGAGGTGATGGGATTCCGCTACCTTTGTTCGCGTTTAAGAGAGGTCAAAGTCTGAAGGACCAATTGGTACACACACGCCCAAAGAACAAGGAACAAAGACAAGTGGGTACCCTGTGGGATTTGCCACCGATACAAGGTCATCACCCTTGTGGTGCATGTTCTGTATGCCCTCAGACCTATAAATCCACAACAGTTGACATAGGTACAAATAGACCTTGGTTACAACGTAATTTTACGAACTGTAATAGTGCAAATCTAATCTATTTGATAACCTGTCCCTGTCAGAAGAAATATGTCGGCATGACGACGAGAAAGAAACGGACCAGAATACAGGAACACAAGAGCACCGTTCGCTGTCGTAAACAAGCCACCCGCCTGACTGCACACTTCTTGGAAGTTGGACATGGCCCTAATGAGTTTCACTGGACTGTGCTCGAACAGCCTCGTATCCCTGACTCGTGCCCAGACATAGGCCGCATTCTGTTCAAAATTGAACAGAAGTGGGTCTATAAGCTCAATAGCGATAAGGATGGGCTGAATGAGCCAATACCGTGGATGTCTCTCTGAAGTATCTTTCAGACTATTATGACTAATCTGAACGCTTTGCCACGATGATCTAGTCTGGATGCAACGCCCTATGCAAAACATCCCAAAACTATCTTATAGCAGTATATATGTTTAACAATCTTAAAATGAATCCATATATAACACACTGTGATTCATAAACACTAGATCCACTCTGATGGCAGCAATGATCGTTTCTCATACACATATAAAAAATAACCGTAGTTCCCAATTACAGCGCTCATAAGAAGCTATAATAAGCAAAGAACTACAATCATGGAAACCTCAAACATCGAGCTAGCATGAGGAACACTAAAGATGTTTCATGAGATGTTAATACGCAGTCTTTTAATAACAATAGGGACAGTTTTTACATAATATATATAGAGTTTGAAATTTCCAATCACAGTGCCGATACATTTTCTAAAAATTAGTAAGTTTAGAAAACTACAACTATGGCACTTTAAATATCGAGTTAGCGCTATGAATATTATTTAAGGTGAGCGTTTCATCATGTATTAATTGTAATGCGACTTTGTGTCTGCTCCCGCGCATTTCTGTGTAATTATCACACAACATCTAAAAATAAGAGTGTTCCTGACTTTGCAAATGCAGAACTACAAAAACGGAAGAATACGGACTACAACTTCCGCCCAACCAGAGAGTCGTGTGACCGACGCTACTAGCGCGGTACACTTCCGGGTTAAATATGGCACTCGTCTGCCGTTCGGTGCCTCCCCAGACAGCTCGGAAGACTGCCGGGAGACACCGATGGAAAGGTGAGTGGGACCCCTGTACCCTCCTGCGTGACAAACTGGTACGCATGTGTAGCGTTTGGGACAGACACGCTGTCGCGCTGTATTGGTTTCAGGCAGGCTTAAGATCAGCGGACGTGATAGAATTGGGGAATGCTTGTTTATATACAAATCGAGAGGACCTATTAGACACGTCGGCATGTATACGCAGTGCACAGGCACTTAAGACGTTGTGTTATGCTGTCTCCAAGCATGCCTATGATTAACGTAATCATTGAGTTACGATCTTGGGGCATATTTAATGCTAGTTCACTGTATTGTCTACATGTCGAGAGGATTTATGAGACATGGGGGCTTTCATTAAAGCTGATGGCTTTCGATTTTGGCGTTGGCAATATATACATCGCCTCATCAGATAAGCTATCATAATTTGGCCTTTTTGAAATATAATGGTCCTCTGATAATGTGGATTTAGAACAACATCACAAATCCACTTTTTTACCTTCATTGAAACAACATAGCCATACAGTTTCCAAACAGATAATTACTATAAGAAGCCATGAATGTGATTTTTGCTTTTACTCCTTCGCTTTTTAAATTTAGAGCGGTGCTCCTCTAAACCTGAGCTGCAGCCAGGTGGGGTGAAGCGCAACAACCACAACAAATGGGTGAGTGGTTTACAACCAATGTAAATGCAAATGAATGTGATTACTATACACTGGTAGTCATTGAGATGTATGACACTACTTTGAGAACATCTTTATGAAATTGACACAATGTCTTGTCATGTGTTTTACATATCCGCTCCAGTGGATGCCGTGTCTCTGACGTGGTGCGACAACAGTATGTAGTTGTACTTACAACCTGGATGTATCAGGTGATATGTTTTTTTATCTTTCACATAAAAAGCAGTAGTTATGTTACAACGGGTCCTGAAGAAGGCATGAAAAATGTTCGTTGATATGCTGAAACATGTTGACCACTACTGATCACGGATATTTTGTTAAATCTGTGTTTGCACTGAGTTTTTAGAGTTGGAAGTCTGGGGGATACCAATAAATCATTTATATCCACCTAGCCTATTTAATTTTAAGTATTGCACCTTTCATTTTTTTCACGCACTCTCACACTGCTTTTTCATTAGCCACACCAACACTGTAAACTTTTACATGACCTCCCTTTATAAGCACACTTCATGCACATTTGAATACGGCTAAGATAACAACTAGCCGTGTGTTATGTCTCCTGGGCAAGGAGTACCCAAATGATGCAAAAGAGGGCGGTACAGTGTGGTTTCTGATGTGAATTTTTCCCTATGCCCTTGAGTCTTAACTCAAATACTATCACACTTAGTTCACTTTGTTGGTTCCCACTAAGTTGTCTGTATAGTGTTGGGGCTGCGTCCACAGTTGAGTGGTTTCTCCGACCTTTAGGTACTCTTTTATGTATTGAGAGACTGTTTTGGGGCATGTACCTAAGGTGAGTCGTTAAATTTGCCCTTGGACCTTCTTATTAAAGTGTTTGTTTTTTGCTACCAGGACCTACTCCATCCCCTTGCTGCACTGAGTTATGCGCACACTGTCATTGCCCGAGATCCCACTGTCCCAATCCGAGACTGTGTGTATACAGCTTGGTGCCTGGCGGACTTAATTAAGGACCCCCAGTGATAGCATGCGGTACTGTACCCTCGTGTATTTACAGTGTGAAACTTATCCATTAAGGACTCTTAGTGACCACATATGGTACTGCACCCTTGTGCATATACAGTTGGTGCCTGGCTGACTTGATTAGGGACCCCAAGTGAGGACCTGTGGTACTGCACCCTGGTGTATATACAGTGTGAAGCCTGGCGGAGGGCATTTGGGACCCATAGTGACAGCATGTGGTACTGCACTCTAGAGGTGTATACAGTGTGACTTGGTTAGTGATGACCTGTGGTACTGCACACTGATTGTTATACACTGCAAAGCCTGGCGAATGCCATTAGGGACCCCTAGTGACCTCCTGGAGTACTGGACTCTCCATGGCTTATTTACAAACCACTTGCTCCGCCAGTACATTACTTTTATTATGGGAAAAAGTGACGCATTAGCAGCGCAAGGGCCTTGTAAATAAGCCCCTCGGGGTAAAGGAAGTGGGGCTTATTTACAAGCCTCTTGCACCATTTTTGCATCACTTTTCCCATGTTAAAAGTGACGCAAAAGTGGTGCAAGGGGTTTGTAAATAAGCCCCAGTGTTTTTCCTGGCTGGCTTGGTTAGAGATGAAATGTGGTACCGCACCCGAATATTTATACAGTGTGCTGCCAGCCTGGTGGAGGGTAAAAGGGCCCTCTGGTATCGGCCTGTGGTACTGCACCCTGATGTGTGTGTACATACAGTGAAGTAGTGTGGCTCACTGGTTAGAGGTGGCAGACCCGAGAGCAGAGGACGGCCCGGGACCAGGGTTCGATTCCCGGCGCGGCAGGTTTCTGGACCAGGATCAGCGGACTCGATAATTCTCTCGCCTCGGTGCCCACTCTGATCAGCGATCACACTCGGCAACTCTGGGCATTAGCTTGCCTCATCTTCACTAACGGCCCCACCAGACCGCCGGGGATGCCTGGTCTCACCCTGGAGATACCCATTAAGGGACCATCTCTCAGGGAAGCCAGGAAGGGTTTCGCAGCGGTCGAAACGCCTTGGGACCCTCCGGGTAAGTAGTGCGCTATATAAATGCCTATACAATGGTACAGTGCAATCCCTGGCAGATGCCTCCAGGAACTACTAGGCACCACCTGTGCACTGCATCATTGTGCATTGTGGGAGCCACCGAGTCCTACTAGACCTCTAGTCAGGTTTGTCAGAATTTGGGACCGGTCCCAAAGCTATCCAAGCCATACAAGTTTAATTTCATTTGAAGACCAGTTTCAGTCCTTAAGTAGCTCACAATTGCAAATCTCAAATTGTGCAAAAATATTATTCAGTGTAAATATAGCGGGAGTACGGTTAATTGGCAACACATGTCTAACGGCAGAGCTGCTGACCTTAGAGCTGGGGAACCAGGGGGCATATTTACAACGCCCCTGCTGCACTTTTACTCCACCGACACAGTGTGCTGGCCCATATTTACAAGGCCATGCAAAGTCACACTATGTGGCTGTTCATGGCCTTGTAAATACGGAGTAAGGTGTAAAAAAGGCATTCCAATTGTGTTGCTGTGGGTGTTCCCACACAATACCCATGTGGCCTCATTTCTGAAAAGTGACACATTGCTGCGTGAAAACAGCGATGCGTCACTTTTCATTGCGCCATCCTTGTGACACCAATGATGCGTCATATTTACAGTTTGACGCATCATTGCGCAAGGAGTTACAGATACGTCAGTATTTCTGACGTATCTGTATCGTGCAAAAGTTGTGCATTGCTGGAGTGTGTCACAAAAGTAACGCAACTCCAGCAATGCGTCCTTTCACATTGGGCAAGCCTCATGTGAAAGGGCCTGCGTCAGTCTTATGCCTGCTGTGAGGCAGGTGTAATATAATGACGTATTTGCATCCTAGAAGTGGCGCAGTGAAATCTTATAGATATCACTGCGTCACTTCTGCTACCCTGTCTTGCGTCAATACGCCCCCCTTGCATACATTATACCTGGCGCAGGTATAATGTGGCACAGGGGTTTACAAAGTGACGCATCTACCTAGATGCGTCACTTTGTAAATATGGCGCAACACGGCGCATTTTTTACGCCACTGGTGCGTCACAAAAAGTGACGCACCGGCGGCATAAAAGTGACCCACAGCCTCATAAATGAGGCCCAAGGTTTTTGACACTGCCCTAGATTTACAACACAGCGTAAATCTGGGGCAACGCCAAAACTAACACCTTCAAAAAGCATGCGTAACGAGGAGAAATGTTTATATTTCTCAGTTTTTTCCTTTTTCCATTCGGCAGCACACATAGGGGCATATTTACTAAGAAGTGACGGAGTGTGGTCTTAGCCTTCCTGGTTTAACGCTTCACTCCACCACTTCTGAAATGCGGCACTGCGCCATATTTACAAAATATGGCAGAGCGCAGCATTTCCCCCTGTGCTGGCGCTGAATTTAGCTGCCTAGCGCCAACATAGACACCCTTGCACCATAGTGCCAGGATGTCCGCATTGAGGGGATTTGCATGGCGTTTTTTAACTTCTATTTGTGATGCTTAATGCAGCGCACATAGATATTCTTTTATTTATTTATTTATTTATTTTTTTTTGTCGGAGCCAAGACGCACCCCTGCCTCACTCCCTTCTCCACCGGAAATGGAACTGACAGCTCCCCACTCTTCCCATATCTCACCCTTGCGTATGTACCTTAGTGCATACGTTTGAATAAATGGCACAGGTGGGCCGGGGCACCCATCTCCAGCAGTATTGCCCAGATCTTATCCCTTTGGGCCAGGTCAAATGCGTACCGGAGGTCCACAAAAATCAATCACCGGCTACCTGCCCCAATAGAAACAGTCTTCCAATAGACCAACTATAATCTAAACAGTTGATCAATGGAGGAAACCTTTGCACGAAAGCCCGCTGGGAGGGAGGTTAGGATGTGATGTTCGTCCATCCAGCCCTCAACCTTGTTAAAAGAAAGCGGGCAAATAATTTCTGGAGGACGTCGATCAGACTAATGGGGCGATAGTTGGCCGGGTCTAGAGGGGAAGCTTTTTTGTGAATGGGAATGATATCAGCTCCCAGCTAGGTTGGGGTGATCTCCAGGCCCTGTAGGATAGCGTTAAAATAAACCCAAATGTAAGGGGCCCAAACCTTTTGTTCACTACGAATAGGTCGCCAGGGATCCTATCTAAGCCCGGTGCTTTCCCCAGCGTCAAACTTCGGAGGCCGCCTGAACTTCAAGGAGGGTACGGTGGGCAGACAAGGCTCGAATCCTCCGGGTGCAGTGGTTCAGGAGTATTTGTGTGGGCCGTAAGATCTACTCGAGATTCGGGGTTGCTGAGTAAATAGAGGGGCTTAAAATGATCTAGCCAAACCTCTTCACTAAGGTTAGGAGTGATGGCAGATGACCCTTCAGCCGACCCAACTCGAACAAGGTTACAAAGGACCTATAGTGTGGAGCATCCAGGGTTTCTTTGATACTTTCCCACCTTGAGGCCTCCCACTCGGATCAAGCCGCCTTGATCAAACTTTTATATATTTCCCTCGCGGTTCTGATGCTTGTCTGGGACCCTGATTTTACCTCCTTTATCAGGGTATTTTTAGCCAGCCTACAGTTTTTATTAAACCAGTGATCACGCTTTTTTACCCTTGGCCTCTTAGAGTCGGTAGTGTAAAAATAACCGGCCAGGGAAGAGAGAAGCTTGTTATGAATGCCTTAAAGGTGGAGATGGTGTAGTTCGCAATTGGAACTCAAAAGGTGAGAAATCTCTGTTAGAGAGCGTGCGATGAGGCGGTATAACTCAGCTATCTTGTCAGGTGCTACCGCGACCTTCGGCCACCTGGTTCGTCTTCCACCTGCCACTGTCACAAGGTTCGGGTTAATGGTAGTCTCAGCTCCCCCCAGATCATTACGGTGAACCAATGTGTTTAGCAATTCTAGTGACAATAAATTATGGTCACTATCAACCCTCGGAATGACAGAAAAAGCTCTCAGTCGAGCCCAGAATTCTACATTTACCAGGATATACTATATAGTCGTGCTTTTCCTTGGTCTATTAAAGGTGTTTGAACCCGGGACGACTTGAAGGAGTCTGCCATTACAGGCCCTGAGAGAATGTGATATAACCAGCTTGTTGATCGCATGGGCCAAGGGCAGTAAGCGCTTTACCGGGTACAAAGTACAATCCGGAATCAGCCAATTTTCATCCTCGTGCGAGGTTACCGAGGGGATCCCCAAGAGCGGTTCAAAATGACAATTAAGATCGATGATATGACGAGGGGAAGGAGTGAAGGAGAACCTCTAGGGCATCCAGAATTGATAAGCCCAATTGGTGAGGGTGGGGATGTAAATAAATACTAATCACTGCCCGCGATAAACCGTCCGAAAATGTAAGTACAATGCATAAAATATCCGGGCAATGAGAATCTATTGTCTTAACGGAACAACCTAGATGCGAAGCAACCCAAATACATAACCCCCCGAAGGTCTTATCCTTGATCCCTGCGTAGCCAGTGAATGGAAAGACGCATATCCTGCCCTAACGGGAGCGGACAGCAACCAAGTCTCTTGGAACAGGCATATGTCGTAACTGTCCATCAGCTCTCCCCACTCCGGGTTGTGCAGCTTTGACCGCATCCCTGCTATATTCCAAGACCCAATAAGTTGTCTACGTGGTACCACTTGGGCTGGGGAATCCTCAGTGAGTTGGAACACAATAGAAGATGAAGGTGGTATGTATGTGAGGGTGTTCAACTCCCTTTCACCTCCTGTTAAGCCAATGTATTGGGAAGATGGGGATATAGTTGTGCTACCCGCCTTACTTCTAAAAACCTGCCCAGGGGACCCCACCACTATGCTCAAACCCTCCACAACATGGCTCCCAAACCGATTCGAAACTAATCCATCTGCCCCGAAAATAATAGTACTCAATCTATATTGCTCAATGCACTAAATCTATTGCCCACTGGGATGTTATAGTCGAATTCATGGCCAGCATGGTGGGAATGGGTTTGTTCTGGCCTACCCGGTGCAAAAGTTTGTGAATAGAAATACCCCAGGTGGCAAGTGCTAATAGTGCCCGCATTAGAAGGCCAACCATTAGCTAGTTTGTGTCCAACTACTCTATGATCCCTGACGTTGACAATTACACAATCACTACAGATGTCTTTGGGTCTAGTCCCCAGCCAACTGACTCTTTGCGCAAATAAAATTTCCCCCTGTCCCGCTCCCATTGAAGGTCTACATCTATTTAGCCAGAAGGTGATTTTATTCTTTAACTTGGGGAAAGCTTCCCCTTGTTCGCTGGCCAGTGGGGTACTCCTGTGAGCACCACCACATACGGAGATGCTCCTGGGGGTAACTGGGGGCAAGGAGGAGATTTTAGAGGTCCATTGACGCCAGGTTTCAGGGTGGGAATGTATTGGAACCTACCCAAATCTGGGCACTGATTTTCGGTGGTTTTTGAGATGGAAATTAAGCCACACGGATTCAGGCCAGATACGGCTGGGTGCGAATTGGGACAATTGGTTAGACCGGGGACAATCGGGGCTAGGATAGGTTTCAGCGTGTTTAGCAGGGACAAAACATGTGTAGGGCAGATGCTAGCACCTTCGTTTGAGCCCTTAGAAACAGGCTTAGTCACTCCTGAAGCCCCTGTAGTGTCGGCATTCCCCATTGAGGAAGTTGGCTGTACTCTCCCTAAGCCTTTGTCATTTATCAATGAAAGTAGTTTATCAATCCTAGTAGACAAGGATTTAAAGTGGGTATTGATATGCTGTTCCAAATGGGTCTGGCGATCAATTAATAGATGGGTGGCCCAGACGGGAGGACCTGTGGTGGAAGATAGAGGGCCAGGGTCAGACTGCACAGGTTCAGGTGCGTATGCTATTCTCTTGGCCGACTTTTTTACAGGTTTCAACTTTTTAGTTCTAGCAGGAGGTTTGTAAGCCTTTAAGCATGCCAAGGGGGGTGGAGACGGAACAACCTCTATTGAAACATTCACGTCAGGCACAATCTGAGCACCCAGTAGGTCAGTAAGGAAGACATGAGGAATGATGTGAATTCAGCAGGATTGCCTGTAGCTACAGACCAATCCTCCAGAGACGTAAGGGGGGGCATAGCAGGGGTAATTGAGAGTCGCTTTTCTGTATTTTCTATGGCTGTTGCCACTACCCCTATCGTTTTTTGGAGCATTTTATCAATAGCTGTAAGGCTCAGGAGTGGTTGGGTCGTTGCCGCCAGTTGCCTAGTCATTGGGCGAGCAGTGGTGGGCTTGCTATTTTTACCCACGCTACTCATCATAAAACTTAGACAAGAGTGTTTACCAAAAATCACCAATTGTCAACCACGAATTAAAAAAAACATTTAGAAAGATACAATAAGAGATAATAAAGAGTTGGCCCCCACAAGAAACTTCTAATATTAACAAACAAAAATCGGGTCAAGATTTGACAGATTGAAAAGAGTTGTGGAAGTTACCACATGGATGGGAATTCCAAGCCTCAAGTAGTCTATTATAGGGGGACTTGGAGGGGAGGCCCAGCCCAGCCTCATTCAGCCTCTGACGGCCACAGACGGCCCGCCCTTTGCCCCGGCTTCGCCCGGCACCGCCCACGCGCTCGTCCAGCAATGCGTGGGGGCGGGCGTGCTTTGAGGGCTGGTGCCCGACTGATGTGGCTCCCCTGGAGGCTGCGGGGGGTTATAGGTAGGAATGCACAAAGCCACGAAGCTGTTCCCCTCAAGGTGCTGTAATGGTGCAGAAAGCTGTTCCCCACATGGTGCCAAAGCAGGATTGATGGCTGTTCCCCTCACGGCACCGCAAAGCAAAGCCCAAGGACAGCCGTTCCCCTCATGGCGTTAGGGTAGGTCTGTAAGCGCGTCCCGCGATGCGTGGGGGCGGGTGCACTTTGAGGGCTGGTGCCGGACTGATGTGACTCCCATGGAGGCTGCTGGGGGTTGTAGGCGGCAATGCACGAAGCCGCAAAGCCATTCCCCTCATGGCGCTGTAATGGTGCAGAATGCCGTTCCCCTCATGGGACCAAATTAGGATTGATGGCCGTTCCCCTCACGGCACCGCAAAGCAAAGCCCGAGGACAGGCGTTCCCCTCACGGCAGTAGGGTAGGTCTGTGACCGCGTCACATTGAAATTGCAAAATGTCATCTATACTACTATTATAAAGAGATAACTTGCACCTTTTGGCCAGGTAAACTCGGGAACCACAGCACCAATCACAACACCCAATACAGCGTTGGAAAGGGCAGTTGCAGCAGAAGGACATAGGCTATGCAGACGCCCACCATATACATTTAAAATGTAAAAGAACTGTGCCAGCAAAGTAGTCCCTTGTGGGCATGTCTGCATTGTGCTGTGGGTGTGTGCTGGGGGCGTGACAATCGCTGGGGGCATTCTGTCATGAGTGTTGTTTTTTTCTTCCCAGGTTCTATACATTCCTGCTCCCTTTAAATAGTAATTCAGTGGAGGTCCCATTCTCTTAGAACCACCCCAAGCACAGTTATGGGCAAAAATACAACTAAAAGGCCCTGCAAAGCATTATGGGATAAGCTTAGCATAATTTTTAGCATTCATGAAAGGGTTTCAATGTTTTTGAATTGTACTCATCAGGGACATCTTGGGACGACGAGGTGAACTGCAGCTTGATGTATAATATATTAAATGCTATTGCATTTGCCTCATCAGGGACATCTAGGGACCATGAGGTGAACTGCAGCTTGATGTATAATATTTTAAACGCTATTGCATTTGCCTCTTGGGGACAACTGGGGAGAACGAGGTGAACTGCAGCTCTTTGTAGAATTATTTGTATTCTATAATATTCACTACCCACTGCTAATCTCGTCCCATAATGGTTTGCAGGGGCTTCATCTCAAAATCATCACCTCTCTCACTGCTTGCTGGAAGCTAATTTCACTTTAGTGAAATGACTATATGCATTTTAGCATGTAGAAATACTTGTTATTTTACCTTGAATATATGACGTTTCTATTTTAATAATTGGAAATCTGACGGAACGATATATTGCGGATTTATTGTGCCAAGTTTGCGCCAATTCCGCCCACCCCTACATTAAATACCCCTGCACCCCATAATCATAACCCACCCTTACTCTATAAAATATCCCAACACCCTTAAACACTAACCCATCTTAACCCTATAAATATACCCTGTACCCCAAAACTCAAATCTATCCCTAAACCCTAAAAATACCCCTGTACCCCAAAACCAAAACCTAGCCCTGAACCCTATATATACCCCTGTACCTCAAAACCCAAACCTACCCCTGAACCCTAAAAATATCCCTGTACCCCAAAACCCAAACCTACCCCTGAACCCTAAAAATACCCCTGTACCCCAAAACCCAAACCTAGCCCTGAACCCTAAAAATACCCCTGTACCCCAAAACCAAAACCTAGCCCTGAACCCTATAAATACCCCTGTACCTCAAAACCCAAACATACCCCTGAACCCTAAAAATACCCCTGTACCCCAAAACCCAAACCTACCCCTGAACCCTAAAAATACCTCTGTACCCCAAAATCAAAACCTAGCCCTGAACCCTATAAATACCTCTGTACCTCAAAACCCAAACATACCCCTGAACCCTAAAAATACCCCTGTACCCCAAAACTCAAACCTACCCCTGACCCCCAAAAAATACCCCTGTACCCCAAAACGCAAACCTAGCCCAAAACCCTAAAATACCCCTGTATCCCAAAACCCAAACCTAGCCCTGAACCCTAAAAATACCCCTGTACCCCAAAACCCAAACCTAGCCCTGAACTCTTAAAATACCCCTGTACCCCAAAACCCAAACCTACCCCTGAACCCTAAAAATACCCCTATACCCCAACACCCAAACCTAGCCCTGAATCCTAAAAATACCCCTGTACCCCATAACCCAAAACTATATCTGAACCTATAAAATACCCAAACACCCTAAAACACACACCTCAGTACCCCAAAACATATACCCCTATACCCATACTTACCTTATCCAAACATTGAAAAAAAACATGCTTTTACCATTCATGCATTTACAACGAATTTCGTTGTAAATGTATGCGTGGTAAAAGCATATAAAATGTAACGCCATGCGTTATAATGGCATTGCGGAGTCATGGGGCCTCATTTATGAAGGCCTTGCGCCACTGGTGCGTCACTTTTTCTCATTTTAAAAGTGACGCACCGGCAGCGCAAGACCTTCATAAATAAGGCCACATGACTCCGCAATGCCATTATAACGCATGGCGTTACATTTTATATGCTTTTACCACGCATACATTATAACGCATGGCGTTACATTTTATATGCTTTTACCACGCATACATTTACAACAAAATTCGTTGTAAATGCATGTAATGAGAGTATGCAGAGTGATTGTATGCGGAAAGAACGTTGCGGAATAATGGGTATTTACCCTCCCCCGGTAAGTACATTGGTGGCACGGCGGCTCACATTTCCAGCAACAGACTCATATTTTTTCACCACCCATTTGAAAAATGCACAGGTCTCTCTCATTGATGGCCAGCACTGACATACACTTCTAGACACACCTCCTGCCACAAGTTCTAGAATTGCGAACTTTAGAGCTGGGAAGCTACGTTCGAATCTCGGCATCAGCGCAACATCCTGTGATTCCAAGCAAATCACTTTGGGGCATATTACCAGCAGTTAGCGATATTTATCGCTAACTGAGCTCAGTGTTAGTTTTTTTAACACCGCGCTTCGCCCAACTGACGACATTCGAACTCTACTGGACAATGGAGACACAGTCGCCCTCATCCTCCTTGACCTCTCCGCAGCCTTCGACACAGTCTGTCATAGCACCCTTCTACAGCGCCTCAGAGACGTAGGAATCCAAGGAAAAGCACTGGAATGGATCACCTCGTTCCTCACCGGAAGAACCCAGAGAGTCCGCCTTCCACCATTCAAGTCAGAGGCCACTGAAGTCATCTGCGGCGTACCACAAGGATCTTCACTCAGCCCCACCCTCTTCAACGTATACATGAGCCCCCTCGCGGTCATCGCACGCCAACACAACCTCAACATCATCTCCTACTCCGATGACACTCAACTGATCCTATCTCTCACCAGAGACCCTAACACTGCCAAAACCAACCTGCATGAAGGAATGAAAGAAGTAGCCGACTGGATGAAGCACAGCCGTCTGAAACTGAACTCAGACAAAACAGAAGTCCTCATCCTAGGCACCTCCCCCTCCGCCTGGGATGACTCTTGGTGGCCAGAGGCCCTTGGAAAAGCACCCATCCTGACGAACCACGCACAGAACCTGGGCGTCATCCTGGATTCCTCACTCTCGATGAACAGACAAGTCAACGCCGTTTCTTCATCTTGCTTCAACATTCTTCGCATGCTCAAAAAAACATTTCGTTGGATCCCCGCCGAAACTAGAAAAACGGTCACCCACGCTCTGGTCACGAGCCGACTGGACTACGGAAACACCCTCTACGCCGGTACCACCGCAAAACTCCAGAAAAAACTCCAACGCATCCAGAACGCCTCAGCCAGGCTCATATTAGACATCCCGCGTAAAGAACACATCTCTGGTCACCTGAAAAACCTCCACTGGCTCCCCGTCAATAAGAGGATTACTTTCCGGCTCCTGACCCACGCACACAAAGCACTCTACGAAATCGGACCCGAATGCCTCAACACACGACTGTCCTTCTACACCCCCTCCCGCCAGCTACGATCCTCCAACCAAGCCCTTGCCACTGTACCTCGCATCAACAAAACCACCATGGGAGGTAGATCCTTCTCCTACCTGGCAGCTAAAACCTGGAACTCACTTCCCACTCACCTTCGCCTTACTCAGAACCACCTAGCATTCAGAAAGCAACTTAAAACAAGTAATTCCCCACCCTTCTTCAAGCGCCTTGAGACCCTCTGGGTATGTAGCGCGCTATATAAATTTATTGACTTGACTTGACTTGACTATTACCACCGTTTATCTCAAAAGCGATAATATTGCAGGCGTTAGCGTGAATATCCCTGGAAAACCAGCGGTGGGCACGCATTAGCGTGCAAATGCTGTTAGCCATGTTATCCACCTCCCATTGGATAACATGGCTAAGAACTGGTATTTGCAGGCGTTAGCGTTTGGCGATATTCGCGCTTAGTGTGATTATTCCCATCGCTTCGCCTTTCCTGGTAATAGGCGATAGCGATGTTAGCGACTGCTGTCAGTCGCTAACGGGTTGGGTACGCCCACTTTGCATGTTATTTGAGATAAATATCGCTGACATGCAAAACGGGCCCCAAACCGCTCGCTATCGCCTTAAAGCTGTCACTAACTGGTGTTAGCGACAGCTTGGTAATAGCGTGATTGAATTATTGTCGCTTAGCGGCCGAAAACGGTGATAATTCAATATCGCCACACTTGGTAATATGCCCCTCTCTCTCACCGTGCCTACCACAAATGAATGTGTTCTTCTGTAATGTAAATTGTGCTCATGCCATGTTGTCGAGTTTGCGCTATATATATTGCAAGGGAAAAAAAAGTAGGGAAACTCGAGTTCACACACTACTGAACGCGCACTCTTAATTGCATCAGCAGTGCACTGTGAATCGGAGCGTTTCACAGGCCTGTCACAGATAAGAAATGCTATCAAAACGAAATCCTACAAAACATATACTACTGGCCGGCAGCAATTCATACCCGGACAACGTCGGGGCGGGCTGCTAGTAAACAATATTTTTTTTAAAAATGCCGTTTTGCAACTTCAGTGTGTACAGCATTTAGCAGCACATAGAGAAGTTACAATGCAGCATTTTAAGATTGTTTATGTGCAGGATTGGGGACCCTCCTGTACATAAACAATCTTCCCCACAATGCAGACACCCTTACACTATGGTGCAAGGGTGCCTATGTTGGCGCTGGTCTGCTAAACTTAGCACCAGCACAGGGATAAATGCAGGGCTGCACCATACTCTTCTAAATATGGTGCAGCCCTGTGTTTCAGAAGTGGCGGAGTGAGTTGTTAAACCAAGGAGTCCAACGACACGCTCCGTCACTTCTTTGTAAATATGCCCACAGGTTTTCCCTGGTCTTAATTTTGGCGCTACCACCTATTTACGCCTCCCTTGTAAAATGGGGGCAGCCTCAAAATCAACGGGTGTTGCGGTGGAACGCCCACCGCAACACCCATTGCCCACTCCTTTCACACGCAGTGTAACATGAAAGAAGACCTTATTTACAAGGCAGCGTTAAGCCACGTTAAGTGGCTTCACGCTGCCTTGTAAATAAGACAAAGTCCCTATCACCATTACACCGTCCTGAAAAGTGACGTTGTGGTGGCGTTAGGAGATTGTAAATATGCCCCATAGAGGAACACGCCTCCTTTGATTGTTTTGTGCAGGAAGGTGTTCCATCCTGCATAAAAACAATCCTGACCACAACACGGACACCCATGCATTGGTGCATGGATGCAGTTTGTGCCCCGGGGCTGGAATAAAGGACAGGAAGACAGACTTAAGACAAAATCCTAACTTAAGTCTGTCTTAAGTCTGTCTTAAGACAAAATCCTAACTTCTGGGAATACCAAAAGTAGTAAGTTTAGGATTTTGTCTTAAGTTAGTTCTGTGAATCTGGCCTTTTGCACCCTCGTCTTGAGGTGTCTGTAAATCCAGTTGCTTTTGGCTCAGAAATAAATGAACTAACTTTATTTTGTAGTTTGTGATTCTTAATGGCCCTGGAGAGCTGCAGTTGGATTGATTGACATAACTAACAATATCTCTCCCCCTACACTTACATGCTGCAAAAAAGAGCCATCAACTTGAGGTTCTAGAGCCAAACTAGAATATGTCCATCAGCTCCTTCAAAAGCGAAGCCCCTATCGCCACCACAAGATCAAGAAAAGTAACATTGTGGTAGCGATAGGTGCCTGAAAATATGCCCCTGTATTTTATGAGGATTGGCTGTGATTTAACCCCTTCGCTGCGGCGGCTATTCCGCCGCAGCGCTAAGGGGCGGGGCGGCCGCGCGGCGGCCTCATGCTGGTGACAGAACCGCTCCGTCACGAGCCCCGGTTGAGCTGTGCTGATGACGGAGCGGTTCCGTCATGGCCCGCCCCGCTCAATAGAACGTTCAGCGCAGGCGCGAAATTCGAGCCGCGCATGAGTGGCGAGCGGGCCATGACGGAACTGCTCCATCATCAGCACAGCGCACCCCCAGCTGATGACGGAGCGGTTCCGTCATCAGCGTGCAAGGGGTTAATCCTTTTTACTAGGTCAGTACCCTTCAATTTCTGGTGCATTGAAGCAGTTTAAACATCTTCTTAGAGTCTCTCCTTGCTCAAATTGGTGTAATTTCTGATATTTATATTTGTCCCTTGTTTTCATTGCTTGATTTTGCTTGCGAGAAAGTGTCACTCATAGGGGCATATTTACAAGGAAATGGCGGAGCGCAGCACTGTGACACGTTTTGCAGGGCCGCACTCCGCCATTTTCAAAATGCAGGGATGCGCCCCCTTTTTACCGATACAGAGCACCCATGTGTTTTCCCTCGCAATGAGATCATTGATCTCTTCTAGGACCTATTGGCCTTGTATGAACCATTGATCTGTTTAACAAAGCGATCTAACACCCCAGGTTCAAGGATTGGGGTTCCCCTGTTATGTAATACATTCCCTAGCAATGGCACTAAAAATAGCTGCCTAGCAACAACACAGACACCCGTGCACCGTAGTGCGCGGGCGCCTGCTTTGCAGGGAATAATTGCTTCTGCGCCGAAATGTGTCCCTTCCTGCACATAAACAATCAATAATGTTGCTTTGGTGCTTGTATGTGCGCAGCATTCTGCAGCACACGTAGAAGTGGCAAATCGCCATTATTTATTGATCATTTACATGCAGGAAGGGGCACTTTCCTTCACATACACAATCAGCGATGGCGTTTAGTTCTTTCTATTTATGCACAGGATCCAGCTCACGTAGAAAAAGCAAAAACGAGGAGCCGTTCATCGTTGCGCCATTCTAGCGCTTGCTATTGCCTGGCATTCGTTTTTGGCGCTGCCTCAGATTTACAGATCCTTGTAAGTCAGGGGCACCGTCAAAAAGCAATGGGCGTTGTGGTGGAACGCCCACAGCAACAGACATTGAGCGCCCCTTTCAAGCATGTAAGGCTACCATATTTACAAAGCGGTGGCACAATCTCCTTGTAAATATCCTCCACTGCGACTCATAATTACACTGAAATTAAGAAAATGTCGCACATAAGCAATCGCCAACCTTGGCAGCTATGACTTGCACTCTCCATCCTTTCCCTCAACATGCCTCTCTCAGCACCACCCAGGATGTGGCATTACGGGCAGAGGTGCCCACTTTCAAACTTATGTTAACAGATGTATTCAGAGTACAGGAAGTCATCCATTAATTAACAAGTACATTGATGTCTAAAAATACAAAGGGCCTCATTAATGAGAAGTGACGCATCACTGCGAGAAAGCAGCGATGCGTCACTTCTCAGTGCGCTCCCCTTGTGAAATGATGGATGCGTCATATTTACTGTATGATGTATCAAGTCGCAAGGAGTTACAGATATGTCAGAATTTCTGACGTATCTTTAGGCGCAAAAGTGACGCATTGCTGGAGTGTGTCACAAAAATTACGTAACTCCAGCAATGTGTTCGGAACAGGCGTAAGATATTGATGCATTTGTGTCCTAGAAGTGGTCCAGTGAAATCTCATAGATTTCACTGCGTCACTTTTACAAGGCTTACTTAGTGGGAACGCCCCCCCTTCATACATTATACCTGACGCAGGTATAATGTAGCGCAGGGGTTTACAGTTCAGGGGTTTACAAAGTGATGCATCAGCTTAGATGTGCCACTTTGTAAATAGGGCGCAACAGAGGGCATGTTTTACGCCGCCAATGCGTCACAAAAAGTGACGCAACAGCAGCACAAAACAGTCGCAAGGCCTCATAAATAAGGCCCAAACCATTTTTAGGTCAAGCCTGAGTCAGCGCGCATGCGCTGCTCTGCGAGACTGCTGTAGTGGAGTATAGAAAAGAAACCCCGCCTTCTCTTCAACAATATTTTTAATTGCTTGTGTCTTTGTCATTCGCAAATGCTGGCTTTCGATTCCTTAATTGGCTTGTTTGTCCCTCCTTAGTACGGACTTATCTTCATTTGTAAACTCCCATAGCTATCAGCCCTTTTACTTCGGTTGTTAAACTGTACATCTTTTTAAGTCTGTAAGCACTACTTTCTTCAATTAGTTTTTAGTACTGCAGGCATGACGCGCTTTCTTGCTTTCCTGCCGCTTGCTCACTGGGCTCACCCATGCCACAGTTGGCGAGGAGCCCTCGGTGTATCAAGCTTGGAATTGAGCAGCTGTCAGCAGGCACAGGATCCAGGTGCAGCGCTTTGGAAGGGGAGGCAGGGTAGGCTGGTGGTTGTGACATTCTGGACCATTCTCCAGTCATTGACAGTAACTATTCAGCACCCTGGGAGGTTTCATCAGACCCTCGATACACAGCAGAGAAACAGAGGCGGGCGGTCCCACATGTGTTCATGTGCTGAAGATCACAGGATTCACTCTTCTGAGGCGGGATTGAGTGCATACCAGGTCTGTTCATTCCGCGTTCAAACCCATGGCACATGCACCGTCCAGACTGTTAGTAATTCCTAGAGTTTCACCGCTTTGAAGAACTCTCAGTTTGTTGAAAGAGAAAGAACTGAAGCGCAGGGCGATAAAAGGACTTCCCAAGGATTTCCTAGTCGCACATTCAATGATGTAACCGCAGGATTGCGTCATTTCTTCTTCAGGCCTACGAGTCTGTGACCTCACACGGGTTTCCCTTCACATTCATCCCAGGCAATACTTGGACAAGTTATTGTCATGGTCATTAAGACCCAGAGATGTACAAAGGAGACGATGCAGATAAGGTGGGCGTTATGCTCAAACCAACATCCTTCTTCCTGGTGAGAACTGAGTCTAAATGTAGCACATCAGAATAGTTTTATTTTCCTAACACGTCCCATTCCCTTTAGGGAAAGGCCACGCATAATCAAATGTTCAGGTCCCTGCAGGCACAGCTGCTTGTTACCACTGCACACCTAAGCTGAGCTCAAGGTCTCTGTGCTCCCAGCCCTCAAAGTCAGAAAGTGTCTTAAGGCGCATCAGTCGCCTAGAGGAGCTATACCAGTGTATTTTTCAATCTATTCAGCAGTCCATTCAATCTCTACTGGTCTCTTAATTCATCTCAATCTATTGATTTGTCCATACATCCTTCCATTACTCCAAACCTCCATCCACCTGTGGTCACCCACAGAGGCTTCGTAAGATCACCCGCCTTTGACGCTCATATCTCCCATGTTCTACCAGGTGTGAAGTTTATATGGCGCGAAGGAAGGTTCACGTAGATCACTAATGGTGGCTACCCCTAGCCCTCAGAGCTTGCTGCCTTTTCACTATCTGTTCCCTGGCAATATTTCGCTCAGGGTGAAAGTTCCATTTCAATGGAGAGAAGTGGAGAGAGACAACCTTGCATTTCATTCTCTATGTGCAGCACTCCTTCCCGTGGGACATGAGCTGGGAAGCGGCACTGCGACCTTGTACAGCAGACGGTGGGAGTGAGTCTTAACAGACGATGACTCAGTCTGCTACTGTGCCCCATTGTTCGCAGGTGTCCAGGCCCGGTGATTTTCCACCAACTGAGGTGGGAGGGGTCATGTTTTTGGAGACTTTAACTATGTGATGATGGGGGTTGGAGGTCAGTCCCTCAGCAGACTCGGCGAGGACTCGGCTGACAGGGCTCACTCTGCAGAGTCTCGAATAAAGCTTTTAACTTGTATTCTCTGGTTGTCCGATTCCTCCTTGGATTTGGGAAGGCGCGATGAGGAGGTCTGAGCGACCCAGGTGGTCTGCTAGAGGTCACCCCCTTCAGCTTCTGATTCCTTAATCGGCTTGTTAGTCCCTCCTTAGTAAGGCCTGGTCTTCATTTTTAACCTCCCATGGCTACTGGCCCTTTTACTTCGGTTGTTACAAGTCTGTAAGCACTACTTTCTCTAATGAGTTTTTAGTTCTGCAGACACGCCGGGCCCGATTCACAGAATGAACTTAAGACTCAATCCTAAATGTACTACTATTTTGGTATTCACAGAATGCACTTACTACTTTTGGTATTCACAGAAATTAGGATTTTGTCTTAAGTCTATCTTAAGTCTGTCTTAAGTCTGTCTTAAGTTTGTCTTAAGACAAACTTAAGACAAAATCCTAACTTCTGTGAATACCAAAATAAGTAAGTTCATTCTGTGAATGCCAAAAGTAGTAGTAAGTTTAGGATTGAGTTTTAAGTTCATTCTGTGAATCAGGCCCTACATACTTTTCTGCTTTCCTGCCTCTTGTTAACTAAGCGCTCCCAGCTCCTCCTTGCAGATATAGGAGCCGGTAGCCCGTGTGACAATCTATCTATGATCCAAATACACATCCTGGGCTCTGATCGGCTGCCCCCTGCCAGCAGGCCGGTGCTTTGTGTATTAGAGCAGGGCACGACCCCTCCGCCCTCCTTCGCTTAGACAAACTATGTTGTGCATTACACAGCTCTGCTAAAGGCCCTACTAGTGCCTTGCAGCACAAGAAGAAAGCCTCACTATGCACCCAGCATTGCAGATGTTATGATCTGTGGCTGGCAGCAAGGCTCCAATTACATTCATTAAGGGTGGGTTCCCTTTTAACACTACCTCGTTAGAAACCCTCTGACAGGACAGATTTGTTTGGTTTATTTTATTTTATTTATTTATTTTATTTTAAACGTTTTATATAGCGCTAGCTGGACCCGTAGGTATCAGAGTGCTTCACATACATACTGTGAAAAACGGAAGGGTCTTACATTACATAGAAGGCTGACAGTAAGTAAGCAAACCACGAATAAAGAATACAGCATGAACAATAAATAACTGTGCAACGGAGGGGGAGAGAATAAAAAGAAAGCAAGGTGATTAGCATAGTCGGTTCACCAACAATCATTGAATGGGAGTCAACTCGGAATATTGAGGTCTAGGTTGGTTGACGTTGTTCAGGAAAGTATTTTTTAAGGAGATGGAGTTTGAGGTCCCTTTTGAAACAGGAGAAGGAGGGGTTGCATCTGAGGGCTCCAGGGAGAGTGTTTCATATCCTGGGAGCGTTGCCAGAAAACGATCGGTATTGGGTGGTTTTCTTTTTCATTTTTGGTGGAATGAGAAGGAGTGAGTTGGAGCTTCTCAGTGTTCTGGCTTGACCTGCTTTTACCAGTTTGTTGTTCAGGTAGTTGGAGGCCGGATAGTGGAGGGATTTGTGTGTGATGCAGGCCAGCTTGTAAATACATTTCCTTTCCACGGGAAGCCATTTGAGGGAGTTGAGAGCAGGAGTGATGTGTACAAATCTTTTTACTCAAGATACAAGTCGAGCAGCCATGTTCAGCACTGCCCTTAGAGGGGCTAGGCGAGCTTTTGGAGTCCCTGTAAGGATGGCGTTCCCGTAGTCGATTTTTGAGAGAACTAAGGATTTAACTACTGTCTTGAGGCCATCCTGGGGAAGAAAAGGTTTCAATTTCTTGAGGTGTTTTAGAGAGAAAAGAGAACTGTTTGCAGAGTTTTTGATGTGGGCCTCCATTGATAGGTTCTTGTCAAGGGTGATGCCTAGAGACTTAACTGAGTCGGATAGAACGAGGGGGCAGTTTAGCGTAACCAGATTCTTGAGCCACTCTTGGATAGGACGATGGTTGCTTTTTGGAGAGAATAGGATCAGTTCTGTTTTATCTGGTTTGAGCTTTAAGTGGATAGCGCTGAACCAAGTTTGGATCTCCGTTAGAATGTTATTGAGGTGTTGGATGTCATCAGGAGACTTGATTTTGAAATAGATTTGGGTGTCGTCCGCGTAAAGGTAGTAACTCACTCTAGTTTTTTTCAAGATGATAGTGAGGGGATCCATGAAGAGATTGAATAGGGATGGGGAGAGGATCGAGCCTTGTGGGACCCCAAGTGTGACTTTTGTTGGCTTCGAGAGGCAGGAGTTGATTTTAATTTGTTACAAGCGATGTTGGAGGAAAGAGGTGAACAATTTTAGTACAGTACCATTCATGCAGGAGCGCTTCGGCAAGTTCACCAGAAGAGCTGAATGATTTACTGTGTCGAATGCAGCAGATAGGTCAATAAGGATGAGTAGGCAGGCATCACCATCATCTAAGGCCTTGCGAATGTTGTCCGAGAAGGAACACCTTCCTCCACATAAACAATTTTCCCCTGCACGCTGACACCCGTGCACTATTATGCAAGGGTGCCTGCATTGGTACTACACTGCTAAGTGTAGCGCCAGCGCAGGGGGAAACTCAAGGCTGCACCATATCCTCGTAAATATGGTGCAGCCTTGCTTTTCTGTAGTGGCAAAGTGAGGCATTAAGTCATTATGGCTAACACCTCACTCCGCCACTTCCTTGTACATATGCCCCAGTGTTTGCCTTCTAGGAGCTAGTTGTGAAAGGCAGTGGAAGGATTTGCCCCACTGGGCAATTCAGCTTCCTACAGTGTGCATGTGTGAGTACCCATCTGTCTTATGAGTATGTGTGTGTGTGTGTGTGTGTCTGCCTCTCATTGTACATCTCTGTGTCCATGTGTGTGTGTGAATGTCTGTTTTCCGATCTTTCAATATGTGTGCATCTATATCAGTGTGTCTTTCTTTTATTGTGTTTGTGTATGTGCCCATCCTTCCAGGTGTGGGTGTGTTTTTCTATCTGTGTGTCTACCTCTCATTGAATGCCTCTGTGTCCGCCTGTAAGTGGGTGTCTGACTGTATGCCATCTGTCAGTGTGTGTCTATCTAACATTGTATATCTGTGTGCCCATTTGTGAGTGTATGTCTGTCTATAGTTGTGTGTTTCTGTCATTTTATGCCGTTTTGATCCATGTATTGGTGTGTATGTCTCTGTGCGCACCTGTGTGTGCACGTCTGTTTCCCATACCACAAAACCGACTCACTCTAAGGGCTCCATTCTTGACCCTGTTATCTCCAAAGTAGATATGCTCACAGTTGTTGATCCTATACCAGTAGACTGGTCTGACCCCTTCCTCTTCCCCTTTTCTCTGCACCTATCTCATTCTGTTACTCTTGACCAACCTAAAAGAACTACTACCTTGTTCCGCAATACCAAAAGCATCGAGCATGACATATGAGCTCACTTCCGATCTTAGACCCCTACTCTGATGTCAACTACTTGACCACCCAATGTCTCAACAGTCTATCAGCTATAATTGATAATGTTGCTACACTGTAAAGTAAAAAGAAAAGACCCACTCCTTCTGCTCCGTGGTTCTATAAATCTCTCTACGAAGAAAGAAAGTACTTGAGGAACCTTGAGAAACTATAGAGACATTCTCATTCCATTATTAAAAACAAAAAGCATCCACCCCAGAATGGATGTATAATTGTGTTCTCCCAGGTCAAGTGTGTTTCCTACAGTGGTGAGAATCACACAGCTTTGTTAAAATACCCCTCACACGCCAAAAGGGCCCTTGGTGTCATTATTCATCATAGGGGTCTTCTGCCCCGCTGCGGGAAGGGCGTGCTACAACCTGCAACTATGCGGGAGCACTGATTTTTTTTAAACAAAACTATGTGTAGTGTAGGAATGAGAGTGGAAGAGTCAAGAGTGAGTGAAGGAGTGATTATAAGTTAAAAGACAGCTGGCCATTTGAGAAGAAAAAACTTTAAAATTCCGTTGGGTTTGTGTTTTTTTAAAAGTGGGGAATAAGGTGGAGATACAATCCTATAATGAGCAGTTACTTCGATGTCGTCAACATGTTTCGAAGCACTCCCCTGGCTTCTTCGTCAGAACCAAAAGGATCCCTTGTACACTCGAATATATATTCCAAAGGTAAGTATAAGAATTGTATATACAAGTAGATGATACTATGTGAAGTACATGTCAATAAAAAAGCATGCACTGTACACGATACCCCAATAGGGCAGATGCAGCAGAAGGACATAGGCTATGCAGACGCCCACCATATACATATAAAAAGTAAAAGAACCGTGCCAGCAAAGTAGTCCCTTGTGGGCGTGTCTGCGTTGTGCTGTGGGCTTGTGCTGGGGGGGCGTGACAAATGCTGGGGGCGTGTGGTACGTTCCGCCCTTCGGGCTGGACTGTTCCCATGAGGCACAGGGTCAAGGCTGATTTGCATATGGCCATGTCTGAACCGGGGTGGTGTGGAGTGCAAAACATTGATGGATTAAGGCCCAGATCTCTGTACTGGGGTGAATGTATGACATTGTTCTGCATTCTGTCCATCAACTGTTGTTTTTGCATTTGTCACCCTGAGTGTGATGGGTATGCTCAGACGTGAGTCCCATGCTCTCCACACCACTGGATACAGCAAAGGGGGTGGTGATGAACAGAGTGTCTGAATTAAGCAGACCACTCTTACCCAGTCCAAAGATCAGGGCTTGATCCATCACCGTTATTTATCTCACTGCCCCATCCCAGCTCAGAACCTGGCTATATGCAAATTAGTCTGTCCCTGGCCCAGTGCATCATGGGAAGAGGGCAGACCAAACTACCAAGCCAATTCTTCACCAGAAAGGAGACAAGCTACCGGGGACCGGTTTCTGGCATTTCAGCCTCTTCGGCCCGGCTTGCTTGAATCCTGATGGAGCAGTGAGAAAGGGACTCATGTCTGAGTATACCCTGCCACACCTATAGTGGCCAAAATTGATACAGCAAAGGGGGTGGTGATGAACAGAGTGTCTGAATTAAGCAGACCACTCTTACCCAGTCCAAAGATCAGGGCTTGATCCATCACCGTTATTTATCTCACTGCCCCATCCCAGCTCAGAACCTGGCTATATGCAAATTAGTCTGTCCCTGGCCCAGTGCATCATGGGAACAGGGCAGACCAAACTACCAAGCCAATTCTTCACCAGAAAGGAGACAAGCTACCGGGGACCGGTTTCTGGCATTTCAGCCTCTTCGGCCCGGCTTGCTTGAATCCTGATGGAGCAGTGAGAAAGGGACTCATGTCTGAGTATACCCTGCCACACCTATAGTGGCCAAAATTGATACAGCAAAGGGGGTGGTGATGAACAGAGTGTCTGAATTAAGCAGACCACTCTTATCCAGTCCAAAGATCAGGGCTTGATCCATCACCGTTATTTATCTCACTGCCCCATCCCAGCTCAGAACCTGGCTATATGCAAATTAGTCTGTCCCTGGCCCAGTGCATCATGGGAACAGGGCAGACCAAACTACCAAGCCAATTCTTCTCCAGAAAGGAGACAAGCTACCGGGGACCGGTTTCTGGCATTTCAGCCTCTTCGGCCCGGCTTGCTTGAATCCTGATGGAGCAGTGAGAAAGGGACTCATGTCTGAGTATACCCTGCCACACCTATAGTGGCCAAAATTGATACAGCAAAGGGGGTGGTGATGAACAGAGTGTCTGAATTAAGCAGACCACTCTTACCCAGTCCAAAGATCAGGGCTTGATCCATCACCGTTATTTATCTCACTGCCCCATCCCAGCTCAGAACCTGGCTATATGCAAATTAGTCTGTCCCTGGCCCAGTGCATCATGGGAACAGGGCAGACCAAACTACCAAGCCAATTCTTCACCAGAAAGGAGATAAGCTACCGGAGACCGGTTTCTGGCATTTCAGCCTCTTGGGCCCGGCTTGCTTGAATCCTGATGGAGCAGTGAGAAAGGGACTCATGTCTGAGTATACCCTGCCACACCTATAGTGGCCAAAATTGATACAGCAAAGGGGGTGGTGATGAACAGAGTGTCTGAATTAAGCAGACCACTCTTACCCAGTCCAAAGATCAGGGCTTGATCCATCACCGTTATTTATCTCACTGCCCCATCCCAGCTCAGAACCTGGCTATATGCAAATTAGTCTGTCCCTGGCCCAGTGCATCATGGGAACAGCGCAGACCAAACTACCAAGCCAATTCTTCACCAGAAAGGAGACAAGCTACCGGGGACCGGTTTCTGGCATTTCAGCCTCTTCGGCCCGGCTTGCTTGAATCCTGATGGAGCAGTGAGAAAGGGACTCATGTCTGAGTATACCCTGCCACACCGATAGTGGCCAAAATTGATACAGCAAAGGGGGTGGTGATGAACAAAGCCGGCTGATAGCTAAAAATTGTACCTAAGATGCTTGTGTCTGGTCCATGAAAGACATGGCTTGGCAGTTTGACCTGGAATGTTCCCATGAGGCACAGGGAAAAGGCTGAGTTGGTGTAGAGTACAAAAAAATGATGGATTTAGGCCCAGATCTCTGTATTAGGCTGAATGTATGATATTCTTCTGCATTCTGTCCATCAACTGTTGTTTTTACATTCTGCCCTTCATGCCATGTCTCATATTGTGTGCTGGGGGTGTGGGCGGGTGCGGGTCGCGCGATGTGTCAAATATTTCATTGTTTTTTCTTCCCAGGTTCTGTACATTCCAGCACTGGGTGTTCACCCTGCTCCCTTTAAATACACCTGCACCCCATATTCAAAAGCCAACCTTATTCCTTACAATACCCCAACACCATTAAACACTAACCCATCTTAACCATATAAATATACCCTGTACCCCAAAACCCAAACCTATACCTAAATCCTAAAAATACCCCTGTACCCCAAAAACCAAACCTACCCCTGAACCCTAAAATACCCCTGTACCCCAAAACCCAAACCTAGCCCTGAACCCTTAAAATACCCCAGTACCCCCAAACCCAAACATACCCCTGAACCCTAAAAATACCCCGGCACCCCAAAAACCCAAACCTAGCCCTGAACCATAAAAATGCCCTGTACCCCAAAACCCAAACCTACCCCTGAACCCTAAAATACCCCTGTACCCCAAAACCCAAACCTAGCCCTGAACCCTAAAAATACCCCTGTACCCCAAAACCCAAACCTAGCCCTGAACCCTTAAAATACCCCTGTACCCCAAAACCCCAAACTTCCCCTGAACCCTAAAAATACCCCTATACCCCAAAACCCGAACCTAGCCCTGAACCCTAAAAATATGCCTGTACCCCAAAACCCATACCTATCCCTAAACGCTAAAACTACCCCTGTACCCCATAACCCAAAACTATATCTGAACCCTTAAAATACCCAAACACCCCAAAACATATACCTCAGTACCCCAAAACATATACCCCTATACCTATACTTACCTTACCCGAACATTAAAAAAAAACATGCTTTTACCATTCATGCATTTACAACGAATTTTGTTGTAAATGTATGCGTTGTAAAAGCATATAAAATGTAATGCCATGCGTTATAATGGCATTGCGGAGTCATGGTACTTTCATAATGAAAGTGATGGTCTGCGGAAAGAAAGTTGCGGAATAATGGGTGTTTACCCTCCCCCGGTAAGTATATTGGTGGCACGGCGGCCCACATCTCCAGCAACATACTCATATTTTTTCACCACTGATTTGAAAAATGCACAGGTCTCTCTCATTGATGGCGAGCACTGACATACACTTTTAGACACACCTCCCGCCACAAGTTCTAGAATTGCGAAATTTAGAGCTGGGGAGCTACGTTCAAATCTCGGCATCAGGTCAACATCCTGTGATTCCAGGCAAATCGCTTTGACTCCCCGTGCCTACCACAAATCAATGTGTTCTTCTGTAATGTAAATTGTGCTCATGCCATGTTGTCGAGTTCGCGCTATATAATATTGCAAGGAAAAATAAAGTAAGGAAACTCAAGTTCACACACTACTGAACGCGCACTCTTAAGTGCATCAGCAGTGCACTGTGAATCGGAGCGTTTCACAGGCCTGTCACAGATAAGAAATGCTATCAAAATGAAATCCTACACAACAAAATACTACTGACCGCCAGCAATTCATACCCGGACAACGTCGGGACGGGCTGCTACTCTCCTATAAAAAATCTGGGATCCATTATCACCTATATGCGGATGATACCAAAATCTGCCTAAAGGTATCTTCCACTCATGACATTTCAATCCTCAACACCACTCTCAACTCCATCCACCACTGGCTATCCATTCATCAACTAATGCTGAATCCTTCCAAAACAGAGTTTCTTCTCTCAACCTCACTATCTCCTCCTCCTATCCAATCTTGGATGAACAATCTGATCATTCTTAACAACAAGCCTATCATTGTTGACAGTGCCAAATCTCTAGGCGTCATCCTAGACAAAAGGCTCAACATCAATTCCATCGCCAAGACTGCATGTTACCAGCTGCGCCTTCAGTGGGGGGGTTTGATGCTTCTTTCCTGAGCAAGACCTTAAAACCTTGGTCTAATCATTGCTTCTTTCCAGATTGGACTATAGCAACTCTTTACTTGTTGGCGTCTGCAAATCCCACCTTTCCCCTTTAAAATCCATCCTCCACTCAGCAGCTCACTTCGTATATGGGGCTAAAAGAAATGATCATAGGACACCCATACTGTTGTCTCTTCGTTGGCTTCCTATTGAAGCAAGGTCAATTTACAAGACTGCCTGTATCACCCACAATGCCTTGCACACCTCCACCCCACGTTATCTGGCTAATACACTGAAAGTCTCAGGCAGCTCTAGACCGTCATGGAATGCAGAAAGCGTACTGCTCGAACCTCCTACCTTCAAAAGGGAAAGATTTATGGCTCAATCCTTCTCTGGTAATGCGACCAGAATCTGGAACTCACTTCCTCCATCCCTCCGAATCACTTCCTATTTCCGGACTTCCAAAACAGATCTCAAAACTCTCCTCCTCCAAAGGGACTTCCTGACTGACATACGGCTGACACGAGACCCGAGGTAGACCACTCGCGTATTCAGAGTGATTTATCGGCCAAACTGTTTTAATTCTCTTATTGCTGCTATCTTCGCATTGTTTTAACCCTTTTAAAACTATACCTGTTGTGCTGGGGAAGAGCTGGGTTTAATGCTCTGGGGGTAGGTGGGCTTGTTCTTTTACGCTTCTTGCATGCTAGACGCCGGGTCAGAAGTCTAGTTGCTGTTCCCGGAACAGACTCACCTGCATAAAGGCGAGCAATAACGCGACCGCGCAGCGGACACACGCAACGGGTGAGCCGCTGGCAAGCCGAAGGCGCACCTAAGGAAAACCCATCTGCGCCCTTCCACGCCCGAACGGACCCAGGGGCCAGAACCCCTGCATCTTTTTCCTCGAACCAGTGTTATTACTCCAGTTCACAGCTCAGACAGCTAAACTGCCCTTTGGGGACTACCTGTGTTCACTACATTCTGCCGGACAAATTTCCCAAAAGATGTCCTCACTGTAGGCTAATTTTCTTCTACCTTCACTGCGCCCACCTCAGCTAAGGATCCTTTTAAAATATTTTTATTGAACTGTAGATCATTGCCCAAACATACTTCAGAGATCTGGATTCTCCGTAAGGACTCTGACCCTGATGTGCTGTTTCTTACGAAAACATGGTTCAGCTCCAGCTCGGAGCCAGATATTGCCCAAGCACTCCCCCAGGGGTTTGTGATGCAGAGGGTGGACAGAACAACAGGCAAGGGCGGTGGTATTGCTATTGTTTATAAGGAACACTTCACTTGTCGCCTGCTAGGTAACTCCCTTTTAGATTGTGAGAATGCCCACTTTACCATAGAGTTTACTCCACACCTCTTTTTCACGGGTATTCTCATCTTGTGACACCCTTGGGGCGGTAGGGACATTGGGTAAATCACTGTTGGACGTAGCAGTTAACCCGGCCAGCGTGGCTGCATATGTTACTCTCCTTGGAGATTTGAATCTACATTTAGATGATTTAGGACCAATAAATGCAGCCGAGTTGGCCAAAAATCTTGAGGCTTTTCAAATCCCTAACAAAATTCTACATCCAACACATGTGAAAGGTCACCTCCTCGATCCGGTGTTCTCGAATTTAGAGGACCTTAAAGGGAAATATCTTATCCGTCTTCTGTGGTCTGACCACTTCCTTACCCCCTTTCCTGGTCTCCACGGGTACCATACCCCCCACTCAATCCACACGGACCTGGAGCCGCTCCTAAGCCAAGCTCTCCTTGGAAAAGTGGGTCCACAAACTGGAAAGGACCAGACCTAAGTCTGACCCCTGTCCAGTCAAAGCCAAAGCTAATGACGACTTTTCTACCTTGATAGAGGAGTCATTGAATACGGTCCTCCCAAAAACACTGAGGAAAAAGACTGGCGGGCCTCACAAGACCCCGTGGATTCCCTCCGAACTGCTCACTTTAAAACAGCGTTGTAAGGTAATGGAAAGACCCTGGAGGAAAGACTTCCCACCCAACAAAAAGCTGGAATAAAGGGCAGCCATTTGCCTTCATAAATCAGAAATAAAAAAGGCTCAGGCCCCTTATTACGAGGAAAATATTCTGTCAGCCACCAACTCTCCGAGAGAAACAATCATCATAATAAAAAAACTACTCAAAGCTCTCGTCCCGATAGAAGCACCAGATATCTCAGGCCTACGTTGCAATAAACAGGCCGAATGTTTCACCTCCAAGGTTCAGAATATTCTTGAATCTTTACTACGTACGGATGACAATGGTGGCACTTCCAACAAGCAGGTGTACACAGCCTCACATTTAACTGAACACCAACTGGAGGTTTCCCCCCCTTATCCTAGGAATCACTTCTTGCCTTGTGGTCCTTGGTAAAAAGTGCATCGCCCAGGGACCCTGCACCACAAAATATCCGGAAACAGGTAGCTCCGAATCACAGACCTGATTAACGCCTCACTGTCCACAAGAATAGTCCCCACCAACTGGAAAGGGGCTATGGTGATAACCTTACTAAAAAACCTAATCTTGATCCTGCGGACTTGGGCAACTATCACCCTATCTCCCTTCTACCAGGAATAAGCAAGATCACAGAGAATTATGTTACTCATACTCTCTCCCGCTTCCTCGAATCTCACAATCTGCTTCACCCCTCTCAAACAGGATTCCGCCCGCGACAGACCACCAAAACGGCCCTGTTAGCGCTGGTGGATGAAAGCAGAAAGATTCTAGATTCAGGATGGTCGTCAGCCATTATACTCCTTGACCTGAGTGCAGCATTTGCTACGGTGAACCATGGCATCTTGGTTCACCGTCTCAGGAACATAGGAGTAACCGGCACTGCGCTGCAATGGCTGTGTTCCATTTTGGAGGGAAGTTTTTTTCAGGTATTCACTAAGGGCTCTTCATGTAGGCCGACTCTTTTTAATGTTTATATGGCCCCTCTGGCAGATGTTGTAGCCCCCTCTGGGATCCATATGGTGACTTACGCCGACGAGACGAGACCAAATTAATGGTAGTGTTAAATGAAGCAGATCAAAGGACTAAGGGCCTTTATTCTTGTCTTGAGGATGTATCAAACTGGATGGATGCGTGTCACCTTAAGCTTAATAATGGGAAAACTGAGTTCATGATATTGGGCAACCCCCTAAGCTTTAAATCCAGCACCATGTGACCAGCATGTATGGGTCTCACACCGGTCCCCAAGTCCGAAATCAAGAGCCTGGGCATCTGGCTGGACCAATATTTGTCCTTCAGGGTTCAGGCCAGGAAGACAGCAGCTATCTGCTATGGTCTACTTAGAATGGCCCGTAAAGTCCTCCCTCTCCTCCCTTTCCAAGCCAAGAAAATACTGGTCCAATCGCTCATACTTTACAGAATAGATCATGGAAATGCCCTATACCTGCGTGCCCCTACTACAGTAGTAACTAGACTCCAGACCGTTCAAAACAGTGCGGCCTGACTGCTGACTGGAGTTTCTAATTGGCAATCAGTGAAACCAGCACTCCATTCCCTTTACTGGCTCGTGGTTCAGGAACAAATCGGCTTTAAGGCCCTGTGCCTAGTACATAAATCCATGCAAGGGAATGGGCCTCCAATGAACTCTGCCATGATCCATCCCTATAAGACTAATAGGAAACTTCGGTCAGACGAGCTGCATCTGGTTGAATCCCCAGGATTAAGAAGTTCAGACGTGGTGGAAGGCTCTTTTCATATATAACGCAGCCAGACTCTGGAATTCCCTGCCGTTGTTTCTTCGCAGGGAAGCCATTCATCCTGTCTTTAGAAAACTACTGAAGACTTTCCTGTTCCCCTATGTTCTTCCTGCCTCTCTAATGTCTGGCCCAGCGCTAAGATGCTCCCGGCTAGCCATGTGCTTTATAATTGTCTCAAAAAATAAAAATAAACATTTCTTGTTCCTTACGGCCGTATGGTACTCCCATGAGGTCAACTTTGTAAATATGTGTTTTACTCTTGTTTTAACCTAACTCTGCCACCTTTTATTTTTTACAATATAAATATGTAACTTGTTAGCTTTGTAGCTGCATATATGTAACTTGTTAGTGAGCTCAGCCTACCTTGTATACCTTGGTAACTGTATCCCTGCCTCTCTCTATCATTGCATGCCTGTTTGCCCATCTGTGTCGGCCTTCGTTGTGTCTGCCTGTGTGTCCATCTCTGTGTGTCTCTATCAGTGTGTCCACCTTTGTTGTGTCTAAGTTGCTTTTTTAATAAACGTTAATACTGAGCGGAGCGCCTGCTTCAGGAACACTGCGCTCTGCAATACAATAGGGGGCAGATTTACAAGCCCCTTGCGCCTCTTTTACGCCACCGTTGCGTCACTTTTGTGACGCAGCGGCGGCGCAAAAGAGGTACCATTCTGTGGGGTATTTACAACGTGACGCATCTGGGAGAGGCGTCACGTTGTAAAGCCTTGCGCCAGAAGTAGGCTTTCCGGCGCACGGGGGGGCGTTCCAGCGCAGGAACGCCTTCTAAAAGAGGCAGAGTGAAATCTACAAGATTTCACTCAGTCACTTTTAAGCCCATGCTGCGTCAAAACCCTGCGCCTGCTTGAAGCAGGCGTAAGGATTGACGCAGTATTTGAAAGATAGGGCACCCCAGAGCCTTGCTGGAGGAACTCCAGCACAGCACAGATGCGTCACAAATCTGTCCATTTTTGCCCTATCGTGCGCCGAACAATAACCGCACAATAACTGGCGCATCCCTGCACTGGCGCTTCCCTGCTGATATCATCCCTGCTGATATGCAGGGATGCGCCAGTAATTGTAAATTTGCCCCTAGGTCTCGCTTTTGCCAAACTTTGACCTATTGGTATTGTAAATTACAATGCCTTTTAATATTATAAAAGGCATTACCATTTATTTACCAAAGCCAATAGCTCAAAATCTCGCAATTGCGAAACCGATTGCATTGCAAATGCTTGTTTTTTGTGCGCGTGGGTGCGTGCGAAAGAGAGTCAGAGAGCGCGCGAGGGAGGGGGAATTGAAATATGTCCAGGAAACTTCAGGCGCAGTACCATCCTCTGTCACTAGAGGGAAGTCTGCCTGAAAGCAACAAGCTGTTTTTTAGGGGGGGGGGGAGGGGGTTATTTGCATACCCAGAAGACTCTACAACGCCACACTCACTTCCGTTTTATTATCACGGGTGAAATAGCCTTTTTAGCACTCAGATTGAGAAATACGTTTATATGTGTACATATTTTGCTAAAATGGGAGTACATTTGAAACAAAGAATAAGACCCGTAAGGTGACTGTAGTTTTCATAAGCTATTTTCATGGTCGGAGCAGGTCAGTTGATGAAGATGCCTAACGTCATAGAGTGTCACAAGTGGACCGTGGCTCATCGTACCTTGTGTGACGATGATAAACGGACGATTCATGAATTTTTGGAGGATCTCACCATGAGGTCTGTATACAAGTGAAGATAGAGTCGAATCACGTAGAGAAAACAAATCTGTGAAGTATTGCAGTTGAGTTGGGTGTGAATTTTCTGTAAGCGATAGAATGAATATGTAGTGCAAATAGCATTACATTTGAAAACCATGAATAAGATTTCTAAAGTAATTAATTTTCTTAAGTGATATTCATAATATTATCAGGCAAGAGATTTGATCTTGTCACGGTTTCTTGGATTGTATTTTCTTTCATGCCGTGGTTTATTGCATTTCGTGTGTCGATGATGTCGTTCTGTCATCTAGTTTTGTTGGTTATCCCACCCACTCCTCTGGTACTGGTTAGGTTAGCGCCGGGACGCTCCGTTGCTGGGGCAGCTGTTTGCGCTTCAACAAAGGGGTAACATAACATAACATAACATGAACGGCAGAAGGATCTGAGCAGAGCGCGAGACCCACAATAAAGTAAAGGAAGTATATAAGTACATTGAAAGAAACTATGTGGAGTTCAGGTCAGTAAATCTTTATTTGATGATAAAAAATATCATAAAAGTACATATATACCGTTTTTAAAGAATTCAATTAAATAACATATCTGAACTTCATTAAAAAATCACCAATACAAATAAAAACCGGTTAACAAGGATTTTATCTGGGACCATTGATTAACCCTGTCCTCTTGTGTTTCTTTAACCTCACCGAGACTTTTATAAAATTCATAATGCAGCATAGTGTACGCATGTCAGTTGCTCTTTGTAAGAAGAGCAAAGCAGTTTTAGCATGACGGAACTTTGCCTCTTTTAAAATATGCACCAAGAATTTCCGTCTAGGCATTTAATAAAAAGGACATAAAAGTACAAAATGAAGGGTGTCCTGCAGAGACCGATTGTCGCAGCCGCAGGCACCCTTCTGCTCAATAGTTAAAGTAAAACCTGGTGGGTCAGCCAGTATATTCGGTAATAAATTGAGCCTAAAACGACACATTAAAAACCTATCCTGGGAGTTATACATCAGGTACAAATAAGGTTCCATGCCCTCGCTATTCTTGATGAGACCATGGGCACTCACTGACCGTTTGGAAAGTTCTATTCCTGCTCTACGTGTGGCAAACTGGTCAAGTAACATTTTTTTAATCTGTGGTTTGTGCTGATTTAGTATTGCATTTGGGTTGGTAAAAAGATCCTCCTGGTCTAGATCCTTTAAGGTACTCTTAATGTATTTTAACCATGGGATCTGTAGACCTTTATCCCTACGTAGACAATCCCTCAAGATTAGTCTACCTAGGTCTGACTCAGGATTTGCCCAAATTCTTAACCATGCCATAACGGGGCTAAGCCTGATCTGATCCTCAATGAATGGTCTGCCCAGTTCTCTGTGCACGATTACTGCTGGGGTGCTCTGGGGGATTTTTAGAACCCTTTGAAGGTATTTGTCTTCCTCTAGCTGTAGTTGCTTAGTATCCACAAAGCCCCACACTTCTGAACCATACGTGGCTTTCATAGTGCTTATCGAGCCATATAGGTTCATGATCTGTTCCGGGAACCAACGACCCAGCCTTCGGGCAAAGTCTGTTATAGCACCATTTGAGGATATCATTCTTGAGCCCAGTTCTTCTACCAAGGTTTTAAATTTCAAAGCCCCATCAAATAGTAGCCCAAGATAAGAGAAGGACTTCACCTTCGCTAGAGTGTGGGTCCCTATTTTGTATGCAAAGTTCCTACAAAGCTACGTTCCAGCCAACATCAGGAAGGACTTACTCAAATCCACTGATAGATCTAAGGTGCCCATAAAATTTAGAAATCCATCGATTAGGCACTGCAAGCCCCTCAGAGTACGGGCAAGCAGGACCGCGTCATCCGCGTACAAAAGCACTGGTACATGGCGCGTTCCTGCTTTTGGGCAATCAGTGTTCAGAGCAATCAAGGTTCTCTCCAGATTATTAATGTAGAGTGAGAACATAAAAGGGGCAAGAATACAACCTTGTCTTACTCCACCGGTACAAGGAAAGTATTCTGTGTTCCCCCCTCCATGTTGTAGCGGACTTTGGCAGTAGTATCCCAATGTAGCTCTCTAAGAATATCGATCAAACCTGGGTCAATTCCCATGTTACTCATCATGACCCATAGCTTGTTCCTATTTACGTGGTCAAACGCAGCTGCTAGGTCCATAAACCCCAGGTAAATAGCTTAATTGCTGGCTTTCGTGTATTTAGCTACCAGCAGATAAAGGTTAAGACACTGGTCGCTAGTAGACCTTCCAGACCTAAAACCATACTGGGTGTCCGAAATAGTGTGATGCTCTTCCGTCCAATCCATTAGCCGTTCCAAGATTACCCGGCCCAGGTTTTTGGCTGAGACATCAATCAATGATATTGGTCTATAGCATTTGGGGTCGTCCCTATTTCCCTTCTTAAATATAGGGACGATTATCGCAGTAGACCAGGAGCGGGGTAATCCAGTCTTAACAGCTGCATTTAACACCCTCGTAAGGATGGGAGCCCATAGGCCTACATTGCTCAAATACAAATCAGGTGGGGTTCCATCAGGTCCTGGGGCTTTATTGCGGGTGAGCCCTTGGATCGCCTTAGTTTTTTCTTCCAGAGAGAATTCAGCAACCGCTCTCCGCTTACCGTCCCACGCCCCCTCCTGGGCAGAATCCTGGATATGATTATAAAGACCCTCAAAGTGTGTCACCCATTGTTCGGGTAAGATGTTCGTTCCAATCACAGGGGCACTACTATCTTGAAAACAAGGCCTGTTGATAATCCTCCAGAATTCTGTTGTATCTCTTCTTTCGCCAATCAATCAATCAATCAATCAATCAAGGCATTTGTTTAGCGCACTACTCACCCGGGAGGGTCTCAAGGCACTGGGGGAGGGGTAGGTCACTGCTCGAACAGCCAGGTCTTGAGCTGCTTCCTGAAGGAGAGATGGTCTTGGGTTTCCCGAAGGTGGGTGGGGAGGGAGTTCCAAGTCTTGGCTGACAGGTAGGAGAAGGATCTTCCTCCGGCGGTGGCACTGCGGATGCGTGGTACGGTGGCGAGTGCGTGGTTGGTCGATCGTAGCTGGCGGGTGGGCATGTAGAAGGTCATGCGGTCATTGAGGTACTTGGGGCCCAGGTTGTGGAGAGCCTTGTGTGTGTGGGTGAGGAGTCTGAACGTGATTCTCTTGCTGATGGGGAGCCAGTGCAGGTCTCTCAGGTGTCCGGTGATGTGGCTGTGTCGGGGGATGTCGAGGATTGCGTTGGAGTCTTTTTTGGAGTTTGGCGGTGGTTCCGGCGTAGAGGGTGTTCCCGTAGTCTAGTCGGCTGGTGACTAGTGCCTGGGTGACGGTCTTCCTGGTTTCGGTGGGGATCCATCTGAAGATCTTGTGGAGCATGCGCAGGGTGTTGAAGCACGAGGATGAGACGGCGTTGACTTGTCTGGTCATTGACAGGGAAGAGTCCAGGATGAAGCCCAGGTTTCGTGCGTGGTCCGTTGGTTTGGGAGTGGTGCCCAGGGCCGGGGGCCACCAGGAGTCGTCCCAGGTGGAGAATGATGATTCAGCCTGCCTTAAATCTGCCCACACTTCAGCTTGAAGAGAAAACTTTCTCTGCTTCAGCGCAGATTTATATAACTATCTACAGAGGGCTACTCTTAATTTATCCCTGGGATTAGCTTTAAGACTAGGGGGCAGATTTACAAGCCACTTGCGCCTCTTTTGCGCTGCCGTTGCGTCACTTTTGTGACTCAGCGGCGACGCAAAAGATGCGCCATGGTGCGGGCTACTTACAACGTGACGCATCTGGGAGATGTGTCACGTTGTAAAGCCCTGCGCCTTAAGGAAGCGTTCTAGTGCAGGGGGGGGGCGTTCTGTCGCAGGAACGCCTCCTAAAAAGTGGCTGAGTGAAATCTACAAGATTTCACTCAGTCACTTTTAGGCCAATGCTACGTCAAAACCCTGCGCCTGCTTGAAGCAGGCGTAAGGCTTGACGCAGCATTAGTAGAATGGGCCCCCCAGAGCATTGCTGGAGCTGCGTCGCAACTCCAGCAATGCGATACCTTTACGGTACAGATGCGTGAAGCATCTGTGCCGTTTTTGTCCCATGGTGCGCCGCATTGTAAATGCCTCGCATCATGGGTGCGGAGGCATGGCGCACAATTACTGGCGCATCCCTGCTAATTTGCAGGGATGCGCCAGTAATTGTAAATATTCCCCTTTATTTTCGGGGGCAGATTTATGAGTTCTGGCGCATCTCTGCAAATCAGCAGGGATGCGCCAGAACTGATGCATCACGCAATTCCCTCGTTGCGGCACCACAGATGCGCCGCATTTACAATGGGGCGCACCATGGTGCAAGGAAGGGACCATGCGTGACGCATCTTGCGGTGTACGGGCGGCGCATTGCTGGAGTAGCGTCGCAAGTGCGACTCAACTTCTGCAATGTACAGAGGCCACCCATACATAACGTGGTGCATCAGTCCTTACGCCTGCTTCAAGCAGACGTAAGGATTTGACGCAGCAGCGTCGTAAACTGACTCAGTGAAATCTAGTAGATATCACTGCGTCAGTTTTACGGGGCTTTCCTACGAGGGAACACCCACCCTGCGACAGAACGCCCACATGAAACCTGATGCAGGTTCCATGTGGCGCAGGGCTTTACAACGTGACGCATCTGCCTAGATGCGTCACGTTGTAAATAGGTCGCAGGGATGCGCCACGTTTCTGCGCCACTGCGTCACGGAACGGCGGCGTAAACGTGGCACAAGTCCGACAGAAATCTGCCCCTAAGTCTCTCAAAGCTCGTGAGCAGTTGGCATCAAACCATCTAGGCTATATTATATTTCCCCTAGGGCCCATTCCCTTCATTAGCCCCTCTATCAGGCAGATTATTGATCCAAATGCCTTGACCAGAGAACACCCTTCTATCGTCAAATCAAGGCATTCTTCGAACAATTCTTTCCCCTTAACTATTAGGGATTTATAGAATGCCTCACCGTCAATTTTCGACTACCTCAGCCCTCTTCCCTGATCGGTTGGTCTCAGCTCAGTGCCCGGCTGATAGTTCTTCTTGGGTCGACCTCGGTATAGGAATTCCAGGAATAAAGGATTATTGTCGCTAAATACACTCCAATGAATCCCTACCGAACGAATCCAGTTTTTTGAGAGACTGGATACTAGAATGTAATCTATAAAGGAAGAGCAACCTCTTCCTTCAAAAGTTGGTGTGAGAGTCCCAAGCTAGCCAAATCAATGGTATGTTCTAGGGTATGAGTCTTTAAGAGCTTGTTAAAAGCTGTTCCCTCAGCGGTATGTACAAAATGTGGACCCTTCTGAATTGGTCAACCGGACCAGTCTCTATTTAGGTGAAGCAAGCTTGGGCATAGGTGGCAATTTAGATCACCCATAACTAGTACAGTGGGTTCTACCACCGCTTTCCTAGAGGCTAGCTCCTGACTGAGTCTATGATCTAGTTCCTGGAATGCAAATTTGTTTCCTTTCGCAGACCTATGTAGTAAATATTGCAATACAGTAGGGGGCAGATTTACAAGCCCCTTACGCCTCTTTTACACCGCCGTTGCGTCACTTTTGTGACGCAGCGGCGGCGCAAACGAGGCACCATTCTGTGGGGTATTTACAACGTGACGCATCTGGGAGAGGCGTCACTTTGTAAAGCCCTGCGCCAGAAGTAGGCTTTCCGGCGCACGGGGGGGGGGGCGTTCCAGCGCAGGAACGCCTTCTAAAAGAGGCTGAGGGAAATCTACAAAATTTCACTCAGTCACTTTTAAGCCCATGCTGCGTCAAAACCATGCGCCTGCTTGAAGCAGGCGCAAGGATTGACGCAGCATTTGAAAGATAGGGCACCCCGGAGCCTTGCTGGAGCTGCGTCGCGCTTGCGACGTAATTCCAGCAATGCGCCACCTTTACAGCACAGATCCGTCACGCATCTGTCCATTTTTGCCCCATGGTGCGCCGCACAATAACCGCACAATAACTGGCGCATTCCTGCACTGGCGCATCCCTGCTGATATGCAGGGATGCGCCAGTAATTGTAAATCTGCCCCTAGGTCTCGCTTTTGCTAAACTTTGACCTATTGGTATTGTAAATTACAAGGCCTTTTAATATTATAAAAGGCATTACCATTTACCAAAGCCAATAGCTCAAAATCCAGCAATTGCGTAACCGGTTGCATTGCAAATGCTTGTTTTTTGTGCGCGTGGGTGCGTGCGAAAGAGAGTCAGAGAGCGCGCGAGGGAGGGGGAATTGAAATATGTCCAGGAAACTTCAGGCGCAGTACCATCCTCTGTCACTAGAGGGAAGTCTGCCTGAAAGCAACAAGCTGTTTGTTTTTGGGGGGGAGGTAATTTGCATACCCAGAAGCCGCTACAACGCCACACTCACTTCCGTTTCATTATCACGGGTGAAATAGCCTTTTTAGCACTAAGATTGAGATATACGTTTATATGTGTACCTATTTTGCTAAGATAGTGTTACATTCGAAACAAAGAATAAGACCCGTAACGTGCCTGTTGTTTTCATAAGATATTGTCATGATAGGACCAAGCAGTTGAACAACTTCTGGTAATACGTAACACCTAGCTGAACATGGTTTACGCCGCGGTTCATTGTACTCTGTGTGACGATGATAAACGGTAGTGACATCAATTTTTGGAGGAATTCAACTTGAGATCTTTTTTGAAGTGAAGATAAGCTTCAAAGTGTAATAGTCGAGTTAATAGAGATGAGTTATCTGAAAGCTACTGAGAGTATGTTTTGCTGAAAAAGCATTACATTTGAAAACCATGAATAACATTTCTAAAATGACCAATTTTCATAAGTGATATTCATGAAACTAATAGGCAAGAGATTTGATCTTGTCACGGTTTCTTGGATTGTATTTTCTTTCATGCCGTGGTTTATTGCATTTCGTGTGGCGATGATGAACGGCAGAAGGATCTGAGCAGAGCGCGAGATCCACAATAAAGTAAAGGAAGTATATAAGTAAATTGAAAGTAACTATGTGAAGTTCAGTTCAGTAAATCTTTATCCATACTAATATAATAAAGAGAGAGCCCAAACCTTTGAGGCGGGTAATCTCAGGTACCACAGCACCAATCACAACACCCAATACAGAATGGAAAGGGCAGTTGCAGCAGAAGGACATAGGCTATGCAGACGCCCACCATATACATTTAAAAAGTAAAAGAACCGTGCCAGGGAAGTAGTCCCTTATGGGCGTGTCTGTGTTGGGCTGTGGGCGTGTGCTGGGGGGGCGTGACAAATGCTGGGGGTGTGTGGTATGTTCCGCCCTTCATGCCATGTCTCATATCGTGTGCTAATCCCACCCTGCTCCCTTTAAATACCCCTGCACCCCATAATCATAACCCACCCTTACTCCTTATAATACCCCAACACCTGTAAACACTAACCCATCTTAACCCTATAAATATACCCTGTACCCCAAAACCCAAACCTACCCCAAACCCTAAAAATACCCCTGTACCCCAAAACCCAAACCTAGCCCTGAACCCTATAAATACCCCTGTACCTCAAAACCCAAACCTACCCCTGAATCCTAAAAATACCCCTGTACCCCAAAACCCAAACCTAGCCCTGAACCCTAAAAATACCACTGTACCCCAAAGCCCAAACCTAGCCTAGAACCCTAAAATACCCCTGTACCCCACAACCCAAACCTAGCCCTGAACCCTAAAAATACCCCTGTACCCCAAAACCCAAACCTACCCCTGAACCCTAAAATACCCCTGTACCCCAAAACCCAAACCTAGCCCTGAACCCTAAAAATACCCCTGTACCCCAAAACTCAAACCTAGACCTGAACCCTTAAAATACCCCAGTACCCCAAAACTCAAACCTACCCCTGAACCCTAAAAATACCCCTATACACCAAAACCCAAACCTAGCCCTGAACCATAAAAATACCCCTGTACCCCAAAACCCATACCTATCCCTAAACCCTAAAACTACCCCTGTACCCCATAACCCAAAACTATATCTGAACCCTTAAAATACCCAAACACCCCAAAACATATACCTCAGAACCCCAAAACATATACCCCTATACCTATACTTACCTTATCCAAACATTTAAAAAAAACATGCTTTTACCATTCATACATTTACAATGTATTTCGTTGTAAATGTATGCGTTGTAAAAGCATATAAAATGTAATGCCATGCGTTACAATGGCATTGCGGAGTCATGGTACTTTCGTAATGAAAGTATGCGGAGTGATGGTATGCGGAAAGAAAGTTGTGGAATAATGGGTGTTTACCCTCCCTGGTAAGTACATTGGTGGCACGGTGGCCCACATCTCCAGCAACATACTCATATCTTTTCACCACCCATTTGAAAAATGCACAGGTCTCTCTCAATGATGGCCAGCACCGACATACACTTTTAGACACACCTCCCGCCACAAGTTCTAGAATTGCGAACTTTAGAGCTGGGGAGCTACGTTCAAATCTCGGCATCAGCTCAACATCCTGTGATTCCAGGCAAATCGCTTTGTCTCCCCGTGCCTACCACAAATTAATGTGTTCTTCTGTAATGTAAATTGTGCTCATGCCATGTTGTCGAGTTCGCGCTATATAATATTGCAAGGAAAAATAAAGTAGGGAAACTCGAGTTCACACACTACTGAACGCGCACTCTTAAGTGCATCAGCAGTGCACTGTGAATCGGAGCGTTTCACAGGCCTGTCACAGATAAGAAATGCTATCAAAACGAAATCCTACAAAACAATATACTACTGGCCGGCAGCAATTCATACCCGGACAACGTCGGGACGGGCTGCTAGTCAACTCATAAAAAGAAAAGCCCAGGCAAAAAAAGAAATGCTAGTATAGCAGCCACTAGCCCCATACAAATAACATCAACTCCACAACATAACAAAACACAGATGAACTTCGAAACTACAGGCAAAATACAGGCTGGAGATGTTGAGATAGTCGAAGTTCAGAGGCAAAATGAAGCAAATAAGAGCTCCAATGATGTCCAAGGAGAAAATCGAGAAAACCAAGAAATCAGCTTTGACTTGAATAGCGACAGCGGATCAATTCATAGCAAAAACAGAATTGGCAACTGTGCTAAAATCAATATACCAATGATCGATAGCCTAATAAACCCGCAGGAAAAATTGCTGCTTAGGAGCACTGACTCCAACCAAACAAGGAATGGGAAGGTGAGGGAAGAAACAGGACTTAAACTGGTACCACCTACCCCAATCTCAAATAAAGAAATACCAAATCATCAAATAGATCCAAACAGTGGGGGGGAGAGAAGCAAAGAGCTGAACTCAGCGAAAAACTCAGTTGAAAACACAGCAGACATAGAGATCTCCTCATACCTTGGAACAGAAGAATGGGAAGGCCTTTTGGCCGCTTATACCCAAGACAAAAGCAGAAGTGGGCTTTACACCAAAACGCACATGAGGGAGGAAAAATAAATAAATGAAGATCGAAATGAGACAAAAAATACAGCTCGTGTGGAGGAATCACCCAAGAATGCTAGCCAGGGAACGGCATGGCCTAGCTTGTTAAAAACAATGCAATTATTGGTAGAGGCACTCCACTACCAGTCAGATAAGATGGATACCCAGTTGACGCCTTTAGATACCCTGGCTGTTTTCGTGGTTGCTATTGACGGGAAGCTGGGAACATTTAATACATTGTTACAAAACAAGCAGGATCAAGCCCAAAATAATATTCTGAGTTGTGGATGTGGTCCCATTATTGACAAACTGGCCACACTACCATCAATGTTGAGCGACCTATGTGTACAAATAAAAAAGCCCCTTCAAGGAAAGGAGTGTCATTTGTGCGAAGGACAAACAGATGCTGAAATAGATAAGCATTCTTTTGAAAGCTGTACGATGAACAAAATAGTTAAAATGAAAAGCACAGGAACTCCAATAATTATTTTTAAAAAAGTATGCCCTGGGGCAAAGGACACAGAGATCTACAAAAACTGAAAAGAAGAGGCCAAAGAAACCATAACCGGTACAAAAGGGGGTGGTGATGGACGGAGAATCTGAATCAATCAAACACTCACACCCAGTCAAAAGATCTGGGTTTAATCCATCACCGTTTTTTAGCCCACTCTACCACCCCGTTCAGACATGGCTATGTGCAAATCAGTCTGCCCCTGTGCCTCATGGGAACAGTCCAGCCCGAACTGCCAAGCCATGTCTTCCCTGGACCTGAAACAAGCTTCCGAGGACCGGTTTCTGGCATTCCAGCCGTCTTCAGCCCGGCTTGCTTGAATCCAGTGGCAAAGTGATCCATTAAGATAGCTAAAGGGAATTATTATGCAGGGCGTATCGCTAAAGCAGAAAATAATAGTAGAGAGGTTTTCTCTATTGTTAAAAGTTTTGTACCCCCTGTTGCTGATGCTGCTATTCTCCCCTCCCCTGCGCAATGGTGCGAGGACCTGTTTAATTTTTTCATCAGCAAAATAACTAGGATTCAACAGGACCTACTCTCTGCGCTGCCTGCGGACTGTTCAGTGGCCGGCTCTTGTGTTGCGCAATGCCCGTGCAATGTGCAGCAGCTTTTGAACTTTTCGCTGGTTGCAGAGTGTGATGTACTGCCTCTTCTCCAGTCTCTTAAATCAGGCTCTCCCGCTGACCCTTGCCCAGCCCGGGTGCTTTCGGAGGTGGCGGATACTGTCTGTAGCGAGGTCACTCAGATAGTGAATCTCTCCCTAGCTTCAGGTGAGGTTCCTCTTAGCTGAAAACGAGCTAGGCTCCTGCCGCTTCTGAAGAAACCGGGACTGGATACTACGGTCTTTGGGAACTATCGTCCCATATCCTTTCTGCCAGCATTGGCAAAAATCTGTGAGAAAGTGGTCTTCTACCAACTGGAGAGTTTTGTGGAGACCTCCAATGCTCTTCACCCAGCTCAATCCGGTTTCAGGGCGGCCTATAGCACTGAGACTGCGCTGGTGGAGATGACGGAGTCGATTCGGGAATGTTTGGACGGAGGCGGCAGAGCGGTCCTGATTTTATGGGACCTCTCTGCCGCGTTCGATACCGTCCCTTATGAGCTCCTCCTCGCCAGGCTGTCCGCTATTGGCATTGGTGGAGGTGCCCTGGCCTGGTTGTCCTCATTTTTATCAGACAGGACACAACAGGTCTGGATGCCGCCCCATGCCTCGGAGCCTAAACCACTCCTCACGGGGGTCCCACAGGGATCTACTCTTAGTCCCCTACTGTTCAACATTTACATCACCCCCCTGGTTTATTTAGCGGAACAGTATGGGGCTAAGATTATAGGGTATGCTGACGATACTCAGCTGTTGTTCACCTGGCCAGATGACAATCTGGATACTTCTGCAGTTCATTCGTGTCTGTCCTCAGTTTTTCGCTGGTTAACTATGGCCCATTTGAAATGCAATGAGGACAAATCCGAGGTGCTCTTTTATGGTTCTTTCCCCCCCCTTGTTCAGGAATACGCTGTGGCCCCCGAATATTCCCAGTCCAAAAGAGATGGGCGGCCCCGTGAAAAATCTTGGCATTTGGTTTGGGGAGGACCTAAGATTTGAGGACCATATAAAGAAGCTATCAGGGACATGCTTTGCCATGCTGAGAATGCTTCGAAAATTCATCCCATTGCTCCCCAGGGAAGCTAAGGAGACTGTTGCTCGGGCTCTCATACTGGCAAGGCTGGATTATGCGAATGCCCTGTTCAGTGGCAAGCAAGCCGGGCTGAAGACGGCTGGAATGCCAGAAACCAGTCCTCGGAAGCTTGTTTCCGGTCCAGGGAAGACATGGCTTGGCAGTTCGGGCTGGACTGTTCCCATGAGGCACAGGGTCAGACTGATTTGCCTATAGCCATGTCTGAACTGGGGTGGCAGAGTGGGCTAAAGAACGGTGATGGATTAAACCCAGATCTTTTGACTGGGTGTGAGTGTTTGATTGATTCAGATGCTCCGTCCATCACCACCCCCTTTTGTACCGCTTTTGGCCGCCATAAGTGTGGCAGGGTATGCTCAGATGTGAGTCCCTTGCTCACTTTGCCACTGGATTCAAGCAAGCCGGGCTGAAGACGGCTGGAATGCCAGAAACCGGTCCTCGGAAGCTTGTTTCCGGTCCAGGGAAGACATGGCTTGGCAGTTCGGGCTGAACTGTTCCCATGAGGCTCAGGGTCAGACTGATTTGCATATAGCCATGTCTGAACTGGGATGGCAGAGTGGGCTAAAGAACGGTGATGGATAAAACCCAGATCTTTTGACTGGGTGTGAGTGTTTGATTGATTCAGATGCTCCGTCCATCACCACCCCCTTTTGTACCGCTTTTGGCCGCCATAAGTGTGGCAGGGTATGCTCAGACGTGAGTCCCTTGCACACTTTGCCACTGGATTCAAGCAAGCCGGGCTGAAGATGGCTGGAATGCCAGAAACCGGTCCTCGGAAGCTTATTTCCGGTCCAGGGAAGACATGGCTTGGCAGTTCGGGCTGGACTGTTCCCATGAGGCACTGGGTCAGACTGATTTGCATATAGCCATGTCTGAACTGGGGTGGCAGAGTGGGCTAAAGAACGGTGATGGATTAAACCCAGATCTTTTGACTGGGTGTGAGTGTTTGATTGATTCAGATGCTCCGTCCATCACCACCCCCTTTTGTACCGCTTTTGGCCGCCATAAGTGTGGCAGGGTATGCTCAGACGTGAGTCCCTTGCTCACTTTGCCACTGGATTCAAGCAAGCCGGGCTGAAGACGGCTGGAATGCCTGAAACCGGTCCTCGGAAGCTTGTTTCCGGTCCAGGGAAGACATGGCTTGGCAGTTCGGGCTGGACTGTTCCCATGAGGCACAGGGTCAGACTGATTTGCATATAGCCATGTCTGAACTTGGGTGGCAGAGTGGGCTAAAGAACGGTGATGGATTAAACCCAGATCTTTTGACTGGGTGTGAGTGTTTGATTGATTCAGATGCTCCGTCCATCACCACCCCCTTTTGTACCAAAGAAACCATAACAGCGGATGATCAACTGCCAACAGTTTTATTGGAAGACAAGGCTGACAAACATCTGAAAGCAAAACAAAGGCGGGCGAAAAAACGAAAAGGCAGAAATCAAAAAACAAACTTAGATCAAGAAGGATTTTAGCGGGGGAGGAGCTACGCGGGCATCCAAGATGGTCGCGTGAGCAGAGAGCTCCCGAGACCCGCGCCGTCCTTCTTTATCTATCCTTCACCTATCCTGGTCATTTTGACGGGCTTTTGCAACGCTATCTTCACTGATGCTAACGATCCTTTTTTGGTCGAAAACGGACCCTGGGGACCATTTTTCTGACATCTGCAACTTTCTGGCCTGCCCACGGGCGTGACCGGGGACTCGGCTACCTAATGTGGCCGACCTGTAATTGAACAACAACGGCTGCCTGGCATCTGGCCCACCGGAGGTGTACTGCTTTCACTTTCGGTTTCCAGCTTCTTTGTTCTTGTCTCCGCCTCCTCTGCCTTCGCCTGCTGCCCTCACAGCCTACACTCTCCTTCGTAGGACTGGCAAGGAGGCCGCGGTACTCCCATTTCCCTGGCATTTCGGAGTTTCGGGACTTTTTCTCCTTCTCGCCGCTTCTCCTGGCCACCCGGCCAGCACTGGACGCGAGATGGCAACGAAAACGGAGGCCGAAAAACGCCGGAAGGCTGCGACCCGGGGGGGATCGATCCAGTCCAATATGATCGAACGCTACACCCAGCCGAGAGGCTCCCCCGGTGTCACAAATGTGGGTGCTGAAGGACTTCAAACGGACACGCTGTCTTCTTCGGAAGTTTCGCTCCAAGATCTTTTGGCTGCCATCACTGGACTTAAGGCCGACATGAGCCAGCAATTCGAAGCCGTAGTGTCCAAAATAGACACGGTGGCGGTGGATGTAACTCTTATTCGTGCCGACTTAGCCAAAACAAATGAGCGGGTGAAGGCTCTGGATCTTAAAGCGTCGAGTTTGGTGACGGACATGGCTGAGGCGCAGTCTGAGATTGGTAATCTGCGTGCCTCGCACGATCTGCTGCTCAAGCGGATGGAGGACTATGACAACAGGGCCAGGCGGAACAACATACGCCTAGTCGGAGTGCCGGAATGTGATGGTGCTGTATCGACCGACCTGTTGGTCGAGGAACTTATTGTCGCTCAACTAGCTCCGGTAGGACTCAGTAAGTTCTTTGCCGTAGAGCGCGCTTATCGTTTTCCAGGAGGACAAGTGAAGCCAGGAAACCCACCGAGGCCTATCATTGCGAGGCTTTTTCACTACCGGGACAGAGACGCTATCCTCCAGGCCGCCCGTAAGCACGGCCCTTTGAAATATGACAACAACTCTGTCTCCATCTATCCTGATTTCACTTCCCAAGTGCAGCGACAAAGATCAGGTTTTCTTGGAGTGAAGCGTCGCTTGAGAGATCGGGGACTGAAATACGCCATGCTGTTTCCGGCCCGACTACGGATCCAATTTCGAGAACGTGCCTACTTCTTTGACCAGCCTGAACGTGCTGCCGACTGGTTGGACTCGTTGCCGGCAGATGACTTTGGAAGTGGAGGCCCTGGTGGTGCGGAAGGTGGTGCAACGGCCCAGGAGTAATATGGGTCCCCAGAGGTTCTGATTGAGACTATGCAATGTCCTGTGTAAATTGACTTTGTGCTTTATGGTACTGCCCGTGACGGTGCGGGAACGGGTGATTTCTCCCTTCCTCCTCGGGGGGTTCTTTGTGTAGATAAAATGGGGCGACAGGCACACTGCAGTTGGGGGTGGCTTTCTAGTCAGCAGGGGTGCAGGGAGGGGGGTGTTGTAACGGGTTTTGGTTTAGGGGTTGGTTTCTGGGGAATTGGTTGTGTTTTGTTTAGTTTGTTCTGTCTCTGTTTTCATGGTATTTCACATTTTGCAATGACGTTGAACAGTGGGTTCTGCTGGGGGGTGGGGGTGGAATGTCTTTGTCGCAATGGGGGGGGGTGATGTGCGGGTTCTTTCTTGGAACGTAAACGGATTGGGTGATAGGATTAAGCGGGGCATTGTATTGCAATTCTTGAGGCGCCACGCCCCAGATGTTGTATTCCTTCAGGAGACCCACTTGATTGGAAATGCTTGCAAGGCCTTAGACCGTCGGGGTTATCGCCTGGTTGCACACGCTGGTTTCACTTCGGGTTCCCGAGGTGTGGGTATCATGGTAAAGTCCTCCCTTGCTCTTGCTATTGACGAGGTTGTCCTTGATGACCGTGGGCGGTATGCTGCTGTTTCTGGGAGGTGGGAGGGTAAACAGATCGTGTTTGTTGTTGTCTATATCCCCCCGGGACTGCAGGCTACCACTTATGCCGATCTTGGCAGGACTCTCCTTGGGCTGCCGGACGGATTGTTGATCCTGGGCGGGGACTTCAATGCTGTAATGTCCGGTGAATGTGACCGACTTCCCCCTAGGGTATTGTTGCAGTCCCAGCTGTGGCTCAGTGAGATGGCTGATACTTTTGGTTTGGTAGATGTCTGGCGCTCTCTACACCCCACACTCCAGCAATACACTTTTCACTCTGGTGCACATGGTAGTCTCTCCCGTATCGATTATTTTTTCATGTTAGCCTCCACTCTGTCCACTGTACGGGAGATCCGACATCTTCCCCGGGGTATCTCGGACCACTCCCCCTTGCTGATTACGATTTCTGTGGGCGGTCTACTTGGCAACAGGGTCCCCCCGATTCCTTCCTGGCATTTCCGAAACCCCCGGCTCCGCTCAGTTTTGGTTAAGGCAATAGATTGCTACTTCGCTGAGAATGTGGGCTCGGTCACTTCCCCCACTGTTCTTTGGGAGGCCTTCAAGACGGTTATTAGGGGTTCCGCCCTATCATTCATTGCCGCAGAGCGTAGGGTGAAGAGGGAGGCTGTTGTGGCTCTTGAAACCGAAATTACTGCGCTCGAAAGTGAGTTGGGTGGTAATGACACGCCTGCACTGCTGCACACGCTGGAATTGAAGCAGGCAGACTATAAAGCCTGCGTCACGGAGGCTGCTAAATTGTTGCGGGCGAATCAACTAGGCCGACTGTATGATGTGGGTGACAAGGCTAGCAAACTCCTTGCGTGGTTGGATAAGACTGAACGTGCGAGTCGTGTTGTACCGGTCATTGTTCATGAATCTGGTGAGAGTGTCTCTGATCCGGGTGAAATTGTTGATTGCTTTGTGGACCACTTCCGGACGGTTTACACACCTGTTAGTTATCGAGATGAGGCTGATTCCAGGCTACTGCTGCGTGACATTGCCCTACCCACTGTGTCGTATGAGGACTGTCTTGCCCTGGAGGCCCCTTTTACTGTTGATGAAATTGCCCTCGCTATCCGATCCTTGCGCTCGGGAAAGGCGATGGGCCCCAATGGACTTCCCATTGAACTTTACAAACTTTGTCCCGACAAGATGGCCGCCCACCTGCGTCACATGTTTCTCGAGGCGGTTGAGGCTGGATGCCTCCCCCTTGAGCAGCGCCTTGCTACTATAGTCGTCATTTATAAGGACGGCAAACCTCGTGACCGCTGCGCCTCGTACCGCCCCATTTCCCTCCTTAACGCGGAACCCAAAATCCTTGCTAAGGTTCTGGCCAATCGGTTGCTTAAGGTTATTTGCGACCTGATCCACCCGGATCAATCCGGTTTCATCCCCCACAGAAACACTGCCCTCAATCTGCGTAGACTCCACAGCGTTCTCGCGAGAGCTCCAACTCTTGCCGAGCCGGCAGTGGTCGCTTCTTTGGACGCCACAATGGCTTTCGACACTATCAAATGGCCCTACCTGTGGGCGGCCCTCTCTAAATTCGGCTTCGGCCCTAATTTCATCGCGTGGGTCAAGCTCCTTTACGAACGGCCACTTGCTCAGGTCGCGGTCAATGGTAGATGCTCGGACCCCTTCCCCTTAGGCCGTGGCACACGTCAGGGCTGTCCGCTCTCCCCGCTTCTATTCGCATTGGCTCTCGAACCCCTTGCCGCATGGCTCCGGTGGGAACCCTATATTAAAGGGATCCGTTGGTCCCCAGACCTTGAGGATCGTGTCTCCTTGTACGCGGATGATATCCTCCTTTATCTCACTTCCCCTCAGAAGTCGCTTAACGTTCTCTTCGACGTTCTCACGTCCTTCGGTAGGAACTCGGGACTTATCATTAACTGGACCAAGTCCTGTGTCTACGTCATAGCTGTTACTCTGCCGCCTCTCCCCCGCAGGTTTCCCATTCTGGTAGCGGCCGACGGCTTTAAGTATTTGGGGATCTATGTATCCACGACTTCATCGGTCCGCTATGAGCGAAATTTGTATGCTCCGCTCCGTAGACTCAAGCAAGACGTTCGACGTTGGCGCGATTTGCCTCTATCTCCTTTGGGCCGGGCGGCGCTCTTTAAAATGATGTCGCTCCCCCGATTTCTTTACGCCCTGCAAAATTTTTTCGACCCTGTTCCAGCTCGATACTTCCGTGAAGTCGAGAGTTTACAGCGACAACTGATTTGGGATGGCCGTGCCCGCATTGCTTGTCCAAGCTCACGCTCTCCTGGTATGATGGGGGTATTGCGTTGCCGGATATTAGACGGTACTACTGGGCCTCACACCTGAGCGCCATCAACCATGCGACCTATGCTCCGGAGCCCGCTCCCGCCTTTGCCTTGGATAAATTATTGTTGCCTGGTGGTAATTTCAATAGGGCTCTGTATTCAAAGGCACTCTTTCGACTCCTTACCGGCCCGACGAAATGTGCAGTGCGGGCATGGAGGGACGCTACTGTGGCCACGGGCTGGGGTGGTAGGCTGACACGTAAGACGCCACTGTATGATTCGGAACGGTTGGGCAACCTGTGGAAGACGAAAGGGTTTGAGAAATGGGATATGATTGGGATCAGCACGGTGGAGGACCTGTGGGCACGGGGCGCGGTTAAGTCCTTTGAGTCATTGAAACTGGAATACCGGCTCGATGATAGAGAGCACTTCCGGTACATGCAGGTGAGGCACGCCTTGTCTTCCGTCTTTCCACCTGGTACCGACATTCCGCAGTCCTCCCCTTTGGAGGATCGAGTCCTCGACGGCCACGTCCCAGATAGTACCATCTCCTTAATATACAAAAAGCTTATCAACAACAGAGCTGACCAGCTTGATAAGCTCCGGGCTGCATGGACGGCTGACGGACTCGAATTAGACGACGAGGACTGGCAGTCTGCTGTGTCCTCCCCTAAGGAGGTGGCTATTCCGGCACGGCTCCGCTTTGTCCAGTTGAAGATCCTCCACCGTGTGTATCTGACTGGAGTGCGTCTGGTGCGAATGGGTTTGGTTTCGGATGGACGATGCAGGCGTGGGTGTGGGATGGATGGCACCTTTCTTCATGTTCTGTGGGAATGCCCGATGATTGCAGCGTATTGGTCCAGGGTGCATGACGTTATGAGTCGTGTCACTGGGATCCCACTACTTCCCGAAGCACGACGTTGTCTGTTGAATGTGTGGGAACCGTCTGATTGTAATGCTGCCCAGACGCTTTGGGTTACCCTGGGCAACATGGTCGCAAAGAGAGACATCGCGCAGCTCTGGGGCTCCCCTAGATTGCCATTGCTCAGTGCCTGGAAAGAGAACATGGACTGGTCCATGTTCCGAGAGAAGACTGTGTATGAGTCTCGGGGGCGTCCAGGGAAGTGGTCCAGAGTTTGGGCTCCGTGGAATACTTATCGCGGGGATATCTGCTCCCCTCCGCTTGATTATGAGGTCCCTCTCCCCTCCTCTCCATGATTTACGTTCCTCCTCCAATTTCACTACATGTTTGGTTTTCCCGCTCGTGCTCACCCCCCCCTTGCCAGAGTTCTTTTTCCCACGTCACTTTTCCCCCCCCACCTCCAGCGACCCTTGCCACTATGATACCATGTGTTTGTGTGTTGTTGTTCTTTTCGACAAAAACATAAAATTAAACCTTTCTTATCCTACTTGTATGATACTATGCTCTAACCGACAATGTGGACTTGAAATACTGCTTTAGCAACGTACTGTCCCATAATCTACTTTTCACTCAGCCTGTTTATGTCATAGCGGCCGGCCCTGCGGGGTTGTAGGCAGACGCTGTGTATTGTGCATTCGTAAATAAAGGTTTTAAAAAAAAAAAAAAAAGAAGGATTTTAGCATCTCTTTGGGTCGACGTCACAGTTTGACCAAGGTGAATCAGAATCCTAAAACAATATCAATAAGAACGAAGTAAGAAAGCCTACAAAAGACACCAATAAGAGTGAAGAAGGAGATGCTCCGCATCAAGAAGAGATTAGCAGACCGTCTCCACTAAAAATGAAAGAAAATAAACCCAAAGATCCAGCTCATAGTCAGCAAGTAAACATAGGAGAACATCAAACACTCCGTCAGGAAGGGAGCGGTGAAGTAGAATCCTCTACATATCAAGCATTGTTGAGAGCATCGCAAGGACAGGAAATGGGACAAGGAAGAAATGACGACAACAAAAATAATAGGAGCCTGGAAGATATAAGAAGCTTAACAAATATTGTATGGTTTAACCCGGATTACATCTCGATAGGAAGCCATGATATACTAAATAGGGGCAACATTTTACGGCTGATATCGCGCATACCATCCCTGGCTGGTGTGACAACTCTGGACTTGGTTTCTATTGAATTTATAACAGAAGATGGAACAAATGCGGAAAAAACAAAAGCAACATGGATAACATCTTCAGTTGCACATAAAATACTGGCAGAGATTCAAACCTTTAAACATTGGGGAATAACAATTGCTTTTTATGTAAAACCAAAAATCCTGATCTATTAATTCCAGCAGCAATAGACGGAGAAGAGAACCCCTCCAACAGATCTGGGATACCAGTACTCAGAGGAGCAATAGGTACAGACGGAGTAAGAAGCGTGGAAGATCTTAAAGTTAGGGGACGTACTTTAGATGGCGCATCAATAGGACCAATCGATCTAAGAAGGATCGGCAGAACAATAAATAATCAGGCAAATTGACCAATAAATAATCTCCTTAAAACAAGCAGGCACAACCTTTTTAGAATATGCTCGTGGAACATCAATGGTCTTGCCTCTAAAATGTCTAATCCAGAATTTGTCAGCTACATAAGATCTTTTGATATTGTGACCCTTCAAGAAACATGGTAAGTAGAGCCCCCGCATCTGCATGGCTTCTGCGTTTTTTCACCAGTGCAGTGAGAGTAGCAAAATATGGACACCTTAAAGGGGGTTTAGTGACTTACGTTTCGATCATAAGTTCCTATGATATCAAGGAACTTGGATAAATCACTCCTGATTTGAAGTTAATAAATCTGTCGACCTCCAAATCAGGCAAGAAGGGCACAAATCTTATATTGATCAACGTTTATATTCATCCAAAAAGGAAAGAAAATGTAGTAAAAGAATTATGCAAACACCTGGAGGAAATCATAAATGACACACTGACAACAGATTTTATAATCACCGGGGATTTCAATCTTAATCTGATGGGAACCTCGACAGATGATGAGAACCATTATCAAAATATAGCCTGGAATATACTGTAACAAGAGACTTCAGAAATATCCAAATATTTCAAGCTAGATAAACAGGTGTTAGAGAATCTCGAGTCCTATAACATCAGAGCACTAAATGGCCGATTTATCTGAGATAATCCACCAGCGTGTACGTTTCATACAACAAGATTCAGCAAAATATTGCATTATACCTTTATGTCACTATCCCTATTTTATCAAATTGCCTCATTTCAAATAGGGGAAAAAGCTGATAGGGACCACTGCCCTCAGGAAATCATACTTAACATCAGAAAGCCTAAATCTGAGCTATCCCTGGTACCTAAAGATTTAATTTATACCATCAATTATAAAAGGATTATGTACTCGATAGCGAATGATGGAGGCCTGCAAGAAATGGCAAAACTGCACTTTGATGGGAGAATTGGAGTAAGCGAAGTTGAGAAATGGGAGAGTTTTATAACAACTATGGCAGGTTACTCCACCACTCCAAAGCTCCAAAAGGGATGGAATGACAGCAATACAACTTCTTTTACAAAAGAATACAAAGTGAAGATAAAACGCACAAAAAAACATATCTTTCAAACAATGCGTCAACTTAGGCATTGCCCAAGAGATACTGCAAAATTTGACCGTCTACGAGAACTAAAGGCATTTTTGAAAAAATTAAAATGGGAAGCGAACAGATCAATGGAGGACAGCTTGTGGGCCAAACTATATGCAGATACCAAGCAAAATGACGGTGCAAAATTCTGGAAAACCATTAATTCCTTCATAAACCCTAGGCATGAAGGAGTCTCCTCTAATATCACTGAAGAAGCATGGGCAAACCATCTTAAAGACCACTTCACACAACATAGAGACTCAGATATGGGGACAGAAAACGATGACAACAAATCAAAGCCATTGTGCGGAACTCACTACAAACAAGAAGGCCGTATTACAACCACGAACAAAGGAGAGGCAAACTTACAAAAGATAATTAAGCGCCAAATTAAAAAAGGAAGAAGAGAGGGGGCGCCAGGCCTGAATGGAATTCCTCCCATTCTTTACAAACAGAATGGAAGTGAATGGGCTGCAGCACTCGAGCCACTATTTTTGGAAATTAAACAGTTTAATATACTACCTGGTTCCTGAAAGGGCTCTATTATCTCTCCAATATTCAAGTCAGGGGATAAATCTCTACCACCCAATTATAGATTGATTGCCCTCATGGATAACGAGGCAAAGTATTTTTCTGGGATCCTCTTGAAAATTCCCTAATTCCTGCTAATCAGACGGGTTTTGTCAAAACGGTTGGGACAACAACGAATATTTTGACAATGGGTCTCCTAATTGATAAAGCTAAAATTACTAAAACGCCAATCCACCTGTTCTTCATAGATTACAAGGCGGCTTTCGACCATATTAATTGGAATCTTCTATGGTCCAAGTTGAACAGGTGGGGGATACCAGGGCCATTGCTAGACCTGCTGATTAACTTGCATAGTGAAACATGGATACAGGTGAAGCTGGACAACGGCTCTCACTTGTCAAGGTATATTCCTACCGACAAGGGTCTCAAACAGGGATGTGACCTGGCCCCAACGCTCTTTAACTTGTTATTAGGAGACCTTATTCCGATTCTTAATAATTGCAATTCTCACGCACCGAAACTAGGAGGTCAAATACTGTCAACGTTACTCTATGCGGAGGACATAGTTCTAATCAGTCATACAAAAATAGGGCTGCAAAATCTTGTGGATGCCACACAGAAGTACTCTGATGAAAACCAATTGACGATAAATCTGGAGAAGACCCAAACAATGTCAATTAACAGGAAAGGGAAAACTCCACACGGCTTGTTTTGGAATAATATCCGTATAGAAGATACAACAATGTATAAGTATCTAGGAGTTAAAATTGACAATAGTGGCCAGTTTACCACTCAGGAAGCGAGCAACAGAGGAAAAGTCGTTGCTATAGCAATTTCGCTAAAAAAACTAAATGGCAGGCTCACCAGTCCATCTCTTTTGTCCCTGACACAAGTTATACAAGCCAAACTCTTGCCCACAATTACTTACGGGAGAGAAGTACAGAGAGGAAGAGATGCAGCGATTCTGGATAAAACGGTGACAGCTGCATACAGGATCATCTTCAGCCTGCCAAAATATACCTCCCCGGCTGAACTTAGGCTAGAGTTTGGCGGCCAGAAGCAGTCTCTGGCAAGACGGGGGGCCTAAATAACCACGTGGGACAAAATCCAGAAAGTCAAAAAGGGAACCTTAAACAGCTACTTATGGCTGGAAATAGAGCGAAATCCTGCCTCGCCATCCGCTAAGTATTTAGGAAAAAGTCCGGCGAACCTAGGTCTACAGAAGTTGTGGAATACTCCTACTAATCATACTATGGTCAAAAGATTAGTAAAGAAAACAACAAAACATATTTCGCAGATCGAAGATAAGGCGTATGTTGCCAATGTAAATGTAAATGTAAATGTATAGGCATTTATATAGAGCACTACTTACCCGTAGGATCCCATGGCGCTTCGACCGCTGCGAAACCCTTCCTGGCTTCCCTGAGAGATGGTCCCTTAATGGGTATCTCCAGGGTGAGACCAGGCATCCCCGGCGGTCTGGTGGGGCCGTTAGTGAAGATGAGGCAAGCTAATGCCCTGAGTTGCCGAGTGTGATCGCTGATCAGAGTGGGCACCGAGGCGAGAGAATTATCGAGTCCGCTGACCCTGGTCCAGAAACCTGCCGCACCGGGAATCGAACCCTGGTCCCGGGCCGTCCTCTGCTCTCGGGTCTGCCGCCTCTAACCAGTGAGCCACACTACTTCACTTCGCCAAGAGGTCACATGGATGGATTATCCTAAACTCCTATTCTATACAAGGTCAACAGAGCTACCTTGACTTGGGGTACCACAAGAACTACAAAATTGAAGTTTTTAAAGTACAGATTGGGCCTGTTACCTTGCATATGCCATCTTCCACACTGGCTCAAGGATAAAGGGGGATCCCTCTGCCATTTATGTGGCATGGCATCTGAGGACATGCCACACTTGTTGTGCTCCTGCGACAAACTGCTGGAGGAAAGGAATCGTTTGTTGTAGTTCCATTTTAACCAGCGAGGAATACGCTCGCGAAGACATGCAGTTCTTGCCTGTTTTGTACCTAACGACCCGCAGTTGAACTGTAGCTTGGTGAAGTTTATGAAGGAGGTGGAAAAAAAGATGCAGAAACTTGACTCTCCATTAAGCTTTTAAATGTTTTTAAATTAAGCTGAAATTATATGTAATAATGTTTGTTTAAAAAGCATGTGTGTGCGCAACATTTACCACGTAGTTGGACTTTGCAGTACAAAGCGCCCCCAGATTGCAAATTCGCAATTTTAAAATGGTTCATGAATTGCATTTAAGGAATCTCAAACTGAGATTCCTTAAATGCAATTAATCGCAATTTAGCAAATTCTTGAATTGAGATTTTTGCATTTGGGATGATGAATCCCAAATGCAAAAATAGTGCTCGTAAACGGCCAGATTCTCAGAATCTGGCCCTTTGCGAGCCGATTTCGGTTTGATGAATCTACCTGTATGTTCGTTAAAATGAATTAACTTCATGATTTTAAATAGGAAACGTGAAATTGAACATATATATATATATACTAGCAGCCCGTCCCGACGTTGTCCGGGTATGAATTGCTGCCGGCCAGAAGTATATTGTTTTGCAGGATTTCATTTTGATAGCATTTCTTATCTGTGACAGGCCTTTGAAACGCTCTGATTCACAGTGCACTGCAGATGCACTTAAGAGTGCGCGCTCAGTAGTGTGTGAACTCGAGTTTCCCTACTTTATTTTCCTTGCAATATTATATAGCGTGAACTCGACAACATGGCATGAGCACAATTTACATTACAGAAGAACACATTCATTTGTGGTAGGCACGGGGAGACAAAGCGATTCGAATGTAGCTCCCCAGCTCTAAAGTTCGCAATTCTAGAACTTGTGGCGGGAGGTGTGTCTAAAAGTGTATGTCGGTGCTGGCCATCAATGAGAGAGACCTGTGCATTTTTCAAATTGGTGGTGAAAAAATATGAGTATGTTGCTGGAAATGTGGGCCGCCGTGCCACCAATGTACTTACCGGGGGAGGGTAAACACCCATTATTTTGCAACTTTCTTTCCGCAGACCATCACTTTCATTATGAAAGTACCATGACTCCGCAATGCCATTATAACGCATGGCATTACATTTTATATGCTTTTACCACGCATACATTTACAACGAAATTCGTTGTAAATGCATGAATGGTAAAAGCATGTTTTTTTTAAATGTTCGGATAAGGTAAGTATAGGTATAGGGGTATATGTTTTGGGGTACTGAGGTATATGTTTTGGGGTGTTTGGGTATTTTAAGCGTTCAGATATAGTTTGGGGTTATGGGGTACAGGGGTAGTTTTAGTGTTTAGGGAGAGGTATGGGTTTTGGGGTACAGGGGTATTTTAAGGTTCAAGGCTAGGTTTGGGTTTTGGGGTCCAGGAGTATTTTAAGGTTCAGGGGTAGGTTTGGGTTTTGGGGTACAGGGTTATTTTTATGGTTCAGGGCTAGGTTTGGGTTTTGGGGTGCAGGGGTATTTTTCAAGGGTTCTGGGGTAGGTTTGGGTTTTGGGGTACAGGGGTATTTTGAGGGTTCAGGGCTAGGTTTGGGTTTTGGGGTCCAGGGGTATTTTAAGGTTCAGGGGTAGGTTTGGGTTTTGGGGTACAGGGTTATTTTTATGGTTCAGGGCTAGGTTTGGGTTTTGGGGTGCAGGGGTATTTTTCAAGGGTTCTGGGGTAGGTTTGGGTTTTGGGGTACAGGGGTATTTTGAGGGTTCGGGGCTAGGTTTGGGTTTTGGGGTACACAGGTATTTTAGGGTTCAGGGGTAGGTTTGGTTTTTGGGGTACTGGGGTATTTTTAGGATTTAGGTATAGGTTTGGGTTTTGGGGTACAGGGTATATTTATAGGGTTAAGATGGGTTAGTGTTTAAGGGTGTTGGGGTATTTTAAGGAGTAAGGGTGGGTTTTGATTATGGGGTGCAGGGGTATTTAAAGGGAGCAGGGTGAACACCCGGAGCTGGAATGTGCAGAACCTGGGAATAAAAAAGAATGAAATATATGACACAACGCGCGCCCCGCACCCGCCCACAACCCCAGCACAGGATATGAGACATGGCATGAAGGGTGGAATGTAAAAACAACAGTTGATCGACAGAATGCAGAACAATGTCATACATTGACCCCAATACAGAGATCTGGGCCTACATCCATCATGTTTTTGCACTGCACTCCACACCACCTCATCCATGACCCTGTGCCTCATGGGAACATTCCAGACCAAACTGCCAAGCCATGTCTTTCCTGGACCGGACTCAAGAATCCTAGGACCAATTTCTGGTTATCAGCCATTTTCAGCCAGGATAGCTTGACTCCAGTGGTGTGGAGAGCATGGGACTCACGTCTGAGCATACCCATCCCACTCGGAGTGAAAAATGCAAAAACAACAGTTGATGGACAGAATGCACAACAATGTCATACATTCACCCCAGTACAGAGATCTGGGCCTAAATCAATCGTTTTTTTGCACTCCGCACCACCCCAGTTCAGACATGGCCATATGCAAATCAGCCTTGACCCTGTGCCTCATGGGAACAGTCCAGCCGGAAGGCTGGAACGTACCACACGCCCCCAGCATTTGTCACGCCCCCACAGCACAACACAGACACGCCCACAAGGGACTACTTTGCTGGCACGGTTCTTTTACTTTTTAAATGTATATGGTGGGCGTCTGCATAGCCTATGTCCTTCTGCTGCAACTGCCCTTTCCAATGCTGTTTTGGGTGTTGTGATTGGTGCTGTGGTTCCTGAGATTACCCGCCTTATAGGTTTTTGGCTCTCTCTTTATTATATTACTAGCAGCCCGTCCCGACGTTGTACGGGTATGAATTGCTGCCGGACAGTAGTATATTGTTTTGTAGGATTTCGTCTGTGACAGGCCTGTGAAACGCTCCGATTCACAGTGCACTGCTGATGCACTTAAGAGTGCGCATTCAGTAGTGTGTGAACTCGAGTTTTCTTACTTTATTTTTCTTTGCAATATTATAAAGCGCGACCTAGACAACATGGCATGAGAACAATTTACATTACAGAAGAACACATTAATTTGTTGTAGGCACGGGGAGACAAAGCAATTTGCCTGGAATCACAGGATGTTGACCTGATGCCGAGATTCGAACGTAGCTCCCCAGCTCTAAAGTTTGGAATTCTAGAACTTGTGGCGGGAGGTGTGTCTAAAAGTGTATGTCGGTGCTGGCCATCAATGAGAGAGACCTGTGCATTTTTCAAATCGGTGGTGAAAAAATATGAGTATGTTGCTGGAGATGTGGGCCGCCGTGCCACCAATGCACTTACGGGGGGAGAGTAAACACCCATTATTCTGCAACTTTCTTTCCGCAGACCATCAATCCGCATACTTTCATTATGAAAGTACCATGACTCCGCAAGGCCATTATAACGCATGGCATTACATGTTATATGCTTTTACCACGCATACATTTACAATGAAATTCGTTGTAAATGCATGAATGGTAAAAGCATGTTTTTTTTAAATGTTCGGATAAGGTACGTATAGGTATGGGGGTATATGTTTTGGGGTACTGAGGTATATGTTTTGGGGTGTTTGGGTATTTTAAGGGTTCAGATATAGTTTTGGGTTTTGGGGTAAAGGGGTAGTTTTAGCGTTTAGGGATAGGCATGGGTTTTGGGTTACAGGTGTATTTTTAGGGTTCAGGTCTAGGTTTGGGTTTTGGGGTATAGGGGTATTTTTAAGGTTATGGGGTAGTTTTGGGCTTTGGGGTACAGGGGTATTTTAAGGGTTCAGGGCTAGGTTTGAGTTTTGGGGTACAGGGGTATTTTTAGGGTTCAGTGCTAGGTTTGGGTTTTGGGTTACAGGGGTATTTTAGGGTTCAGGGGTAGGTTTGCGTTTTGGGGTACAGGGTTATTTTTATGGTTCAGGGCTAGGTTTGGGTTTTGGGGTGCAGGGGTATTTTTAGGGTTCAGGGGTAGGTTTGGGTTTTGGGGTACAGGGGTATTTTAAGGGTTCGGGCTAGGTTTGGGTTTTGGGGTACAGAGGTATTTTTGGGTTCACGGGTAGGTTTGGTTTTTGGGGTACAGGGGTATTTTTAGGATTTAGGTATAGGTTTGGGTTTTGGGGTACAGGGTGTATTTATAGGGTTAAGATGGGTTAGTGTTTAAGGGTGTTGGGGTATTTAAAGGAGTAAGGGTGGGTTTTGATTATGGGGTGCAGAGGTATTTAAAGGGAGCAGGGTGAACACCCGGAGCTGGAATGTGCAGAACCTGGGAAGAAAAAACAATGAAATATTTGACACGACGCGCGCCCCGCAGCCGCCCACACCCCCAGCATGGTATATGAAATCATGGCATGAAGTGCAGACTGTATGAACAACAGATGATGGACAGAATGCAGTACAATCTCATACGTTCACCCCAATACAGAGATCTGGGCCAAAATCCATCATTTTTTTGCGCTCCACACCTCCTCAGCCATGACCCTGTGCCTAAGAGAAACATTCCAGGCCCTTTGAACTGCTAAGCAATGTCTTTCCGGGATCTGACTCACACATGCTAGGACCAATTTCTGGCTAACAACCGTTTTCAATCAGGATAGCTTGACTCTAGTGGCGTGGAGAGCATGGCACTCACGTCTGAGCATACCCAATCCCACTCGGGGTGACAAATGCAAAAACAACAGTTGATGGACAGAATGCAGAACAATGTCATACATTCACCCCAGTACAGAGATCTGGCTCTAAATCCATCGTTGTTTTGCACTCCACACCACCCCAGTTCAGACATGGCCATATGCAAATCAGCCTTGACCCTGTGCCTCATGGGAACAGACCAGCCCAAAGGGTGGAACATACCACATGCCCCAAGCATTTGTCACGCCCCCACAGCACAACGCAGACACGCCCACAAGGGACTACTTTGCTGTCACGGTTCTTTAACTTTTTAAATGTATATGGTGGGCGTCTGCATAGCCTATGTCCTTCTGCTGCAACTGCCCTTTCCAACGCTGTATTGGGTGTTGTGATTGGTGTTGTGGTTCCTGAGATTACCCGCCTCAAAGGTTTGGGCTCTCTCTTTATTATATTAGTATGGATTATGACTAGCAGCCCGTCCCGACGTTGTCCGGGTATGAATTGCTGCCAGCCAGTAGTATATTGTTTCGTAGGATTTCATTTTGATAGCATTTCTTATCTGTGACAGGCCTGTGAAACGCTCCGATTCACAGTGCACTGCTGATGCACTTAAGAGTGCGCGTTCAGTAGTGTGTGAACTCGAGTTTCCCTACTTTATTTTCCTTGCAATATTATATAGCGCGAACTCGACAACATGGCATGAGCACAATTTACACTACAGAAGAACACATTGATTTGTGGTAGACACGGGGAGACTAAGCGATTTGCCTGGAATCACAGGATGTTGAGCTGATGACGAGATTCTAACGTAGCTGCCCATCTCTAAAGTTCGCAATTCTAGAACTTGTGGTGGGAGGTGTGTCTAAAAGTGTATGTCGGTGCTGGGCATCAATGAGAGAGACCTGGGCATTTTTCCAATTGGTGGTGAAAAAATATGAGTATGTTGCTGGAGATGTGGGCCGCCGTGCCACCAATGTACTTACGGGGGAAGGTAAACACCCATCATTCCGCATATTTCTTTCCGAATACCATCACTCTGCATACTTTCATTACGAAAGTACCATGACTCCGCAATGCCATTATAACACATGGCATTACATTTTATATGCTTTTACCACGCATACATTTACAACAAAATTTGTTGTAAATGCATGAATGGTAAAAGCATGTTTTTTTTAAATGTTTGGATAAGGCAAGTATGGGTATAGGGGTATATGTTTTGGGGTACTGAGGTATATGTTTTGGGGTGTTTGGGTATTTTAATGGTTCAGATATAGTTTTGGGTTATGGGGTACAGGGTTATTTTTAGGGTTCAGGGCTAGGTTTGGGTTTTGGGGTATAGGGGTATTTTTAGGGTTCAGGGGTAGGTTTGGGTTTTGGGGTACAGGGGTATTTTAAGGGTTCAGGGCTAGCTTTGGGCTTTGGGGTACAGGGGTATTATTAGGGTTCAGGGCTAGGTTTGGGTTTTGGGATACAGGTGTATTTTAAGGTTCTGGGCTAGGTTTGGGTTTTGGGTACAGGGGTATTTTTAGGGTTCAGGGGTATGTTTGGGTTTTGGGGTACAGGGGTATTTTAAGGGTTATGGGCTAGGTTTGGGTTTTGGGGAACAGGGGTATTTATAGGGTTCAGGACTAGGTTTTGGTTTTGGGGTACAGGGGTATTTTTAGGGTTTAGGGATAGGTTTGGGTTTTGGAGTACAGGGTAGATTTATAGGGTTAAGATGGGTTAGTGTTTAAGGGTTTTGGGGTATTTTATAGAGTAAGGGTGGGTTATGATTATGGGGTGCAGGGGTATTTAAAGTAGGGGTGGGCGGAATTGGCACGAACTTGGTACAATAAATCCGCAATATTTCGTTCCGTCAGATTTCCAATTATTAAAACAGAAACCTCATATATTCAAGGTAAAATAACAAGTATTTCTACATGCTAAAATGCATATAGTCATTTCACAAAAGTGAAATTAGCTTCCAGCAAGCAGTGAGAGAGGTGATGATTTTGATATCAAGCCCTTGCAAACCATTATGGGACGAGATTAGCAGTGGGAAGTGAATATTATAGTATCCAAATAATTTTACAAAGAGCTGCCGTTCACCTTATGGTCCCTAGATGTCCCTGATGAGGCAAATGCAATAGCAATTAAAATATTACACATCAAACTGCAGTTCACCTCATGTCCCTAGATGTCCCTGATGATGCAAATGCAATAGCATTTAAAATATTATATATCAAGCTGCAGTTCACCTCGCTGTCCCTAGATGTCCCTGATGAGGCAAATGAAATCGCGTTTAAAATATTATACATCAAGCTGCAGTTCACCTCGTCGTCCCAAGATGTCCCTGATGAGTAAAATTCAAAAACATTGAAAGCCTTTCATGAATGCTAAAAATTATGCTAAGCTTATCCCATAATGCTTTGCAGGGCCTTTTAGTTGTATTTTTGCCCATAACTGTGCTTGGGGTGGTTCTAAGAGAATGAAACCGCCACTGAATTACTATTTAAAGGGAGCAGGAATGTATAGAGCCTGGGAAGAAAAAAAACACTCGTGAGGGAATGCCCCCAGCGATTGTCACGCCCCCAGCACACACCCACAGCACAATGCAGACACGCCCACAAGGGACTACTTTGCTGGCACGGTTCTTTTACATTTTAAATGTATATGGTGGGCGTCTGCATAGCCTATGTCCTTCTGCTGCAACTGCCCTTTCCAACACTGTATTGGGTGTTGTGATTGGTGGTGTGGTTCCCGAGTTTACCTGGCCAAAAGGTGCAAGTTCTCTCTTTATAATAGTAGTATAGAGTATGGATATATATATATATATATATATATATATATATATATATATATATATATATATATATATATATATATATATATATATATATTCACTGAAAAAACCATAGGTTATAGACCATATATAGTTAGGGATTAGCATTTACAAAACCTTATTTTATTTGCACAAAACCATTGAAATTCCATATATAGTTAGTTGCACTAACTATATATCGCGGACCCGCAATCCACTGCTAATGATGTCACATATTACATCATTCATGGCATGGTCAGTGACATCACTGATGACATCACTGATGACATCTCAAATGACATCACTGATGACATCACTGATGACAACACCCAGTGACTGTATGTTTCTGTAAAGTTAAAATATGTCTTACATATTGAAGAATGAGTAGATGTATGAGACTGACTGTATGAGAGAATGATTAAATGTGTCTCACTGAGTGCATGGGTTAGTGATTAAAGTGTCTTAATTTGGCAATCATTATATATGTTGTTCTGTAAAGTGCTGCATGTTTAAATCAGTAGCTATATCAGTAACTATATGGGTTATTGAATGGTTGCCCAAGTATTTGTATGGGAGACTGAGTATGTGTGTGGGTGGCTGGGAGGTGTATAACTCTGTGCATAGATGTGTGAGCAGTTGATTCCCTAGGTGTATGGGTTCAAAAGTGCATGTAGAAACAGCTGTATGGACAGTTGACTGTGTGCATGAGTGTATTGGTGAGTGAATGGATATCTCAGTGCTACATGTAAAAGTAAGTACATATGTAAAACACAGTCCATGTGAGAGTTGACATATATAAATAACTGAACATAAGAGCCAGTGAATGTGAGAGTGGCTGTATGAATCATTGTGAACTTGTATCACGGATTGTATAAGAGAGTAAATATGTGTTAGTATATGTTTGAATAAGTAAGGTGTGTATAACTGTATAGTTGAGGAAATGGAGATGTGATTAATTCTTTGCATGACTGACTAGGTGTGTGAGTAACTCCATGGATGTGTGACAGTCTGTGAGTGCCTGTTTACACTGAGTGTATCTAAGGTTATATTAGAGTCTGAAGATGTATTATCACATAAATTATATCATCAGTGATGTAATCAGTAATGTCAAATGAGATGTCAGTGATGTCATCAGTGATGTCATTTGAGATGTCATCAGTGATGTCATCAGTGATGTCATTTGAGATGTCATCAGTGATGTCATCAGTGATGTCACTGACCATGTCATGAATGATGTAATATGTGACATCATTAGCAGTGGATTGCGGGTCCGCGATATATAGTTAGTGCAACTAACTATATATGGAATTTCAATGGTTTTGTGCAAATAAAATAAGGTTTTGTAAATGCTAATCCCTAACTATATATGGTCTATAACCTATGGTTTTTTCAGTGAATTTTCAAGGTTTTGTAAATGCAAATTCCTAACTATATATGGTCTATAACCTATGTTTTTTTCTGTGAATTTCATTGGTTTTTTAAAAGCTAATATCTATAGCTGTAAAATATATTCTTTATTACGTGACGTATCACGTAGCCCGTGAGACACCTCATGATGCATCGCATAACCGTGACGTATCTTCTCTGCAGCGCAAACCAAACCCAAAACGTAAGCGCGCCAGAGCACGCTTAAAGATATATATTTATTTTTTTAACCTTAATTAGACAAAATCCACATGTGCACATATCACAAACGTTCAAAAAACACAATATGTCGGACTCCCGTTACGCTGCCGGTTAGCTGCCCGGTTAACGTACCGGGAAGCACCTTTACCGCGAAAAATTGCATTTTTTTTTCTTTTGCCCCGCAGGGAACTTTAATAGCCCCCTCATCAATCCTAGGGGTTCAGGAGGGGTCTGCCTTACCCCTTTCATTCATTTACACCTTTTTTTTTCCACCTCTTGTCTCTCGATCCCACAGAGAGACAAGATGGCGGCCGCTCCAGATTGTTTACAATGTTAACAGTCAATCAGCTTCTCCTCAGACTCCCGTTACACTGCCGGTTAGCTTCCTGGTTAGCTGCCCGGTTAGCTGCCCGGTTCGCTGCCCGGTTCGCGTACCAAGACGCGTCTCTACGGCGAAAAAATCAGATTTTTTTTTTTTTTTTGGCCCCGCGTGGCTCTATAATATTCCCCTCATCAATCCTATGGGGTCAGAAGGGGTCTACCTCGCCCCCTTTCCTTCATTTCCCCCTTTGTTTTGGCCTCCTCTTGTCTCTCGATCCTACCGAGAGACAAGATGGCGGCCGCTCCTGACTGTTTACAATGTTGACAGCCAATCAGCTACTCCTCAGACTCCCGTTACACTGCCGGTTAGCTTCCCGGTTAGCTGCCCGGTTCGCGTACCCAGACGCGTCTCTACGGCGAAAAAATCGGAATTTTTTTTTTTTTTTTTGGGCCCCGCGTGGCTCTATAATATCCCCCTCATCAATCCTTGGGGGTCAGAAGGGGTCTACCTCGCCCCCTTTCCTTCATTTCCCCCTTTGTTTTGGCCTCCTCTTGTCTCTCGATCCTACCGAGAGACAAGATGGCGGCCGCTCTGGACTGTTTAGAATGTTGACAGACACCGGAGAGCCAATCAGCTTCGCATCGCAAAGTTCCGTTACGCGAAAAGTACGCGAACCGGAGCGCTGCCCGGAGCGCTGTTACAGATATATATCTTATTTTGAACGTTAATTTCTCAAAATCCACTGAAGCACATATATTGAGACCTAGCAAAGGCACATCGGGCTAACAGTCCCTACAATTTTGCCAAGTTTCGTGCAAATCCATTCAGCCGTTCGAGCTAAAAGTGAGGCCAACCGCCCTATGGAAAAATGAATGGGAAAAACGTGTTTTGGGACCCCCCTTTTTTCTCGGCCCCCCCTTGACGACCCCCCCCCAAATTTTCAGGGGCTGCTCAGAAACAAAATGTGCCATTTTCCTGAAAATTTCAGCCAATTCCGTCCACAAACGCCAAAGTTATTAGACATAGAATTTTCAAAAGTTCCATAGAGAAAAAATCCTAACTATATATACCTACTGGCTATCGCCAGTAGGTAATATATATATATATATATATATATATATATATATATATATATATATATATATATATATATATATATATATATATATATATATATATTTTTTTTTTTTTTTTTATGTAGATGTAATTTTATGGCTAGGGTGAAAAATGTATTGAGTGCTGATGAAATTTTTTATGGAGCAATTGCAATGGTTTTAATTAACTATGCAAATAAAAAAATGGACTTACTTACTTACAGTCTAGAGAGAACTAGCGATTGGACCAAGGTTTTTAGGTCATTCTCCGGGAAGAACCGACGAATCCCCCATAGAAGGCGCAGCTGATAACTTGCGCTCTTGGCAATGGAATTGATGTGTGAGATTAGGTTGAGTCTTTTGTCAAGTATGACAACTAAGGATTTAGCTTAGTCCACAATGATGGGTTTACTGTTGAGTAAATTCAACTGGTCCATCCAGGATTGAACAGGAGGGGGGGGAGAGAGCTAGATAAGAGGAGGAATTCCGTTTTGGAGGGATTGAGAATGAGTTGGTGAACTAACATCCAGTTGTGAATAGAGTTGAGAGTAGAGTTGAGTAGTGAGAGATAATGAGGGGAAGACACCTTGAGGCAGATTTGGGTTGTGTTGGACTTGGTCCTTCTGGCAGGTTCACCCCTAAACTTTTTGCTTTTAATTGTGACTTGGTGTTAGTGATTTTTGGCTTCTGCGCACTTTACCACTGTGTCCAAGTGCGTGCATGTGGTAAGGTTGGCCTGCCCTCCCATAGGAATGCATGGGGAATGTCTGTGTCCCTGGTAGTTCCTGTTGCATGGGGAGTGCAGGTGCGAGTTTGGTATGTGCGGACTTGTGTGATTAAATGCTGCGTGATGATGTGTGCGGCGTGAATGTACCTAGTGTGGAAGTGCCACTTCTAGAAGTCGGCATGTCTGTGTAATTTATGTGAATTAAGCTGTCTGGCTTGTGATTGGCTGGAGCTGGCTGGTGAGCCTGGCTCCAGGAGTCAGGATGGGTTTTCTCCGGTGGTGAATATGGAGATTGACAGCCAGATGGGTGGGAGGAGTACACCTGGGACCTGAATAGGGTGGGCTTTCCCTCTAGAATGCTGGCTCTGCCCCTGTGGTGCGTCTAATGTCCCTAGCCTGGCCAGTGAATGAGAAGAGGGGCTGAGCACACCAGAGTGCTCCAAAACCAGCTGCGACTGACGCCTAAACTGTTAATCGCCGATCAGGGAGCTTGCTGCTTAATCCCTGCCACGTACCTGCTGTGCAATCACCTCTGTCACTTCTGGACCTCGCGGTACTCGCTGCGCGGGTCCCGCATCGGCCGCCTTGCTGAGCGCTTTGCTTTGCTGAGGAGCAGGATTTTCACTGGGACTTTGGCCGCATTACAGGGCGGGAAGAGAACATTCCTGCAGGGCTGCGAGCGCCAGGTGAGGGACAGGGACTCCATTTCCCAGGAGTCCCTGTGTTGCCATCACCTGCACCTGGACGCTCTCCCTGGTTGCCCCGCCCCCGACCACCGAGCTAAAGGTGCCGCCGGCTTCGAGTCTTTGGGAGACGCCTAAACTGTTAATCGCCGATCAGGGAGCTTGCTGCTTAATCCCTGCCACGTACCTGCTGTGCAATCACCTCTGTCACTTCTGGACCTCGCGGTACCCCCTGCGCGGGTCCCGCATCGGCCGCCTTGCAGGGCGCTTTGCTTTGCTGAGGAGCAGGATTTTCGCTGGGACTTTGGCCGCATTACAGGGTGGGAAGAGAACATTCGTGCAGGGCTGCGAGCGCCAGGTGAGGGACAGGGACTCCATTTCCCAGGAGTCCCTGTGTTGCCATCACCTGCACCTGGACGCTCTCCCTGGTTGCCCCGCCCCCGACCACCGAGCTAAAGGTGCCGCCGGCTTCGAGTCTTTGGGAGACGCCTAAACTGTTAATCGCCGATCAGGGAGCTTGCTGCTTAATCCCTGCCACGTACCTGCTGTGCAATCACCTCTGTCACTTCTGGACCTCGCGGTACCCCCTGCGCGGGTCCCGCATCGGCCGCCTTGCAGGGCGCTTTGCTTTGCTGAGGAGCAGGATTTTCGCTGGGACTTTGGCCGCATTACAGGGTGGGAAGAGAACATTCCTGCAGGGCTGCGAGCGCCAGGTGAGGGACAGGGACTCCATTTCCCAGGAGTCCCTGTGTTGCCATCACCTGCACCTGGACGCTCTCCCTGGTTGCCCCGCCCCTGAACACCAAACTAAAGGTGCCGCCGGCTTCGAGTCTTTGGGAGACGCCTAAACTGTTAATCGCCGATCAGGGAGCTTGCTGCTTAATCCCTGCCACGTACCTGCTGTGCAATCACCTCTGTCACTTCTGGACCTCGCGGTACCCGCTGCGCGGGTCCCGCATCGGCCGCCTTGCTGGGCGCTTTGCTTTGCTGAGGAGCAGGATTTTCGCTGGGACTTTGGCCGCATTACAGGGCGGGAAGAGAACATTCCTGCAGGGCTGCGAGCGCCAGGTGAGGGACAGGGACTCCATTTCCCAGGAGTCCCTGTGTTGCCATCACCTGCACCTGGATGCTCTCCCTGGTTGCCCTGCCCCCAACCACCTCACCTGCCTATTAGGAGCAGCTGACACCCGCTACGCGGGACGCCCGGGGCTAAGCCGGGGCAAAGGGCGGGCTGTTGTGTGGCCGCTAGGTGGATGAGGGAGGCTGGGCTGGGCCCTGTGTCTTTCTCCCCCATTTTGCTTCCCCATAGACCTGAGTTCATTATACAAATAGCTGTGCTGACAGTTACCCTGTGTGTAGCATTTCGTTTGGTGATTTCACCTATTCTGGGTTAGTTTTTGTCTCAGTACCATTGTTTGGATAGGTTTTTCTCTCCCTTGTCTTCTACCCTTCCGTGGGCCAAAGTTTCTAAGTATCCTGTGTTTCTGATTTGATATTCCTGCCCAGGCTCCAGCATTTCCATAGTCGTGTAATCCCCTGCCAAGATGGACACTGCTTCACCTAGTACTCCGGGGGGAAACCTCAATAAGGGCACCTTAGATAACTATTTTAAGAAATCGAATTCTGAAATAGACAGGGAAGAAGCCTTAGCTGAGAGAAGGGTGGAGCGCCGCCGTTCCATCGAAGGTTATAAAGCTAGACTCTCTCTGACATCAACCCCGCTTACTTTAACATCTAGTTCAGGGGTGGCCCCTATTACTGAGGATTCTTTTGCAACCCAGGGAATCCCTGAACTCTTAAGGGACACTTCTCCTTTACCATCTTTACCTAGGGCCCTAAATAGCTCCCCTACTACCGCTCCCTCTCCATCCTGTAATTCTGGCGTAGGCCAGGAAGTTACATCAGCTGCCCTCCACACTGCTAAAAACATCGCTAAAAATCAATCAAGGAAGATAGAGGTCCCGAACGTTCATGGTCCACCTCCCAATAAGAGAAGGAGGAAGGGGGGTTCTCTTCAAAAGGGCAGAATTAGCCACTCTGAATTCGGCAAGGGGAAAGGGGGGAGATTAGTTCCTGCCCCTAAACCAATAGTGGACACAAGACCCGAAATTACTTTAGTGATTCCACAAGAAACTTCACCTACAATCGCCACTGCCTCTACAAGTGCTAACATCACGGACACTCAGCCGATTGCCCCCACCCTGGAGCCTCTTGAGCAAATGCTCAGGACGTTCACTTCTTCTATCTTAGACAGATTACTGGCTATCGAACACCGGTTGGGGAATTTGGAACTGGCTATTCTTAACAAACCGTACAAACAGAAGGCCCCTCCCATTCCTAGTCCAGCATTGGCTGCGGTTGGTTTACCCAATACCCTAAAACCTACTTCAGCCAAGGCGGCTCACACTGTATCCACTACCACCACAACGGTTTTATTCCCAAAGCCTAATGCTCCTACCAAAACAGTGACCCACAATCCTCAAGGGACTACAACCTCTATTATTCCATCCCGACCAGCCACGCAAGCTGATGGTGCCATCCCGAAGGGTGGAAACAGTTCGGCTGCAAGACCATTGCGGCTGGCTGGAGAGAGGGAATCTCTAAGTAGAGTGGCAAAACGTAGGATTCCTCAGGTTGAACTTCCTCCTGAAGCACTACCTTATGTGGTGGTGCTCACGGGTGTTCCCACACTTGACCCAGACAAGCGAGAAGGTCCTCAACAGCTTAAAAATAAAACTATGTACTGGTTGTCCAAGAATAGACCACTCCCGGGCAATATTAACGGGGACATTGTGAACGTGCGGCGACTCCCCTGGTTGGGGGGGCGGGAGAAAGACATTGAGGGCGATTTGATTGTGGATAACTTTAGGGATCCTGAAGGTGTTAGGCATATTTTGAGCTGGATGCCTGGGAACCTAGGCAAATCAATTATGCCCTGTGACCTCACTTATTTTTATCCAAGAGCCTTAGTAGCTCCCATGTCATGCCCCTGGCCACCTATGGCCCAGCCAGGCACCCTAGGCCATAAACATAACAATCATTATTTCCCCCCGTTGCCTGGCCCCATGGCCCCAAAGAATGTATCTGGGTGGGAAACCATTCCGCAAAGGGGTTATGGAATCAACTTTAGGAGGTCGGACTATGCTCTTGAAACAGGGGGGATGGATCACTTGCTCCCTTTCACTCCCTTGGAAGTTAGCAATAGATTCAAAGCTTTTTCTGGTTTGGACTCCTGCGATTGACGCCTGGGCACCTCCCCTAGTCTCCCTGCTCCAGAGAGGGGGTTATGTGTACAAGATGACAAATCTTATTTCTCTGGTGTACACTCCCCTCCACAGACTTTATGTGACTCCCCTGGCCCGACTCCAACTCCTCCAGCTCCACCTAACCAGAGTCCATCTCCTCTTCCTGGGATTTCTATCTTGCATGCAAACAATGATAGTGGTATTACGGGGACGCAGGGACCTAAACCTAATACTCCTTCTAAAGTCCTGAAGGTATTGTCATGGAATGTTGCAGGCATCGCCAATAAAATACACACTGAAGATTGGGATTCCCTAGTAATAAATAGTGACATCTGTCTCTTTCGAGAGACATGGGCGAGGGAACCCATGTCTAAAATTGGTTACGCAATTTTTGAAATCAAGGCTACCTGGAATGGTAAGGGGAGGCCCTCGGGTGGTCTGGCGGTGTGGATAGCGTGTCACATTGGTTGCACAGCGGTTACTATAGCCACGTCCTCGCAAGACATTCAGTGTGTTGTACTGAACTGGCCAGGTGCCCCCAAATTGGCAATTATAAATGTCTACTCCCGCCCTGTTGGCCCTACGGCGGAGTCCACCACACTAGAAGATCTTTCGTCATTTCTGGGTCAGTTGCCGACTGATTATAAGGTGGTAATGGGTGGAGATTATAACTGCCACTTCGAGCCCTTAGAGGGCTTGAGGGAAGGGGCTCTTACGGCAGAAGACGATTTCTGGGGTATTCCAGTGTGTCAATCGCCCCACCCCAGATCCTGGTCCCCACTTGCGGTCCAAATTACGTCCCTGACCCTCAATTTTGCGCTAAGAGCCTGCAATGGACGAACAGCCTCAGACACTCCCTCAAAATGCACATTCAATAGGAAAAATCACGAGTCACGACTAGACTACATTTTCGTAGATATTAGTCTCTGGCCAAAGGTAGAGGATTTTAAAATAATCCCCCATACAGATAGTGACCACAATGCTCTCCTACTCTCCTTGGTTCATCCCCCAGCAAATCCCGGACCTCTACCCCTCGAGGATAGAGATGATCTGGGTAATCTGGTATTAACCTCCAATAGGCGTAGGGTGAGATGGGAGAAATTTTCAAATTCCGAAGAAAATATTAGGAAAATCTATGAGCTTGTGCTGCTAAAATTTGAGGCTCTGGGTGAGCTAGTTAGCCAATCTAGTTCTCGTGATTTTGACAAAACTTTAGCTCTTTTTCATGAAGACCTAGTGGGAGCTCTAGGTGAGGTTCTCTACCCTGAGGTGGTGAAGCCTAAGCAAAAGACCCGAACCTCCTCCTGGTACAACTCCGAATGCAGAAAGGCTAAATCTGACCTAATCACCGCAGTTAAAGAAGGTGTTGCTCGGACCAGGGTGGCCGACCTGAGGCGCCAGTATAAGGCCACAATGGCCCGTGCGAGGTCAGATTGGGACTGGGATAAATGGCAAGACCTTTCAACAGCCCTAAGAACCAAGGACTCTAGAAGATTCTGGTTACTAGTTAATACTGGCTCAGGAGAACCCAAAGCTGCAGTTGAGCCCAATATTGCAGCATCCATATGGGAAGATCACTTTAGTAAACTTTACGTAGATAGCTCAGAGAATACCGATTATGTTGTCGCAGCACTCCTATCCCTCCCTGGAGACATCTTGGAGTTCAGTCTGGGGGAAGTGGCCAGTGCAATAGACGGCCTAGCGTTGGGAATGGCCCCGGGCCTTGATAAATTACCAGGTGACCTTTTTAGGTCCCAACAAGAGATCTGGGCGCCATACTTTCACATACTTTTCAATTCAATTGCACGTGGAATGGCGATCCCCTGTACTTGGCTGGGGGCAGAGATAGTCCCTATCTTCAAGAAGGGCTGTTCTCTGCTCTCATCCAACTACAGGCAGATCAGCCTCATAGATGTCCCCCAAAAGCTTTATTCTCGACTTCTATTGGACCAACTCCTGGACTGGATGGAAGAGAATGACATCCTAAGCCCCCTCCAGGCCGGCTTCAGGAAGAATACGTCCACCATGGACCAAATCTTCCGCCTCGTCCTCCTTTTTTTGAAATCGGTGAGGATTGAGGGAGGGAGATTGTACATGGTGTTCGTAGACCTGAAGTCAGCATTTGACTTGGTACCACGGAAAAAACTCTGGGAGGTCCTTAAGGAGATGGGAGTTCCCACCCACCTACTACAGGCCATAATAAGACTCCATGAGGGTAAATGCCCAGGTACGATGTGGGAGGGGTGGAGTTCTGTCAAAAAGGTTTCCTGTTTCCAGGGGGGTTAGGCAGGGATGCGTCCTGGCGCCTACACTCTTTTGCCTTTACGTTAATAATGTCATCACACATTTAGTTAACTTTAGGGACAACGACGCCCCGGTTTTGGCGGGCAGGAGGGTGCCGGCAATCATGTTTGCCGACGACACCCTCCTGCTCTCCGAATCCCCTATGGGAATTCAGCGAATCCTAGATGGATTTGGTCTTTTCTGTAGGCAGTATGGTCTTGAGATCAACACAGGGAAGACCAAATTCATGATTTTCAACCCCTCCCCCACAACTAGACCCAACCCATCCCTGAACTTCACAGTACTGGAGAGGGTAAAAACATTCCAGTACCTGGGCGTAACCCTGCATGAGAACCTATCCTGGGGACCACAGATCTCAAGTTCGCGAATAAGGCTTTCTCAACTGTCCAGGGCTATTTTAAGGGTCACAAACACCTCAACCTATAAACCCATAGCTCCTGCAGTTGAAATGTATAAAACACAAGGGAAGTCAGCTGCACTATACGGCAGCAAACGATGGGGTCATCAAGCTGCAAATGAGTTGATGTGTGTGGAAAATAACTTTCTGAGGCGTCTTCTGGCCCTCCCAACTGCAACTCCTCTGTTTCCCTTACGCCTAGATCTAGGTCTACCGTCTATTAGGGAGGACCTTGAATCTAAACCATTAAGATTCTGGCACAGACTTTGGTCAACAAATGAGCTAAAACACTACAGGCAAGATCTTGTGCATGTCATGAACTCAAACCATAGTGACAAGATCCCTTGGCTATCCTTTGTCAAGCAAGAACTGTTCCGGCTGGGCTTCCACGAGTTGTGGGACGCCCCGGAATTAGGCTGTAATAGGGTCCCCCGGAAAAGACTCGTAGAAGCTTACAAGGAACAAAGTCTTGCCTCCCATGTTCTTGCACCCCGCACTGGTATTTTAACCCAACGTTTTATTGAATCCAAAAATTCTTATAAATTGTAATCCTTTATGGACTTTATTTACCCGACTTTGGCAAGGAAGCTATTTATCCAGTGGCGGTTTGGCACCCTACCTATTAAATCCTTTACTAGCAAATGGACCAATGGAGGGGACAAAATATGCCCTGGCTGTAATTCCTGCGATGAGGAGGAAATCCATGTTCTGTTTTTCTGCCCTTCCTACAAGTCACCTAGGAAACATTGACTTGTGCCCCTATGTAGGAACATGGGTATAAGGAACTGTGTAACATCGTTCAGAATACTGAAAACTGATTCCTCCCCTCACATTGTATTCGCAGTTGCAAAATATCTTTTGGCCATGTGGCGCATTAGGTCCAAGTTGCTCAAAGCAAGACCACCATAGGACTGTATGCCTACCCCCCTGTGCCATTGTAACCTTTAGCTTTCGTGGTCAATGTCTCCCAATACACTATGTCTTACCCTCACACCCAATGTTATGAAATGATTGTTGCTTGTATGTTTTTAGGTATTTTATATGCCCAAATTTTAAATGTCATCAAATGATTGTATGTTTGTATGATTGTATGCATCTTTTATGGCCTAAATGGCCGAAATAAAGAATTTTTGGATTGGATTGGATTGGTTTTCCCCCACCCTGCAGACACAGACAAAGGGAAAATGTGTATAAAACAGGGGCTGTGACCCAATGAAAATGTTGTCTTGCTGATCCTAACTTGGAGGGGGCCTGCTGCTCGGGGTGCCAGGAGGACCGCCACTGGGGACTGCCTCCCTGCCTGGAGGGCCCTGCGAGCTGGCCCCTGAATCCAGCCTTTCCCCCCAACTGCCTTCCTTAAAAGACTTTTGCTGGACTTTGGGGACATAAGCGCTTGGGTGCGCTTTACTGTTATTTCTTGATCCCTGCAGTGCCTGGGAGCGCTGGATTTGTCCCCCTAGCGCTTTCTTTTCACTTTAGCAGGGGCCCATCCTGCTTTATCAGTCAATTTAGTGGGAGCCTACCCCGTAGTAACCCCTAGCGGGTGCCCACCCCGCTAGGGACGTGGTGCTGTGTTGTGGAAGCTGACGGGAGGCCACCCCGCGCTTCCGTAAGATGAAAGCTCACCACGTGACCCGGAAGTTGTGCCTTGCAGACTGGGTTGCGGGCAGGGCTCAGGAGCGTCCCAGAAGAGGAGCACCTGTTGGAGCACTGGCAGAGCCATGCCTGCATTCCCGGAGGTGCTGTGCCCCAAGACCCAGGCGGGAGTCCGCCCTGCACTGGGGAGTGCTCGCCAGGTCAGAAAGCAGCCTGTCCAGCAGCGGGGCTCCCTTGCGCGGAGGAGAGCCCCGCAGGTGTCGCAAGCGATCTCACAAGTAAGGCGGAGGGGGCCCAAAGAGTGGAGACCGCGGGTTACGGAGTCCTGTGACAGGAGGAGAGGGTGTCAGAGGCCTACAGTACTCCCGGTGAGTGGGGAGGGAGGGAGCTGCCCCTAAGCCTGATCAGCGCCGCTATTGGCACCAGGAGAGCCCGTGTTGTTCATCCCCTTTGCAGAACCACTCTACAGTTGCCCCGCGTGACAGTGAGCAACTGCACCATTTTTGGGGCACAGTTGGTTCAGAGCCGACAAGGCTCCTGAGGGCATCATTGTATTTCGAGCCTACGAGAGGCTCCAACCTACTCCCACATATTTGGGGGGCATTTCAGGAGGTGGAGCGGCCCTGGCTGGCAGCGGGCCACTCCGCCCACAGTGGTCAGCATTTTCTTTTGAGCCACAAGGCTCCTGAGGTCCCATTGGTTTCTTCAGAGCCCACGAGGCTCCCAGGCACACAGGGGCATATTATCAAGGGGCTTTATCTCTGCTTTTTTGGCTTTAAAAGCCAAGAAAGCGGAGATAAAATTATCTTCCTATTACCTAGCTGTCGCTAACACCGTGTCCCGTGTACATAATCCCCTGTAAATTCTGCCCGTGCCTATGGCACATTGTAAAGTGTGTGTTTATTATCTAATGTGTTTGGTATAATACAAAGGCTTTTTTTATATATAACCTTGTGTGGAGTTTCCTTTGTGGTCGGCCTTGGGTGTTGTTGCTGGGTGCGCGCGCAAACGCTTTACACATCACCTCTGAGATAAGCCTGACTGCCCGTGCCAAGCTACCAAGGGGGTGAGCAGGGGTTATCTTGGCGGGAGACTTCCTTGCCCTGACGTAGAATGGTGGTCTCTGCCTAGCTTTGGCGCAAGCCTTAGCCAACCAGAAATCACCATTTCTAACAGGTGTCATCCGCATATAGATGGTAGAGGATTCCAGATTTGCTTAGGAGGTTCCCTAATGGTTCCAGATAGAGATTAAACAGAGTGGGAGCAAGAATAGAAACTTGAGGGATGTCTTGACCAACCACCAGTGGAGACGAGAGACTGTTCGCAATCTTGATCATTTGAGATCTGTCCGAGATCTGTCCTTGATCACAATCTTGAATATTTGGTTCCAGATAGAGATTAAACAGAGTGGGAGCAAGAATAGAAACTTGAGGGACGCCTTGACCAACCCCCAGTGGAGACGAGAGACTGTTCGCAATCTTGATCATTTGAGATCTGTCCGAGAGAAAAGAAACCATTTGAGGACTGTGCCTTCCACGACCATTCTCTGTTGAAGAATGTTAAGGAGGGTGTTGTGATTAACAGTGTCAAAAGCTGCAGAGAGGTCAAGAAGAATCAGAAGGCACTATTCCCCCGAATCGAGAATGCAATTTTGAATAAAACCGGACTGGAACATGTTGAGGAGATTGTATTGTATGTATTGTATTGTATTGTATATTGGATTTATATAGCGCTTATCACCCAGGGGTCTCTAAGCGCTTGCCTTGGGAACCCGTCCTGGCTTTTCCCTGTGAGATAGCCCCTACAGGGCATCCCCAAGGTGAAAGCCAGGCATCCCGCCGCAGGGGGCCGTTGTGGAGATTAAGCAAGCTTAATGCCCAGAGTTGCAGAGTGTGAACCCATGATTAGGTCAGGCACCGAAGCGAGAATTATCGAGTCCGTGGACATTTGAGCTCGAGACAAGATTATTGTCCATAATGTGTTGGTAAAGTTGTTTTGCAGCACATTTTTCTGTGATCTTTGAAAGAAAAGGGAGATTGGTGATGGGGCGGAAGTTATTGAGGTCATTCGCATCAGCAGAGGGTTTTTTTTAGAAGGGGGGGTAACCTGTCCTGTTTTGAGGACAACTGGGAGGGATCCTTGACCGAGGAAGAGATTGACTAGCCTGGTCCAGTAGGAGAGAGTGTTAGTATAGAAATTATTGGCGATGCCACTGGGAATGGGGTCTGAAGAATGGTTGGAGGGTTTGGATTTGCAGATGCATTTGAGGAGATCATCCTCCTAGATGGCGGTAAAGTTCTGCCAAGTGACTAAGGATTTAGCGAATAGCAACTCAGTTGCTTTCTTTGAAGCATCCCCAGGCTTGATGGTTTGGGGAGTACAATTTGGGTTTTTCATGACGTCGAAAAGTTTTTTGGGTCTGTTTTTAGCTGAATCGAGGAGGGGTCTGAAATGTGATGTTTTTTCCTGGAAGATGTGCTTGTGGTATTTCGATCCTGCTGAACATAAAAGAGAGAGGTTGGAGTTGGATGGGAGTGGGAGTGGGAGCAAGAATAGAAACTTGAGGGACGCCTTGACCAACCACCAGTGGAGACGAGAGACTGTTCGCAATCTTGATCATTTGAGATCTGTCCGAGAGGAAAGAGGCAAACCATTTGAGTACTGTGCCTTCCACGCCCATTCTCTGTTGAAGAATGTTAAGGAGGGTGTTGTGATTAACAGTGTCAAAAGCTGCAGAGAGGTCAAGAAGAATCAGAAGGCACTATTCCCCCAAATCGAGAATGTGCAGTGCATCATCGATCACTCGCAGCAGGGCTGTTTCAGTGCTGCAATTTTGAATAAAGCCCGACTGGAACATGTCGAGGAGATTATTGTCCATAATGTGTTGGGAAAATTGTTTTGCACTACATTTTTCTGTGATCTTTGAAAGAAAAGGAGATTGGTGATGGGGCGGAAGTTATTGAGGTCATTTGCATCAGCAGAGGGGTTTTTTTAGAAGGGGGGGTAACCTGTCCTGTTTTGAGTACAACTGGGAGGGATCCTTGACTGAGGAAGAGATTGACTAGCCTGGTCCAGTAGGAGAGAGTGTTAGTATCGAAATCAATGGCGATGCCACTGGGTATGGGGTCTGAAGAATGGTAGGAGGGTTTGGTTTCACGGATGCATTTGAGGAGATCATCCTCCGAGATGGCGATAAAGTTCTGCCAAGTGACTAAGGATTTTCGCTCCTCAATGGGGGTGGGATAGCGAATTCAGTTGCTTTCTTTGAAGCATCCCCAGGCGTGATGGTTTGTGGAGAACAATTTGGTTTTTTCATGAGGTCGAAAAGTTTTTTGGTTCTGTTTTTAGCTGAATCGAGGAGGAATGTTTTTTCCTGGAAGATGTGCTTCTGGTATTTGGATCTTGATGAACATAAAAGAGAGAGGTAGGAGGTGGATGGAGATTGTCTCCAGTGCTTCTCAAAGATTCTAAGGTTTTTCCTTTCATCATAGAGAGCACTATTGAACCAAAGAGCTGATGGAGTGGGTCTTTTCCTTTTGCTTTGGAGTGGAGCAACCTTGTCGATTTCGGCTGCAAGGATTGAGTTGCAATGGGGAGTGCGATTGTTGACATCTGTATTGTGGTCTAACTAGGAAGTGAACACATAGCAGAATCACATATAGTCCCAAGATCAATGTTTTTTGTGTTGCGGAACCACGTAGAGACTCTTTTTGGTTGGCCGAGAGTTAAAGTGTGTCAGAGGTGAAAACAGAAGGGAATGAGGAAATGGTCAGATCAGTCAACATGGATGGGTGGAGCAGTGGTAATCTGGTCTGATTTGGATATACCAAGGTTCAGAATTGAGCCCTTGGCATGTGTAAATTCCGAGCAGTGTTGGGCAAGATCGTTAGCTGAGAGAAAGGTTGCAAGCTTTTTGGCAGTCGAGTCTTCCACGGAGCACCAGTGAAGATTGAAATCACCTAGGAAGACCTGCTTGTCGCTTTGTGAATATTGGTCACTAATGAAGACGATGAGAAGGAAGAGCAATTACCCGTCGGGTGGAAGATGGCATGGAACCTGAAGGGTGAACCTAGAACAAAAGTGCGAAAGAGAAGGGTGGGAAAGGCTTTGATTTGGAGTGAGTTTCTGAAGATAATCGGTACACCTCCCCTGATCTTGGGGCATATTACCAAGCAGGGCGATAGGGAATTATCGCCGCTTTAGTGGCCGTTTTCGGCCAGCTAAGCAGCGATAATTCTATCGCTCTATTAGCAAGCTGTCGCTAACAGCAGTTAGCGACAGCTTTAGGCGATAGCGAGCGGTTTGGGTCCCACTTTGCATGTCAGCAATATTTATCACTAATGACATGCAAAGTGGGCGTACCCAACCTGTTAGCGACTGAAAGCAGGCGCTAACGTCGCTATCGCCTATTAGCCAGGCAGGCGTAGCGATGGAAATATTCCCGCTATCGCCAAAACCTAACGCCTGCTCTGACCAGTTCTTAGCCATGTAATCCAATTGGAGGTGGATAACATGGCTGAGAGCATTTTGTTGCTAATGCGTGAATATCGCTGTATTCTCAGCGATATTTACGCTATCGCCGGAAAATGTATCGCTTTGGAGATAAATGTTGCTAATAGCACGTTATCTCCGCGATAATTTCCAGCGATGCTTAGCGATAAAAAATTTGTTGCAAAGCCAAGTTAGCGATAAATAACGCTAATCGTTAGTAATAGGCCCCCTTGTCTGTTCTGTCGTTTGTGAGGATAGAGTAGCCAGTAGGTATCATCAGATCAAATGAAGTGTGAGAGGAGTCATTAAACCAGGTCTCAGTGAGAAAGAGCATGATGAGATTGTGGTGAGTGATAGTGTCAGAGATTTCCAGTTTGTGTTTGGTTGCAGATCTGCAGTTATGAAGCATACAGTGTAGCTCTGACGCAACTGTTTTGGTGATGCGAGTGTCTGGACTGATGAGGGGGATAAGGATGAGATTCTTGAATGAGGGTGCCCTTTTAGGGGGAGGCTGGTAAGTTCTGACGAAAGAGATGGTCTGAATGGCAAATTGAGTAGAGTTGTTAGGAGAGGCGAGTGGAGGGGAATTGACATTGATGGTCTTGTAGGCAGCCAGTAAGTTGGTGATGTCTGTGGAGGACAGATTGTGGTTGGCTTTATTGGGGCGCGGGAGAAAGGAACTAAGTATGGGCGAATTTTGCGAATCTCGCGTTCGCGAATTTTGCGGATTTGCAAACTCGCAATCCGCAAAATCCGCGTATTCCCGCAAATTTGCGGATTTTTTTTAATGTTCGCACGGGTTTCTGCAAGTTCGCGAGGGTTTTGTACAATTTCGCAAATTGCAAAATTGTACAAAACGCGTGCGAACTTGCAGAAACCCGTGCAAACACAATGTGCCCAGTAGGGTATGTGCCTCGTCTTGTGTGAATAAAAGGTCAGAGAAAGATCAGTTCAGCAGATGAAGAGAAAGAAGCTCCTGGTCACAGGAACAGCACGGGTATTGCGCTCGTGAAAGTCAAGGAAGCAAAGCCTATCCAGCATCACAGCTGATTTTCCACGGTAGATTTGGGAAGAAGGCACACCTGTCCAGCCTCGACGACGCTCGCGATTGTTTTTGGGCTAATGAATGAGTCACTGAATTTGAGCATCAACTAGTTCGAGCGACCATGTGTGTGTTACTATGCAATCGCCCCGAAGGGCGCAGGGGTCCCTTGAGTGAGCTGCAGACCTGTGCTGGTCACAGGAACAGCACGGGTATTGCGCTCGTGAAAGTCAAGATGCAAAGCCTATCCAGCATCACAGCTGATTTTCCACGGTAGATTTGGGAAGAAGGCACACCTGTCCAGCCTCGACGACGCTCACGATTGTTTTTGGGCTAATGAATGAGTCACTGAATTTGAGCATCAACTATTTTTTTTATTTATTTATTTTATAACACTTGTAAGGCGCACAGCTACCCACAAAGGGTTTCCCGGCGCCGGACCAGCAAAACACAAAAACACAACTGGATAGAGAATATTCAAAGCACTTATTTGTCGAACAACCAGGTTTTTACACTTTTTCTGAAATTCATATAGCTTTCCTCCTTGCGTATATGAATGGGTAATGTGTTCCACAAAGTTGGGCCCAAATAGGAAAAAGATCTCCCGCCTATTCTAGCCCATTTGAACCTCGGTACCGCAAAGTTTGCAGCAGTGCATGAACGAAGACTGCGATTGGGGAGGTAGGGCTTAGCAAGGTCCTGAAGGTATTTTGGGGCAGTGCCAGCTTTGATTTTAAATAGGTAGGTCAGGGTTTTGAACCGAATCCTGTTTTCAACCCTGAGCCAATGCAGGTCCCTAAGATGTTTGGTGATCCTAGCGGATCTAGGGATTCTGCAAAGCAGTCTGGCAGCAGCGTTTTGCTCCAGTTGCAGACGTCTTATTACTGCTTTGTTTGAGCCCAGGTACAAGATGTTACCGTAATCAAGCCGAGATGTCACTAAGGCATTGACTACGGTCTTCTGGGTAGTAGGTGGTAACATCCAGACAATTTTGCGAAGCCATTTAAGAATGGTAAAACATATGCCTGCCACTTTATTGGCTTGCTGAGTCATAGATAGATTGTCATCTATGATGACCCCAAGGTTTCTAACCTGAGAGGCTGGGGGTGGAAGTTTACTTAATGACGATGGCCAATGGGGATCACTCCAGAGGGGAAACATCCTTTACAACGGAACCATTACAACGCAGTACCGTTACAACGCAGGATTTACAACGAAAGTCGTTACAACGACTTTTGCTGGAGGGCGTTCTGGGATAGGGGATAGTTTAATTTACTATCCAACACCTTCCTTACTATCCACGTGGACTGGAGTTGGAATAGTAAATTCAACTATTCACTATCCAGCGCCCCCCAACGCAAGTCGTTCTAACGACTTGCGTTGTTAAACCTGCGTCGTAAAGGTACTCGTTGTAACGGTACGCGTTGTACCATCATACATCCCTATTCTATTATTATTCTATTAAAATTATTTGTACCGCGCACTATCACCATAGGTTTCTTGGCGCTCAAAAACAATGAACGGAGACCTAGGAAAGGGAGTTAGTCGAAAGCAGCTTGGAAAAGCAAGGTTTTTAAAGATTTTCGAAACACATCATATTTAGGGCAGCGACGAAGAGAAGGCGGTAGGGAGTTCCAGGTTGATGGAGCCAGGACCGAGAAACTCAGACCGCCATGTTTTTTTCTTTTAAAACGGGGGACATCCAAGAGAATGAGTGACGCAGAGCGAAGAGCTCGAGAGGGGATGTGACGAGACAAAGTTGAGGATATGAACAACGGGGCTGCGTTCGAGAGTGCCTTAAATGTAGTGCATGCCAGTTTGAAAATGCAGCGCTTCAAGACAGGAAGCCAGTGCAGAGTGCGGAGAAGGGGGGTGACATGTTCATATCTGGGCTGACAGAAAATCAGCCGGGCAGCCTGATTCTGCACCAGCTGAAGTCGGTGAAGGTGACAGGCGGGGATTCCCGCGTACAGAATGTTGGCATAATCAAGCCTGGAAGTTATAAGCGCGATGACCACTTGGATTAATGCTTCTTTCGTAAGGAACCTACTAATCTTACGAATTCGCCTAAGATGAAAAAAACAGGCGGATGTCACCGCGTTAATATGCGGTTTCATGGACAGATCATCGGAGATGATTACCCCCAGGCTTTTGACAGAGCTCACCGGTGTGGGTGCTAGCCCCAGAGAAGTGGGCCAGAAGGAGGTATTCCATGGATGCGAGGGTCCTCCTACCAGGACGAGCTCTGTTTTTGTTGGATTTAACTTTAAATGACTGTGATACATCCACTCCGCAATGGACAGCATAGTGGACTGAAAATCTAAACGGGAAGACGGATGAGAAGTGATGGGGAAAATTAACTGAAGATCGTCAGCATAATTAAAAATTGTGACTGGGGCATTTCGAAGGGAGGCTAACAGTGGTTGGAGATACAAATTAAATAGGAGAGGAGACAGTGCAGAGCCCTGGGGTACGCCACAGGGAAGGGAAGTGTAAGAGGCAAAAAAGGTGGAAAGATGAACAGATTGACTACGTTGATGAAGGAAAGATCTGAGCCAGTCAAGGGCCACTCCCTGTATGCCAGCGTTATGGACACGGTCGATCAAAATAGTATGATCGACCGTGTCAAATGCCGCTGAGAGATCCAATAGGACAAGGGCTTGAGAGATGTTGTTATCTGCCCCTTTCCTGAGGGTGTCCATGACCGCGACTATGACCGCCTCGGTGGAGTGGAGGGGTCTAAATCCTGCTTGTTGAGGATCTAAGAAAGAGGATTTCTCTACAAACGAGCTCAAGCAGCGGGTGACATAAGTCTCCAAGATCTTTCCTAAATAAGGGAGGAGGGAGATGGGTCTGTAATTACTGAGTAAAGCAGGGTCAGCATTTGGTTTTTTTAGGATAGGTAGGACTGCAGCTTGCTTGAAAGAAGATGGAACCTCCCCAGTAGCAAGAGAGTTATTTAATAGTGCTAATGGGGGACCTGGGCATGCTAGAAAAGCTTCTTTTAAGACCTGCGGAGGACAGCAGTCGCTGGGGGCACCAGAGCTGACTTTATGGAGAAGAGAGACAAACTCTTGGTGTGATATGGGTGGAAACTCCGACAAAGTACTAACGTTGGTGGAGGGAAGAGGAGGTGGAATGGGAGAAGCCGGAGTTGGTATGTTGTTTTTAATTGTTATTATTTTTTCTGAAAAATAGGCATTGAGCGAATCACAGAGTATTTGAGTGGGTAAAGGTTGAGGGGTGACTCTGTCTGGGCAGGAAAGCTCATTCACAATTGAGAAGATATCCTTCGATTTATTATTGGACTTCAAAATTTTTTGAGAGAAAAATGCCGTCTTGGCTGCTAGGATAGATAATTTATAGGCTTTTAGAGTCTCCATGTATGCGAGCTTGAGCTGAGGATCATAATAGCGGCGCCAGCGGCGCTCCGATTGCCGAAGCGCGAGTTTGGCTGCTTTAAGTTGGTCAGAAAACCAACATTGGGCATCATGGGGGTGCTTGGTTTTTGTTTTCTTGAAAGGGGGGACTTTATCGCTGGCCTGACGCAGCCAGTCGGTTAAATTATCAGCCTGGTTCTCAAGTGAAGTTTGCGACTCCGGCGCAGTAGAAACCAGTGATTCGTGGAAGTCAAGCAGATTGGCCCTTTTCCAATTGCGTGCCGAAAGGTTTTTGATGCGAGGTGGAAGACACACAGTGTGAAGGGGTAGATGAAAAGAAATGGAATAATGGTCTGACCAGGAACAAGGAGCAACTGCAGGAAGGGAGATGTCTAAGTTTGAGGTCCAGACTTGGTCAAGGATATGACCCATCCGATGAGTGGGGGTATTAATGTGTTGAGAAAGATTCATGGTTTTCAGAAGTTCAGTGAATTCAACTGATGTGTTGCTTTCATGGGCATCGGATGGCCAATAATTAAAATCACCGATAACCAAGATGTTGGCGTGGTTAATGACAAGCGGAGCGATGGCATCGCTGAAAAGTTGGGGGAACAAAGGCATAGGGTGGGGGGGCCTATAAACTAACACACAAATAAAGGACGATTTAGGGGAGATAAATTTTATTGCCATGTAGTCTATTTTAGGAATAGGGATGACCGTGATCTCGGAAAAAGTATACTCGGAGCGGATAATTGCCGCTACCCAGCCACCCATCTTCCCCGCAGGGCGGTTGGCGTGTATGATGTAATATCCCGTAGGGATAGCTGCCAAAATGTCGGGGGTAGAATCATCATTGATCCAGGTTTCGGTTAACAAAAGAACATCAATTGAACTCTGGTGCAGTAATTGAAAGAGCTCCAGCTGATGACGAATAAGGGAGCGGGTATTGAGGTAATAAATCGATAGGGTCGAGGATATCTGGGGGGCAAAGGGGGGAGGGTCAAGGGAGCAAGCCAATTCCAAAGACTCCGAAGGAGCCAAGATGTCACAAGCCTGAGCCGCTTTTGCGGCACGGGCGGGAATGGGTCCGGATGATTTGAGGCTCATAAGGGCATCCGAGGAATAAGAGTAAAAATGGGCGTTACGACGGGGCCCAGGACCCAGTCGGCCGCGGACGGGCGCAGACGGGCTTTACTTAAGCGCGACTTCGGCGCGAAGTCGGCGCTCCCGCTGCGCTCGTCCGCTGCGCTTCCTCCATTCCATTGTTAAATACTGGAGGGGGAGGGAGTACTAGACCGCTAACCTGCGGGGCTTCTGTGCAGGGCGGAAGTGATGTAATGAACACGAACTGAATACTCCTCGGACTGACCCTCCGCACAAACGGCACAAGCCGGGGCGGAACGGGGCCACGAGGGGAGTAGGAACAGGTAAGAGTGACTGTGGCAAGCTACTAATGCAATGTGCAAAATACAATTTTTAAAAAGAAAGTCTGCGTGCTATTAAATCAGCAACAGAGTCAAGGTACAAATACAGTTTTAAAATGCTAAAATGCGTGCTATTAAGTCAGCAGCAAGATTTACGACTGCCTGCTACCACAGCCTAGGTCGCCGTGTATGTCAATGAGGCTGGGAGCAAAGAGGAAGTTAAATAAACAATGAGCTCGGCAGCACTAGACCGCTAACCTGCGGGGCTTCTGTGCAGGGCGGAAGTGATGTAATGAACACGAACTGAATACTCCTCGGACTGACCCTCCGCACAAACGGCACAAGCCGGGGCGGAACGGGGCCACGAGGGGAGTAGGAACAGGTAAGAGTGACTGTGGCAAGCTACTAATGCAATGTGCAAAATACAATTTTTAAAAAGAAAGTCTGCGTGCTATTAAATCAGCAACAGAGTCAAGGTACAAATACAGTTTTAAAATGCTAAAATGCGTGCTATTAAGTCAGCAGCAAGATTTACGACTGCCTGCTACCACAGCCTAGGTCGCCGTGTATGTCAATGAGGCTGGGAGCAAAGAGGAAGTTAAATAAACAATGAGCTCGGCAGCACTAGACCGCTAACCTGCGGGGCTTCTGTGCAGGGCGGAAGTGATGTAATGAACACGAACTGAATACTCCTCGGACTGACCCTCCGCACAAACGGCACAAGCCGGGGCGGAACGGGGCCACGAGGGGAGTAGGAACAGGTAAGAGTGACTGTGGCAAGCTACTAATGCAATGTGCAAAATACAATTTTTAAAAAGAAAGTCTGCGTGCTATTAAATCAGCAACAGAGTCAAGGTACAAATACAGTTTTAAAATGCTAAAATGCGTGCTATTAAGTCAGCAGCAAGATTTACGACTGCCTGCTACCACAGCCTAGGTCGCCGTGTATGTCAATGAGGCTGGGAGCAAAGAGGAAGTTAAATAAACAATGAGCTCGGCAGCACTAGACCGCTAACCTGCGGGGCTTCTGTGCAGGGCGGAAGTGATGTAATGAACACGAACTGAATACTCCTCGGACTGACCCTCCGCACAAACGGCACAAGTCGGGGCGGAACGGGGCCACGAGGGGAGTAGGAACAGGTAAGAGTGACTGTGGCAAGCTACTAATGCAATGTGCAAAATACAATTTTTAAAAAGAAAGTCTGCGTGCTATTAAATCAGCAACAGAGTCAAGGTACAAATACAGTTTTAAAATGCTAAAATGCGTGCTATTAAGTCAGCAGCAAGATTTACGACTGCCTGCTACCACAGCCTAGGTCGCCGTGTATGTCCAGAGATCTTTACTATTCCCTAAGAGGAGGACCTCTGTTTTCTCCCCATTTAATTTAAAATGATTAGCTGACATCCAACTAAATATTTCCTGCAGGCCTATTTTTAATGCAGATGGAGCAGACGAGTCAGATTTGGAAAGTGAAAACAGGATTTGAGAATCATCTGCATAAGTCATTAAAATAAGACCAAAATTTTCTGCAACATTGGCCAATGGTCGTAGGTACAAATTAAAAAACAACGGGCTCAGGATCGATCCCTGTGGCACACCATGAGGAGAGTGGAATACCTCAGAGCATGCCTTCGAAGAGGAGATCTGAAAAGTGCGGAGGGATAAGTATGATCTAATCCACTCCAGTGCTTTGCCTTCGACACCATTCCCCCCCAGCCTGTCAAGCAGTAGGGAGTGAGAAATGGTGTCGAAGGCCGCACTTAGATCCAACAAGACCAATGCTACCGTTTGGCCATCATCCATGAGCTCCCTGAACTAGTTCGAGCAGCCATGTGTGTGTTACTATGCAATCGCCCCGAAGGGCGCAGGGGTCCCTTGAGTGAGCTGCAGACCTGTGCCCAGCCATGCAACTATTTTACAATGGCGCCAGCAAGCTGCCAGCGCCATTGTAAAATAGTTACAAAGTTAGCTTGCACAGGAAGCACTTAGATAAAATAAAGCAGCACCTGCTTCGTTTTATCTAATGGTTCCTGTGCAAGCTAACTTTGTAACTATTTTACAACGGCGCTGGCAGCTTGCTGGCGCCATTGTAAAATAGTTGCATGAGTGGGGGTTCAACTTTTGAACCCGTTACGTTCGCGGATTTTTTTTTGCGGATTTTGCGGGAAATCCGCAAAATTCGCGGATTGCGGATTTCCCAAAAATCCGGAAAATCCGCGAGCGTAACGGATTTCCCGCTCACACTTAAAAGGAACTCATCAGTAGGTTATTCGCTAATATCTTAGCACATAAGAGTAAAATGGACGCTTCAAGCTGGGAAATGGAGGAGATGAGATAATCAAGTTTAGTTTCCAGAGAGAGGTGTGCTGAGCACAGAGTGAAGGGTGGCTCAATGGTTAAGGGAGAGGGTGGCCTACGCGAAGGAGGACAGGAGGAAGTGGGGGACCGGGGAGAGTGTTTGGGTGTGAGGGTCGAAGGTGGGGGATGAAGTGAAGTAGGCGAAGGAGGACAGTGGGCTGTGGGGAACTGGGGAGAGAGATATGATGCAAGGGTCTGAGAGGGGAACAGAAGGTGATAGAAAGGAGTGGATGGAGTTACTGTGATATTTTCACTGGTGCTGAGCAGAGGTGAAGAATAGAGATCATACATAGGACGAGAAAGTTGAGAAGTAGAAATGGATGGCTGGAGGAGGAGGGGGGAGGAGTGGGGTTATGGGAAGGCCACGGATACGGTGAGATGAGAGGAGAAGATGCTGAACAGGTAGGGGATGGAGGGAGGTCAAAGGGAGGCCACAGGAGTGGGGAGAAGAGAGAGGGTGCATGCCAGGTATCATGGGTAATGAAAGGTGAATGTATGGGTAAAGGCAGCAGGGAGAGTGGGGGGGGTTTGAGCAAAATGAAAGTTGTGGTAAGAGTGAAGGACTGTGCAGTCAAAGGGAGGGAAGAGGGAGGAATTACCCAGAAGGGAATCAGGGTTGTGAAGCAATCAATCAATCAATCAAAGACATTTATAGAGCGCACTACTTACCCGTAGGGTCTCAAGGCGCTGGGGGGAGGGGGGTGCCGTTACTGCTCGAACAGCCAGGTCTTCAGCTTCTTCCTGAAGGAGAGGTGGTCTTGGGTCAGGCGCAGGTCGGTCGGGAGGGAGTTCCAGGTCTTGGCGGCCAGGTAGGAGAAGGACCTTCCTCCTGTTGTCGCTCTTCAGATGCGGGGGACGGCGGCGAGGGCGTGGTTGGCTGATCGGAGGCGGCGTTTGGGAGCGTAGAAGTTGATTCGGTTGTTGAGGTAGCTCGGGCCTTGGTCGTGTAGGGCTTTGTGTGCGTGAGTGAGGAGGCGGAAGGTGATTCTTTTGTTGACGGGGAGCCAATGCAGGTCTCTCAGATGTCCGGAGATGTGGCTGGTTCGTGGGATGTCGAGGATGAGTCTGGCTGAGGCGTTCTGGATCCGCTGGAGTCTCTTCTGGAGCTTGGCGGTGGTACCGGCGTAGAGCGCATTGCCGTAGTCCAGTCGGCTGGTGACGAGGGCCTAGGTGACGGTCTTCCTGGTCTCGGGGGGATCCACCAGAAGATCTTCCGTAGCATGCGTAGGATGTTGAAGCATGCCGAGGAGACGTTGTTGACTTGCCTGGTCATGGAGAGGGAGGAGTCCAGGATGAAGCCCAGGTTGCGTGCGTGGTCTGTCGGTTTGGGTGCGGTGCCCAGGGCTGGAGGCCACCAGGAGTCGTCCCAGGCGGAGGGGGAAGAGCCCAGGATGAGGACCTCCGTCTTGTCTGAGTTCAGTTTTAGGCGGCTGGTCGTCATCCACTCGGCTACCTCTTTCATCCCTTCGTGCAGGTTGGCTCTGGCGGCGGCGGGATCGTTGGTTAGGGAGAGGATCAGCTGGGTGTCGTCGGCGTAGGAGATTATGTTCAGGTTGTGTTGGTGTGCGATGGCCGCGAGGGGGCTCATGTAGACGTTGAAGAGGGTGGGGCTCAGCGAGGATCCTTGAGGGACGCCGCAGATGACTTCGGTGGCCTCTGACTTGTACGGTGGTAGGCGGACTCTCTGTGTTCTTCCGTCGAGGAAGGAGATGATCCATTCCAGAGCCTTCTCCTGGATTCCGACGTTGCTGAAGCGCTGTACTAGGGTGCGGTGGCAGACAGTGTCGAATGCCGCGGAGAGGTCTAGGAGGATGAGGGCCGCTGTTTCTCCGTTGTCCATCAGGGCTCGGATATCATCGGTGGCGGCGATGAGGGCGGTCTCGGTGCTGTGGTTGGCTCGGAAGCCAGACTGTGAGGGGTCGAGGGATCCATTCGTCTCAAGGAAGGCGGCCAGCTGCTTGTTGACGGTCTTCTCGATGACTTTGGCTGGAAACGGGAGGAGCGAGATGGGGCGGTAATTCTTGAGTTCGGTGGGGTCCGCTGTGGGTTTCTTGAGTAGAGCGCTGAGTTCGGCGTGCTTCCAGCTCTCCGGGAAGGTGGCGGTGTCGAAGGAGGTGTTGATGATGTCTCGCAGGTGGGGTGCGATGACAGCGTCGGCCTTGTTGAAGACGTGGTGAGGGCAGGGGTCGGTCGGAGATCCGGAGTGGACGGAGTTCATCGTGCGGATGGTGTCTTCGGTGCTGATCGGAGTCCAGGCGCGGAGGGTGGTGGTGGGGGGTGGTGGTACGGTCGTGGTGTGCGTTGGTTGGTTGTTGAAGCTGTTGTGTATGTCCGCGATCTTGTTGTGGAAGTATGAGGCGAGGGAGTTGCAGAGGTCTTGCGATGGGGTGATGTCGTTGTTTCCTGCGCTGGGGTTGGATAGCTCTTTCACGATGTTGAAGAGTTCCTTGCAGTTGTGTGCATTGTTGTCGAGCCGGTTCTTGAATGCAGTTTTCTTGGCGGCGCGGATCAGCTGGTGGTGCTTCCGGGTGGCAAGCTTGAGGGTGGTCATGTTGTCCGGTGTTGGTTCCCTTCTCCAGACTTTCTCGAGGGCTCGGCAGTTCTTCTTGGAGCACTTGAGTTCGTCGGTGAACCATGGGGCTTTCTTGCTGCCGGGTCTGCTGGGCGGGGTCCTCAGCGGGGCGAGCTCGTCCGCGCAGTTGCTGATCCACTTCGTGAGGTTGTCGGCGGCCTGGCTGGGGTTCGCTGAGTTGGCAGGAGGGTGCTGGCTCAGGGAGGTGGCGAGCTGGTCGGCTGAGATCTTGTTCCAGCTCCTGCGGGCAGCCTGTTGCTGGTGGTGGTGGGTCGTCGTTCTTTTAAAGGTGAAGTGGACGTAGCTGTGGTCCGTCCATTGAAGCTCTGTGGCGTGGCTGAAGGTGATGTCTGTGCTGGATGAGAAGACTGCGTCGAGTGTGTGTCCGGCGAGGTGGGTGGGGGTGTTCACCAGTTGCTTGAGTCCAAGGTTGGCGAGGTTGTCGAGCAGGGTGCTGGTGTTGCGGTCGTTGTTGTTCTCCAGGTGGAAGTTGAGGTCTCCCAGGAGGATGTAGTCAGCGGAGGGGAGGGCATGCGGGCTGACGAAGTCGGCGATGTCCTCGCTGAATTGGGTGCGTGGTCCCGGAGGTCAGTAGATCAGAGTGCCTCGGAGGGTGGTCTTCAGGTCGGTGTGGATCTGGAAGTGCAGGTGTTCGGCGGTGGTAAGGGTGTTGTCGGTGCTGGTCGTGATACGGATGGTGTTCCTGTGGATGATGGCGATGCCTCCTCCCATCTGGTTTGCGGTGCGGTCCCTCCGGGTGATCTTGTAGCCCTCTGGGATGGCGATGGCGATGTCGGGAGCTGAAGAGGCCTTCATCCAGGTCTCCGTGAGGAAGGCAACGTCGGGGGCTGTGGTGTCGAGGAGGTTCCAGAGTTCGATGGCGTGTCTGTGGACGGAGCGGGTGTTGAGCAGGATGCACTTGAGGTGGGTGCTGCTGGAGTTCGACTTGGCGGGTGCTGGTGCGATGCAGGTCCGGATGCAGGTGAACTTGCAGGCGTGGCAGCTGAAGGGTCCGTGGGTGCGTCGTGGTGTGGCGTGGTAGCACCCTGGGAGTCGACCGGCGTTGAGTGCGCTGAGGTTGGCGGCGGTGTACGTCAGGTGGGTCGGCCGGGGTCTTCGGGGGCCAGGGGTCCTGGCGCTGGGCGCGGTCCGGTCGCGGACGGGCGCAGACGGGCTTACCTTTGGCACGCCTTCGGCACGCCCGCTGCACGTGACCGCTGCGCGTTCGCACGGTCGCCATATATGGCCAAGTGCGCGGGTGGGCGGAGCAGCTGGGAGGCGGGAGCGGGGAGGGTACAGAAAGAAAAGGGGCGGGGTTAGCGGAGATGGCGGGAAGCGGGGAGCGGGGAGGGATGCGACGAGGGCGGCACAGGGAAGGAAAAAACGGCACAAATGGGGCAAAAAAAATACAAAACTACAGGTAAACTTACAGAGCAAATAGACAAAAACAAAGACAGGGACACAGGGCAGCAAACTAGCACAGACCACGCCGCTCGATGGCAGGGGGCGTGGTCATGCGGCAGAGCCGAGGCAGCGAGGCACAAGGAGAGGGGGCACACGCAGCAGCTGGTGGCCGTGCGGCGCGGGGGTGTCCTAGGACTAGGTTACACTCACCTGCGTCGCACGGTCGCCATATATGGCCAAGTGCGCGGGTGGGCGGAGCAGCTGGGAGGCGGGAGCGGGGAGGGTACAGAAAGAAAAGGGGCGGGGTTAGCGGAGATGGCGGGAAGCGGGGAGCGACGAGGGATGCGATAGGGGAGAATGTAAATTGTGGAGAGATGGGAGGTGTAAGATCAGTGGGCCCGATTCACAGAATGAACTTAAGACTCAATCCTAAACCTACTAATATTTTGGTATTCATAGAATGCACTTACTACTTTTGGTAATCACAGAATGAACTTACTACTTTTGGTATTCACAGAAGTCAGGATTTTGTCTTAAGTTTGTCTTGAGACAAACTTAAGACAGACTTAAGACAAACTTAAGACAGACTTAAGACAGACTTAAGTTAGGATTTTGTCTTAAGTCTGTCTTAAGTCTGTCTTGAGTTTGTCTTAAGTATGTCTTAAGTCTGTCTTAAGTCTGCCTTAAGTTTGTCTTCCTAACTTCTTTGAATACCAAAAGTAGTAAGTTCATTCTGTGAATTCCAAAATAGTAGCAAGTTTAGGATTGAGTCTTAAGTTCATTCTGTGAATCGGGCCCAGTGAGAGGGAAGATGATGGAATTATAAATAGGGGAGGCAGGGATCTGAGGCATGGGAGGGGGAGTGAAGGTTGTAGAGAGATGGGAGATGTAAGGACAGAATTGAGGGTACGAGGCAAGGGGAAGAGCGGAAAGACGTGACGAGAAGGGGGGAGGGAGGAGGAGGGTAAGGCGAGTTGATCGGTAATTCAGATTGTAAGAAAGGTGGATTAAATGGGGGAAATGGGTAGGAATAGGGGAGTTAGGGCGGGAGAAGGCAGTGGGATAATGGGGAGAGGCAGGATGTAGAGGTGAAGTGGGGTATAAAGCGGATGAGGTAAGGGGAAGGTCCGGTTGGGAAGGTGGCAGAATGAGAGGGGAGGGAATGAGAGAAGGAGGGGATAAGGGGTCGACCTGTGACTCCCAGCTGAAGGAATGTGTGGGTGTCAAGGGGGGAGAAAGTAGATAAGCTCGAGGAAGAATCTAGAGAGATAGTAGTCACAGGTGGGATGAAGGGAGTGGAAGATGCAATCAAAGAGAGAGAGACAAGAGTCAGAAGCTTGGTTCATGACAGTGTCATTGTAATAAAGTGTAATGGTTGTCTGCACTGTGAAATAAATGCAATATAATTGCAAAAAGCATTCTGCACAGAACCAACTATAACAAAACAAGTATTTCTAACTTTGAATACTAAAATGCATATTGTACTTACACTATAGTGATACAGAACAATTATCAAGCAGTGAGAGAGGTGATGATTTTGGGATCCTCCCTAACAGATGCCTTGAAAACAAAAAAGCACATCTTATTAAACGATTTGGTGGTGGTCCCATCCTCTTAGGACCACCCCAAGTATAGTTATTGGCAAAAAAACATTCCCAACCACAGGCCCTGCAAAGCATTATGGGATGAGATTAGCAGTGGGCAGTAAATAATATATAGGTGCCGATTATGATCGCGGACGGACTTGCGTCCGTCCGCGATCATTGAGGAGGAGGGGACGTCCGCATGGGCTGCGGAGTCCCCTCCTGTGCGATTAGGATGTGACCGCCACCCTGGCGGTCACATCCTCTATTTTTAACATTGCCGCGGGTGCAGCTTCAAGCTGCACCCGCGGCAATGTTAAAAATGCACGCATTGCATTTGCATGCAGAAAGAGGCAGGCACCGCGCGGTGCCTGCCGCTTTCTGCATGCAAATGCAGGGGGGTACCATAGATACCCCCCATGTGCACCCCCCACGCCCCCTTCACCTAGGGGGCCCGCAACGGGCCCCCTAGGTGAAGATCCGTATGCTTTTCCACGGCGGAAAACCCGCCGCGGAAAAGCACTTTTAAAATCCCATCCTGATATGGCGGACGGTGTCTGAGAGACACCGTCACCATATCAGAGCTTTTCCGCCGCGGTTGTAAGCCAGCCGCGGCGGAAAAGCTGCGGACGGAAACCAGGACCCACCAGCCATCCTAATGTGGCGGTGGGTCCTTGGTCAGTCCACTGCGGTTTTTCCGCATCCTCAGGGCCGGCGGTGGCTTCCGCCGGCCCCGAGGATGCGGAAAAACCGCAATCCTAATGACCCCCATAGTATCCAATATTAAAATAATTCGACAAAGAGCTGCAGTTCACCTAATCGTTACTAGATGTCCCTCACGAGTCAAATGCAATGCATTGAAATTATTCTTACATCAAGCTGCAGTTCCACTAGTCGTTACTAGATGTCGATCACGAGTCAAATGCAAAACCATTGAAACCCTTTCATCAAGCATTTGCATTTGACTCGTGAGGGACATCTAGTAACGATTAGGTGAACTGCAGCTCTTTGTCGAATTATTTTGATACTGGATTCTATAATATTCACTGCCCACTGCTAATCTCGTCCCTTAATGCTTTGCAGGGCCTTTGGTTGGGATTGCTTTTTTGCCAATAGTTGTGCTTGGGGTGGTCCTAAGAGGATCGAACCACCACTGAAGTCCAACAAAATGTGATTTGTGTTCATGCTCTTTGAGTTCAATGCATCTGCTTGGTCCTCCCCCTAGGTTAGGGGGGGGGGGTAAAATCATCAGTTCTCTCATTGCCTAATATTTTCAATGTATAAGTTCACTTTAGTGAATTAGTTATATGATTTCAAACAAGTAAATTAACTTCTTTCAAGTATCTGAGGATATTGTTGATTTAGTAGCTACACATGAATAAGCACTGTATTTGTACTGTACTACTGCAGGTGGAATTAACATAAATTGTGCATGCTCCGTATTATGCCCAGGGTTAATCAGGACCAAAAGTAGATACCTGACAAGGCTAGAAAAAGGTAGAAATGCACAAAGAGAAACAGTATTAAATCATGTGTGCATACTTGTTCTGTTTATTATAGAGGAAAAGGAAGCACCAGCAGAAAGGTACAGGGGAGAAGCAGCATTGAATCATGTGTGCATACCTCTTCTGTTTCTAATAGAGGAAGAGGAAGCACCAAAAGGGGTTGCCCAAATCAAGATTGCCAACAAAGATTTAAAAGAGCATTCCTCTTTCGGTTCTATGCACTGCCTGGTGGCAAGGGCCGCCATCTTAGGGTCAGGCATCCAGGTTCTTGGTCTGGGGAGCCTGGGTGGGGGGAAATAACATGGATGGTTGGGAAGTGGAAGCAATACAGAGGGCATCCCAGATAGTAAGCGAGTAATCCACAGTAATTCAGTTTAAAAACCCCCGTCACCCGATCTGTGAACACATTGTCTGAAGGGACAATGGAGCGCTGAATCTTCCCAAAGTACACAGCCGACCCCTCAAAATAGGCCAAAGCAGTTACCTTGGAAGCACATTGATCCTCGCAGTGGATCGGACCTCCCGGTAAGGGCAAGACTCTAGGCACCAGTAGAACGTTCAGGGGGAGCACCCTCCAATTGGGCCCCTGTTAAGCAGACACAGCGGATCCAGATCTGCACCCGATCCCGACCGAGGGGTCCTCTCACCCTCCCTCACAGTCGCCCTCAGGCACTGGCTCCAGGGGCTTACCGGAACAGAAACAATTGGAGCACTCCAGGCTTCATCGGGTCCAGCACCATCGCACCGCGATGTTCAGGTCAGAGGCACCTCGCCTCCAAGCGCCGTCGACAGCAGGGCGCTGAAAACGTGGATCGCGTTTCAGGTGATTCTCACCGCAGGAGCGCTCGTCCTCATTTCGCTCTCATTGCAGTCAGCAGCCTCTGTTGTGTCTTGCGGGGTCACAGCTCTGCTCGTACCTTGGACACAAGATGCATCACACCGCACTCGGGGCCACTCAGGTCTCTAGCTTTCAGTAGTTCCCCATGGCGGCCATCTTTATGTCTCCGGCCTCGGACCTTGTATGTTTTCATTTTTGGCTCAAGTAAGGCTTCTGGCATCGGATTCGGCACGGATGGACATCCTCTGCGTTCTACACTCCGGACCTGCCCCCAGGAAGATCGGTTGATCACTGATCTCCTGGTTTAACTCCAGATGTCGCCATCTTAGAAGGGGCTTAAATAAACAATGTCCCAACAGGTAATAGTGAAAGGCAAATACGCATGTATGCAAAAAGCATTAAAGAAACAGAAATAAGGAGGCCACTATTGAATTGATTTAAGATTGTAAATCATCTTGTATTTCAAAAAGGTTTCTTATGCTCGGGTATATACAGTTAAGGCAGGACTGTATAAAACAATTTGTGTGACAACCATAATGCACTTGGTGCTCAAGGACGTGTACGTGGAGAATGTGGCGACGCAAGTGATAGGGTGACAGCGTGGACGGCACACAGTGACAATAGTGCTAATAATATACAGCGAGTGGCTCAGGTACAGTCACAAGGTAACATCACTGTAACAGGTAATTTACAATTTTTTATATTGAGCCACAATAGAAGATGCGCCTAGTATTGCGCTGTAGAGTCGACTGCGTTTCGATCCTCCTGAATTGGGATCATCATCAGGACTGGTTGTCTTGTTTGTGAAGTGCTGCAAAAAGGAAGGGACACGTAAGGGGGAGGGAGGGAAGGTGGCAGGGAAGGAGAAATCGCAGGTGATTTGCCTGCGATCCCCCACTCATAAGCTACACCACCCTTCCTGGTCTACCAGGACCTACTCCATCCCCTTGCTGCACTGAGTTATGCGCACACTGTCATTGCCCGAGATCCCACTGTACCAATCCGACTCTGTGTGTATACAGCGTGGTGCCTGGCGGACTTGATTAAGGACCCCCAGTGATAGCATGCGGTACTGTACCTTCGTGTATTTACAGTGTGAAACTTATCCATTAAGGACTCATAGTGACCACATGTGGTACTGCACCCTTGTGCATATACAGTTGGTGCCTGGCTGACTTGATTAGGGACCCCAAGTGAGGACCTGTGGTACTGCACCCTGGTGTATATACAGTGTGAAGCCTGGCGGATGCCATTTGGGACCCCTAGTGACAACATGTGGTACTGCTTGCTAGAGGTGTATACAGTGTGACTTGGTTAGTGATGACCTGTGGTACTGCACCCTGATTGTTATACACTGCAAAGCCTGGCGGATGCCATTAGGGACCCCTAGTGACCTCCTGCGGTACTAGACTCTCCATGGCTTATTTACAAACCACTTGCTCCGCCAGTACATTACTTTTATTATGGGAAAAAGTGACGCATTAGCAGCGCAAGGGCCTTGTAAATAAGCCCCTCGGGGTAAAGGCAGTGGGGCTTATTTACAAGCCTCTTGCACCATTTTTGCATCACTTTTCCCACGTTAAAAGTGACCCAAAAGTGGCGCAAGGGGTTTGTAAATAGGCCCCAGTGTTTTTCCTGGCTGGCTTGGTTAGAGATGAACTGTGGTACCGCACCCGAATGTTTATACAGTGTGCTGCCTGCCTGGTAGAGGGTAATAGGGCCCTCTGGTATCGGCCTGTGGTACTGCACCCTGATGTGTGTGTACATACAGTGCAATCCCTGGCAGATGCCTGCAGGAACTACTAGGCACCAACTGTGGCACTGCATCCTTGTGCATTGTGGGAGCCACCGAGTCCTACTAGACCTCTAGTCAGGTTTGTCAGAATTTGGGACCGGTCCCAAAGCTATCCAAGCCATACAAGTTCAATTTCATTTGAAGACCAGTATCAGTCCTTAAGTAGCTCACAATTGCAAATCTCAAATTGTGCAAAGATATTATTCAGTGTACATATATCTGGAGTACGGTTAATTGGCAACACTTGTCTGTCTTGCAGAGCTGCGGACCTTAGAGCTGGGGAACCAGGGGGCATATTTACAACGCCCCTGCTGCACTTTTACTCCACCGACACAGTGTGCTGGCCCATATTTACAAGGCCATGCAAAGTCACACTATGTGGCTGTTCATGGCCTTGTAAATATGGAGTAAGGTGTAAAAAAGGCATTCCAAGGGTGTTGCTGTGGGTGTTCCCACACAATACCCATGTGGCCTCATTTCTGAAAAGTGACACATTGCTGCGTGAAAACAGCAATGCGTCACTTTTCATTGCGCCCTCCTTGTGACACCAATGATGCGTCATATTTACAGTTTGACGCATCATTGCGCAAGGAGTTACAGATACGTCAGTATTTCTGTTGTATCTGTATCGTGCAAAATTTATGCATTGCTGGAGTGTGTCACAAGAGTAACGCAACTCCAGCAATGCGTCCTTTCACATGGGGCAAGCCCCATGTGAAAGGGCCTGCATCAGTCTTATGCCTGCTGTGAGGCAGGCGTAATATAATGACGTATTTGCATCCTAGAAGTGGCGCAGTGAAATCTTATAGATTTCACTGCGTCACTTCTGCTACCCTGTCTTGCGTCAATACGCCCCCTTTGCATACATTATACCTGGCGCTGGTATAATGTGGCACAGGGGTTTACAAAGTGACGCATCTACCTAGATGCGTCACTTTGTAAATATGGCGCAACACGGCGCATTTTTTACGCCACTGGTGCGTCACAAAAAGTGACGCACCGGCGGCATAAAAGTGACCCACAGCCTCATAAATGAGGCCTAAGGTTTTTGACACTGCCCTAGATTAACAACACAACGTAAATCTGGGTCACCGCCAAAACTAACGCCTTCCAAAAGCATGCGTAACGAGGAGAAATGTTTATATTTCTCCGTTTTTTCCTTTTTCCATTCGGCAGCACACATAGGGGCATATTTACTAAGAAGTGACGGAGTGCGGCCTTAGCCTTCCTGGTTTAACGCTGCACTCCGCCACTTCTGAAATGCGGCACTGCGCCATATTTTCAAAATATGGCCGAGCGCAGCATTTCCCCCTGTGCTGGCGCTGAATTTAGCTGCCTAGCGGCAACATAGACACCCTTGCACCATAGTGCCAGGATGTCCGCATTGAGGGGATTTGCATGGCGTTTTTTAACTTCTATTTGTACTCCTTAATGCAGCGCACATAGATATTCTTTTTCTTTTTTTTTTTTCTTTTTTTTTGGCGGAGCCAAGACGCACCCCTGCCTCACTCCCTTCTCCACCGGAAATGGAACTGACAGCTCCCCACTCCTCCCATATCTCACCCTTGCGTTTGTACCTTGGTGCATACGTTTGAATAAATGGCACAGGTGGGCCGGGGCACCAATCTCCAGCAGTATTGCCCAGATCTTATCCCTTTGGACCAGGTCAAATGCAGTCACAAAAATCAATTACCGGCTACCTGCCCCAATAGAAACAGTCTTCCAATAGACCAACTATAATCTAAACAGTTGGTCAATGGAGGAAACCTTTGCACGAAAGCCAGCTTGGAGGGAGGTTAGGATGTGATGTTCGTCCATCCAGCCCTCAACCTTGTTAAAAGAAAGCGGGCAAATAATTTCTGGAGGACGTCGATCAGACTAATGGGGCGATAGTTGGCCGGGTCTAGAGGGGAAGCTTTTTTGTGAATGGGAATGATATCAGCTCCTAGCTAGGTTGGGGTGATCTCCAGGCCCTGTAGGATAGCGTTAAAATAAACCCAAATGTAAGGGGCCCAAACCTTTTGTTCACTACGAATAGGTCGCCAGGGATCCTATCTAAGCCCGGTGCTTTCCCCAGCGTCAAACTTCGGAGGCCGCCTGAACTTCAAGGAGGGTACGGTGGGCAGACAAGGCTAGAATCCTTTGGGTGAGGTGGTTCAGGAGTATTTGTGTGGGCCGCAAGATCTACTCGAGATTTGGGGTTGCTGAGTAAATAGAGGGGCTTAAAATGATCTAGCCAAACCTCATCACTAAGGTTAGGAGTGATGGCATATGACCCTTCAGCAAACCCAACTCGAACAAGGTTCCAAAGGACCTATAGTGTGGAGCATCCAGCGTTTCTTTGATACTTTCCCACCTTGAGGCCTCCCACTCGGATCTAGCCGCCTTGATCAAACTTTTATATATTTCCCTCGCGGTTCTGATGCTTGACTTAGAGTCGGTAGTGTAAAAATAACCGGCCAGGGAAGAGAGAAGCTTGTTATGAATGCCTTAAAGGTGGAGATGGTGTAGTTCGCAATTGGAACTCAAAAGGTGAGAAACCTCTGTTAGAGAGCGTGCGATGAGGCGGTATACCTCAGCTATCTTGTCAGGTGCTAACGCGACCTTCGGCCACCTGGTTCGTCTTCCACCTGCCACTGTCACAAGGTTCGGGTTAATGGTAGTCTCAGCTCCCCCCAGATCATTACGGTGACCCAAGGTGTTTAGCAATTCTAGTGACAAAAAATTATGGTCACTATCAACCCTTGGAATGACAGAAAAAGCTCTCAGCCGGGCCCAGAATTCTACATGTACCAGGATATACTATATAATCTTGCTTTTCCCTGGTCTATTAAAGGTGTTTGAACCCGGGACGTCTGGGAGGAGTCTGCCATTACAGGCCCTAAGAGAATGTGATATAACCAGCTTGTTGATCGCAAGGGCCAAGGGCAGTAAGCGCTTTACCGGGTACAAAGTACAATCCAGAATCAGCCAATTTTCATCCTCGTCCGAGGTTACCAAGGGGATCCCCAAGAGCGGTTCAAAATGACAATTAAGATCGACTCCAATAATTTTATGATACAACAAGGGGAAGGAGTGAAGGAGAGCCTCTAGGGCATCCAGAATTGATAAGCCCAACTGGTGAGGGTGGGGACGTAAATAAATACTAATCACTGCCAGCGATAAACCGTCCGAAAATGTAAGTACAATGCATAAAATATCCGGCAATGAGAATCTATCGTCTTAACGGAACAACCTAGATGCGAAGCAACCCAAATACATAACCCCCCCGAAGGTCTTCCCCTTGATCCCTGCACAGCTGGTGAATGGAAAGACGCATATCCTGCCCTAACGGGAGCAGACAGCAACCAAGTCTCTTGGAACAGCATATGTCGTAACTGTCCGTCAGCTCTCCCCACTCCGGGTTGTACAGCTTTGACTCCATGCCTGCTAAATTCCAAAACCCAATAAGTGGTCTACGTGGTACCACTTGGGCTGGGGAATCCTCAGTGAGTTGGAACACAATAGAAGATGGAGGTGGTGTGTATGTGAGGGTGTTCAACTCCCTTTCACCTCCTGTTAAGCCAATGTATTGGGAAGATGGGGATATAGTTGTGCTACCCGCCTTAGTTCTAAAAACCTGCTCAAAGGACCCCACCACTATGCTCAAACCCTGCACAACATGGCCCCCAAACCGATTCAAAACCAATCCATCTGCCCCCGAAAATAATAGTAGTCAATCTACATTGCTCAATGCACTAAATCTATTGCCCACTGGGATGTTATAGTCGAATTTATGGCCACCATGGTGGGAATGGGTTGGTTCTAGCCTACCCGGTGCAAGAGTTCGTGAATAGAAATACCCCAGGTGGCAAGTGTTAATAGTGCCCGCATTAGAAGGCCGACCATTAGCTAGTTTGTTTCCAACTACTCTATGATCCCTGAAGTTGACAATTACACAATCACCACAGATGTCTTTGGGTCTAGTCCCCAGCCAACTTACTCTTTGCGCAAATAAAATCTCCCCCTGTCCCGCTCCCATTAAAGGTCTACATCTATTTAGCCAGAAGGTGATTTTATTCTTTAACTTGGGGAAAGCTTCCCCTTGTTCGCTGGCCAGTAGGGGTACTCCTGTGAGCACCACCACATACGGAGATGCTCCTGGGGGTAACTGGGGGCAAGGAGGAGATTTTAGAGGTCCATTGACGCCAGGTTTCAGGGCGGGGATGTATTGGGACCTACCCGAATCTGGGCACTGATTTTCGGTCGTTTTTGAGATGGAAATTAAGCCACACGGATTCAGGCCAGATACGGCTGGGTGCGAATTGGGACAATTGGTTAGACCGGGGCCAATCGGGGCTAGGATAGGTTTCAGCGTGTTTAGCGGGGCCAATACATGTGTAGGGATATCAGGGCAGATGCTAGCACCTTGGTTTGAGCCCTTAGAAACAGGCTTAGTTACTCCTGAAGCCCCTGTAGTGGCGGCATTCCCCATTGAGGAGCTTGGCTGTACTCTCCCCCAGCTTTTGTCATTTATCAATGAAACTAGTTTATCAATCCTAGTAGACAAGGATTTAAAGTGGGTATTGATGTGCTGTTCCAAATGGGTCTGGAGATCAATTAAAAGATGTGTGGCCCAGACGGGAGGACCTGTGGTGGAAGATAGAGGGCCAGGGTCAGACTGCACAGGTTCAGGTGTGTATGCTATTCTCTTGGCCGACTTTTTTACAGGTTTCGACTTTTTAGTTCTAGCACGAGGTTTGTGAGCCTTTAAGCATGCCAAGGGGGGTGGAGACGGAACAACCTCTATTGAAACATTCACATCAGGCACAATCTGAGCACAGGGTAGGTCAGCAAAGGAGGACATGAGGAATGATGTGAATTCAGCGGGATTGGCTGTAGCTACAGAGCAATCCTCCAGAGACGTAAGGGGGGGCATAGTAGGGGTAATTGAGAGTCGCTTTTCGGTATTTTCTATGGCTGTTGCCACAACCCCTATCATTTTTGGGAGCATTTTATCAATAGCTGTAAGGATCAGGAGTGGTTGGGTCGTTGCCGCTAGTTGCCTAGTCATTGGGCAAGCAGTGGTGGGCTTGCTATTTTTACCCATGCTACTCATCATAAAACTTAGACAAGAGTGTTTACCAAAAATCAACAATTGTCAACCACGAATTAAAAAAAACATTTAGAAAGATACAGTAAGAGATAATAAAGAGTTGGCCCCCACAAGAAACTTCTAATATTAACAAACAAAAATCGGGGCAAGTTTTGACTGATTGAAAAGAGTTGTGGAAGTTACCACATGGATAGGAATTCCAAGCCTCAAATAGTCTCTTGTAGGGGGACTTAGAGGGGAGGCCCAGCCCAGCCTCCTTCAGCCCCTGACGGCCACGGACGGCCCGCCCTTTGCCCGGGCTTCGCCCGGCACCGCCCACGCGCTCGTCCAGCAATGCATGGGGGCGGGCGTGCTTTGAGGGCTGGTGCCGGACTGACGTAGCTCCCCTGGAGGCTGCTGGGGGTTGTAGGCAGCAATGCACGAAGCCACAAAGCTGTTCCCCTCAAGGTGCTGTAATGGTGTAGAAAGCTGTTCCCCACATGGTGCCAAAGCAGGATTGATGGCTGTTCCCCTCACGGCACCGCAGAGCAAAGCCCAGGGACAGCCGTTCCCCTCATGGCGTTAGGGTAGGTCTGTGAGCGCGTCCCGCGATGCGTGGGGGCGGGCCGGTTGCCGGACTGACGTGGCTCCCCTGGAGGCTGCTGGGGGTTGCAGGCGGCAATGCACGAAGCCGCGAAGCCGTTCCCCTCACGGCGCTGTAATGGTGCAGAAAGCCATTCCCCTCACGGCAGCAAAGCAGGATTGATGGCCGTTGCCCTCACAGAACCGCAAAGCACAGCCCAAGGACAGCCGTTCCCCTCGCGGCGTTAGGGTGGTTTTGTGAGCGCATCCAGCGATGCGTGGGGGCGCGCGCGCTTTGAGGGCTGGTGTTGGACTGACGTGGCTCCCCTAGAGGCTGCTGGGGGTTGTAGGCGGCAATGCACGAAGCCGCGAAGCCGCGAAGCCGCGAAGCCGTTCCCCTCACAGTGCTGTAATGGTGCAGAAAGCCGTTCCCCTCATGGCGCCAAAGCAGGATTGGTGGCTGTTCCCCTCACAGCACCGCAAAGCCCAAGGACAGTCGTTCCCCTCACGGCGTAAGGGTAGGATTGTGAGCACATCCTGCGATGCGTGGGGGCGGGAGTGCTTTGAGGGCTGGTGCCGGACTGACGTGACTCCCATGGAGGCTGCTGGGGGTTGTAGGCGGCAATGCACGAAGACGCAAAGCTGTTCCCCTCACGGCGCTGTATTGGTGCAGAAAGCCGTTCCCCTTATAGAGCCGAATTAGGATTGATGGCCGTTCCCCTCACGGCACCGCAAAGGAAAGCCCGAGGACAGCCGTTCCCCTCACTGCGTTAGGGTAGGTCTGTGACAGCGTCACATAGAAATTGCAAAATGTCATTTTTTAAATAAAACTATTGTTTATGTGCAGGGTGGGACACCTTCCTGCACATAAACAATCAATGCTGTTTTGCTGTTTGTATGTGTGCTGCACAACGCAGCACACATGAAAACAGCAAAAACGAGGGGAAAGTAATATTTCTCCTCTTTTCGCCAAGTTAAGACCAGGGGGCATATTTACAAGCCCCTATCGCTATCAAAACATCACTTCCAGTGATGTTGTGATGGCGATAGGGGCCTCACCTTATTTACAAGGCAACATTAAGCCACTTAACATGGCTTAACTCTGCCTTGTAAATAAGGCCCCCTTTCATGCTATGCTTAGCATGAAAGTTGAGGCCAATTGGTGTTGCTGTGGGCATTCCACCACAACACCCATTGATTCAGATGCTGCCTCCTATTTACAAGGGAGGCATAAATTGGAGGCAGCGCCAAAATTAAAGATCAGGAAAAACCTGGTCTTACCCTGGCGCAACGAGGAGAAATTTTTAATTTCTCCTTGTTTTTGCTGTTTTCATGTGTGCTGCATTGTGCAGCACTCATGAAAACATGGGTGTTTATGTACAGGAAGGTCCCCCTTCCTGCACATCCATACTTATATAATAAAGAGAGAGCCCAAACCTTTGAGGCGGGTAATCTCAGGAACCACAGCACCAATCACAACACCCAATACAGGTTGGAAAGGGCAGTTGCAGCAGAAGGACATAGGCTATGCAGACGCCCGCCATATACACTTAAGAGGTATAAGAACCGTGCCAGCAAAGTAGTCCCTTGTGGGCGTGTCAGCATTGTGCTGTGGGCGTGTGCTGGGGGCGTGACAAACGCTGGGGGCGTGTGGTACGTTCCGCACTTCATGCCATGTCTCATATCGTGTGCTAATTCCACCCTGCACACTTTAAATTCCCCTGCACCCCATAATCATAACCCACCCTCACTCCTTAAAATACCCCAACACCCTTAACCACTAACCCATCTTAACCCTATAAAAATACCTTGTACCCCAAAACCCAAACCTACCCCTGAACCCTAAAAGTACCTCTGTACCCCAAAGCCCAAACCTAGCCCGGAACCCTAAAAATACCACTGTACCCCAAAACCCAAACCTACCCCTGAACCCTAAAATACCCCTGTACCTCAAAACCCAAACTTAGCCCTGAACCCTTAAAATACCCCTGTACCCCAAAACCCAAACCTACCCCTGAACCCTAAAAATAACCCTGTACCCCAAAACCCAAACCTACCCCTGAAACCTAAAATCCCCCTGTACCTCAAACCCCAAACCTAGCCCTGAACCCTAAAAATACTCCTGTACCCCAAAACCCAAACCTAGACGTGAACCCTTAAAATACCCCTGTACCCCAAAACCCAAACCTACCCCTGAACCCTAAAAATACCCCTATACCCCCAAACCCAAACCTAACCCTGAACCCTAAAAATACCCCTGAAACCCAAAACCCATACCTATCCCTAAACCCTAAAACTACCCCTGTACCCCATAACCCAAAACGATATCTGAACCCTTAAAATACCCAAACACCCTAAAACAAATACCTCAGTACCCCAAAATATATACCCCTATACCCATACTTACCTTATCCAAAAATTTAAAAAAAACATGCTTTTACCATTCATGCATTTACAACGAATTTCGTTGTAAATGTATGCGTGGTAAAAGCATATAAAATGTAGCGCTATGCGTTATAATGGCATTGCGGAGACATGGGGCCTTATTTATGAAGGCCATGCGCCACTGGTGCGTCACTTTTTCTCATTTTAAAAGGGACATTGGTTAAATCACTGTTGGACGTAGCAGTTAACCCGGCCAGCGTGGCTGCAAATGTTACTCTCCTTGGAGATTTCAATCTTCATTTAGATGATTTAGGACCAATAAATGCAACCGAGTTGGCCAGAGATCTCGAGGCTTTTCAAATCCCTAAAAAAATTCTACATCCAACACATGTGAAAGGTCACCTCCTCGATCCGGTGTTCTTTAATTTAGAGGACCTTAAAGGGAAAGATCGTTTCCCTCTTCTGTGGTCTGACCACTTCCTTATCCCCCTTTCTTGGTCTCCACAGGTACCATACCCCCCACTCAATCCACACGGACCTGGAGCCGCTCCTAAGCCAAGCTTTCCTTGGAAAAGTGGAAAGGACCAGACCCAAGTCTGACCCCTGTCCAGTCAAAGCCAAAGCTAACAATAACTTTTCTACCTTGATAGAGGAGTCATTGAATACGGTCCTCCCAAAAACACTGATGAAAAAGACTGTCCGGCCTCACAAGACCCCGTGGATTCCCTGCTCACTTTAAAACAGCATTGTAAGGTAATGGAAAGACCCTGGAGGAAAGACTTCCCACCCAACAAAAAGCTGGAATAAACGGCAGCCATTTGCATTGATAAATCAGAAATAAAAAAGGCTCAGGCCCCTTATTACGAGGAAAATATTCTGTCAGCCACCAACTCTCCAAGAGAAACTTTCATCGTAATAAAAAAACGACTCAAAGCTCCCGTCCCGCTAGAAGCACCAGATATCTCAGGCCTTCGTTGCAATAAACAGGCCGAATGTTTCACCTCCAAGGTTCAGAATATTCTTGAATCTTTACCACGTACGGATGACAATGGTGACACTTCCAACAAGCAGGTGGACACAGCCTCACATTTAACTGAACACCAACTGGAGGTTTCCCCCCCTTATCCTAGGAATCACTTCTTGCCTTGTGGTCCTTGGTAAAAAGTGCATCGCCCAGGGACCCTGCACCACAAAATATCCGGAAACAGGTAGCTCCGATAATTGCCCCACAATCACAGACCTGATTAACGCCTCACTGTCCACAAGAATAGTCCCCACCAACGGGAAAGGGGCTATGGTGAAAACCTTACTAAAAAACCTAATCTGGATCCTGCGGACTTGGGCAACTATCGCCCTATCTCCCTTCTACCAGGAATAGGCAAGATCACAGAGAAATATGTTACTCATACTCTCTCCCGCTTCCTCGAATCTCACAATCTGCTTCACCCCTCTCAAACAGGATTCCGCCCGCGACAGACCACCGAAACGGCCCTGTTAGCGGTGGTGGACGAAAGCAGAAAGAGTCTAGTTTCAGGATGGTCGTCAGCCATTATACTCCTTGACCTGAGTGCAGCATTTGCTACGGTGAACCATGGCATCTGGTTCACCGTTTCAGGAACATAGGAGTAACCAGCACTGCGCTGCAATGGCTGTTTTTTTCAGGTATTCACTAAGGGCTCTTCACGTAGCCCGACTCTTTTTAATGTTTATATGGCCCCTCTGGCAGATGTTGTAGCCCCCTCTGGGATCCATATGGTGACTTACGCCGACGAGACCCGATTAATGGTAGCGTTAAATGAAGCAGATCAAAGGACCAAGGGCCTTTATTCTTGTCTTGAGGATGTATCATGATATGTTCATGATATTGGGCAACCCCCTAAGCTTTAAATCCAGCACCATGTGGCCAGCATGTATGGGTCTCACACCGGTCCCCAAGTCCGAAATCAGGAGCCTGGGCATCTGGCTGGGCCAATATTTGTCCTTCAGGGTTCAGGCCAGGAAGACAGCAGCTATCTGCTATGGTCTACTTAGAATGGCCCGTAAAGTCCTCCCTCGCCTCCCTTTCCAAGCCAAAAAAATACTGGTCCAATCGCTCATACTTTCCAGAATAGATCATGGAAATGCCCTATACCTGCGTGCCCCTACTACAGTAGTAACTAGACTCCAGACCGTTCAAAACAGTGCAGCCCGACTGCTGACTGGAGTTTCTAATAGACAATCAGTGAAACCAGCACTCCATTCCCTTCACTGGCTCCCGGTTCAGGAACAAGTCAGCTTTAAGGCCCTGTGCCTAGTACATAAATCCATGCAAGGGAATGGGCCTCCAATGAACTCTGCCATGATCCATCCCTATAAGACTAATAGGAAACTTCGGTCAGATGAGCTGCATCTGGCGGAAGTCCCCAGGATGAAAAAGGCCAGAAGTGGTGGAAGGCTCTTTTCATATATAAGGCAGCCAGACTCTGGAATTCCCTGCCGTTGTTTCTTCGCAGGGAAGCCATTCATCTTGTCTTTAGAAAACTACTGAAGACTTTCCTGTTCCCCTATGTTCTTCCTGCCTCTCTCATGTCTGGCCAGCGCTAGGATGCTCCCGGATAGCCATGTGCTTTATAATTGTCTCAAAAAATAAAAATAAACATTTCTTGCCCCTTACGGCCATCTGGTACTCCCATGAGGTCAACTTTGTAAATATGTATTTTACTCTTGTTTTAACCTAACCCTGACACCTTTTATTTTTTACAATATAAATATGCAACTTGTTAGCTTTGTAGGTGCATATATGTAACTTGTTAGTGAGCTCAACCTACCTTTTATACCTTGGTAACTGTGGGGCATATTATCAAGGACAGGCGATACAATATTGCCGCTTTTATCGGCAGGAAACTGCCGATAAAGCGGCGATAATGGCCTTGATAATATGCTCTATGAAGGGGGCGTGGCTTGCGCGCCGGACGGAGAAGACGCTTTTCCCGTGAGCTCCGTGGCGGACTTTCTTCAGTGATGCCGTGAGAGCGTTGTATCCTGCTCTTTTGTCATCGGAAGCGGCTTCATTGACAGCGGAAGGCAACGCGACCCAGATGCAGCCGTCGGAGGTGATTTTCGTGCAAGGAGGACTTTAAATGCACAGCGGTAATCTTTCCTTCAGATGCGACGCGGGCAGCCGCCATTTTGTGCGCTGCGCCCGTGTCGCCGTTTTTGATATCTGCTGCATCTCCCTTCCTTATACTGGGCATTATTCTTCATCTTTGCCCATATTCTGTACTACCATGACGTCTTTTTTGCTGTTCCTGGCCTTTTTGGTTGCCTCCTAATTATGCTATTGAATAACTCTGTGCTCTCTGTCAGGAAAAGGTGACGCCATTTTTCACATGCCGTATTTGACGTGCTATGTAGGTTTTGCTTCCACACTTGACATTTACCTCAGCGTTACTACACGCTTCTTGTTCCTTTGTTCTCCAACGACCATCGGTTTGTTTCCAATGCCTCAATGCGTTGTTCGTGCTGCCTGGTGAATGTCTTGGCGCTACATTTTTTTTTTTTTTTTTTTATTCTAACACTCCATAACGCCATGAAGGTTTGTCATAATGTCAACTATTTGAGTCAGTGAATGCCTATTGTTTGTCCTCGTGTGGCCGTTTTTTTCAACTGTGCACTGATAAGCAGTGCCTTTCAGTGCCCTATTTTTTCTGCCACGAGGTGTGCACCTATTACATTTGGGCGTCCACATTATATTTTATTGTTGACAGCAGCATTGGTCACAGCTTCCTTCCATCATCCTGCATTATGGCGAATCTCTCTACTTCGCCGAAATTGTCGCAAACAGGAACAAAACCTAAAAGGCAAAAGAATGATCCTCCCTCCCCCATTAACACTTCGAACAATCCTGTTCTTGACTCAATCCTTGAGGAGGTGCGAGGTCTTCAACCTTTTATGTCTGCTACCAACGCTAAGCTTCAACAAATCGAGGAACGATGGGTCGTCATGGAGAATAAGGTTTTAAACTTGGAGCAACGGGTTAGTGATGTCCAAGACCTCTCAACCCGGATTCCACTTTTGGAACAGGAAATCCACAAACTCAAATTGCACACTGAGGATTTGGAAAATAGAAATAGACGCAACAACCTACGCGTTTATGGTGTTCCGGAAAATTTGGAGGGGTCCGACATGGTCTCTTTTATTCGAAAACTTCTTCAGGAACTTTAGGAACTCTCCCCATCGACTCATCCTCTCAACATCCAAAGAGCACATCGTCTTGGCCGCATCAATTCCAACGCAACCAAACCACGTGGAATCATCATGCTATTCTTGGAGTTCACAGAACTCATGAATGTTCTAAAAGCTGCCAGGGCCAAACGTCGCCTTCAGTGGTCTGGTCACAACATCTTCATTTCTCAAGACCTCTCTTTTGCTACCAACGCTCGTCGTAAGGAATTCCTGAACCTTCGTCCCACGATGCGTCAACTCAATATTCAATATGGAATTCTTCATCCATGTTTCTGCAAGATCACACACAATGGGCGTACCAAGTCGTATGATGATCCCCAGAAACTTCGAGACTATTTGATGAGTATCACTCCTTCTACCATGGAAACTGCCAGCTAATGCCTTTTTGTTTTTCAATGTTGCTCCTTTTCTAAACTCACTCCTCCAATTCATATATCCACTCTTAACGTGTATCCCCTTCCTATCTTGCTATTAACCTCTCTCTCACATCCTTGTGTATATCCTTTTCTCATATGTCCGTATCTGGTTTGCTTGTGGGTCATGTCTTCTCCCTGGTGTACCCGCGTCTCGCATGTTTTGGTTACTGTTTTCTTCTCAGATCAAGCCTTTGTGCCTTGGTCTGTTTCTTCATTATCTTTCCATCTTTCTGTCTCTTCCCTCTTTTTTTCTCTTCTTTCTCTCTTCTTGCTTCCTTCTTCTCAAGCTACCTCTGCTGTTTTCTTTACTTCTGTATATCTTTTTCCCATGCTACTTGTCTTTTCTTTCCCCTCTTGAAATGAGCGTTACCCTACCCCAAAGTTTAACCGTTATTTTTTGTCTTCTTCTATGTAGTGATCTCCTTGCTGTGTGTTGCATCCACTCTTCGCCCATTCCTCCCTTCATCCGACATGTGTAATTTTGTCTCTTGGAATGTTCGTGGTCTTGGTCATCCTGTCAAGCGTCAGAAGGTATTGTCTCACTTAACCAAATTTCATTCACAGGTTGCCTTTCTTCAAGAAACTCATTGCTCAGACATTGATTCCCTTAAATTGAAAAGACAATGGGTGGGTCAGGTTGTATTTTCTCCTGCGGTCAACAAAAAAGGGGGGGTTGCTATATTATTTCATAAGTCTTTGAATGCTCAAATTATTTCCTCTCACAATGATGATGATGGTCGTTGGGCAATGGCAAAGGTTGTTATTCAGAACAAGACGATGGTCTTATTAAATATTTATGGCCCTGTTCGTCCAGATCCCAAATTTTGGAAAGACATTAAATTACTTATTTCATCCATTGACTGCCCTAATTTCATCGTTGCTGGTGACTTTAACCAATGGCTAGATCCTTTCTCAGACCGATTGTCTTCAAGTAAATTCCAACCTGATAAAACCCATAAGGCTTTTCAATCTGCCATTGCCTCTCGACCTTTGCATGACTCTTGGAAAGTGTGTAATCCTGATTTACTTGAATATACTTTTTTTTCTAATGTTCACCACACACGCTCAAGGATTGATTATATTATGATTAGTAAGTCTCTCCTTCCCTCCCTTCAAAAATCTGTTATTGGTTCTATCTTTATTTCTGACCATGCACCGGTCTACACTACCCTGGATTTATCCATTACTCCCTCCACTTTTAGTAGATGGAAATTTAACTCTTTCCTTTTATCAGATGCCACTTTTATGAAAAAATGTACTGAGTTTTTTAATGAATATTTTTCCCTTAATAACCCCGTTGACACTTCCATTCCTAACACTTGGGATGCTTTTAAGGCTTCTTTTCGTGCTTTTACGATTTCCTATGTTTCTGCCAAAAAGAAGCTTAACAAGCAAAAGTATGAAGACCAACTTAAACATATTAAAACCCTTGAACATACATATTTCTCCTCCAAATCCCCATCTGCCCTTCAGGACCTGATTCAGGCCAAAACTGAACTCAATAAAATTATAACTAATGAAGCTTGTCATACTCTTCTTAAAATAAAATCTAAATATCATGGGGGTCAGAACAAGGCAGGTAAAATGTTGGCCAACTACTTGAAAATCAAATCGGAACGTAAAGCTATTGGCCCAATCTTTAACGACTCACTCAATAAGCTGGTCACCTCTGATGAAGATATTGCTGAAGTTTTCCACAACTACTACCAAGCCTTATATACAGATGATACTCATCCTACAGATGCCAACCTAACAACTTTTTTTGACGGTCTTCCCTCTCCCCCAGTCCTTCCTGATGAATTTTCGCACCTAGAACGTGAAATTACCCTCCAAGAGATTACCTCAGCTATTCATTCCCTTAAAAAATCAAAAGCCCCCGGTCCTGATGGCCTACCGATTGAATTTTACTCCGCCTTTCATTCTTTTTTTGCTCCCAAGCTCCTTCAATTATTTAACTCCTTTATCTCTGAAACTAAGGCCTCTGGGTCCTTTTTAGACGCCCTCATTGTCATCATCCCGAAACCTGATAAGGATCATACCCAATGTAAAAATTTCCGCCCCATTTCCTTAATTAATTATGATTGTAAAATTTTTGCTAAAATTCTTTCCTCTCGCCTTGATTCTGTTATACCTCGCTTAATCAACACAGACCAGGTGGGGTTTGTTAAGGGCAGACTTGCTGCTGATAACGCACGTCTTTTTTCCAATGTCCTCTCTTATAGTAAAAATGTCAAAATCCCATTGGCGGCCCTATCCCTAGATGCTGAAAAAGCTTTTGATCGTATTAATTGGCAATACATGTTTCAAACCCTTACTTGGTTTGGTTTCGGTCCTAAGTTTATAGCATTGGTCAAACTCCTTTACTCTTCCCCTCGTGCCAGTATTTTTGTTAATAATCAATTTTCCAGATTTTTCTCTTTAACAAGAGGCACAAGACAAGGATGTCCCCTTTCCCCTTTATTATTTATCCTTTGCCTTGAACCCTTTTTGCAACGTATTCGTTCCAATCCTCATATAACTGGTTTAAAATTTTCTTCTATTGAAGCTAAACTCTCAGCGTATGCTGATGATGTCCTCATATACATGTCTAACCCTGAATCTTCCCTTCCGCCCTTCTTAGATGAAGTTCAGTTATATTCCTCTATATCGGGATATAAGCTCAACCTCTCCAAAACTGAAGTGCTTCCCCTTAACTCTTTGTGTTTTCAATATATGTTCAGTAACACTGATTTTGCATCGTGCCCATCTAAACTCAAATACCTCGGTATATGGTTTTCTTCCTCTCTAAAAGATACCCTTAAATTTACATTTGATTCGTTACTTAACAAAATTCAATCACTTCTACAGATTTGGTCTCCCTTATTTCTTTCTTGGTGGGGCAGATTGGACACCATCAAAATGATGATTACCCCTCATGTTTTATATACAGTATCTATGCTCCCTTTCAAAATTCCTAAATCCTATATTTCCCGTATCAATTCACTGTGTACAAAATTTTTGTGGAACAATAAACATCCCCGCATAGGATTACATAAGTTAGTGCGTCCTAAAAATGAGGGTGGTGTTCGTTTCCCTGATTTTTGCTCTTACCACTCTGCCTTCCTTATCAAACAATCCTTCTCCTTGGCTTATGATTTCCTTGATACTCCTGTTCCTAAATGGGTGCTCTTGGAACACTCCTTTCTGAAGGATTTCTCATTTCAACATGTTCCTTTCATGTCACATTGTACCTTTATATCCAAATATCCTATTTTGAAATATTGCCAATCTACATTGCAAAATGTTTTTTCCTCCTCCCTTTCCCCTCTACAATGTTTTTTATCATCTGTAGTTTGGTACAACAAATTTCTCAGATATAAAGGTAAATCATTCTATTTTAAACACTGGAAAGAAAAGGATATAATGTTTGTACATCAATTTTTTCTTGATTCTAATCTCCTCTCGTTTGTAGATCTACAAAATAAGTTTAACTTGCCCTCTTCTTTTCTTGCTGAATACTCTATTATAAACTCTGCTATTCAGTCTCATCTATCCTCATTATCCTCTTCTTCCGATTCTTTTTCTTCTTTCACTCCTCTCACTCCACTTTACCCTCTCTTCTCTTCCCAACAACCTAAAGCTGCTCTTGTATATTCGCTCTTATTATCTAATTGCTCTGTCCGAACTAAGTCTACAGTGGAAACTGCTTGGGAAAATGATTTGGATGTCTCCTTTGACACTGCGCTATGGGATCGTTTATGGTCTCGACTCTTCAAAGTTTCTGTTGCTGCACGCATTACCCAATCCTTACTTTTTATTTATCACAGAGTTGTTATTACCCCGGTTACTATTCATAAATTTTCTCCAACATCTTCTCCTTTGTGTTGGTCCTGTTCCACAGTTCCTGGTACTCTACAACACCAACTTTACTATTGTTCCCCAGTTTTGTCTTTCTGGACTAATGTTTGGAATATATGCATGAAAATGTTATCTTTTTCTTCACAATTGTCCTTTATACACATATTTTTAGGTTCCTTAGCTGATGATATTGATATTATTACACCTTCTTCTGCTAAACTGTTAGATCTTTTTATTGCACTTGCATTTAAAGTTGTTTTATCGTGTTGGAAAGATAATTCGAAACTCTCGGTTCACACTTGGTGGAATTATATTTGTGACGAACATAGAATTTCTATTGCCTCTTCTACCTCTGTTCCTTTGAAAATTAAATCTGACTTATTATGGCTTCCTTTTACTTCATACCTCTCATCCAATCCTCCCCCCTTACCGCGTGCTTCTCATCCCTCATGATCCCTCCATTTCTCTTCCTTTTTCTTCTTCCATCTCTCTCCTCTCTCCTCTTTTCCTGTTCTCTGCTTTCTCCCTTTTCCTCTCTCCTTTCTGATCCTTTCCTCTCTCCTTTCTATCTGTCCATACCTTTTTCTTTTTTCTTTCTCTCTATATAAATTACTGTAGATTGATGTCTTTCATTATTATTACACTCATATGTACTTTTTCCTAATTTTTCATGACATATTTCTTGTATCACTCTTTAATGCTTAATAAAAATTTCTTTAAAAAAAAAAAAAATATGCTCTATGAATTCCAATCGAAGCCCATGTTAAATGTAAACACATCTAACATGGGCTTCGATTGGAATTCATAGAGCATATAATCAAGGCCATTATCGCCGCTTTATCGGCAGTTTCCTGCCGATAAAAGCAGCGATAATGTATCGCCTGTCCTTGATAATATGCCCCTGTATCCCTGCCTCTCTCTATCATTGCATGCCTGTGTGCTCATCTGCGAGTGCCTCTACCAGTGTGTCGGCCTTCGTTGTATCTGCCTGTGTGTCCATCTCTGTGTGTCTCTATCAGTGTGTCCACCTTCGTTGTGTCTAGGTTGCTTTTTTTAAAAACTATAATACTGAGCGAAGCGCCTGCTTCAGGAACACTGCGCTCTGCAATACAATAGGGGGCAGATTTACAAGCCCCTTGCGCCTCTTTTACGCTGCTGTTGCGTCACTTTTGTGACGCAGCGGTGGCGTAAAAGAGGCACCATTCTGTGGGGTATTTACAACATGACGCATCTGGGAGAGGCGTCACGTTGTAAAGCCCTGCGCCAGAAATAGGCGTTCCGGCGCACGGGGTGGGGGCGTTCCAGGGCAGGAACGCCTCCTAAAAGAGGCTGAGTGAAATCTACAAGATTTCACTCAGTCACTTTTAAGCCCATGCTGCGTCAAAACCCTGCGCACGCTTGAAGCAGGCAAAAGGATTGATGCAGCATTTGAAAGATAGGGCATCCCGGAGCCTTGCTGGAGCTGCGTCGCGCTTGCACGCAACTCCAGCAATGCGCCACCTTCACAGCACAGATGCGTCACGCATCTGTCCATTTTTGCCCCATGGTGCGCTTCACAATAGCCGCACAATAACTGGCGCATTCCTGCTGCAGGGGTGCGCCAGTTATTGTAAATCTATTCTGCCCCAAGGTCTCGCTTTTGCCAAACTTTGACCTATTGGTATTGTAAATTACAATGCCTTTTAATATTATAAAAGGCATTACCATTTACAAAGCCAATAGCTCAAAATCGCGCAATTGCAAAACCGATTGCATTGCAAATGCTTGTTTTTGTGTGTGTGTCGGTGCGTGCGAAAGAGAGTCAGAGAGCGCGCGAGGGAGGGGGAATTGAAATATGTCCAGGAAACTTCAGGCGCAGTACCATCCTCTGTCACTAGAGGGAAGTCTGCCTGAAAGCAACAAGCTGTTTTTTTTTTTTTAGGGGATAGTTTGCATACCCAGAAGCCGCTACAACGCTACATCACTTCCGTTTCATTATCACGGGTGAAATAGCGTTTTTTAGCACTGAGATTGAGAAATACGTCTATATGTGTACATATTTTTTTAATATAGTATTACATTTGAAACTAAAAATAAGACCCGTAAGGTGACTGTAGTTTTCAAAAGATATTTTCATGATGGGACCAGGCAGTGGAGTTACTCATTACATCACGTAGTACTATGCTGAACATGGTTTACGCCGTGGTTCATTGAACTTAGAGTGACGATGATAAACGGTAGAGACATCAATTTTTGGAGGATCTCAACACGAGATCTCTATTGAAGTGAAGATAATTACTAAACCAATGATGGGAAGCTAGCCGAAAAGTATTGTAGTAGTGTTAATCGAGATGAGTTGCCAGAAAGCGACAGACTCTTGCGTTGTAGTTGCTGAATGTTACTTTGCAAACTCAGTAGCCTCTTAAACTTCAGAATCACTTGGCACTGAGAATGAGAGCGACGTTTGTGTGTGTATGTTTTCTGGAAAAGCATTCCATTTAAAACCATGAATAAGATTTCTAAAATGACTGTAATTTTCATAAGTGATATTCATGATACTATTAGGCAAGAGATTTGATCTTGTCACGGTTTCTTAGATTGTATTTTCTTTCGTGCCGTGGTTTATTGCATTTCGTGTGGCGATGATGAACGGCAGAAGGATCTGAGCAGAGCGCGAGACCCACAATAAAGTAAAGGAAGTATATAAGTACATTGAAAGAAACTATGTGGAGTTCTTTACATAAAACATTCTATAGATGTAAAGAGGGAGATTATCTTTACATTTTCTTTGTCTGTATTAATCTCTTTGGGGCAGATTTACAAGCCCCTTGCGACACTTTTACGCCGCCGTTGCGTCACTTTTGTGACACAGCAGCGACGTAAACAATGCGCCACGTTACGACTTATTTACAACGTGACGCATCTAGGCAGATGCGTCACGTTGTAAAGCACTGTGCCACATGAAACCTGCGTCAGGTTTCATGTGAGCGTTCTGTCGCAGGGTGGGCGTTCCCTCGCAGGAAAGCCCTGTAAATCTGACGCAGTGAAATCTACAAGATTTCACTGATTCAGTTTTATGACGCTGCTGCGTCAAATCCTTACGCCTGCTTGAAGCAGACGTAAGGAGTGATGCACCACGTTGAGTATGGGTGGGCCCTGTGCATTGCAGAAGTTGCGTCGCGCTTGCGCCACAAGATGCGTCACGCATCTTCCCTTCCTTGCACCATGGTGCACCGCATTGTAAATGCGGCGCATCTGTGGTGGCGGAAGGAGGGGATTGCATGACGCAACTGTTCTGGCGCATCCCTGCTGATTTGCAGAGATGCGCCAGAACATGTAAATCTGCCCCTTTGTCTATATGAATCTCTAAATTTCCTTTGTATGAATCTCACCGAGTTGCATTCTGCTGCAGAGTGACAGAGGCGACGCCTCGTATTGTTGTGCAGGAGGGCGCCCCCTTCCCATCCCGGCCGGAATGCGCCATATATTAAAGTAAATAAGCCCCATGGTGCATTCCTGCTCTTACACGCAGCGCACACCTGTGTTGCGAGAATTTGTTATAAATATGGGCCGAGTCTTGGCGCTATAAACCGTTTGATCCTTCGATTTCTGCGGGAGCAGAAGTGGTGGGAGCTTTGATGCGGTTGGTTTAAATCAGCTTTGCTCAGGAAGCAGCCAGTGCCAGTTTTGGGTAACACTGGATAAGATTAGACTGGAAGATGAACTTGCGAAGCTGAGGAAACAGCTCGAGGCGCTATAGGTGAGGACTGACCAGCGCCTCGGTAAAGGAGCAGGAGGTGCAATGCTCCTTCTTGCCACTAGAGGCAAGGCTCCTCCAAGGCAAACAAATGGCGTCACCGGCAATCTGCATACCCATTTTATTTATTTATTTTATTTAATGCATTTTTATAAAGCGTGGACTTTACCCGAAGGTGTCAGAGCGCTGTACAATAGAACCAGTTACGTTACATGAGAGAACTGCTACAGGAACGGAACAAACAAAAGTAGCAGGCCATAGAATCAAAACGACGCAGGCAAAAGGAACACAGGGACATATTACCAAGCAATAGCGATAATTATCGCTATTGCTTGGTTAGAGACAAAAATTTACCGCTGAGCTGCGGCGATTTGTACCGCAAATAAACCTTGGTATTACCAAGGTGTAACGCAAATGCGATAAAAATCACCGCAAAGCATGAATATCGCTGAAAAGTCAGCGATATTCATGCATTACGGAGCTAATGCTCTTAGCCATGTTATCCACCTCCCATTGGATAACATGGCTAAGAACTGCTCAGGGCAGGCGTTTGCTTTTGGAGATATTCGAGCTTAGCGCGAATATCTCCAAAAGTTGGTAATAGGAGATAGCGATGTTAGCGACTGTTTTCAGTCGCTAACATCTTGGCACGCCCACTTTGCATGTCATTAGTGATAAATATCACTGACATGCAAAGCGGGGCCCAAGATGGTCGCTATCTCCTACTAGCTGTCGCTAACTGGTGTTAGTGACAGCTAGGTAATAGGGAGATAATTTTATCTCCGCTTTCTTGGCTTTTAAAGCCAAAAAAGCGGAGATAAACCCCCTTGATAATATGCCCCACAACCTCAAACACAGCAAGCATAGAATGTACAAAGCAAAAATATAAATATTGAAGACAAATTTACAATGACTAAAGAACTTCCTTGCGGGGTCTGAGAAGGAGGGAATTAGTTCTGAAAGTTTCTTTGGAATAGAAGAGATTTGAGGTCCGCTTTGAAGATCTGGATGGAGGTGATGGTGCAGAGCGATGGAGGAAGCGAGTTCCAGATTCTCACCGCATTACCTGAGAACGATCGTGCCATCAATTTTTCCCTTTTGAAAGAGGGGGGCTGAAGAAGGAACTTTTCCGCATTCCGAGAAGGTCTTGAGTCTCCAGACAAATTCAGTTTATTTGCCAGATAGCGAGGAGAGGAAGAGTGCAAAGCTTTGTGGGTGATGCACGCCGTTTTGTAGATAGCGCTAGCCTTGATGGGAAACCATTGGAGAGAAGACAGGATAGGAGTGATGAGGTCACTTTGTTTGGACCCTGAAATTAAGCGAGCTGCTGAATGGAGGAGAGATTTGAGGGGGAAGAGGTGAGATTTGGGAAGGCCAGTCAGAAGCGAATTACAATAATCCAGTCTAGAGATCAAAGCACTTTTTTTCCTGCCAACAGGTGGAGAGCCGTTCCAGGAGAGCAATCGAGAGCCGATTGACGATTGAGTGAGCCGCTTCCCTCAGAGCTGCTTGCGCCTGCTTGCACCTGCAGCCACTCTAGCCCCCCCGCCCTGCCCCGTCCCGCCGAGAGCCACCGTGAGGAGCGAGGAGCGGGGCTGAGTAAAAGGCGAGAGCAGCTGGACCTCGGCGGGCTGGATTACCGGGAACAGCAAGCCGCCATCATCTTTACTACAGCGAGACACCACTGAGAGCCGAGAGCAGCGAGGCACCACCAGCCGCTACCCCGCGTGAGTTAATCCCGCTTACCTGCTTCTGTTGCTGGCGGGCAGCAGACTGCGGTTGGATCGCACGGTGGGGGATTACTGCCGCTGACAATCGCGCTCAGCTTTGTTTTGTTTTGCTTGGCTGGCATTTTGCGGGACCTGAGTGAACCTGAGAGGAGAGAAGAGAGAAGGAACGGCCCTGTTGGGGGCATCCTGTTGCTTTCCCCCCAGCCCTGCTGCTGCTGCTGCTGGGCCCTGTCCCTGCCTCCGCCAGTTTTGGGGGTTCTGAGCCCGCTGTTGGCGGCGGCTGGTCCGGTCTCGGAGCAGGGCAGGGCAGGGCGGGTGTGCAGGAGCAAGCACTGAGCAGCTGCGCTTGTGTGTGGTTGCCAGGAGTCGCCGAGCCACCTAGCCACTGCCGTATTGGAAGAGAAATAAGTCCCCGCTTGGTCTCCCTTGTCCTGGGGTTGGCGGGGCAGCACGACTGGCGATCAGCCAGCTCAAATAAACAAAACAACTACAGAAGGGCGGCAACATTGGGTTGTGGGGCTGGCGTGACTGGCGTGCCTGAAGAGGGCGTTAATTGTTTCACAAAACTCTCAAGTTAAATATAGTCTAACCGCGTCAAGTTGCGTGGTTTACAGAAGACCGGAGACAAGATTGTCGGAGCAAGTAGTAGACAGTATGAGGTCAGGTCACGTCCGGGGCAATACAATGGTCAAAAGAGAAATAAAAAAACGAAAGCGAACAACCAAGATGCTGGAGGAGGCCAGGGATGAAATATCATCAGAAACTCGTCTGGCAACCTATATAAACTGGGGGCATATTAACAAGCTATGCTTTAAAATACGCACATCGCACATTTCCATATCGCCGGCTATCGCCGGATTTTTTCGGCGTGATAGCGCTTAATTATCAACGCGCATCACGTAGGCGAAATGAAATCCGCCGATAGTCGGCGATATGCAACATTAGCTCATGAAAACAAGCGTTGTTTTCACGCGCTAATGTGTGCCTTGATAATATGGGGGGTGGATTCAGCTTCATGATCCGCACCCCCATGTTATCTATGCCTAACACCTTATCAAGAAACACAAGGGGAGCTTGGCCCTAGAGGACAAGTGGAGAGGCTGGGCCTAAGTATATGAGCAATCAAAGAAGAGTGCCCCACCACTTACATTTGCAACCACATTTACGGAAAGTTGAACACGCTGTTTATCGTTGTCAACTGGGTATTTTTATTTATACCAAATAATTTTTTGATTAAACTCTGTTTGTCAAAAACAAAATATTATAGACAGAAAAAGACATGTGTACAATGTGAATTTGAACCAAAATATAATCACTTTTCTACACAACAAAGTGTCACAAACTAAATGTAGTCATTAATCACGAAAATGAAAAACAATGTAAAACAGACAGTGACATTAGATATGCATGGCAATGAATGATACACACACTTTCAAATGAGTAGAGCATTGATTGAAGCAAAGAAAAGTAGAAAAGGGGGGGAAAATTAGGAAAGGAGCGCGAAAATAAATTCGGGATTCTTTATCGGCCAGCAAATGCTGGTATACAAGTTTTCCTTTCTAATTGGCCGACGCGTTTCGAATCCAGGGGCTTGTTTTTCGGATTCTCATCAGGGCACAATTGCTCTGTCTGTGGAATTTGAAAGGAAGAAAACTGTTTTAAGTATTTTGGGTGGAACAAGGCAGGACTCCCTATGTTATGACACTCAGCCAAGGGACCTACCGTTTTTTTGACGAAACAAATTCTGAGGAGAAATGTCAGTGCAGACTCGATGAGCTCCATGAGGAGTCCAAGGGGCGAAGCTTCCTAAAACAAGGTGAGTTTACATTAGCACAGTTTGAACGTATTATTGCCATAGTGTGTAGTGTTGCCAAATTAAGTGAAGACAAACATACCGTCAACTGTTTCTTAACTTGACGGTGGCGGCCGCCTTTTATGAGAAGGATAATTTCTTCTGCGGGCTCTCGCTGAGAATGAGGCCAGTGGCGCTGTGTGCAGAAGAATAAGCATACACTGTACCCCAAAACCCAAACCTATCCCTAAACCCTAAAAATACCCCTGTACCCCAAAACCCAAACCTAGCCCTGAACCCTAAACATACCCCTGTACCCCAAAACCCAAACCTAGCCTTGAATCATAAAAATAACCCTATACCCCAAAACCCAAACCTACCCCTGAACCCTAAAATACCCCTGTACCCCAAAACCCAAACCTACCCTTGAACCCTAAAAATACCCCTGAACCCCAAAATCCAAACCTAGCTCTGAACCATAAAAATAACCCTGTACCCCAAAACTCAAACCTACGCCTGAACCCTAAAATACCCCTGAACCCAAAACCCAAACCTAGCCCTGAACCCTAAAAATACCCCGGTACCCCAAAACCCAAACCTATACCTGAACCCTTAAAATACCCCTGTACCCCAAAACTACCCCTGAACCCTAAAAATACCCCTATACCCCAAAACCCAAACCTAGCCCTGAACCCTAAAAACTACCCCTGTATCAAAAACCCATACCTATCCCTAAACCCTAAAACTACCCCTGTACCCCATAACCCAAACTATATCTGTTCCCTTAAAATACCCAAAACATATACCTCAGTACCCCAAAACATATACCCCTATACCCATACTTACCTTATCCAAACATTAAAAAAAACAATTTTGTTGTAAATGTATGAGTGGTAAAAGCATATAAAATGTAATGCCATGCGTTATAATTTCAAAAATAACAGTTGATGGACAGAATGCAGAACAATGTCATACATTCACCCCAGTACAGAGTTCTGGGACTAAATCCATTGTTTTTTTGCCCCAGTTCAGACATGGCCATATGCAAATCAGCCTTGACCTTGTGCCTCATGGGAACAGTCCAGTCCGAACTGCCAAGCCATGTCTTTCCTGGACCGAAATCAAGCATCCTAGGACCGGTTTCTGGCTATCAGCTGTCTTCAGCCAGGATAGCTTGACTGAACTGGGGTGGTGTAAAAGTGCAAAAAAACGATGGATTTAGGCCCAGATCTCTGTACTTGGGTGAATGTATGACATTGTTCTGCATTCTGTCCATCAACTGTTGTTTTTGCATTTGTCCCGAGTGGGATGGGTTTGCCCAGACGTGAGTCCCATGCTCTCCACAGCACTGGAGTCAAGCTATCCTGGCTGAAGACGGCTGATAGCCAGAAACCGGTCCTAGGATGCTTGATACCGGTCCAGGAAAGACATGGGGCCTCATTTATGAAAGCCTTGCGCCACCGGTACGTCACTTTTTGTTAAAAGTGACGCACCGGCGGCGCAAGTCCTTCATAAATAAGGCCCATGGCTTGGCAGTCCGGGCTGGACTGTTCCCATGAGGCACAGGGTCAAGGCTGATTTGCATACGACCATGTCTGAACTGGGATGGTGTTGAGTGCAAAAAAACGATGGATTTAGGCCCAGATCTCTGTACTGGGGTGAATGTATGACATTGTTCTGCATTCTGTCCATCAAATGTTGTTTTTGCATTTGTCACCCCGAGTGGGATGGGTATGCTCAGACGTGAGTCCCATGCTCTCCACACCACCGAGTCAAGCTATCCTGGCTGAAGATGGCTGATAGCCAGAAATCGGTCCTAGGATGCTTGATTCCAGTCCAGGAAAGACATGGCTTGGCAGTTCAGGCTGGACTGTTCCCATGAGGCACAGGGTCAAGCCTGCGTCTGAACTGGGGTGGTGTGGGGTGCAACAAAAACGATGGACTTAGGCCCAGATTTCTGTACTAGGGTGAATGTATGATATTGTACTGCATTCTGCCATCAGCTGTTGTTTTTGCATTTGTCATCCCGAGTGGGATGGGTATGCTCAAATGCTTTCCACACCACTGGTGTCAAGCTATCCTGGCTGAAGACGGCTGATAGCCAGAAACCGGTCCTATGATGCTTGATTCCGGTCCAGGAAAGACATGGCTTGGCAGTTCGGGCTGGACTGTTCCCATGAGGCAGAGGCTCAAGCTGATTTGCATATGGCCATGTCTGAGCTGGGGTGGTGTGGAGTGCAAAAAACAATGGATTGAGGACCAGATCTCTGTACTGGGGTGAATGTATGACATTGTTCTGCATTCTGTCCATCAACTGTTGTTTTTGCATTTGTCACCCCGAGTGGGATGGGTATGCTCAGACGTGAGTCCCATCCTCTCCACACCACTGGAGTCAAGCTAGCCTGGCTGAAGATGGCTGATAGCCAGAAACCGGTCCTAGGATGCTTGATTCCGATCCAGGAAAGACATAGCTTGGCAGTTCGGGCTGGACTGTTCCCATTAGGCACAGGGTCAATCTTAATCTGATGGGAACCTCGACAGATGATGAGAACCATCATCAAAATATAGCCTGGAATATACTGTAACAAGAGACTTCAAAAATATCCAAATATTCCAAGCTAGATAAACAGGTGTTAGAGAATCTCGAGTCCTATAACATCAGAGCACTAAATGGCCGAATTATCTGAGATAATCCACCAGCGTGTACATTTCATACAACAAGATTCAGGAAAATATTGCATTATACCTGTATGTCACTATCCCTATTTTATCAAATTGCCTCATTTCAAATAGGGGAAAAAGCTGATAGTGACCACTGCCCTCAGGAAATCATACTTAACATTAGCAAGCCTAAATTTGAGCTATCCCTGGTACCTAAAGATTTAATTTATACCATCAATTATAAAAGGATTATGTACTCGATAGCGAATGATGGAGGCCTACAAGAAATGGCAAAACTGCACTTTGATGGGAGAATTGGAGTAAGCGAAGTTGAGAAATGGGAGAGTTTCATAACAACTATGGCAGGTTACTCCACCACTCCAAAGCTCCAAAAGGGATGGAATGACAGCAATACGATTCTTTTACAAAAGAATACAAAGTGAAGATAAAACGCACAAAAAAAATTATCTTTCAAACAATGCCTCAACTTAGGCATTGCCCAAGAGATACGGCGAAATTTGACAGTCTACGAGAACTAAAGGCATTTTTGAAAACATTTAAATGGGAAGCGGACAGATCAATGGAGGACAGCTTGTGGGCCAAACTATATGCAGATACCAAGCAAAATGACGGGGCAAAATTCTGGAAAACCATTAATTCCTTCATAAACCCTAGCCATGAAGGAGTCTCCTCTAATATCATCGAAGAAGCATGGGCAAACCATCCTAGAGGGCCACTTCACACAACATAGAGACTCAGATATGGGGATAGAAAACGATGACAACAAATCAAAGCCATTGTGCGGAACTCACTACAAACAAGAAGGCCGTATTACAACCACGAACAAAGGAGAGGCAAACTTACAAAAGATACTTAAGCGCCAAATTAAAAAAGGAAAAAGAGAGGGGGCGCCAGGCCTGAATGGAATTCCTCCCATTCTTTACAAACAGAATGGAAGTGAATCGGCTGCAGCACTCGAGCCACTGTTTTTGGAAATTAAACAGTTTAATATACTACCTGGTTCCTGGAAGGGCTCTATTATCTCTCCAATATTCAAGTCAGGGGATAAATCTCTACCACAAAACTATAGATTGATTGCCCTCATGGATAACGAGGCAAAGTATTTTTCTGGGATCCTCTTGAAAATTCCCTAATTCCTGCTAATCAGACGGGTTTTGTCAAAACGGTTGGGACAACATCGAATATTTTGACAATGGGTCTGCTAATTGATAAAGCTAAAATTACTAAAACGCCAATCCACCTGTTCTTCGTAGATTACAAGGCGGCTTTCAATCATATTAATTGGAATCTTCTATGGTCCAAGTTGAAGAGGTGGGGGATACCAGGGCCATTGCTAGAACTGCTGATTTACTTGCATAGTGAAACATGGATACAGGTGAAGCTGGGCGACGGCTCTCACTTGTCAAGGCGTATTCCTACCGACAAGGGTCTCAAACAGGGATGTGTCCTGGCCCCAACGCTTTTTAACTTGTTCTTAGGAGACCTTATTCCGATTCTTAATAATTGCAATTCTCACGCACCGAAACTAGGAGGTCAAATACTGTCAACGTTACTCTATGCGGATGACATAGTTCTAATGGTAACTGGACATAATATCGACTACATAATATCGAATGGACAAAATATCGACGGAAAAATATCGACAATACCAAAATATCGACTATAGGAATATCGTTGAACAAAATATCGACTGCAAAAATGACCCAAAAATATCGAATACAAAAATATCGACTCAAAAATATCGACTAGACAAAATATCGAAATATAGTGAAAGTAAAAAATATCGAAAAAATGTTAGAAAATATTGATTTAATAAAATATAATATATATAATATATTAATAAATAGTACCTAATGTTTAGGAGCGGGTTGTGGGTTTATAGGGGAATAGGGTGGGAAGTAATTTAATAATAATTAATTAGTTAATATATGTTTGGTAATTGTTTTAATTAGATTTTAATTGGTAATTAATTAATATTATTAGTTAATTGTTTAATTGATTAATAAGCATATAAGTTAATTGATTAATTGATTAATTGATTATTAATATTTTTTTTAATAATTATTTTGTATATGATTTTAATTGATATATTGGTTATTAATTAATAATAATTAGTGATTTTTTGTATTAAGAATTAGTATATTATTGACATTTATTAATTGCTAACACATTAATTATAAATAGTTAATGATGTAATTAATATATTGAATATCATTTAAATAAATTAATTGGTAATTAATTGATAATAATGACTTAATTACATTAATTGTATACATTTAAATGTAATGTGCTAATTTATGTTGTAGTTAATTAATTAATTGGAATTAAACAATATTAATTAATCTAAATTATTATTATTATAGGTAATGTGAAAATATATTTTATAATATTTTTTTACAATAAATATGTATTTTTCATATATATATGTTTAATGTTGTGTTCATTATTATTTATAGTGTTCTGGCTTAGTTTCATAGTTTTTGTTATAGGTTAATTTATTAGGGTTTTGGGTCTTTTTTCTAGTCGTGAGTAAAAGTGTATTTAGTGGGATTTGGGAAATTTTTACGTTTGTGGGTAAATGTGTATTTTTGAGTTTGAGGGTCAGTTTTCAGTTCTTGTGTAAAGGGCTATTTGTAGAGTTCAGGGTCAGTTTTTAGTTTGTGGGTAAAGGGGTATTTGTAGGGTTCAGGGTCAGTTTTCAGTTTGTGGGTAAAGGGGTATTTGTAGTGTTCAGGGTCAGTTTTCAGTTTGTGGGTAAAGGGGTATTTGTTGGGTTCAGGGTCAGTTTTCAGTTTGTGGGTAAAGGGGTATTTGTAGGGTTCAGGGTCAGTTTTCAGTTTGTTGGGAAAGGAGTATTTGTAGGGTTCAGGGTCAGTTTTCAGTTTGTGGGTGTAGGGGTATTTGTAGGGTTCTGGGTCAGTTTTCAGTTTGTTGGGAAAGGAGTGTTTGTAGGGTTCAGGGTCAGTTTTCAGTTTGTGGGTGTAGGGGTATTTGTAGGGTTCAGGGTCAGTTTTCAGTTTGTTGGGAAAGGAGTATTTGTAGGGTTCAGGGTCAGTTTTCAGTTTGTGGGTGTAGGGGTATTTGTAGGGTTCAGGGTCAGTTTTCAGTTTGTGGGTAAAGGGGTATTTGTAGGGTTCAGGGTCAGTTTTCAGTTTGTTGGGAAAGGAGTATTTGTAGGGTTCAGGGTCAGTTTTCAGTTTGTGGGTAAAGGGGTATTTGTAGGGTTCAGGGTCAGTTTTCAGTTTGTGGGTAAGGGGGTATTTGTTGGGTTCAGGGTCAGTTTTCAGTTTGTGGGTAAAGGGGTATTTGTAGGGTTCAGGGTCAGTTTTCAGTTTGTTGGGAAAGGAGTATTTGTAGGGTTCAGGGTCAGTTTTCAGTTTGTGGGTGTAGGGGTATTTGTAGGGTTCAGGGTCAGTTTTCAGTTTGTGGGTAAAGGGGTATTTGTAGGGTTCAGGGTCAGTTTTCAGTTTGTGGGTAAAGGGGTATTTGTAGGGTTCAGGGTCAGTTTTCAGTTTGTGGGTGTAGGGGTATTTGTAGGGTTCAGGGTCAGTTTTCAGTCTGTTGATAAAGGGGTATTTGTAGGGTTCTGGGTCAGTTTTGGCCTTTAGGGTGAAGGGGTCTTTTTAGTGTTTTGGGACAGTTTTGGGTATTTTAGAGTGCTGATAGTTTAAGTTAACAGTGATACATTAAATTTATTACACAAAAATAGCTATTATTATAACTTTACATTAGTACCCTTTATTTAGATCAAAACTATTTATGTATTAGCATGTTTTCAGACAGTAGCTAGAGTGGAGTTGGAATTCTAATTATTAATTGGTTGGTGTACAGCACCATCAGTAATATTACCAACACTGGAGTTGGATTAATAAAAATACATTGGTTAGTCTCCACCACATTTTATGCTATTACCTTGAGTGTAGTAGGAATAGTACAATAATTTTTGTTAGTGTCCTGCAGCTTCTATGATTTGAGATTGACTGGAGTAGTAACAATATATATACAATTGGTCAGTGTGCAGCACATTTGTATACATTTGTTCATTACTGTAATTTACAAATAATAATTAATGCAACATAGATGTTTTCTAATAACTTTATTAAATAATTTTTCATTTTTTTATTGTGTACTACAATAAAATCACAAACAAATATAACATCATATTTTTTGAAACTTTTATTATTCACACAATAACATCTTTACATTTATATACATGTGGTCAATGTTAAACATAATTTGGATTACTAGATTTTTTCAGTAAATTTTACATATTCACATCAGTCACTTACAATTTAAACTATTTATATAGAAATATATTAAACAATGATTTTTTATATATTTCTTATATTAATATTTAATAATGTTAATATTAAATATTAAGATAATAAAATATATAATACATATTTATTTTTAACAAGTAACATGAGTAATATTACATTTTTAGGATCAATTCAAATACAAAAAAAAATTTTCTTGGTGTATATTTCACACAATGTTGTTTTTACATAAAACATATAAATCGATTTGGTTGTAAAGTTTATAATTGTATAGGGAAACAATATGTTTATCAAATATTACTAAAGCAATTATATAATTTTGTTACACTTAGAAATAATTATATAACTTTTTTTACTAATTAATAAAAATAATAATTTTTTTATTAATTATTATTATTATTATTATTAATTAATAAACATAAACATTATTTTATTATTAACAAAAATATATACATTCACAGATAAAATAAAGACTTTTTTAAGGCCATTCTTTATATACTAAATGGTTATACTTGTTATATTAATAACAATAAATAAGTTTTATTATTTATCATTATTAATTATTCCTATAAACATTTTTAATGTTTTAGTAAAATTATACACAAATTTATTCATATAAATATACTGATTAACTAAATATTTACATCTTTTATTCAAAGTTTTATATAATTATTTAATATTATTAATATATAATACATATTATATATTAATTTATATTAAATATATTAATTTTTTTAATAAAGGAAAATTGTCATGAGTATAGTGTATTAATTTGTTACATTATACATGTGTATGTATTATATATTTTACATTTAACATTGTTTATTCTATTATCCTTTTACACAAATGGGTTAAGGGGACTACTTTTTTACCGCGTAAGGTTATTGCGCTCCATTCAGGACTGGAGAAGTTCGCGGTTGGGAGTTGCTTCGCGTGGAGAGAGGTAAGGTTATTTTTAACTACAAATTATAAGTAAGTGGTCATGTTTGAGGGTATAATCAAACTCTGTAGTGTTTTTTGGTGTATGTATTAATAGTTTAATTTGCGTTTGGGTGAAAAGTTTCCGTTATAGATGTGTCGTGTTTTTTTCCTTCAAGTCTAATTTTAAGTGTTCGGAAATGTCTTCTTACATGGTTAATGTTAATTGTTAGTATATTTACAAATGTGAAGGGGGTATTTGTGGGTGGCTTTCGTTATATATGTTATTTTACAGGTTTCGGTTCCTCGCACGAAAACTACATGGAAGGAAGCGTGTTTTTTAATGGAGAAACTAATGTTTAAGTTATTATGCTTACATTTTGACTTTTATCTCCTATTTTTCGTGTTTGCCAGGAGCGGTTTTTTCACTTTTTAAACCTTTTTCGGGTTTTTTGGAGGGTTTCGAATCGGATTGATACATTGATATGCGTAACCGTTTTTTTAAAATAGTGTGTATATAACTTTAAATCCTAACGTGTACACACTACTGTTTTCGGGATTTCCTGGAGCGTTTTTTTACGTTTTACAATTTATTTTCGGGTTTTTGAGGGTTTCCCACATTGGAATAGTAAGATATTGGATTGGATTGTATGGATTGATTTTTCCTTCATTGCGTCTTTCAAGTTCAAAAATTGTAAGTATTTATTTTACTATTTTGATTGGGTGGGAAATGTCGATTTCTAATGTTATGTGTATGTTATAAAAAATTATAAACATTGCATATTTGTTACGAATTTATTTACATAAATTTTCTAAGTTTGTCAAACAAATATGTTTTATTTATAATTTATTATATATGTTTATGACATGTGAATTTTATTAGTATTGTAAGAAGACATTCGTACATTTATTTGATATTTTTAAAGTAGACTTTTTGCTATTATTGCCAGGTATTCTAAACCTCTAGTTGTAGGGTATAATGTGACTTGACTTTGAAGTAGTCGGAACATTTGTTGGGTTTGTTTAGTGAGTTTGGGCCCTATTTGTGACACTGATTGTTCCATTCTTAGTTCCTGATAGCTTTGTTCTTTTTTCAAAGCTTCAAGAAGGTTGTGGAATGTGGGTTTGCCTCTGTTTGTAGTTGCTTGGAAAGCATTATGCCACCCTTCAACACTGTTGTTGGTTTTAGCCTCTTGGTTTAAAGTACTGAGATAGACATTCCACCAAGGGATTTGGAATTTGGGCTGGCGTCGATGTCCTGATCTGTGCAACCTTCCCACCCAAGTGTCTTCAAAATAGTCTAGCAATGGTGTTAACTTATCCTCATTCCTCTTATAGTATGCGCTGTCAATTAATAAATTGTAATGTTCAGCAACATCTGTAACAGGGACGTAGGCCAGGGCTATTAACTTTTTAACTTGATAGGCAAAGGTGCTATCTGTAGAGTATAGTACACTTAAAGTAGATTTTTGGAGATGCCTCCATATACTCTGATTAAAATGATAATAGCAACCCTGGATTGCTGTGTGGGGAAATGTTCTCAAAATGCTATTTATCATAGCTAATTCGAAATCAATAATGATTTTTTCGGGAAAATAATTATTGATTTCCGTTTTGAGAACATTTAAAATTTCGGTGTAGGTTGTTTGCTGTTTGTTGGGTAGCAAACAGTAAATGAAAGGTATGTTAGAATGATGGTATAAACCGTGGATGGAATACAGTTGGTAAAAAGGTTTTGGGCAGGGTTTAAAGGTTCCATCCATCATCCATTGGGGACACTGTTGGATTTTTCGTAAATTACTTGCAGTTGCAAACATAATTATTCGGTTTGTACTGCTTTCATTATCAAAAAGAATAAATTTATCTTTATTGTGTGTGATGGCCATTTCGGGTGAAATAATAATTTCTTCAAAACAAGTTGGGTTGGGTTGGGTTGTGCTAGTGAGTCGTTTGGTGCGTGCAATTGTGCGCTTCAGGGAGTCAATAGAGGGTAGTTGCCCTGAAGCATGGGCAGGGATTTTTACCAGTTCAAGTATTTGTGTGGTGGGTTTGTCACTTTGTGTGCTAGCACTTTTAATACTCTCTAAGGCATCTCTAATTTCAATTTCGGTGACATTTGGGGGATGATTATGTTCTCTAGTAAATAGCACATTACTTTCCTCGGTAGTGGCCCTCCCATAACATTTGTTGGAGTAATATTTTGTACACTTCCAAAAAACCTTTCTGCCACTTTGTCTCTCCTGATTATACACATAACCCATGTAGCATAATAGTAATTTGTTTTTCTGAGACATGACAAATTCTGCACCTTCAGTCATTTTGATTTACTTGTTCTAGGAAAGAGTAGAAAGAAACAAAATCAGTACACATTTTTTTACTTATGTGGTGCTAACATCATTAGTGATGCATTTATACTTACAGTTAATCAAAGTAGTAGTCACAGAAGCAGAAATGTCTTTTCAATGATGTTCTTGTATGTATGTCTTTATTTGCTGTTGGTATGAAAATATTGAAAAACAACATTAATGTTTCTATATAACAAACGTATTTCCTACTCAAAAGCAGTTGTCATTTTTGTTTACTAGTGCATTTGATGTAAACATTACATATACTTACTTGTTTAAATAGTAGAATAGTAGTAATTGCTGGAGTTCATCAATTTAGTACAGGTATGATCTGTAGAGTAGATAGAAGAAATAAAAGCAAAATATTATAATTTTAATACTGAACTGTTTGGAAATGTAACAGATTTAAACGTATACTAACTTCTAAATATGTCGTTTTCTTTGTTGTAGGTAGAATAGCTGTATGATGTATTCAGAATATCTGTAGAGGAAATATAAAATAGATAAGATGTTGTTAAGAACATAGTCTGTGTTATTTTCGGCAGTTTTAGAGAAATGATAAATATACTTACATTTTATACAAGGCTATTCTTCTATATTGGTATATTTTGTGTAGGATGTTTTCATATGAGATGTAGAATAGATGTATGATGTTTTCTGAATATCTGTAGAGGCAATTCAAAATAAATAACATGGTGTTAAGAATATAGTTAGCGTTTTTTGTGCCCACATTGTAGCTAATAACAATTACACTTACATTTTTCTGAAGGGTATTCTTGTGTTTTGCTATAGTTGATCTTGGATCTTTCAAATGATCTATAGGGAAGATGTAAAAAGCAAGATATGTTGTTTAAAAATGTGCATTAATGAAATTGGCCGTTTTATAACAAACACATCTATACTTACATGTGTAATTAGGGTAGTTTTATCGTTTTTGCTGTAGAAATAGCACAATTTCAGTATATCTGTAAATATAATGGTAATGAAAAATAAATACTCTTGTAAATTAGTGTTTTTAAAAAGCAGTTGGTGTGTAACAGAAAATTATTATATACTTACTATCTGAATTTGCACATGAAGAAATATGACCATGTAATAGGATTTGTGTTGGAGTAGTTTCTATCAGAAAAGTAGGAAGACATGAAAATAAAATTAGTGTAAGACTTAGGAGATGTAAGGAAAATAGTGCACTTGTAATTTATTTTTCTACAAAAATGTTGTGTTACTTACTTGATTAATTAGCTAGTAAGCTGGATCTTTAAAGATGTATATTCTGCAACAAAATCTTCAAAGTGTTGGCATCTACTTTCCAGAGAGGTAGCAGCAACAAATGGTAGAATGCATGTAGCCCTTTTATAGTATATGTGTTATGTGTGCTTTGATTTGATTGGTTGTAGGATGTAAGGAAGCATAGTATAGGCTAGTTTGAATTTTTTTAAGTTAATTGGAGTGTTTGTTGATGTGAGAATGGTGGTATGTGGTTATTCCCGCATTAAAGCAGGTTCGTGTTTAAATGAAATATATTTATATGTGAAAATAAGTAATGAAAATGTTAGTTAAATGCAAAGATTTATAGAAAAAGATAAAATGCATGTAATAGAATGTATAGCAAATGTGGATTAATAGTAATTTTATGTAAGAAACCGGTATGATATGTGAAACGTTTTTTTTAGTGAGAAATGACTTTTATTGATGATAAAGATGGTATTTTAGAAAGAAAAGTGTGCAAATATGAACTCGATATTTTTTTTTTTACGATATTGTGGTAGTCTATATTTTTGTAGTCGATATTTTTGTAGTGTTAGGGCTAATTTCATGTCCAACGATATAATTGTAGTCGATATTTTTTTAAGCGATATTTATGTACTCGATATAGTTACTACTCGATATTTTGTACTCGATATTTTTGTAGTTTGTGTAATAAGTATAGTAAGTCGATATTTTTGTCGTCGATAATTTGTCAACGATATTTTGGTAAGTCGATAATGTGTCCGTCGATAATATTTCAGTGATCCAGTTCTAATCAGTCATACAAAAATAGGGCTGCAAAATCTTGTGGATGCCACACAGAAGTACTCTGATGAAAACCAATTGACGATAAATCTGGAGAAGACCCAAACAATGTCAATTAACAAGAAAGGGAAAACTCCACACGGCTTGTTTTTGAATAATATCTGTATAGATGATACAACAGTGTATAAGTATCTAGGAGTCAAAATTGACAATAGTGGCCAGTTTACCACTCAGAAAGCGAGCATCAGAGGAAAAGGCATTGCTATAGCAATTTCGCAAAAAAAATTAAATGGCAGGCTCACCAGTCCATCTCTTTTGTCCCTGACACAAGTTATACGAGCCAAACTCTTGCCCACAATTACTTACGGGAGTGAAGTACAGAGAGGAAGAGATGCAGCGATTCTGGATAAAACTGTGACAGCTGCATACAGGATCATCTTCAGCCTGCCAAAATATACATCCCCGGCTGAACTTAGGCTAGAGTTTGGCGGCCAGAAGCAGTCTCTGGCAAGACAGGGGGCCTAAATAACCACGTGGGAAAAAATCCGGAAGGCCAAAAACGGGAACCTTAAACAGCTACTTACGGCTGGAACTAGAGCGAAATCCAGCCTCGCCATCCGCTAAGTATTTGGGAAAAAATCTGGTGAACCTAGGTCTACAGGAGTAGTGGAATACTCCTACTAATCATACTACGGTCAAAAGATTAGTAAGGAAAACTACAAAACATCTTTAGTGGATCGAAGATAAGGCGTCTGTTGCCAAGAGGTCACATGGATGGATTATCCTAAACTCCTATTCTATACAAGGTCAACAGAGCTACCTTGACTTGGGGTACTACAAGAACTACAAAATTGAAGTTTTTAAATTACAGATTGGGCCTGTTACCTTGCATATGCCATCTTCCACACTGGCTCGGGGATAAAGGGGATCCCTTTGCCGTTTATGTGGCATGGCATCTGAGGACATGCCACACTTGTTGTGCTCCTGCGACAAACTGCTAGAGGAAAGGAAACGTTTGTTGAAGTTTCATTTTAACCAGCGAGGAACACGCTCGCGAAGACATGCAGTTCTTGCCTGTTTTGTACCTAACGACCCGCAGTTGAACTGTAGCTTGGTGAAGTTTATGAAGGAGGTGGAAAAAAAGATGCAGAAACTTGACTCTCCATTAAGCTTTTAAAGGTTATTAAATTAAGCTGAAATTATATTTAATAATGTTTGTTTAAAAAGTATCAAATCTATGAAGGTGGTAGAAAAGAGGACGTTGGAACTCGACCCTTCACTAAGCTCCTAGAGGACATTAAATTCAAGCTGAATCTTATCTAATTATCACCCAGATTCATCAAGAACACATTTTGCGATTCCTTAATAGCGAAAAATACCGATTCACTATTAAGGAATAGCAAAATGCTATTCATCAAGAAATCACTTAAAAATAGCGATTTCTAATAATTCCTTAATTGCGACTCGCAAATTGCAAGTCGCAATTAAGGAATATCTCCCCATATATTCCTATGGGCCTAGAGGCAAACTTAAGACAGACTTAAGACAACATCCTAACTTCTGTGGATACCAAAAGTAGTCAGTTCATTCTGTGAATGACAAAAGTAGTAAGTGCATTCTGTGAATACCAAAATAGTAGTAGGTTTAGGATTGAGTCTTAAGTTCATTCTGTGAATCGGGCCCACAGAATCTGGCCCTTTGCGAGCCGATTTCAGCTTGATGAATCTACCTGTATGTTCGTTAAAATGTATTAACTTCATGATTTTAAATAGGAAACGTGAAATAGAATATATATATATATATATATTTTTTTTTTTTTACGTAGATGTAATTTTATGGCTAGGGTAAAAAATGTATTGAGTGTTGATGAAATTTTTTATGGAGAAATTGCAATGTTTTTAATTAACTATGCAAATAAAAAAATGTACTTACTTACTTACAGTCTAGAGAGAACTAGCGATTGGACCAAGGTTTTTAGGTCATTCTCCGGGAAGAACCGACGAATCCCCCATAGAAGGCGCAGCTGATAACGTACGCTCTTGGCAATGGAATTGATATGTCAGATTAGTTTGAGTCTTTTGTCAAGTATGACAACTAAGGATTTAGCTTAGTCCACAATGATGGGTTTGCTGTTGAGTAAATTCAACTGGTCCATCCAGGATTGAACAGGAGGCGGGGAGAGAGAGCTAGATAAGAGGAGGAATTCCGTTTTGGAGGGATTGAGAATGAGTTGGTGAACTAACATCCAGTTGTGAATAGAGTTGAGAGTAGAGTTGAGTAGTGAGAGATCATGAGGGGAAGACACCTTGAGGCAGATTTGGGTTGTGTTGTCCTTCTGGCAGGTTCACCCCTAAACTTTTTGCTTTTAATTGTGACTTGGTGTTAGTGATTTTTGGCTTCTGCGCACTTTACCACTGTGTCCCAGGGTAAAGTGCGTGCGTGTGGTAAGGTTGGCCTGCCCTCCCATAGGAATGCATAGGGAATGTCTGTGTCCCTGATAGTTCCTGATGCGTGGGGAGTGCAGGTGCGAGTTTGGTATGTGCGGACTCGTGTGATTATATGCTGCGCGATGATGTGTGCGGCGTGAATATACCTAGTGTGGAAGTGCCACTTCTAGAAGTTGGCATGTCTGTGTAATTTATGTGAATTCAGCTGTCTGGCTTGTGATTGGCTGGAGCTGGCTGGTGAGCCTGGCTCCAGGAGGCAGGATGGGTTTGTCCCGGTGGTGAATAGGGAGATTGACAGCCAGATGGGTGGGAGGAGTACACCTGGGACCTGAATAGGGCTGGGCTTTCCCTACACAATGCTGGCTCTGCCCCCTGTGGTGCGTCTATTGTCCCTAGCCTGGCCAGGGAATGTGAAGAGGGGCTGAGCACACCAGAGTGCTCCAAAACCAGCTGCTACTGGTGTTACCCCACCCTGCAGACACAGACAAAGGGAAAATGTGTTTAAAAGAGGGGCTGTGACCCCATGAAAATGTTGTCTTGCTGATCCTAACTTGGAGGGGGCCTGCTGCTGCTGGGCGCCAGGAAGACCGCCACTGGGGACTGCCTCACTGCCTGTAGGGCCCTGTGAGCTGGCCCTGGATCCAGCCTTACCCCCCCCCCACTGCCTTCCTAAAAAGACTTTTGCTGGACTTTGGGGACATTAGCGCTTGGGTGCGCTTTACTTTTAATTCTTGATTCCTGCAGCACCTGGGAGCGCTGGATTTGTCCCCCTAGCACTTGGGAGCGCTTTCTTTTCACTTTAGCAGGAGCCCACCCTGCTTTATCAGTCAATTTAGTGGGAGCCTACCCCGTAGTAACCCCTAGCGAGTGCCCACCCCGCTAGGGACGTGGGCTGTGTTGTGGAAGCTGACGGGAGGCCACCCTGCGCTTCCGTAAGATGAAAGCTCACCGCCGCGACCCGAAGTTGTGCCTTGCAGCCTGGGAGGCGGGCGGGGCTTATGGACGACCCAGAAGAGGAGTGCCTGTTGGAGCACAGGCAGAGCCGTGCCTGCGTTCCCGGAGGCGCCGTGCCCCAAGACCCAGGCGGGAGTCCACCCCGCACTGGGGCGTGCTCGCCAGGTCAGAAAGCAGCCTGTCCAGCAGCGGTGCTCCCTTGCTCGGAGGAGAGCCCCGCCGGTGTCGCAAGCGATCTCAGAAGTAAGGCAGAGGGGGCCCGAGGCACACTGTCAGTGTCTGCCCCCACCGCACCAGCCCGCACAGTCCGCCAGCGAAGAGTGGAGACCCCGGGTTAACGGAGTCCTGTGACAGGAGGAGAGGACTTCAGAGGCCTACAGTACTCCTGGTGAGTGGGGAGGGGGGGAGCTGTCCCTAAGCCTGATCAGTGCTGCGATTGGCACCAGGAGAGCCTGTGTCGTTCACCCCCTTTACAGAACCACTCTACAGTTGTCCCGCATGACAGTGATCAACTGCACCATTATTGGGGCACAGTTGGTTCAGATCCGACAAGACTCCTGGGGCATCATTGTATTGCGAGCCCACAAGAGGCTCCTACCTACACCCACATATTTAGGGGGCATTTCGGGAGGTAGAGCGGCCCCGGCTAGCAGAGGGCGGCTCCCCCCACAGTGGGCAGCATTTTCTTTCGAGCCACGAGGCTCCTGAGGCCCCATTGGTTTCTTCAGAGCCCACGAGGCTCCCAGGCACATAGTTCTTTCGAGCCCACGAGGCTCCAGGGGGAATCTTGTTTCTCAAGCCAGAGGGCTCCAACGTGGCGCAATTTATTCACAGGGCTACTGAGAGCCCAGGCCACATTCCTATCGCCAGCTGCCCAGCACTTAGTGGGCAGCTGCTCCGTTTAGGCCTATTCTTCTAAATGTGTTTTCATGCATCATGTGTAAAGCTTCTGGCCTATTCCTCTGAATGTGTCTTCATGCATCATGTGTAAAGCTTCTGGCCTATACCTCTGAATGTGTTTTTCATGCTTAGGAGGTTCCTTTTCCTAGTATAGGTTATGCTTGTGAGTTTATGATTCCCTGCGTAATATTTGCCTAAGGTGTTTAGGATTGAATAGGTGGTACTTACCTTTTACCAGTGGTTACTGGTTGTGTGCTACATTTGTTATTTGGTGCTACAGTTATTATATGTGCTATATGCTAAGCATTATTCCTACCAAGTGCTAATTCTACCAAGTGCTAGTTCTAAAAGTGCTTATTCCTGACAGTGGTCCATGTGGCCCTGTCCCGTGTACATAATCCCCTGTAAATTCTGCCCGTGCCTATGGCACATTGTAAAGTGTGTGTTTATTATCTAATGTGTTTGGTATAATACAAAGGCTATTTTTATATATAACCTTGTGTGGAGTTTCCTTTGTGGTGGGCCTTGGGTGTTGTTGCTGGGTGCGCGCACAAACGCTTTACACATCGCTTCTGAGATAAGCCTGACTGCTCGTGCCAAGCTACCAAGGGGGTGAGCAGGAGGTTATCTTGGCGGGAGACTTCCTTGCCCTGACGTAGAATAGTGGTCTCTGCCTGGCTTTGGCGCAAGCCTTAGCCAACCAGAAATCACCATTTATAACAGGTGTCATTCGCATATAGATGGTAGAGGATTCCAGATTTGCTTCGGAGGTTCCCTAATGATTCCAGATAGAGATTAAACAGAGTGGAAGCAAGAATAGAAACTTGAGGGATGCCTTGACCAACCACTAGTGGAGACGAGAGACTTTTCGCAATCTTGATCATTTGAGATCTGTCCAAGAGGAAAAAGGCAAACCATTTGAGTACTGTGCCTTCCACGCCCATTCTCTGTTGAAGAATGTTAAGGAGGGTGTTGTGATTAACAGTGTCAAAAGCTGCAGAGAGGTAAAAAAGAATCAGAAGGCACTATTCCCCCGAATCGAGAATGTGCAGCGCATCATCGATCACTCGCAGCAGGGCTGTTTCAGTGCTGCAATTTTGAATAAAGGAAAGCCTGACTGGAACATGTTGGGGAGATTATTGTCCGTAATGTGTTGGGAAAGTTGTTTTGCAACACATTTTTCTGTGATCTTTGAAAGAAAAGGGAGATTGGTGATGAGGTGGAAGTTATTGAGGTCATTTGCATCAGCAGAGGTTTTTTTTTAGAAGGGGGGTAGCCTGTCCTGTTTTGAGGACAACTGGGACGGATCCTTGACTGAGGAAGAGATTGACTAGCCTAGTCCAGTAGGAGAGAGTGTCAGTATAGAAATCAATGGCTATGCCACTGTGAATGGAGTCAGAAGAATGGTTGGAGGGTTTGGTTTCGCGGATGCATTTGAGGAGATCATCCTTCGAGATGGCAGTAAAGTTCTGCCAAGTGACTAAGGATTTAGCGAATAGCAAACTCAGTTGCTTTCTTTGAAGCATCCCCAGGCTTGATGGTTTGGGGAGTAAAATTTGGGTTTTTGATGAGGTCGAAAAGTTTTTTGGGTCTGTTTTTAGCTGATTCGAGGAGGGATCTGAAATGTGATGTTTTTTCCTGGAAGATGTGCTTGTGGTACTTGGATCCTGCTAAACGTAAAAGAGAGAGGTTGGAGGTGGATGGGAGTGGGAGTGGGAGCAAGAATAGAAACTTGAGGGACGCCTTGACCAACCACCAGTGGAGACGAGAGACTGTTCGCAATCTTGATCATTTGAGATCTGTCCGAGAGGAAAGAGGCAAACCATTTTAGTACTGTGCCTTCCACGCCCATTCTCTGTTGAAGAATGTTAAGGAGGGTGTTGTGATTAACAGTGTTAAAATCTGCAGAGAGGTCAAGAAGAATCAGAAGGCACCATTCCCCCGAATCGAGAATGTGCAGCGCTTCATTGATCACTCGCAGCAGGGCTGTTTCAGTGCTGCAATTTTGAATAAAGCCCGACTGGAACATGTCGAGGAGATTATTGTCCATAATGTGTTGGGAACGTTGTTTTGCAACACATTTTTCTGTGATCTTTGAAAGAAAAGGGAGATTGGTGATGGGGTGGACGTTATTGAGGTCATTTGCATCAGCAGAGGTTTTTTTTAGAAGGGTGGAACCTGTCCTGTTTTGAGGACAACTGGGACGGATCCTTGACTGAGGAAGAGATTGACTAGCCTGGTCCTGTAGGAGAGAATGTTAGTATAGAAATCATTGGCGATGCCACTGGGTATGGGGTCAGAAGAATGGTTGGAGGGTTTGGTTTCGCGGATGCATTTGAGAAGATCATTCTCCCAGATGGCGATAAAGGTCTGCCAAGTGACTAAGGATTTTCGCTCCTCAATGGGGGTGGGTGGGGGTCCTGTTCCACCAGAGATTTTAGCTTTTGATCAAAGAAAATAGCGAACTCAGTTGCTTTCTTTGAAGCAGCCCCAGCCTTGATGGTTTGGGGAGAACAATTTGGGTTTTTGATGAGGTCGAAAAGTTTTTTGGTTCTGTTTTTAGCTGAATCGAGGAGGGATCTAAAATGTGATGTTTTTTCCTGGAAGATGTGCTTGTGGTATTTGGATCTTGCTGAACAAAAAAGAGAGAGGTTGGAGGTGGATGGAGATTGTCTCTAGTGCTTCTCCAAGATTCTAAGGTTTTTCCTTTCATCATAGAGAGCATTATTGAACCAAAGAGCTGATGGGGTGGACATTTCCTTTTGCTTTGGAGTGGAGCTACCTAGTCGATTTCGGCGGCAAGGATTGAGTTGCAATGGGGAGTGAGATCGTTGACATCCGTATTGTGGTCTAACTAGGAAGTGAACGCATAGCAGAATCACATAGAGTCCCAAGATCAATGGTTTTTGTGTTGCGGAACCACGTAGAGACTTTTTTAGGTTAGCCGAGAGTTAAAGTGTGTGAGAGGTGAAAACAGAAGGGAATGAGGAAATGTTCAGACCAGTCAACACAGATGGGTGGAGCAGTGGTAATCTGGTCTGATTTGGATATAACAAGGTCCAGAATTGAGCCTTTGGCATATGTAAATTCCGAGCAGTGTTGGGCAAGATCGTTTTATGAGAGAAACGTTGCAAGCTTGTTGGCAGCCGAGTCTTCCACGGAGCACCAGTGGAGATTGAAATGACCTAGGAAGACCTGCTTGTCGCTTTGTGAATATTGGTCACTAATTCAAGTCGATGAGAAGGAAGAGCAATTACCCGTCGGTTGGAAGATGGCATGGAACCTGAAGGGTGAACCTAGAACTTGGAGTTCTAGGGAAAGGCATTCAAAAGTGCGAAAGAGAATGGTGGGAAAGGCTTTGATTTGGAGGGAGTTTCTGAAGATAATCGGTACACCTCCCCAGATATTGGGGCATATTACCAAGCAGGGCGATAGGGAATTATCGGTGCTTAAGCGGCCGTTTTCGGCCTCTAAGCGGCAATAATTCTATTGCTCTATTAGCAAGCTGTCGCTAACATCAGTTAGCGACAGCTTTAGGCGATAGCGAGCGGTTTGGGTCCCGCTTTGCATGTCAGCAATATTTATCGCTAATGACATGCAAAGTGGGCGTACCCAACCTGTTAGCCACTTAAAGCAGTCGCTAACATCGCTATCGCCTATTAGCAAGGCAGGCGTAGCGATGGAAATATTCCCGCTATCACCAAAAACTAACGCCTGCTCTTACCAGTTCTTAGCCATGCTATCCAATTGGAGGTGGATAACATGGCTAAGAGCATTTTGTCGCTAATGCGTGAATATCGCTGTATTTTCAGTGATATTCACGCTATCGCCGGAAAATGTATCGCTTTGGAGATAAACGTTGCTAATAGCACGTTATCTCAGTGATAATTTCCAGCGATGATTAGCGATAAAAAATGTGTTGCTAAGCCTAGTTAGCGATAAATATCGCTAATCGTTGGTAATATGCCCCCTTGTCTGTTCTGTCGTTTGTGAGGATAGAGTGGCCAGTAGGTATCAAAAGATCAAATGAAGTGTGAGAGGAGTCATTGAACCAGGTCTCAGTGAGAAAGAGCATGTCGAGATTGTGGTGAGTGATAGTGTCAGAGATGTCCAATTTGTGTTTGGTTGCAGATCTGCAGTTATGGAGCATACAGTGTAGCTCTGACGCAACTGTTTTGGTGATGTGAGTGTCTGGACTGATGAGGGGGATAAGAATTAGATTCTTGAATGAGGGTGCCCCTTTAGGGGGAGGCTGGGGTGTTCTGACGAAAGAGATGGTCTGAATGGCAAATTGAGTAGAGTTGTTAGGAGAGGCCAGTGGAGGGTAATTGACATTGATGGTCTTGTAGGTAACCAGTAAGTTGGTGATGTCTGTGGAGGACAGATTGTGGTTGGCTTTATTGGGGCGCGGGAGCAAGGAACTCCTCAGGAGGTTATTTGGTAAGGGGGATATCTTAGCACATAAGAGTGAAATGGACGCTTCAAGCTGGAAATGGAAGAGATGAGAGAATCAAGTTTAGTTTCCAGAGAGTGGTGTGCTGAGCACAGAGTGAAGGGTGGCTCAATGGTTAAGGGAGAGGGTGGCCTGGGCGAAGGAGGACATGAGGAAGTGGGGTACCGGGGAGAGTGTTGGGGTGTGAGGGTCGAAGGTGGGGGATGAAGTAAAGTAGGCGAAGGAGGACAGTGGGCAGTGGGGAACTGGGGAGAGAGATATGATGCAAGGGTCTGAGGGGGGGAAAGAAGGTGATAAAAAGGAATGGATGGAGTTACTGTGATATTTTTACTGGTGCTGAGCAGAGGTGAAAATAGAGATCATACATAGGAGGAGAAAGTTGAGAAGTAGAAATGGATGGCTGGAGGAGGAGGGGGAGGAGTGGGGTTATGGGAAGGCCACGGATACGGTGAGATGAGAGGAGAAGGGGCTGAACAGGTAGGGGATGGAGGGAGGTCAAAGGGAGGCCACAGGAGTGGGGAGAAGAGAGAGGGTGCAGGCCAGGTACCATGGGTAATGAAAGGTAAATGTAGGGGTAAAGGCAGCAGGCAGAGTGGGGGGGGGATTGAGCAAAATGAAAATTGTGGGAAGAGTGAAGGACTGTGCAGTCAAAGGGAGGGAAGAGGGAGGAATTACCCAGAAGGGAATCAGGTTTGTGAAGCATAGGGGGAATGTCAATTGTGGAGAGATGGGAGGTGTAAGATCAGTGGGCCCGATTCACAGAATGAACTTAAGACTCAATCCTAAACCTACTACTATTTTGGTATTCATAGAATGCACTTACTACTTTTGGTATTCACAGAAGTCAGGATTATGTCTTAAGTTTGTCTTAAGACAAACTTAGACAGACTTAAGACAAACTTAAGACAGACTTAAGACAGACTTAAGTTAGGATTTTGTCTTAAGTCTGTCTTAAGTTTGTCTTAAGACAAACTTAGGACAAAATCCTAACTTCTGTGAATACCAAAAGTAGTAAGTTCATTCTGTGAATTCCAAAATAGTAGTAAGTTTAGGATTGAGTCTTAAGTTCATTCTGTGAATCGGGCCCAGTGAGAGGGAAGATGATGGAATTACAAATAGGGGAGGCAGGGATCTGAGGCATGGGAGGGGGGAGTGAAGGTTGTAGAGAGATGGGAGGTGTAAGGACAGAATTGAGGGTACGAGGTAAGGGGAAGAGAGGAAAGAAGTGACGAGAAGGGGGGAGGGAGGAGGAGGGTAAGGCGAGTTGATCGGTAGTTCAGATTGTAAGAAAGGTGGATTAAATGGGGGAAATGGGTAGGAATAGGGGAGTTAGGGCGGGAGAAGGCAGTGGGATAATGGGCAGAGGCAGGATGTAGAGGTGGAGTGGGGTATAAAGCGGATGAGGTAAGGGGAAGGTCCGGTTGGGAAGGTGGCAGAATGAGAAGGGAGGGAATGAGAGAAGGAGGGGATAAGGGGTCGACCTGTGACTCCCAGCTGAAGGAATGTGTGGGTGTCATGGGGGAAAGTAGATAAGCTAGAGGAAGAATCTAGAGAGATAGTAGTCACAGGTGGGATGAAGGGAGTGGAAGATGTGATCAAAGAGAGAGAGACAAGAGTCAGAAGCTTGGTTCATGACAGTGTCATTGTAATAAAGTGTAATGGTTGTCCGCACTGTGAAATAAATGCAATATAATTGCAAAAAGCATTCTGCACAGAACCAACTATAACAAAACAAGTATCTCTAACTTTGAATACTAAAATGCATATTGTACTTACACTATAGTGATACAGAACAATTATCAAGCAGTGAGAGAGGTGATGATTTTGGGATCCTCCATAACAGATGCCTTGAAAACAAAAAAGAACATCTTATTAAACGATTTGGTGGTGGTCCCATCCTCTTAGGACCACCCCAAGTATAGTTATTGGCAAAAAAAGCATTCCCAACCACAGGCCCACAGCATTATGGGATGAAATTAGCAGTGGGCAGTAAATAATATATAGTATCCAATATTAAAATAATTCTACAAAGAGCTGTAGTTCAACTGGTGGTTACTAGATGTTCCTCCCTAGTCAAATGCAAATGCTTGATGAAAGGGTTTCAATGGTTTTGCATTTGACTCGTGAGCGACATCTAGTAACGACTAGTGGAACTGTAGCTTGATGTAAGAATAATTTCAATGCATTGCATTTGACTCGTGAGGGACATCTAGTAACGACTAGGTGAACTGCAGCTCTTTGTCGAATTATTTTGATACTGGATTCTATAATATTCACTGCCCACTGCTAATCTCGTCCCTTAATGCTTTGCAGGGCCTTTGGTTGGGATTGCTTTTTTGCCAATAGTTGTGCTTGGGGTGGTCCTAAGAGGATGGAACCACCACTGAAGTCCAACAAAATGTGATTTGTGTTTATGCTCTTTGAGTTCAATGCATCTGCTTGGTCCTCCCCCTAGGTTAGGGGTGGGGGGGGGGTAAAATCATCAGTTCTCTCATTGCCTAATAATTTCAATGTATAAGTTCACTTTAGTGAATTAGTTATATGATTTCAAACATGTAAATTAGCTTTTTTCAAGTATCTGAGGATATTGTTGATTTAGTAGCTACACATGAATAAGCACTGTATTTGTACTGTACTACTGCAGGTGGAATTAACATAATTTGTGCATACTCCAGTATTATGCCCAGGGTTAATCAGGACCAAATGTAGATACCTGACAAGGCTAGAAAAAGGTAGAAATGCACAAAGAGAAACAGTATTAAATCATGTGTGCTTACTTCTTCTGTTTATTATAGAGGAAAAGGAAGCACCAGCAGAAAGGTACAGGGGAGAAGCAGCATTGAATCATGTATGCATACGTCTTCTGTTTCTAATAGAGGAAGAGGAAGCACCAAAAGGGGTTGCCCAATTCAAGATTGGCAACAAAGATTTAAAAGAGCATTCCTCTTTCTGTTCTATGCATTGCCTGGTGGCAAGGGCCGCCATCTTAGGGTCAGGCATCCAGGTTCTGGGCCAGGGGAGCCTGGGTGGGGGGAAATAACATGGATGGTTGGGAAGTGGAAGCAATACAGAGGGCATCCCAGATAGTAAGCGAGTAATCCACAGTAATTGTAATCCACAGTAATTGTGGAGAAGTGTGGCTCACTGGTTAGAGCAGGCAGACCCTGAAGCAGAGGTCAGACCCGGGACCAGGGTTCGATTCCCGACGCGGCAGGGTGTTGAGCTCAAACGTCCACGGACTCGATAATTCTCGATTCGGTGCCTGACCTAATCATGGGTTCACACTCTGCAACTCTGGGCATTAAGCTTGCTTAATCTCCACAACGGCCCCCCCACGGCGGGATGCCTGGCTTTCACCATGGGGATGCCCTGTAGGGGCTATCTCACAGGGAAAAACCAGGACGGGTTCCCAAGGCAAGCGCGGAGATACCCCTTCGGGGGTCGATTCTGGCGCTATATAAGAAATGTAATAATAATAATAATAATAATTCAGTTTAAAAACCCCCGTCACCCGATCTGTGAACACATTGTCTGAAGGGACTATGGAGCGCTGAATCTTCCCAAAGTACACAGCCGACCCCTCAAAATAGGCCAAAGCAGTTACCTTGGAAGCACACTGATCCTCGCAGTGGATCGGACCTCCCGGTAAGGGCAAGACTCTAGGCACCAGTAGAACGTTCAGGGGGAGCAGCCTCCAATTGGGCCCCTGTTAAGCAGACACAGCGGATCCAGATCTGCACCCGATCCCGACCGAGGGGTCCTCTCACCCTCCCTCACAGTCACCCTCAGGCACTGGCTCCATGGGCTTACCGGAGCAGAAACAATTGGAGCACTCCAGGCTTCATCGGGTCCAGCACCATCGCACCGCGATGTTCAGGTCAGAGGCACCTCGCCTTCAAGCGCCGTCAACAGCAGGGCGCTGAAAACGTGGATCGCGTTTCAGGTGATTCTCACCGCAGGAGCGCTCGTCCTCATTTCGCTCTCATTGCAGTCGGCAGCCTCTGTTGTGTCTTGTGGGGTCACAGCTCTGCTCGTACCTTGGACACAAGATGCATCACATCGCACTCGGGCCCACTCAGGTCTCTAGCTTTCAGTAGTTCCCCATGGCTGCCATCTTTATGCCTCCGGCCTCGGACCTTGTACATTTTCATTTTTGGCTCAAGTAAGGCTTCTGGCATCGGATTCGGCACGGATGTACATCCTCTGCGTCCTACACTCCGGACCTGCCCCCAGGAAGATCGGTTGATCACGGATCTCCTGGTTTAACTCCCGATGTCGCCATCTTAGAAGGGGCCTTTAAATAAACATGGTCCCAACAGGTAATAGTGAAAGGCAAATACGCATGTATGCAAAAAGCATTAAGGAGGCCACTATTAAATTGGTTTAAGATTGTAAATCATCTTGTATTTCAAAAAGGTTTCTTATGCTCGGGTATATACAGTTAAGGCAGCACTGTATAAAACAATTTGTGTGACAACCATAATGCACTTGGTGCTCAAGGACGTGTACGTGTAGAATGTGGCGACGCAAGTGATAGGGTGACAGCGTGGACGGCACACAGTGACAATAGTGCTAATAATATACAGCGAGTGGCTCAGGTACGGTGACAAGGTAACATCACTGTAACAGGTAATTTACAATTTTTTATATTGAGCCACAATAGAAGATGCGCCTAGTATTGCGCTGTAGAGTCGACAGCGTTTCGATACTCCTGAATTGGGATCATCATCAGGACTGGTTGTCTTGTTTGTGAAGTGCTGCAAAAAGGAAGGGACAAGTAAGGGGGAGGGAGGGAAGGTGGCAGGGAAGGAGAAATCGCAGGTGATTTGCCTGCGATCCCCCACTCATAAGCTACACCACCCTTGCTGGTCTACCAGGACCTACCACTCAACTGTGGACGCAGCCCCAACACTATACAGACAATTTAGTGGGAACCAACAAAGTGAACTAAGTGTGATAGTATTTGAGTTAAGACCCAATGGCATAGGGAAAAATTCCCATCAGAAACCACACTGTACCGCCCTCTTTTGCATCATTTGGGTACTCCTTGCCCAGGAGACATAACACACGGCTAGTTGTTATCTTAGCCGTATTCAAATGTGCATGAAGTGTACTTATAAAGGGAGGTCGTGTGAAAGTTTACAGTGTTGGTGTGGCTAATGAAAAAGCAGTGTGAGAGTGAGTGAAAAAAGTGAAAGGTGCAATACTTAAAATTAGATAGGCTAGGTGGATATAAATGATTTATTGGTATCCCCCAGACTTCCAACTCTAAAAACTCAGTGCAAACACAGATTTAACAAAATATCCGTGATCAGTAGTGGTCAACATGTTTCAGCATATCAACGAACATTTTTCATGCCTTCTTCAGGACCCGTTGTAACATAACTACTGCTTTTTATGTGAAAGATAAAAAAACATATCACCTGAAACATCCAGGTTGTTAGTACAACCACATACTGTTGTCGCACCACGTCAGAGACACGGCATTCACTGGAGCGGATATGTAAAACACATGACAAGACATTGTGTCAATTTCATAAAGATGTTCTCAAAGTAGTGTCATACATCTCAATGACTACCAGTGTATAGTAATCACATTCATTTGCATTTACATTGGTTGTAAACCACTCACCCATTTGTTGTGGTTGTTGCGCTTCACCCCACCTGGCTGCAGCTCAGGTTTAGAGGAGCACCGCTCTAAATTTAAAAAGCGAAGGAGTAAAAACAAAAATCACATTCATGGCTTCTTATAGTAATTATCTGTTTGGAAACTGTATGGCTATGTTGTTTCAATGAAGGTAAAAAAGTGGATTTGTGATGTTGTTCTAAATCCACATTATCAGAGGACCATTATATTTCAAAAAGGCCAAATTATGATAGCTTATCTGATGAGGCGATGTATATATTGCCAACGCCAAAATCGAAAGCCATCAGCTTTAATGAAGGCCCCCATGTCTCAAAAATCCTCTCGACATGTAGACAATACAGTGAACTAGCATTAAATATGCCCCAAGATCGTAACTCAATGATTACGTTAATCATAGGCATGCTTGGAGACAGCGTAACGCAACGTCTTAAGTGCCTGTGCACTGCGTATACATGCCGACGTGTCTAATAGGTCCTCTCGACATGTATATAAACAAGCATTCCCCAATTCTATCAGGTCCGCTGATCTTAAGCCTGCCTGAAACCAATACAGCGCGACAGCTTGTCTGTCCCAAACGCTACACATGCGTACCAGTTTGTCACGCAGGAGGGTACAGGGGTCCCACTCACCTTTCCATCGGTGTCTCCCGGCAGTCTTCCGAGCTGTCTGGGGAGGCACCGAACGGCAGACGAGTGCCATATTTAACCCGGAAGTGTACCGCGCTAGTAGCGTCGGTCACACGACTCTCTGGTTGGGCGGAAGTTGTAGTCCGTATTCTTCCGTTTTTGTAGTTCTGCATTTGCAAAGTCAGGAACACTCTTATTTTTAGATGTTGTGTGATAATTACACAGAAATGCGCGGGAGCAGACACAAAGTCGCATTACAATTAACACATGATGAAAGCTCACCTTAAATAATATTCATAGCGCTAACTCGATATTTAAGGTGCCATAGTTGTAGTTTTCTAAACTTATTAATTTTTAGAAAATGTATCGGGACTGTGATTGGAAATTTCAAACTCTATATATATTAAGTAAAAACTGTCCCTATTATCATTAAAAGACTGCGTATTAACATCTCATGAAACATCTTTAGTGTTCTTCATGCTAGCTCGATGTTTGAGGTTGCCATGATTGTAGTTTTTTGCTTATTATAGTTTCTTATGAGCGCTGTAATTGGGAACTACGGTTATTTTTTATATGTGTATGAGAAATGATCATTGCTGCCATCAGAGTGGATCTAGTGTTTATGAATCACAGTGTGTTATATATGGATTCATTTTAAGATTGTTAAACATATATACTGCTATAAGATAGTTTTGGGATGTTTTGCATAGGGCGTTGCATCCAGACTAGATCATCGCGGCAAAGCGTTCAGATCAGTCATAATAGTCTGAAAGATACTTCAGAGAGTCATCCAAAACAAATGCTTGAGGCAATTGAGTGATCGGAAATCATATCTCCCACTCACAGAAGACCCCACTGAACGATTAAGAACTAAGATTGGGCATATGGTGGAAGAAGCAACATCTGAAGGGTGGATTACACCACAAGAGGGCCAGTACCTTCTAACCACTCACCCTACCATTCCATACTTCTATTGCCTCCCAAAAGTCCACAAACCCCAAAGACCTCCTGTGGGACGGCCTATCATTTCTGGAATTGGATCCCTTCTGGAACCTCTGTCCACCTTTGTGGACTCCTTTTTTAATCCAATGGTTAAGGCCATGCCAACGTTTCTTCAGGACACAAAGGATGTCCTGAGACTCCTTCCTGAAATACAATATGACATCAGTACTGACATTCTGGTATCTTTTGACGTAGAGTCATTGTATACTTCAATTCCCCAGACAGAGACTCTTGAAGTAGTGGGCCAATTGTTGGAACAGAGTGACCATCATTCCATCACGCCAGTATCATTTATAATGGACTTGGCTGAGATGGCTATGAAGGACAACTATTTCCGGTTCGAAGACACTACCTACCAACAAACATCTGGTACCAGTATGGGTAGTGTCTTCGCACCGAGCCTCGCTAACCTATACGTGCACAACTTCGAACAGCAGGTGTTGCTAACACCCACGAATCCTTATCTATTGTCGCTCCATGTATGGAAGCGATATATAGACGATATTTTAGTTGTATGGCGCGGGACGGAAGAAGATCTGTTGGCATTTCACCAGTGGCTTAATATCCAGAATACATATCTCAAGTTCACTGTGGAACACAGTAACACTGGGTTGGCCTTTTTGGATCTTATGATCTTAGCGACTGCGAACGGCCTTGAATCGGAGCTCTATCGCAAGCCAATAGCAAAGAATGCTTTACTCAATTGCGAAAGCTGTCACCCGCGGGCTCTCAGAAACAACTTGCCATTTGGCCAGTTTCTCAGGGTCCAGAGAAACTGTTCCAAAAAAGAAACATTCAACACCCACTCAAAAAATCTGGAGAGACAACTTCGTGAAAAGAACTATCCCAAAAAGATAATCCGACAATCCAAGAAGAGGGCTTCAAACAACAATAGAGAGTCTCTCCATGAAATATAGCCACCAAAGGACCAAACGGATCGTATCACTTTTGTGAACACCTTCAATACCAGATCTAATCAGGTACAGAAGATCATTAAGAAACATTGGTCTATACTCAATACAGGAGGTGATGGGATTCCGCTACCTTTGTTCGCGTTTAAGAGAGGTCAAAGTCTGAAGGACCAATTGGTACACACACGCCCAAAGAACAAGGAACAAAGACAAGTGGGTACCCTGTGGGATTTGCCACCGATACAAGGTCATCACCCTTGTGGTGCATGTTCTGTATGGCCTCAGACCTATAAATCCACAACAGTTGACATAGGTACAAATAGACCTTGGTTACAACGTAATTTTACGAACTGTAATAGTGCAAATCTAATCTATTTGATAACCTGTCCCTGTCAGAAGAAATATGTCAGCATGACGACGAGAAAGAAACGGACCAGAATACAGGAACACAAGAGCACCGTTCGCTGTCGTAAACAAGCCACCCGCCTGACTGCACACTTCTTGGAAGTTGGACATGGCCCTAATGAGTTTCACTGGACTGTGCTCGAACAGCCTCGTATCCCTGACTCGTGCCCAGACATAGGCCGCATTCTGTTCAAAATTGAACAGAAGTGGGTCTATAAGCTCAATAGCGATAAGGATGGGCTGAATGAGCCAATACCGTGGATGTCTCTCTGAAGTATCTTTCAGACTATTATGACTAATCTGAACGCTTTGCCACGATGATCTAGTCTGGATGCAACGCCCTATGCAAAACATCCCAAAACTATCTTATAGCAGTATATATGTTTAACAATCTTAAAATGAATCCATATATAACACACTGTGATTCATAAACACTAGATCCACTCTGATGGCAGCAATGATCGTTTCTCATACACATATAAAAAATAACCGTAGTTCCCAATTACAGCGCTCATAAGAAACTATAATAAGCAAAAAACTACAATCATGGAAACCTCAAACATCGAGCTAGCATGAGGAACACTAAAGATGTTTCATGAGATGTTAATACGCAGTCTTTTAATAACAATAGGGACAGTTTTTACATAATATATATAGAGTTTGAAATTTCCAATCACAGTGCCGATACATTTTCTAAAAATTAGTAAGTTTAGAAAACTACAACTATGGCACTTTAAATATCGAGTTAGCGCTATGAATATTATTTAAGGTGAGCGTTTCATCATGTATTAATTGTAATGCGACTTTGTGTCTGCTCCCGCGCATTTCTGTGTAATTATCACACAACATCTAAAAATAAGAGTGTTCCTGACTTTGCAAATGCAGAACTACAAAAACGGAAGAATACGGACTACAACTTCCGCCCAACCAGAGAGTCGTGTGACCGACGCTACTAGCGCGGTACACTTCCGGGTTAAATATGGCACTCGTCTGCCGTTCGGTGCCTCCCCAGACAGCTCGGAAGACTGCCAGGAGACACCGATGGAAAGGTGAGTGGGACCCCGGTACCCTCCTGCGTGACAAACTGGTACGCATGTGTAGCGTTTGGGACAGACACGCTGTCGCGCTGTATTGGTTTCAGGCAGGCTTAAGATCAGCGGACCTGATAGAATTGGGGAATGCTTGTTTATATACAAATCGAGAGGACCTATTAGACACGTCGGCATGTATACGCAGTGCACAGGCACTTAAGACGTTGTGTTATGCTGTCTCCAAGCATGCCTATGATTAACGTAATCATTGAGTTACGATCTTGGGGCATATTTAATGCTAGTTCACTGTATTGTCTACATGTCGAGAGGATTTATGAGACATGGGGGCTTTCATTAAACCTGATGGCTTTCGATTTTGGCGTTGGCAATATATACATCGCCTCATCAGATAAGCTATCATAATTTGGCCTTTTTGAAATATAATGGTCCTCTGATAATGTGGATTTAGAACAACATCACAAATCCACTTTTTTACCTTCATTGAAACAACATAGCCATACAGTTTCCAAACAGATAATTACTATAAGAAGCCATGAATGTGATTTTTGCTTTTACTCCTTCGCTTTTTAAATTTAGAGCGGTGCTCCTCTAAACCTGAGCTGCAGCCAGGTGGGGTGAAGCGCAACAACCACAACAAATGGGTGAGTGGTTTACAACCAATGTAAATGCAAATGAATGTGATTACTATACACTGGTAGTCATTGAGATGTATGACACTACTTTGAGAACATCTTTATGAAATTGACACAATGTCTTGTCATGTGTTTTACATATCCGCTCCAGTGGATGCCGTGTCTCTGACGTGGTGCGACAACAGTATGTAGTTGTACTTACAACCTGGATGTATCAGGTGATATGTTTTTTTATCTTTCACATAAAAAGCAGTAGTTATGTTACAACGGGTCCTGAAGAAGGCATGAAAAATGTTCGTTGATATGCTGAAACATGTTGACCACTACTGATCACGGATATTTTGTTAAATCTGTGTTTGCACTGAGTTTTTAGAGTTGGAAGTCTGGGGGATACCAATAAATCATTTATATCCACCTAGCCTATTTAATTTTAAGTATTGCACCTTTCATTTTTTTCACTCACTCTCACACTGCTTTTTCATTAGCCACACCAACACTGTAAACTTTTCCATGACCTCCCTTTATAAGCACACTTCATGCACATTTGAATACGGCTAAGATAACAACTAGCCGTGTGTTATGTCTCCTGGGCAAGGAGTACCCAAATGATGCAAAAGAGGGCGGTACAGTGTGGTTTCTGATGTGAATTTTTCCCTATGCCCTTGAGTCTTAACTCAAATACTATCACACTTAGTTCACTTTGTTGGTTTCCACTAAGTTGTCTGTATAGTGTTGGGGCTGCGTCCACAGTTGAGTGGTTTCTCCGACCTTTAGGTACTCTTTTATGTATTGAGAGACTGTTTTGGGGCATGTACCTAAGGTGAGTCGTTAAATTTGCCCTTGGACCTTCTTATTAAAGTGTTTGTTTTTTGCTACCAGGACCTACTCCATCCCCTTGCTGCACTGAGTTATGCGCACACTGTCATTGCCCGAGATCCCACTGTCCCAATCCGAGACTGTGTGTATACAGCGTGGTGCCTGGCGGACTTAATTAAGGACCCCCAGTGATAGCATGCGGTACTGTACCCTCGTGTATTTACAGTGTGAAACTTATCCATTAAGGACTCTTAGTGACCACATATGGTACTGCACCCTTGTGCATATACAGTTGGTGCCTGGCTGACTTGATTAGGGACCCCAAGTGAGGACCTGTGGTACTGCACCCTGGTGTATATACAGTGTGAAGCCTGGCGGAGGGCATTTGGGACCCATAGTGACAGCATGTGGTACTGCACTCTAGAGGTGTATACAGTGTGACTTGGTTAGTGATGACCTGTGGTACTGCACACTGATTGTTATACACTGCAAAGCCTGGCGAATGCCATTGGGGACCCCTAGTGACCTCCTGGAGTACTGGACTCTCCATGGCTTATTTACAAACCACTTGCTCCGCCAGTACATTACTTTTATTATGGGAAAAAGTGACGCATTAGCAGCGCAAGGGCCTTGTAAATAAGCCCCTCGGGGTAAAGGCAGTGGGGCTTATTTACAAGCCTCTTGCACCATTTTTGCATCACTTTTCCCATGTTAAAAGTGACGCAAAAGTGGTGCAAGGGGTTTGTAAATAAGCCCCAGTGTTTTTCCTGGCTGGCTTGGTTAGAGATGAAATGTGGTACCGCACCCGAATATTTATACAGTGTGCTGCCAGCCTGGTGGAGGGTAAAAGGGCCCTCTGGTATCGGCCTGTGGTACTGCACCCTGATGTGTGTGTACATACAGTGAAGTAGTGTGGCTCACTGGTTAGAGGTGGCAGACCCGAGAGCAGAGGACGGCCCGGGACCAGGGTTCGATTCCCGGCGCGGCAGGTTTCTGGACCAGGATCAGCGGACTCGATAATTCTCTCGCCTCGGTGCCCACTCTGATCAGCGATCACACTCGGCAACTCTGGGCATTAGCTTGCCTCATCTTCACTAACGGCCCCACCAGACCGCCGGGGATGCCTGGTCTCACCCTGGAGATACCCATTAAGGGACCATCTCTCAGGGAAGCCAGGAAGGGTTTTGCAGCGGTCGAAACGCCTTGGGACCCTCCGGGTAAGTAGTGCGCTATATAAATGCCTATACAATGGTACAGTGCAATCCCTGGCAGATGCCTCCAGGAACTACTAGGCACCACCTGTGCACTGCATCATTGTGCATTGTGGGAGCCACCGAGTCCTACTAGACCTCTAGTCAGGTTTGTCAGAATTTGGGACCGGTCCCAAAGCTATCCAAGCCATACAAGTTCAATTTCATTTGAAGACCAGTTTCAGTCCTTAAGTAGCTCACAATTGCAAATCTCAAATTGTGCAAAAATATTATTCAGTGTAAATATAGCGGGAGTACGGTTAATTGGCAACACATGTCTAACGGCAGAGCTGCTGACCTTAGAGCTGGGGAACCAGGGGGCATATTTACAACGCCCCTGCTGCACTTTTACTCCACCGACACAGTGTGCTGGCCCATATTTACAAGGCCATGCAAAGTCACACTATGTGGCTGTTCATGGCCTTGTAAATACGGAGTAAGGTGTAAAAAAGGCATTCCAATTGTGTTGCTGTGGGTGTTCCCACACAATACCCATGTGGCCTCATTTCTGAAAAGTGACACATTGCTGCGTGAAAACAGCGATGCGTCACTTTTCATTGCGCCATCCTTGTGACACCAATGATGCGTCATATTTACAGTTTGACGCATCATTGCGCAAGGAGTTACAGATACGTCAGTATTTCTGACGTATCTGTATCGTGCAAAAGTTGTGCATTGCTGGAGTGTGTCACAAAAGTAACGCAACTCCAGCAATGCGTCCTTTCACATTGGGCAAGCCTCATGTGAAAGGGCCTGCGTCAGTCTTATGCCTGCTGTGAGGCAGGTGTAATATAATGACGTATTTGCATCCTAGAAGTGGCGCAGTGAAATCTTATAGATATCACTGCGTCACTTCTGCTACCCTGTCTTGCGTCAATACGCCCCCCTTGCATACATTATACCTGGCGCAGGTATAATGTGGCACAGGGGTTTACAAAGTGACGCATCTACCTAGATGCGTCACTTTGTAAATATGGCGCAACACGGCGCATTTTTTACGCCACTGGTGCGTCACAAAAAGTGACGCACCGGCGGCATAAAAGTGACCCACAGCCTCATAAATGAGGCCCAAGGTTTTTGACACTGCCCTAGATTTACAACACAGCGTAAATCTGGGGCAACGCCAAAACTAACACCTTCAAAAAGCATGCGTAACGAGGAGAAATGTTTATATTTCTCAGTTTTTTCCTTTTTCCATTCGGCAGCACACATAGGGGCATATTTACTAAGAAGTGACGGAGTGTGGTCTTAGCCTTCCTGGTTTAACGCTTCACTCCACCACTTCTGAAATGCGGCACTGCGCCATATTTACAAAATATGGCAGAGCGCAGCATTTCCCCCTGTGCTGGCGCTGAATTTAGCTGCCTAGCGCCAACATAGACACCCTTGCACCATAGTGCCAGGATGTCCGCATTGAGGGGATTTGCATGGCGTTTTTTAACTTCTATTTGTGATGCTTAATGCAGCGCACATAGATATTCTTTTATTTATTTATTTATTTATTTTTTTTGTCGGAGCCAAGACGCACCCCTGCCTCACTCCCTTCTCCACCGGAAATGGAACTGACAGCTCCCCACTCTTCCCATATCTCACCCTTGCGTCTGTACCTTAGTGCATACGTTTGAATAAATGGCACAGGTGGGCCGGGGCACCCATCTCCAGCAGTATTGCCCAGATCTTATCCCTTTGGGCCAGGTCAAATGCGTACCGGAGGTCCACAAAAATCAATTACCGGCTACCTGCCCCAATAGAGACAGTCTTCCAATAGACCAACTATAATCTAAACAGTTGATCAATGGAGGAAACCTTTGCACGAAAGCCCGCTGGGAGGGAGGTTAGGATGTGATGTTCGTCATCCAGCCCTCAACCTTGTTAAAAGAAAGCGGGCAAATAATTTCTGGAGGACGTCGATCAGACTAATGGGGCGATAGTTGGCCGGGTCTAGAGGGGAAGCTTTTTTGTGAATGGGAATGATATCAGCTCCCAGCTAGGTTGGGGTGATCTCCAGGCCCTGTAGGATAGCGTTAAAATAAACCCAAATGTAAGGGGCCCAAACCTTTTGTTCACTACGAATAGGTCGCCAGGGATCCTATCTAAGCCCGGTGCTTTCCCCAGCGTCAAACTTCGGAGGCCGCCTGAACTTCAAGGAGGGTACGGTGGGCAGACAAGGCTCGAATCCTCCGGGTGCAGTGGTTCAGGAGTATTTGTGTGGGCCGTAAGATCTACTCGAGATTCGGGGTTGCTGAGTAAATAGAGGGGCTTAAAATGATCTAGCCAAACCTCTTCACTAAGGTTAGGAGTGATGGCAGATGACCCTTCAGCCGACCCAACTCGAACAAGGTTCCAAAGGACCTATAGTGTGGAGCATCCAGGGTTTCTTTGATACTTTCCCACCTTGAGGCCTCCCACTCGGATCAAGCCGCCTTGATCAAACTTTTATATATTTCCCTCGCGGTTCTGATGCTTGTCTGGGACCCTGATTTTACCTCCTTTATCAGGGTATTTTTAGCCAGCCTACAGTTTTTATTAAACCAGTGATCACGCTTTTTTACCCTTGGCCTCTTAGAGTCGGTAGTGTAAAAATAACCGGCCAGGGAAGAGAGAAGCTTGTTATGAATGCCTTAAAGGTGGAGATGGTGTAGTTCGCAATTGGAACTCAAAAGGTGAGAAATCTCTGTTAGAGAGCGTGCGATGAGGCGGTATAACTCAGCTATCTTGTCAGGTGCTACCGCGACCTTCGGCCACCTGGTTCGTCTTCCACCTGCCACTGTCACAAGGTTCGGGTTAATGGTAGTCTCAGCTCCCCCCAGATCATTACGGTGAACCAATGTGTTTAGCAATTCTAGTGACAATAAATTATGGTCACTATCAACCCTCGGAATGACAGAAAAAGCTCTCAGTCGAGCCCAGAATTCTACATTTACCAGGATATACTATATAGTCGTGCTTTTCCTTGGTCTATTAAAGGTGTTTGAACCCGGGACGACTTGAAGGAGTCTGCCATTACAGGCCCTGAGAGAATGTGATATAACCAGCTTGTTGATCGCATGGGCCAAGGGCAGTAAGCGCTTTACCGGGTACAAAGTACAATCCGGAATCAGCCAATTTTCATCCTCGTGCGAGGTTACCGAGGGGATCCCCAAGAGCGGTTCAAAATGACAATTAAGATCGATGATATGACGAGGGGAAGGAGTGAAGGAGAACCTCTAGGGCATCCAGAATTGATAAGCCCAATTGGTGAGGGTGGGGATGTAAATAAATACTAATCACTGCCCACGATAAACCGTCCGAAAATGTAAGTACAATGCATAAAATATCCGGGCAATGAGAATCTATTGTCTTAACGGAACAACCTAGATGCGAAGCAACCCAAATACATAACCCCCCGAAGGTCTTATCCTTGATCCCTGCGTAGCCAGTGAATGGAAAGACGCATATCCTGCCCTAACGGGAGCGGACAGCAACCAAGTCTCTTGGAACAGGCATATGTCGTAACTGTCCATCAGCTCTCCCCACTCCGGGTTGTGCAGCTTTGACCGCATCCCTGCTATATTCCAAGACCCAATAAGTTGTCTACGTGGTACCACTTGGGCTGGGGAATCCTCAGTGAGTTGGAACACAATAGAAGATGAAGGTGGTATGTATGTGAGGGTGTTCAACTCCCTTTCACCTCCTGTTAAGCCAATGTATTGGGAAGATGGGGATATAGTTGTGCTACCCGCCTTACTTCTAAAAACCTGCCCAGGGGACCCCACCACTATGCTCAAACCCTCCACAACATGGCTCCCAAACCGATTCGAAACTAATCCATCTGCCCCGAAAATAATAGTACTCAATCTATATTGCTCAATGCACTAAATCTATTGCCCACTGGGATGTTATAGTCGAATTCATGGCCAGCATGGTGGGAATGGGTTTGTTCTGGCCTACCCGGTGCAAAAGTTTGTGAATAGAAATACCCCAGGTGGCAAGTGCTAATAGTGCCCGCATTAGAAGGCCAACCATTAGCTAGTTTGTGTCCAACTACTCTATGATCCCTGACGTTGACAATTACACAATCACTACAGATGTCTTTGGGTCTAGTCCCCAGCCAACTGACTCTTTGCGCAAATAAAATTTCCCCCTGTCCCGCTCCCATTGAAGGTCTACATCTATTTAGCCAGAAGGTGATTTTATTCTTTAACTTGGGGAAAGCTTCCCCTTGTTCGCTGGCCAGTGGGGTACTCCTGTGAGCACCACCACATACGGAGATGCTCCTGGGGGTAACTGGGGGCAAGGAGGAGATTTTAGAGGTCCATTGACGCCAGGTTTCAGGGTGGGAATGTATTGGGACCTACCCAAATCTGGGCACTGATTTTCGGTGGTTTTTGAGATGGAAATTAAGCCACACGGATTCAGGCCAGATACGGCTGGGTGCGAATTGGGACAATTGGTTAGACCGGGGACAATCGGGGCTAGGATAGGTTTCAGCGTGTTTAGCAGGGACAAAACATGTGTAGGGCAGATGCTAGCACCTTCGTTTGAGCCCTTAGAAACAGGCTTAGTCACTCCTGAAGCCCCTGTAGTGTCGGCATTCCCCATTGAGGAAGTTGGCTGTACTCTCCCTAAGCCTTTGTCATTTATCAATGAAAGTAGTTTATCAATCCTAGTAGACAAGGATTTAAAGTGGGTATTGATATGCTGTTCCAAATGGGTCTGGCGATCAATTAATAGATGGGTGGCCCAGACGGGAGGACCTGTGGTGGAAGATAGAGGGCCAGGGTCAGACTGCACAGGTTCAGGTGCGTATGCTATTCTCTTGGCCGACTTTTTTACAGGTTTCAACTTTTTAGTTCTAGCAGGAGGTTTGTAAGCCTTTAAGCATGCCAAGGGGGGTGGAGACGGAACAACCTCTATTGAAACATTCACGTCAGGCACAATCTGAGCACCCAGTAGGTCAGTAAGGAAGACATGAGGAATGATGTGAATTCAGCAGGATTGCCTGTAGCTACAGACCAATCCTCCAGAGACGTAAGGGGGGGCATAGCAGGGGTAATTGAGAGTCGCTTTTCTGTATTTTCTATGGCTGTTGCCACTACCCCTATCGTTTTTTGGAGCATTTTATCAATAGCTGTAAGGCTCAGGAGTGGTTGGGTCGTTGCCGCCAGTTGCCTAGTCATTGGGCGAGCAGTGGTGGGCTTGCTATTTTTACCCACGCTACTCATCATAAAACTTAGACAAGAGTGTTTACCAAAAATCACCAATTGTCAACCACCAATTAAAAAAAACATTTAGAAAGATACAATAAGAGATAATAAAGAGTTGGCCCCCACAAGAAACTTCTAATATTAACAAACAAAAATCGGGTCAAGATTTCACAGATTGAAAAGAGTTGTGGAAGTTACCACATGGATGGGAATTCCAAGCCTCAAGTAGTCTATTATAGGGGGACTTGGAGGGGAGGCCCAGCCCAGCCTCATTCAGCCTCTGACGGCCACAGACGGCCCGCCCTTTGCCCCGGCTTCGCCCGGCACCGCCCACGCGCTCGTCCAGCAATGCGTGGGGGCGGGCGTGCTTTGAGGGCTGGTGCCCGACTGATGTGGCTCCCCTGGAGGCTGCGGGGGGTTATAGGTAGGAATGCACAAAGCCACGAAGCTGTTCCCCTCAAGGTGCTGTAATGGTGCAGAAAGCTGTTCCCCACATGGTGCCAAAGCAGGATTGATGGCTGTTCCCCTCACGGCACCGCAAAGCAAAGCCCAAGGACAGCCGTTCCCCTCATGGCGTTAGGGTAGGTCTGTAAGCGCGTCCCGCGATGCGTGGGGGCGGGTGCACTTTGAGGGCTGGTGCCGGACTGATGTGACTCCCATGGAGGCTGCTGGGGGTTGTAGGCGGCAATGCACGAAGCCGCAAAGCCATTCCCCTCATGGCGCTGTAATGGTGCAGAATGCCGTTCCCCTCATGGGACCAAATTAGGATTGATGGCCGTTCCCCTCACGGCACCGCAAAGCAAAGCCCGAGGACAGGCGTTCCCCTCACGGCAGTAGGGTAGGTCTGTGACCGCGTCACATTGAAATTGCAAAATGTCATCTATACTACTATTATAAAGAGATAACTTGCACCTTTTGGCCAGGTAAACTCGGGAACCACAGCACCAATCACAACACCCAATACAGCGTTGGAAAGAGCAGTTGCAGCAGAAGGACATAGGCTATGCAGACGCCCACCATATACATTTAAAATGTAAAAGAACTGTGCCAGCAAAGTAGTCCCTTGTGGGCATGTCTGCATTGTGCTGTGGGTGTGTGCTGGGGGCGTGACAATCGCTGGGGGCATTCTGTCATGAGTGTTGTTTTTTTCTTCCCAGGTTCTATACATTCCTGCTCCCTTTAAATAGTAATTCAGTGGAGGTCCCATTCTCTTAGAACCACCCCAAGCACAGTTATGGGCAAAAATACAACTAAAAGGCCCTGCAAAGCATTATGGGATAAGCTTAGCATAATTTTTAGCATTCATGAAAGGGTTTCAATGTTTTTGAATTGTACTCATCAGGGACATCTTGGGACGACGAGGTGAACTGCAGCTTGATGTATAATATATTAAATGCTATTGCATTTGCCTCATCAGGGACATCTAGGGACCATGAGGTGAACTGCAGCTTGATGTATAATATTTTAAACGCTATTGCATTTGCCTCTTGGGGACAACTGGGGAGAACGAGGTGAACTGCAGCTCTTTGTAGAATTATTTGTATTCTATAATATTCACTACCCACTGCTAATCTCGTCCCATAATGGTTTGCAGGGGCTTCATCTCAAAATCATCACCTCTCTCACTGCTTGCTGGAAGCTAATTTCACTTTAGTGAAATGACTATATGCATTTTAGCATGTAGAAATACTTGTTATTTTACCTTGAATATATGACGTTTCTATTTTAATAATTGGAAATCTGACGGAACGATATATTGCGGATTTATTGTGCCAAGTTTGCGCCAATTCCGCCCACCCCTACATTAAATACCCCTGCACCCCATAATCATAACCCACCCTTACTCTATAAAATATCCCAACACCCTTAAACACTAACCCATCTTAACCCTATAAATATACCCTGTACCACAAAACTCAAATCTATCCCTAAACCCTAAAAATACCCCTGTACCCCAAAACCAAAACCTAGCCCTGAACCCTATATATACCCCTGTACCTCAAAACCCAAACCTACCCCTGAACCCTAAAAATACCCCTGTACCCCAAAACCCAAACCTACCCCTGAACCCTAAAAATACCCCTGTACCCCAAAACCCAAACCTAGCCCTGAACCCTAAAAATACCCCTGTACCCCAAAACCAAAACCTAGCCCTGAACCCTATAAATACCCCTGTACCTCAAAACCCAAACATACCCCTGAACCCTAAAAATACCCCTGTACCCCAAAACCCAAACCTACCCCTGAACCCTAAAAATACCTCTGTACCCCAAAATCAAAACCTAGCCCTGAACCCTATAAATACCTCTGTACCTCAAAACCCAAACATACCCCTGAACCCTAAAAATACCCCTGTACCCCAAAACTCAAACCTACCCCTGACCCCCAAAAAATACCCCTGTACCCCAAAACGCAAACCTAGCCCAAAACCCTAAAATACCCCTGTATCCCAAAACCCAAACCTAGCCCTGAACCCTAAAAATACCCCTGTACCCCAAAACCCAAACCTAGCCCTGAACTCTTAAAATACCCCTGTACCCCAAAACCCAAACCTACCCCTGAACCCTAAAAATACCCCTATACCCCAACACCCAAACCTAGCCCTGAATCCTAAAAATACCCCTGTACCCCATAACCCAAAACTATATCTGAACCATTAAAATACCCAAACACCCCAAAACATATACCTCAGTACCCCAAAACATATACCCCTATACCCATACTTGCCTTATCCAAACATTTTTAAAAAACATACTTTTACCATTCATGCATTTACAACGAATTTCGTTGTAAATGTATGTTATGTTATGTTATATTAATTTATTATGCGCACAGATACTCCAGCCAAGGAGCGTCCCGGCGCAGAGACAAGGTAGAACATAACACAACAGGAGAGTGAAAAACATAAAAGCAGCTATAGCCCTCTGGAAAGTCAAGAGGTCCTCCATCAGACGGATTTCAACAGGAAGGGAATTCCATGCTGACGCGGCCTTTACACTGAACGAGCGGGATCCCATGCGACTGAGCCTGAATCTGGGGACCACAGCAAGGGCCAAGCCCTGGGAACGGAGGGTACGGGTGGGAACGTAAAAGGAGAGACAGCTAGATAAGATTTCCGGGTCTATACCTCTCAGAATCTTAAAGGCAAGGCACAGAACCTTAAAGAGGATGCGCTTCCTTACAGGGAGCCAATGTAGGGAACAAAGGACACCTGCCACCGAGCTGAATCTGGGCAGTCTGACAATCGCCCTCGCCGCAGCATTCTGAACCCGCTGCAGACGGGTTAACTCGGCCTGGTTGGTCCCAGCCAGAAGAGAGCTGGCATAATCCAGGCGGGAGATGATAGTTGCCTGGATCACCAGCTGCCTGGTCGGGGCGTCAAAGAACTTGAGAACAGGTCTCAAGCCCCTTAGCAGTCCGAAACAACAGGCCGCAGTTTTTTTGGTGTGCCCTACAAAGGAGAGGCCCGCATCCAGCCAAACCCCCAGGTTTTTTACCTCCGATACCGGGGTCGGAGTGGGTCCCAGCTCCGAGGGCCACCATTGGTCACCCCACAACTCCACTCCCTTACCGACAACCATCACCTCCGTTTTTGTGGCATTTAGCTGGAGACAGTTGCCTGTCAACCAGCTAGCCACCGCCTTCAGTCCAGACTGAAACCTGGGGGCCACAATCTCCGCATCCCCGCTGAGAGTAACCGCCAGCTGTGTGTCGTCGGCATATGAGACGAGAGTTAGGCCCCACTGCCTAGCGACATCAGCCAGCGGTCTCACGTAAAGGTTGAACAACGTGGGACTCAGCGAGGACCCTTGCGGAACCCCCATGGCTAGCGGTTGGAAATTGGACTTGAAGGGAGGGATGGCAACACAGAAGGAGCGGTCATCTAGAAAGGAGCGGAACCATTGCAACACCTGGCCGCCAATGCCAGTCTCCTCAAGCCGATGCAGGAGGATGCTGTGGTCTACCGTGTCAAAGGCGGCGCTAAGGTCTAATAATATGAGCGCCGCCGTTTGACCAGCATCCAACCTTGCACGGAGATGTTCCACCATCACAAGTAACGCGGTCTCTGTGCTGTGACCGGCACGAAATCCGTTTTGTGTGGGGTCCAGGGCATTGGTCCGTACAAGATGTTCAGACAGGGCCAGATTGACATGGGCCTCTGTATTCTTGGCTGGCCAGGGTAGCAACGAAATGGGGCGATAACTTTCGGGCTTGGACGGGTCCAGGGAGGGCTTTTTGATAATTGGGGACACCACAGCTTGCTTCCACTTAGCTGGAACTACTCCTGTTTCCAAGGAAAGGTTGACAAGGGAACATACAGCTGCACGTCCCATAAAAGCCTGATCTCGAAAGAGAGCAGGCCTTACTGGATCAGATGGAGATCCAGATTTGACTTGCAACGCAAGTTTGTCAAACCCGTCCAAGGTGAGGGGGGGGAAGACAAGCAGAGTAGTCTGATGGTGGGTCCCACTGGTGCTTTCCCGACCGGACCCTATGCTAGGGAATGTCCGATAGATAGCTTGGACTTTCCCCAGGAAATACGAAGCAAGGGATTCACAGTGGGAAAGAGAGCTTACGGTCGTAGAGGTAGGCCGCTTTGCCATGCGATCTTTTACGGCCTTAAAAATGGCTTTCGACGGATTAGTACTGTTCCGGAATTCTGCGGCATAAAAAGCCGCTCGAGCTTGACAAATAGCCCGATGGTAGAGCTTGACGGACCTGGCATATGCAGCTTTTAAAAGCATATAAAATGTAATGCCATGCGTTATAATGGCATTGCGGAGTCATGGTACTTTCGTAATGAAAGTATGCAGAGTGATGATATGCGGAAAGAAATTTGCGGAATAATGGGTGTTTACCCCCCCCCCGTAAGTACATTGGTGGCACGGCGGCCCACATCTCCAGCAACATACTCATATTTTTTCACCACCAATTGGAAAAATGCTCAGGTCTCTCTCATTGATGCCCAGCACCCACATACACTTTTAGACACACCTCCCACCACAAGTTCTAGAATTGCAAACTTTAGAGGTGGGGAGCTACGTTAGAATCTCGGCATCAGCTCAACATCCTGTGATTCCAGGCAAATCGCTTTGTCTCCCCGTGCCTACCACAAATCAATGTGTTCTTCTGTAATGTAAATTGTGCTCATGCCATGTTGTCGAGTTCGCGCTATATAATATTGCAAGGAAAATAAAGTAGAGAAACTCGAGTTCACACACTACTGAACGCGCACTCTTAAGTACATCAGCAGTGCACTGTGAATCGGAGCGTTTCACAGGCCTGTCACAGATAAGAAATGCTATCAAAAGGAAATCCTACAAAACAATATACTACTGGCCGGCAGCAATTCATACCCGGACAACGTCGGGACGGGCTGCTAGTTTTTTAAATAAAACTATTGTTTATGTGCAGGGTGGGACACCTTCCTGCACATAAACAATCAATGGTTTTTTGCTGTTTGTATGTGTGCTGCACAACACAGCACACATGAAAACAGCAAAAACGAGGGGAAAGTAATATTTCTCCTCTTTTCGCCAAGTTAAGACCAGGGGGCATATTTACAAGCCCATATCGCTATCACAACATCACTTCCAGTGATGTTGTGATGGCGATAGGGGCCTCACCTTATTTACAAGGCAACATTAAGCCACTTAACATGGCTTAACTCTGCCTTGTAAATAAGGCCCCCTTTCACGCTATGCTTAGCATGAAAGTTGAGGGCAATTGGTGTTGCTGTGTTCATTCCATCACAACACCCATTGATTCAGATGCTGCCTCCTATTTACAAGGGAGGCATAAATTGGAGGCAGCGCCAAAATTAAGATCAGGAAAAACCTCGTCTTACCCTGGCGCAACGAGGAGAAATATTTAATTTCTCCTCGTTTTTGCTGTTTTCATGTGTGCTGCATTGTGCAGCACTCATGAAAACATGTGTGTTTATGTACAGGAAGGTCCCCCTTCCTGCACATCCATACTAATATAATAAAGAGAGAGCCCAAACCTTTGAGGCGGGTAATCTCAGGAACCACAGCACCAATCACAACACCCAATACAGCCTTGGAAAGGGCAGTTGCAGCAGAAGGACATAGGCTATGCAGACCCCACCATATACACTTAAAAGGTATATGAACCGTGCCAGCAAAGTAGTCCCTTGTGGGTGTGTCTGTGTTGTGCTGTGGGCGTGTGCTGGGGGCGTGACAAACGCTGGGGGCGTGTGGTACGTTCCGCACTTCATGCCATGTCTCATATCGTGTGCTAATTCCACCCTGCACCCTTTAAATTCCCCTGCACCCCATAATCATAACTCACCCTTACTCCTTAAAATACCCCAACACCCTTAACCATGAACCCATCTTAACCCTATAAAAATACCCTGTACCCCAAAACCCAAACCTACCCGTGAACCCTAAAAATACCCCTGTACCCCAAAACCCAAACCTACCCCTGAACCCTAAAATACCCCTGTACCTCAAAACCCAAACTAAGCCCTGAACCCTTAAAATACCCCTGTACCCCAAAACCCAAACCTACCCCTGAACCCTAAAATACCCCTGTACCCCAAAACCCAAACCTAGCCCTGAACCTTAAAAATAACCCTGTACCCCAAAACCCAAACCTACCCCTGAAACCTAAAATCCCCCTGTACCCCAAACCTAGCCCTAAACCCTAAAAATACCCTGTACCCCAAAACCCAAACCTAGACCTGAACCCTTAAAATACCCCTGTACCCCAAAACCCAAACCTACCCCTGAACCCTAAAAATACCCCTGAACCCCAAAACCCATACCTATCCCTAAACCCTAAAACTACCCCTGTACCCCATAACCCAAAACTATATCTGAACCTATAAAATACCCAAACACCCTAAAACACACACCTCAGTACCCCAAAACATATACCCCTATACCCATACTTACCTTATCCAAACATTGAAAAAAAACATGCTTTTACCATTCATGCATTTACAACGAATTTCGTTGTAAATGTATGCGTGGTAAAAGCATATAAAATGTAACGCCATGCGTTATAATGGCATTGCGGAGTCATGGGGCCTCATTTATGAAGGCCTTGCGCCACTGGTGCGTCACTTTTTCTCATTTTAAAAGTGACGCACCGGCAGCGCAAGACCTTCATAAATAAGGCCACATGACTCCGCAATGCCATTATAACGCATGGCGTTACATTTTTTATGCTTTTACCACGCATACATTATAACGCATGGCGTTACATTTTATATGCTTTTACCACGCATACATTTACAACAAAATTCGTTGTAAATGCATGTAATGAGAGTATGCAGAGTGATTGTATGCGGAAAGAACGTTGCGGAATAATGGGTATTTACCCTCCCCCGGTAAGTACATTGGTGGCACGGCGGCTCACATCTCCAGCAACATACTCATATTTTTTCACCACCCATTTGAAAAATGCACAGGTCTCTCTCATTGATGGCCAGCACTGACATACACTTCTAGACACACCTCCTGCCACAAGTTCTAGAATTGCGAACTTTAGAGCTGGGAAGCTACGTTCGAATCTCGGCATCAGCGCAACATCCTGTGATTCCAAGCAAATCACTTTGGGGCATATTACCAGCAGTTAGCGATATTTATCGCTAACTGAGCTCAGTGTTAGTTTTTTTAACGCCGCGCTTCGCCCAACTGACGACATTCGAACTCTACTGGACAATGGAGACACAGTCGCCCTCATCCTCCTTGACCTCTCCGCAGCCTTCGACACAGTCTATCATAGCACCCTTCTACAGCGCCTCAGAGACGTAGGAATCCAAGGAAAAGCACTGTAATGGATCACCTCGTTCCTCACCGGAAGAACCCAGAGAGTCCGCCTTCCACCATTCAAGTCAGAGGCCACTGAAGTCATCTGCGGCGTACCACAAGGATCTTCACTCAGCCCCACCCTCTTCAACGTATACATGAGCCCCCTCGCGGTCATCGCACGCCAACACAACCTCAACATCATCTCCTACTCCGATGACACTCAACTGATCCTATCTCTCACCAGAGACCCTAACACTGCCAAAACCAACCTGCATGAAGGAATGAAAGAAGTAGCCGACTGGATGAAGCACAGCCGTCTGAAACTGAACTCAGACAAAACAGAAGTCCTCATCCTAGGCACCTCCCCCTCCGCCTGGGATGACTCTTGGTGGCCAGAGGCCCTTGGAAAAGCACCCATCCTGACGAACCACGCACGGAACCTGGGCGTCATCCTGGATTCCTCACTCTCGATGAACAGACAAGTCAACGCCGTTTCTTCATCTTGCTTCAACATTCTTCGCATGCTCAAAAAAACATTTCGTTGGATCCCCGCCGAAACTAGAAAAACGGTCACCCACGCTCTGGTCACGAGCCGACTGGACTACGGAAACACCCTCTACGCCGGTACCACCGCAAAACTCCAGAAAAAACTCCAACGCATCCAGAACGCCTCAGCCAGGCTCATATTAGACATCCCGCGTAAAGAACACATCTCTGGTCACCTGAAAAACCTCCACTGGCTCCCCGTCAATAAGAGGATTACTTTCCGGCTCCTGACCCACGCACACAAAGCACTCTACGAAATCGGACCCGAATGCCTCAACACACGACTGTCCTTCTACACCCCCTCCCGCCAGCTACGATCCTCCAACCAAGCCCTTGCCACTGTACCTCGCATCAACAAAACCACCATGGGAGGTAGATCCTTCTCCTACCTGGCAGCTAAAACCTGGAACTCACTTCCCACTCACCTTCGCCTTACTCAGAACCACCTAGCATTCAGAAAGCAACTTAAAACAAGTAATTCCCCACCCTTCTTCAAGCGCCTTGAGACCCTCTGGGTATGTAGCGCGCTATATAAATTTATTGACTTGACTTGACTTGACTATTACCACCGTTTATCTCAAAAGCGATAATATTGCAGGCGTTAGCGTGAATATCCCTGGAAAACCAGCGGTGGGCACGCATTAGCGTGCAAATGCTGTTAGCCATGTTATCCACCTCCCATTGGATAACATGGCTAAGAACTGGTATTTGCAGGCGTTAGCGTTTGGCGATATTCGCGCTTAGTGTGATTATTCCCATCGCTTCGCCTTTCCTGGTAATAGGCGATAGCGATGTTAGCGACTGCTGTCAGTCGCTAACGGGTTGGGTACGCCCACTTTGCATGCTATTTGAGATAAATATCGCTGACATGCAAAACGGGCCCCAAACCGCTCGCTATCGCCTTAAAGCTGTCACTAACTGGTGTTAGCGACAGCTTGGTAATAGCGTGATTGAATTATTGTCGCTTAGCGGCCGAAAACGGCGATAATTCAATATCGCCACACTTGGTAATATGCCCCTCTCTCTCACCGTGCCTACCACAAATGAATGTGTTCTTCTGTAATGTAAATTGTGCTCATGCCATGTTGTCGAGTTTGCGCTATATATATTGCAAGGGAAAAAAAAGTAGGGAAACTCGAGTTCACACACTACTGAACGCGCACTCTTAATTGCATCAGCAGTGCACTGTGAATCGGAGCGTTTCACAGGCCTGTCACAGATAAGAAATGCTATCAAAACGAAATCCTACAAAACATATACTACTGGCCGGCAGCAATTCATACCCGGACAACGTCGGGGCGGGCTGCTAGTAAACAATTTTTTTTTTTTGCAACTTCAGTGTGTACAGCATTTAGCAGCACATAGAGAAGTTACAATGCAGCATTTTAAGATTGTTTATGTGCAGGATTGGGGACCCTCCTGTACATAAACAATCTTCCCCACAATGCAGACACCCTTACACTATGGTGCAAGGGTGCCTATGTTGGCGCTGGGCTGCTAAACTTAGCACCAGCACAGGGATAAATGCAGGGCTGCACCATACTCTTCTAAATATGGTGCAGCCCTGTGTTTCAGAAGTGGCGGAGTGAGTTGTTAAACCAAGGAGTCCAACGACACGCTCCGTCACTTCTTTGTAAATATGCCCACAGGTTTTCCCTGGTCTTAATTTTGGCGCTACCACCTATTTACGCCTCCCTTGTAAAATGGGGGCAGCCTCAAAATCAACGGGTGTTGCGGTGGAACGCCCACCGCAACACCCATTGCCCACACCTTTCACACGCAGTGTAACATGAAAGAAGACCTTATTTACAAGGCAGCGTTAAGCCACGTTAAGTGGCTTCACGCTGCCTTGTAAATAAGACAAAGTCCCTATCACCATTACACCGTCCTGAAAAGTGACGTTGTGGTGGCGTTAGGAGATTGTAAATATGCCCCATAGAGGAACACGCCTCCTTTGATTGTTTTGTGCAGGAAGGTGTTCCATCCTGCATAAAAACAATCCTGACCACAACACGGACACCCATGCATTGGTGCATGGATGCAGTTTGTGCCCCGGGGCTGGAATAAAGGACAGGAAGACAGACTTAAGACAAAATCCTAACTTAAGTCTGTCTTAAGTCTGTCTTAAGACAAAATCCTAACTTCTGGGAATACCAAAAGTAGTAAGTTTAGGATTTTGTCTTAAGTTAGTTCTGTGAATCTGGCCTTTTGCACCCTCGTCTTGAGGTGTCTGTAAATCCAGTTGCTTTTGGCTCAGAAATAAATGAACTAACTTTATTTTGTAGTTTGTGATTCTTAATGGCCCTGGAGAGCTGCAGTTGGATTGATTGACATAACTAACAATATCTCTCCCCCTACACTTACATGCTGCAAAAAAGAGCCATCAACTTGAGGTTCTAGAGCCAAACTAGAATATGTCCATCAGCTCCTTCAAAAGCGAAGCCCCTATCGCCACCACAAGATCAAGAAAAGTAACATTGTGGTAGCGATAGGTGCCTGAAAATATGCCCCTGTATTTTATGAGGATTGGCTGTGATTTAACCCCTTCGCTGCGGCGGCTATTCCGCCGCAGCGCTAAGGGGCGGGGCGGCCGCGCGGCGGCCTCATGCTGGTGACAGAACCGCTCCGTCACGAGCCCCGGTTGAGCTGTGCTGATGACGGAGCGGTTCCGTCATGGCCCGCCCCGCTCAATAGAACGTTCAGCGCAGGCGCGAAATTCGAGCCGCGCATGAGTGGCGAGCGGGCCATGACGGAACTGCTCCATCATCAGCACAGCGCACCCCCAGCTGATGACGGAGCGGTTCCGTCATCAGCGTGCAAGGGGTTAATCATTTTTACTAGGTCAGTACCCTTCAATTTCTGGTGCATTGAAGCAGTTTAAACATCTTCTTAGAGTTTCTCCTTGCTCAAATTGGTGTAATTTCTGATATTTATATTTGTCCCTTGTTTTCATTGCTTGATTTTGCTTGCGAGAAAGTGTCACTCATAGGGGCATATTTACAAGGAAATGGCGGAGCGCAGCACTGTGACACGTTTTGCAGGGCCACACTCCGCCATTTTCAAAATGCAGGGATGCGCCCCCTTTTTACCGATACAGAGCACCCATGTGTTTTCCCTCGCAATGAGATCATTGATCTCTTCTGGGACCTATTGGCCTTGTATGAACCATTGATCTGTTTAACAAAACTATCCAACACCCCAGGTTCAAGGATTGGGGTTCCCTTGTTATGTAATACATTCCCTAGCAATGGCACTAAAAATAGCTGCCTAGCAACAACACAGACACCCGTGCACCGTAGCGCGCGGGCGCCTGCTTTGCAGGGAATAATTGCTCCTGCGCCGAAATGTTTCCCTTCCTGCACATAAACAATCAATAATGTTGCTTTGGTGCTTGTATGTGCGCAGCATTCTGCAGCACACGTAGAAGCAGCAAATCGCCATTATTTAATGATCGTTTACATGCAGGAAGGGACACTTTCCTGCACATGAACAAGCAGCGATGGCGTTTAGTTCTTTCTATTTATGCACAGGATCCAGCTCACGTAGAAAAAGCAAAAACGAGGAGCCGTTCATCGTTGCGCCATTCTAGCGCTTGCTATTGCCTGGCATTCGTTTTTGGCGCTGCCTCAGATTTACAGATCCTTGTAAGTCAGGGGCACCGTCAAAAAGCAATGGGCGTTGTGGTGGAAAGCCCACAGCAACAGACATTGAGCGCCCCTTTCAAGCATGTAAGGCTACCATATTTACAAAGCGGTGGCACAATCTCCTTGTAAATATCCTCCACTGCGACTCATAATTACACTGAAATTAAGAAAATGTCGCACATAAGCAATCGCCAACCTTGGCAGCTATGACTTGCACTCTCCATCCTTTCCCTCAACATGCCTCTCTCAGCACCACCCAGGATGTGGCATTACGGGCAGAGGTGCCCACTTTCAAACTTATGTTAACAGATGTATTCAGAGTACAGGAAGTCATCCATTAATTAACAAGTACATTGATGTCTAAAAATACAAAGGGCCTCATTAATGAGAAGTGACGCATCACTGCGAGAAAGCAGCGATGCGTCACTTCTCAGTGCGCTCCCCTTGTGAAATGATGGATGCGTCATATTTACTGTATGATGTATCAAGTCGCAAGGAGTTACAGATATGTCAGAATTTCTGACGTATCTTTAGGCGCAAAAGTGACGCATTGCTGGAGTGTGTCACAAAAATTACGCAACTCCAGCAATGTGTTCGGAACAGGCGTAAGATATTGATGCATTTGTGTCCTAGAAGTGGTCCAGTGAAATCTCATAGATTTCACTGCGTCACTTTTACAAGGCTTACTTAGTGGGAACGCCCCCCCTTCATACATTATACCTGACGCAGGTATAATGTAGCGCAGGGGTTTACAGTTCAGGGGTTTACAAAGTGATGCATCAGCTTAGATGTGCCACTTTGTAAATAGGGCGCAACAGAGGGCATGTTTTACGCCGCCAATGCGTCACAAAAAGTGACGCAACAGCAGCACAAAACAGTCGCAAGGCCTCATAAATAAGGCCCAAACCATTTTTAGGTCAAGCCTGAGTCAGCGCGCATGCGCTGCTCTGCGAGACTGCTGTAGTGGAGTATAGAAAAGAAACCCCGCCTTCTCTTCAACAATATTTTTAATTGCTTGTGTCTTTGTCATTCGCAAATGCTGGCTTTCGATTCCTTAATTGGCTTGTTTGTCCCTCCTTAGTACGGACTTATCTTCATTTGTAAACTCCCATAGCTATCAGCCCTTTTACTTCGGTTGTTAAACTGTACATCTTTTTAAGTCTGTAAGCACTACTTTCTTCAATTAGTTTTTAGTACTGCAGGCATGACGCGCTTTCTTGCTTTCCTGCCGCTTGCTCACTGGGCTCACCCATGCCACAGTTGGCGAGGAGCCCTCGGTGTATCAAGCTTGGAATTGAGCAGCTGTCAGCAGGCACAGGATCCAGGTGCAGCGCTTTGGAAGGGGAGGCAGGGTAGGCTGGTGGTTGTGACATTCTGGACCATTCTCCAGTCATTGACAGTAACTATTCAGCACCCTGGGAGGTTTCATCAGACCCTCGATACACAGCAGAGAAACAGAGGCGGGCGGTCCCACATGTGTTCATGTGCTGAAGATCACAGGATTCACTCTTCTGAGGCGGGATTGAGTGCATACCAGGTCTGTTCATTCCGCGTTCAAACCCATGGCACATGCACCGTCCAGACTGTTAGTAATTCCTAGAGTTTCACCGCTTTGAAGAACTCTCAGTTTGTTGAAAGAGAAAGAACTGAAGCGCAGGGCGATAAAAGGACTTCCCAAGGATTTCCTAGTCGCACATTCAATGATGTAACCGCAGGATTGCGTCATTTCTTCTTCAGGCCTACGAGTCTGTGACCTCACACGGGTTTCCCTTCACATTCATCCCAGGCAATACTTGGACAAGTTATTGTCATGGTCATTAAGACCCAGAGATGTACAAAGGAGACGATGCAGATAAGGTGGGCGTTATGCTCAAACCAACATCCTTCTTCCTGGTGAGAACTGAGTCTAAATGTAGCACATCAGAATAGTTTTATTTTCCTAACACGTCCCATTCCCTTTAGGGAAAGGCCACGCATAATCAAATGTTCAGGTCCCTGCAGGCACAGCTGCTTGTTACCACTGCACACCTAAGCTGAGCTCAAGGTCTCTGTGCTCCCAGCCCTCAAAGTCAGAAAGTGTCTTAAGGCGCATCAGTCGCCTAGAGGAGCTATACCAGTGTATTTTTCAATCTATTCAGCAGTCCATTCAATCTCTACTGGTCTCTTAATTCATCTCAATCTATTGATTTGTCCATACATCCTTCCATTACTCCAAACCTCCATCCACCTGTGGTCACCCACAGAGGCTTCGTAAGATCACCCGCCTTTGACGCTCATATCTCCCATGTTCTACCAGGTGTGAAGTTTATATGGCGCGAAGGAAGGTTCACGTAGATCACTAATGGTGGCTACCCCTAGCCCTCAGAGCTTGCTGCCTTTTCACTATCTGTTCCCTGGCAATATTTCGCTCAGGGTGAAAGTTCCATTTCAATGGAGAGAAGTGGAGAGAGACAACCTTGCATTTCATTCTCTATGTGCAGCACTCCTTCCCGTGGGACATGAGCTGGGAAGCGGCACTGCGACCTTGTACAGCAGACGGTGGGAGTGAGTCTTAACAGACGATGACTCAGTCTGCTACTGTGCCCCATTGTTCGCAGGTGTCCAGGCCCGGTGATTTTCCACCAACTGAGGTGGGAGGGGTCATGTTTTTGGAGACTTTAACTATGTGATGATGGGGGTTGGAGGTCAGTCCCTCAGCAGGCGCGGCGAAGACTCGGCTGACAGGGCTCACTCTGCAGAGTCTTGAATAAAGCTTTTAACTTGTATTCTCTGGTTGTCCGATTCCTCCTTAGATTTGGGAAGGCGCGATGAGGAGGTCTGAGCGACCCAGGTGGTCTGCTAGAGGTCACCCCCTTCAGCTTCTGATTCCTTAATAGGCTTGTTAGTCCCTCCTTAGTAAGGCCTGGTCTTCATTTTTAACCTCCCATGGCTACTGGCCCTTTTACTTCGGTTGTTACAAGTCTGTAAGCACTACTTTCTCTAATGAGTTTTTAGTTCTGCAGACACGCCAGGCCCGATTCTCAGAATGAACTTAAGACTTAATCCTAAATTTACTACTATTTTGGTATTCACAGAATGCACTTACTACTTTTGGTATTCACAGAAATTAGGATTTTGTCTTAAGTCTATCTTAAGTCTGTCTTAAGTCTGTCTTAAGTTTGTCTTAAGACAAACTTAAGACAAAATCCTAACTTCTGTGAATACCAAAATAAGTAAGTTCATTCTGTGAATGCCAAAAGTAGTAGTAAGTTTAGGATTGAGTTTTAAGTTCATTCTGTGAATCAGGCCCTACATACTTTTCTGCTTTCCTGCCTCTTGTTAACTAAGCGCTCCCAGCTCCTCCTTGCAGATATAGGAGCCGGTAGCCCGTGTGACAATCTATCTATGATCCAAATACACATCCTGGGCTCTGATCGGCTGCCCCCTGCCAGCAGGCCGGTGCTTTGTGTATTAGAGCAGGGCACGACCCCTCCGCCCTCCTTCGCTTAGACAAACTATGTTGTGCATTACACAGCTCTGCTAAAGGCCCTACTAGTGCCTTGCAGCACAAGAAGAAAGCCTCACTATGCACCCAGCATTGCAGATGTTATGATCTGTGGCTCGCAGCAAGGCTCCAATTACATTCATTAAGGGTGGGTTCCCTTTTAACACTACCTCATTAGAAACCCTCTGACAGGACAGATGTGTGTGGTTTATTTTATTTTATTTATTTATTTTATTTTAAACGTTTTATATAGCGCTAGCTAGACCTGTAGGTATCAGAGTGCTTCACATACACACTGTGAAAAACGTAAGGGCCTTACATTACAGAGAAGGCTGACCGTAAGTAAGCAAACCACGGGTAAAGAATACAGCATGAACAATAAATAACTGTGCAACGGAGGGGGAGAGAATAAAAAGAAAGCAAGGTGATTAGCATAGTCGGTTCACCAACAATCATTGAATGGGAGTCAACTCGGAATATTGAGGTCTAGGTTGGTTGACGTTGTTCAGGAAAGTATTTTTTAAGGAGATGGAGTTTGAGGTCCCTTTTGAAACAGGAGAAGGAGGGGTTGCATCTGAGGGCTCCAGGGAGAGCGTTTCATATCCTGGGAGCGTTGCCAGAAAACGATCGGTATTGGGTGGTTTTCTTTTTCATTTTTGGTGGAATGAGAAGGAGTGAGTTGGAGCTTCTCAGTGTTCTGGCTTGACCTGCTTTTACCAGTTTGTTGTTCAGGTAGTTGGAGGCCGGATAGTGGAGGGATTTGTGTGTGATGCAGGCCAGCTTGTAAATACATTTCCTTTCCACGGGAAGCCATTTGAGGGAGTTGAGAGCAGGAGTGATGTGTACAAATCTTTTTACTCAAGATACAAGTCGAGCAGCCATGTTCAGCACTGCCCTTAGAGGGGCTAGGCGAGCTTTTGGAGTCCCTGTAAGGATGGCGTTCCCGTAGCCGATTTTTGAGAGAACCAGGGATTGAACTACTGTCTTGTGGTCATCCTGGGGAAGAAAAGTTTTCAATTTCTTGAGGTGTTTTAGAGAGAAAAGAGAACTCTTTGTAGAGTTTTTGATGTGGGCCTCCATTGATAGGTTCTTGTCAAGGGTGATGCCTAGAGACTTTACTGAGTCGGATAGGACGAGGGGGCAGTTTAGGGCAACCAGATTCTTGAGCCACTCTTGGATAGGATGATGATTGCTTTTAGGAGAGAATAGGATCAGTTCCGTTTTATCTGGGTTGAGCTTTAAGAGGTTAGCGTTGAACCAAGTTTGGATCTCCATTAGAGTGGTATTGAGGTGTTAGATGTCATCGAGAGACTCATCCGCGTAAAGGTGGAAACTCAATCCAGCTTTTTTCAATAAGATAGTGAGGGGCTCCATGAGGAGATTGAATAGGGACGGGGAGAGAATCGAGCCTTATGGTACCCCAAGTGTGAATTTTGTTGGCTTCAAGAGACAGGAGTTGATTTTAATTTGTTGCGAGCGATGTTGGAGGAAAGAGGTGAACCATTTTAGTACAGTACCATTTATGCCGGAGCGCTTCGACAAGTTCTCCAGAAGAGCTGGATGATTTACTGTGTCGAATGCCGCAGATAGGTCAATAAGGACGAGTAGGCAGGCATCACCATCATCTAAGGCAGTGTTTCCCAAACTGGGGTCCGTGACACATTCCCAGGGGGACCATAGACAGCAGTTTTAAAAGCACAGCAAAGTTTCTTGTATAATTAGCAGCTTTCTAGCAATAATAAAAGTGTCAAGATAATGCCAGTGATTAATGTACCTGCTGCAGAGAGATGAGAGTTTTGCTCAGTGGCAGCTTTGACTTAAGTAATGTAGCACAGAGGGTTAATATGCCTACTGCGAAGAACATGTAACATGCATTTTAAAAAGCAGTATTTTATGTGCATAGGTCCGTGGTTACTGCTTTTGGCACAGAGATTCTTTTGTTTCTGTGCACTTCATAAGTGACAATCGTAATCTAGCAGGGGGATCTATAAACTGTCATCAAAGAGCTGCTTGCAAACTGATTGTTACCAGTTAGTTACTTATGTTCTTTCCCAGTCCTTCATATCCTGATGCTGCTAAAAAGCCTCGTACTGCGAAATAAAACCAACAATTTAAATGTTAATCACAGCGGTGCAGCACCAACCTTCCCATTATTTTGTTTCCTTTTTTGCAAATTCCTTCAATATAAATTACTTAGGGCCAAATGTACGTGTTATATTCTTGTATTTACTGTCTCTTTAATTGCCATGCTGTGGTTGCATGCCAGTGCATGAGACATGTTTATTTCTGAGTTACTTCAGGAGGTTCTAGAGTGTGTTAGTTAAGATTAGAGACTGTTGGAATTCATTACAAGCTGAACCTTGGCTTTGATGGATGTAATTCGTGCTGCCATTAAAACCAAAGTATTTATTACCACTTTGACTGGGTCATTTCAACAATTTTGGCGACGAGGGAAACCACCACTTGCAGCACGGATTTTGTGGTGATCAGAACCCATTTTATTATTTTTTCCTTTTTTTTGGAAAATAATTTTGGTATGTACAACCATTATTTTATTCAAGCATTTTTATTATGCCAGCGACTGTTTCTTATGTATGTGCCTTAATAGCACCAGCGGCAGTATTTTCGTCTGATTTTATCATTAATTTGCTCTAATTCTGCAGTAATTTGGCCTGCCTCGTGAAAACGGATACAAAACGATTTTTTTTTTTGTTTTTTTTTTTGCTACGTATGCTTTGCTTGTCTTCCGCTTTATTAGCTGATTATATTTAAACTATTATAGCCTTCGCAAGACTTCTGGAGCATTTTTTTAGCACTCTACGATATTTGTTTTTATTCAAAAGAGAAGCTCGCGTCTTACTTGCTGTCTGGAACGCTTCGTGTCTCTCAATGACATCAGCGTTCTGCGCAAGCATTGTGTAGTAAAGAGATCCACACGTTGTAGAGTTCAAGACCTTTATTAGGTTCAATTCACCATAGGTGCTCCCTGCTTGACAGGATCATAACAAACCAACATTCCGCAGCTGCCTTCAAGTGACAGCTCGGGTCATACCAAAGGGAGATAAGCGGGAGGGGGGAAATAGGGTAAAGAGGAAGGAACCAAGTGACAAGTTACAACACATCATCCTCCCTAGGGAAACAAAAGGGGATAAGGCAGGGGACTGCTGTAAGGGGAGCGGAGTGGAGAAAAGAGAGAGAGAGAGAGAGAGAGAGAGAGAGAGAGAGAGAGAACGAAAGAAAGAAAGAAAGAAAAAGACCGAAGCATGGAGAGAGAAGATAACTGCAACAACATAACATGCGAGAAAACGGGTCCTACAAGTAAGACCTCAGCCCCTGCAAGAACCTAGGACCTCGGGGGGAAAGAACCCAAGGCCTCTAACAAAACTTTGGTGGAGAGCCACATTAAACCAGAAAACAGTCTGTGTGAGGACGGGGTGGAGAAATCCAGGGACGGGGTAGATACCTGCGCCTCTATCTACTCTTCCCCTCCCTATACCATAAACCGTGGGATGGCTTTGAATCCCCTTAGTCTCCCGGTTAAGTGAGAGAGAAGGATAAAACTTGAAATGGACACCCCAAATTCCCATCGACCCCGAGCCCCTGAAATACTAACAAGTGACTGTAGAAAGTAATGCTACTAATAGTATGAGTGTCTGTCCACAAGGAAATAATGTAGACACTGGTAGGAAATAACTACCCCATCGTCATGTCCCAGGGGGCCAACAATTCAGGCTAATAGAACTCTGTTAAAATTTCACATGTAGTACTGTAAACAAGGGTTATTAGTTCTGTTATGGCAACCCAAAGTCAAAGTTAATAACAATCCTCAGTTCCAAAATTTCCCAGGAGGTATTACAGTTAAAGAGAGTTATCCGTTCTGTGATGGCCAACCAAAAGTCCTGGCCTTAATCCAGCGTGGAAAAACAGATTTCCCTGACGGATGCTGCAGAGTAAATGATAACTGGAACTGCTGCTTTTCTGCTAAGCCAGACAGCCACCAGTCTGTTCCTAAGTTTACCTCGAGGAGGAGCGTTGCACCAAATGGTGTGCCTCTTTACCCTCCTTCGCTGTCTCCTCTGAACTTTCCAAACACCTGTGAATTCTTTACAATTTTGCTCCAGGATACTCTCCAACGTATCTTCACCTCCATGCAGGTGAGAGATCCCAACTTTAAGATCTTCTCCTTGGGTAGTTTCCTGGACCAGACCGCACTACGTCTGCGCCTTGTAACCACACAGACCTCATACACCTTATCATAATAGTTGTCTGGTCTAGACCATCCTCCCCCTTCAGATCTCCTGAACCTCTGGTAATGGGTTCACACCAGGTAACTTCATGCCACTCTCTCCCAAAATGGTATCGAATTGGCTTACTCTTTTCCTCCTTTAGTCTTTTAGTTGGAGTAACCTTACATTTTCCTTCACTAACAAGCTCATTTTCATTTTTTCTAACTTCAGCACTTTCTTCCTTCCCAGATTCCATGCTTATATTTTTCCTCCCTTCAAGTCCTTTATATATACCATGTTTTTCTTTGCGTTTGTCCATAACTGTTTTTTTTTCATTCCACTCTCTCCAAGCAGTTCCTTTCCATGCCACCTCACCTTTATATGGTGGTTTCCTCTCTTTTAACTGCTCGCACCAGGCTATTTGTGTACTGTTGATTTTCACCAGATCACTCCAGAGTTCATTGCTTTCTAGATATATCATCAATCTCAATATCTTTTGTTCGACCTCTCTCAGATGGGAGGGTTCATTTTTAGTGTTATAAATCTTTTTCTTTGTACTTCTTTTCCTGTATCTCACTTCCCAGTCCTTGCCCCCTTTAATGTTATGGTCAACATCTATGTATATTTCAAGGTATTTGTTGGTCTCTTTGCATTCAAATCCAAAAGCATCAGTTAACATACTTTTCCACAAAATTGTGCTCACCGTTGAATAATGCGACACAGAATCTGCGACAATACTAATTTCGCTTCCTCCAAATTTGATAGTACGTACCGGGTTACTTATACTCGTGTTCATTTCCACTTTGTCATCCTTGTCAACCCTGATAACTCCATAACTTTGTACATCACGAGACATCATTTGCATATAATGATCCCTACTAATAAGATCTTAGCCTACGCTGATGACCTGGCGGTTATCACAACAAACCCGCAGCTGGCACTCCCGGAATTGGTACAGATGGCTAAAGTTTTCGGTCAAGGCTCTGGATACCTTTTAAATGAATCCAAAACACAGATAATCTGTTCCAGGAATATACCAAGACCCGACTTAAGGTATGTCGATTCTGCCATATATTTAGGGGTAAAGATTAATGCTTCAGTGGGTAAGATAGTGGAGGAAAATTATCCCCCCCTTATTAAATCCATAGAGATAGATCTAAAAAGGATGGACGTTCTTCATCTCTCTCTGGTGGGGAGGGTAAACGTATTAAAAATTGCGATGTTTCCTAGGGTGTTGTATTTATTTAGAGCCATTCCCCTATATATTGAGGAGAAAATTTTGAAGAAATTAGAGTCTACCTTTATTAGGTTTATATGGCAGTACGGTAAGGTTAGACGATCAACGACCCTCATGTCCCTCCCATTGGAAAGGGGTGGGATGGCACTCCCGAACTTGAGATTGTACCACTGGGCCTGTCTCCTGATCCAGATGTCAATTCTGTTTCAACGCGACACTGGCGCGATTATCGCAGATAACCAGGGTCCCCCTCCAATCTTTAAATTACTGATGGGGGAGAAAGCAACAGGCCTATTGTTGACGGAATTGGAATATAGGTTTTATAGGAAGGCACGATTTAAGACTTTACTGGGGGCATGGCAAGCAATGTTCCCTCTAATTTTTTTTCTCTGTGTGCGGCAGTGTAGGGTCTCTGTGCGCTGCAGCCATGGCTATGTGCGCCAGGAACCAGACTGTGCGTGTGTACAGCGCCAAATATCCCTCCAAACTTTTGCTGAAAAATCTGAAAAGATGGTGCATTTCCACACATACCGTGCCACGTTAAACTATACTATGTTGTGTGGTTAGGTTTGCCGTAATTTTTAGCTGACAAAATAGCAAATACAAGTTCAAAGCACTTAAAAAGTCCCGGCAGGCCTTCATCGGCGGCGCACGGACCTTGCCTTGTCGTTTCTAGGCAAAGTGGAGATGCATGGGCTCTAAGAAGGAGTGAAAAAAAACAACACAGCCTCATTAACAAGTAAATGCAAGACCTGTGAAGTACTCAGGTGAGGCAGTGTGCGCGCCCGGGAAGCTGTCTCAGCCTGGGCTGCCACAAATGAATGGGTAAATGTGGGGGAGGCTGGGGCTTAAGCCCTTTGAGCCCAATGGGCGTTGCACACCTGGATGTAAGCACATTCAGAATTTGGACAATTGCGCCTAGAGACAGAGACAGCTTGGGACAGATACAGGCAGATAGGGAAAGAGACAGAGACAGAAAGGGACAGAGACAGATAGGGACAGAGAGAGACAGAGACAGAGAGGTAGAGAGAGAGAGGAAGGTAGAGGTAGGGAGGTAGAGGGAGGGAGGGAGGGTTGGAAGTGGAGGGAGGGAGAAGGGGGTAGAGGGAGGTAAGGGAGGTAGAGAGAGAGGGAGGGAGAGGGAGAAGGGGTAGATGGAGAGAGAGGTAGAGGGAGGTAGAGAGAGGGAGAGGTAGAGGGAGGTAGAGGGATTTAGAGAGGGAGGTTGAGGGACAGGGACGGAGAGGGAGAGAGAGAGGGAGAGGGAGGGACAGAGAGGTATGGGGGGTAGAGGGAGAGAGGGACAGAGGTAGATGGAGATGGAGAGGGAGGGACAGTGAGGGAGAGGGAGGGACGGACAGAGGGAGAGGGAGGTAATAGGAGGTAGAGAGGGAGAGAGAGGGACAGAGAGGGAGAGGGAGGGAAAGGGAGGTGGAGGGAAAGGGAGGTAGAGGGAGAGGGAGGTAGAGAGAGAGGGAGCTATAGAGAAAGGGAGCTGTAGAGAGAGGGAGTTATAGAGAGAGTGGGAGCTAGAGGAAGAGGGAGCTAGACGGAGAGGGAGAGGTAGGGGAAGGTAGAAGTAGAGGGAGGTAGAGGAGGGAAAGGGAGAGGGAGGGAGAGGGAGGGACAGAGAAGTAGAGGGAGGGAGAGGGAGAGGGAGGGACAGAGAGGTAGAGGGAGGGAAAGAGAGAGGTAGGTAGAGGGAGGGAAAGAGAGAGGTAGGTAGAGAGAGAGGGAGGGAGAGGGAGGGACAGAGCTGGAGAGGTAGGTAGAGACAGAGAGGGAGGTAGAGGGAGAGAGAGGGAAAGGGAGAGGGAGGGACAGCACTGGAAAGGTAGGTAGAGACAGAGAGGGAGGGAGAGGGAGGGAGGGGCAGAGAGGTAGAGGGAGGGAAAGGGAGAAGGAGGTAGAGTGAGGGACAGAGAGGGAGAGGTAGGTAGAGACAGAGGGAGGTAGAGGGAGAGAGCGGTAGAGGGAGGGAGAGGGAGGTAGAGGGAGGGACAGAGTGGGAAAGGGAGGGAGAGGGAGGGAGGGAGAAGGAGATCGAGGTAGGGAGAGGTAGAGTATTTGCTACTTCTGTGGACATTGTGGACAATGTGCAGCCTTTAATTTTAAACTTTTGTGTGTTCTAGGAGCGGAGTTGAATGTTTTCAGATATGTTTTTGTCCTACCCTAACAAGGGTGTAAACGTTGATTTATGTGTTTCATTGGTAGTAAGGTCAAAATGTCCGGTCTTAATTTCGGAGGTCGGTTGTAGGGTAGAACATTAGCGTCAAACAGCCCGGGCATTGTTCATAATAAAATCAGTGTTGAGGCAATGCTATCGTTTTTTTAAGAGAGCAATGAGGCTTTGTTGCTTAGTAGTATAGAGTATAGCCCTCATATGCTAGAGTCTGCATCAGGGCCTTCGGATACTTTTAGGTCGACAATATACTTCCTAAATTACATTTCACATCACTACATACCACTTCATAACACACCATACCACTCAACTCAGCGCCACTTCATAACAATACACTCAACTCCACTTTAGAAGGCTTCACTCCACGCCACTTTACACCAGTAATTTTTAGCCATACTGAATAGCAGCCACACTGCTGTACAACATGGCTAAGACATATTGGCAAAGCTGTAGGCGAGATCTATTGGCTATGCCAGTGCTTGGTGTTTATACTTAAGCATACATTATTGGATCTCCTTCATATTTTGTCACTTTTGATGTCAATACCAGCTGGGTAACAGGAGTTTTGAATGCACCACTGCACGAATGGACCATCTGACTGACAGTTGCCCTTAAACTGAACAGGAACATGGTTATGATTAAAATATTAGTGCAGCAATATCTACTGGGGGCGGGGGGGGGGGGGCATACTCAAACTGCTACTTCTGTGGACATTGTGGACAGTGTCTAAGTTATTGTTGCGTTCTTGATAGACTGTCTCTCAGAATATCTTGCCACTTTCTTTTTTACATAAATGTCTAGCAGCGTTTTAAATACACGTTCTTCCAAAGCCATTGCAGTGTTTTTAAATAAAGTTGCGTGCACTTGCCTCTCCACTTCTTTCTTTCCCCTATCTTCGTCGCTCCTTCATCTCTTTCTCCTTTCATTCTACTTGTTCACCCATCACAGACCTCATCTCGCTCCTCTCATACTTATTCTCTGTCACCTATTTCTGAATGAAGAGGTCAGAGCAGGGCAGAGGCCCGGCCAGGCCGCTCGTGCACACTGCGCTATTTAAATATAAGGAGAGAGAGGCTCGGGGCCCAGGCGGGCACCACTTAATTTATTAAGATCCTTAATTCTCCTTGGTGAAGTGAGGGGGCCCCTGGAGCGTGTTCCCCCCCCCCCCCAACACGAGGGCTGCGAGGGTCTGTGTTAGGCCCCTGGTCCACTGTCTGTTTCGGGAGCAGAGAGCAGGGAATCCGTGTGTGTCAGGAAATGGCAGGCTGAATGTGATTGGTTCAGGATTTCGACTATGCAGATTTTTAAAGTAGTTAGTTACCCAGGATCTACTAAGAATGCTTTATTGCGAAGAATGCGTCTGCCTGTGCATCTTTAGATTGTTATTCTGTGGTGTTACATAAAGTTATACGTTTTTTTTAGAGTTGGTGATTCCGAACCTTTTCTTGCTGTATGTAAGAATGGTTTTATTATCAAACATCATTTCAGTAGTTTGAAAATGATATAATGAGTTTCAAAGTAGTCAGTCTTCGTGCCGCGTGTGTAACACTCTGCATTACATTCCTTACGGTGCACAGTAGATGGCGTGCATTGTCACCAGGACAGATTAATAATACAAAGCCCGCCACGAGGAAATGGCAGTTTCTTGCGCCGATCGCATTTTGATTACAGCAGGCGCGGGAGTGCGCGCTACATACAGTAGACTGCGCGCTTAGGGTAACCTCTGTGGGCGCGCGCTCACGCGCGCAGCTTATTGGGAACAGTGATGGCAAGTATGGAAATCAATCTTAAAATTCTTTCATGGACCTAAAATTAATCCTTCGCTTCTTTTGGAAAATTCGAGTCTGTTTCCTGAGTTAAAAAATGATGGGAATCTACAAATTTGGAAGGGGTTAGGGGTGAAGACTATTGGAGACCTAATAGTAGGAGACAAGATAGGTGGGTTTGAGGATATGCAAAGAAGATATGGACTACCTGAAAATCAGTGGCTTATACATGGCCAAATCTCGGGTATCATACAGGCCTGTAGGCCTAAACTTAAACCCCTGGTAGACTTCCCTGTGGTTGAGGGCATTGGAAGAGGATGTAGGAAGATAAAAGAGGTCTATAATATGCTGGCATCCAGATTACAGGATGATGTAGGAAAAGTAGAAAGCGACTGGGCAATTAAACTGGGAAACCCGGACGTAGATTTGGACCTAGCATTATCGTTAAATAAAAAGATCTTTCGGGCGTCCAACCTACGGGCACAGCATTTTAAAACAGTTTTTAATCTGTATTATACACCGGCCAAACTATTTGCTTGGGGTGTTAGGAATGATGATTGCTGCCCAAGATGCAATAAGGGGCAAGCAGACTTATTACATATGTTTTTTACTTGTGTGCGATTGGCCCCTGTCCTGGATGGAATAACAACATTTTGGGAGGGGCTGCTAGGTCATAAGATCGACCTATCCCCAACACTGATGTTATTTGGCTCAGATTCAAAACTGGTTTTAACAGAGGATGAGGCTGCTTTGATTTTTATGTCGGTCGCTGTGCTTAGAATCTTAATCTCGGCCGGATGGAAGGATGTTACAGCCCCCTCTTTTCAAATGTGGGTGTCCAGATTTTTGGGTATTTATAATATTGAGTCTTGTCTCTATGAATTTAAAGGTGTTCAAAAACGAGACATGGGAAGACGATTATGGGCCCCGGTTAAGAAATGGCTGGAGGACAGAATAAGAACTTGAAAAGCATTGTATGGTTATATTGTTATATTTATTGATAGATCTTCTTTATTTTTATTTTTTTTTTATTTATTTTTTTCCCCCACGACAAATAACGTGTTTTTGGATGCTTTATTCGAGTGATCATGTAATTGTACCAGATGTTATCATACCTTGCTTGTGGTTATTTATGTACTTTTTCATTGCACCATGAACTCCAATAAAATATATATAAAAAAAAAAAAAAGATCCCTACTATCTTCCATAACTTCTTCACCGACGTTCCTTTCAACTCCCTCTTGGTCCTTCTTTTCAATGTTAATGTAGACCTCTTCTCCTCCTGCTCCTAATCTATTCAACAATATTTCCACCTTATCATTGGGTATTAATGGTTGTTCCTCATTTACTATAATAGCTACCCAATTATGAAAATATTCCTTCCACTTTTCCTTTGTATTAGTAGTAATAGCATCTCGTCCAAAGAATGGCTCCAGTGGAGATAGATTATACCTTTTGTTTATTTCCATGTTAATTTCGCTGTAAAATCAGATGAATAGAACACAACTAGTAAGTTTCTCTGGCTACTATATTACTAGCGATACGCGTAAAAGTAGAAAAGTGTAGGTAAGCTAAATTCTCTTAATTCCACCCAGCGCGATGGCGTGTTTGCTCCGGAGCACAGTTGTCAATTACCTTTAGTAGTTCCAAAAAATAAAAATTTTACTTACAAAGATAGAACACGATATATTGCTAGTGCCTACAACAGCTTTTGTTTTAATGTATATATTTTCTTTTTTCAACTCCCTGTATTATTCCGTTTTTCTTTGAAGTCTTTTTACGAAAATACTAGTTTCCATAAATTCCTACTTTTCATTGACCTTGTAATTACTGATCAATTTACTCAATACTGTATAGCCTTATAGTCTTGATATACTCAGCTGGTGCAATTTGGGATTATATTCCCTTCAGGACATAACACGCGCTATTAATTAGCAAACCCCAAGGGTGACTTACTCACTCAAAATGGCCGTTAGGCGCAATTGCGCTATGACGTTTGATCTTGACTGAACGCTGGAGATCAGAGGGAAAACTCAATTGACACTCTTGAGATGTTACTTTACACCGTTCCTTCCCTTACTTTAGAAAATTACACCTAAAGTCTCTTTTTTGTTGCTCGACTTCCTCCCGTTATTTTTTGAAGCCTCTATTATTTTCTTATTACGCACCTTCTCACTCTTGTTCAGTTGAAATCTCAAGGGAAAAAAACATCTGATATGACTCCAATTATGCACAGCTTTTAAAGCAATTCTTTCATGCGTCTTGCCCTCACGCTGCGTGTTAAAGTGTAGGCTGCGCTAAGTCTCTTTACCAGCACACGCTCTACTACGCAACTGGTTGATTCTATACTTCTTTCAAATCAGCCTTTGTAATCTTTTAGTTTTCCATGGGGTGACTCCCCCACGCGCTCAGCCATGCCTCACAAAAATTCAATATGTAGTTTCGGAGAATAAACCGCTCCCTGCCTCGCTCACTTCACCTCCTCCCAGCCTCAATGACTCACCAATAAGCCTTTCGTAGATACTAGTGTGCGAAATCTCCAGGTCTTCATATTCCCTTCGGTCGATACTCTCAGATGCTGCTTTACTGCCACGGTGTAGTTAAATTCCTACTCATAGCACTGAGGAGAGTACACTTCTTTCATTACAGCATTTTACAAAAACGAGGGAAACAGCCTTTGAACTGAGCTTCACTTTCCCTTATCGCTGTAATTGTCATGCGCTGAAGTGTTCTTTCTAGAGATTTTCACTCGCTTAAATGCTTCAAATGGCCACAAGGTGGCAGTGCCTTCCCAGATAGGTATGAGGTTTACACTGTAGATTTGAGGGAAATTTCGTAAAAATGTGACAGAACTTTGGCTGCAATAACGGAAACTGAGGAGGGTTAAATTTCGAGCGTGAATTGCGCAGATCCACCTCAATATCACTTGCGGGAACAGAGGGCACTTGGTACATATGCCACACTCCTATTTCAACTCAGTCACCAAGGCTCCATTATAAAGTTCACAACTCGGCATCCACGATTCCAAAACCGTTCACCGCTCCACTCAGCTCTCCTCACTAAGCTGAAACTGCTCACCTCGCGAACTTTCACCATATACTTGAGTATTGCTCCTCTCACCATTTCATTTTCACTCGGACTTTCGCCTCTTCCCAGCGCTCGTTTTTTCAATTCAGTCACCAATGCTCATATTTTCAACTTCATAACGCGGTGACAACGAGCTCTCCTCATGAGCTTAACCTTCTCAAATCACGAACATCAGCCTCTTCAAAGCTCAAGAACTCGGGTCTTACACCTCTTTCCATTCACAAATCCAAGAGCGCCCGAAGTAAATCATCAAATAATTTCTTTGTCCTTGTTCAAGCTCAAAAATTCCAGGGGAGAGCACCCCGCTGACCCTGGCTCAGCTCCGTTTCCCTCGTCGCCAAAATGTAGTAAAGAGATCCACACGTTGTAGAGTTCAAGACCTTTATTAGGTTCAATTCACCATAGGTGCTCCCTGCTTGACAGAATCATAACAAACCAACATTCCACAGCTGCCTTCAAGTGACAGCTCGGGTCATACCAAAGGGAGAGAAGCGGGAGGGGGGAAATAGGGTAGAGAGGAAGGAACCAAGTGACAAGTTACAACACATTGCGCATGCGTATCGACGCTCATCACGCACGACGTTATACGTCTAGCAACCATTTTGTTATACTCCGTTTCCATAGTTACCAGAATTCACGGAGACGAAGGCATTTATTCCTATTTACCTACATGCGATAAATTAACCAGTTTTAAGCGGAAACAAGCAAAAGTAAGGATTTTTACTTTCTAATTTTCAACATTTACTGCATTTTCTTTTATAAATTCATTATTTTATCCAAGGAATATATCGCAAAGAATACATCGTTTTGCTGCATTTGTTTTCCATACAAAAATGTTAAGGTCATTTATCTTATTTACTCACCATTTGTAATAACAGTATGCAATTCGATTCCCCCACCAAATTCTTACAAGTGAAAGGTGATCCACCTATGCCATGGACAAGGTGGAAAGAAGAATTTGTGAATTTCATGAGAGCTATTGATGGTGAGAGGATGGGTGCGGAAAGAAAGAAAAGTATTCTTCTCCATTGTCTTGGTTCAGAAGGACAAGAAATTTTTAGATCCTTACCTCAAATTACCTCTAGCAATGAAGCAGGTGGAGATAATTTAAATCCAGATACTGAAGCTTTAGCAAGACTTGAAAAAAGATTTAAACCTAAAGTAAGCATTGCACTTAAACGTTTTAAATTTTATACCAGAAAGCAAAAGGAAGACGAATCTTTTGACGATTTTTTGACTTCCCTAAGATCCTTGAGTTTACACTGTAATTTTGGTACAATTACGGATGAAATGATACGAGATCAGATCAATGTTCATATTAAATACAAAAAAACTCAAGATAAACTCTGGGTCATGGGCGATCCTAATTTAGCTGAAACCATAGCTATAGCTAAGGCACAGGAACAATCTGACGTTTGGATGAACACTGTAAAAAGCAATACTGAGAAGAAACATGTAGATGAGGAAGTCTGCGTAGTAAAACATAAACAAGGAATTAAACAAGAGTCATCTTTTAATAGGACAAAACAATTTCCCTCTTAAAGAAAAAAAGACTCTTTCAACCAAAATTTTCAAGGGATATGTTTTAGATGTGGTAACAAATTTCACATTGCTTCCTTTCCAGGTTGTCCAGCTTTAAAAAGGGAATGTAATTTTTGCAAAAGAATTGGACATTTCAGCAAAATGTGCAGAGATAGACGCCCTCAACTACAAAATAAAGATGCTGTGTCTATTATTTCTGAAGAAAGAGTAAGCAACTGTAAGGGTAGTGAATCTTTTGGTGAATTTAGCAATGAGTCTGGTTTTGTAGTCTCAATTATTGATGTTCAATCAAATTTGCAACGTAATTCACCAAAATGTATCTTTACTATTTGTGAAATTGATGTATATCTCATGGTCGATTCAGGTTCTCCATGGACCATAATTACTCAAGAATATTTTGAAAATACGTTTGCTCATTCAAAAAAGTTAGGAGATATTTGTGAATCTGATGTCTCTGCTGCTAATTTTTCTGGTACTAAGATTGAAATGATTGGATTTTTCAAAGTTGAAATTCAATTTAAAAACAGAAAAGCTGATATTAAGTTGTACGTTTCAGTTAAAGGCATTAATGTGTTGGGGTGGTTTGACCAATGAAAGTTGGGTATTTTACTGAACCCCAGAGCGAAAGAACCAGTGTCTCTGTGTGATGATAGCCTTATGAATACCATCTCTGTGGTTGAACTATCTGATGACCCCATTTTAAATGACAAAGGAAGTAACCTGATCAAACATTTTGATACTGTTTTCTGTGAAAAACTAGGGAAACTCAAGAATTTTTCACACAGTATTATCTTAAAAAAGGATCACACTCCTGTTATTCAAAAACTTAGAGGAGTTCCTATTAATATAAGAGAAGAACTAAAGACCATGTTAGATGATTTGTTGAAGGAGGGAATTATTAAACCCATAGAATCATCAGAGTGGGTTTCTCCCATAGTTTTAGTAAGAAAACCGGACCAAAAATTAAGATTGTGTGTTGACCTGAGAGCGCTAAATTCAAACATAGTTATTGATTGCCATCCGTTGCCAAATATAAATGAATTAGTGTCATTATTTGACAGAGCAAAAAAAAATTCTACATTAGACTTAAGATCGGCCTACCACCTGATCGAATTAACTGAAGAGTCTAGAAAACTTACGGCATTTATAACACCTCAGAGCCTTTTTCAATATGTACGTATGCCTTTCGGACTTGCGTCCGCTGCATCCGTTTTTCAGAGAGTTATGTTTCATATATTCAGGGATGTAGATACATATGTAAAATGTTTTCAGGACGATACATTGGTGTTCTCAAAAAATATTAGTGAACATGAACACCATTTGCAAGAAGTATGCAGGAGACTGCAGGTTAATGGTCTAACAGTGAAAGCACGTAAGTGTAAACTTTTTAAGGAGTCAGTGGAATATTTGGGACATACCTTATCAGGAAAAGGGGTATTTCCGAAAAAATCCAATGTGGAAGCTATCACCAAAGCTCCAATTCCAGAAAACAAGGATCAATTGTTATCCTTTTCTGGTATGTGCGAATAATACAGCTAATTTGTAGAAAACTTTGCTAATAAGATGGAACCTTCGAGAAGATTGTTGAGACAGGGTGTTGAATTTTGTTGGTCTGACATTCAACAACAGGCATTTAATGAAGTTAAAAGAGACATTGTCAAGGCGCCTAATTTAAAACCCTTTAGGATTAACAAAGAATGTATCATTACAGTTGATGCCAGCCTGTATGGTTTGGGCGGAGTGTTGTCGCAAAGGGAAGGCTGTGAGGAATGGAATGTAGCATTTGCGTCAAGAACATTGAATGAGTGTGAACGTAAGTATTCTGTGATAGAAAAGGAATTATTGGCGTGTGTTTGGGCCATTGAACATTTTAGACTTAATGTTTGGGGATCCAATTTTACGCTAAGAACGGATCACAAACCTTTGGTCAATATTTTATCTGTGGGAGGTGGATGGAATTCGACAGCCAGAATCGCGAGACTAACTTTCAGGTTGCAAGAATATAATTTTGTCACGATTTATGTACCTGGGAAAAAGAACGTTACGACAGATTGTTTGTCACGTTTGCCATGCAAGGTGGAGGATGTCAGTGTGGTTAAGGAATGCGATTTTGTTTTAGCCATTCAGGATGTGTTACAAGGGAAATTTAAGAGGGTCTCTGAAGCTGATTGGCAAGAATGCGTTAGAAAAGATTCAAGGTGGGAAGATTTAGTGAATTTTATTCAGAATGGTTGGCCAAATAAAAATATTGTCAGGTCGGAATTGATGCCATTTTACAATGTCTTGGAGGAATTGGAATTGGATTGTGGTTTCATTTTCAAGTCTGACAAGTGTATACCGCCAGAGGGCATGCAGGACACCATTTTACAAATTGCACACGATACACATCCTGGTATTTCGTCCATGAAATGTTTGGTTCGATCTGTGTTTTGGTGGCCAGGCATTGACAGATTTGTTGAAAGGACGGTTGGGGAGTGTCAAGAGTGTGTGTGTAAAGAAAGAATGCTAAAAGTGTATACTCAGCCACTTAAGATTGCTAAATGGCCTTCAGAGCCGTGGCAAAAAATTGCTTTTGATATATCTGGTCCTTGTAATATTCTTCCAGAGTCTTCACATTATGCCTTAGTGATAGTGGACTATCAATCCAAGTGGCCTGAGGTGAAGTTTGTCCCTAAAGCCACCACTGAAGCTGTCATTAATTTCTTCAAGGAAGTGTTTACTAGGGAGGGTTGTCCTTCTGTTATGGTTTCGGACAATGGTGTTCAATTGACTTCTAGTGAAATGGCCGATTTCCTTAAAAATTGTAACATTGATCACAGGTTAACTTCATTATACGAACCGCATGAGAATGGTCAAGTTGAGAGGTTTAATCGAGTTTTGAAGAATTTTGTGGTGGAGTCAGTCAAATCTGGAGCATATTGGGTAAGTGCTTTGAGGGAGCGACTATGGACTTATCGCATTACACCCCACACTATCACTGAGGTGAGTCCTTTTAAATTGTTTAAAGGTCGCAATCCGGCATCAAGGATGTGACCATGGTGGTTAAAGGAGAAATGTAATCAGTTTTTGGTGAACAAAGTTAATATGGATGATGTTGCCAGACGTGTGGAAAATAAGCAATTTAAGACTAAGGTGTGGTATGACAGAAAATGGAATACAAAATCTCAAGAATTTCAGGTGGGAGAGTGGGTGAGAATTCTTAGACCGGGTTTGTTATCCAAGGGGTCTAATAAATTTAGTGATCCCATTCAGATTAGGAAAGTTTTCTCCAATAGCGTCATGACACAAGATGGAAAAATTTGGAATGTTAAGAAATTAGCAAAATGTCCTATCATGGGTGATAAGAGAAATCTATCTGTTAAGCAAAATGTGTTGTTTGATAATGATTCTATTGCTCATAGAGTGAAAGATACCAAACGTGTTATCAATATGCCTAAGAGATATGTCAATTGACTTTTGTTAAAGACTTTATCCTCATGTATAAAAGATATGTTATTTTGCTGTATTTTTAAGTTTTCTTTTCTTGTGTTTATCTCATTTTTGTAATAAGGGAGATGTGTTATATTCTTGTATTTACTGTTGCTTTAATTGTCATGCTGTGGTCGCATGCCAGTGCATGAGACATGTTTATTTCTGAGTTACTTCAGGAGGTTCTAGAGTGTGTTACTTAAGATTAGGGACTGTTGGAATTCATTACAAGCTGAACCTTGACTTTGATGGATGTTATTCGTGCTGTCATTAAAACCAAAGTATTTCTTACCACTTTGACTGGATCATTTCAACAGTACGACCCGTTTTTATATGCGTAACCGGGTTTGCAAACCCGTTTGCGCATGCGAAAACCTATTGGGCCATGTACATAGCCTATTTCGCGAGTCTCCATTTTTTTGCGACTCGCTAAATAGGTCTTGCAACTTGCTATTTGGAAGGAGCATTCCTTTCCAAATAGCGAGTCTCAAACCATGTACAAATGTTTGGCGACCGCAATTGCGGTCGCAAAACACTCGCAATTCCCAGCTACTTCAAGTAGATGGTAATGCATTCGCAAATGGTAAGGGGTCCCCAGAGGACCCCTTCCCCTTTGCAAATGCATGCAAAATTATTTTTCAAGGGCAGGCAGTGGTTCCAGGACCACTGCCTGCCCTTAAAAAATGAAAGAAAGATGTTTCATTTTCTTTTTTTTTGTTAATGTATGGAAAACGGGCTGCATTTTTTAAAAATAAACTGCTTTATTTAAAAGCAGTCCCAGACATGGTGGTCTGCTGAGCTCAGTAGGCCACTATCCCTGGGAGGGCTGGCATTCCCAATGGGCTCGCATAATTGCGAGAGGCTTATTAATATTAATGAGCCTCGCAATTTGCGACCCCATTGGGAATCCCAAACAGTGTTCAACACACTGTTGTACACTTCAGTTAGCGACTCATAATTTACTACTCACAATGTGTCGCCAATTGCGAGGCGCTAAATGAAATAGTTGTACATCTGGCCCCAAAATCCTTAGAAATGTGAAAATTTGTTTTGTGTGCACACATGTCTTTTTCGAATTACTGTTTTAATATTTGAAATTTAAGTCATGCAAATTGCTTGGGGGTCCCCGGCTTCCGGTGGTGACTCAATGGGGGTCCTCAGGAGTCAAATGTTTGGGAACCACTGATCTAAGGCCTTGCGAATGTCGTCCGAGATTGCACATAAACAATTTTCCCCTGCACGCTGACACCTGTGCACTATTATGCAAGGGTGCCTGCATTGGTACTGCACTGCTAAGTATAGCGCCAGCGCAGGGGGAAACTCAAGGCTGCACCATATCCTTGTAAATATGGTGCAGCCTTGCTTTTCTGTAGTGGCAAAGTGAGGAATTAAGTCATCATGGCTAACACCTCACTCCGCCACTTCCTTGTACATATGCCCCAGTGTTTAACTTCTAGGAGCTAGTTGTGAGAGGCGCTGGAAGGATTTGCCCCACTGGGCAATCCAGCTTCCTACAGTGTGCATGTGTGAGTACCCATCTGTCTTATGAGTATATGTGTGTGTGTGTGTATGTGTGTGTGTGTGTGTGTGTGTCTTTCTCTCATTGTACATCTCTGTGCCCGTGTGTGTGAATGTCTGTTTTCCGATATTTCAATATGTGTGCATCTATATCAGTGTGTCTTTCTTTTATTGTGTTTGTGTGTGTGCCCATCCTTCCAGGTGTGGGTGTGTTTTTCTATCTGTGTGCCTACCTCTCATTGAATGCCTCTGTGTCCGCCTGTAAGTGGGTGTCTAACTGTATGCCATCTGTCAGTGTGTGTCTATCTAACATGGTGTATCTGTGTGCCCATTTGTGAGTGTATGTATGTCTATAGTTGTGTGTCTCTGTCACTTTATGCCTGTTTCGATCCATGTATTGGTGTGTATCTCTCTGTGTGCACCTGTGTGTGCACGTCTGTTTCCCATACCACAAAACCGACTCACTCTAAGGGCTCCATTCTTGAAATTGTTATCTCCAAAATAGATATGCTCACAGTTGTTAATCCTATACCAGTAGAGTGGTCTGACCACTTCCTCTTCCCCTTCTCTCTGCACCTATCTCATTCTGTTACTCTTGGCCAACCTAAAAGAACTACTACCTTGTTCCGCAATACCAAAAGCATCGACCATGACATATTGTGCAACACAGCTATGAGCTCACTTCCGATCTTAGACCCCTACTCTGATGTCAACGACCAGACCACCCAAAGTCTCAACAGTCTATCAGCTATAATTGATAATGTTGCTACACTGTAAAGAAAAAAGAAAAGACCCACTCCTTCTGCTCCGTGGTTCAATAAATCTCTCTACGAACAAAGAAAGCACTTGAGGAACCTTTAGAACCTATGGAGACATTCTCATTCCATTATTAGAACCAAAAAGCATCCACCCCAGAATGGATGTATAATTGTGTTCACCCAGGTCAAGTGTATTTCCTACAGTGGTGAGAATCACACAGCTTTGTTAAAATACCCCTCACACGCCAAAAGGGCCCTTGGTGTCATTCTTCATCATAGGGGTCTTCCTGCCCCGCTGCGGGAAGGGTGTGCTACAACCTGCAACTATGCAGGAGCACTGATTATTTTTTAAACAAAACTACGTGTAGTGTAGGAATGAGAGTGGAAGAGTCAAGAGTGAGTGAAGGAGTGATTATAAGTTGAAAAACACCTGGCCCTTTGGGAAGAAAAACTTTAAAATTCCGTTGGGTTGGTGTTATTAAAAGTGGGAAATAAGGTGGAGATACAGTGCTATAATGAGCAGTTACTTCGATGTCGTCAATATGTTTTGAAGCACTCCCCTGGCTTCTTCGTCAGGACGAAAAGGATCCCTTGTACACTCGAATATATATTCCAAAGGTAAGTATAAGAATTGTATATACAAGTAGATGATACTATGTGAAGTACATGTCAATAAAAAAGCATGCACTGTACACGATACCCCAATCGGTATGCTACTAAATTAAAACTAAATTAAAGGGAAAATACCCCATGAGCCTCTGAACGGGGTGGAAAGGAGTGTCTATAGCCAAACAACTGTAAAGATCACTGCCTCTCCAGGAGTCGGGATACTGCCTCAGTTGAACCGGAGCCACAGGGAGGCAGTATTCAGGAGAGGCAGTGATCTTGACACACCTTCCCACACCATTCACAGGCAGATGGGGTATTTTCCCTTTTATTTCAAAAATGTAATTAAACAAATGCATTTAATAGCATACCTGTTGGGGTATTGTATAGAGTGCATCTTCTTTTATTGACATGTACTTCACGTAGTATCATCTACTTGTATATCCACTTCTCATACTTACCATTGGAATATATTTCGGAGTGTAGAAGGGGTCCTTTTGACTCTCTCTGTAAGTGGTAACATAAGAGTTTTTAGGAGGTGTTTCATAGCCTCCATTATCTCCTTTAACAACAGACCTTCTGGAAGAAAACTTGTAGTTTCTTTAAGCCTTATAGGGACATCCTTCCCTAAATCCTTTGCTACCTTTTTCGTCAAATCCGCAGTTGGTAAAGATATTTTGGAGCAATTACCCCCTTTTTTCTCCCCTCCCTTCTTCCTTCTTTTTTTTGGTGGCGAGCGATGAGCTCCCTGATAGCTTTTGGTTTGTGTCTTTTCTTTTGGTACACTAACTGCTATCGGAGAGTGCATCTCCGAGACTACTTCCAATTCTACTAGTGAGTTTGATAAAGGAAGTGAGACATTTATATTAGACTACTAGCAGCCCGTCCCGACGTTGTCCGGGTATGAATTGCTGTCGGCCAGTAGTATATTGTTTCGTAGGATTTCATTTTGATAGCATTTCTTATCTGTGACAGGCCTGTGAAATGCTCCGATTCACAGTGCACTGCTGATGCACTTAAGAGTGCGCGTTCAGTAGTGTGTGAACTCGAGTTTCCCTACTTTATTTTCCTTGCAATATTATATAGCGCGAACTCGACAACATGGCATGAGCACAATTTACATTACAGAAGAACACATTGATTTGTTGTAGGCACGGGGAGACAAAGCGATTTGCCTGGAATCACAGGATATTGAGCTGATGCCGAGATTCTAACGTAGCTCCCCATCTCTAAAGTTCGCAATTCTAGAACTTGTGGTGGGAGGTGTGTCTAAAAGTGTATGTCGGTGCTGGGCATCAATGAGAGAGACCTGTGCATTTTTCCAATTGGTGGTGAAAAAATATGAGTATGTTGCTGGAGATGTGGGCCGCCGTGCCACCAATGTACTTACGGGGGAGGGTAAACACCCATTATTCCGCAAATTTCTTTCCGCATACCATCACTCTGCATACTTTCATTACGAAAGTGCCATGACTCCGCAATGCCATTATAACGCATGGCATTACATTTTATATGCTTTTACCACGCATACATTTAGAACGAAATTAGTTGTAAATGCATGAATGGTAAAAGCATTTTTTTAAAAAATGTTTGGATAAGGCAAGTATGGGTATAGGGATATATATGTTTTGGGGTACTGAGGTATATGTTTTGAGGTGTTTGGGTATTTTAATGGTTCAGATATCGTTTTGGGTTATGGGGTACAGGGGTATTTTTAGGGTTCAGGGCTAGGTTTGGGTGTTGGGGTATAGGGGAATTTTTAGGTTTCAGGGGTAGGTTTGGGTTTTCGCGTACAGGGGTATTTTAAGGGTCCAGGACTAGGTTTGGGTTTTGGGGTACAGAGGTATTTTTAGGGTTCAGGGCTAGGTTTGGGTTTTGGGATACAGGGGTATTTTAGGGTTCTGTGCTAGGTTTGGGTTTTGGGGTACAGGGGTATTTTAGGGTTCAGGGGTAGGTTTGGGTTTTGAGGTACAGGGGTATTTTTAGGGTTCAGGGATAGGTTTGGGTTTTGGGGTACAGGGTATATTTATAGGGTTAAGATGGGTTAGTGTTTAAGGGTGTTGGGGTATTTTATAGAGTAAAGGTGGGTTATGATTATGGGGTGCAGGAGAAGTGTGGCTCAGGGGTTAGAGGCGGCAGACCCGGAAGCTGAGATCGGCCCTGGACCAGGGTTCAATTCCCCGCCTCGGCGGGTCTTGGGCTAAAAATTCCACGGTCTCGATAATTCTCGCTCCGGTGCCTTCTCGACTCACAGGTTCACGCTCTGCGACTCAGGGCAATAGCTTGCTTAATCTCCACAACGGCCCCTCGCGGCGGGATGCCTGGCTTTCACCTTGTGGATACCCTGCCGGGGCCTCTCACAGGGGAATACCAGGACGGGTTCCCTAGGCAAGCGCCAGGATGCCCTTTGTGGTGACAGGTCGCGCTATATAAGTATACCTACATTTACATTTACATTTACATTTAAAGTAGGGGTGGGCGGAATTGACGCGAACTTGGTACAATAAATCCGCAATATTTCGTTCCATCAGATTTCCAATTATTAAAACAGAAACCTCATATATTCAAGGTAAAATAACAAGTATTTCTACATGCTAAAATGCATATAGTCATTTCACAAAAGTGAAATTAGCTTCCAGCAAGCAGTGAGAGAGATGATGGTTTTGAGATCAAGCCCCTGCAAACCATTATGGGACGATATTAGCAGTGGGAAGTGAATATTATAGTATCCAAATAATTCTACAAAGAGCTGCAGTTCACCTCGTTCTCCCCAGTTGTCCCCAAGAGGCAAATGCAATAGCATTTTTTTTTTCAGTTCACTTCGCCATCCCTAGATATCCCTGATGAGGCAAATGCAATAGCATTTTAAATATTATACATCAAGCTGCAGTTCACCTCGTCGTCCCAAGATGTCCCTGATGAGTAAAATTCAAAAACATTGAAACCCTTTCATGAATGCTAAAAATTATGCTAAGCTTATCCCATAATGCTTTGCAGGGCCTTTTAGTTGTATTTTTGCCCATAACTGTGCTTGGGGTGGTTCTAAGAGAATGGGACCTCCACTGAATTACTATTTAAAGGGAGCAGGAATGTATAGAACCTGGGAAGAAAAAACAACACTCGTGACGGAATGCCCCCAGCGATTGTCACGCCCCCAGCACACACCCACAGCACAATGCAGACACGCCCACAAGGGACTACTTTGCTGGCATGGTTCTTTTACATTTTAAATGTATATGGTGGGTGTCTGCATAGCCTATGTCCTTCTGCTGCAACTGCCCTTTCCAACGCTGTATTGGGTGTTGTGATTGGTGCTGTGGTTCCCGAATTTACCTGGCCAAAATGTGCAAGTTCTCTCTTTATAATAGTAGTATAGATGAAGCTCCGTCTAACTCTATTGGAGAATTTAGATCTATTAGGGAGTTAGATACAGAAGGTGGCTCATTCGTATTAGTATCGATAGTTAACACATCAATAGATTTCGGAGGGGATCAAATTAGAGGGATACTTTCAGTATTAAATAGCTCTGCGTCTGCGTTGACTATTGTGGTGTTGTTTAGTTGTAAAGTGACTATGTCCTTTTGGGCCAGGGATAAGGACTTGTGTTTGAGAAGTTCGATGGATAACCGACGCTCAGTACGTCTCTCAGCAAGTGCGATATCTCTATCTATTTCTCGAGTAGCACCGGAAAAATATTTATCTAGGGGTCCAAGTATAGAAACCCCTACAGTGGAGGGTAAGGCCTTTGGTGTACATGCAGACATACTGAGACCAAGGATCAATAGTGATTTCAAGAAGTGAGTCCCGAAGCTGTAAAGATCATATAACAATAACGATTGAGGGAATCAGACTGGGAACTGCTAAACTGTGTCAAAGTCCCGAAAATAGGAATAAGGTCCTGGCCGTGATGTTAGAGGACAGGCCCAGCCCAGCCTTGGCCAGCCCGGGATGGCCACATACGGCCTGCCCTTTTCACGGGCTTCGCCCGGCTCGTCCCGCGACGCGTGAGATGTTACCGCAATTTATGCGCCGCTTTGCTCGCAGGTCCTAGGTGCGGCGCTAGGGATGCTGGGATTAGTAGTTTGTTTCGCCCGCTGGGCCCCCCCCTCCGCTCGGCGGCCACACGGCAAGCTGGTTGTGTGCGGCGGCGGGAGGCGGGAGGCGAAAGGCAGGCTACCAGACAACGCAGGCATTCTTCAAATGAGGACCAGGTAAGAAAGTGTCTTCGCAAATGTCCCGGCAGCAGGAGAGTTCCCCCTTTCCTGGTCTCCACAGGTACCATACCCCCCACTCAATCCACACGGACCTGGAGCCGCTCCTAAGCCAAGCTCTCCTTGGAAAAGTGGGTCCATGAACTGGAAAGGACCAGACCTAAGTCTGACCCCTGTCCAGTCAAAGCCAAAGCTAATGACGACTTTTCTACCTTGATAGAGGAGTCATTGAATACGGTCCCCCCAAAAACACTGATGAAAAAGACTGGCGGGCCTCACAAGACCCCGTGGATTCCCTCCGTACTGCTCACTTTAAAACAGAGTTGTAAGGTAATGGAAAGACCCTGGAGGAAAGACTTCCTACCCAGCAAAAAGCTGGAATAAAGGGCAGCCATTTGCATTTATGAATCAGAAATAAAAAAGGCTCAGGCCCCTTATTACGAGGAAAATATTCTGTCAGCCACCAACTCTCCGAGAGAAACAATCATCATAATAAAAAAACTACTCAAAGCTCCCGTCCCGATAGAAGCACCAGATGAATGTCTGACTAAATATCGAAATCAAAAATATCGACCTACAAAAATATCGGGACAAAAATATCGAAGTCAAAAATATCGGAATCCTATCCCTAACAAGGTAAGTACAAAAATATCGAAAAAATAATATCGTAGTACAAAAATATCGGAATTAAAAATATCGTTTTTTAAAATGTATTAATAATAATGTTAAAATAATTATAAAATACATATAATTTTACAAATATTAAATAAAAATATTAAAACATAATAAAAAAATTAAAACTAATACATATACATTTAAAATAAATTAAAAACGTAATAATTTAATGTAATTTTATATTTTATAATTTCATTTAATTGATTTAATTTAAATTTATTTAATTTTTACCCTGTACGACTGTACCCCAAAAACCCAAAACTGACCCAGAACCCTAAAAATACCCCTTAACCCAAATACTGAAAACTGACACTGAACCCTAAAAATACCCCTTTACCCATGAACTGAAAACTGACCCTGAACCCTAAAAATACCCCTTTACCCATGAACTGAAAACTGACCCTGAACCCTAAAAATACCCCTTTACCCACAAACTGAAAACTGACCCTGAACCCTAAAAATACCCCTTTACCCACAAACTGAAAACTGACCCTGAACCCTAAAAATACCCCTTTACCCATGAACTGAAAACTGACCCAGAACCCTAAAAATACCCCTTTACCCATGAACTGAAAACTGACCCTGAACCCTAAAAATACTCCTTTACCCATGAACTGAAAACTGACCCTGAACCCTAAAAATACCCCTGTACCCATGAACTGAAAACTGACCCTGAACCCTAAAAATAACCCTTTACCCAAAAACTGAAAACTGACCCTGAACCCTAAAAATACCCCTTTACCCATGAACTGAAAACTGACCCTGAACCCTAAAAATACCCCTTTACCCATGAACTGAAAACTGACCCTGAACCCTAAAAATACCCCTTTACCCATGAACTGAAAACTGACCCTGAACCCTAAAAATACCCCTTTACCCATGAACTGAAAACTGACCCTGAACCCTAAAAATACCCCTTTACCCATGAACTGAAAACTGACCCTGAACCCTAAAAATACCCCTGTACCCATGACCTGAAAACTGACCCTGAACCCTAAAAATACCCCTGTACCCACAATTAATTAATATTATTTAATTACCAATTAATTATTAATTAACAATAACAATAAAATAAATATATTAGCACATTTGCTGTAATTAATTGAATTTAATAATTAATATTATTTTGCACAATTAATTAATTAATAACAATAAATAATATATATAAAAATTACTTTAATTAATTTAATTAAATAATTAATAATAATTAATTACCAACTAATTAATAATTATAAATATGATAAAAAATTATAATAATTAATTAACTAATTAATAGAAATTAATTACCAATTAATTATTTAAAATATGTACAAACATATATCAATTAATTAATTATTATTAAATTACTTCCCACCATATTCCCCTATAAACCCATAACCCGCTACAGAACGTATTTATCAATTAATAAATTAATTAAAATAATTTAAAATTAATTCTCAATTAATTAATTAATAATTCCTAATAATTAATAATTAATTTAACATAATTAAATTACTTCCCACCCTATTCCCCTATAAACCCACAACCCGCTACAGTAGTAAAACACAATATTTAATAAAATAACATTAAAAAAAATATTAAAACATAATTAATACAATATAATATACACTAAATTTATTTAAAAATAGATATTAGTAACATCAAAGTTATTAATTTCGATATTATTAACATCGATATTTACAACTTCGATATTACTGATATCATACCAATATCGATATTTAGACTGTCGATATTACTTACCTTCGATATTTCTGTATATCGATATTAAAACTTCGATATTTTTGCTTATCGATATTAAAAAATCGATATTTTGTCTGTGTACCGCACCAGATATCTCAGGCCTACGTTGCAATAAACAGGCCGAATGTTTCACCTCCAAGGTTCAGAATATTCTTGAATCTTTACCATGTACGGATGACAATGGTGACACTTCCAACAAGCAGGTGGACACAGCCTCACATTTAACTGAACCCCAACTGGAGGTTTCCCCCCTTATCCTAGGAATCACTTCTTGCCTTGTGGTCCTTGGTAAAAAGTGCATCGCCCAGGGACCCTGCACCGCAAAATATCCGGAAACAGGTAGCTCCGATAATTGACCCACAATCACAGACCTGATTGACACCTCACTATCCACAGGAATAGTCCCCACCAACGGGAAAGGGGCTATGGTAAAAACCTTACTAAAAAACCTAATCGTGATCCTTCGGACTTGGGCAACTATTGCCCTATCTCCCTTCTACCAGGAATAGGCAAGATCACAGAGAATTATGTTACTCATACTCTCTCCCACTTCCTCGAATCTCACAATCTGCTTCACCCCTCTCAAACAGGATTCCGCCCTCGACAGACCATCGAAACGGCCCTGTTAGCGGTGGTGGACGAAAGCAGAAAGAGTTTAGATTCAGGATGGTCATCAGCCATTATACTCCTTGACCTGAGTGCAGCATTTGCTACGGTGAACCATGGCATCTTGGTTCACCGCCTCAGGGACATAGGAGTAACCGGCACTGCGCTGCAAAGGCTGTGTTCCTTTTTGGAGGGAAGTTTTTTTCAGGTATTCACTAAGGCCTCTTCACGTAGCCCGACTCTTTTTAATGTTTATATGGCCCCTCTGGCAGATGTTTTAGCCCCCTCTGGGATCCATATGGTGACTTACGCCGACGAGACCCAATTAATGGTAGCGTTAAATGAAGCAGATCAAAGGACTAAGGGCCTTTATTCTTGTCTTGAGGATGTATCAAACTGGATGGATGTGTCTCACCTTAAGCTTAATAATGGGAAAACTGAGTTCATGATATTGGGCAACCCTCTAAGCTTTAAATCCAGCACCATGTGACCAGCATGTATGGGTCTCACACCGGTCCCCAAGCCCGAAATCAAGAGCCTGGGCATCTGGCTGGGCCAATATTTGTCCTTCAGGGTTCAGGCCAGGAAGACAGCAGCTATCTGCTATGGTCTACTTAGAATGGCCCGTAAAGACCTCTCTCTCCTCCCTTTCCAAGCCAAAAAAATACTGGTCCAATCGCTCATACTTTCCAGAATAGATCATGGAAATGCCCTATACCTGCGTGCCCCTACTACAGTAGTAACTAGACTCCAGACCGTTCAAAACTGTGCGGCCCGACTGCTGACTGGAGTTTCTAATAGACTATCAGTGAAACTAGCACTCCATTCCCTTCACTGGCTCCCGGTTCAGGAACAAGTCAGCTTTAAGGCCCTGTGCCTAGTACATTAATCCATGCAAGGGAATGGGCCTCCAATGAACTCTGCCATGATCCATCCCTATAAGACTAATGGGAAACTTCGGTCAGACGAGCTGCATCTGGCGGAAGTCCCCAGGCTTAAGAAGGCCAGAAGTGGTGGAAGGCTCTTTTCATATGTAACGCAGCCAGACTCTGGAATTCCCTGCCGTTGTTTCTTCGCAGGGAAGCCATTCATCTTGTCTTTAGAAAACTAACGAAGACTTTCCTGATCCCCTATGTTCTTCCTGCCTCTCTCATGTCTGGCCCAGCGCTTGGATGCTCCCGGCTAGCCATGTGCTTTATAATTGTCTCAAAAAATAAAAATAAACATTTCTTGCCCCTTACGGCCGTCTGGTACTCCCATGAGGTCAACTTTGTAATACAATCTGCAATACAATAGGGGGCAGATTTACAAACCCCTTGCGCCTCTTTTACGCCACTGTTAGGTCACTTTAGTGACGCAGCAGCGGTGCAAAAGAGGCAATATTCTGTGGGGTATTTACAACTTGACGCATCTGGGAGAGGGGTCACATTGTAAAGCCCTGCGGCAGAAGTAGGCTTTCCGGCGCACGGGGGGTGGGCGTTCCAGCGCAGCAACGCCTTCTAAAAGAGGCTGAGTGAAATCTACAAGATTTCACTCCGTCACTTTTAAGCCCATGCTGCGTCAAAACCCTGCGCCTGCTTGAAGCAGGCGTAAGGATTGACGCAGCATTTGAAAGATAGTGCACCCCGGAGCCTTGCGATGCAATTCCAGCAATGCACCACCTTTACAGCACAGATGCGTCACGCATCTGTCCACTTTTTGCCCCATGGGGCGCCGCACAATAACCGCACAATAACTGGCGCATCCCTGCACTGGCGCATGCCTGCTGATATGCAGGGATGCGCCAGTAATTGTAAATCTGCCCCTAGGTCTCGCTTTTGCCAAACTTTGACCTATTGTAAATTACAAAGCCTTTTAATAATATAAAAGGCATTACCATTTACCAAAGCCAATAGCTCAAAATCTCGCAATTGCGAACCCGATTGCATTGCAAATGCTTGTTTTTTGTGCGCGTGGGTGCGTGCGAAAGAGAGTCAGAGGGGCATATTACCAAGGGGGGCGATAGACAATTATCGCCGATTTAGCGGCGATAATTCTATCGCCCCATTAGCAAGCTGTTGCTAACTGATGTTAGCGACAGCTTTTAGGCGCTAGCGAGTGGTTTGGGGCCCGCTTTGCATGTCAGTGATGTTTATTGCTAATGACATGCAAAGTGGGCATACCCTACCCGTTAGCGACTGAAAGCAGTCGATAACGTCGCTATCGCCTATTACAAGGCAGGCATAGCGTTGGAAATATTTGCGCTTGCCCAGACCATTTCTTAGTCATGTTATCCAATGGGAGGTGGATAACATGGCTAAGAGCATTTTGTCGCAAATGCGTGAATATCGCTGTATTCTCAGCGATATTCACGCTATCCCCTGAAAATATATTGCTTTGGAGATAAACCTTGCTAATAGCAAGTTATCTCATCGAAAACTTCCGGCGATGCTTAGCGATAAATATCGCCAATCGTTGGTAATATGCTCCAGAGAGCGCGCGAGGGAGGGGGAATTGAAATAGGTCCAGGAAACTTCAGGCGCAGTACCATCCTCTGTCACTAGAGGGAAGTCTGCCTGAAAGGAACAAGCTGTTTTTTTTTAGGGGATATTTTGCATACCCAGAAGCCGCTACAACACCACGCTCACTTCCGTTTCATTATCACGGGTAAAATAGCCTTTTTAGCACTAACATTGAGAAATACGTTTATATGTGTACAAATTGTGCTAAGACAGGATTACATTTGAAATAAAGATCAAGACCCGGAAGGTGACTGTAGTTTTCATAAGATATTTTTATGATAGCACCAGGCAGTTGAACCATGCTAATTGGATATTCAAGATCAGATAATATTATTGGTGCCGTGGTTCATTGTACTGTGTGTGATGATGATAAGCGGACTAGGTAATAATTTTTGGAGAACCTTAACATGAGGTTTGCATTGAAGTGAATAAAGTTTCCGAGAATGAGCGAGTGAGGTTTCCGAAAGCGCCCGAGTAATGTATCGTGCTTTCCCAGAAGGCCATTTTCATTCCCAGCAGCATCTTAAACTCCAGAGTCTTTTAGCACTGAGAATGAGAGCGACGTTTGTGTGTGTATATGTATTGCTGTAAAAGCGTTACATTTGAAACCATGAATAACATTTCTAAAATGGCTGTAATTTTCATGAGTGATATTCATGATTCTGTCAGGCAAGAGATTTGAACTTGTCACGGTTTCTTAGATTGTATTTTCTTTCGTGCCGTGGTTTATTGCATTTTGTGTGTCGATGATGAACGGCAGAAGGATCTGAGCAGAGCGCGAGACCCACAATAAAGTAAAGGAAGTATATAAGTAAATTGAAAGAAACTATGTGGAGTTCTTTACATAAAACAATCTATAGATGTAAAGAGGGAAATTATCTTTACATTTTCTTTGTCTGTATTCATCTCTTTGTCCATATGAATCTCTAAATTTCCTGTGTATGAATCTCACCGAGTTGCATTCTGCTGCAGAGCGACCGAGGCGAGGCCTCGAATTGAGGGCGCCCCCTTCCCACCCCGGCCGAAAGGCGCCATATATTAAAGTAAATAAGCCCCATGGTGCATTCCTGCTCCTACACGCAGTGCACACCTGTGATGCGAGAATCCATATCCATCGATATCTATACTACTATTATAAAGAGAGAACTTGCACCTTTTGGCCAGGTAAACTCGGGAACCACAGCACCAATCACAACACCCAATACAGCGTTGGAAAGGGCAGTTGCAGCAGAAGGACATAGGCTATGCAGACGCCCACTGTTAGAACTGGGGGTCTCTAGTTGGCAGAGGTAAGTACCTTAGACCAAGTAGGGACCCTTGCATCTAGTCAGGGTGAAGGAATACACACAGTAGATAACCTCCGCTCTCCCTCTAGGTAGCTTGGCGCGAGCAGGCAGGCTTATCCCCAAGGCAATGTGTATAATAATTGCACTCAACACCACAATAATCCCCAATCCACCACAAACTGAGACCACACAGGTAAGTATATTTTTATAAAAATATATAACTTTATCTAGTTTCAGCAAGGTAAATCAAGCAGTTGCACGATAATCACTTCATTATGAAAATGATGCACTTAATCTTAATGGTGGTACGTAGTTTCAGGAAGTTCTCATGTAAAAACAAATGTCTCAAGTCTCTTCAACCCGGTATTAAAAATAATGCCACTGATTTATAATGGCTACGCTCTAAAAGCGAGCAGTCCAAACAATGCCAGCGTTAAAAAAATATGTCCCAATGATCCCCTGGCCTCAGGGACCACAAGTGCCCTCAAGCGCGTCTCACCCTGTTACTTGGAGGAGGGGGGACTTCTTTCCCCGTGCTCGCGGTGACGCTGGGCCCCCAGGGGCACCTCGCGGGGGAATGCTCAGTACCGCTCCAGCCCGGCCGGTCTCAGGACGCTCTCCGCCCACTCTTGGTCCTTCAGAGAACAGCGGGGAGCAGAGACGGCAGGCCGGGGGCTGGAGCACTTGATCAGATCCCTCGGCGAGGTCAGGTCACTTCTTCCCGGGCCCGGCGGTGATCGCGGTGATTCTTCGGCTCTTCCAGCCGCCTCCGCCCAAGCAGCCAATCCCGTCGCGGCTCTCCAGGCGAGCCACCAACAGCACCCGGGAGTCAGCCAATGGCAGTGCGGCTCCCGGGCAGGTAAACAATGACGCTCCGCCACAACAGCCAATCCCGTCGCGACTCTGGTGAGGGGGCTCGGCCCTCTCGCCCAATCAGAGCGCGGCGGGCTCATTTTTCCACACGTAAGCGCCGGAGAGATGCAAGGCACTTCCACGGGGGTTACTGACCCCGGGCTGCGACGGTGTCACGGCCAGCAATTGTTTTACAGCGCTCCTTGCGCTGAAGAGGCTCACAGGTCTCCAGTCTGCCCCACACACGTGTCGATGAACACGTCGATCTTGGCCATGCAGCAGGCTGGGTCAGCGCGGCGCTCTCAAGCAGTATGAGGTTCCGTGACAATTGTAAGTGGTGTTTTTCGACTCACACGAATATGGTCGAGTCTGGTATCTATGAACCGCAAATGACGAGTTTAGTGGGTGTACGCAGTTTCGCTGTGCTAACCTAAACCGTTCGCCTGTTACGTGGGTTTTTCTATCTGTACCCACGGGTTCCATCTTAGATACAGCATCCATTTTGTCTCTTGCCCTCAAGTAGCCAGCGAACGGACGTTGTCCGCTTCGCGACCCTGGGATTCCCAAGATATCTGCGGAAGACACATGTCCTTTGAAAGTGTCTTTATGATGAGGGGGATGATACTGTAAGGCAGATGGCTCCCCTCGAGGCTCATCCTGCCGTGCCGGTTTATTGTCTCAGCCGTGCATCTCATTAGGCACGTCCCTTTGATGCCTGTAGCTCGTGTTTCCCGATACCCCCCCTTTTACACCCTTTCCAATCTCCCCACTGTTTCCATCTTCCTCTGCACCTGCCCTTGTTCCTTCTTCGATCCGTTTTTCTACTGATTGGAATGTACTAATGGTGGGAAGATGGGTTTTTACAGTTGGGAACCGCCAAATGTTTCCGCACTTATGTTCCGGACCTTGAATGTATCAAACTGACCAAAGCGACCCCTCTGGGGGATAATTATGGGAACCAAGTTGTAAACCTTTGTGTACCATGTAAACCTATGGGATAATTGTGTATAAAAGGAGCGATCCACAGAACCAATTTGAAGCAGTCTCCCCGAACTACACTCGTTGTACTTCTTGTGACTTCTGTGTTTCCCTGCAGTAAATAAACCTTGAATCTTTGATGCCGAAGGAAGTGTCCCGTGTCTCTGTGATTCGTACGCCGGAGCAGGTTACCCACGAAGGTTTCAGGTGTTGTCCCCTGGCACCGCTGGGTCTTAAATAACCCAGTCCTTCAGTTGGCGCCCAGCGTGGGGCTGCATCAGTGGTACCGGTCCAAGCCCGACGATCATGAGGAACTTCGTGTGAAATCTCCAAGGGAAGGAGCACTCCGCTTCATCGATCCTGTTGTTGAAACAAGTGGCCCGAAGACTTTTCCCGCGAAGATTCCCGCCTCCTGACGGTTGCGACGGACTGCTGCCCTGACTGTAGACCTGTTTTGGCGCCTGGCGTAGACCTTGGTATAGCGAGACGATTGACAGGCCTTCCTGGTGACGCCATCGATCTTTGAGTTAAGTATTTGTGGGTCGCTTCCAGAGTTCTTGGTTGTGGTTGCTTAGTTGTTGCATGGTTCCATTGCATTTGTGGTTCTTGGTACTTTGTTGTGATATTTGACGACTGCAGCCGCCAAAAACCGAGGGTTTTTGCTCTTTGCAGGGACTTGGTAAATCCCGTAACCCTTGACGTTTGTGAAACTCGGCTAGTGTGCAAGATGCCTGGTCGCAGTACTTTGTTTAGTTGTTTCAGACGTTGTGGTACGGATTCCCGACTGGAGGACTCGTGTCCGATACCTCCGGTTGGAACTCCAACTTATGAGCTGTACAACAAACACGGGCTAGGCCCGATCACTTTCAATGACTATTGGATTCGCTACACTAAAAAGGACGGTGTCCTTAGTTGGCCACCTCATGGTAGCTTTGAGACCCCGATCTTAGATAATCTAGAGGCTAAATTGTTTGAGAAAAAGTCAAGGCCGGCCATGTTTGATGCCTTTCGGTTGTGGCGTAAAGAAGCCCGACAGAAAGAGATCAGACAGACTACACGTAATCAGAGAGATGGTGTTGCTGCCATTGTAAAGAAAGCAGAGCAGTTTCAGCGTGATAAGAAGGATAAGGAAAAGGAAGTGTTTGATAGGCTACAGCGTATGTCCATAGATAAATGCTATCCTGCTTTGCCTACGGAGTCGGATAAGAAGGAAGAATCAGTTGAGGATCCTCTAATGTCTTATCTCATGAAGTCGCCACCTCCATATGTACAGGGTACCGCAGCTCCTATGGTTCCCCCTGTACCTGCTCCACCACCTATTCCTCAGCCTGTTCCTCAACCTGCACCCGTTCTTTCGGCTGTTCCTGCTCCTTTGCCTACTGCTATTCCTACTGCTCCTCCACTTCCACATACTCCTGCTCCCGCTCCCGCTACTGCTCCTGCTCTGTTAACTCCTGTTGTTGCTTCTGTCTCTACTCCTTCTCTTGTTAGTCCCTTGTGCTATACTTCTCCGTCTACTCGTAGTCGTACTTCTCCCGTTGCGGCTAGCTTCTTTCATTCTCTCGGACCTGTTTTGGGGTCCGCTGGTTCAGATGGTCCTCAGAGACGTAGTCAGCTTCCCGGTAACAGGGAACGTGCTTCGCTATACAATATGGCGATGGGTTGGATGACGCATTCTCTTAGAAACCCTCCACGTGCTGTACTTGAGACGTTCTGTCAATTCAATGTACCGACACAAAGATACGTGTTCGAAGAAATGTGCAAGGTTCTGCGCGATCAGATATCGGCCGATGCACCTGACGAGGTGTTGACCGCTTTGTCTGATCTACAGCTTCAGTTCTCGAATGGACTGATAGTGGATACTAATGTTCGACGTGCTGTTGAGCGGTTGTTATCTTTCCGTCCCACTCCTATACCTCAAGCCTTGTTCGTTGAGGACGTTGAGAGACAGTTAGATGCGTCTGGTCAGTTCCCTATGCGTGAAGTACCTCCAGTATGGATGCCAGCTATTCCTGGGGCTCAACCTCCGGTAGTGGCGCACTTCCAGAGAGTATGGATACATCTCCCATGGAAACGTTCAGAAGTGTTGCAGGTGAAGCAATCTTTGCCTGACCCTCGCAAAAATCCTGCAGGGTATTATAAGGAATTGTCGCAGCTCGTAAACGCTACGATAATGAATCTTGCCGATATTGATATGCTGTTTGGCAATGTCGTACCGCAACCGGTATGGGCTAAGATTCGTCAGGAAAATCATCCAAATGAATTGGGTGGTGATTGGGCTGCCCTTATAGCAGCGGATGGGTTGCAAACTGGTGGTGCTAAACCCGAGCAGTTGATTGCTGATCTCGCTCAAAGAATAATTACACTGATGAAAACTCTTATGCCAGCTATGAGGGTGAATTGGGACAAATTGTCAGCTTGTAGACAGAAGAAGGACGAGAGTGTCTCCGACTTCTTTACGAGATTTGAGGAAGCATTCATCGACCATAGTGGTCAGGATATGGGCACTGAGGGTGGTCAACGGTTGTTCGTGGACAAATTTGTCTCTAACTTATTGCCCGACTTGAGCAATAAATTAAAAAACTCCGAAAGTGCGTGGGCCGTTTCTACCTCGGCTCAAATATTGGCCACGGCACAGTATTATGAGAACAGAGAGAAAGAGGAGAACGACCGCGCTGATAAAAAGACGAAAGAACTTAAAACTAAAGTGTTGTTACAGCAAGCGTATCCTCCGCGTTCGAATCAGAATGCTTCGCAACAAAATAGATCACAGTCGCAATCTAATCGATCACAATCTCGAAATGACTCCTCTTCCCAAAGATCTTCGTTAGGGTACAATCAATGTGCCTATTGTAGACAGGAGGGTCATTTAAAATTCAATTGTCCTGTTCTAAACGATCGTAATAGTGGTAACTCATCTAGAGGGGGTCGTGGTGGTTCTCAGCAGACATCACGCTGTAGGGGTCGTGGTACTCAAAATGACCGTGCAGATAACTCATCAAATTCCAATAATTGTTTCGATCAACGTGGATCATCGCAAGGACGATCTGCGCAATACAATGTAGACGATTATTACGTCGATCAGGGAACTGACGACAGTAATTACTAGGACAGCCATAGACAAGGAGAGGGAGTGGTATCAGTTCCGGTTGATCAGAGAGGGCCTTACGTCGCAGTTGCTACATCGGGCGTCGTTGAGCCTTTTCTGTTGGACACTGGTGCAGCGAAAAGTTCCATAATGCATTCGAAACTCCCTGGCGCACCTTTGTCTGGCTTAACAAATGTTTCCGTTGGATTCTCTGGCGCCCCCGTTAGCAATCCAGTTTCGTGCCCTTTGCCCCTTACAATTGGGCCTCGTGAGCTGCAAGCTCCGTTGATTTTGACTACTGGTTGTGGTGAAAATCATTTGGGCCTGGATTTGCTTAAACGTTTGTATGCAACTTTGTATTGTTCTCCTGCGGGTGTAAAGCTTACGTTGGGAGAGAGGGTTGTCTCTCCTATGTACTTGTCTCTCGATAAGCTTCCACCGGAATTGAGTTCTTTTCCTGCATCTTTGTTGGCAACAGGTCCCAATGATGTGGGCCTGCTTGACATCTCCCCTTATGTTGTTCAGCTGAAACCTAATGTGCGATTGCCATGTATTCCCCAGTACCGTATCTCTCTTGATGGTGAACGAGCACTGTTAGCGATCATCTATGATCTGATCGAGAAAGACGTTATTGAAGAGACTCGGGGAAACGTGTGCAACAGCCCTGTACTGCCCATTCTAAAACGTACTGATCCTTCGAAACCACCTGTTTATCGTTTTGTTATCGATTTACGGGAGGTAAATAAAATTGTGATTCCTCAGTTCCCCGTTGTGCCTGACATCACGGCGCTACTGACTCTGATTCCAGCTTCTGCATCTTGGTTTTCGGTGATTGATTTGAAGAATGCGTTCTTCAGCATCCCGATCGCAGAAGAGAGCAGAGACCTTTTCGGTTTCTCTCCTGGTGGACGCAGCTTCCGGTTTAAACGCGCTCCTCAGGGCTACTGTGAGAGTCCATCGATTTACAGTCAAGCCTTGAAGGGTCAACTAGATGCGTTTATGTTGCCGGCTGGTGCGGCCTTAATCCAATATGTCGATGACTTATTGGTAGCTGCGGATACTCAGGACATTTGCAAAATTGCTACGGTGTCGTTGCTGCAACATCTCTGTGACTTACATCACAAGGTGTCACCTTCTAAACTCCAATATTGTTGTCAAGAAGTAACCTATCTAGGTCACTTATTGTCAAAGGAGGGAAGGCGGTTGACCCCAGAGAGAATTGCAGCAATTGCGCGAATGACTGTGCCAACAACCCAAAGAGATGTGCGTGCCTTTCTAGGTATCACGTCGTACTGCAGGCAATGGATTCCAAATTTTTCATTGCTAGCGAAACCATTGGTGGCTCTTACGTGCAAAGATGTTTCATCTCCTTTACCATGGACGGAAGAATGTCAGAAAAGTTTTTCTGAATTACGTGATTCATTGTGTTCGGCCCCTGTGTTAGGTACTCCTGACTACAGTAAGCCGTTTACATTATATGTTCACGAGAAGGAAGGTTGTGCTTTGAGTGTCTTAACGCAACCTTTTGGTGGTAAACAACGTCCATGTGCATATTTTTCCTCGACCTTGGACCCGGTAGCTAGAGCATTGCCGAGTTCTTTGAGAGCAACAGCGGCAGCCGCGGTGTCCATCCGACAATCAGCAGGATTGGTCATGGATAATATGCTTACGGTGATGGTTCCACATGCAGTCGACACTCTTTTAAATCGTACGAAAACGCAGCACTTGACGAGTGCAAGGTTGTCTGGGTACGAGTTGACGCTGCTGGCAAGTCATATTCAGATAAAACGTTGCAATGTTCTGAACCCGGCGACTTTGTTACCAATTAGCGCAGAGTCAGATGAAATAGCAGAACACGACTGTTATTTGCGGACCGAAGAGGAAACAAAAGGTCGAGTGGACCTTAAAAACACTCCTTTGGAAGATCCAGATGGAACGCTGTATGTGGATGGTTCATGTTTTAAGTTGCCGAATGGCGATGTGACTACTGCGTATGCTGTTGTAACGTTGAATACTGTTGTTGAAGCTGCAAGATTGAATCAGAATTCTGCCCAGGCTGCAGAACTGATCGCTCTCACTAGAGCATGTGTGTTAGCGAAAGGGAAACGTGTGAATGTGTTTACCGACAGCCAATATGCATTTGGCGTCGCCCATAGCTTTGGACGGTTGTGGAAAGAGAGAGGTTTTATGACGTCGCATGGTACGAAGATTCAGCATGGTCAGCTTGTGAATGATCTTTTGGATGCACTTACATTGCCTAAGCAGGTAGCGATTGTTAAATGTAGTGCGCATCGTAAGGTGACGGATGATGTTGGACGTGGTAATGCGTTTGCGGATGAGATTGCTAAGGAGACTGCCCGGAACCTTAGCACTCGAATGTATGTGACGAGTTCGGTTAGGTGGCCTACAGAGTCTAGCATGTGTGAAGACACTATCGAGAGTGTGAAAGCAATTCAGAATGAGGCCACCGAGACTGAAAAGACGAAGTGGAAAGAAAGTACGGGAAAGTTGGATGCGAATGGTTGTTGGGTTGATTTGTCGGAACATAAGAGATGGATGTTGCCGGATGCGTATGTGCTGGCTGTTGTGACAATGGCACATGGGTTAGCACATATTAGCGTGAAAGGTATTTGTAAGTTGTTGTCTCCTGTGTGGAAGAATGATGGTATTACGAAATGCGCTGAACGATTGGTTAAGAATTGTATGGTATGTATGTTGTACAACCCTGGTAAGGGAACCCCAACTCCTCCTGGTAGTTTTGCTCCCCCTTCATGTCCCTTTGAGGTGATCCAATTAGACTTCATCCATATGGAGCGATGCAATAACCTGAAATACGTTTTAGTGGTGGTTTGCGCGTTCTCCCGATGGATTGAAGCCTATCCCCTCAAAGACAACACTGCTTTGTCAACTGCGAAAATCCTACTGAAGGAATACTTTCCTCGGTACGGAATGGCTCGGATTGTATGGTCGGATAACGGAAGTGAGTTTGTGGGGAGTGTGATGAAGAGTGTGTGTAAGGGCCTTGGAATTAATCAAAAATTCCATAGCGCCAATCATCCCCAGTCAGCTGGTTTGGTTGAAGGGTATAATGGCACCCTTAAACTGAAGCTAGCGAAGATTCAGGCTACGACTGGTCTTTCGTGGCCTGACGCTTTACCCTTAGCTTTGTTGTCAACAAGGACAACCGTACACTCCCGAGTAGGGCTCAGTCCCTATGAAATAGTGTTCGGTCGTCCTGCGAATGTTTGGGGGGTCCCTAGACCGGGTGTGTTCTATAATCTTGAGTATCCAATGTTGATTGATTATCTTCATGATCTGACTGCTAAACTGAGGTTAATTCACCAACAGGTTTACGAAGCATTGCCGACGCAGACGGAGGGTCCTGGCCACCAGCTTCAGCCCGGAGACTGGGTGGTGACGCGTAATTTTGCGCGTAAGAAGAATTTGGAGCCCAGGTTCACTGGACCCTACCAGGTCCTCCTCGCCACGAGAACTGCTGTTCGTCTAGAGGGCCGGAAAAATTGGGTACATGCCACCCATACGAAGAAAGTTCCTATACCGTTACCGGCAGACTCGTGGGTGAGGAGAGGCATTGCTTCAACTGAATCCGAAGGATTGCCGGCGTTTGTACCTTTTAGCGACGCACAACCTGTCGGAGAATCCTCAGTGCAGCAGAAAGACACTGTTGAACAATTGTCATCAAAAGACTCAAGACCAGAACATTCGACTGATCAACAGAACTCTGTTTCTTCAACGGATCCTTTGTTTGACGAACAGACACGTCCTGGGAAAACCCAATATTTTTTGCGATCCAGCACTAAGGACTAATAAAAGATTTCGTTCTGTCCCTTGACAACTGCATTATCCCGTTTTCCACGATCAGTCTGAACACCCGTATCATTGTAATTATTTTTGTATATATATATATTGAGTTTCGTTCCACATATATTTTTGCTTCCACAATTGAGAGACATTTTGCATATATAATTATAAATAAAGGCCGTAGGGCCGCGCGTGTACTTCCTTCTGGTTAGTAGGTCTTGACACTAGGTTAAAGACCGTCGGTTCCTGGGAACTCCTGGGGATTGACTACTGCTACACAGAACGAAGTGCGTCAAGAAACGTTGCGGACGGTCATAGGGGATGGCGTTTTCAAAGCTGATGGACTTGGAAGAAGCTCAGGCACAAAGGTTCAAGTTATAACAACTTAGTCGTACCAAATGTTTTATGTTTCAAATATTCGTATTACTTTTGACTGTTTCTGCATTATTGGCGGGTGGGGTGTATTACACGATGTCTTACTTCTTACCTTCTGCCATACCTACTCCTACTTCTGACCCTATACTTACCTCCACTGCATCTCCTCATTCTTTCCATATCTTACCTGAACACGAGCAGGCTAGACGTGCAGAATTCTGCAATAATTCCTTTATTCAGCTCCTTCACCAGCACCAGTTAGTGGTTAACACTACTAATTGTTGGGTGTGTGGGTTGATGCCACATACCACGGATAAGGGAATTCCATATCTGGTTTTACCGTATAGTTCCCAGGGGTCCGCTCGAGCATTTCAAACAATGTTTCGAAGCGCACTAGATTCTTACCCCAGTCGAGAGCCACGTTCTCCCTACTTTGGCCCTGGCTCGTATCACAAGCCTTTGTCTATAGCGATCGAAGACTTAGATAGAGATATCTATGAGCCGTCGCTCATCTCGGAGGAAGAGGTACAAGCCTATAGGGTCCTGAGTAAGGTCGAGTATAGTGCGCTCACGAGTGATAAACAGCTTAAAAGCTCGCCTCCGATATGGGTCATACCCCACATTGGTAATTTTTGTCTAATGGGTCGTGGCCGAAGATCGAAAGCCCGACTTGGAGAGAGTGCTTGCACTGAAAATTACATTCTGCCGATGGTCTCGTCCCCTGTGTTTCTGGCTGCCAAGGGTACATACTTTGTCTGTCATGATCGTGCGTATGCATGGTTGCCCTCCGACTTTGTGGGCTCATGTTTTATCGCAAATCTGTTGCCTCCGACGTTCACTGTAGGCGCAGATTATCACAAGACTAGAGTTGTGAGAGGCGTAATTAGCGAAGAGGACACTGCCGGTCAAGAGGCAGGAGACTTTTTCAAGGGTTTCCTCCCGTTTTGGGGGCCTATGGTTAATAGTAGGAACCTGAGACAGTTGACTCGAGTGGTGGAATCGACAGCTAATATTACTGCCAGTGCCCTTGGTAATATCACCACAGAACTTCAGGCGGATAGACTCATGACGTTACAAAACCGTATGGTTTTAGACGTGATCTTAGCAGATCGAGGTGGGGTATGTAAGGTGATCCATTCGAGCTGCTGTATTTTCATTCCAGATAACGCTCCGACTGTCTATCAAGCCATCTCAAAGTTGCATAAAATCTCTGAATCCATACACGTGGATGTAGGGGATTGGACGCTACTTGGGTGGTTTTGGGGCCTGATGTCGACTTGGGGTTGGAAGATTCTGATGATTATCGGAGTTGTTGTGGCGTTCCTGTTCACGTGTTGCCTTTGTGTGCAGTGTGGTCCTGCCTTATGTGGCCTCTGTGCTACTACGTGTATAATACCGCCGCCTGTTACCAAAGGAGCTCGGTTGGACAGAGCTATGCTACAGCAACATCTAGATGGTCTTATGAATATCGAGTATGATTCCGACTAGTGCTTGCCTACATGAGGGCAAATGGAGCGTCTGAGGTTCCGTGACAATTGTAAGTGGTGTTTTTCGACTCACACGAATATGGTCGAGTCTGGTATCTATGAACCGCAAATGACGAGTTTAGTGGGTGTACGCAGTTTCGCTGTGCTAACCTAAACCGTTCGCCTGTTACGTGGGTTTTTCTATCTGTACCCACGGGTTCCATCTTAGATACAGCATCCATTTTGTCTCTTGCCCTCAAGTAGCCAGCGAACGGACGTTGTCCGCTTCGCGACCCTGGGATTCCCAAGATATCTGCGGAAGACACATGTCCTTTGAAAGTGTCTTTATGATGAGGGGGATGATACTGTAAGGCAGATGGCCCCGCTCGAGGCTCATCCTGCCGTGCCGGTTTATTGTCTCAGCCGTGCATCTCATTAGGCACGTCCCTTTGATGCCTGTAGCTCGTGTTTCCCGATACCCCCCCTTTTACACCCTTTCCAATCTCCCCACTGTTTCCATCTTCCTCTGCACCTGCCCTTGTTCCTTCTTCGATCCGTTTTGCTACTGATTGGAATGTACTAATGGTGGGAAGATGGGTTTTTACAGTTGGGAACCGCCAAATGTTTCCGCACTTATGTTCCGGACCTTGAATGTATCAAAGTGACCAAAGCGACCCCTCTGGGGGATAATTATGGGAACCAAGTTGTAAACCTTTGTGTACCATGTAAACCTATGGGAGAATTGTGTATAAAAGGAGCGATCCACAGAACCAATTTGAAGCAGTCTCCCCGAACTACACTCGTTGTACTTCTTGTGACTTCTGTGTTTCCCTGCAGTAAATAAACCTTGAATCTTTGACGCCGAAGGAAGTGTCCCGTGTCTCTGTGATTCGTACGCCGGAGCAGGTTACCCACGAAGGTTTCAGGTGTTGTCCCCTGGCACCGCTGGGTCTTCAATAACCCAGTCCTTCAAGTAGAGAGCAGCCAATGCGCTAAACAGGCAAACCACACGGTTTCACGATCTCTTCGCCACACAGCGGCTTCAAGGGGGGCACAGCAGATTCTTGTAGCCTTGGGCAACCTTTATGTTCCTGGGTTGCAGACAGGGAGCCAGCTCTTCTCAGGCCCTTGGAGATTCAGGTTGCAGACACAGCACCCAGCAAAGTCTTAGCAGTTTCAAGCAGGCAGGGACACAGCCCACAGCAAAGTCCCTTTCTCCTCCTCAGCTTCCAATTAGACAGCAGAACAGGTCAGCCCTTAGAGCACACAGCAAGGCAATCTTCCTTTAGTTCTCCAGCCGTCCTTCTTCCAGCAGAGGTTCCAGCTCATCTTCTGTAGTAAGGGGTCCTTCCCTTATACCCCTGAACGCCTTTGAAGTCCTTTGTGCAAGGGGGTCCTTGGCTCTGGAATGTTTCTGGTGTTCTTCTTCCTGACAGCTTCAGGGCCAGAGGTGACAGTGGGCCGGCAGGGGAGTTAGCCAGCACGGTGGTCAGGCAGACACAGCCCAGCACTATCAGGCGCTTCTTTCTCCCCTTCCCCGGGCAACAGATGTCGCCTTTCACCCCTGGGCTGACTCCAACCCCCCCCACCCCCCGGGGCCCTGCAGCTCCTGTCACGCAGGCATTCCACACACAGGCCCAGGCACACAGAAAGGTTTATACAAAAGAACAGCCACTTTCTAAAAGTGCTATTCTCACCCCCAGGATCCAAAAACAACCTTCACTAAAAGATGTGTCATTTAATTCTGAGTTCAGGGATATCTTTCATGGATGTTCCATCTTGTTCCCATAGGAAGATAGGCTGGGATCCAATGGGACCAGCCTCCCCATGTTACCCTGGGGAGCCTTACAGCCCTACAGCAGTGAGCACACAAAGTGGCTGCTGCTCTCCACCAGAGCATGTTACCTGCACTAGTACATGCTCTACCCTATCCATACACTGCACCCTGCCCAGGGGGGTACCTGGAGCTTTCAATAGGGGTGGCTGATGTGCACAGACAGGGGAGGGTTAAGCCCAGCCAGTGGGGACACTGGCCAGTCGGACGTGGCAGTCCACTGACTGCACACAGGCCCTGCGCTGGCAGGCCTGAGACACCATTTTAGAGCTACTCATGTGGGTGGCGCAATCTGCGCTGCAGGCCCACTAGTAGCATCTGTCATCACCAGCCCTGGCACACACAGTGCACTTTACTAGGGACTCCATGGTGATACAAATATGCCAATCAGGTATACCCAATCACTATGACAATTTACAGAGGGAGCACTTACCATCTGACACTGATCAGCAGTGGCAGAGGGTCCAAAGCATCTAAATCAGCAAAAACGAAATCCAGCACAGCATCAAAAATACATGAGTCAGAGGCAAAAAGATGGGGGAAAACCACGCCAAGGATGTCAGGTCTAACACCCACCATATACATTTAAAATGTAAAAGAACCGTGCCAGCAAAGTAGTCCCATGTGGGTGTGTCTGCATTGTGCTGTGGGTGTTTGCTGGGGGCGTGACAATCGCTGGGGGCATTCCGTCACGAGTGTTGTTTTTTCTTCCCAGGTTCTATATATTCCTGCTCCCTTTAAATAGTAATTCAGTGGAGGTCCCATTCTCTTAGAACCACCCCAAGCACAGTTATGGGCAAAAATACAACTAAAAGACACTGCAAGCATTATGGGATAAGCTTAGCATAATTTTTAGCATTCATGAAAGGGTTTCAATGTTTTTGAATTTTACTCATCAGGGACATCTTGGGACGACGATGTGAACTGCAGCTTGATGTATAATATTTAAAATGCTATTGCATTTGCCTCATCAGGGATATCTAGGGATGGCGAAGTGAACTGCAGCTTGATATATAATATTTTAAATGCTATTGCATTCGCATCATCAGGGACATCTAGGGACATGAGGTGAACTGCAGCTTGATGTGTAATATTTTAAATGCTATTGCATTTGTCTCATCAGGGACATCTAGGGACCATGAGGTGAACTGCAGCTTGATCTATATACTATTATAAAGAGAGAACTTGCACCTTTTGGCCAGGTAAACTCGGGACCCACAGCAGCAATCACAACACCCAATACAGCGTTGGAAAGGGCAGTTGCAGCAGAAGGACATAGGCTATGCAGACGCCCACCATATACATTTAAAATGTAAAAGAACCGTGCCAGCAAAGTAGTCCCTTGTGGGCGTGTCAGCATTGTGCTGTGGGTGTGTGCTGGGGGCGTGACAATCGCTGGGGGCATTCCGCCACGAGTGTTGTTTTTTCTTCCCAGGTTCTATACATTCCTGCTCCCTTTAAATAGTAATTCAGTGGAGGTCCCATTCTCTTAGAACCACCCCAAGCACAGTTATGGGCAAAAATACAACTAAAAGGCACTGCAAAGCATTATGGGATAAGCTTAGCATAATTTTTAGCATTCATGAAAGGGTTTCAATGTTTTTGAATTTTACTCATCAGGGACATCTTAGGACGACGAGGTGAACTGCAGCTTGATGTATAATATTTAAAATGCTATTGCATTTGCCTCATCAGGGATATCTAGGGATGGCAAAGTGAACTGCAGCTTGATATATAATATTTTAAATGCTATTGCATTTGCATCATCAGGGACATCTAGGGACATGAGGTGAACTGCAGCTTGATGTGTAATATTTTAAATGCTATTGCATTTGCATGATCAGGGACATCTAAGGACATCTAGGGACATCTAGGCACATGAGGTGAACTGCAGCTTGATGTGTAATATTTTAAATGCTATTGCATTTGTCTCATCAGGGACATCTAGGGACCATGAGGTGAACTGCAGCTTGATGTATAATATTTTAAATGCTATTGCATTTGCCTCTTGGGGACAACTGGGGAGAACAAGGTGAACTGCAGCTCTTTGTAGAATTATTTGGATACTATAATATTCACTTCCCACTGCTAATCTCGTCCCATAATGGTTTGCAGGGGCTTGATCTCAAAACCATCATCTCTCTCACTGCTTGCTGGAAGCTAATTTCACTTTTGTGAAATGACTATGGGGCATATTATCAAGGGGGTTTATCTCCGCTTTTTTGGCTTTAAAAGCCAAGAAAGCGGAGATAAAATTATCTCCCTATTACCTAGCTGCCGCTAACACCAGTTAGCAACAGCTAGTAGGAGATAGCAACCATCTTGGGCCCCACTTTGCATGTCAGTGATATTTATCACTAATGAGATGCAAAGTGGGCGTGCCAAGATGTTAGTGACTGAAAACAGTCGCTAACATCGCTATCTCCTATTACCAACTTTTGGAGATATTCGCGCTAAGCGGGAATATCTCCAAAAGCTAACACTTGCCCTGAGCAGTTCTTAGCCATGTTATCCAATGGGAGGTGGATAACATGGCTAAGAGCATTAGCTCGCTAATGCATGAATATCGCGGACTTTTCAGCGATATCCATGCTTTGCGGCGATTTTTACCGCATTTGCGTTAAACCTTGGTAATACCAAGGTTTATTTGCGGTAACAAATCACAGCAGCGCTGCGGTAAATTTTTGTCTCTAACCAAGCAATAGAGATAATTGTCGCTATTGCTTGGTAATATGCCCCTATATGCATTTTAGCATGTAGAAATACTTGTTATTTTAGCTTGAATGTATGAGGTTTCTGTTTTAATAATTGGAAATCTGACGGAACGAAATATTGCGGATTTATTGTACCAAGTTCGCGTCAATTCCGCCCACCCCTACTTTAAATACCCCTGCACCCCATAATCATAACCCACCTTTACTCTATAAAATACCCCAACACCCTTAAACACTAACCCATCTTAACCCTATAAATATACCCTGTACCCCAAAACCCAAACCTATCCCTGAACCCTAAAAATACCCCTGTACCTCAAAACCCAAACCTACCCCTGAACCCTAAAATACCCCTGTACCCCAAAACCCAAACCTACCCCTGAACCCTAAAATACCCCTGTACCCCAAAACCCAAACCTAGCACAGAACCCTAAAATACCCCTGTATCCCAAAACCCAAACCTAGCCCTGAACCCTAAAAATACCTCTGTACCCCAAAACCCAAACCTAGCCCTGAACCCTTAAAATACCCCTGTACCCGAAAACCCAAACCTACCCCTGAAACTTAAAAATAACCCTATACCCAACACCCAAACCTAGCCCTGAACCCTAAAAATACCCCTGTAACCCATAACCCAAAACTATATCTGAACCATTAAAATACCCAAACACCCCAAAACATATACCTCAGTACCCCAAAACATATATATCCCTATACCCATACTTGCCTTATCCAAACATTTTTAAAAAACATGCTTTTACCATTCATGCATTTACAACGAATTTCGTTCTAAATGTATGCGTGGTAAAAGCATATAAAATGTAATGCCATGCGTTATAATGGCATTGCGGAGTCATGGTACTTTCGTAATGAAAGTATGCAGAGTGATGGTATGCGGAAAGAAATTTGCGGAATAATGGGTGTTTACCCTCCCCGGAAGTACATTGGTGGCACGGCGGCCCACATCTCCAGCAACATACTCATATTTTTTCACCACCAATTGGAAAAATGCACAGGTCTCTCTCATTGATGCCCAGCACCGACATACACTTTTAGACACACCTCCCACCACAAGTTCTAGAATTGCGAACTTTAGAGATGGGGAGCTACGTTAGAATCTCGGCATCAGCTCAATATCCTGTGATTCCAGGCAAATCGCTTTGTCTCCCCGTGCCTACCACAAATCAATGTGTTCTTCTGTAATGTAAATTGTGCTCATGCCATGTTGTCGAGTTCGCGCTATATAATATTGCAAGGAAAATAACGTAGGGAAACTCGAGTTCACACACTACTGAACGCGCACTCTTAAGTGCATCAGCAGTGCACTGTGAATCAGAGCATTTCACAGGCCTGTCACAGATAAGAAATGCTATCAAAATGAAATCCTACGAAACAATATACTACTGGCCGGCAGCAATTCATACCCGGACAACGTCGGGACGGGCTGCTAGTCTATCTATACTACTATTATGAAGAGAGAACTTGCACCTTTTGGCCAGGTAAACTCGGGAACCACAGCACCAATCACAACACCCAATACAGCGTTGGAAAGTGCCGTTGCAGCAAAAGGACATAGGCTATGCAGACGCCCACCATATACATTTAAAAAGTAAAAGAACCGTGCCAGCAAAGTAGTCCTTTGTGGGCGTGTCTGCGTTGTGCTGTGGGCTTGTGCTGGGGGGGCGTGACAATCGCTGTGGGCATTCCGTCACGAGTGTTTTTTTTCTTATCAGGTACTATACATTCCTGCTCCCTTTAAATAGTAATTCAGTTGAGGTCCCATTCTCTTAGAACCACCCCAAGCACAGTTATGAAACAGTACCTCTCTGTCAACATCCCTCTATCCACCTGCACGAGTGGATTGATAACAATGAGGAAGGGACTGACATCACGAGTCGGCGGAACTACAAAAATGGCTGCCGTGATGTCATTTTGTAATCCCGCAGAGTGATTTTCCCTGCGTTTTGCTGTTTTTTGCACTGAAAGCAAGGGGTTGCCAGCTCCAAGAGCAGAGAGCTATGAAATATGAAGGAATAGGCTCTCGTTAATAAGAGTGAGATATTACATTATGGGTACTAGCCTTTAATAATTAAAAAAAGGGGCTGATAAAGAAGATAAAACAAAGAAAAAGTAGTCCCCTTTGCAGAAACAATACTAAAACCCCAGTTCCTCCAGATCGGTGCCTCCCCCAAGCCTCAGGAGTGTTTGGTGGCACCGACAGAGAGGTAGGTCGAAGAGAATAGTTCTCTTAACAAGTAGTAGCAGTTAGTCTCTATTTTGAGTTACTAAGAAAGCTTGTTTGGGAGTATGAATTGACTTATGTTTGCACAGACTTTTGATTAACTAGGATGTCAGTGTGGTTATGGAGTGCGATTTTGTTTTAGCCATTCAGGATGTGTTACAAGGGAAATTTAAGAGGGTCTCTGAAGCTGATTGGCAAGAATGCGTTAGAAAAGATTCAAGGTGGGAAGATTTAGTGAATTTTATTCAGAATGGTTGGCCAAATAAAAATATTGTCAGGTCGGAATTGATGCCATTTTACAATGTCTTGGAGGAATTGGAATTGGATTGTGGTTTCATTTTCAAGTCTGGCAAGTGTATACCGCCAGAGGGCATGCAGGACACCATTTTACAAATTGCACATGATACACATCCTGGTATTTCCTCCATGAAATGTTTGGTTCGATCTGTGTTTTGGTGGCCAGGCATTGACAGATTTGTTGATAGGACGGTTGGGGAGTGTCAAGAGTGTGTGTGTAAAGAAAGAATGCTAAAAGTGTATACTCAGCCACTTAAGATTGTTAAATGGCCTTCAGAGCCGTGGCAAAAAATTGCTTTTGATATATCTGGTCCTTTTAATATTCTTCCAGAGTCTTCACGTTATGCCTTAGTGATAGTGGACTATCATTCCAAGTGGCCTGAGGTGAAGTTTGTCCCTAAAGCCACCACTGAAGCTGTCATTAATTTCTTCAAGGAAGTGTTTACTAAAGAGGGTTGTCATTCTGTTATGGTTTCGGACAATGGTGTTCAATTGACTTCTAGTGAAATGGTCAATTTCCTTAAAAATTGTAACATTGTTCACAGGTTAACTTCATTATATACGAACCACATGAGAATGGTTAAGTTGAGAGGTTTAATCGAGTTTTGAAGAATTTTGTGGTGGAGTCAGTCAAATCTGGAGCATATTGGGTAAGTGCTTTTGAGGGAGCGACTATGGACTTATCGCATTACACCTCACACTATCACTGAGGTGAGTCCTTTTAAATTGTTAAAAGGTCGCAATCTGGCATCAAGGATGTGACCATGGTGGTTAAAGGAGAAATGTAATCAGCTTTTGGTGAACAAGGTTAATATGGATGATGTTGCCAGACGTGTGGAAAATAAGCAATTTAAGACTAAGGTGTGGTATGACAGAAAATGGAATACAAAATCTCAAGAATTTCAGGTGGGAGAGTGGGTGAGAATTCTTAGACCGGGTTTGTTATCCATGGGGTCTAATAAATTTAGTGATCCCATTCAGATTAGGAAAGTTTTCTCCAATAGCGTCATGACACAAGATGGAACAATTTGGAATGTTAAGAAATTAGCAAAATGTCCTATCATGGGTGATAAGAGAAATCTATCTGTTAAGCAAAATGTGTTGTTTGATAATGATTCTATTGCTCATAGAGTGAAAGATACCAAACGTGTTATCAATATGCCTAAGAGATATGTCAATTGACTTTTGTTAAAGACTTTATCCTCATGTATAAAAGATATGTTATTTTGCTGTATTTTTAAGTTTTCTTTTCTTGTGTTTATCTCATTTTTGTAATAAGGGAGATGTGTTATATTCTTGTATTTACTGTTGCTTTAATTGTCATGCTGTGGTCGCATGCCCGTGCATGAGACATGTTTATTTCTGAGTTACTTCAGGAGGATCTAGAGTGTGTTACTTAAGATTAGGGACTGTTGGAATTCATTACAAGCTGAACCTTGACTTTTATGGATGTTATTCGTGCTGTCATTAAAACCAAAGTATTTCTTACCACTTTGACTGGATCATTTCAACAGTACAACCCGTTTTTATATGCGTAACCGGGTTTGCAAACCCGTTTGCGCATGCGAAAACCTATTGGGCCATGTACATAGCCTATTTCGCGAGTCTCCATTTTTTTGTGACTCGCTAAATAGGTCTTGCATTTTGCTATTTGGAAGGAGCATTCCTTTCCAAATAGCGAGTCTCAAACCATGTACAAATGTTTGGCGACCGCAATTGCTGTCGCAAAACACTCGCAATTCCCAGCTACTTCAAGTAGATGGTAATGCATTCGCAAATGGTAAGGGGTCCCCAGAGGACCCCTTCCCCTTTGCAAATGCATGCAAAATTATTTTTCAAGGGCAGGCAGTGGTTCCAGGACCACTGCCTGCCCTTAAAAAATGAAAGAAAGATGTTTCATTTTCTTTTTTTTTTTAATGTATGGAAAACGGGCTGCATTTTTTAAAAATAAACTGCTTTATTTAAAAGCAGTCCCAGACATGGTGGTCTGCTGAGCTCAGTAGGCCACTATCCCTGGGAGGGCTGGCATTCCCAATGGGCTCGCATAATTGCGAGAGGCTTATTAATATTAATGAGCCTCGCAATTTGCGACCCCATTGGGAATCCCAAACAGTGTTCAACACACTGTTGTACACTTCAGTTAGCGACTCATAATTTACTACTCACAATGTGTCGCCAATTGCGAGGCGCTAAATGAAATAGTTGTACATCTGGCCCCAAAATCCTTAGAAATGTGAAAATTTGTTTTGTGTGCACACATGTCTTTTTCGAATTACTGTTTTAATATTTGAAATTTAAGTCATGCAAATTGCTTGGGGGTCCCCGGCTTCCGGTGGTGACTCAATGGGGGTCCTCAGGAGTCAAATGTTTGGGAACCACTGATCTAAGGCCTTGCGAATGTCGTCCGAGATTGCACATAAACAATTTTCCCCTGCACGCTGACACCCGTGCACTATTATGCAAGGGTGCCTGCATTGGTACTGCACTGCTAAGTATAGCGCCAGCGCAGGGGGAAACTCAAGGCTGCACCATATCCTTGTAAATATGGTGCAGCCTTGCTTTTCTGTAGTGGCAAAGTGAGGTATTAAGTCATCATGGCTAACACCTCACTCCGCCACTTCCTTGTACATATGCCCCAGTGTTTGCCTTCTAGGAGCTAGTTGTGCGAGGTGCTGGAAGGATTTGCCCCACTGGGCAATCCAGCTTCCTACAATGTGCATGTGTGAGTACCCATCTGTCTTATGAGTATATGTGTGTGTGTGTGTATGTGTGTGTGTGTGTGTGTGTCTTTCTCTCATTGTACATCTCTGTGCCCGTGTGTGTGAATGTCTGTTTTCCTATCTTTCAATATGTGTGCATCTATATCAGTGTGTCTTTCTTTTATTGTGTTTGTGTGTGTGCCCATCCTTCCAGGTGTGGGTGTGTTTTTCTATCTGTGTGTCTACCTCTCATTGAATGCCTCTGTGTCCGCCTGTAAGTGGGTGTCTAACTGTATGCCATCTGTCAGTGTGTGTCTATCTAACATGGTGTATCTGTGTGCCCATTTGTGAGTGTATGTATGTCTATAGTTGTGTGTCTCTGTCACTTTATGCCTGTTTCGATCCATGTATTGGTGTGTATCTCTCTGTGCGCACCTGTGTGTGCACGTCTGTTTCCCATACCACAAAACCGACTCACTCTAAGGGCTCCATTCTTGACCTTGTTATCTCCAAAGTAGATATGCTCACAGTTGTTAATCCTATACCAGTAGACTGGTCTGACCACTTCCTCTTCCCCTTCTCTCTGCACCTATCTCATTCTGTTACTCTTGGCCAACCTAAAAGAACTACTACCTTGTTCCGCAATACCAAAAGCATCGACCATGACATATTGTGCAACACAGCTATGAGCTCACTTCCGATCTTAGACTCCTACTCTGATGTCAACGACCTGACCACCCAATGTCTCAACAGTCTATCAGCTATAATTGATAATGTTGCTACACTGTAAAGTAAAAAGAAAAGACCCACTCCTTCTGCTCCATAGTTCAATAAATCTATCTACGAAGAAAGAAAGCACTTGAGGAACCTTGAGAACCTATGGAGACATTCTCATTCCATTATTAGAAACAAAAAGCATCCACCCCAGAATGGATGTATAATTGTGTTCACCCAGGTCAAGTGTGTTTCCTACAGTGGTGAGAATCACACAGCTTTGTTAAAATACCCCTCACACGCCAAAAGGGCCCTTGGTGTCATTCTTCATCATAGGGGTCTTCCTGCCCCGCTGCGGGAAGGGTGTGCTACAACCTGCAACTATGCGGGAGCACTGATTTTTTTTTAAACAAAACTGCGTGTAGTGTAGGAATGAGAGTGGAAGAGTCAAGAGTGAGTGAAGGAGTGATTATAATTTGAAAAACAGCTGGCCCTTTGGGAAGAAAAAACTTTAAAATTCCGTTGGGTTGGTGTTATTAAAAGTGGGAAATAAGGTGGAGATACAGTGCTATAATGAGCAGTTACTTCGATGTCGTCAACATGTTTCGAAGCACTCCCCTGGCTTCTTCGTCAGAACCAAAAGGATCCCTTGTACACTCGAATATATATTCCAAAGGTAAGTATAAGAATTGTATATACAAGTAGATGATACTATGTGAAGTACATGCCAATAAAAAAGCATGCACTGTACACGATACCCCAATCGGTATGCTACTAAATTAAAAAAAAATTAAAGGGAAAATACCCCATGAGCCTCTGAACGGGGTGGAAAGGAGTGTCTATAGTCAAACAACTGTAAAGATCACTGCCTCTCCAGGAGTCGGGATACTGCCTCAGTTGAACCGGAGCCACAGGGAGGCAGTATTCGGGAGAGGCAGTGATCTTGACAGTTGTTTGACTATAGACACACCTTCCCACACCATTCACAGGCAGATGGGGTATTTTCCCTTTTATTTCAAAAATGTAATTAAACAAATGCATTTAATAGCATACCTGTTGGGGTATTGTATAGAGTGCATCTTCTTTTATTGACATGTACTTCACGTAGTATCATCTACTTGTATATCCACTTCTCATACTTACCATTGGAATATATTTCGGAGTGTAGAAGGGATCCTTTTGACTCTCTCTGTAAGTGGTAACATAAGAGTTTTTAGGAGGTGTTGCATAGCCTCCATTATCTCTTTTAACAACAGACCTTCTGGGAGGAAACTTGTAGTTTCTTTAAGCCTCATAGGGACATCCTTCCCTAAATCCTTTGCTACCTTTTTCGTCAAATCCGCAGTTGGTAAAGATATTTTTGAGCAATTACCCCCTTTTTTCTCCCCTCCCTTCTTCCTTCTTTTTTTTGGTGGCGAGCGATGAGCTCCCTGATAGCTTTTGGTTTGTGTCTTTTATTTTGGTACACTAACTGCTATCTGAGAGTGCATCTCCGAGACTACTTCCAATTCTACTAGTGAGTTTGATAAAGGAAGTGAGACATTTATATTAGACTACTAGCAGCCCGTCCCGACGTTGTCCGGGTATGAATTGCTGCCGGCCAGTAGTATATTGTTTCGTAGGATTTCATTTTGATAGCATTTCTTATCTGTGACAGGCCTGTGAAATGCTCCGATTCACAGTGCACTGCTGATGCACTTAAGAGTGCGCGTTCAGTAGTGTGTGAACTCGAGTTTCCCTACTTTATTTTCCTTGCAATATTATATAGCGCGAACTCGACAACATGGCATGAGCACAATTTACATTACAGAAGAACACATTGATTTGTGGTAGGCACGGGGAGACAAAGCGATTTGCCTGGAATCACAGGATATTGAGCTGATACCGAGATTCTAACGTAGCTCCCCATCTCTAAAGTTCGCAATTCTAGAACTTGTGGTGGGAGGTGTGTCTAAAAGTGTATGTCGGTGCTGGGCATCAATGAGAGAGACCTGTGCATTTTTCCAATTGGTGGTGAAAAAATATGAGAATGTTGCTGGAGATGTGGGCCGCCGTGCCACCAATGTACCTACGGGGGAGGGTAAACACCCATTATTCCGCAAATTTCTTTCCGCATACCATCACTCTGCATACTTTCATTACGAAAGTGCCATGACTCCGCAATGCCATTATAACGCATGGCATTACATTTTATATGCTTTTACCACGCATACATTTAGAACGAAATTCGTTGTAAATGCATGAATGGTAAAAGCATGTTTTTTAAAAATGTTTGGATAAGGGAAGTATGGGTATAGGGATATATATGTTTTGGGGTACTGAGGTATATGTTTTGGGGTGTTTGGGTATTTTAATGGTTCAGATATAGTTTTGGGTTATGGGGTACAGGGGTATTTTTAGGGTTCAGGGCTAGGTTTCGGTGTTGGGGTATAGGGAAATTTTTAGGTTTCAGGGGTAGGTTTGGGTTTTCGGGTACAGGGGTATTTTAAGGGTTCAGGGCTAGGTTTGGGTTTTGGGGTACAGAGGTATTTTTAGGGTTCAGGGCTAGGTTTGGGTTTTGGGATACAGGGGTATTTTAGGGTTCTGTGCTAGTTTTGGGTTTTGGGGTACAGGGGTATTTTAGGGTTCAGGGGTAGGTTTGGGTTTTGAGGTACAGGGGTATTTTTAGGGTTCAGGGATAGGTTTGGGTTTTGGGGTACAGGGTATATTTATAGGGTTAAGATGGGTTAGTGTTTAAGGGTGTTGGGGTATTTTATAGAGTAAAGGTGGGTTATGATTATGGGGTGCAGGAGAAGTGTGGCTCAGGGGTTAGAGGCGGCAGACCCGGAAGCTGAGATCGGCCCTGGACCAGGGTTCAATTCCCCGCCTCGGCGGGTCTTGGGCTAAAAATTCCACGGTCTCGATAATTCTCGCTCCGGTGCCTTCTTGACTCACGGGTTCACGCTCTGCGACTCTGGGCAATAGCTTGCTTAATCTCCACAACGGCCCCTCGCGGCGGGATGCCTGGCTTTCACCTTGTGGATACCCTGCCGGGGCCTCTCACAGGGGAATACCAGGACGGGTTCCCTAGGCAAGCGCCAGGATGCCCTTTGTGGCGACAGGTCGCGCTATATAAGTATACCTACATTTACATTTACATTTACATTTAAAGTAGGGGTGGGCGGAATTGACGCTAACTTGGTACAATAAATCCGCAATATTTCGTTCCTTCAGATTTCCAATTATTAAAACAGAAACCTCATATATTCAAGGTAAAATAACAAGTATTTCTACATGCTAATATGCATATAGTCATTTCACAAAAGTGAAATTAGCTTCCAGCAAGCAGTGAGAGAGATGATGGTTTTGAGATCAAGCCCCTGCAAACCATTATGGGACGAGATTAGCAGTGGGAAGTGAATATTATAGTATCCAAATAATTCTACAAAGAGCTGCAGTTCACCTCGTTCTCCCTAGTTGTCCCCAAGAGGCAAATGCAATAGCATTTAAAATATTATACATCAAGCTGCAGTTCACCTCATGGTCCCTAGATGTCCCTGATGAGACAAATGCAATAGCATTTAAAATATTACACATCAAGCTGCAGTTCACCTCATGTCCCTAGATGTCCCTAGATGTCCCTGATCATGCAAATGCAATAGCATTTAAAATATTACATATCAAGCTGCAGTTCACCTCATGTCCCTAGATGTCTCTGATGATGCAAATGCAATAGCATTTAAAATATTATATACTAGCAGCCCGTCCCGACGTTGTCCGGGTATGAATTGCTGTCGGCCAGTAGTATATTGTTTTGTAGGACTTCGTTTTGATAGCATTTCTTATCTGTGACAGGCATGTGAAACGCTCCGATTCACAGTGCACTGCTGATGCACTTAAGAGTGCGCGTTCAGTAGTGTGTGAACTCGAGTTTCCTTACTTTATTTTTCCTTGCAATATTATATAGCGCAAACTCGACAATGTGGCATGAGCACAATTTACATTACAGAAGAACACATTAATTTGTGGAAGGCACGGGGAGACAAAGCAATTTGCCTGGAATCACAGGATGTTGACCTGATGCCGAGATTCAAATGTAGCTCCCCAGCTCTAAAGTTCGCAATTCTAGAACTTGTGGCGGGAGGTGTGTCTAAAAGTGTATGTCGGTGCTGGCCATCAATGAGAGAGACCTGTGCATTTTTCAAATCGGTGTTGAAAAAATATGAGTATGTTGCTGGAGATGTGGGCCGCCGTGCCACCAAGGCACTTACCGGGGGAGGGTAAACACCCATTATTCTGCAACTTTCTTTCCGCAGACCATCACTCCGCATTTTTTCATTATGAAAGTACCATGACTCCGCAAGGCCATTATAACGCATGGCATTACATGTTATATGCTTTTACCACGCATACATTTACAATGAAATTCGTTGTAAATGCATGAATGGTAAAAGCTTTTTTTTTTTAAATGTTCGGGTAAGGTAAGTATAGGTATAGGGGTATATGTTTTGGGGTACTGAGGTATATGTTTTGGGGTGTTTGGGTATTTTAAGGGTTCAGATATAGTTTTGGGTTATGGGGTACAGGGGTAGTTTTATCGTTTAGGGATAGGTATGGGTTTTGGGGTACAGGCATATTTTTAGGGTTCAGGGCTAGGTTTGGGCTTTGTGGTACAGGGGTATTTTAAGGGTTCAGGGCTAGGTTTGAGTTTTGGGGTACAGGGGTATTTTTAGTGTTCAGGGCTAGGTTTGGGTTTTGGGGTACAGGGGTATTTTAGGGTTCAGGGGTAGGTTTGCGTTTTGGGGTACAGGGTTATTTTCATGGTTCAGGGCTAGGTTTGGGTTTTGGGGTACAGGGGTATTTTAAGGGTACGGGCTAGGTTTGGGTTTTGGGGTATAGAGGTATTTTTGGGTTCAGGTGTAGGTTTGGTTTTTGGGGTACAGTGGTATTTTTAGGATTTAGGTATAGGTTTGGGTTTTGGGGTATAGGGTATATTTTTAGGGTTAAGATGGGTTAGTGTTTAAGGGTGTTGGGGTATTTAAAGGAGTAAGGGTGGGTTTTGATTATGGGGTGTAGAGGTATTTAAAGGGAGCAGGGTGAACACCCGGCGCTGGAATGTGCAGAACCTGGGAAGAAAAAACAATGAAATATTTGACACGATGTGCGCCCCACAGCCGCCCACACCCCCAGCACAGGATATGAGACATGGCATGAAGTGCAGATTGTATAAACAACAGATGATGGACAGAATGCAGAACAATCTCATACGTTTACCCCAATACAGAGATCTGGGCCAAAATCCATCATATATTTTGCACTCTACACCTCCTCAGCCATGACCCTGTGCCTAAGAGAAACATTCCAGGCCCTTTGAACTGCTAAGCCATGTCTTTCCGGGATCTGACTCACACATGCTAGAACCAATATTTGGCTATCAACTGTTTTCAATCAGAATAGCTTGACTCTAGTGGCGTGGAGAGCATGGCACTCACGTCTGAGCATACCCATCCCACTCGGGGTGACAAATACAAAAACAACAGTTGATGGACAGAATGCAGAACAATGTCATACATTCACCCCAGTACAGAGATCTGGCCCTAAATCCATTGTTGTTTTGCACTCCACACCACCCCAGTTCAGACATGGCCATATGCAAATCAGCCTTGACCCTGTGCCTCATGGGAACAGACCAGCCCAAAGGGTGGAACATACCACATGCCCCCAGCATTTGTCACGCCCCCACAGCACAACGCAGACACGCCCACAAGGGACTACTTTGCTGGCACGGTTCTTTTACTTTTTAAATGTATATGGTGGGCGTCTGCATAGCCTATGTCCTTCTGCTGCAACTGCCCTTTCCAACGCTGTATTGGGTGTTGTGATTGGTGCTGTGGTTCCTGAGATTACCCGCCTCAAAGGTTTGGTCTCTCTCTTTATTATATTAGTATGGATCAAGCTGCAGTTCACTTCGCCATCCCTAGATATCCCTGATGAGGCAAATGCAATAGCATTTTAAATATTATACATCAAGCTGCAGTTCACCTCGTCGTCCCAAGATGTCCCTGATGAGTAAAATTCAAAAACATTGAAACCCTTTCATGAATGCTAAAAATTATGCTAAGTTTATCCCATAATGCTTTGCAGGGCCTTTTAGTTGTATTTTTGCCCATAACTGTGCTTGGGGGGGTTCTAAGAGAATGGGACCTCCACTGAATTACTATTTAAAGGGAGCAGGAATGTATAGAACCTGGGAAGAAAAAACAACACTTGTGACGGAATGCCCCCAGCGATTGTCACGCCCCCAGCACACACCCACAGCACAATGCAGACACGCCCACAAGGGACTACTTTGCTGGCATGGTTCTTTTACATTTTAAATGTATATGGTGGGTGTCTGCATAGCCTATGTCCTTCTGCTGCAACTGCCCTTTCCAACGCTGTATTGGGTGTTGTGATTGGTGCTGTGGTTCCCGAGTTTACCTGGCCAAAATTTGCAAGTTCTCTCTTTATAATAGTAGTATAGATGAAGCTCCGTCTAACTCTATTGGAGAATTTAGATCTATTAGGGAGTTAGATACAGAAGGTGGCTCTTTCGTATTAGTATCGATAGTTAACACATCAATAGATTTCGGAGGGGATCAAATTAGAGGGATACTTTCAGTATTAAATAGCTCTGCGTCTGCGTTGACTATCGTGGTGTTGTTTAGTTGTAAAGTGACTATGTCCTTTTGGGTCAGGGATAAGGACTTGTGTTTGAGAAGTTCGATGGATAACCGACGCTCAGTACGTCTCTCAGCAAGTGCGATATCTCTATCTATTTCTCGAGTATCCCTGGAAAAATATTTATCTAGGGGTCCAAGTATAGAAACCCCTACAGTGGAGGGTAAGGCCTTTGGTGTACATGCAGACATACTGAGACCAAGGATCAATAGTGATTTCAAGAAGTGAATCCCGAAGCTGTAAAGATCATATAACAATAACGATTGAGGGAATCAGACTGGGAACTGCTTACTCTGTCAAAGTCCCGAAAATAGGAATAAGGTCCTGGCCGTGATGTTAGAGGACAGGCCCAGCCCAGCCTTGGCCAGCCCGGGATGGCCACATACGGCCTGCCCTTTTCACGGGCTTCGCCCGGCTCGTCCCGCGACGCGTGAGATGTTACCGCAATTTATGCGCCGCTTTGCTCGCAGGTCCTAGGTGCGGCGCTAGGGATGCTGGGATTAGTAGTTTGTTTCACCCGCTGGGCCCCCCTCCGCTCGGCGGCCACACGGCAAGCTGGTTGTGTGCGGCGGCGGGAGGCGGGAGGCGAAAGGCAGGCTACCAGACAACGCAGGCGTTCTTCAAATGAGGACCAGGTAAGAAAGAGTCTTCGCAAATGTCCCGGCAGCAGGAGAGTTCCCCCTTTCTTGGTCTCCACAGGTACCATACCCCCCACTCAATCCACACGGACCTGGAGCCGCTCCTAAGCCAAGCTCTCCTTGGAAAAGTGGGTCCATGAACTGGAAAGGACCAGACCTAAGTCTGACCCCTGTCCAGTCAAAGCCAAAGCTAATGACGGCTTTTCTACCTTGATAGAGGAGTCATTGAATACGGTCCTCCCAAAAACACTGATGAAAAAGACTGGCGGGCCTCACAAGACCCCGTGGATTCCCTCCGTACTGCTCACTTTAAAACAGCGTTGTAAGGTAATGGAAAGACCCTGGAGGAAAGACTTCCTACCCAACAAAAAGCTGGAATAAAGGGCAGCCATTTGCATTTATAAAGCAGAAATAAAAAAGGCTCAGGCCCCTTATTACGAGGAAAATATTCTGTCAGCCACCAACTCTCCGAGAGAAACAATCATCATAATAAAAAACTACTCAAAGCTCCCGTCCCGCTAGAAGCACCAGATATCTCAGGCCTACGTTGCAATAAACAGGCCGAATGTTTCACCTCCAAGGTTCAGAATATTCTTGAATCTTTACCACATATGGATGACAATGGTGACTCTTCCAACAAGCAGGTGGACACAGCCTCACATTTAACTGAACACCAACTGGAGGTTTCCCCCCTTATCCTAGGAATCACTTCTTGCCTTGTGGTCCTTGGTAAAAAGTGCATCGCCCAGGGACCCTGCCCCTGAAAATATCCGGAAACAGTTAGCTCCGTTAATTGACCCACAATCACACACCTGATTAACACCTCACTGTCCACAGGAATAGTCCCCACCAACGGGAAAGGGTCTATGATGAAAACCTTACTAAAAAACCTAATCTGGATCCTGTGGACTTGGGCAACTATTGCCCTATCTCCCTTCTACCAGGAATAGGCAAGATCACAGAGAAATATGTTACTCATACTCTCTCCCGCTTCCTCGAATCTCACAATCTGCTTCACCCCTCTCAAACAGGATTCCGGTCCCAACAGACCACCGAAACGGCCCTGTTAGCGGTGGTGGACGAAAGCAGAAAGATTCTAGATTCAGGATGGTCGTCAGCCATTATACTCCTTGACCTGAGTGCAGCATTTGCTACGGTGAACCATGGCATCTTGGTTCACCGTCTCGGGGACATAGGAGTAAACGGCACTGAGCTGCAATGGCTGTGTTCCTTTTTGGAGGGAAGTTTTTTTCAGGTATTCACTAAGAGCTCTTCACGTAGCCCGGCTCTTTTTAATGTTTACATGGCCCCTCTGGCAGATGTTGTAGCCCCCTCTGGGATCCATATGGTGACTTACGCCGACGAGACCCAATTAATGGTAGCGTTAAATGAAGCAGATCAAAGGACTAAGGGCCTTTATTCTTGTCTTGAGGATGTATCAAACTGGATGGATGTGTCTCACATTAAGCTTAATAATGGGAAAACTGAGTTATTGATATTGGGCAACCCTCTAAGCTTTAAATCCAGCACCATGTGGCCAGCATGTATGGGTCTCACACCGGTCCCCAAGTCCGAAATCAAGAGCCTGGGCATCTGGCTGGACCAATATTTGTCCTTCAGGGTTCAGGCCAGGACGACAGCAGCTATCTGCTATGGTCTACTTAGAATGGCCCGTAAAGTCCTCCCTCTCCTCCCTTTCCAAGCCAAGAAAATACTGGTCCAATCGCTCATACTTTCAAGAATAGATCATGGAAATGCCCTATACCTGCGTGCCCCTACTACAGTAGTAACCAGACTCCAGACCATTCAAAACAGTGCGGCCCGACTGCTGACTGGAGTTTTTAATTGGCAATCAGTGAAACCAGCACTCCATTCCCTTCACTGGCTCCCGGTTCAGGAACAAATCAGCTTTAAGGCCCTGTGCCTGGTACATAAATCCATGCAAGGGAATGGGCCTCCAATGAACTCTGCCATGATCCATCCCTATAAGACTAATAGGAAACTTTGGTCAGACGAGCTGCATCTGCCTGAAGTCCCCAGGATTAAGAAAGCCAGACGTGGTGGAAGGCTCTTTTCATATATAACCCAGCTACACTCTGGAATTCCCTGCCGTTGTTTCTTCGCAGGGAAGCCATTCATCTTGTCTTTAGAAAACTAACGAAGACTTTCCTGATCCCCTATGTTCTTCCTGCCTCTCTCATGTCTGGCCCAGCGCTAGGATGCTCCCGGCTAGCCATGTGCTTTATAATTGTCTCAAAAAAACATTTCTTGTCCCTTACGGCCGTCGGGTACTCCCATGAGGTCAGCTTTGTAAATACGTATTTTACTCTTGTTTTAACCTAACTCTGACACCTTTTATTTTGTACAATATAAATATGCAACTTGTTAGCGTTGTAGGTGCATATATGTAACTTGTTAGTGAGCTCAGCCTACCTTGTATACCTTGGTAACTGTATCCCTGCCTCTCTCTATCATTGCATGCCTGTTTGCCCATCTGTGTCGGCCTTCTTTGTATCTGCCTGTGTGTCCACCTTCGTTGTGTCTAAGTTGCTTTTTTAAACACTTTAATACTGAGCGGAGCACCTGCTTCAGGAACACCGCGCTCTGCAATACAATAGGGGGCAGATTTACAAGAGGCACCATTCTGTGGGGTATTTACAACGTGACGCATCTGGGAGAGGCGTCACGTTGTAAAGCTCTGCGCCAGAAGTAGGCTTTCCGGCGCACGGGGGGCGTTCTGGCGCAGGAACGCCTTCTTAAAGAGGCTGAGTGAAATGTACAAGATTTCACTCAGTCACTTTTAAGCCCATGCTGCGTCAAAACCCTACGCCTGCTTGAAGCAGGCGTACGGATTCACGCAGCATTTGAAAGATAGGACACCCCGGAGCCTTGCTGGAGCTGCGTCGCGCTTGCGACGCAACTCCAGCAATGCACCACCTTTACAGCACAGATGCGTCACACATCTGTCCACTTTTTGCCCCATGGTGCGCCGCACAATAACCGCACAATAACTGGTGCATCCCTGCACTGGCGCATCCCTGCTGATATGCAGGGATGCGCCAGTAATTGTAAATCTGCCCCTAGGTCTCGCTTTTGCCAAACTTTGACCCATTGGTAGTGTAAATTACAATGCCTTTTAATATTATAAAAGGCATTACCATTTATTTACCAAAGCCAATAGCTCAAAATCTCGCAATTGCGAAACCGATTGCATTGCAAATGCTTGTTTTTTGTGTGCGAGAGCGCACGAGGGAGGGGGAATTGAAATATGTCCAGGAAACTTCAGGAAACTTCAGGCGCAGTACCATCCTCTGTCACTAGAGGGAAGTCTGCCTGAAAGCAACAAGCTTTTTTTTTGGTGGGGTGGGGGTGATTTGCATACCCAGAAGACTCTACAACGCCACACTCACTTCCGTTTCATTATCACGGGTGAAATAGCCTTTTTAGCACTAAGATTGAGAAATACGTTTATATGTGTACATATTTTGCTAAAATTGGATTACATTTGAAACAAAGAATAAGACCCGTAAGGTGACTGTAGTTTTCATAAGATATTTTCATGGTGCGATCAGGTCAGTTGATGAATATTAGAAATCATGATACAGGATATAGTTATGCCGTGGTTCATTAAAGACTTGACAAACTCCCAGAAAGACTTGGCATGGATGATGGTATCCAAATGCCTACCTGTGAAACAATTCCAACATGCAAGGAAACTGGCAAAAACAGCAAGATGCCCAACACCAGGCTGTGCAGCAGTTGAATCCCTGATGCACTTCATTTGGAACTGCGGCGGAGCACAAAGCATGTGGAAGGCAATGGGACAGCTCATTAAAGAATTAACAGGACAGGCATCCCTGTCCTATGAACTGGTTCTATATGGGTTGGGCATGAATTGCAATGCAAATAAAGAAAGGACACTATGGAGAATAATAAACTGCGTGAAAGAGGCGATGTGGGAAAACAGGAACCTTTCCTGGTACAAACACCAAGCAATCACGGAAAAAGAATGCCAAAAACTTGTTTTCCCTAAAATGTTCTCTTACATGTGCATAGACACCCATAGATTTGGACAAGAGTGGGCAAAGGAAACCTGGAAAATCAGGAGTTGGTCTGGATGGGTAAAATGAGAAATCTTGATGGAAAACCACCAAAGATAGCCTAATGCGCTTCTTTGAGAATGGTTAAATGTACAGCAACCAAATATAAGGGACTGCTTAAAATGTAAACCTGACAAATAATTTTAAATAAAGTATATTTTTACAAAAAAAAAAAGGGTGTAGTATCCGATGCCTCTCTGTCCTTTGGCTAAATCAGGTGCAGTTTGAGATGTGCTTGATGGGCCAGGGGGTGGGGAGATGTCGTAACGGCTGAGATGCTTCATTTGCATGTAACATGGCAGATGATTTTCTCGAGCATGAAATGGCGGTTGTGGGGCTTGAAAGTCGGGATGCTGGTGTATATAGCCGGCTGACCGGCAAGATGGCTTCACAATGCCTTGGCTGAGATGCCTTCGTCTGCGGTTTCGTGGATGAGGCTCTCGAGCATGATTTTGGCTTCGGCAATTGGCACTTGATTGACTTCAGGGGGTAGTGGCCGGCTCTAGGAGTTGGCAAGGGGAAAAAAAAACAAAAAAAAACCTAGTGTGACAATGATAAACGGTCAATACATGAATTTTTGGAGGATCTCAACATGAGATCTCTATTCAAGTGAAGATAGATTCAAATCACGTAGAGCAAATTAAACTGTAAAGTATTACAGTTGAGTTGAATGTGAATTTTCTGTAAACGATAAAGTGAATATGTGTTGCAAAGAGCATTACATCTGAAAACAGTGAATACGATTTCTAAAGTGACTAATTTTCATAAGGGATATTCATGATACTATCAGGCAAGAGATTTGAACTTGTCACGGTTTCTTAGACTGAATTCTTTTTCATGCCGTGGTTTATTGCATTTCGTGTGGCGATGAAAAACGGCATTGATCCACAATAAAGTAAAGGAAGTATATAAGTAAATTGAAAGAAACCATGTGGAGTTCAGTTCAGTAAATCTTTATTTGATGATAAAAAAACATCATAAAAGTACATATATACAGTTTTTAAAGAATTCAATTCAATAACATATCTGAACTTCATTTAAAAATCACCAATACAAATAAAAACCGGTTAATAAGGATTTTATCTGGGACCATTGATTAACCCTGTCCTCTTGTGTTTCTTTTTTTTAAGTTCAAGTAGAATTTTATTAGGGTAAACAAAATTATCATTACAAAGAGTGACATGAAATACAACAGCAGCAATAAGGATAATAAACTAGGGTAACAACAGTAAATATCATAAAATTAAAGAATGCAGGGGGAGAAAGAGGAAAAAGGAAAATGAAAAGTAAATGAGGCTTGGAATGTAAAGTGTACACTCGAAGAGGCTTTGTACCACGGGAGACAATGCAAATATATGCGGGAAGTTAAATATTAAAGAAAAAGAAGGAACAAAAGGTAATTCATGGGGGTTTCGAAACCTCTTGCTGAAATGGGGGTAGGTGAGATGAGCGTTTGGCACAAACATCTAAGTAGAGGGTAACAGGAAGCCACAACGCATGTCTTTTCGGGGCCAGGGTAATGGGATAAACAAATGCAGGGGCAGATTTATGTTAACTGGCCCATCCCCAGGGATGCGCCAGTTAACATGCGCCACAGTGCGCCACAGCTCCGCCAGCCATGGTGCGCCGCATTTATAATGCGGCGCACCATGGTGCAAAAACGGCACAGATGCGTGACGCATCTGTGCCGGAAATGTGGCGCATTGCTGGAGTTGCGTCGCAAGCGCGACGCAGCTCCAGCAAGGCTCGGGGGTGCCCCATTTCAACAATGCTGCGTCAAGACCTACGCCTGCTTCAATCAGGCGCAGGCTTTTGACGCAGCATTGGCTTAAAAGTGACTGAGTGAAATCTCATAGATTTCACTCAGCCACTTTTGCGAGGCGCACCTGCCCCGGAACGCCCACCCTGCGCTGGAACGCCCACAAGCGGCGCAGGGCTTTACAACGTGACGCATCTGCCTAGATGTGTCACGTTGTAAATCGTTCGTAGGGATGCGCCACGTTTACGCCGCCTTGCGTGACGCAACAGCGGCGTAAACGTGGCGCAAGGGCCTCATAAATCTGCCCCGCAGTGTCTAGTCTATGATTATAACATACATTGAACCACCAGGCTTTAAAAGTAATACCCTCAGAGTTCTTCCAGTTAACAGTAATCTGTTGAAACGCAACAGCTAATAACAAATCAATAATATGAACATTCGCTTCAACTTCGGTCCAGGAAGGGGAGAGTGAGCCAAGGAAAATGTCAGTGATAGAGAAGGGGATAGAAGTTTGGAAGATAGAATTGATTTGATCCCATACTTTGGTCCAGAATGCTTGCGTGAGAGGACAAAGGAAAAGCATATGAAAAAGCGTGGCATTGGGGGCGGAGCAAGACCAGCAAAGGTCCGGAGTTGTAGGAAATCTTTTGTGGAGGAGAGATGGCGTGTAAAGGAGTCGATTGTAAAGAAAGAAAAGTGTTTGTGTAAGAGAGGCAGCTCTGGAAGACTTGCAAAGCTTAATCCAAATTTTATCCCATAAAGAGGTGGACCAAGAGACGGCGAGTTCAGATTCCCACTGCTTTTAGGCCGAGGTGATGGAGGATTGTGGAAGGAGTGATAAATGGAAGACGCTGAAGAGTTGGAGCGCAGTTGGGAGTGTAGATAGGAAATCGGAGAAGTAGAAATCGTAGGTGGAGAAGAATGAGAAAGGGAGTCATATGCGGACATGACTGCAGTCTTGAGTAAGATGTATTTGTGGACAAAGGAGGAGGGGAGAGAGAAGTTCCGACTTAGAACAGGGAAAGGTGTGAAGACAGATCCAGTAAAAAGTTGGGAGACCCAGATTAAACCACGTTGCCTCCAAGTTTTCCAGTAGAAAGGTTTTAGTTTGATAAGAATGCTACTATTATACCAAATCGTGGTGGTGAGAAGTTCAGCGGTAGAGGAGGGAGGAGGTGGAGCAAAGGCTAAAAGTAGTTTCGCAGTGTATTTGTGAATTGGAGTGGATACGAATTGGGGTTTACGGGAGAAGGAGAGATACTCGGCAAAGGAGAAGGGAGAAAGAGAAAGGTGTTCAAGTTTAGCCCAAAGGGGAAGAGGTTCAGTAGGATCTTTAAGCCAGATAGCGGCCTGTTTTAGGAGGAAGGCTTTATGATAAGCGGGAAAGTTTGGAAAATTAACCCCTTCTTCCGATTTGGGGAGACGTAGTCTTGATAGAGACATGCGCGGTTTCTTTCCAGACCATAAAAAGGAGGATAAGGTGGTATTGATTTTGGCAAAAAATTTGGCAGGGATGGAAACAGGAATATTAGAAATGGTATAAAGGACAATTGGGGAGAGCATCATCTTAATGGTATCAAGGCGGCCCCACCAGGAAAGATATAAGGGATGCCACCTAGAGGTGAGGCAGATAACTTCTGAGTACACTTAGTAAGGCATAATGAGATAGTATCCGAGATAGAAGGAGTAATATGCAAGCCGAGGTATTTTATATGGGATGGGCTCCATTTGAAGTTAGATGCCGCAAAATCAGGCTTAAAGGTGAACTTGGTGAGGGGTAAAATTTCGCACTTATCGTTGTTCAATTTATAACCGGAAAGATGGGAGTACACGTTGACTTCAGCGAGGAAAGCTGGGATGGATACCCATGGGTTCGAAATGAAGAGTAGAATGTCGTCAGCATAGGCAGCTAATTTGATATGCGAATGAGATAGAGGGAATCCGTGAATATTCGGGTTTTGACGTAATTTAGATAGAAAAGGTTCAAGAGCAAGATTGAAGAGAAAGGGGGAGAGAGGGCATCCTTGTCCGACGCCACTGCCAAGGCTGAAAAAGGAGGAAATCAAACCATTAGCACAGACTGCTGCTCTAGGGTTTGCGTAGAGAAAGGAGATGAGGGAAATAAAATTAGGGCCAAACCCAAACCACTTTAATGCGGAGAACAGGAATGACCATTCTACTCTGTCGAATGCCTTCTCGGCATCAAGAGCAATTGCGGCTAGGGAATTACTGAAGCGTGATGACTTAGACAAAACGTTAAAGAGAAGTCTAGTGTTGTCTGAAATGAAGCGACCCTTAACAAATCCTGATTGTTCAGGGCCAAGGAGTTCTGGGAGAAAGGAATCCAATCTAATGGCTAAAGATTTGGCATATATTTTGTAATCGATGTTGACAAGTGATATCGGTCTGTAATTCTTACAGTGTTGAGTGTCTTTCCCCTCTTTTGGTATAATACAAATATAAGCATCAGAAAAAGTGCCTGAGGAAGCCCCGCTGGTTTTGAAAGACTCCAAAAGGTGAAGTAGTTTGGGCAACAAAAGAGTGGCAAAATGTTGATAAAATTCGACAGTGAAGCCATCTGGACCGGGGGCTTTGTCTTTCTTAAGGGAGTGAAGTGCCGTATGAAGTTCCCGAACGGTGAGGGGAGTTTCAAGGGAGGCTAGTTCAACAGGAAAGTTGGGGGGAGGTTGAATGCTTGTAAAGAAAGTGGAAAGAGAGTGATCAGAGGGTTGAGTGCCAGAAGAGTAAAGTGTAGAGTAGAAGCGAGAAAATTCCTCCAGAATATCCGCATCTTTATGTTGCAGAACTAAATTAGCATCAAAAACAGATTCAATATTCAGTTTGTTTTGTTTAACCTTCAAATAGTTAGCAAGAAATCTCCCCGCCTTATTCTTCCCACCATAAAACTTCGAGCTGGATTTCAATAAGTACAATGATGCATCATCAGTAGACTGTTTGTTATAGTTCATTTTCGCATTAACAAGAGCGGTTAAACTTTCCTGGGTGCGAGAGGTATAAAAGGCATGTTCCAGAGCTTTGATCTGAGATAAAAGATCACTGGTACGTTTACGGGCAAGGCTATGCTTTGTAGCAACATGTCTGAGGATAAAGTCTCTGGCTGCAGCTTTATAAGCGTCCCATATAGTGTGAGTAGCTAAGGAGGGGGTATCATTAATAACAAAAAATTCGGTAGTAAACTCAATAAAGGAGGCCGTAAGTTTGGGATCAAGAAGGAGGGCATTGTTGAAACGCCATCTTTTGGGACCAGTAGATCTGGGTAGAATGTCAATGTTGATTAAAACTGGGGCATGATCAGAGAATACAATGGGGCCGATCTCAGCTTGGGTGAGGGATTGGGATAAATGGTGAGAGAGAAAAATATAGTCAATACGTGACTGGGAGTGATGGGCAGGGGAATAGAATGTAAATTCTTTACTGGTTGGGTTGCATAATCGCCAGGCGTCTATCAGTTTATGTTGAGAAATGGCGTGCGTGAAGAGCTTATGGGATTTATTAGGGACAAAAAAAGATTTGGAGTTCCTGTCCAAAAAGGGATCCAGTGGTAGGTTGCAATCGCCTGCTAAAATAAAGTTGTCATCAAAACATTGAGTAATACAAGAGGCAAACGCACTCCAGAAAGTAGGATTCCCACCTTTGGGGGCATAGACATTAAGCAAGGAAAAAGGGACACCTTTAGAGGAAAGTTTAACAAATAACCATCTGCCTTCGGGATCAGATTCGGAGTGCAATACAGAGTGAGAAAAAGACTTTCGAATTAACAAAACAACCCCATTTCTCTTACCATCGCCAGGAGCTGAAAAAACCCTTCCCACCCAACCTCTTTGGAGCTTAGCAGCCTCAGTATCAGATAAATGGGTTTCTTGAAGAAAGGCAACATCTACATTCAATTTAGCTAAATGGGAAAGGATCTTTTGCCTCTTGATAGGTGAATTTAAACCTTTAACGTTCCAAGAAACAATGCGCACTGACATCAAGAACAATTAGAAAGGGAGAGTGTAAACAAGAAATGCAAGAAAGCCTCATAGAAATCGAGAAAGGAGGGACAAGAGAGAAAAGAATAAGAATGCTCGAAAAAGAAAAGAACAGATAGAAGAGAATGAGAGAAGAAGTTGAAGAAGAAAAACGTTGTGATATAATAAGGAAGTCGTGATAAGAGGATAATAGCAATCTGGGCAAGAGAGAAAGCAATAAAGGAGAAAAAGCATAGGAGACAGATAAAAAATACTTTGGAGAGATGATTAGAGAAGATCAAAAAGAAGAACAAGAGCAACCTGAGAAAGAGTGATACCAAAGGAGCCAACAATAACCAAGTAAAAATCAAGATGAGAACATATAAAACAATAGGGAGCATGTCAACAATGGAAGAGGAAAAAACAGGGCAATACTTACAAAGGATGATTGGGAGTGGATACGTTCAGAGGGCAGGACACAAGGGGGAAATAGGAGATGGGAGGAGGGGGGGAAGGCCAACCAACGGCGGACAGGTATACGGGGCCACAAGACGTCCAACCGGAGAGACGTGACGGAACACAGGGAAATAATCTGTGAAAGATAAGGAAAACAATAGTATTAGAAACAGGCGAGCAACGCAATTCCAGGTATATAAAGAAAAGGAAAATAAAAAACAAGATTAAACAGTTGAGTAACAGGAAATGAACCAGCACAGGCAGTGAACGCGAAAGTTATGCAATAGCTGAGGAACCTGTGGAAATAAGAACATAACAATATATGAAAAACTAGGAACCATGAGTATCAAGGTAATCCGAAAATATTAGTGACAAAAGTCAGGGTGGAAATGAAGAGGAAGGGCCAGAAAACTCCATGTCAGCCGTACCACAGGAATTCAGAAAACTTCGAAGTCGAAGAGGATCCTCAAAAGTCGTAGGGCCAGATTCACAGAATGAACTTAAGACTCAATCCTAAACTTACTACTATTTTGGTATTCACAGAATGCACTTACTACTTTTGGTATTCACAGAATGAACTTACTACTTTTGGTATACTTAAGACACACTTAAGACAAAATCCTAACTTCTGTGAATACCAAAAGTAGAAAGTTTATTGTGTGAATGCCAAAAGTAGTAGGTGCATTCTGTGAATACCAAAATAGTAGTAAGTTTAGGATCGAGTCTTAAGTTCATTCTGAGAATCGGGCCCGTATTGAGGTGTTGGATGTCATCTGGAGACTTGATTTTGTGTCCTCCACATAAAGGTGGTAACTCAATCCAGCTTTTTTCAAGATGATAGTGAGGGGCTCCATGAGGAGATTGAATAGGGACGGGAGAGGATTGAGCCTTGTGGTACCTCAAGTGTGACTTTTGTTGGCTTCGAGAGACAGGAGTTGATTTTAATTTGTTGCGAGCAATGTTGGAGGAAAGAGGTGAACCATTTTAGTACAGTACCATTTATGCCGGATCGCTTCGACAAGTTCTCCAGAAGAGCTGGATGATTTACTGTGTTGAATGCCGCAGATAGGTCAATAAGGACGAGTAGGCAGGCATCACCATCATCTAAGGAATGTGTTTCCCAAACTGGGGTCCGTGACACATTCCCAGGGGGTCCATAGACAGCAGTTGTAAAAGCACAGCAACGTTTCTTGTATAATTAGCAGCTTTCTAGCAACAATAAAAGTGTCAAGATAATGCCAGTGATTAATGTACCTGCTGCAGAGAGATGAGAGTTTTGCTCAGTGGCAGCTTTGACTTAAGTAATGTAGCACAGAGGGTTAATATGCCTACTGCGAAGAACATGTAACATGCATTTTAAAAAGCAGTATTTTATGTGCATAGGTCCGTGGTTACTGCTTTTGGCACAGAGATTCTTTTGTTTCTGTGCACTTCATAAGTGACAATCGTAATCTAGCAGGGGGATCTATAAACTGTCATCAAAGAGCTGCTTGCAAACTGATTGTTACCAGTTAGTTACTTATGTTCTTTCCCAGTCCTTCATATCCTGATGCTGCTAAAAAGCCTCGTACTGCGAAATAAAACCAACAATTTAAATGTTAATCACAGCGGTGCAGCACCAACCTTCCCATTATTTTGTTTCCTTTTTTGCAAATTCCTTCAATATAAATTACTTAGGGCCAAATGTACGTGTTATATTCTTGTATTTACTGTCTCTTTAATTGCCATGCTGTGGTTGCATGCCAGTGCATGAGACATGTTTATTTCTGAGTTACTTCAGGAGGTTCTAGAGTGTGTTAGTTAAGATTAGAGACTGTTGGAATTCATTACAAGCTGAACCTTGGCTTTGATGGATGTTATTCGTGCTGCCATTAAAACCAAAGTATTTATTACCACTTTGACTGGGTCATTTCAACAATTTTGGCGACGAGGGAAACCACCACTTGCAGCACGGATTTTGTGGTGATCAGAACCCATTTTATTATTTTTTCCTTTTTTTTGGAAAATAATTTTGGTATGTACAACCATTATTTTATTCAAGCATTTTTATTATGCCAGCGACTGTTTCTTATGTATGTGCCTTAATAGCACCAGCGGCAGTATTTTCGTCTGATTTTATCATTAATTTGCTCTAATTCTGCAGTAATTTGGCCTGCCTCGTGAAAACGGATACAAAACGATTTTTTTTTTTGTTTTTTTTTTTGCTACGTATGCTTTGCTTGTCTTCCGCTTTATTAGCTGATTATATTTAAACTATTATAGCCTTCGCAAGACTTCTGGAGCATTTTTTTAGCACTCTACGATATTTGTTTTTATTCAAAAGAGAAGCTCGCGTCTTACTTGCTGTCTGGAACGCTTCGTGTCTCTCAATGACATCAGCGTTCTGCGCAAGCATTGTGTAGTAAAGAGATCCACACGTTGTAGAGTTCAAGACCTTTATTAGGTTCAATTCACCATAGGTGCTCCCTGCTTGACAGGATCATAACAAACCAACATTCCGCAGCTGCCTTCAAGTGACAGCTCGGGTCATACCAAAGGGAGATAAGCGGGAGGGGGGAAATAGGGTAAAGAGGAAGGAACCAAGTGACAAGTTACAACACATCATCCTCCCTAGGGAAACAAAAGGGGATAAGGCAGGGGACTGCTGTAAGGGGAGCGGAGTGGAGAAAAGAGAGAGAGAGAGAGAGAGAGAGAGAGAGAGAGAGAACGAAAGAAAGAAAGAAAGAAAAAGACCGAAGCATGGAGAGAGAAGATAACTGCAACAACATAACATGCGAGAAAACAGGTCCTACAAGTAAGACCTCAGCCCCTGCAAGAACCTAGGACCTCGGGGGGAAAGAACCCAAGGCCTCTAACAAAACTTTGGTGGAGAGCCACATTAAACCAGAAAACAGTCTGTGTGAGGACGGGGTGGAGAAATCCAGGGACGGGGTAGATACCTGCGCCTCTATCTACTCTTCCCCTCCCTATACCATAAACCGTGGGATGGCTTTGAATCCCCTTAGTCTCCCGGTTAAGTGAGAGAGAAGGATAAAACTTGAAATGGACACCCCAAATTCCCATCGACCCCGAGCCCCTGAAATACTAACAAGTGACTGTAGAAAGTAATGCTACTAATAGTATGAGTGTCTGTCCACAAGGAAATAATGTAGACACTGGTAGGAAATAACTACCCCATCGTCATGTCCCAGGGGGCCAACAATTCAGGCTAATAGAACTCTGTTAAAATTTCACATGTAGTACTGTAAACAAGGGTTATTAGTTCTGTTATGGCAACCCAAAGTCAAAGTTAATAACAATCCTCAGTTCCAAAATTTCCCAGGAGGTATTACAGTTAAAGAGAGTTATCCGTTCTGTGATGGCCAACCAAAAGTCCTGGCCTTAATCCAGCGTGGAAAAACAGATTTCCCTGACGGATGCTGCAGAGTAAATGATAACTGGAACTGCTGCTTTTCTGCTAAGCCAGACAGCCACCAGTCTGTTCCTAAGTTTACCTCGAGGAGGAGCGTTGCACCAAATGGTGTGCCTCTTTACCCTCCTTCGCTGTCTCCTCTGAACTTTCCAAACACCTGTGAATTCTTTACAATTTTGCTCCAGGATACTCTCCAACGTATCTTCACCTCCATGCAGGTGAGAGATCCCAACTTTAAGATCTTCTCCTTGGGTAGTTTCCTGGACCAGACCGCACTACGTCTGCGCCTTGTAACCACACAGACCTCATACACCTTATCATAATAGTTGTCTGGTCTAGACCATCCTCCCCCTTCAGATCTCCTGAACCTCTGGTAATGGGTTCACACCAGGTAACTTCATGCCACTCTCTCCCAAAATGGTATCGAATTGGCTTACTCTTTTCCTCCTTTAGTCTTTTAGTTGGAGTAACCTTACATTTTCCTTCACTAACAAGCTCATTTTCATTTTTTCTAACTTCAGCACTTTCTTCCTTCCCAGATTCCATGCTTATATTTTTCCTCCCTTCAAGTCCTTTATATATACCATGTTTTTCTTTGCGTTTGTCCATAACTGTTTTTTTTTCATTCCACTCTCTCCAAGCAGTTCCTTTCCATGCCACCTCACCTTTATATGGTGGTTTCCTCTCTTTTAACTGCTCGCACCAGGCTATTTGTGTACTGTTGATTTTCACCAGATCACTCCAGAGTTCATTGCTTTCTAGATATATCATCAATCTCAATATCTTTTGTTCGACCTCTCTCAGATGGGAGGGTTCATTTTTAGTGTTATAAATCTTTTTCTTTGTACTTCTTTTCCTGTATCTCACTTCCCAGTCCTTGCCCCCTTTAATGTTATGGTCAACATCTATGTATATTTCAAGGTATTTGTTGGTCTCTTTGCATTCAAATCCAAAAGCATCAGTTAACATACTTTTCCACAAAATTGTGCTCACCGTTGAATAATGCGACACAGAATCTGCGACAATACTAATTTCGCTTCCTCCAAATTTGATAGTACGTACCGGGTTACTTATACTCGTGTTCATTTCCACTTTGTCATCCTTGTCAACCCTGATAACTCCATAACTTTGTACATCACGAGACATCATTTGCATATAATGATCCCTACTAATAAGATCTTAGCCTACGCTGATGACCTGGCGGTTATCACAACAAACCCGCAGCTGGCACTCCCGGAATTGGTACAGATGGCTAAAGTTTTCGGTCAAGGCTCTGGATACCTTTTAAATGAATCCAAAACACAGATAATCTGTTCCAGGAATATACCAAGACCCGACTTAAGGTATGTCGATTCTGCCATATATTTAGGGGTAAAGATTAATGCTTCAGTGGGTAAGATAGTGGAGGAAAATTATCCCCCCCTTATTAAATCCATAGAGATAGATCTAAAAAGGATGGACGTTCTTCATCTCTCTCTGGTGGGGAGGGTAAACGTATTAAAAATTGCGATGTTTCCTAGGGTGTTGTATTTATTTAGAGCCATTCCCCTATATATTGAGGAGAAAATTTTGAAGAAATTAGAGTCTACCTTTATTAGGTTTATATGGCAGTACGGTAAGGTTAGACGATCAACGACCCTCATGTCCCTCCCATTGGAAAGGGGTGGGATGGCACTCCCGAACTTGAGATTGTACCACTGGGCCTGTCTCCTGATCCAGATGTCAATTCTGTTTCAACGCGACACTGGCGCGATTATCGCAGATAACCAGGGTCCCCCTCCAATCTTTAAATTACTGATGGGGGAGAAAGCAACAGGCCTATTGTTGACGGAATTGGAATATAGGTTTTATAGGAAGGCACGATTTAAGACTTTACTGGGGGCATGGCAAGCAATGTTCCCTCTAATTTTTTTTCTCTGTGTGCGGCAGTGTAGGGTCTCTGTGCGCTGCAGCCATGGCTATGTGCGCCAGGAACCAGACTGTGCGTGTGTACAGCGCCAAATATCCCTCCAAACTTTTGCTGAAAAATCTGAAAAGATGGTGCATTTCCACACATACCGTGCCACGTTAAACTATACTATGTTGTGTGGTTAGGTTTGCCGTAATTTTTAGCTGACAAAATAGCAAATACAAGTTCAAAGCACTTAAAAAGTCCCGGCAGGCCTTCATCGGCGGCGCACGGACCTTGCCTTGTCGTTTCTAGGCAAAGTGGAGATGCATGGGCTCTAAGAAGGAGTGAAAAAAAACAACACAGCCTCATTAACAAGTAAATGCAAGACCTGTGAAGTACTCAGGTGAGGCAGTGTGCGCGCCCGGGAAGCTGTCTCAGCCTGGGCTGCCACAAATGAATGGGTAAATGTGGGGGAGGCTGGGGCTTAAGCCCTTTGAGCCCAATGGGCGTTGCACACCTGGATGTAAGCACATTCAGAATTTGGACAATTGCGCCTAGAGACAGAGACAGCTTGGGACAGATACAGGCAGATAGGGAAAGAGACAGAGACAGAAAGGGACAGAGACAGATAGGGACAGAGAGAGACAGAGACAGAGAGGTAGAGAGAGAGAGGAAGGTAGAGGTAGGGAGGTAGAGGGAGGGAGGGAGGGTTGGAAGTGGAGGGAGGGAGAAGGGGGTAGAGGGAGGTAAGGGAGGTAGAGAGAGAGGGAGGGAGAGGGAGAAGGGGTAGATGGAGAGAGAGGTAGAGGGAGGTAGAGAGAGGGAGAGGTAGAGGGAGGTAGAGGGATTTAGAGAGGGAGGTTGAGGGACAGGGACGGAGAGGGAGAGAGAGAGGGAGAGGGAGGGACAGAGAGGTATGGGGGGTAGAGGGAGAGAGGGACAGAGGTAGATGGAGATGGAGAGGGAGGGACAGTGAGGGAGAGGGAGGGACGGACAGAGGGAGAGGGAGGTAATAGGAGGTAGAGAGGGAGAGAGAGGGACAGAGAGGGAGAGGGAGGGAAAGGGAGGTGGAGGGAAAGGGAGGTAGAGGGAGAGGGAGGTAGAGAGAGAGGGAGCTATAGAGAAAGGGAGCTGTAGAGAGAGGGAGTTATAGAGAGAGTGGGAGCTAGAGGAAGAGGGAGCTAGACGGAGAGGGAGAGGTAGGGGAAGGTAGAAGTAGAGGGAGGTAGAGGAGGGAAAGGGAGAGGGAGGGAGAGGGAGGGACAGAGAAGTAGAGGGAGGGAGAGGGAGAGGGAGGGACAGAGAGGTAGAGGGAGGGAAAGAGAGAGGTAGGTAGAGGGAGGGAAAGAGAGAGGTAGGTAGAGAGAGAGGGAGGGAGAGGGAGGGACAGAGCTGGAGAGGTAGGTAGAGACAGAGAGGGAGGTAGAGGGAGAGAGAGGGAAAGGGAGAGGGAGGGACAGCACTGGAGAGGTAGGTAGAGACAGAGAGGGAGGGAGAGGGAGGGAGGGGCAGAGAGGTAGAGGGAGGGAAAGGGAGAAGGAGGTAGAGTGAGGGACAGAGAGGGAGAGGTAGGTAGAGACAGAGGGAGGTAGAGGGAGAGAGCGGTAGAGGGAGGGAGAGGGAGGTAGAGGGAGGGACAGAGTGGGAAAGGGAGGGAGAGGGAGGGAGGGAGAAGGAGATCGAGGTAGGGAGAGGTAGAGTATTTGCTACTTCTGTGGACATTGTGGACAATGTGCAGCCTTTAATTTTAAACTTTTGTGTGTTCTAGGAGCGGAGTTGAATGTTTTCAGATATGTTTTTGTCCTACCCTAACAAGGGTGTAAACGTTGATTTATGTGTTTCATTGGTAGTAAGGTCAAAATGTCCGGTCTTAATTTCGGAGGTCGGTTGTAGGGTAGAACATTAGCGTCAAACAGCCCGGGCATTGTTCATAATAAAATCAGTGTTGAGGCAATGCTATCGTTTTTTTAAGAGAGCAATGAGGCTTTGTTGCTTAGTAGTATAGAGTATAGCCCTCATATGCTAGAGTCTGCATCAGGGCCTTCGGATACTTTTAGGTCGACAATATACTTCCTAAATTACATTTCACATCACTACATACCACTTCATAACACACCATACCACTCAACTCAGCGCCACTTCATAACAATACACTCAACTCCACTTTAGAAGGCTTCACTCCACGCCACTTTACACCAGTAATTTTTAGCCATACTGAATAGCAGCCACACTGCTGTACAACATGGCTAAGACATATTGGCAAAGCTGTAGGCGAGATCTATTGGCTATGCCAGTGCTTGGTGTTTATACTTAAGCATACATTATTGGATCTCCTTCATATTTTGTCACTTTTGATGTCAATACCAGCTGGGTAACAGGAGTTTTGAATGCACCACTGCACGAATGGACCATCTGACTGACAGTTGCCCTTAAACTGAACAGGAACATGGTTATGATTAAAATATTAGTGCAGCAATATCTACTGGGGGCGGGGGGGGGGGCATACTCAAACTGCTACTTCTGTGGACATTGTGGACAGTGTCTAAGTTATTGTTGCGTTCTTGATAGACTGTCTCTCAGAATATCTTGCCACTTTCTTTTTTACATAAATGTCTAGCAGCGTTTTAAATACACGTTCTTCCAAAGCCATTGCAGCGTTTTTAAATAAAGTTGCGTGCACTTGCCTCTCCACTTCTTTCTTTCCCCTATCTTCGTCGCTCCTTCATCTCTTTCTCCTTTCATTCTACTTGTTCACCCATCACAGACCTCATCTCGCTCCTCTCATACTTATTCTCTGTCACCTATTTCTGAATGAAGAGGTCAGAGCAGGGCAGAGGCCCGGCCAGGCCGCTCGTGCACACTGCGCTATTTAAATATAAGGAGAGAGAGGCTCGGGGCCCAGGCGGGCACCACTTAATTTATTAAGATCCTTAATTCTCCTTGGTGAAGTGAGGGGGCCCCTGGAGCGTGTTCCCCCCCCCCCCAACACGAGGGCTGCGAGGGTCTGTGTTAGGCCCCTGGTCCACTGTCTGTTTCGGGAGCAGAGAGCAGGGAATCCGTGTGTGTCAGGAAATGGCAGGCTGAATGTGATTGGTTCAGGATTTCGACTATGCAGATTTTTAAAGTAGTTAGTTACCCAGGATCTACTAAGAATGCTTTATTGCGAAGAATGCGTCTGCCTGTGCATCTTTAGATTGTTATTCTGTGGTGTTACATAAAGTTATACGTTTTTTTTAGAGTTGGTGATTCCGAACCTTTTCTTGCTGTATGTAAGAATGGTTTTATTATCAAACATCATTTCAGTAGTTTGAAAATGATATAATGAGTTTCAAAGTAGTCAGTCTTCGTGCCGCGTGTGTAACACTCTGCATTACATTCCTTACGGTGCACAGTAGATGGCGTGCATTGTCACCAGGACAGATTAATAATACAAAGCCCGCCACGAGGAAATGGCAGTTTCTTGCGCCGATCGCATTTTGATTACAGCAGGCGCGGGAGTGCGCGCTACATACAGTAGACTGCGCGCTTAGGGTAACCTCTGTGGGCGCGCGCTCACGCGCGCAGCTTATTGGGAACAGTGATGGCAAGTATGGAAATCAATCTTAAAATTCTTTCATGGACCTAAAATTAATCCTTCGCTTCTTTTGGAAAATTCGAGTCTGTTTCCTGAGTTAAAAAATGATGGGAATCTACAAATTTGGAAGGGGTTAGGGGTGAAGACTATTGGAGACCTAATAGTAGGAGACAAGATAGGTGGGTTTGAGGATATGCAAAGAAGATATGGACTACCTGAAAATCAGTGGCTTATACATGGCCAAATCTCGGGTATCATACAGGCCTGTAGGCCTAAACTTAAACCCCTGGTAGACTTCCCTGTGGTTGAGGGCATTGGAAGAGGATGTAGGAAGATAAAAGAGGTCTATAATATGCTGGCATCCAGATTACAGGATGATGTAGGAAAAGTAGAAAGCGACTGGGCAATTAAACTGGGAAACCCGGACGTAGATTTGGACCTAGCATTATCGTTAAATAAAAAGATCTTTCGGGCGTCCAACCTACGGGCACAGCATTTTAAAACAGTTTTTAATCTGTATTATACACCGGCCAAACTATTTGCTTGGGGTGTTAGGAATGATGATTGCTGCCCAAGATGCAATAAGGGGCAAGCAGACTTATTACATATGTTTTTTACTTGTGTGCGATTGGCCCCTGTCCTGGATGGAATAACAACATTTTGGGAGGGGCTGCTAGGTCATAAGATCGACCTATCCCCAACACTGATGTTATTTGGCTCAGATTCAAAACTGGTTTTAACAGAGGATGAGGCTGCTTTGATTTTTATGTCGGTCGCTGTGCTTAGAATCTTAATCTCGGCCGGATGGAAGGATGTTACAGCCCCCTCTTTTCAAATGTGGGTGTCCAGATTTTTGGGTATTTATAATATTGAGTCTTGTCTCTATGAATTTAAAGGTGTTCAAAAACGAGACATGGGAAGACGATTATGGGCCCCGGTTAAGAAATGGCTGGAGGACAGAATAAGAACTTGAAAAGCATTGTATGGTTATATTGTTATATTTATTGATAGATCTTCTTTATTTTTATTTTTTTTTTATTTATTTTTTTCCCCCACGACAAATAACGTGTTTTTGGATGCTTTATTCGAGTGATCATGTAATTGTACCAGATGTTATCATACCTTGCTTGTGGTTATTTATGTACTTTTTCATTGCACCATGAACTCCAATAAAATATATATAAAAAAAAAAAAAAGATCCCTACTATCTTCCATAACTTCTTCACCGACGTTCCTTTCAACTCCCTCTTGGTCCTTCTTTTCAATGTTAATGTAGACCTCTTCTCCTCCTGCTCCTAATCTATTCAACAATATTTCCACCTTATCATTGGGTATTAATGGTTGTTCCTCATTTACTATAATAGCTACCCAATTATGAAAATATTCCTTCCACTTTTCCTTTGTATTAGTAGTAATAGCATCTCGTCCAAAGAATGGCTCCAGTGGAGATAGATTATACCTTTTGTTTATTTCCATGTTAATTTCGCTGTAAAATCAGATGAATAGAACACAACTAGTAAGTTTCTCTGGCTACTATATTACTAGCGATACGCGTAAAAGTAGAAAAGTGTAGGTAAGCTAAATTCTCTTAATTCCACCCAGCGCGATGGCGTGTTTGCTCCGGAGCACAGTTGTCAATTACCTTTAGTAGTTCCAAAAAATAAAAATTTTACTTACAAAGATAGAACACGATATATTGCTAGTGCCTACAACAGCTTTTGTTTTAATGTATATATTTTCTTTTTTCAACTCCCTGTATTATTCCGTTTTTCTTTGAAGTCTTTTTACGAAAATACTAGTTTCCATAAATTCCTACTTTTCATTGACCTTGTAATTACTGATCAATTTACTCAATACTGTATAGCCTTATAGTCTTGATATACTCAGCTGGTGCAATTTGGGATTATATTCCCTTCAGGACATAACACGCGCTATTAATTAGCAAACCCCAAGGGTGACTTACTCACTCAAAATGGCCGTTAGGCGCAATTGCGCTATGACGTTTGATCTTGACTGAACGCTGGAGATCAGAGGGAAAACTCAATTGACACTCTTGAGATGTTACTTTACACCGTTCCTTCCCTTACTTTAGAAAATTACACCTAAAGTCTCTTTTTTGTTGCTCGACTTCCTCGCGTTATTTTTTGAAGCCTCTATTATTTTCTTATTACGCACCTTCTCACTCTTGTTCAGTTGAAATCTCAAGGGAAAAAAACATCTGATATGACTCCAATTATGCACAGCTTTTAAAGCAATTCTTTCATGCGTCTTGCCCTCACGCTGCGTGTTAAAGTGTAGGCTGCGCTAAGTCTCTTTACCAGCACACGCTCTACTACGCAACTGGTTGATTCTATACTTCTTTCAAATCAGCCTTTGTAATCTTTTAGTTTTCCATGGGGTGACTCCCCCACGCGCTCAGCCATGCCTCACAAAAATTCAATATGTAGTTTCGGAGAATAAACCGCTCCCTGCCTCGCTCACTTCACCTCCTCCCAGCCTCAATGACTCACCAATAAGCCTTTCGTAGATACTAGTGTGCGAAATCTCCAGGTCTTCATATTCCCTTCGGTCGATACTCTCAGATGCTGCTTTACTGCCACGGTGTAGTTAAATTCCTACTCATAGCACTGAGGAGAGTACACTTCTTTCATTACAGCATTTTACAAAAACGAGGGAAACAGCCTTTGAACTGAGCTTCACTTTCCCTTATCGCTGTAATTGTCATGCGCTGAAGTGTTCTTTCTAGAGATTTTCACTCGCTTAAATGCTTCAAATGGCCACAAGGTGGCAGTGCCTTCCCAGATAGGTATGAGGTTTACACTGTAGATTTGAGGGAAATTTCGTAAAAATGTGACAGAACTTTGGCTGCAATAACGGAAACTGAGGAGGGTTAAATTTCGAGCGTGAATTGCGCAGATCCACCTCAATATCACTTGCGGGAACAGAGGGCACTTGGTACATATGCCACACTCCTATTTCAACTCAGTCACCAAGGCTCCATTATAAAGTTCACAACTCGGCATCCACGATTCCAAAACCGTTCACCGCTCCACTCAGCTCTCCTCACTAAGCTGAAACTGCTCACCTCGCGAACTTTCACCATATACTTGAGTATTGCTCCTCTCACCATTTCATTTTCACTCGGACTTTCGCCTCTTCCCAGCGCTCGTTTTTTCAATTCAGTCACCAATGCTCATATTTTCAACTTCATAACGCGGTGACAACGAGCTCTCCTCATGAGCTTAACCTTCTCAAATCACGAACATCAGCCTCTTCAAAGCTCAAGAACTCGGGTCTTACACCTCTTTCCATTCACAAATCCAAGAGCGCCCGAAGTAAATCATCAAATAATTTCTTTGTCCTTGTTCAAGCTCAAAAATTCCAGGGGAGAGCACCCCGCTGACCCTGGCTCAGCTCCGTTTCCCTCGTCGCCAAAATGTAGTAAAGAGATCCACACGTTGTAGAGTTCAAGACCTTTATTAGGTTCAATTCACCATAGGTGCTCCCTGCTTGACAGAATCATAACAAACCAACATTCCACAGCTGCCTTCAAGTGACAGCTCGGGTCATACCAAAGGGAGAGAAGCGGGAGGGGGGAAATAGGGTAGAGAGGAAGGAACCAAGTGACAAGTTACAACACATTGCGCATGCGTATCGACGCTCATCACGCACGACGTTATACGTCTAGCAACCATTTTGTTATACTCCGTTTCCATAGTTACCAGAATTCACGGAGACGAAGGCATTTATTCCTATTTACCTACATGCGATAAATTAACCAGTTTTAAGCGGAAACAAGCAAAAGTAAGGATTTTTACTTTCTAATTTTCAACATTTACTGCATTTTCTTTTATAAATTCATTATTTTATCCAAGGAATATATCGCAAAGAATACATCGTTTTGCTGCATTTGTTTTCCATACAAAAATGTTAAGGTCATTTATCTTATTTACTCACCATTTGTAATAACAGTATGCAATTCGATTCCCCCACCAAATTCTTACAAGTGAAAGGTGATCCACCTATGCCATGGACAAGGTGGAAAGAAGAATTTGTGAATTACATGAGAGCTATTGATGGTGAGAGGATGGGTGCGGAAAGAAAGAAAAGTATTCTTCTCCATTGTCTTGGTTCAGAAGGACAAGAAATTTTTAGATCCTTACCTCAAATTACCTCTAGCAATGAAGCAGGTGGAGATAATTTAAATCCAGATACTGAAGCTTTAGCAAGACTTGAAAAAAGATTTAAACCTAAAGTAAGCATTGCACTTAAACGTTTTAAATTTTATACCAGAAAGCAAAAGGAAGACGAATCTTTTGACGATTTTTTGACTTCCCTAAGATCCTTGAGTTTACACTGTAATTTTGGTACAATTACGGATGAAATGATACGAGATCAGATCAATGTTCATATTAAATACAAAAAAACTCAAGATAAACTCTGGGTCATGGGCGATCCTAATTTAGCTGAAACCATAGCTATAGCTAAGGCACAGGAACAATCTGACGTTTGGATGAACACTGTAAAAAGCAATACTGAGAAGAAACATGTAGATGAGGAAGTCTGCGTAGTAAAACATAAACAAGGAATTAAACAAGAGTCATCTTTTAATAGGACAAAACAATTTCCCTCTTAAAGAAAAAAAGACTCTTTCAACCAAAATTTTCAAGGGATATGTTTTAGATGTGGTAACAAATTTCACATTGCTTCCTTTCCAGGTTGTCCAGCTTTAAAAAGGGAATGTAATTTTTGCAAAAGAATTGGACATTTCAGCAAAATGTGCAGAGATAGACGCCCTCAACTACAAAATAAAGATGCTGTGTCTATTATTTCTGAAGAAAGAGTAAGCAACTGTAAGGGTAGTGAATCTTTTGGTGAATTTAGCAATGAGTCTGGTTTTGTAGTCTCAATTATTGATGTTCAATCAAATTTGCAACGTAATTCACCAAAATGTATCTTTACTATTTGTGAAATTGATGTATATCTCATGGTCGATTCAGGTTCTCCATGGACCATAATTACTCAAGAATATTTTGAAAATACGTTTGCTCATTCAAAAAAGTTAGGAGATATTTGTGAATCTGATGTCTCTGCTGCTAATTTTTCTGGTACTAAGATTGAAATGATTGGATTTTTCAAAGTTGAAATTCAATTTAAAAACAGAAAAGCTGATATTAAGTTGTACGTTTCAGTTAAAGGCATTAATGTGTTGGGGTGGTTTGACCAATGAAAGTTGGGTATTTTACTGAACCCCAGAGCGAAAGAACCAGTGTCTCTGTGTGATGATAGCCTTATGAATACCATCTCTGTGGTTGAACTATCTGATGACCCCATTTTAAATGACAAAGGAAGTAACCTGATCAAACATTTTGATACTGTTTTCTGTGAAAAACTAGGGAAACTCAAGAATTTTTCACACAGTATTATCTTAAAAAAGGATCACACTCCTGTTATTCAAAAACTTAGAGGAGTTCCTATTAATATAAGAGAAGAACTAAAGACCATGTTAGATGATTTGTTGAAGGAGGGAATTATTAAACCCATAGAATCATCAGAGTGGGTTTCTCCCATAGTTTTAGTAAGAAAACCGGACCAAAAATTAAGATTGTGTGTTGACCTGAGAGCGCTAAATTCAAACATAGTTATTGATTGCCATCCGTTGCCAAATATAAATGAATTAGTGTCATTATTTGACAGAGCAAAAAAAAATTCTACATTAGACTTAAGATCGGCCTACCACCTGATCGAATTAACTGAAGAGTCTAGAAAACTTACGGCATTTATAACACCTCAGAGCCTTTTTCAATATGTACGTATGCCTTTCGGACTTGCGTCCGCTGCATCCGTTTTTCAGAGAGTTATGTTTCATATATTCAGGGATGTAGATACATATGTAAAATGTTTTCAGGACGATACATTGGTGTTCTCAAAAAATATTAGTGAACATGAACACCATTTGCAAGAAGTATGCAGGAGACTGCAGGTTAATGGTCTAACAGTGAAAGCACGTAAGTGTAAACTTTTTAAGGAGTCAGTGGAATATTTGGGACATACCTTATCAGGAAAAGGGGTATTTCCGAAAAAATCCAATGTGGAAGCTATCACCAAAGCTCCAATTCCAGAAAACAAGGATCAATTGTTATCCTTTTCTGGTATGTGCGAATAATACAGCTAATTTGTAGAAAACTTTGCTAATAAGATGGAACCTTCGAGAAGATTGTTGAGACAGGGTGTTGAATTTTGTTGGTCTGACATTCAACAACAGGCATTTAATGAAGTTAAAAGAGACATTGTCAAGGCGCCTAATTTAAAACCCTTTAGGATTAACAAAGAATGTATCATTACAGTTGATGCCAGCCTGTATGGTTTGGGCGGAGTGTTGTCGCAAAGGGAAGGCTGTGAGGAATGGAATGTAGCATTTGCGTCAAGAACATTGAATGAGTGTGAACGTAAGTATTCTGTGATAGAAAAGGAATTATTGGCGTGTGTTTGGGCCATTGAACATTTTAGACTTAATGTTTGGGGATCCAATTTTACGCTAAGAACGGATCACAAACCTTTGGTCAATATTTTATCTGTGGGAGGTGGATGGAATTCGACAGCCAGAATCGCGAGACTAACTTCCAGGTTGCAAGAATATAATTTTGTCACGATTTATGTACCTGGGAAAAAGAACGTTACGACAGATTGTTTGTCACGTTTGCCATGCAAGGTGGAGGATGTCAGTGTGGTTAAGGAATGCGATTTTGTTTTAGCCATTCAGGATGTGTTACAAGGGAAATTTAAGAGGGTCTCTGAAGCTGATTGGCAAGAATGCGTTAGAAAAGATTCAAGGTGGGAAGATTTAGTGAATTTTATTCAGAATGGTTGGCCAAATAAAAATATTGTCAGGTCGGAATTGATGCCATTTTACAATGTCTTGGAGGAATTGGAATTGGATTGTGGTTTCATTTTCAAGTCTGACAAGTGTATACCGCCAGAGGGCATGCAGGACACCATTTTACAAATTGCACACGATACACATCCTGGTATTTCGTCCATGAAATGTTTGGTTCGATCTGTGTTTTGGTGGCCAGGCATTGACAGATTTGTTGAAAGGACGGTTGGGGAGTGTCAAGAGTGTGTGTGTAAAGAAAGAATGCTAAAAGTGTATACTCAGCCACTTAAGATTGCTAAATGGCCTTCAGAGCCGTGGCAAAAAATTGCTTTTGATATATCTGGTCCTTGTAATATTCTTCCAGAGTCTTCACATTATGCCTTAGTGATAGTGGACTATCAATCCAAGTGGCCTGAGGTGAAGTTTGTCCCTAAAAGCCACCACTGAAGCTGTCATTAATTTCTTCAAGGAAGTGTTTACTAGGGAGGGTTGTCCTTCTGTTATGGTTTCGGACAATGGTGTTCAATTGACTTCTAGTGAAATGGCCGATTTCCTTAAAAATTGTAACATTGATCACAGGTTAACTTCATTATACGAACCGCATGAGAATGGTCAAGTTGAGAGGTTTAATCGAGTTTTGAAGAATTTTGTGGTGGAGTCAGTCAAATCTGGAGCATATTGGGTAAGTGCTTTGAGGGAGCGACTATGGACTTATCGCATTACACCCCACACTATCACTGAGGTGAGTCCTTTTAAATTGTTTAAAGGTCGCAATCCGGCATCAAGGATGTGACCATGGTGGTTAAAGGAGAAATGTAATCAGTTTTTGGTGAACAAAGTTAATATGGATGATGTTGCCAGACGTGTGGAAAATAAGCAATTTAAGACTAAGGTGTGGTATGACAGAAAATGGAATACAAAATCTCAAGAATTTCAGGTGGGAGAGTGGGTGAGAATTCTTAGACCGGGTTTGTTATCCAAGGGGTCTAATAAATTTAGTGATCCCATTCAGATTAGGAAAGTTTTCTCCAATAGCGTCATGACACAAGATGGAAAAATTTGGAATGTTAAGAAATTAGCAAAATGTCCTATCATGGGTGATAAGAGAAATCTATCTGTTAAGCAAAATGTGTTGTTTGATAATGATTCTATTGCTCATAGAGTGAAAGATACCAAACGTGTTATCAATATGCCTAAGAGATATGTCAATTGACTTTTGTTAAAGACTTTATCCTCATGTATAAAAGATATGTTATTTTGCTGTATTTTTAAGTTTTCTTTTCTTGTGTTTATCTCATTTTTGTAATAAGGGAGATGTGTTATATTCTTGTATTTACTGTTGCTTTAATTGTCATGCTGTGGTCGCATGCCAGTGCATGAGACATGTTTATTTCTGAGTTACTTCAGGAGGTTCTAGAGTGTGTTACTTAAGATTAGGGACTGTTGGAATTCATTACAAGCTGAACCTTGACTTTGATGGATGTTATTCGTGCTGTCATTAAAACCAAAGTATTTCTTACCACTTTGACTGGATCATTTCAACAGTACGACCCGTTTTTATATGCGTAACCGGGTTTGCAAACCCGTTTGCGCATGCGAAAACCTATTGGGCCATGTACATAGCCTATTTCGCGAGTCTCCATTTTTTTGCGACTCGCTAAATAGGTCTTGCAACTTGCTATTTGGAAGGAGCATTCCTTTCCAAATAGCGAGTCTCAAACCATGTACAAATGTTTGGCGACCGCAATTGCGGTCGCAAAACACTCGCAATTCCCAGCTACTTCAAGTAGATGGTAATGCATTCGCAAATGGTAAGGGGTCCCCAGAGGACCCCTTCCCCTTTGCAAATGCATGCAAAATTATTTTTCAAGGGCAGGCAGTGGTTCCAGGACCACTGCCTGCCCTTAAAAAATGAAAGAAAGATGTTTCATTTTCTTTTTTTTTGTTAATGTATGGAAAACGGGCTGCATTTTTTAAAAATAAACTGCTTTATTTAAAAGCAGTCCCAGACATGGTGGTCTGCTGAGCTCAGTAGGCCACTATCCCTGGGAGGGCTGGCATTCCCAATGGGCTCGCATAATTGCGAGAGGCTTATTAATATTAATGAGCCTCGCAATTTGCGACCCCATTGGGAATCCCAAACAGTGTTCAACACACTGTTGTACACTTCAGTTAGCGACTCATAATTTACTACTCACAATGTGTCGCCAATTGCGAGGCGCTAAATGAAATAGTTGTACATCTGGCCCCAAAATCCTTAGAAATGTGAAAATTTGTTTTGTGTGCACACATGTCTTTTTCGAATTACTGTTTTAATATTTGAAATTTAAGTCATGCAAATTGCTTGGGGGTCCCCGGCTTCCGGTGGTGACTCAATGGGGGTCCTCAGGAGTCAAATGTTTGGGAACCACTGATCTAAGGCCTTGCGAATGTCGTCCGAGATTGCACATAAACAATTTTCCCCTGCACGCTGACACCTGTGCACTATTATGCAAGGGTGCCTGCATTGGTACTGCACTGCTAAGTATAGCGCCAGCGCAGGGGGAAACTCAAGGCTGCACCATATCCTTGTAAATATGGTGCAGCCTTGCTTTTCTGTAGTGGCAAAGTGAGGAATTAAGTCATCATGGCTAACACCTCACTCCGCCACTTCCTTGTACATATGCCCCAGTGTTTAACTTCTAGGAGCTAGTTGTGAGAGGCGCTGGAAAGATTTGCCCCACTGGGCAATCCAGCTTCCTACAGTGTGCATGTGTGAGTACCCATCTGTCTTATGAGTATATGTGTGTGTGTGTGTATGTGTGTGTGTGTGTGTGTGTGTCTTTCTCTCATTGTACATCTCTGTGCCCGTGTGTGTGAATGTCTGTTTTCCGATATTTCAATATGTGTGCATCTATATCAGTGTGTCTTTCTTTTATTGTGTTTGTGTGTGTGCCCATCCTTCCAGGTGTGGGTGTGTTTTTCTATCTGTGTGCCTACCTCTCATTGAATGCCTCTGTGTCCGCCTGTAAGTGGGTGTCTAACTGTATGCCATCTGTCAGTGTGTGTCTATCTAACATGGTGTATCTGTGTGCCCATTTGTGAGTGTATGTATGTCTATAGTTGTGTGTCTCTGTCACTTTATGCCTGTTTCGATCCATGTATTGGTGTGTATCTCTCTGTGTGCACCTGTGTGTGCACGTCTGTTTCCCATACCACAAAACCGACTCACTCTAAGGGCTCCATTCTTGAAATTGTTATCTCCAAAATAGATATGCTCACAGTTGTTAATCCTATACCAGTAGAGTGGTCTGACCACTTCCTCTTCCCCTTCTCTCTGCACCTATCTCATTCTGTTACTCTTGGCCAACCTAAAAGAACTACTACCTTGTTCCGCAATACCAAAAGCATCGACCATGACATATTGTGCAACACAGCTATGAGCTCACTTCCGATCTTAGACCCCTACTCTGATGTCAACGACCAGACCACCCAAAGTCTCAACAGTCTATCAGCTATAATTGATAATGTTGCTACACTGTAAAGAAAAAAGAAAAGACCCACTCCTTCTGCTCCGTGGTTCAATAAATCTCTCTACGAACAAAGAAAGCACTTGAGGAACCTTTAGAACCTATGGAGACATTCTCATTCCATTATTAGAACCAAAAAGCATCCACCCCAGAATGGATGTATAATTGTGTTCACCCAGGTCAAGTGTATTTCCTACAGTGGTGAGAATCACACAGCTTTGTTAAAATACCCCTCACACGCCAAAAGGGCCCTTGGTGTCATTCTTCATCATAGGGGTCTTCCTGCCCCGCTGCGGGAAGGGTGTGCTACAACCTGCAACTATGCAGGAGCACTGATTATTTTTTAAACAAAACTACGTGTAGTGTAGGAATGAGAGTGGAAGAGTCAAGAGTGAGTGAAGGAGTGATTATAAGTTGAAAAACACCTGGCCCTTTGGGAAGAAAAACTTTAAAATTCCGTTGGGTTGGTGTTATTAAAAGTGGGAAATAAGGTGGAGATACAGTGCTATAATGAGCAGTTACTTCGATGTCGTCAACATGTTTCGAAGCACTCCCCTGGCTTGTTCGTCAGAACCAAAAGGATCCCTTGTACACTCGAATATATATTCCAAAGGTAAGTATAAGAATTGTATATACAAGTAGATGATACTATATGAAGTACATGTCAATAAAAAAGCATGCACTGTACACGATACCCCAATCGGTATGCTACTAAATTAAAACTAAATTAAAGGGAAAATACCCCATGAGCCTCTGAACGGGGTGGAAAGGAGTGTCTATAGCCAAACAACTGTAAAGATCACTGCCTCTCCAGGAGTCGGGATACTGCCTCAGTTGAACCGGAGCCACAGGGAGGCAGTATTCAGGAGAGGCAGTGATCTTGACACACCTTCCCACACCATTCACAGGCAGATGGGGTATTTTCCCTTTTATTTCAAAAATGTAATTAAACAAATGCATTTAATAGCATACCTGTTGGGGTATTGTATAGAGTGCATGTTCTTTTATTGGCATGTACTTCACATAGTATCATCTACTTGTATATCCACTTCTCATACTTACCATTGGAATATATTTCGGAGTGTAGAAGGGGTCCTTTTGACTCTCTCTGTAAGTGGTAACATAAGAGTTTTTAGGAGGTGTTTCATAGCCTCCATTATCTCCTTTAACAACAGACCTTCTGGAAGAAAACTTGTAGTTTCTTTAAGCCTTATAGGGCCATCCTTCCCTAAATCCTTTGCTACCTTTTTCGTCAAATCCGCAGTTGGTAAAGATATTTTGGAGCAATTACCCCCTTTTTTCTCCCCTCCCTTCTTCCTTCTTTTTTTTGGTGGCGAGCGATGAGCTCCCTGATAGCTTTTGGTTTGTGTCTTTTCTTTTGGTACACTAACTGCTATCGGAAAGTGCATCTCCGAGACTACTTCCAATTCTACTAGTGAGTTTGATAAAGGAAGTGAGACATTTATATTAGACTACTAGCAGCCCGTCCCGACGTTGTCCGGGTATGAATTGCTGTCGGCCAGTAGTATATTGTTTCGTAGGATTTCATTTTGATAGCATTTCTTATCTGTGACAGGCCTGTGAAATGCTCCGATTCACAGTGCACTGCTGATGCACTTAAGAGTGCGCGTTCAGTAGTGTGTGAACTCGAGTTTCCCTACTTTATTTTCCTTGCAATATTATATAGCGCGAACTCGACAACATGGCATGAGCACAATTTACATTACAGAAGAACACATTGATTTGTTGTAGGCACGGGGAGACAAAGCGATTTGCCTGGAATCACAGGATATTGAGCTGATGCCGAGATTCTAACGTAGCTCCCCATCTCTAAAGTTCGCAATTCTAGAACTTGTGGTGGGAGGTGTGTCTAAAAGTGTATGTCGGTGCTGGGCATCAATGAGAGAGACCTGTGCATTTTTCCAATTGGTGGTGAAAAAATATGAGTATGTTGCTGGAGATGTGGGCCGCCGTGCCACCAATGTACTTACGGGGGAGGGTAAACACCCATTATTCCGCAAATTTCTTTCCGCATACCATCACTCTGCATACTTTCATTACGAAAGTGCCATGACTCCGCAATGCCATTATAACGCATGGCATTACATTTTATATGCTTTTACCACGCATACATTTAGAACGAAATTAGTTGTAAATGCATGAATGGTAAAAGCATTTTTTTTTAAAATGTTTGGATAAGGCAAGTATGGGTATAGGGATATATATGTTTTGGGGTACTGAGGTATATGTTTTGAGGTGTTTGGGTATTTTAATGGTTCAGATATCGTTTTGGGTTATGGGGTACAGGGGTATTTTTAGGGTTCAGGGCTAGGTTTGGGTGTTGGGGTATAGGGGAATTTTTAGGTTTCAGGGGTAGGTTTGGGTTTTCGCGTACAGGGGTATTTTAAGGGTCCAGGACTAGGTTTGGGTTTTGGGGTACAGAGGTATTTTTAGGGTTCAGGGCTAGGTTTGGGTTTTGGGATACAGGGGTATTTTAGGGTTCTGTGCTAGGTTTGGGTTTTGGGGTACAGGGGTATTTTAGGGTTCAGGGGTAGGTTTGGGTTTTGAGGTACAGGGGTATTTTTAGGGTTCAGGGATAGGTTTGGGTTTTGGGGTACAGGGTATATTTATAGGGTTAAGATGGGTTAGTGTTTAAGGGTGTTGGGGTATTTTATAGAGTAAAGGTGGGTTATGATTATGGGGTGCAGGAGAAGTGTGGCTCAGGGGTTAGAGGCGGCAGACCCGGAAGCTGAGATCGGCCCTGGACCAGGGTTCAATTCCCCGCCTCGGCGGGTCTTGGGCTAAAAATTCCACGGTCTCGATAATTCTCGCTCCGGTGCCTTCTCGACTCACAGGTTCACGCTCTGCGACTCAGGGCAATAGCTTGCTTAATCTCCACAACGGCCCCTCGCGGCGGGATGCCTGGCTTTCACCTTGTGGATACCCTGCCGGGGCCTCTCACAGGGGAATACCAGGACGGGTTCCCTAGGCAAGCGCCAGGATGCCCTTTGTGGTGACAGGTCGCGCTATATAAGTATACCTACATTTACATTTACATTTACATTTAAAGTAGGGGTGGGCGGAATTGACGCGAACTTGGTACAATAAATCCGCAATATTTCGTTCCATCAGATTTCCAATTATTAAAACAGAAACCTCATATATTCAAGGTAAAATAACAAGTATTTCTACATGCTAAAATGCATATAGTCATTTCACAAAAGTGAAATTAGCTTCCAGCAAGCAGTGAGAGAGATGATGGTTTTGAGATCAAGCCCCTGCAAACCATTATGGGACGATATTAGCAGTGGGAAGTGAATATTATAGTATCCAAATAATTCTACAAAGAGCTGCAGTTCACCTCGTTCTCCCCAGTTGTCCCCAAGAGGCAAATGCAATAGCATTTTTTTTTTCAGTTCACTTCGCCATCCCTAGATATCCCTGATGAGGCAAATGCAATAGCATTTTAAATATTATACATCAAGCTGCAGTTCACCTCGTCGTCCCAAGATGTCCCTGATGAGTAAAATTCAAAAACATTGAAACCCTTTCATGAATGCTAAAAATTATGCTAAGCTTATCCCATAATGCTTTGCAGGGCCTTTTAGTTGTATTTTTGCCCATAACTGTGCTTGGGGTGGTTCTAAGAGAATGGGACCTCCACTGAATTACTATTTAAAGGGAGCAGGAATGTATAGAACCTGGGAAGAAAAAACAACACTCGTGACGGAATGCCCCCAGCGATTGTCACGCCCCCAGCACACACCCACAGCACAATGCAGACACGCCCACAAGGGACTACTTTGCTGGCATGGTTCTTTTACATTTTAAATGTATATGGTGGGTGTCTGCATAGCCTATGTCCTTCTGCTGCAACTGCCCTTTCCAACGCTGTATTGGGTGTTGTGATTGGTGCTGTGGTTCCCGAATTTACCTGGCCAAAATGTGCAAGTTCTCTCTTTATAATAGTAGTATAGATGAAGCTCCGTCTAACTCTATTGGAGAATTTAGATCTATTAGGGAGTTAGATACAGAAGGTGGCTCATTCGTATTAGTATCGATAGTTAACACATCAATAGATTTCGGAGGGGATCAAATTAGAGGGATACTTTCAGTATTAAATAGCTCTGCGTCTGCGTTGACTATTGTGGTGTTGTTTAGTTGTAAAGTGACTATGTCCTTTTGGGCCAGGGATAAGGACTTGTGTTTGAGAAGTTCGATGGATAACCAACGCTCAGTACGTCTCTCAGCAAGTGCGATATCTCTATCTATTTCTCGAGTAGCACCGGAAAAATATTTATCTAGGGGTCCAAGTATAGAAACCCCTACAGTGGAGGGTAAGGCCTTTGGTGTACATGCAGACATACTGAGACCAAGGATCAATAGTGATTTCAAGAAGTGAGTCCCGAAGCTGTAAAGATCATATAACAATAACGATTGAGGGAATCAGACTGGGAACTGCTAAACTGTGTCAAAGTCCCGAAAATAGGAATAAGGTCCTGGCCGTGATGTTAGAGGACAGGCCCAGCCCAGCCTTGGCCAGCCCGGGATGGCCACATACGGCCTGCCCTTTTCACGGGCTTCGCCCGGCTCGTCCCGCGACGCGTGAGATGTTACCGCAATTTATGCGCCGCTTTGCTCGCAGGTCCTAGGTGCGGCGCTAGGGATGCTGGGATTAGTAGTTTGTTTCGCCCGCTGGGCCCCCCCCTCCGCTCGGCGGCCACACGGCAAGCTGGTTGTGTGCGGCGGCGGGAGGCGGGAGGCGAAAGGCAGGCTACCAGACAACGCAGGCATTCTTCAAATGAGGACCAGGTAAGAAAGTGTCTTCGCAAATGTCCCGGCAGCAGGAGAGTTCCCCCTTTCCTGGTCTCCACAGGTACCATACCCCCCACTCAATCCACACGGACCTGGAGCCGCTCCTAAGCCAAGCTCTCCTTGGAAAAGTGGGTCCATGAACTGGAAAGGACCAGACCTAAGTCTGACCCCTGTCCAGTCAAAGCCAAAGCTAATGACGACTTTTCTACCTTGATAGAGGAGTCATTGAATACGGTCCCCCCAAAAACACTGATGAAAAAGACTGGCGGGCCTCACAAGACCCCGTGGATTCCCTCCGTACTGCTCACTTTAAAACAGAGTTGTAAGGTAATGGAAAGACCCTGGAGGAAAGACTTCCTACCCAGCAAAAAGCTGGAATAAAGGGCAGCCATTTGCATTTATGAATCAGAAATAAAAAAGGCTCAGGCCCCTTATTACGAGGAAAATATTCTGTCAGCCACCAACTCTCCGAGAGAAACAATCATCATAATAAAAAAACTACTCAAAGCTCCCGTCCCGATAGAAGCACCAGATGAATGTCTGACTAAATATCGAAATCAAAAATATCGACCTACAAAAATATCGGGACAAAAATATCGAAGTCAAAAATATCGGAATCCTATCCCTAACAAGGTAAGTACAAAAATATCGAAAAAATAATATCGTAGTACAAAAATATCGGAATTAAAAATATCGTTTTTTAAAATGTATTAATAATAATGTTAAAATAATTATAAAATACATATAATTTTACAAATATTAAATAAAAATATTAAAACATAATAAAAAAATTAAAACTAATACATATACATTTAAAATAAATTAAAAACGTAATAATTTAATGTAATTTTATATTTTATAATTTCATTTAATTGATTTAATTTAAATTTATTTAATTTTTACCCTGTACGACTGTACCCCAAAAACCCAAAACTGACCCAGAACCCTAAAAATACCCCTTAACCCAAATACTGAAAACTGACACTGAACCCTAAAAATACCCCTTTACCCATGAACTGAAAACTGACCCTGAACCCTAAAAATACCCCTTTACCCATGAACTGAAAACTGACCCTGAACCCTAAAAATACCCCTTTACCCACAAACTGAAAACTGACCCTGAACCCTAAAAATACCCCTTTACCCACAAACTGAAAACTGACCCTGAACCCTAAAAATACCCCTTTACCCATGAACTGAAAACTGACCCAGAACCCTAAAAATACCCCTTTACCCATGAACTGAAAACTGACCCTGAACCCTAAAAATACTCCTTTACCCATGAACTGAAAACTGACCCTGAACCCTAAAAATACCCCTGTACCCATGAACTGAAAACTGACCCTGAACCCTAAAAATAACCCTTTACCCAAAAACTGAAAACTGACCCTGAACCCTAAAAATACCCCTTTACCCATGAACTGAAAACTGACCCTGAACCCTAAAAATACCCCTTTACCCATGAACTGAAAACTGACCCTGAACCCTAAAAATACCCCTTTACCCATGAACTGAAAACTGACCCTGAACCCTAAAAATACCCCTTTACCCATGAACTGAAAACTGACCCTGAACCCTAAAAATACCCCTTTACCCATGAACTGAAAACTGACCCTGAACCCTAAAAATACCCCTGTACCCATGACCTGAAAACTGACCCTGAACCCTAAAAATACCCCTGTACCCACAATTAATTAATATTATTTAATTACCAATTAATTATTAATTAACAATAACAATAAAATAAATATATTAGCACATTTGCTGTAATTAATTGAATTTAATAATTAATATTATTTTGCACAATTAATTAATTAATAACAATAAATAATATATATAAAAATTACTTTAATTAATTTAATTAAATAATTAATAATAATTAATTACCAACTAATTAATAATTATAAATATGATAAAAAATTATAATAATTAATTAACTAATTAATAGAAATTAATTACCAATTAATTATTTAAAATATGTACAAACATATATCAATTAATTAATTATTATTAAATTACTTCCCACCCTATTCCCCTATAAACCCATAACCCGCTACAGAACATATTTATCAATTAATAAATTAATTAAAATAATTTAAAATTAATTCTCAATTAATTAATTAATAATTCCTAATAATTAATAATTAATTTAACATAATTAAATTACTTCCCACCCTATTCCCCTATAAACCCACAACCCGCTACAGTAGTAAAACACAATATTTAATAAAATAACATAAAAAAAAATATTAAAACATAATTAATACAATATAATATACACTAAATTTATTTAAAAATAGATATTAGTAACATCAAAGTTATTAATTTCGATATTATTAACATCGATATTTACAACTTCGATATTACTGATATCATACCAATATCGATATTTAGACTGTCGATATTACTTACCTTCGATATTTCTGTATATCGATATTAAAACTTCGATATTTTTGCTTATCGATATTAAAAAATCGATATTTTGTCTGTGTACCGCACCAGATATCTCAGGCCTACGTTGCAATAAACAGGCCGAATGTTTCACCTCCAAGGTTCAGAATATTCTTGAATCTTTACTATGTACGGATGACAATGGTGACACTTCCAACAAGCAGGTGGACACAGCCTCACATTTAACTGAACCCCAACTGGAGGTTTCCCCCCTTATCCTAGGAATCACTTCTTGCCTTGTGGTCCTTGGTAAAAAGTGCATCGCCCAGGGACCCTGCACCGCAAAATATCCGGAAACAGGTAGCTCCGATAATTGACCCACAATCACAGACCTGATTGACACCTCACTATCCACAGGAATAGTCCCCACCAACGGGAAAGGGGCTATGGTAAAAACCTTACTAAAAAACCTAATCGTGATCCTTCGGACTTGGGCAACTATTGCCCTATCTCCCTTCTACCAGGAATAGGCAAGATCACAGAGAATTATGTTACTCATACTCTCTCCCACTTCCTCGAATCTCACAATCTGCTTCACCCCTCTCAAACAGGATTCCGCCCTCGACAGACCATCGAAACGGCCCTGTTAGCGGTGGTGGACGAAAGCAGAAAGAGTTTAGATTCAGGATGGTCATCAGCCATTATACTCCTTGACCTGAGTGCAGCATTTGCTACGGTGAACCATGGCATCTTGGTTCACCGCCTCAGGGACATAGGAGTAACCGGCACTGCGCTGCAAAGGCTGTGTTCCTTTTTGGAGGGAAGTTTTTTTCAGGTATTCACTAAGGCCTCTTCACGTAGCCCGACTCTTTTTAATGTTTATATGGCCCCTCTGGCAGATGTTTTAGCCCCCTCTGGGATCCATATGGTGACTTACGCCGACGAGACCCAATTAATGGTAGCGTTAAATGAAGCAGATCAAAGGACTAAGGGCCTTTATTCTTGTCTTGAGGATGTATCAAACTGGATGGATGTGTCTCACCTTAAGCTTAATAATGGGAAAACTGAGTTCATGATATTGGGCAACCCTCTAAGCTTTAAATCCAGCACCATGTGACCAGCATGTATGGGTCTCACACCGGTCCCCAAGCCCGAAATCAAGAGCCTGGGCATCTGGCTGGGCCAATATTTGTCCTTCAGGGTTCAGGCCAGGAAGACAGCAGCTATCTGCTATGGTCTACTTAGAATGGCCCGTAAAGACCTCTCTCTCCTCCCTTTCCAAGCCAAAAAAATACTGGTCCAATCGCTCATACTTTCCAGAATAGATCATGGAAATGCCCTATACCTGCGTGCCCCTACTACAGTAGTAACTAGACTCCAGACCGTTCAAAACTGTGCGGCCCGACTGCTGACTGGAGTTTCTAATAGACTATCAGTGAAACTAGCACTCCATTCCCTTCACTGGCTCCCGGTTCAGGAACAAGTCAGCTTTAAGGCCCTGTGCCTAGTACATTAATCCATGCAAGGGAATGGGCCTCCAATGAACTCTGCCATGATCCATCCCTATAAGACTAATGGGAAACTTCGGTCAGACGAGCTGCATCTGGCGGAAGTCCCCAGGCTTAAGAAGGCCAGAAGTGGTGGAAGGCTCTTTTCATATGTAACGCAGCCAGACTCTGGAATTCCCTGCCGTTGTTTCTTCGCAGGGAAGCCATTCATCTTGTCTTTAGAAAACTAACGAAGACTTTCCTGATCCCCTATGTTCTTCCTGCCTCTCTCATGTCTGGCCCAGCGCTTGGATGCTCCCGGCTAGCCATGTGCTTTATAATTGTCTCAAAAAATAAAAATAAACATTTCTTGCCCCTTACGGCCGTCTGGTACTCCCATGAGGTCAACTTTGTAATACAATCTGCAATACAATAGGGGGCAGATTTACAAACCCCTTGCGCCTCTTTTACGCCACTGTTAGGTCACTTTAGTGACGCAGCAGCGGTGCAAAAGAGGCAATATTCTGTGGGGTATTTACAACTTGACGCATCTGGGAGAGGGGTCACATTGTAAAGCCCTGCGGCAGAAGTAGGCTTTCCGGCGCACGGGGGGTGGGCGTTCCAGCGCAGCAACGCCTTCTAAAAGAGGCTGAGTGAAATCTACAAGATTTCACTCCGTCACTTTTAAGCCCATGCTGCGTCAAAACCCTGCGCCTGCTTGAAGCAGGCGTAAGGATTGACGCAGCATTTGAAAGATAGTGCACCCCGGAGCCTTGCGATGCAATTCCAGCAATGCACCACCTTTACAGCACAGATGCGTCACGCATCTGTCCACTTTTTGCCCCATGGGGCGCCGCACAATAACCGCACAATAACTGGCGCATCCCTGCACTGGCGCATGCCTGCTGATATGCAGGGATGCGCCAGTAATTGTAAATCTGCCCCTAGGTCTCGCTTTTGCCAAACTTTGACCTATTGTAAATTACAAAGCCTTTTAATAATATAAAAGGCATTACCATTTACCAAAGCCAATAGCTCAAAATCTCGCAATTGCGAACCCGATTGCATTGCAAATGCTTGTTTTTTGTGCGCGTGGGTGCGTGCGAAAGAGAGTCAGAGGGGCATATTACCAAGGGGGGCGATAGACAATTATCGCCGATTTAGCGGCGATAATTCTATCGCCCCATTAGCAAGCTGTTGCTAACTGATGTTAGCGACAGCTTTTAGGCGCTAGCGAGTGGTTTGGGGCCCGCTTTGCATGTCAGTGATGTTTATTGCTAATGACATGCAAAGTGGGCATACCCTACCCGTTAGCGACTGAAAGCAGTCGATAACGTCGCTATCGCCTATTACAAGGCAGGCATAGCGTTGGAAATATTTGCGCTTGCCCAGACCATTTCTTAGTCATGTTATCCAATGGGAGGTGGATAACATGGCTAAGAGCATTTTGTCGCAAATGCGTGAATATCGCTGTATTCTCAGCGATATTCACGCTATCCCCTGAAAATATATTGCTTTGGAGATAAACCTTGCTAATAGCAAGTTATCTCATCGAAAACTTCCGGCGATGCTTAGCGATAAATATCGCCAATCGTTGGTAATATGCTCCAGAGAGCGCGCGAGGGAGGGGGAATTGAAATAGGTCCAGGAAACTTCAGGCGCAGTACCATCCTCTGTCACTAGAGGGAAGTCTGCCTGAAAGGAACAAGCTGTTTTTTTTTAGGGGATATTTTGCATACCCAGAAGCCGCTACAACACCACGCTCACTTCCGTTTCATTATCACGGGTAAAATAGCCTTTTTAGCACTAACATTGAGAAATACGTTTATATGTGTACAAATTGTGCTAAGACAGGATTACATTTGAAATAAAGATCAAGACCCGGAAGGTGACTGTAGTTTTCATAAGATATTTTTATGATAGGACCAGGCAGTTGAAGCATGCTAATTGGATATTCAAGATCAGAAAATATTATTGGTGCCGTGGTTCATTGTACTGAGTGTGATGATGATAAGCGGACTAGGTAATAATTTTTGGAGAACCTTAACATGAGGTTTGCATTGAAGTGAATAAAGTTTCCGAGAATGAGCGAGTGAGGTTTCCGAAAGCGCTCGAGTAATGTATCGTGCTTTCCTAGAAGGCCATTTTCATTCCCAGCAGCATCTTAAACTCCAGAGTCTTTTAGCACTGGGAATGAGAGCGACGTTTGTGTGTGTATATGTATTGCTGTAAAAGCGTTACATTTCAAACCATGAATAAGATTTCTAAAATGGCTGTAATTTTCATGAGTGATATTCATGATACTATTAGGCAAGAGATTTGATCTTGTCACGGTTTCTTAGATTGTATTTTCTTTCGTGCCGTGGTTTATTGCATTTCGTGTGGCGATGATGAACGGCAGAAGGATCTGAGCAGAGCGCGAGACCCACAATAAAGTAAAGGAAGTATATAAGTACATTGAAAGAAACTATGTGGAGTTCTTTACATAAAACAATCTATAGATGTAAAGAGGGAGATTATCTTTACATTTTCTTTGTCTGTATTCATCTCTTTGTCCATATGAATCGCTAAATTTCCTTTGTATGAATCTCACCGAGTTGCATTCTGCGACCGAGGCGAGGCCTCGAATTGAGGGCGCCCCCTCCCCACCCCGGCCGAAAGGCACCATATATTAAAGTAAATAAGCCCCATGGTGCATTCCTGCTCTTACACGCAGTGCACACCTGTGTTGCGAGAATCCATATCCATCTATATCTATACTACTATTATAAAGAGAGAACTTGCACCTTTTGGCCAGGTAAACTCGGGAACCACAGCGCCAATCACAACACCCACTACAGCGTTGGAAAGGGCAGTTGCAGCAGAAGGACATAGGCTATGCAAACGCCCACTGTTAGAACTGGGGGTCTCTAGTTGGCAGAGGTAAGTACCTTAGACCAAGTAGGGACCCTTGCATCTAGTCAGGGTGAAGGAATACACACAGTAGATAACCTCCGCTCTCCCTCTAGGTAGCTTGGCACGAGCAGGCAGGATTATCCCCAAGGCAATGCGTATAATAATTGCACTCAACACCACAATAATCCCCAATCCACCACAAACTGAGACCACACAGGTAAGTATATTTTTATAAAAATATATAACTTTATCTAGTTTCAGCAAGGTAAATCAAGCAGTTGCACGATAATAACTTCATTATAAAAATGATGCACTTAATCTTAATGGTGGTACGTAGTTTCAGGAAGTTCTCATGTAAAAACAAATGTCTCAAGTCTCTTCAACCCGGTATTAAAAATAATGCCACTGATTTATAATGGCTACGCTCTAAAAGCGAGCAGTCCAAACAATGCCAGGGTTAAAAAGATATGCCCCAATGATCCCCTGGCCTCAGGGACCACAAGCGCTTCAAGCGCGTCTCACCCGGTTACTTGGAGGAGGGGGGACTTCTTTCCCCGTGCTCGCGGTGACGCTGGGCCCCCAGGGGCACCTCGCGGGGGAATGCTCAGTACCGCTCCAGCCCGGCCGGTCTCAGGACGCTCTCCGCCCACTCTTGGTCCTTCAGAGAACAGCGGGGAGCAGAGACGGCAGGCTGGGGGCTGGAGCACTTGATCAGATCCCTCGGCGAGGTCAGGTCACTTCTTCCCGTGCCCGGCGGTGATCGCGGTGATTCTTCGGCTCTTCCAGCCGCCTCCGCCCAAGCAGCCAATCCCGTCGCGGCTCTCCAGGCGAGCCTCCAACAGCACCCGGGAGTCAGCCAATGGCAGTGCGGCTCCCGGGCAGGTAAACAATGACGCTCCGCCACAACAGCCAATCCCGTCGCGACTCTGGTGAGGGGGCTCGGCCCTCTCGCCCAATCAGAGCGCGGCGGGCTCGTTTTTCCACACGCAAGCGCCGGAGAGATGCAGGGCACTTCTACGGGGGTTACTGACCCCGGGCTGCGACGGTGACACGGCCAGCAATTGTTTTACAGCGCTCCTTGCGCTGAAGAGGCTCACAGGTCTCCGGTCTGCCCCACACACGTGTCGATGAACACGTCGATCTTGGCCATGCAGCAGGCTGGGTCAGCGCGGCGCTCTCAAGCAGTAGAGAGCAGCCAATGCGCTAAACAGGCAAACCACACGGTTTCACGATCTCTTCGCCACACACCAGCTTCAAGGGGGGCACAGCAGATTCTTGAAGCCTTGGGCAACCTTTATGTTCCTGGGTTGCAGACAGGGAGCCAGCTCTTCTCAGGCCCTTGGAGATTCAGGTTGCAGACACAGCACCCAGCAAAGTCTTAGCAGTTTCAAGCAGGCAGGGACACAGCCCACAGCAAAGTCCCTTTCTCCTCCTCAGCTTCCAATTAGACAGCAGAACAGGTCAGCCCTTAGAGCACACAGCAAGGCAATCTTCCTTTAGTTCTCCAGCCGTCCTTCTTCCAGCAGAGGTTCCTTCTTGATTGTAGAATTTTAGAATCTCATCTTCTGTAGTAAGGGGTCCTTTCCTTATACCCCTGAACGCCTTTGAAGTCCTTTGTGCAAGGGGGTCCTTGGCTCTGGAATGTTTCTGGTGTTCTTCTTCCTGACAGCTTCAGGGCCAGAGGTGACAGTGGGCCGGCAGGGGAGTTAGCCAGCACGGTGGTCAGGCAGACACAGCCCAGCACTATCAGGCGCTTCTTTCTCCCCTTCCCCGGGCAACAGATGTCGCCTTTCACACCTGGGCTGACTCCAACCCCCCCCCCCCCCCCCGGGGCCCTGCAGCTCCTGTCATGCAGGCATTCCACACACAGGCCCAGGCACACAGAAAGGTTTATACAAAAGAACAGCCACTTGCTAAAAGTGCTATTCTCACCCCCAGGATCCAAAAACAACCTTCACTAAAAGATGTGTCATTTAATTCTGAGTTCAGGGATATCTTTTCATGGATGTTCCATCTTGTTCCCATAGGAAGATAGGCTGGGATCCAATGGGACCAGCCTCCCCATGTTACCCTGGGGAGCCTTACAGCCCTACAGCAGTGAGCACACAAAGTGGCTGCTGCTCTCCACCAGAGCATGTTACCTGCACTAGTACATGCTCTACCCTATCCATACACTGCACCCTGCCCAGGGGGGTACCTGGAGCCTTCCATAGGGGTGGCTGATGTGCACAGACAGGGGAGGGCTAAGCCCAGCCAGTGGGGACACTGGCCAGGCGGACGTGGCAGTCCACTGACTGCACACAGGCCCTGCGCTGGCAGGCCTGAGACACCATTTTAGAGCTACTCATGTGGGTGGCGCAATATGCGCTGCAGGCCCACTAGTAGCATCTGTCATCACCAGCCCTGGCACACACAGTGCACTTTACTAGGGACCCCATGGTGATACAAATATGCCAATCAGGTATACCCAATCACTATGACAATTTACAGAGGGAGCACTTACCCTCTGACACTGATCAGCAGTGGCAGAGGGTCCAAAGCATCTAAATCAGCAAAAACGAAATCCAGCACAGCATCAAAAATACATGAGTCAGAGGCAAAAAGATGGGGGAAAACCCCGCCAAGGATGTCAGGTCTAACTCCCACCATATACATTTAAAATGTAAAAGAACCGTGCCAGCAAAGTAGTCCCATGTGGGTGTGTCTGCATTGTGCTGTGGGTGTTTGCTGGGGGCGTGACAATCGCTGGGGGCATTCCGTCACGAGTGTTGTTTTTTCTTCCCAGGTTCTATACATTCCTGCTCCCTTTAAATAGTAATTCAGTGGAGGTCCCATTCTCTTAGAACCACCTCAAGCACAGTTATGGGCAAAAATACAACTAAAAGGCACTGCAAAGCATTATGGGATAAGCTTAGCATAATTTTTAGCATTCATGAAAGGGTTTCAATGTTTTTGAATTTTACTCATCAGGGACATCTTGGGACGACGAGCTGAACTGCAGTTTGATGTATAATATTTAAAATGCTATTGCATTTGCCTCATCAGGGATATCTAGGGATGGCGAAGTGAACTGCAGCTTGATATATAATATTTTAAATGCTATTGCATTTGCATCATCAGGGACATCTAGGGACATGAGGTGAACTGCAGCTCGATGTGTAATATTTTAAATGCTATTGCATTTGCATGATCAGGGACATCTAGGGACATGAGGTGAACTGCAGCTTGATGTGTAATATTTTAAATGCTATTGCATTTGTCTCATCAGGGACATCTAGGGACCATGAGGTGAACTGCAGCTTGATCTATACTACTATTATAAAGAGAGAACTTGCACCTTTTGGCCAGGTAAACTCGGGAACCACAGCACCAATCACAACACCCAATACAGCGTTGGAAAGGGCAGTTGCAGCAGAAGGACATAGGGTATGCAGACGCCACCCATATACATTTAAAAGGTAAAAGAACCGTGCCAGCAAAGTAGACCCTTGTGGGCGTGTCTGCGTTGTGCTGTGGGTGTGTGCTGGGGGGGTGACAATGGCTGGGGGCATTCCGTCACAAGTGTTGTTTTTTCTTCCCAGGTTCTATACATTCCTGCTCCCTTTAAATAGTAATTCAGTGGAGGTCCCATTCTCTTAGAACCACCCCAAGCACAGTTATGGGCAAAAATACAACTAAAAGGCTCTGCAAAGCATTATGGGATAAGCTTAGCATCATTTTTAGCATTCATGAAAGGGTTTCAATGTTTTTGAATTTTACTCATCAGGGACATCTTGGGACGACGAGGTGAACTGCAGCTTGATGTATAATATTTTAAATGCTATTGCCTTTGCCTCATCAGGGACATCTAGGGACGGCGAGGTGAACTGCAGCTTGATATATAATATTTTAAATGCTATTGCATTTGCATCATCAGGGACATCTAGGGACATGAGGTGAACTGTAGCTTGATGTGTAATATTTTAAATGCTATTGCATTTGCCTCATCAGGGACATCTAGGGACCATGAGGTGAACTGCAGCTTGATGTATAATATTTTAAATGCTATTGCAATTGCCTCTTGGGGACAACTGGGGAGAACGAGGTGAACTGCAGCTCTTTGTAGAATTATTTGGATACTATAATATTCACTTCCCAATGCTAATCTCGTCCCATAATGGTTTGCAGGGGCTTGATCTCAAAATCATCAATTCTCTCACTGCTTGCTGGACGCTAATTTCACTTTTGTGAAATGACTATATGCATTTTAGCATGTAGAAATACTTGTTATTTTACCTTGAATATATGAGGTTTCTGTTTTAATAATTGGAAATCTGACGGAACTAAATATTGTGGATTTATTGTACCAAGTTCGCGCCAATTCCGCCCACCCTTACTTTAAATACCCCTGCACCCCATAATCATAACCCACCCTTACTCTATAAAATACCCCAACACCCTTAAAAACTAACCCATGTTAACCCTATAAATATACCCTGTACCCCAAAACCCAAACCTATCCCTAAACCCTAAAAATACCCCTGTACTCCAAAACCAAAACCTAGCCCTGAACCCTATAAATACCCCTGTACCTCAAAACACAATTATACCCCTGAACTCTAAAAATATCCCTGTACCCCAAAACCCAAACCTACCCCTGAACCCAAAAATACCCCTGTACCCCAAAACCCAAACCTAGCCCATAACCCTTAAAATACCCCTGTACCCCAAAAACCAAACCTACCCCTGAACCCTATAAAAACCCCTCTACCCCAAACCCCAAAACCTAGCCCAGAACCCTAAAATACCCCTTTATCCCAAAACCCACACCTAGCCCTGAACCCTAAAAATACCCCTGTACCCCAAAACCCAAACCTAGCCCTGAACCCTTAAAATACCCCTGTACCCCAAAACCCAAACCTACCTCTGAACCCTAAAAATACCCCTACACCCCAAAACCCAAACCTAGCCCTGAACCCTAAAAACACCCCTGTATCCCATAACCCAAAACTATATCTGAACCATTAAAATACCCAAACACCCCAAAACATATACCTCAGTACCCCAAAACATATACCCCTATACCCATACTTGCCTTATCCAAACATTTTTAAAAAACATGCTTTTACCATTCATGCATTTACAACGAATTTCGTTGTAAATGTATGCGTGGTAAAAGCATATAAAATGTAATGCCATGCGTTATAATGGCATTGCGGAGTCATGGTACTTTCGTAATGAAAGTATGCAGAGTGATGGTATGCGGAAAGAAATTTGCAGAATAATGGGTGTTTACCCTCCCCCGTAAGTACATTGGTGGCACATCGGCCCACATCTCCAGCAACATACTCATATTTTTTCACCACCAATTGGAAAAATGCACAGGTCTCTCTCATTGATGCCGAGCACCCACCTACACTTTTAGACACACCTCCCACCACAAGTTCTAGAATTGCGAACTTTAGAGATGGGGAGCTACGTTAGAATCTCGGCATCAGCTCAACATCCTGTGATTCCAGGCAAATCGCTTTGTCTCCCCGTGCCTACCACAAATCAATGTGTTCTTCTGTAATGTAAATTGTGCTCATGCCATGTTGTCGAGTTCGCGCTATACAATATTGCAAGGAAAATAAAGTAGGGAAACTCGAGTTCATACACTACTGAACGCGCACTCTTAAGTGCATCAGTAGTGCACTGTGAATCAGAGCGTTTCGCAGGCCTGTCACAGATAAGAAATGCTATCAAATGAAATCCTACGAAACAATATACTACTGGCCGGCAGCAATTCATACCCGGACAACGTCGGGACGGGCTGCTAGTCCAAACTAATATAATAAAGAGAGAGACCAAACCTTTGAGGCGGGTAATCTCAGGAACCACAGCACCAATCACAACACCCAATACAGCGTTGGAAAGGGCAGTTGCAGCAGAAGGACATAGGCTATGCAGACGCCCACCATATACATTTAAAAAGTTAAAGAACCGTGACAACAAAGTAGTCCCTTGTGGGCGTGTCTGCATTGTGCTGTGGGGGCGTGACAAATGCTGGGGGCATGTGGTATGTTCCACCCTTTGGGCTGGTCTGTTCCCATGAGGCACAGGGTCAAGGCTGATTTGCATATGGCCAGGTCTGAACTGGGGTGGTGTGGAGTGCAAAACAACGATAGATTTAGGGCCAGATCTCTGTACTGGGGTGAATGTATGACATTGTTCTGCATTCTGTCCATCAACTGTTGTTTTTGCATTTGTCACCCCGAGTGGAATGGGTATGCTCAGATGTGAGTGCCACGCCCCTAGAGTCAAGCTATCCTGATTGAAAACAGTTGATAGCCTGATATTGGTTCTAGCATGTGTGAGTCTGATCCCGGAAAGACATGGCTTAGCAGTTCATAGGGCCTGGAATGTTTCTCTTAGGCACAGGGTCATGGCTGAGGAGGTGTAGAGTGCAAAATATATGATGGATTTTGGCCCAGATCTCTGTATTGGGGTAAACGTATGAGATTGTTCTGCATTCTGTCCATCATCTGTTGTTTATACAATCTGCACTTCATGCCATGTCTCATATCCTGTGCTGGGGGTGTGGGCGGCTGCGGGGGGCACATTGTGTCAAATATTTCATTGTTTTTTCTTCCCAGGTTCTGCACATTCCAGCGCCGGGTGTTCACCCTGCTCCCTTTAAATACCTCTACACCCCATAATCAAAACCCACCCTTACTCCTTTAAATACCCCAACACCCTTAAACACTAACCCATCTTAACCCTATAAATATACCCTGTACCCCAAAACCCAAACCTATACCTAAATCCTAAAAATACCCCTGTACCCCAAAAACCAAACCTACCCCTGAACCCAAAAATACCTCTATACCCCAAAACCCAAACCTAGCCCGAACCCTTAAAATACCCCTGTACCCCAAAACCCAAACCTAGCCCTGAACCATGAAAATAACCCTGTACCCCAAAACGCAAACCTACCCCTGAACCCTAAAATACCCCTGTACCCCAAAACCCAAACCTAGCCCTGAACACTAAAAATACCCCTGTACCCCAAAACTCAAACCTAGCCCTGAACCCTTAAAATACCCCTGTACCCCAAAGCCCAAAACTACCCCTGAACCTTAAAAATACCCCTATACCCCAAAACCCAAACCTAGCCCTGAACCCTAAAAATACGCCTGTACCCCAAAACCCATACCTATCCCTAAACGATAAAACTACCCCTGTACCCCATAACCCAAAACTATATCTGAACCCTTAAAATACCCAAACACCCCAAAACATATACCTCAGTACCCCAAAACATATACCCCTATACCTATACTTACCTTATCCGAACATTTAAAAAAAAAAGCTTTTACCATTCATGCATTTACAACGAATTTCATTGTAAATGTATGCGTGGTAAAAGCATATAACATGTAATGCCATGCGTTATAATGGCCTTGCGGAGTCATGGTACTTTCATAATGAAAAAATTCGGAGTGATGGTCTGCGGAAAGAAAGTTGCAGAATAATGGGTGTTTACCCTCCCCCGGTAAGTGCCTTGGTGGCACGGCGGCCCACATCTCCAGCAACATACTCATATTTTTCAACACCGATTTGAAAAATGCACAGGTCTCTCTCATTGATGGCCAGCACCGACATACACTTTTAGACACACCTCCCGCCACAAGTTCTAGAATTGCGAACTTTAGAGCTAGGGAGCTACGTTTGAATCTCGGCATCAGGTCAACATCCTGTGATTCCAGGCAAATTGCTTTGTCTCCCCGTGCCTACCACAAATTAATGTGTTCTTCTGCAATGTAAATTGTGCTCATGCCACATTGTCGAGTTTGCGCTATATAATATTGCAAGGAAAAATAAAGTAAGGAAACTCGAGTTCACACACTACTGAACGCGCACTCTTAAGTGCATCAGCAGTGCACTGTGAATCGGAGCGTTTCACAGGCCTGTCACAGATAAGAAATGCTATCAAAACGAAGTCCTACAAAACAATATACTACTGGCCGACAGCAATTCATACCCGGACAACGTCGGGACGGGCTGCTAGTTTTGAATAAAGCCCGACTGGAACATGTCGAGGAGATTATTGTCCATAATATTTTGGGAAAGTTGTTTTGCAACACATTTTTCTGTGATCTTTGAAAGAAAAGGGAGATTGGTGATGGGGCGGAAGTTATTGAGGTCATTTGCATCAGCAGAGGGTTTTTTTTAGAAGGGGGTAACCTGTCCTGTTTTGAGGACAACAGGGAGGGATCCTTGATTGAGGAAGAGATTGACTAGCCTGGTCCAGTGGAAGAGAGTGTTAGTATCGAAATCAATGGCGATGCCACTGGGAATGGGGTCAAAAGAATGGTTGGAGGGTTTGGTTTCGCGGATGCATTTGAGGAGATCATCCTCCGAGATGGCGGTAAAGTACTGCCAAGTGACTAAGGGCCTGATTCACAGAATGAACTTAAGACTCAATCCTAAACTTACTACTATTTTGGTATTCACAGAATGCACTTACTACTTTTGGCATTCACAGAATGAACTTACTACTTTTGGTATTCACAGAAGTTAGGATTTTGTCTTAAGTCTTGTAGCAAATAAAGTTCTTGAATTCAGTAAGTATAAATAGGTTTGATTTACTGTTGATTAATCCAAGTTAAGTTGACAATAAAATGATCTATAGATGTAATAATAAAAACCCCACCAGGAGCAGTTCTTCTCTCGCTCAGCCTGCCTGCCATCAACTGCCTCTACTCAGAGCAGTCAGTTACCAAACATTCTACGGTGTCATCAACATTCTACCAGATGCAGTAGCTAAGCAAAAGGGAAAATCTATGCAAGGGAAATGCAAGAAATAAGCAAGATGTAACAAGTCTGTCTTAAGTCTGTCTTAAGTTTGTCTTAAGACAAACTTAAGACAAAATCCTAACTTCTGTGAATACCAAAAGTAGTAAATTCATTCTGTGAATGCCAAAAGTAGTAAGTGCATTCTGTGAATACCAAAATAGTAGTAAGTTTAGGATTGAGTCTTAAGATCATTCTGTGAATCGGGCCCTAAGGATTTAGCGAATAGCGAACTCAGTTGTTTTCTTTGAAGCATCCCAAGGCTTGATGGTTTGTGGAGAACAATTTGGGTTTTTCATGAGGTCGAAAAGTTTTTTGGGTCTGTTTTTAGCTGAATCGAGGAGGGATCTGAAATGTGATGTTTTTTCCTGGAAGATGTGCGTGTGGTATTTGGATCTTGCTGAACATAAAAGAGAGAGGTTGGAGGTGGATGGAGATTGTCTCCAGTGCTTCTCCAAGATTCTAAGGTTTTTTCTTTCATCATAGAGAGCACTATTGAACCAAAGAGCTGATGGGGTGGGTCTTTTCCTTTTGCTTTGGAGTGGAGCAACCTTGTCGATTTCGGCTGCAAGGATTGAGTTGCAATGGGGAGTGCGATCGTTGACATCCGTATTGTGGTCTAACTAGGAAGTGAACGCACGCAGAATCACATATAGTCCCAAGATCAATGTTTTTTGTGTTGCGGAACCACGTAGAGACTCTTTTAGGTTGGCCGAGAGTTAAAGTGTGTCAGAGGTGAAAACAGAAGGAAATGAGGAAATGGTCAGACCAGTCAACACGGATGGGTGGAGCAGTGGTAATCTGGTCTGATTTGGATATAACAAGGTCCAGAATTGAGCCCTTGGCATATGTAAATTCCGAGCAGTGTTGGGCAAGATTGTTAGCTGAGAGAAACGTTGCAAGCCGAGTCTTCCACGGAGCACCAGTGGAGATTGAAATGACCTAGGAAGACCTGCTTGTCGCTTTGTGAATATTGGTCACTAATTAAGTTGATGAGAAGGAAGAGCAATTACCCGTCGGGTGGAAGATGGCATGGAACCTGAAGGGTGAACCTAGAACTTGGAGTTCTAGGGAAAGGCATTCAAAAGTGCGAAAGAGAAGGGTGGGAAAGGCTTTGATTTGGAGTGAGTTTCTGAAGATAATCAGTACACCTCCCCTGATCTTGAGGCATATTAGCGAGCAGGGCGATAGGGAATTATCGCCGCTTTAGCGGCCGTTTTCGGCCGCTAAGCGGCGATAATTCTATCGCTCTATTAGCAAGCTGTCGCTAACAGCAGTTAGCGACAGCTTTGGGCGATAGCGAGCGGTTTGGGTCCCACTTTGCATGTCAGCAATATTTATCACTAATGACATGCAAAGTGGGCGTACCCAACCTGTTAGCGACTGAAAGCAGTCGCTAACGTCGCTATCGCCTATTAGCAAGGCAGGCGTAGCAATGGAAATATTCCCGCTATCGCCAAAACCTAACGCCTGCTCTGACCAGTTCTTAGCCATGTAATCCAATTGGAGGTGGATAACATGGCTAAGAGCATTTTGTTGCTAATGCGTGAATATCGCTGTATTCTCAGCGATATTCACGCTATCGCCGGAAAATGTATCGCTTTGGAGATAAACGTTGCTAATAGCACGTTATCTCCGCAATAATTTCCAGCGATGCTTAGCGATAAAAATTTTGTTGCAAAGCCTAGTTAGCGATAAATAACGCTAATCGTTGGTAATATGCCCCCTTGTCTGTTCTGTCGTTTGTGAGGATAGAGTAGCCAGTAGGTATCAAAAGATCAAATGAAGTGTGAGAGGAGTCATTAAACCAGGTCTCAGTGAGAAAGAACATGTTGAGATTGTGGTGAGTGATAGTGTCAGAGATTTCCAGTTTGTGTTTGGTTGCAGATCTGCAGTTATGAAGCATACAGTGTAGCTCTGACGGGAGGGAGATCAAAGGGAGGCCACAGGAGTGGGGAGAAGAGAGAGGGTGCAGGCCAGGTACCATGGGTAATGAAAGGTGAATGTAGGGGTAAAGGCAGCAGGCAGGGTGGGGGGGGGGGTTGAGCAAAATGAAAGTTGTGGGAAGAGTGAAGGACTGTGCAGTCAAAGGGAGGGAAGAGGGAGGAATTACCCGGAAGGGAATCAGGGTTGTGAAGCATAGGGGGGGAATGTAAATTGTGGAGAGATGGGAGGTGTAAGATCAGTGGGCCCGATTCACAGAATGAACTTAAGACTCAATCCTAAACCTACTACTGTTTTGGTATTCATAGAATGCACTTACTACTTTTGGTATTCACAGAAGTCAGGATTTTGTCTTAAGTTTGTCTTAAGACAAACTTAAGACAGACTTAAGACAAACTGAAGACAGACTTAAGACAGACTTAAGTTAGGATTTTGTCTTAAGTCTGTCTTAAGTTTGTTTTAAGACAAACTTAGGACAAAATCCTAACTTCTGTGAATACCAAAAGTAGTAAGTTAATTCTGTGAATTCCAAAATAGTAGTAAGTTTAGGATTGAGTCTTAAGTTCATTCTGTGAATCGGGCCCAGTGAGAGGGAAGATCATGGAATTACAAATAGGGGAGGCAGGGATCTGAGGCATGGGAGGGGGGAGTGAAGGTTGTAGAGAGATGGGAGGTGTGAAGACAGAATTGAGGGTACGAGGTAAGGGGAAGAGAGGAAAGAAGTGACGAGAAGGGGGGAGGGAGGAGGAGGGTAAGGCGAGTTGACCGGTAGTTAGTTCAGATTGTAAGAAAGGTGGATTAAATGGGGGAAATGGGTAGGAATAGGGGAGTTAGGGTGGGAGAAGGCAGTGGGATAATGGGGAGAGGCAGGATGTAGAGGTGAAGTGGGGTATAAAGCGGATGAGGTAAGGGGAAGGTCCGGTTGGGAAGGTGGCAGAATGAGAGGGGAGGGAAGGAGAGAAGGAGGGGATAAGGGGTCGACCTGTGACTCCCAGCTGAAGCAATGTGTGGGTGTCAAGGGGGGAGAAAGTAGATAAGCTCGAGGAAGAATCTAGAGAGATAGTAGTCACAGATGGGATGAAGGGAGTGGAAGATGTGATCAAAGAGAGGGATACAAGAGCCAGAAGCTTGGTTCATGATAGTGTCATTGTAATAAAGTGTAATGGTTGTCTGCACTGTGAAATAAATGCAATATAATTGCAAAAGCATTCTGCACAGAACCAACTATAACAAAACAAGTATTTCTAACTTTGAATACTAAAATGCATATTGTACTTACACTATAGTGATACAGAACAATTATCAAGCAGTGAGAGAGGTGATGATTTTGTGATCCTCCCTAACAGATGCCTTGAAAACAAAAAAGCACATCTTATTAAATGATTTGGTATAATTATATAGTATAGTTATTGGCAAAAAAACATTCCCAACCACAGCCCCTGCAAAGCATTATGGGATGAGATTAGCAGTGGGCAGTAAATAATATATAGTATCCAATATTAAAATAATTCTACAAAGAGCTGTAGTTCAACTGGTGGTTACTAGATGTTCCTCAGGAGTCAAATGCAAATGCTTGATGAAAGGGTTTCAATGGTTTTGCATTTGACTCGTGAGGGACATCTAGTAACGACTAGGTGAACTGCATCTCTTTGTCGAGTTATTTTGATACTGGATACTATAATATTCACTGCCCACTGCTAATCTCGTCCCTTAATGCTTTGCAGGGCCTTTGGTTGGGATTGCTTTTTAGCCAATAGTTGTGCTTGGGGTGGTCCTAAGAGGATGGAACCACCACTGAAGTCCAACAAAATGTGATTTGTGTTCATGCTCTTTGAGTTCAATGCATCTGCTTGGTCCTTCCCCTAGGTTAGGGGGACCCCAAAATCATCAGCTCTTAGTGCCTAATGTTTTCAATGTATAAGTTCACTTTAGTGAATTAGTTATATGATTTCAAACAAGTAAATTAGCTTCTTTCAAGTATCTGAGGATATTGTTGATTTAGTAGCTACACATGAATAAGCACTGTATTTGTACTGTACTACTGCGGGTGGAATTAACATAAATTGTGCATGCTCCGTATTATGCCCAGGGTTAATCAGGACCAAAAGTAGATACCTGACAAGGCTAGAAAAAGGTAGAAATGCACAAAGAGAAACAGTATTAAATCATGTGTGCATACTTGTTCTGTTTATTATAGAGGAAAAGGAAGCACCAGCAGAAAGGTACAGGGGAGAAGCAGCATTGAATCATGTATGCATACCTCTTCTGTTTCTAATAGAGGAAGAGGAAGCACCAAAAGGGGTTTCCCAATTCAAGATGGCCATCAAAGATTTAAAAGAGCATTCCTCTTTCTGTTCTATGCACTGCCTGATGGCAAGGGCCGCCATCTTAGGGTCAAGCATCCAGGTTATGGGCCTGGGGAGCCTGGGTTGGGGGAAATAACATGGATGGTTGGGAGGTGGAAGCAATACAGAGGGCATCCCAGATAGTAAGCGAGTAATCCACAGTAATTCAGTTTAAAAACCCCCGTCACCCGATCTGTGAACACATTGTCTGAAGGGACAATGGAGCGCTGAATCTTCCCAAAGTACACAGCCGACCCCTCAAAATAGGCCAAAGCAGTTACCTTGGAAGCACATTGATCCTCGCAATGGATCGGACCTCCCGTTAAGGGCAAGACTCTAGGCACCAGTAGAACGTTCAGGGGAGCACCCTCCAATTGGGCCCCTGTTAAGCAGACACAGCGGATCCAGATCTGCACCCGATCCCGACCGAGGGGTCCTCTCACCCTCCCTCACAGTCGCCCTCAGGCACTGGCTCCAGGGGCTTACCGGAACAGAAACAATTGGAGCACTCCAGGCTTCATCGGGTCCAGCACCATCGCACCGCGATGTTCAGGTCAGAGGCACCTCGCCTCCAAGCGCCGTCGACAGCAGGGCGCTGAAAACGTGGATCGCGTTTCAGGTGATTCTCACCGCAGGAGCGCTCGTCCTCATTTCGCTCTCATTGCAGTCAGCAGCCTCTGTTGTGTCTTGCGGGGTCACAGCTCTGCTCGTACCTTGGACACAAGATGCATCACACCGCACTCGGGGCCACTCAGGTCTCTAGCTTTCAGTAGTTCCCCATGGCGGCCATCTTTGTGCCTCCGGCCTCGGACCTTGTATGTTTTCATTTTTGGCTCAAGTAAGGCTTCTGGCATCGGATTCGGCACGGATGTACATCCTCTGCATCCTACACTCCGGACCTGCCCCCAGGAAGATCGGTTGATCACTGATCTCCTGGTTTAACTCCAGATGTCACCATCTTAGAAGGGGCTTAAATAAACAATGTCCCAACAGGTAATAGTGAAAGGCAAATACGCATGTATGCAAAAAGCATTAAAGAAACAGAAATAAGGAGGCCACTATTGAATTGATTTAAGATTGTAAATCATCTTGTATTTCAAAAAGGTTTCTTATGCTCGGGTATATACAGTTAAGGCAGGACTGTATAAAACAATTTGTGTGACAACCATAATGCACTTGGTGCTCAAGGACGTGTACGTGGAGAATGTGGCGACGCAAGTGATAGGGTGACAGCGTGGACGGCACACAGTGACAATAGTGCTAATAATATACAGCGAGTGGCTCAGGTACAGTCACAAGGTAACATCACTGTAACAGGTAATTTACAATTTTTTATATTGAGCCACAATAGAAGATGCGCCTAGTATTGCGCTGTAGAGTCGACTGCGTTTCGATCCTCCTGAATTGGGATCATCATCAGGACTGGTTGTCTTGTTTGTGAAGTGCTGCAAAAAGGAAGGGACAAGTAAGGGGGAGGGAGGGAAGGTGGCAGGGAAGGAGAAATCGCAGGTGATTTGCCTGCGATCCCCCACTCATAAGCTACACCACCCTTCCTGGTCTACCAGGACCTACTCCATCCCCTTGCTGCACTGAGTTATGCGCACACTGTCATTGCCCGAGATCCCACTGTACCAATCCGACTCTGTGTGTATACAGCGTGGTGCCTGGCGGACTTGATTAAGGACCCCCAGTGATAGCATGCGGTACTGTACCTTCGTGTATTTACAGTGTGAAACTTATCCATTAAGGACTCATAGTGACCACATGTGGTACTGCACCCTTGTGCATATACAGTTGGTGCCTGGCTGACTTGATTAGGGACCCCAAGTGAGGACCTGTGGTACTGCACCCTGGTGTATATACAGTGTGAAGCCTGGCGGATGCCATTTGGGACCCCTAGTGACAACATGTGGTACTGCTTGCTAGAGGTGTATACAGTGTGACTTGGTTAGTGATGACTTGTGGTACTGCACCCTGATTGTTATACACTGAAAAGCCTGGCGGATGCCATTAGGGACCCCTAGTGACCTCCTGCGGTACTAGACTCTCCATGGCTTATTTACAAACCACTTGCTCCGCCAGTACATTACTTTTATTATGGGAAAAAGTGACGCATTAGCAGCGCAAGGGCCTTGTAAATAAGCCCCTTGGGGTAAAGGCAGTGGGGCTTATTTACAAGCCTCTTGCACCATTTTTGCATCACTTTTCCCATGTTAAAAGTGACCCAAAAGTGGCGCAAGGGGTTTGTAAATAGGCCCCAGTGTTTTTCCTGGCTGGCTTGGTTAGAGATGAACTGTGGTACGCACCCGAATGTTTATACAGTGTGCTGCCTGCCTGGTAGAGGGTAATAGGGCCCTCTGGTATCGGCCTGTGGTACTGCACCCTGATGTGTGTGTACATACAGTGCAATCCCTGGCAGATGCCTGCAGGAACTACTAGGCACCAACTGTGGCACTGCATCCTTGTGCATTGTGGGAGCCACCGAGTCCTACTAGACCTCTAGTCAGGTTTGTCAGAATTTGGGACCGGTCCCAAAGCTATCCAAGCCATACAAGTTCAATTTCATTTGAAGACCAGTATCAGTCCTTAAGTAGCTCACAATTGCAAATTTCAAATTGTGCAAAGATATTATTCAGTGTACATATATCTGGAGTACGGTTAATTGGCAACACATGTCTGTCTTGCAGAGCTGCGGACCTTAGAGCTGGGGAACCAGGGGGCATATTTACAACGCCCCTGCTGCACTTTTACTCCACCGACACAGTGTGCTGGCCCATATTTACAAGGCCATGCAAAGTCACACTATGTGGCTGTTCATGGCCTTGTAAATATGGAGTAAGGTGTAAAAAAGGCATTCCAAGGGTGTTGCTGTGGGTGTTCCCACACAATACCCATGTGGCCTCATTTCTGAAAAGTGACACATTGCTGCGTGAAAACAGCAATGCGTCACTTTTCATTGCGCCCTCCTTGTGACACCAATGATGCGTCATATTTACAGTTTGACGCATCATTGCGCAAGGAGTTACAGATACGTCAGTATTTCTGTTGTATCTGTATCGTGCAAAATGTATGCATTGCTGGAGTGTGTCACAAGAGTAACGCAACTCCAGCAATGCGTCCTTTCACATGGGGCAAGCCCCATGTGAAAGGGCCTGCATCAGTCTTATGCCTGCTGTGAGGCAGGCGTAATATAATGACGTATTTGCATCCTAGAAGTGGCGCAGTAAAATCTTATAGATTTCACTGCGTCACTTCTGCTACCCTGTCTTGCGTCAATACGCCCCCTTTGCATACATTATACCTGGCGCAGGTATAATGTGGCACAGGGGTTTACTTTTTTTTTTTTTTATTTTTTTTTTTAAGTTTTTATTTTCCCTTAAATTACAAAGGCACATTTAAAATTACACAATTACCTTTACACAATTTACAGTATATTAATTATTTCCACATGTTTTTCCTTAACACTTTATATCTATTTAAACTTTAATACATCTAAATCATAAACCAGTCGGGCTCCAAACCATAATTAAACATATCATTATTAGGGAGCCATTAGATATAATCCCCCTCAAACTTTCCCTCAACCACCCCCTAATCAGCTTTACTTTGCTTCTCTTTCCATTTGCTTATAGGCTCCCATATTCTCCTCCCCATACATCTTCCTCTCCTTCCTTTCCGAGCATAAACATTTTCCTCTATCTTAAAGGCATACAACGTGGTTGCCAACCAGTCTTGGAATTTAGGGGGGTTTTTATCTAACCAAGCCCGGGCTATTGTCAATCTATATACTGCCATTATTACAAACAAAAATTCTGAAAATTGTTCTTGTCCCTGTTCAGCTACACCTAGCATAATCCAGCATGGTGTGAGACAAATTATAATTCCCAAAGATCTTTCTAAAAATCCCTCTATCTCCGTAATCAATGAGTGTAGCTGTGGGCATGTTGCAAAGATGTGAATGCTGTCAGCTTCCAACTCATTGCATCGGGGACAATTTATACCTGTGTTCCCAACCCATTTTGCTATTTTCTCAGGCGTATAATAAAGAAAATATAAGGTTTTGTAATGTTGAGACTGGAGAGGGGCAGCACTTAAGATTGTGCAGCCTAAGTTTAAGGATTCACAAAATCGATTACAATCAACCCCTATTTTGTCTGCCCACTTTGTACTATATTTCTCTATATCGTCCTGCTTTTCTTTCAGCAAAGCTGCATAGAGAGACCTAATTGTACAGTCCCTTGACATCCTAATTTTCTCCATTATTTCTATCTTATTAAAGCCTGCTGGCCCTCCAGATTTATTCTTTAAGTAGCTTCTGATCTGTAGGTACTTGAAGAAGCCCCTATTTCCTATACCATATGCCTCTCTCAAGTCTGCGAACTGCTTAAAGCCTTCCTGATCAAATAGGTCCCCTAATTGGGTAATACCACTCGCTACCCAATCTAACATGGTTTGATCAGCAAAAATTTCCCCCGGGAGCGATCTATTATTCAACAGCAAGACATATCTATTATACCTGCCCATTTTAACTTTCTTTAAAAAAGCATTCCATATCGTAACTGCAGCCTTAACAGTTTTAAACCTCGTTCTCTTAAAATAGCTGTATTCTGTACATTTTAGAAAACAATTATATGCATTTGGCCCTATTACGACAGTATAGATCTTTGTAGACATATCTTGTATTCTTACATCATCAACCCTCCCCCCGATTAACCCTTGTATATATTGCAATACAGTAACCATGTAGTATAAGTGAAAATCAGGTGCACCCCATCCCCCTTTTTCCCTAGGTAATGTCATATATCTGTAGGCTCTCCGGGTCTTGCCGTGGGCCCAAATAAATCTATTGCATATGGCTTCTATATTATTAAACCAACTGGATTCGAATAACAATGGTATGGCCCTAAAAAGGTATAAGAACTTAGGAAAAATCATCATCTTAATAATGTTTGTGCATCCCACCAGTGATAGATGTAGATTGTTCATTCTTTCCAAATCTCTTTTTACACTGGTCATCAAGGGGTCGAGATTGCTTTTAACAATGTTGTCAATCTCTGCTGTAATTCTCACCCCTAGGTAAGTTGCTGCTTCTACCACTCTGTTGTCATTACAAATTACCCACTGGTTTTTAACAATTTGGGTTTTAGTGCTGTTCAGACTATACCCTGAAAACTGTCCAAATCGCCCCGCTTCAGCTTCAATTGTTCTAATAGCTACTGTAGGTTGTGCAGTCAAAATAGCCACATCGTCAGCATACGCTAACGTTTTAAATCTACATCCATTAAGAACTAATGGGGGAATTTGGTGATTGTTTTCCAATTTCCGAATGTAAGGATCTAGATATAGAGCAAACAGCAAGGGGGAGGATGGACACCCCTGTCTTGTCCCTCTATAAATTTTAACTGCAGTTGATTGCCCTCTATTAACCCTTATTTTGGCGGTTGGATTAATATAGAGAGTCTGTAAGGCCTTTACAAATCCTGCCCCTATACCATTCCACCTCAGTACTTCCCATAGATATCTCCAGGAAACCCTGTCAAATGCTTTTTCAGCATCTAAAAACAGAGCAGCTGTAGGGTCTTTTAGTGCGTTTGCTGCATCGAATACCGTAATTACTTGCCTAGTGTGTTGAGTCGTTCCCTTTCCTGGAATAAAACCGTGCTGTGTGGGAACTACCAGCGTTTCGATTACCCTTGATAGCCTTTTTGCCAAAATTTTAGAGAACACCTTAACATCTGCAATCATTAGCGTGATGGGGCGGTACGAGCCCGGAAGATCTGTAGGTTTGCCCTTTTTAGGAATTACAATAATATCTGCACCTCCCCACGATTCTGGTACAGCCTCACCCTTTTGTGCTAATAACATCACGTTAAACATTTCTTCTAACAGTGCTGATATAAAGGTTCTATAGAATTCTACTGGCAACTGATCTGGGCCAGCTGCTTTCCCTGCTGGTAGATCCCCCAGAGCTTCAACCAATTCATTCAACTGTATGGTCTCTTCCAGGCTATTTTTGTCTTGCTCGTCTAACATCGTAGGCTCTATCTCGCTTAGATAAGATCTTATATCTTCCTCATCCTCCTGACCGTCCTGTGCATAGAGTTCCTCATAAAACTGTTTAAAGACCTCTCTAACTTGCTCGACTTCCTTCACTATATCCCCCTGATAATTCTTAATTTCCTTGATATCAGCCATTCCCTCTCTTTGCCTAGCTCGCACAGCTAGTATGTGTCCTACTCGTTCATTAAGTTCATAAGCCTTTTCTTTATTTGCCATATATTTCTCCACTGTCTTTTTCGCCATCCCATCCAGGGCCTCCGCTTTAAGAGCAACTATTTTCAGTAAAATCTGGTCTATGGGAGAATGAGAAGATATGGCTGAGACAAGTGCTTCTTCTGCTTCCGTCAGTAATTTAATATTTTCTTCAGCTTTTACTTTTGATTCTCTCTGTGTCTTAATGACAAAACGTAGGGTTTCCCCCCTTACCTCAGCTTTAAAAGCGTCCCACACTATCCCTGGTGATGATGTGCCCTTGTTTATCTCCCAATATTCCTTTATCCAGTAGTTCATTCTATCCTTATAGCCCTGGTCTTGTAGTACTGAAGTAGTGTGGCTCACTGGTTAGAGGTGGCAGACCCGAGAGCAGAGGACGGCCCGGGACCAGGGTTCGATTCCCGGTGCGGCAGGTTTCTGGACCAGGGTCAGCGGACTCGATAATTCTCTCGCCTCGGTGCCCACTCTGATCAGTGATCACACTCGGCAACTCTGGGCATTAGCTTGCCTCATCTTCACTAACGGCCCCACCAGACCGCCGGGGATGCCTGGTCTCACCCTGGAGATACCCATTAAGGGACCATCTCTCAGGGAAGCCAGGAAGGGTTTCGCAGCGGTCGAAGTGCCTTGGGACCCTACGGGTAAGTAGTGCGCTATATAAATGCCAATACATACGTATCAAATGTCCACTGACTTAATACTTTATTTCTCCTTTGTCCAATTATTACCGTTAAAACTAATGGACTATGATCCGAAATAATCCTCGGTTCCCTGTCTATCTTTACTCTATCCATCAGGCTTCTTGAAATTAAAAAGTAGTCCAACCTAACCAATATTTGGTGGGGGGCTGAAAAATAAGTACTCCCATCTATATTAGAATGGCATTTTAACCAGGGGTCATCTAGCGAGTTGTTCCTTACCAAATCTGCTAGGGCTCTGTGGGTCCTTTTTTTCCTACCTGAGTAAATCCTACCAGGATCTAGAAAGCTACTGTTTGCATCATGTATATTCAGATCCCCGCATACTATTATGGGTTCTGGCCACTGTGCTAATTCCGTATCTAGATATTGAAAGATCTCGGGGTCATCGCCTGTAGATCCGTAGACCGAGACAACCGTGAGAGTCTCCCCTCTAAGTACTAATTCAGTTATAACCCATCTACCCCATTGATCTTCCTTCTTTCTTTTTACCTGCGTATCGTATCTCTTACCTAAGATGGCCACCCCCCTTGTTTTAGTATTCTGATTGGTTTTCGCTAGTACATTAAAACCTAACTGTTCTAATAGATAAGCCTTAGAATCCTCAATGTGTGTCTCTTGGAGACATACTAAATCCGGATTTAGTGTTTTGATGTAGGCAGTAGTTTTAAGCCTTTTGTTTAAATCATTTAGCCCACATATATTTATTGAAATTATCCTACAAGTCATTATAAATCAGGTTTTTCCATCTCCCATTTCCTATACTCGATTGCTTCTTTGAATCCTCACCTTCAAATTTTAATAGAAAACTAGTAAACACTTTATTCATCAATTCTTTCTTTTCTTTGTTACATGTATTGTGCTTTAACTTGTGATTGTGCCCGTACTTTTGCTTGTGCCCATCACCTAAGTATCTAACTTCCCCCCCCCCCGTGGCACAGGGGTTTACAAAGTGACGCATCTACCTAGATGCGTCACTTTGTAAATATGGCGCAACACGGCGCATTTTTTACGCCACTGGTGCGTCACAAAAAGTGACGCACCGGCGGCATAAAAGTGACCCACAGCCTCATAAATGAGGCCTAAGGTTTTTGACACTGCCCTAGATTAACAACACAACGTAAATCTGGGGCACCGCCAAAACTAACGCCTTCCAAAAGCATGCGTAACGAGGAGAAATGTTTATATTTCTCAGTTTTTTCCTTTTTCCATTCGGCAGCACACATAGGGGCATATTTACTAAGAAGTGACGGAGTGCAGCCTTAGCCTTCCTGGTTTAACGCTGCACTCCGCCACTTCTGAAATGCGGCACTGCGCCATATTTTCAAAATATGGCCGAGCGCAGCATTTCCCCCTGTGCTGGCGCTGAATTTAGCTGCCTAGCGCCAACATAGACACCCTTGCACCATAGTGCCAGGATGTCCGCATTGAGGGGATTTGCATGGCGTTTTTTAACTTCTATTTGTACTCCTTAATGCAGCGCACATAGATATTCTTTTTCTTTTTTTTTTTTCTTTTTTTTTGGCGGAGCCAAGACGCACCCCTGCCTCACTCCCTTCTCCACCGGAAATGGAACTGACAGCTCCCCACTCCTCCCATATCTCACCCTTGCGTTTGTACCTTGGTGCATACGTTTGAATAAATGGCACAGGTGGGCCGGGGCACCAATCTCCAGCAGTATTGCCCAGATCTTATCCCTTTGGACCAGGTCAAATGCAGTCACAAAAATCAATTACCGGCTACCTGCCCCAATAGAAACAGTCTTCCAATAGACCAACTATAATCTAAACAGTTGGTCAATGGAGGAAACCTTTGCACGAAAGCCAGCTTGGAGGGAGGTTAGGATGTGATGTTCGTCCATCCAGCCCTCAACCTTGTTAAAAGAAAGCGGGCAAATAATTTCTGGAGGACGTCGATCAGACTAATGGGGCGATAGTTGGCCGGGTCTAGGGGGGAAGCCTTTTTGTGAATGGGAATGATTTCAGCTCCCAGCTAGGTTGGGGTGATCTCCAGGACCTGTAGGATAGCGTTAAAATAAACCCAAATGTAAGGGGCCCAAACCTTTTGTTCACTACGAATATGTCGCCAGGGATCCTATCTAAGCCCGGTGCTTTCCCCAGCGTCAAACTTCGGAGGCCGCCTGAACTTCAAGGAGGGTACGGTGGGCAGACAAGGCTAGAATCCTTTGGGTGAGGTGGTTCAGGAGTATTTGTGTGGGCCGCAAGATCTACTCGAGATTTGGGGTTGCTGAGTAAATAGAGGGGCTTAAAATGATCTAGCCAAACCTCATCACTAAGGTTAGGAGTGATGGCAGATGACCCTTCAGCCGACCCAACTCGAACAAGGTTTCAAAGGACCTATAGTGTGGAACATCCAGCGTTTCTTTGATACTTTCCCACCTTGAGGCCTCCCACTCGGATCTAGCTGCCTTGATCAAACTTTTATATATTTCCCTCGCGGTTCTGATGCTTGACTGGGACCCTGATTTTACCTCCTTTATCAGGGTATTTTTAGCCAGCCTACAGTTTTTATTAAACCAGTGATCACGCTTTTTTACCCTTGGCCTCTTAGAGTCGGTAGTGTAAAAATAACCGGCCAGGGAAGAGAGAAGCTTGTTATGAATGCCTTAAAGGTGGAGATGGTGTAGTTCGCAATTGGAACTCAAAAGGTGAGAAACCTCTGTTAGAGAGCGTGCGATGAGGCGGTATACCTCAGCTATCTTGTCAGGTGCTAACGCGACCTTCGGCCACCTGGTTCGTCTTCCACCTGCCACTGTCACAAGGTTCGGGTTAATGGTAGTCTCAGCTCCCCCCAGATCATTACGGTGACCCAAGGTGTTTAGCAATTCTAGTGACAAAAAATTATGGTCACTATCAACCCTTGGAATGACAGAAAAAGCTCTCAGCCGGGCCCAGAATTCTACATGTACCAGGATATACTATATAATCTTGCTTTTCCCTGGTCTATTAAAGGTGTTTGAACCCGGGACGTCTGGGAGGAGTCTGCCATTACAGGCCCTAAGAGAATGTGATATAACCAGCTTGTTGATCGCAAGGGCCAAGGGCAGTAAGCGCTTTACCGGGTACAAAGTACAATCCAGAATCAGCCAATTTTAATCCTCGTCCAAGGTTACCGAGGGGATCCCCAAGAGCGGTTCAAAATGACAATTAAGATCGACTCCAATAATTTTATGATACAACAAGGGGAAGGAGTGAAGGAGAGCCTCTAAGGCATCCAGAATTGATAAGCCCAACTGGTGAGGGTGGGGACGTAAATAAATACTAATCACTGCCAGCGATAAACCGTCCAAAAATGTAAGTACAATGCATAAAATATCCGGCAATGAGAATCTATCGTCTTAACGGAACAACCTAGATGCGAAGCAACCCAAATACATAAACCCCCCGAAGGTCTTCCCCTTGATCCCTGCACAGCTGGTGAATGGAAAGACGCATATCCTGCCCTAACGGGAGCAGACAGCAACCAAGTCTCTTGGAACAGCATATGTCGTAACTGTCCGTCAGCTCTCCCCACTCCGGGCTGTACATCTTTGACTCCATGCCTGCTAAATTCCAAGACCCAATAAGTGGTCTACGTGGTACCACTTGGGCTGGGGAATCCTCAGTGAGTTGGAACACAATAGAAGATGGAGGTGGTGTGTATGTGAGGGTGTTCAACTCCCTTTCACCTCCTGTTAAGCCAATGTATTGGGAAGATGGGGATATAGTTGTGCTACCCGCCTTAGTTCTAAAAACCTGCTCAAAGGACCCCACCACTATGCTCAAACCCTGCACAACATGGCCCTTAAACCGATTCAAAACCAATCCATCTGCCCCCGAAAATAATAGTAGTCAATCTACATTGCTCAATGCACTAAATCTATTGCCCACTGGGATGTTATAGTCGAATTTATGGCCACCATGGTGGGAATGGGTTGGTTCTAGCCTACCCGGTGCAAGAGTTCGTGAATAGAAATACCCCAGGTGGCAAGTGTTAATAGTGCCCGCATTAGAAGGCCGACCATTAGCTAGTTTGTTTCCAACTACTCTATGATCCCTGAAGTTGACAATTACACAATCACCACAGATGTCTTTGGGTCTAGTCCCCAGCCAACTTACTCTTTGCACAAATAAAATCTCCCCCTGTCCCGCTCCCATTAAAGGTCTACATCTATTTAGCCAAAAGGTGATTTTATTCATTAACTTGGGGAAAGCTTCCCCTTGTTCGCTGGCCAGTGGGGGTACTCCTGTGAGCACCACCACATACGGAGATGCTCCTGGGGGTAGCTGGGGGCAAGGAGGAGATTTTAGAGGTCCATTGACGCCAGGTTTCAGGGCGGGGATGTATTGGGACCTACCCGAATCTGGGCACTGATTTTCGGTCGTTTTTGAGATGGAAATTAAGCCACACGGATTCAGGCCAGATACGGCTGGGTGCGAATTGGGACAATTGGTTAGACCGGGGCCAATCGGGGCTAGGATAGGTTTCAGCGTGTTTAGCGGGGCCAATACATGTGTAGGGATATCAGGGCAGATGCTAGCACCTTGGTTTGAGCCCTTAGAAACAGGCTTAGTTACTCCTGAAGCCCCTGTAGTGGCGGCATTCCCCATTGAGGAGCTTGGCTGTACTCTCCCCAAGCTTTTGTCATTTATCAATGAAACAAGTTTATCAATCCTAGTAGACAAGGATTTAAAGTGGGTATTGATATGCTGTTCCAAATGGGTCTGGAGATCAATTAAAAGATGGGTGGCCCAGACGGGAGGACCTGTGGTGGAAGATAGAAGGCCAGGGTCAGACTGCACAGGTTCAGGTGTGTATGCTATTCTCTTGGCCGACTTTTTTACAGGTTTCGACTTTTTAGTTCTAGCACGAGGTTTGTAAGCCTTTAAGCATGCCAAGGGGGGTGGAGACGGAACAACCTCTATTGAAACATTCACGTCAGGCACAATCTGAGCTCAAGGTAGGTCAGTAAAGGAGGACATGAGGAATGATGTGAATTCAGCAGGATTGGCTGTAGCTACAGAGCAATCTTACAGAGACATAAGGGGGGGCATAGCAGCGGTAATTGAGAGTCGCTTTTCTGTATTTTCTATGGCTGTTGCCACTACCCCTATCGTTTTTTGGAGCATTTTATCAATAGCTGTAAGGCTCAGGAGTGGTTGGGTCGTTGCCGCCAGTTGCCTAGTCATTGGGCGAGCAGTGGTGGGCTTGCTATTTTTACCCATGCTACTCATCATAAAACTTAGACAAGAGTGTTTACCAAAAATCAACAATTGTCAACCACGAATTAAAAAAAACATTTAGAAAGATACAGTAAGAGATAATAAAGAGTTGGCCCCCACAAGAAACTTCTAATATTAACAAACAAAAATCGGGGCAAGTTTTGACTGATTGAAAAGAGTTGTGGAAGTTACCACATGGATGGGAATTCCAAGCCTCAAATAGTCTCTTGTAGGGGGACTTAGAGGGGAGGCCCAGCCCAGCCTCCTTCAGCCCCTGACGGCCACGGACGGCCCGCCCTTTGCCCGGGCTTCGCCCGGCACCGCCCACGCGCTCGTCCAGCAATGCGTGGGGGCGGGCGTGCTTTGAGGGCTGGTGCCGGACTGACGTGGCTCCCCTGGAGGCTGCTGGGGGTTGTAGGCAGCAATGCACGAAGCCACAAAGCTGTTCCCCTCAAGGTGCTGTAATGGTGCAGAAAGCTGTTCCCCACATGGTGCCAAAGCAGGATTGATGGCTGTTCCCCTCACGGCACCGCAGAGCAAAGCCCAGGGACAGCCGTTCCCCTCATGGCGTTAGGGTAGGTCTGTGAGCGCGTCCCGCGATGCGTGCGGGCGGGCCGGTTGCCGGACTGACGTGGCTCCCCTGGAGGCTGCTGGGGGTTGCAGGCGGCAATGCACGAAGCCGCGAAGCCGTTCCCCTCACGGCGCTGTAATGGTGCAGAAAGCCATTCCCCTCACGGCAGCAAAGCAGGATTGATGGCCGTTGCCCTCACAGAACCGCAAAGCACAGCCCAAGGACAGCCGTTCCCCTCACGGCGTTAGGGTAGGTCTGTGAGCGCATCCAGCGATGCGTGGGGGCGCGCGCGCTTTGAGGGCTGGTGTTGGACTGACGTGGCTCCCCTAGAGGCTGCTGGGGGTTGTAGGCGGCAATGCACGAAGCCGCGAAGCCGCGAAGCCGTTCCCCTCACAGTGCTGTAATGGTGCAGAAAGCCGTTCCCCTCATGGCGCCAAAGCAGGATTGGTGGCTGTTCCCCTCACAGCACCGCAAAGCCCAAGGACAGTCGTTCCCCTCACGGCGTAAGGGTAGGTCTGTGAGCACATCCCGCGATGCGTGGGGGCGGGAGTGCTTTGAGGGCTGGTGCCGGACTGACGTGACTCCCATGGAGGCTGCTGGGGGTTGTAGGCGGCAATGCACGAAGACGCAAAGCTGTTCCCCTCACGGCGCTGTATTGGTGCAGAAAGCCGTTCCCCTTATAGAGCCGAATTAGGATTGATGGCCGTTCCCCTCACGGCACCGCAAAGGAAAGCCCGAGGACAGCCATTCCCCTCACTGCGTTAGGGTAGGTCTGTGACAGCGTCACATAGAAATTGCAAAATGTCATTTTTTAAATAAAACTATTGTTTATGTGCAGGGTGGGACACCTTCCTGCACATAAACAATCAATGCTGTTTTGCTGTTTGTATGTGTGCTGCACAACGCAGCACACATGAAAACAGCAAAAACGAGGGGAAAGTAATATTTCTCCTCTTTTCGCCAAGTTAAGACCAGGGGGCATATTTACAAGCCCCTATCGCTATCAAAACATCACTTCCAGTGATGTTGTGATGGCGATAGGGGCCTCACCTTATTTACAAGGCAACATTAAGCCACTTAACATGGCTTAACTCTGCCTTGTAAATAAGGCCCCCTTTCACGCTATGCTTAGCATGAAAGTTGAGGCCAATTGGTGTTGCTGTGGGCATTCCACCACAACTCCCATTGATTCAGATGCTGCCTCCTATTTACAAGGGAGGCATAAATTGGAGGCAGCGCCAAAATTAAAGATCAGGAAAAACCTGGTTTTACCCTGGCGCAACGAGGAGAAATTTTTAATTTCTCCTTGTTTTTGCTGTTTTCATGTGTGCTGCATTGTGCAGCACTCATGAAAACATGTGTGTTTATGTACAGGAAGGTCCCCCTTCCTGCACATCCATACTAATATGATAAAGAGAGAGCCCAAACATTTGAGGCGGGTAATCTCAGGAACCACAGCACCAATCACAACACCCAATACAGCGTTGGAAAGGGCAGTTGCAGCAGAAGGACATAGGCTATGCAGACGCCCGCCATATACACTTAAGAGGTATAAGAACCGTGCCAGCAAAGTAGTCCCTTGTGGGCGTGTCTGCATTGTGCTGTGGGCATGTGCTGGGGGCGTGACAAACGCTGGGGGCGTGTGGTACGTTCCGCACTTCATGCCATGTCTCATATCGTGTGCTAATTCCACCCTGCACCCTTTAAATTCCCCTGCACCCCATAATCATAACCTACCCTCACTCCTTAAAATACCCCAACACCCTTAACCACTAACCCATCTTAACCCTATAAAAATACCTTGTACCCCAAAACCCAAACCTACCCCTGAACCCTAAAAGTACCTCTGTACCCCAAAACCCAAACCTAGCCCGGAACCCTAAAAATACCACTGTACCCCAAAACCCAAACCTACCCCTGAACCCTAAAATACCCCTGTACCTCAAAACCCAAACTTAGCCCTGAACCCTTAAAATACCCCTGTACCCCAAAACCCAAACCTACCCCTGAACCCTAAAAATAACCCTGTACCCCAAAACCCAAACCTACCCCTGAAACCTAAAATCCCCCTGTACCTCAAACCCCAAACCTAGCCCTGAACCCTAAAAATACCCCTGTACCCCAAAACCCAAACCTAGACGTGAACCCTTAAAATACCCCTGTACCCCAAAACCCAAACCTACCCCTGAACCCTAAAAATACCCCTATACCCCCAAACCCAAACCTAACCCTGAACCCTAAAAATACCCCTGAAACCCAAAACCCATACCTATCCCTAAACCCTAAAACTACCCCTGTACCCCATAACCCAAAACGATATCTGAACCCTTAAAATACCCAAACACCCTAAAACATATACCTCAGTACCCCAAAAACATATACCCCTATACCCATACTTACCTTATCCAAACATTTAAAAAAAACATGCTTTTACCATTCATGCATTTACAACGAATTTTGTTGTAAATGTATGCGTGGTAAAAGCATATAAAATGTAGCGCCATGCGTTATAATGGCATTGCGGAGACATGGGGCCTTATTTATGAAGGCCTTGCGCCACTGGTGCGTCACTTTTTCTCATTTTAAAAGGGACATTGGTTAAATCACTGTTGGACGTAGCAGTTAACCCGGCCAGCGTGGCTGCAAATGTTACTCTCCTTGGAGATTTCAATCTTCATTTAGATGATTTAGGACCAATAAATGCAACCGAGTTGGCCAGAGATCTCGAGGCTTTTCAAATCCCTAAAAAAATTCTACATCCAACACATGTGAAAGGTCACCTCCTCGATCCGGTGTTCTTTAATTTAGAGGACCTTAAAGGGAAAGATCGTTTCCCTCTTCTGTGGTCTGACCACTTCCTTATCCCCCTTTCCTGGTCTCCACAGGTACCATACCCCCCACTCAATCCACACGGACCTGGAGCCGCTCCTAAGCCAAGCTCTCCTTGGAAAGGACCAGACTTAAGTCTGACCCCTGTCCAGTCAAAGCCAAAGCTAATGACGACTTTTCTACCTTGATAGAGGAGTCATTGAATACGGTCCTCCCAAAAACACTGATGAAAAAGACTGGTGGGCCATACAAGACCCCGTGGATTCCCTCCGTACTGCTCACTTTAAAACAGCGTTGTAAGGTAATGGAAAGACCCTGGAGGAAAGACTTCCTACCCAGCAAAAAGCTGGAATAAAGGGCAGCCATTTGCATTTATAAAGCAGAAATAAAAAAGGTCAGGCCCCTTATTACAAGGAAAATATTCTGTCAGCCACCAACTCTCCGAGAGAAACAACCATCATAATAAAAAAACTACTCAAAGCTCCCGTCCCGCTAGAAGCACCAGATATCTCAGGCCTACGTTGCAATAAACAGGCCGAATGTTTCACCTCCAGGGTTCAGAATATTCTTGAATCTTTACTACGTACGGATGACAATGGTGGCACTTCCAACAAGCAGGTGGACACAGCCTCACATTTAACTGAACACCAACTGGAGGTTTCGCCCCCTTATCCTAGGAATCACTTCTTGCCTTGTGGTCCTTGGTAAAAAGTGCATCGCCCAGGGACCCTGCACCACAAAATATCCGGAAACAGGTAGCTCCGATAATTGCCCCACAATCACAGACCTGATTGACACCTCACTATCCACAGGAATAGTCCCCACCAACTGGAAAGGGGCTATGGTGAAAACCTTACTAAAAAACCTAATCTGGATCCTGCGGACTTGGGCAACTATCGCCCTATCTCCCTTCTACCAGGAATAGGCAAGATCACAGAGAAATATGTTACTCATACTCTCTCCCGCTTCCTCGAATCTCACAATCTGCTTCACCCCTCTCAAACAGGATTCCGCCCGCGACAGACCACCGAAACGGCCCTGTTAGCGGTGGTGGACGAAAGCAGAAAGAGTCTAGATTCAGGATGGTCGTCAGCCATTATACTCCTTGACCTGAGTGCAGCATTTGCTACGGTGAACCATGGCATCTTGGATCACCGTCTCAGGAACATAGGAGTAACCGGCACTGAGCTGCAATGGCTGTGTTCCTTTTTGGAGGGAAGTTTTTTTCAGGTATTCACTTCACGTAGCCCGACTCTTTTTAATGTTTATATGGCCCCTCTGGCAGATGTTCTAGCCCCCTCTGGGATCCATATGGTGACTTACGCAGACGAGACCCAATTAATGGTAGCGTTAAATGAAGCAGATCAAAGGACTAAGGGTCTTTATTCTTGTCTTGAGGATGTATCAAACTGGATGGATGTGTCTCACATTAAGCTTTATAATGGGAAAACTGAGTTCATGATATTGGGCAACCCCCTAAGCTTTAAATCCAGCACCATGTGGCCAGCATGTATGGGTCTCACACCGGTCCCCAAGTCTGAAATCAAGAGCCTGGGCATCTGGCTGGACCAATATTTGTCCTTCAGGGTTCAGGCCAGGAAGACAGCAGCTATCTGCTATGGTCTACTTAGAATGGCCCATAAAGACCTCTCTCTCCTCCCTTTCCAAACCATAAAAATACTGGTCCAATCGCTCGTACTTTCCAGAATAGATCATGGAAATGCCCTATACCTGCGTGCCCCTACTACAGTAGTAACTAGACTCCAGACCGTTCAAAACAGTGCAGCCCGACTGCTGACTGGAGTTTCTAATAGGCAATCAGTGAAACCAGCACTCCATTCCCTTCACTGGCTCCCGGTTCAGGAACAAGTCAGCTTTAAGGCCCTGTGCCTAGTACATAAATCCATGCAAGGGAATGGGCCTCCAATGAACTCTGCCATGATCCATCCCTATAAGACTAATAGGAAACTTCGGTCAGACGAGCTGCATCTGGCTGAAGTCCCCAGGATTAAGAAAGCCAGACGTGGTGGAAGGCTCTTTTCATATATAAGGCAGCCAGACTCTGGAATTCCCTGCCGTTGTTTCTTCGCAGGGAAGCCATTCATCTTGTCTTTAGAAAACTAACGAAGACTTTCCTGATCCCCTATGTTCTTCCTGCCTCTCTCATGTCTGGCCCAGCGCTAGGATGCTCCCGGCTAGCCATGTGCTTTATAATTGTCTCAAAAAATAAAAATAAACATTTCTTGCCCCTTACGGCCGTCTGGTACTCCCATGGGGTCAACTTTGTAATACAATCTGCAATACAATAGGGGGCAGATTTACAAGCCCCTTGCGCCTCTTTTACGCCACTGTTAGGTCACTTTAGTGACGCAGCAGCGGCGCAAAAGAGGCAATATTCTGTGGGGTATTTACAACTTGACGCATCTGGGAGAGGGGTCACATTGTAAAGCCCTGCGGCAGAAGTAGGCTTTCCACCGCACGGGGGGTGGGCGTTCCTGCGCAGGAACGCCTTCTAAAAGAGGCTGAGTGAAATCTACAAGATTTCACTCAGTCACTTTTAAGCCCATGCTGCGTCAAAACCCTGCGCCTGCTTGAAGCAGGCGTAAGGATTGACACAGCATTTGAAAGATAGGGCACCCCGGAGCCTTGCGACGCAACTCCAGCAATGCATCACCTTTACAGCACAGATGCGTCACGCATCTGTCCACTTTTTGCCCATTGGTGTGCCGCACAATAACCGCACAATAACTGGCGCATCCCTGCACTGGCGCATGCCTGCTGATATGCAGGGATGCGCCAGTAATTGTAAATCTGCCCCTAGGTCTCGCTTTTGCCAAACTTTGACCTATTGTAAATTACAAAGCCTTTTAATAATATAAAAGGCATTACCATTTACCAAAGCCAATAGCTCAAAATCTCGCAATTGCAAACCCGATTGCATTGCAAATGCTTGTTTTTTGTGCGCGTGGGTGCGTGCGAAAGAGAATCAGAGGGGCATATTACCAAGGGGGGCGATAGACAATTATCGCCGATTTAGCGGCGATAATCTTATCGCCCCATTAGCAAGCTGTTGCTAATTGATGTTAGCGACAGCTTTTAGGCGCTAGCGAGTGGTTTGGGGCCCGCTTTGCATGTCAGTGATGTTTATTGCTAATGACATGCAAAGTGGGCATAGCCTACCCGTTAGCGACTGAAAGCAGTCGATAACGTCGCTATCGCCTATTACAAGGCAGGCGTAGCGTTGGAAATATTTGCGCTTGCCCAGACCAGTTCTTAGTCATGTTATCCAATGGGAGGTGGATAACATGGCTAAGAGCATTTTGTCGCAAATGCGTGAATATCGCTGTATTCTCAGCGATATTCACGCTATCCCCTGAAAATATATTGCTTTGGAGATAAACCTTGCTAATAGCAAGTTATCTCATCGAAAACTTCCGGCGATGCTTAGCGATAAATATCGCCAATCGTTGGTAATATGCTCCAGAGAGCGCGCGAGGGAGGGGGAATTGAAATAGGTCCAGGAAACTTCAGGCGCAGTACCATCCTCTGTCACTAGAGGGAAGTCTGCCTGAAAGGAACAAGCTGTTTTTTTTTAGGGGATATTTTGCATACCCAGAAGCCGCTACAACACCACGCTCACTTCCGTTTCATTATCACGGGTAAAATAGCCTTTTTAGCACTAACATTGAGAAATACGTTTATATGTGTACAAATTGTGCTAAGACAGGATTACATTTGAAATAAAGATCAAGACCCGGAAGGTGACTGTAGTTTTCATAAGATATTTTTATGATAGGACCAGGCAGTTGAACCATGCTAATTGGATATTCAAGATCAGAAAACATTATTGGTGCCGTGGTTCATTGTACTGTGTGTGATGATGATAAGCGGACTAGGTAATAATTTTTGGAGAACCTCAACATGAGGTTTGCATTGAAGTGAATAAAGTTACCGAGAATGAGCGAGTGAGGTTTCCGAAAGCGCTCGAGTAATGTATCGTGCTTTCCTAGAAGGCCATTTTCATTCCCAGCAGCATCTTAAACTCCAGAGTCTCTTAGCACTGGGAATGAGAGCGACGTTTGTGTGTATATATGTATTGCTGTAAAAGCGTTACATTTGAAACCATGAATAAGATTTCTAAAATGACTGTAATTTTCATAAGTGATATTCATGATACTATTAGGCAAGAGATTTGATCTTGTCACGGTTTCTTACATTGTATTTTCTTTCGTGCCGTGGTTTATTGCATTTCGCGTGGCGATGATGAACGGCAGAAGGATCTGAGCAGAGCGCGAGACCCACAATAAAGTAAAGGAAGTATATAAGTACATTGAAAGAAACTATGTGGAGTTCTTTACATAAAACAATCTATAGATGTAAAGAGGGAGATTATCTTTACATTTTCTTTGTCTGTATTCATCTCTTTGTCCATATGAATCTCTAAATTTCCTTTGTATGAATCTCACCGAGTTGCATTCTGCGACCGAGGCGAGGCCTCGAATTGAGGGCGCCCCCTTCCCACCCCGGCCGAAAGGCACCATATATTAAAGTAAATAAGCCCCATGGTGCATTCCTGCTCTTACACGCAGCGCACACCTGTGTTGCGAGAATCCATATCCATCTATATCTATACTACTATTATAAAGAGAGAACTTGCACCTTTTGGCCAGGTAAACTCGGGAACCACAGCGCCAATCACAACACCCACTACAGCGTTGGAAAGGGCAGTTGCAGCAGAAGGACATAGGCTATGCAAACGCCCACTGTTAGAACTGGGGGTCTCTAGTTGGCAGAGGTAAGTACCTTAGACCAAGTAGGGACCCTTGCATCTAGTCAGGGTGAAGGAATACACACAGTAGATAACCTCCGCTCTCCCTCTAGGTAGCTTGGCACGAGCAGGCAGGATTATCCCCAAGGCAATGTGTATAATAATTGCACTCAACACCACAATAATCCCCAATCCACCACAAACTGAGACCACACAGGTAAGTATATTTTTATAAAAATATATAACTTTATCTAGTTTCAGCAAGGTAAATCAAGCAGTTGCACGATAATAACTTCATTATAAAAATGATGCACTTAATCTTAATGGTGGTACGTAGTTTCAGGAAGTTCTCATGTAAAAACAAATGTCTCAAGTCTCTTCAACCCGGTATTAAAAATAATGCCACTGATTTATAATGGCTACGCTCTAAAAGCGAGCAGTCCAAACAATGCCAGGGTTAAAAAGATATGCCCCAATGATCCCCTGGCCTCAGGGACCACAAGCGCTTCAAGCGCGTCTCACCCGGTTACTTGGAGGAGGGGGGACTTCTTTCCCCGTGCTCGCGGTGACGCTGGGCCCCCAGGGGCACCTCGCGGGGGAATGCTCAGTACCGCTCCAGCCCGGCCGGTCTCAGGACGCTCTCCGCCCACTCTTGGTCCTTCAGAGAACAGCGGGGAGCAGAGACGGCAGGCCGGGGGCTGGAGCACTTGATCAGATCCCTCGGCGAGGTCAGGTCACTTCTTCCCGTGCCCGGCGGTGATCGCGGTGATTCTTCGGCTCTTCCAGCCGCCTCCGCCCAAGCAGCCAATCCCGTCGCGGCTCTCCAGGCGAGCCTCCAACAGCACCCGGGAGTCAGCCAATGGCAGTGCGGCTCCCGGGCAGGTAAACAATGACGCTCCGCCACAACAGCCAATCCCGTCGCGACTCTGGTGAGGGGGCTCGGCCCTCTCGCCCAATCAGAGCGCGGCGGGCTCGTTTTTCCACACGCAAGCGCCGGAGAGATGCAGGGCACTTCTACGGGGGTTACTGACCCCGGGCTGCGACGGTGACACGGCCAGCAATTGTTTTACAGCGCTCCTTGCGCTGAAGAGGCTCACAGGTCTCCGGTCTGCCCCACACACGTGTCGATGAACACGTCGATCTTGGCCATGCAGCAGGCTGGGTCAGCGCGGCGCTCTCAAGCAGTAGAGAGCAGCCAATGCGCTAAACAGGCAAACCACACGGTTTCACGATCTCTTCGCCACACACCAGCTTCAAGGGGGGCACAGCAGATTCTTGAAGCCTTGGGCAACCTTTATGTTCCTGGGTTGCAGACAGGGAGCCAGCTCTTCTCAGGCCCTTGGAGATTCAGGTTGCAGACACAGCACCCAGCAAAGTCTTAGCAGTTTCAAGCAGGCAGGGACACAGCCCACAGCAAAGTCCCTTTCTCCTCCTCAGCTTCCAATTAGACAGCAGAACAGGTCAGCCCTTAGAGCACACAGCAAGGCAATCTTCCTTTAGTTCTCCAGCCGTCCTTCTTCCAGCAGAGGTTCCTTCTTGATTGTAGAATTTTAGAATCTCATCTTCTGTAGTAAGGGGTCCTTTCCTTATACCCCTGAACGCCTTTGAAGTCCTTTGTGCAAGGGGTCCTTGGCTCTGGAATGTTTCTGGTGTTCTTCTTCCTGACAGCTTCAGGGCCAGAGGTGACAGTGGGCCGGCAGGGGAGTTAGCCAGCACGGTGGTCAGGCAGACACAGCCCAGCACTATCCGGCGCTTCTTTCTCCCCTTCCCCGGGCAACAGATGTCGCCTTTCACACCTGGGCTGACTCCAACCCCCCCCCCCCCCCCCCCCCGGGGCCCTGCAGCTCCTGTCATGCAGGCATTCCACACACAGGCCCAGGCACACAGAAAGGTTTATACAAAAGAACAGCCACTTTCTAAAAGTGCTATTCTCACCCCCAGGATCCAAAAACAACCTTCACTAAAAGATGTGTCATTTATTTCTGAGTTCAGGGATATCTTTTCATGGATGTTCCATCTTGTTCCCATAGGAAGATAGGCTGGGATCCAATGGGACCAGCCTCCCCATGTTACCCTGGGGAGCCTTACAGCCCTACAGCAGTGAGCACACAAAGTGGCTGCTGCTCTCCACCAGAGCATGTTACCTGCACTAGTACATGCTCTACCCTATCCATACACTGCACCCTGCCCAGGGGGGTACCTGGAGCCTTCCATAGGGGTGGCTGATGTGCACAGACAGGGGAGGGCTAAGCCCAGCCAGTGGGGACACTGGCCAGGCGGACGTGGCAGTCCACTGACTGCACACAGGCCCTGCGCTGGCAGGCCTGAGACACCATTTTAGAGCTACTCATGTGGGTGGCGCAATATGCGCTGCAGGCCCACTAGTAGCATCTGTCATCACCAGCCCTGGCACACACAGTGCACTTTACTAGGGACTCCATGGTGATACAAATATGCCAATCAGGTATACCCAATCACTATGACAATTTACAGAGGGAGCACTTACCCTCTGACACTGATCAGCAGTGGCAGAGGGTCCAAAGCATCTAAATCAGCAAAAACGAAATCCAGCACAGCATCAAAAATACATGAGTCAGAGGCAAAAAGATGGGGGAAAACCCCGCCAAGGATGTCAGGTCTAACTCCCACCATATACATTTAAAATGTAAAAGAACCGTGCCAGCAAAGTAGTCCCATGTGGGTGTGTCTGCATTGTGCTGTGGGTGTTTGCTGGGGGCGTGACAATCGCTGGGGGCATTCCGTCACGAGTGTTGTTTTTTCTTCCCAGGTTCTATACATTCCTGCTCCCTTTAAATAGTAATTCAGTGGAGGTCCCATTCTCTTAGAACCACCTCAAGCACAGTTATGGGCAAAAATACAACTAAAAGGCACTGCAAAGCATTATGGGATAAGCTTAGCATAATTTTTAGCATTCATGAAAGGGTTTCAATGTTTTTGAATTTTACTCATCAGGGACATCTTGGGACGACGAGCTGAACTGCAGTTTGATGTATAATATTTAAAATGCTATTGCATTTGCCTCATCAGGGATATCTAGGGATGGCGAAGTGAACTGCAGCTTGATATATAATATTTTAAATGCTATTGCATTTGCATCATCAGGGACATCTAGGGACATGAGGTGAACTGCAGCTCGATGTGTAATATTTTAAATGCTATTGCATTTGCATGATCAGGGACATCTAGGGACATGAGGTGAACTGCAGCTTGATGTGTAATATTTTAAATGCTATTGCATTTGTCTCATCAGGGACATCTAGGGACCATGAGGTGAACTGCAGCTTGATCTATACTACTATTATAAAGAGAGAACTTGCACCTTTTGGCCAGGTAAACTCGGGAACCACAGCACCAATCACAACACCCAATACAGCGTTGGAAAGGGCAGTTGCAGCAGAAGGACATAGGGTATGCAGACGCCACCCATATACATTTAAAAGGTAAAAGAACCGTGCCAGCAAAGTAGACCCTTGTGGGCGTGTCTGCGTTGTGCTGTGGGTGTGTGCTGGGGGGGGTGACAATGGCTGGGGGCATTCCGTCACAAGTGTTGTTTTTTCTTCCCAGGTTCTATACATTCCTGCTCCCTTTAAATAGTAATTCAGTGGAGGTCCCATTCTCTTAGAACCACCCCAAGCACAGTTATGGGCAAAAATACAACTAAAAGGCTCTGCAAAGCATTATGGGATAAGCTTAGCATCATTTTTAGCATTCATGAAAGGGTTTCAATGTTTTTGAATTTTACTCATCAGGGACATCTTGGGACGACGAGGTGAACTGCAGCTTGATGTATAATATTTTAAATGCTATTGCCTTTGCCTCATCAGGGACATCTAGGGACGGCGAGGTGAACTGCAGCTTGATATATAATATTTTAAATGCTATTGCATTTGCATCATCAGGGACATCTAGGGACATGAGGTGAACTGTAGCTTGATGTGTAATATTTTAAATGCTATTGCATTTGCCTCATCAGGGACATCTAGGGACCATGAGGTGAACTGCAGCTTGATGTATAATATTTTAAATGCTATTGCAATTGCCTCTTGGGGACAACTGGGGAGAACGAGGTGAACTGCAGCTCTTTGTAGAATTATTTGGATACTATAATATTCACTTCCCAATGCTAATCTCGTCCCATAATGGTTTGCAGGGGCTTGATCTCAAAATCATCAATTCTCTCACTGCTTGCTGGACGCTAATTTCACTTTTGTGAAATGACTATATGCATTTTAGCATGTAGAAATACTTGTTATTTTACCTTGAATATATGAGGTTTCTGTTTTAATAATTGGAAATCTGACGGAACTAAATATTGTGGATTTATTGTACCAAGTTCGCGCCAATTCCGCCCACCCTTACTTTAAATACCCCTGCACCCCATAATCATAACCCACCCTTACTCTATAAAATACCCCAACACCCTTAAAAACTAACCCATGTTAACCCTATAAATATACCCTGTACCCCAAAACCCAAACCTATCCCTAAACCCTAAAAATACCCCTGTACTCCAAAACCAAAACCTAGCCCTGAACCCTATAAATACCCCTGTACCTCAAAACACAATTATACCCCTGAACTCTAAAAATATCCCTGTACCCCAAAACCCAAACCTACCCCTGAACCCAAAAATACCCCTGTACCCCAAAACCCAAACCTAGCCCATAACCCTTAAAATACCCCTGTACCCCAAAAACCAAACCTACCCCTGAACCCTATAAAAACCCCTCTACCCCAAACCCCAAAACCTAGCCCAGAACCCTAAAATACCCCTTTATCCCAAAACCCACACCTAGCCCTGAACCCTAAAAATACCCCTGTACCCCAAAACCCAAACCTAGCCCTGAACCCTTAAAATACCCCTGTACCCCAAAACCCAAACCTACCTCTGAACCCTAAAAATACCCCTACACCCCAAAACCCAAACCTAGCCCTGAACCCTAAAAACACCCCTGTATCCCATAACCCAAAACTATATCTGAACCATTAAAATACCCAAACACCCCAAAACATATACCTCAGTACCCCAAAACATATACCCCTATACCCATACTTGCCTTATCCAAACATTTTTAAAAAACATGCTTTTACCATTCATGCATTTACAACGAATTTCGTTGTAAATGTATGCGTGGTAAAAGCATATAAAATGTAATGCCATGCTTTATAATGGCATTGCGGAGTCATGGTACTTTCGTAATGAAAGTATGCAGAGTGATGGTATGCGGAAAGAAATTTGCAGAATAATGGGTGTTTACCCTCCCCCGTAAGTACATTGGTGGCACATCGGCCCACATCTCCAGCAACATACTCATATTTTTTCACCACCAATTGGAAAAATGCACAGGTCTCTCTCATTGATGCCGAGCACCCACCTACACTTTTAGACACACCTCCCACCACAAGTTCTAGAATTGCGAACTTTAGAGATGGGGAGCTACGTTAGAATCTCGGCATCAGCTCAACATCCTGTGATTCCAGGCAAATCGCTTTGTCTCCCCGTGCCTACCACAAATCAATGTGTTCTTCTGTAATGTAAATTGTGCTCATGCCATGTTGTCGAGTTCGCGCTATACAATATTGCAAGGAAAATAAAGTAGGGAAACTCGAGTTCATACACTACTGAACGCGCACTCTTAAGTGCATCAGTAGTGCACTGTGAATCAGAGCGTTTCGCAGGCCTGTCACAGATAAGAAATGCTATCAAATGAAATCCTACGAAACAATATACTACTGGCCGGCAGCAATTCATACCCGGACAACGTCGGGACGGGCTGCTAGTCCAAACTAATATAATAAAGAGAGAGACCAAACCTTTGAGGCGGGTAATCTCAGGAACCACAGCACCAATCACAACACCCAATACAGCGTTGGAAAGGGCAGTTGCAGCAGAAGGACATAGGCTATGCAGACGCCCACCATATACATTTAAAAAGTTAAAGAACCGTGACAACAAAGTAGTCCCTTGTGGGCGTGTCTGCATTGTGCTGTGGGGGCGTGACAAATGCTGGGGGCATGTGGTATGTTCCACCCTTTGGGCTGGTCTGTTCCCATGAGGCACAGGGTCAAGGCTGATTTGCATATGGCCAGGTCTGAACTGGGGTGGTGTGGAGTGCAAAACAACGATAGATTTAGGGCCAGATCTCTGTACTGGGGTGAATGTATGACATTGTTCTGCATTCTGTCCATCAACTGTTGTTTTTGCATTTGTCACCCCGAGTGGAATGGGTATGCTCAGATGTGAGTGCCACGCCCCTAGAGTCAAGCTATCCTGATTGAAAACAGTTGATAGCCTGATATTGGTTCTAGCATGTGTGAGTCTGATCCCGGAAAGACATGGCTTAGCAGTTCATAGGGCCTGGAATGTTTCTCTTAGGCACAGGGTCATGGCTGAGGAGGTGTAGAGTGCAAAATATATGATGGATTTTGGCCCAGATCTCTGTATTGGGGTAAACGTATGAGATTGTTCTGCATTCTGTCCATCATCTGTTGTTTATACAATCTGCACTTCATGCCATGTCTCATATCCTGTGCTGGGGGTGTGGGCGGCTGCGGGGGGCACATTGTGTCAAATATTTCATTGTTTTTTCTTCCCAGGTTCTGCACATTCCAGCGCCGGGTGTTCACCCTGCTCCCTTTAAATACCTCTACACCCCATAATCAAAACCCACCCTTACTCCTTTAAATACCCCAACACCCTTAAACACTAACCCATCTTAACCCTATAAATATACCCTGTACCCCAAAACCCAAACCTATACCTAAATCCTAAAAATACCCCTGTACCCCAAAAACCAAACCTACCCCTGAACCCAAAAATACCTCTATACCCCAAAACCCAAACCTAGCCCGAACCCTTAAAATACCCCTGTACCCCAAAACCCAAACCTAGCCCTGAACCATGAAAATAACCCTGTACCCCAAAACGCAAACCTACCCCTGAACCCTAAAATACCCCTGTACCCCAAAACCCAAACCTAGCCCTGAACACTAAAAATACCCCTGTACCCCAAAACTCAAACCTAGCCCTGAACCCTTAAAATACCCCTGTACCCCAAAGCCCAAAACTACCCCTGAACCTTAAAAATACCCCTATACCCCAAAACCCAAACCTAGCCCTGAACCCTAAAAATACGCCTGTACCCCAAAACCCATACCTATCCCTAAACGATAAAACTACCCCTGTACCCCATAACCCAAAACTATATCTGAACCCTTAAAATACCCAAACACCCCAAAACATATACCTCAGTACCCCAAAACATATACCCCTATACCTATACTTACCTTATCCGAACATTTAAAAAAAAAAGCTTTTACCATTCATGCATTTACAACGAATTTCATTGTAAATGTATGCGTGGTAAAAGCATATAACATGTAATGCCATGCGTTATAATGGCCTTGCGGAGTCATGGTACTTTCATAATGAAAAAATTCGGAGTGATGGTCTGCGGAAAGAAAGTTGCAGAATAATGGGTGTTTACCCTCCCCCGGTAAGTGCCTTGGTGGCACGGCGGCCCACATCTCCAGCAACATACTCATATTTTTCAACACCGATTTGAAAAATGCACAGGTCTCTCTCATTGATGGCCAGCACCGACATACACTTTTAGACACACCTCCCGCCACAAGTTCTAGAATTGCGAACTTTAGAGCTAGGGAGCTACGTTTGAATCTCGGCATCAGGTCAACATCCTGTGATTCCAGGCAAATTGCTTTGTCTCCCCGTGCCTACCACAAATTAATGTGTTCTTCTGTAATGTAAATTGTGCTCATGCCACATTGTCGAGTTTGCGCTATATAATATTGCAAGGAAAAATAAAGTAAGGAAACTCGAGTTCACACACTACTGAACGCGCACTCTTAAGTGCATCAGCAGTGCACTGTGAATCGGAGCGTTTCACAGGCCTGTCACAGATAAGAAATGCTATCAAAACGAAGTCCTACAAAACAATATACTACTGGCCGACAGCAATTCATACCCGGACAACGTCGGGACGGGCTGCTAGTTTTGAATAAAGCCCGACTGGAACATGTCGAGGAGATTATTGTCCATAATATTTTGGGAAAGTTGTTTTGCAACACATTTTTCTGTGATCTTTGAAAGAAAAGGGAGATTGGTGATGGGGCGGAAGTTATTGAGGTCATTTGCATCAGCAGAGGGTTTTTTTTAGAAGGGGGTAACCTGTCCTGTTTTGAGGACAACAGGGAGGGATCCTTGATTGAGGAAGAGATTGACTAGCCTGGTCCAGTGGAAGAGAGTGTTAGTATCGAAATCAATGGCGATGCCACTGGGAATGGGGTCAAAAGAATGGTTGGAGGGTTTGGTTTCGCGGATGCATTTGAGGAGATCATCCTCCGAGATGGCGGTAAAGTACTGCCAAGTGACTAAGGGCCTGATTCACAGAATGAACTTAAGACTCAATCCTAAACTTACTACTATTTTGGTATTCACAGAATGCACTTACTACTTTTGGCATTCACAGAATGAACTTACTACTTTTGGTATTCACAGAAGTTAGGATTTTGTCTTAAGTCTTGTAGCAAATAAAGTTCTTGAATTCAGTAAGTATAAATAGGTTTGATTTATTGTTGATTAATCCAAGTTAAGTTGACAATAAAATGATCTATAGATGTAATAATAAAAACCCCACCAGGAGCAGTTCTTCTCTCGCTCAGCCTGCCTGCCATCAACTGCCTCTACTCAGAGCAGTCAGGTACCAAACATTCTACGGTGTCATCAACATTCTACCAGATGCAGTAGCTAAGCAAAAGGGAAAATCTATGCAAGGGAAATGCAAGAAATAAGCAAGATGTAACAAGTCTGTCTTAAGTCTGTCTTAAGTTTGTCTTAAGACAAACTTAAGACAAAATCCTAACTTCTGTGAATACCAAAAGTAGTAAATTCATTCTGTGAATGCCAAAAGTAGTAAGTGCATTCTGTGAATACCAAAATAGTAGTAAGTTTAGGATTGAGTCTTAAGATCATTCTGTGAATCGGGCCCTAAGGATTTAGCGAATAGCGAACTCAGTTGTTTTCTTTGAAGCATCCCAAGGCTTGATGGTTTGTGGAGAACAATTTGGGTTTTTCATGAGGTCGAAAAGTTTTTTGGGTCTGTTTTTAGCTGAATCGAGGAGGGATCTGAAATGTGATGTTTTTTCCTGGAAGATGTGCGTGTGGTATTTGGATCTTGCTGAACATAAAAGAGAGAGGTTGGAGGTGGATGGAGATTGTCTCCAGTGCTTCTCCAAGATTCTAAGGTTTTTTCTTTCATCATAGAGAGCACTATTGAACCAAAGAGCTGATGGGGTGGGTCTTTTCCTTTTGCTTTGGAGTGGAGCAACCTTGTCGATTTCGGCTGCAAGGATTGAGTTGCAATGGGGAGTGCGATCGTTGACATCCGTATTGTGGTCTAACTAGGAAGTGAACGCACGCAGAATCACATATAGTCCCAAGATCAATGTTTTTTGTGTTGCGGAACCACGTAGAGACTCTTTTAGGTTGGCCGAGAGTTAAAGTGTGTCAGAGGTGAAAACAGAAGGAAATGAGGAAATGGTCAGACCAGTCAACACGGATGGGTGGAGCAGTGGTAATCTGGTCTGATTTGGATATAACAAGGTCCAGAATTGAGCCCTTGGCATATGTAAATTCCGAGCAGTGTTGGGCAAGATTGTTAGCTGAGAGAAACGTTGCAAGCCGAGTCTTCCACGGAGCACCAGTGGAGATTGAAATGACCTAGGAAGACCTGCTTGTCGCTTTGTGAATATTGGTCACTAATTAAGTTGATGAGAAGGAAGAGCAATTACCCGTCGGGTGGAAGATGGCATGGAACCTGAAGGGTGAACCTAGAACTTGGAGTTCTAGGGAAAGGCATTCAAAAGTGCGAAAGAGAAGGGTGGGAAAGGCTTTGATTTGGAGTGAGTTTCTGAAGATAATCAGTACACCTCCCCTGATCTTGAGGCATATTAGCGAGCAGGGCGATAGGGAATTATCGCCGCTTTAGCGGCCGTTTTCGGCCGCTAAGCGGCGATAATTCTATCGCTCTATTAGCAAGCTGTCGCTAACAGCAGTTAGCGACAGCTTTGGGCGATAGCGAGCGGTTTGGGTCCCACTTTGCATGTCAGCAATATTTATCACTAATGACATGCAAAGTGGGCGTACCCAACCTGTTAGCGACTGAAAGCAGTCGCTAACGTCGCTATCGCCTATTAGCAAGGCAGGCGTAGCAATGGAAATATTCCCGCTATCGCCAAAACCTAACGCCTGCTCTGACCAGTTCTTAGCCATGTAATCCAATTGGAGGTGGATAACATGGCTAAGAGCATTTTGTTGCTAATGCGTGAATATCGCTGTATTCTCAGCGATATTCACGCTATCGCCGGAAAATGTATCGCTTTGGAGATAAACGTTGCTAATAGCACGTTATCTCCGCAATAATTTCCAGCGATGCTTAGCGATAAAAATTTTGTTGCAAAGCCTAGTTAGCGATAAATAACGCTAATCGTTGGTAATATGCCCCCTTGTCTGTTCTGTCGTTTGTGAGGATAGAGTAGCCAGTAGGTATCAAAAGATCAAATGAAGTGTGAGAGGAGTCATTAAACCAGGTCTCAGTGAGAAAGAACATGTTGAGATTGTGGTGAGTGATAGTGTCAGAGATTTCCAGTTTGTGTTTGGTTGCAGATCTGCAGTTATGAAGCATACAGTGTAGCTCTGACGGGAGGGAGATCAAAGGGAGGCCACAGGAGTGGGGAGAAGAGAGAGGGTGCAGGCCAGGTACCATGGGTAATGAAAGGTGAATGTAGGGGTAAAGGCAGCAGGCAGGGTGGGGGGGGGGGTTGAGCAAAATGAAAGTTGTGGGAAGAGTGAAGGACTGTGCAGTCAAAGGGAGGGAAGAGGGAGGAATTACCCGGAAGGGAATCAGGGCTGTGAAGCATAGGGGGGGAATGTAAATTGTGGAGAGATGGGAGGTGTAAGATCAGTGGGCCCGATTCACAGAATGAACTTAAGACTCAATCCTAAACCTACTACTGTTTTGGTATTCATAGAATGCACTTACTACTTTTGGTATTCACAGAAGTCAGGATTTTGTCTTAAGTTTGTCTTAAGACAAACTTAAGACAGACTTAAGACAAACTGAAGACAGACTTAAGACAGACTTAAGTTAGGATTTTGTCTTAAGTCTGTCTTAAGTTTGTTTTAAGACAAACTTAGGACAAAATCCTAACTTCTGTGAATACCAAAAGTAGTAAGTTAATTCTGTGAATTCCAAAATAGTAGTAAGTTTAGGATTGAGTCTTAAGTTCATTCTGTGAATCGGGCCCAGTGAGAGGGAAGATCATGGAATTACAAATAGGGGAGGCAGGGATCTGAGGCATGGGAGGGGGGAGTGAAGGTTGTAGAGAGATGGGAGGTGTGAAGACAGAATTGAGGGTACGAGGTAAGGGGAAGAGAGGAAAGAAGTGACGAGAAGGGGGGAGGGAGGAGGAGGGTAAGGCGAGTTGACCGGTAGTTAGTTCAGATTGTAAGAAAGGTGGATTAAATGGGGGAAATGGGTAGGAATAGGGGAGTTAGGGTGGGAGAAGGCAGTGGGATAATGGGGAGAGGCAGGATGTAGAGGTGAAGTGGGGTATAAAGCGGATGAGGTAAGGGGAAGGTCCGGTTGGGAAGGTGGCAGAATGAGAGGGGAGGGAAGGAGAGAAGGAGGGGATAAGGGGTCGACCTGTGACTCCCAGCTGAAGCAATGTGTGGGTGTCAAGGGGGAAGAAAGTAGATAAGCTCGAGGAAGAATCTAGAGAGATAGTAGTCACAGATGGGATGAAGGGAGTGGAAGATGTGATCAAAGAGAGGGATACAAGAGCCAGAAGCTTGGTTCATGATAGTGTCATTGTAATAAAGTGTAATGGTTGTCTGCACTGTGAAATAAATGCAATATAATTGCAAAAGCATTCTGCACAGAACCAACTATAACAAAACAAGTATTTCTAACTTTGAATACTAAAATGCATATTGTACTTACACTATAGTGATACAGAACAATTATCAAGCAGTGAGAGAGGTGATGATTTTGTGATCCTCCCTAACAGATGCCTTGAAAACAAAAAAGCACATCTTATTAAATGATTTGGTATAATTATATAGTATAGTTATTGGCAAAAAAACATTCCCAACCACAGCCCCTGCAAAGCATTATGGGATGAGATTAGCAGTGGGCAGTAAATAATATATAGTATCCAATATTAAAATAATTCTACAAAGAGCTGTAGTTCAACTGGTGGTTACTAGATGTTCCTCAGGAGTCAAATGCAAATGCTTGATGAAAGGGTTTCAATGGTTTTGCATTTGACTCGTGAGGGACATCTAGTAACGACTAGGTGAACTGCATCTCTTTGTCGAGTTATTTTGATACTGGATACTATAATATTCACTGCCCACTGCTAATCTCGTCCCTTAATGCTTTGCAGGGCCTTTGGTTGGGATTGCTTTTTTGCCAATAGTTGTGCTTGGGGTGGTCCTAAGAGGATGGAACCACCACTGAAGTCCAACAAAATGTGATTTGTGTTCATGCTCTTTGAGTTCAATGCATCTGCTTGGTCCTTCCCCTAGGTTAGGGGGACCCCAAAATCATCAGCTCTTAGTGCCTAATGTTTTCAATGTATAAGTTCACTTTAGTGAATTAGTTATATGATTTCAAACAAGTAAATTAGCTTCTTTCAAGTATCTGAGGATATTGTTGATTTAGTAGCTACACATGAATAAGCACTGTATTTGTACTGTACTACTGCGGGTGGAATTAACATAAATTGTGCATGCTCCGTATTATGCCCAGGGTTAATCAGGACCAAAAGTAGATACCTGACAAGGCTAGAAAAAGGTAGAAATGCACAAAGAGAAACAGTATTAAATCATGTGTGCATACTTGTTCTGTTTATTATAGAGGAAAAGGAAGCACCAGCAGAAAGGTACAGGGGAGAAGCAGCATTGAATCATGTATGCATACCTCTTCTGTTTCTAATAGAGGAAGAGGAAGCACCAAAAGGGGTTTCCCAATTCAAGATGGCCATCAAAGATTTAAAAGAGCATTCCTCTTTCTGTTCTATGCACTGCCTGATGGCAAGGGCCGCCATCTTAGGGTCAAGCATCCAGGTTATGGGCCTGGGGAGCCTGGGTTGGGGGAAATAACATGGATGGTTGGGAGGTGGAAGCAATACAGAGGGCATCCCAGATAGTAAGCGAGTAATCCACAGTAATTCAGTTTAAAAACCCCCGTCACCCGATCTGTGAACACATTGTCTGAAGGGACAATGGAGCGCTGAATCTTCCCAAAGTACACAGCCGACCCCTCAAAATAGGCCAAAGCAGTTACCTTGGAAGCACATTGATCCTCGCAATGGATCGGACCTCCCGTTAAGGGCAAGACTCTAGGCACCAGTAGAACGTTCAGGGGAGCACCCTCCAATTGGGCCCCTGTTAAGCAGACACAGCGGATCCAGATCTGCACCCGATCCCGACCGAGGGGTCCTCTCACCCTCCCTCACAGTCGCCCTCAGGCACTGGCTCCAGGGGCTTACCGGAACAGAAACAATTGGAGCACTCCAGGCTTCATCGGGTCCAGCACCATCGCACCGCGATGTTCAGGTCAGAGGCACCTCGCCTCCAAGCGCCGTCGACAGCAGGGCGCTGAAAACGTGGATCGCGTTTCAGGTGATTCTCACCGCAGGAGCGCTCGTCCTCATTTCGCTCTCATTGCAGTCAGCAGCCTCTGTTGTGTCTTGCGGGGTCACAGCTCTGCTCGTACCTTGGACACAAGATGCATCACACCGCACTCGGGGCCACTCAGGTCTCTAGCTTTCAGTAGTTCCCCATGGCGGCCATCTTTGTGCCTCCGGCCTCGGACCTTGTATGTTTTCATTTTTGGCTCAAGTAAGGCTTCTGGCATCGGATTCGGCACGGATGTACATCCTCTGCATCCTACACTCCGGACCTGCCCCCAGGAAGATCGGTTGATCACTGATCTCCTGGTTTAACTCCAGATGTCACCATCTTAGAAGGGGCTTAAATAAACAATGTCCCAACAGGTAATAGTGAAAGGCAAATACGCATGTATGCAAAAAGCATTAAAGAAACAGAAATAAGGAGGCCACTATTGAATTGATTTAAGATTGTAAATCATCTTGTATTTCAAAAAGGTTTCTTATGCTCGGGTATATACAGTTAAGGCAGGACTGTATAAAACAATTTGTGTGACAACCATAATGCACTTGGTGCTCAAGGACGTGTACGTGGAGAATGTGGCGACGCAAGTGATAGGGTGACAGCGTGGACGGCACACAGTGACAATAGTGCTAATAATATACAGCGAGTGGCTCAGGTACAGTCACAAGGTAACATCACTGTAACAGGTAATTTACAATTTTTTATATTGAGCCACAATAGAAGATGCGCCTAGTATTGCGCTGTAGAGTCGACTGCGTTTCGATCCTCCTGAATTGGGATCATCATCAGGACTGGTTGTCTTGTTTGTGAAGTGCTGCAAAAAGGAAGGGACAAGTAAGGGGGAGGGAGGGAAGGTGGCAGGGAAGGAGAAATCGCAGGTGATTTGCCTGCGATCCCCCACTCATAAGCTACACCACCCTTCCTGGTCTACCAGGACCTACTCCATCCCCTTGCTGCACTGAGTTATGCGCACACTGTCATTGCCCGAGATCCCACTGTACCAATCCGACTCTGTGTGTATACAGCGTGGTGCCTGGCGGACTTGATTAAGGACCCCCAGTGATAGCATGCGGTACTGTACCTTCGTGTATTTACAGTGTGAAACTTATCCATTAAGGACTCATAGTGACCACATGTGGTACTGCACCCTTGTGCATATACAGTTGGTGCCTGGCTGACTTGATTAGGGACCCCAAGTGAGGACCTGTGGTACTGCACCCTGGTGTATATACAGTGTGAAGCCTGGCGGATGCCATTTGGGACCCCTAGTGACAACATGTGGTACTGCTTGCTAGAGGTGTATACAGTGTGACTTGGTTAGTGATGACTTGTGGTACTGCACCCTGATTGTTATACACTGAAAAGCCTGGCGGATGCCATTAGGGACCCCTAGTGACCTCCTGCGGTACTAGACTCTCCATGGCTTATTTACAAACCACTTGCTCCGCCAGTACATTACTTTTATTATGGGAAAAAGTGACGCATTAGCAGCGCAAGGGCCTTGTAAATAAGCCCCTTGGGGTAAAGGCAGTGGGGCTTATTTACAAGCCTCTTGCACCATTTTTGCATCACTTTTCCCATGTTAAAAGTGACCCAAAAGTGGCGCAAGGGGTTTGTAAATAGGCCCCAGTGTTTTTCCTGGCTGGCTTGGTTAGAGATGAACTGTGGTACGCACCCGAATGTTTATACAGTGTGCTGCCTGCCTGGTAGAGGGTAATAGGGCCCTCTGGTATCGGCCTGTGGTACTGCACCCTGATGTGTGTGTACATACAGTGCAATCCCTGGCAGATGCCTGCAGGAACTACTAGGCACCAACTGTGGCACTGCATCCTTGTGCATTGTGGGAGCCACCGAGTCCTACTAGACCTCTAGTCAGGTTTGTCAGAATTTGGGACCGGTCCCAAAGCTATCCAAGCCATACAAGTTCAATTTCATTTGAAGACCAGTATCAGTCCTTAAGTAGCTCACAATTGCAAATTTCAAATTGTGCAAAGATATTATTCAGTGTACATATATCTGGAGTACGGTTAATTGGCAACACATGTCTGTCTTGCAGAGCTGCGGACCTTAGAGCTGGGGAACCAGGGGGCATATTTACAACGCCCCTGCTGCACTTTTACTCCACCGACACAGTGTGCTGGCCCATATTTACAAGGCCATGCAAAGTCACACTATGTGGCTGTTCATGGCCTTGTAAATATGGAGTAAGGTGTAAAAAAGGCATTCCAAGGGTGTTGCTGTGGGTGTTCCCACACAATACCCATGTGGCCTCATTTCTGAAAAGTGACACATTGCTGCGTGAAAACAGCAATGCGTCACTTTTCATTGCGCCCTCCTTGTGACACCAATGATGCGTCATATTTACAGTTTGACGCATCATTGCGCAAGGAGTTACAGATACGTCAGTATTTCTGTTGTATCTGTATCGTGCAAAATGTATGCATTGCTGGAGTGTGTCACAAGAGTAACGCAACTCCAGCAATGCGTCCTTTCACATGGGGCAAGCCCCATGTGAAAGGGCCTGCATCAGTCTTATGCCTGCTGTGAGGCAGGCGTAATATAATGACGTATTTGCATCCTAGAAGTGGCGCAGTAAAATCTTATAGATTTCACTGCGTCACTTCTGCTACCCTGTCTTGCGTCAATACGCCCCCTTTGCATACATTATACCTGGCGCAGGTATAATGTGGCACAGGGGTTTACTTTTTTTTTTTTTTTTTTTTTTTTTAAGTTTTTATTTTCCCTTAAATTACAAAGGCACATTTAAAATTACACAATTACCTTTACACAATTTACAGTATATTAATTATTTCCACATGTTTTTCCTTAACACTTTATATCTATTTAAACTTTAATACATCTAAATCATAAACCAGTCGGGCTCCAAACCATAATTAAACATATCATTATTAGGGAGCCATTAGATATAATCCCCCTCAAACTTTCCCTCAACCACCCCCTAATCAGCTTTACTTTGCTTCTCTTTCCATTTGCTTATAGGCTCCCATATTCTCCTCCCCATACATCTTCCTCTCCTTCCTTTCCGAGCATAAACATTTTCCTCTATCTTAAAGGCATACAACGTGGTTGCCAACCAGTCTTGGAATTTAGGGGGGTTTTTATCTAACCAAGCCCGGGCTATTGTCAATCTATATACTGCCATTATTACAAACAAAAATTCTGAAAATTGTTCTTGTCCCTGTTCAGCTACACCTAGCATAATCCAGCATGGTGTGAGACAAATTATAATTCCCAAAGATCTTTCTAAAAATCCCTCTATCTCCGTAATCAATGAGTGTAGCTGTGGGCATGTTGCAAAGATGTGAATGCTGTCAGCTTCCAACTCATTGCATCGGGGACAATTTATACCTGTGTTCCCAACCCATTTTGCTATTTTCTCAGGCGTATAATAAAGAAAATATAAGGTTTTGTAATGTTGAGACTGGAGAGGGGCAGCACTTAAGATTGTGCAGCCTAAGTTTAAGGATTCACAAAATCGATTACAATCAACCCCTATTTTGTCTGCCCACTTTGTACTATATTTCTCTATATCGTCCTGCTTTTCTTTCAGCAAAGCTGCATAGAGAGACCTAATTGTACAGTCCCTTGACATCCTAATTTTCTCCATTATTTCTATCTTATTAAAGCCTGCTGGCCCTCCAGATTTATTCTTTAAGTAGCTTCTGATCTGTAGGTACTTGAAGAAGCCCCTATTTCCTATACCATATGCCTCTCTCAAGTCTGCGAACTGCTTAAAGCCTTCCTGATCAAATAGGTCCCCTAATTGGGTAATACCACTCGCTACCCAATCTAACATGGTTTGATCAGCAAAAATTTCCCCCGGGAGCGATCTATTATTCAACAGCAAGACATATCTATTATACCTGCCCATTTTAACTTTCTTTAAAAAAGCATTCCATATCGTAACTGCAGCCTTAACAGTTTTAAACCTCGTTCTCTTAAAATAGCTGTATTCTGTACATTTTAGAAAACAATTATATGCATTTGGCCCTATTACGACAGTATAGATCTTTGTAGACATATCTTGTATTCTTACATCATCAACCCTCCCCCCGATTAACCCTTGTATATATTGCAATACAGTAACCATGTAGTATAAGTGAAAATCAGGTGCACCCCATCCCCCTTTTTCCCTAGGTAATGTCATATATCTGTAGGCTCTCCGGGTCTTGCCGTGGGCCCAAATAAATCTATTGCATATGGCTTCTATATTATTAAACCAACTGGATTCGAATAACAATGGTATGGCCCTAAAAAGGTATAAGAACTTAGGAAAAATCATCATCTTAATAATGTTTGTGCATCCCACCAGTGATAGATGTAGATTGTTCATTCTTTCCAAATCTCTTTTTACACTGGTCATCAAGGGGTCGAGATTGCTTTTAACAATGTTGTCAATCTCTGCTGTAATTCTCACCCCTAGGTAAGTTGCTGCTTCTACCACTCTGTTGTCATTACAAATTACCCACTGGTTTTTAACAATTTGGGTTTTAGTGCTGTTCAGACTATACCCTGAAAACTGTCCAAATCGCCCCGCTTCAGCTTCAATTGTTCTAATAGCTACTGTAGGTTGTGCAGTCAAAATAGCCACATCGTCAGCATACGCTAACGTTTTAAATCTACATCCATTAAGAACTAATGGGGGAATTTGGTGATTGTTTTCCAATTTCCGAATGTAAGGATCTAGATATAGAGCAAACAGCAAGGGGGAGGATGGACACCCCTGTCTTGTCCCTCTATAAATTTTAACTGCAGTTGATTGCCCTCTATTAACCCTTATTTTGGCGGTTGGATTAATATAGAGAGTCTGTAAGGCCTTTACAAATCCTGCCCCTATACCATTCCACCTCAGTACTTCCCATAGATATCTCCAGGAAACCCTGTCAAATGCTTTTTCAGCATCTAAAAACAGAGCAGCTGTAGGGTCTTTTAGTGCGTTTGCTGCATCGAATACCGTAATTACTTGCCTAGTGTGTTGAGTCGTTCCCTTTCCTGGAATAAAACCGTGCTGTGTGGGAACTACCAGCGTTTCGATTACCCTTGATAGCCTTTTTGCCAAAATTTTAGAGAACACCTTAACATCTGCAATCATTAGCGTGATGGGGCGGTACGAGCCCGGAAGATCTGTAGGTTTGCCCTTTTTAGGAATTACAATAATATCTGCACCTCCCCACGATTCTGGTACAGCCTCACCCTTTTGTGCTAATAACATCACGTTAAACATTTCTTCTAACAGTGCTGATATAAAGGTTCTATAGAATTCTACTGGCAACTGATCTGGGCCAGCTGCTTTCCCTGCTGGTAGATCCCCCAGCGCTTCAACCAATTCATTCAACTGTATGGTCTCTTCCAGGCTATTTTTGTCTTGCTCGTCTAACATCGTAGGCTCTATCTCGCTTAGATAAGATCTTATATCTTCCTCATCCTCCTGACCGTCCTGTGCATAGAGTTCCTCATAAAACTGTTTAAAGACCTCTCTAACTTGCTCGACTTCCTTCACTATATCCCCCTGATAATTCTTAATTTCCTTGATATCAGCCATTCCCTCTCTTTGCCTAGCTCGCACAGCTAGTATGTGTCCTACTCGTTCATTAAGTTCATAAGCCTTTTCTTTATTTGCCATATATTTCTCCACTGTCTTTTTCGCCATCCCATCCAGGGCCTCCGCTTTAAGAGCAACTATTTTCAGTAAAATCTGGTCTATGGGAGAATGAGAAGATATGGCTGAGACAAGTGCTTCTTCTGCTTCCGTCAGTAATTTAATATTTTCTTCAGCTTTTACTTTTGATTCTCTCTGTGTCTTAATGACAAAACGTAGGGTTTCCCCCCTTACCTCAGCTTTAAAAGCGTCCCACACTATCCCTGGTGATGATGTGCCCTTGTTTATCTCCCAATATTCCTTTATCCAGTAGTTCATTCTATCCTTATAGCCCTGGTCTTGTAGTACTGAAGTAGTGTGGCTCACTGGTTAGAGGTGGCAGACCCGAGAGCAGAGGACGGCCCGGGACCAGGGTTCGATTCCCGGTGCGGCAGGTTTCTGGACCAGGGTCAGCGGACTCGATAATTCTCTCGCCTCGGTGCCCACTCTGATCAGTGATCACACTCGGCAACTCTGGGCATTAGCTTGCCTCATCTTCACTAACGGCCCCACCAGACCGCCGGGGATGCCTGGTCTCACCCTGGAGATACCCATTAAGGGACCATCTCTCAGGGAAGCCAGGAAGGGTTTCGCAGCGGTCGAAGTGCCTTGGGACCCTACGGGTAAGTAGTGCGCTATATAAATGCCAATACATACGTATCAAATGTCCACTGACTTAATACTTTATTTCTCCTTTGTCCAATTATTACCGTTAAAACTAATGGACTATGATCCGAAATAATCCTCGGTTCCCTGTCTATCTTTACTCTATCCATCAGGCTTCTTGAAATTAAAAAGTAGTCCAACCTAACCAATATTTGGTGGGGGGCTGAAAAATAAGTACTCCCATCTATATTAGAATGGCATTTTAACCAGGGGTCATCTAGCGAGTTGTTCCTTACCAAATCTGCTAGGGCTCTGTGGGTCCTTTTTTTCCTACCTGAGTAAATCCTACCAGGATCTAGAAAGCTACTGTTTGCATCATGTATATTCAGATCCCCGCATACTATTATGGGTTCTGGCCACTGTGCTAATTCCGTATCTAGATATTGAAAGATCTCGGGGTCATCGCCTGTAGATCCGTAGACCGAGACAACCGTGAGAGTCTCCCCTCTAAGTACTAATTCAGTTATAACCCATCTACCCCATTGATCTTCCTTCTTTCTTTTTACCTGCGTATCGTATCTCTTACCTAAGATGGCCACCCCCCTTGTTTTAGTATTCTGATTGGTTTTCGCTAGTACATTAAAACCTAACTGTTCTAATAGATAAGCCTTAGAATCCTCAATGTGTGTCTCTTGGAGACATACTAAATCCGGATTTAGTGTTTTGATGTAGGCAGTAGTTTTAAGCCTTTTGTTTAAATCATTTAGCCCACATATATTTATTGAAATTATCCTACAAGTCATTATAAATCAGGTTTTTCCATCTCCCATTTCCTATACTCGATTGCTTCTTTGAATCCTCACCTTCAAATTTTAATAGAAAACTAGTAAACACTTTATTCATCAATTCTTTCTTTTCTTTGTTACATGTATTGTGCTTTAACTTGTGATTGTGCCCGTACTTTTGCTTGTGCCCATCACCTAAGTATCTAACTTCCCCCCCCCCCCGTGGCACAGGGGTTTACAAAGTGACGCATCTACCTAGATGCGTCACTTTGTAAATATGGCGCAACACGGCGCATTTTTTACGCCACTGGTGCGTCACAAAAAGTGACGCACCGGCGGCATAAAAGTGACCCACAGCCTCATAAATGAGGCCTAAGGTTTTTGACACTGCCCTAGATTAACAACACAACGTAAATCTGGGGCACCGCCAAAACTAACGCCTTCCAAAAGCATGCGTAACGAGGAGAAATGTTTATATTTCTCAGTTTTTTCCTTTTTCCATTCGGCAGCACACATAGGGGCATATTTACTAAGAAGTGACGGAGTGCAGCCTTAGCCTTCCTGGTTTAACGCTGCACTCCGCCACTTCTGAAATGCGGCACTGCGCCATATTTTCAAAATATGGCCGAGCGCAGCATTTCCCCCTGTGCTGGCGCTGAATTTAGCTGCCTAGCGCCAACATAGACACCCTTGCACCATAGTGCCAGGATGTCCGCATTGAGGGGATTTGCATGGCGTTTTTTAACTTCTATTTGTACTCCTTAATGCAGCGCACATAGATATTCTTTTTCTTTTTTTTTTTTCTTTTTTTTTGGCGGAGCCAAGACGCACCCCTGCCTCACTCCCTTCTCCACCGGAAATGGAACTGACAGCTCCCCACTCCTCCCATATCTCACCCTTGCGTTTGTACCTTGGTGCATACGTTTGAATAAATGGCACAGGTGGGCCGGGGCACCAATCTCCAGCAGTATTGCCCAGATCTTATCCCTTTGGACCAGGTCAAATGCAGTCACAAAAATCAATTACCGGCTACCTGCCCCAATAGAAACAGTCTTCCAATAGACCAACTATAATCTAAACAGTTGGTCAATGGAGGAAACCTTTGCACGAAAGCCAGCTTGGAGGGAGGTTAGGATGTGATGTTCGTCCATCCAGCCCTCAACCTTGTTAAAAGAAAGCGGGCAAATAATTTCTGGAGGACGTCGATCAGACTAATGGGGCGATAGTTGGCCGGGTCTAGGGGGGAAGCCTTTTTGTGAATGGGAATGATTTCAGCTCCCAGCTAGGTTGGGGTGATCTCCAGGACCTGTAGGATAGCGTTAAAATAAACCCAAATGTAAGGGGCCCAAACCTTTTGTTCACTACGAATATGTCGCCAGGGATCCTATCTAAGCCCGGTGCTTTCCCCAGCGTCAAACTTCGGAGGCCGCCTGAACTTCAAGGAGGGTACGGTGGGCAGACAAGGCTAGAATCCTTTGGGTGAGGTGGTTCAGGAGTATTTGTGTGGGCCGCAAGATCTACTCGAGATTTGGGGTTGCTGAGTAAATAGAGGGGCTTAAAATGATCTAGCCAAACCTCATCACTAAGGTTAGGAGTGATGGCAGATGACCCTTCAGCCGACCCAACTCGAACAAGGTTTCAAAGGACCTATAGTGTGGAACATCCAGCGTTTCTTTGATACTTTCCCACCTTGAGGCCTCCCACTCGGATCTAGCTGCCTTGATCAAACTTTTATATATTTCCCTCGCGGTTCTGATGCTTGACTGGGACCCTGATTTTACCTCCTTTATCAGGGTATTTTTAGCCAGCCTACAGTTTTTATTAAACCAGTGATCACGCTTTTTTACCCTTGGCCTCTTAGAGTCGGTAGTGTAAAAATAACCGGCCAGGGAAGAGAGAAGCTTGTTATGAATGCCTTAAAGGTGGAGATGGTGTAGTTCGCAATTGGAACTCAAAAGGTGAGAAACCTCTGTTAGAGAGCGTGCGATGAGGCGGTATACCTCAGCTATCTTGTCAGGTGCTAACGCGACCTTCGGCCACCTGGTTCGTCTTCCACCTGCCACTGTCACAAGGTTCGGGTTAATGGTAGTCTCAGCTCCCCCCAGATCATTACGGTGACCCAAGGTGTTTAGCAATTCTAGTGACAAAAAATTATGGTCACTATCAACCCTTGGAATGACAGAAAAAGCTCTCAGCCGGGCCCAGAATTCTACATGTACCAGGATATACTATATAATCTTGCTTTTCCCTGGTCTATTAAAGGTGTTTGAACCCGGGACGTCTGGGAGGAGTCTGCCATTACAGGCCCTAAGAGAATGTGATATAACCAGCTTGTTGATCGCAAGGGCCAAGGGCAGTAAGCGCTTTACCGGGTACAAAGTACAATCCAGAATCAGCCAATTTTAATCCTCGTCCAAGGTTACCGAGGGGATCCCCAAGAGCGGTTCAAAATGACAATTAAGATCGACTCCAATAATTTTATGATACAACAAGGGGAAGGAGTGAAGGAGAGCCTCTAAGGCATCCAGAATTGATAAGCCCAACTGGTGAGGGTGGGGACGTAAATAAATACTAATCACTGCCAGCGATAAACCGTCCAAAAATGTAAGTACAATGCATAAAATATCCGGCAATGAGAATCTATCGTCTTAACGGAACAACCTAGATGCGAAGCAACCCAAATACATAAACCCCCCGAAGGTCTTCCCCTTGATCCCTGCACAGCTGGTGAATGGAAAGACGCATATCCTGCCCTAACGGGAGCAGACAGCAACCAAGTCTCTTGGAACAGCATATGTCGTAACTGTCCGTCAGCTCTCCCCACTCCGGGCTGTACATCTTTGACTCCATGCCTGCTAAATTCCAAGACCCAATAAGTGGTCTACGTGGTACCACTTGGGCTGGGGAATCCTCAGTGAGTTGGAACACAATAGAAGATGGAGGTGGTGTGTATGTGAGGGTGTTCAACTCCCTTTCACCTCCTGTTAAGCCAATGTATTGGGAAGATGGGGATATAGTTGTGCTACCCGCCTTAGTTCTAAACACCTGCTCAAAGGACCCCACCACTATGCTCAAACCCTGCACAACATGGCCCTTAAACCGATTCAAAACCAATCCATCTGCCCCCGAAAATAATAGTAGTCAATCTACATTGCTCAATGCACTAAATCTATTGCCCACTGGGATGTTATAGTCGAATTTATGGCCACCATGGTGGGAATGGGTTGGTTCTAGCCTACCCGGTGCAAGAGTTCGTGAATAGAAATACCCCAGGTGGCAAGTGTTAATAGTGCCCGCATTAGAAGGCCGACCATTAGCTAGTTTGTTTCCAACTACTCTATGATCCCTGAAGTTGACAATTACACAATCACCACAGATGTCTTTGGGTCTAGTCCCCAGCCAACTTACTCTTTGCACAAATAAAATCTCCCCCTGTCCCGCTCCCATTAAAGGTCTACATCTATTTAGCCAAAAGGTGATTTTATTCATTAACTTGGGGAAAGCTTCCCCTTGTTCGCTGGCCAGTGGGGGTACTCCTGTGAGCACCACCACATACGGAGATGCTCCTGGGGGTAGCTGGGGGCAAGGAGGAGATTTTAGAGGTCCATTGACGCCAGGTTTCAGGGCGGGGATGTATTGGGACCTACCCGAATCTGGGCACTGATTTTCGGTCGTTTTTGAGATGGAAATTAAGCCACACGGATTCAGGCCAGATACGGCTGGGTGCGAATTGGGACAATTGGTTAGACCGGGGCCAATCGGGGCTAGGATAGGTTTCAGCGTGTTTAGCGGGGCCAATACATGTGTAGGGATATCAGGGCAGATGCTAGCACCTTGGTTTGAGCCCTTAGAAACAGGCTTAGTTACTCCTGAAGCCCCTGTAGTGGCGGCATTCCCCATTGAGGAGCTTGGCTGTACTCTCCCCAAGCTTTTGTCATTTATCAATGAAACAAGTTTATCAATCCTAGTAGACAAGGATTTAAAGTGGGTATTGATATGCTGTTCCAAATGGGTCTGGAGATCAATTAAAAGATGGGTGGCCCAGACGGGAGGACCTGTGGTGGAAGATAGAAGGCCAGGGTCAGACTGCACAGGTTCAGGTGTGTATGCTATTCTCTTGGCCGACTTTTTTACAGGTTTCGACTTTTTAGTTCTAGCACGAGGTTTGTAAGCCTTTAAGCATGCCAAGGGGGGTGGAGACGGAACAACCTCTATTGAAACATTCACGTCAGGCACAATCTGAGCTCAAGGTAGGTCAGTAAAGGAGGACATGAGGAATGATGTGAATTCAGCAGGATTGGCTGTAGCTACAGAGCAATCTTACAGAGACATAAGGGGGGGCATAGCAGCGGTAATTGAGAGTCGCTTTTCTGTATTTTCTATGGCTGTTGCCACTACCCCTATCGTTTTTTGGAGCATTTTATCAATAGCTGTAAGGCTCAGGAGTGGTTGGGTCGTTGCCGCCAGTTGCCTAGTCATTGGGCGAGCAGTGGTGGGCTTGCTATTTTTACCCATGCTACTCATCATAAAACTTAGACAAGAGTGTTTACCAAAAATCAACAATTGTCAACCACGAATTAAAAAAAACATTTAGAAAGATACAGTAAGAGATAATAAAGAGTTGGCCCCCACAAGAAACTTCTAATATTAACAAACAAAAATCGGGGCAAGTTTTGACTGATTGAAAAGAGTTGTGGAAGTTACCACATGGATGGGAATTCCAAGCCTCAAATAGTCTCTTGTAGGGGGACTTAGAGGGGAGGCCCAGCCCAGCCTCCTTCAGCCCCTGACGGCCACGGACGGCCCGCCCTTTGCCCGGGCTTCGCCCGGCACCGCCCACGCGCTCGTCCAGCAATGCGTGGGGGCGGGCGTGCTTTGAGGGCTGGTGCCGGACTGACGTGGCTCCCCTGGAGGCTGCTGGGGGTTGTAGGCAGCAATGCACGAAGCCACAAAGCTGTTCCCCTCAAGGTGCTGTAATGGTGCAGAAAGCTGTTCCCCACATGGTGCCAAAGCAGGATTGATGGCTGTTCCCCTCACGGCACCGCAGAGCAAAGCCCAGGGACAGCCGTTCCCCTCATGGCGTTAGGGTAGGTCTGTGAGCGCGTCCCGCGATGCGTGCGGGCGGGCCGGTTGCCGGACTGACGTGGCTCCCCTGGAGGCTGCTGGGGGTTGCAGGCGGCAATGCACGAAGCCGCGAAGCCGTTCCCCTCACGGCGCTGTAATGGTGCAGAAAGCCATTCCCCTCACGGCAGCAAAGCAGGATTGATGGCCGTTGCCCTCACAGAACCGCAAAGCACAGCCCAAGGACAGCCGTTCCCCTCACGGCGTTAGGGTAGGTCTGTGAGCGCATCCAGCGATGCGTGGGGGCGCGCGCGCTTTGAGGGCTGGTGTTGGACTGACGTGGCTCCCCTAGAGGCTGCTGGGGGTTGTAGGCGGCAATGCACGAAGCCGCGAAGCCGCGAAGCCGTTCCCCTCACAGTGCTGTAATGGTGCAGAAAGCCGTTCCCCTCATGGCGCCAAAGCAGGATTGGTGGCTGTTCCCCTCACAGCACCGCAAAGCCCAAGGACAGTCGTTCCCCTCACGGCGTAAGGGTAGGTCTGTGAGCACATCCCGCGATGCGTGGGGGCGGGAGTGCTTTGAGGGCTGGTGCCGGACTGACGTGACTCCCATGGAGGGTGCTGGGGGTTGTAGGCGGCAATGCACGAAGACGCAAAGCTGTTCCCCTCACGGCGCTGTATTGGTGCAGAAAGCCGTTCCCCTTATAGAGCCGAATTAGGATTGATGGCCGTTCCCCTCACGGCACCGCAAAGGAAAGCCCGAGGACAGCCATTCCCCTCACTGCGTTAGGGTAGGTCTGTGACAGCGTCACATAGAAATTGCAAAATGTCATTTTTTAAATAAAACTATTGTTTATGTGCAGGGTGGGACACCTTCCTGCACATAAACAATCAATGCTGTTTTGCTGTTTGTATGTGTGCTGCACAACGCAGTACACATGAAAACAGCAAAAACGAGGGGAAAGTAATATTTCTCCTCTTTTCGCCAAGTTAAGACCAGGGGGCATATTTACAAGCCCCTATCGCTATCAAAACATCACTTCCAGTGATGTTGTGATGGCGATAGGGGCCTCACCTTATTTACAAGGCAACATTAAGCCACTTAACATGGCTTAACTCTGCCTTGTAAATAAGGCCCCCTTTCACGCTATGCTTAGCATGAAAGTTGAGGCCAATTGGTGTTGCTGTGGGCATTCCACCACAACTCCCATTGATTCAGATGCTGCCTCCTATTTACAAGGGAGGCATAAATTGGAGGCAGCGCCAAAATTAAAGATCAGGAAAAACCTGGTTTTACCCTGGCGCAACGAGGAGAAATTTTTAATTTCTCCTTGTTTTTGCTGTTTTCATGTGTGCTGCATTGTGCAGCACTCATGAAAACATGGGTGTTTATGTACAGGAAGGTCCCCCTTCCTGCACATCCATACTAATATGATAAAGAGAGAGCCCAAACATTTGAGGCGGGTAATCTCAGGAACCACAGCACCAATCACAACACCCAATACAGCGTTGGAAAGGGCAGTTGCAGCAGAAGGACATAGGCTATGCAGACGCCCGCCATATACACTTAAGAGGTATAAGAACCGTGCCAGCAAAGTAGTCCCTTGTGGGCGTGTCTGCATTGTGCTGTGGGCATGTGCTGGGGGCGTGACAAACGCTGGGGGCGTGTGGTACGTTCCGCACTTCATGCCATGTCTCATATCGTGTGCTAATTCCACCCTGCACCCTTTAAATTCCCCTGCACCCCATAATCATAACCTACCCTCACTCCTTAAAATACCCCAACACCCTTAACCACTAACCCATCTTAACCCTATAAAAATACCTTGTACCCCAAAACCCAAACCTACCCCTGAACCCTAAAAGTACCTCTGTACCCCAAAACCCAAACCTAGCCCGGAACCCTAAAAATACCACTGTACCCCAAAACCCAAACCTACCCCTGAACCCTAAAATAACCCTGTACCTCAAAACCCAAACTTAGCCCTGAACCCTTAAAATACCCCTGTACCCCAAAACCCAAACCTACCCCTGAACCCTAAAAATAACCCTGTACCCCAAAACCCAAACCTACCCCTGAAACCTAAAATCCCCCTGTACCTCAAACCCCAAACCTAGCCCTGAACCCTAAAAATACCCCTGTACCCCAAAACCCAAACCTAGACGTGAACCCTTAAAATACCCCTGTACCCCAAAACCCAAACCTACCCCTGAACCCTAAAAATACCCCTATACCCCCAAACCCAAACCTAACCCTGAACCCTAAAAATACCCCTGAAACCCAAAACCCATACCTATCCCTAAACCCTAAAACTACCCCTGTACCCCATAACCCAAAACGATATCTGAACCCTTAAAATACCCAAACACCCTAAAACATATACCTCAGTACCCCAAAAACATATACCCCTATACCCATACTTACCTTATCCAAACATTTAAAAAAAACATGCTTTTACCATTCATGCATTTACAACGAATTTTGTTGTAAATGTATGCGTGGTAAAAGCATATAAAATGTAGCGCCATGCGTTATAATGGCATTGCGGAGACATGGGGCCTTATTTATGAAGGCCTTGCGCCACTGGTGCGTCACTTTTTCTCATTTTAAAAGGGACATTGGTTAAATCACTGTTGGACGTAGCAGTTAACCCGGCCAGCGTGGCTGCAAATGTTACTCTCCTTGGAGATTTCAATCTTCATTTAGATGATTTAGGACCAATAAATGCAACCGAGTTGGCCAGAGATCTCGAGGCTTTTCAAATCCCTAAAAAAATTCTACATCCAACACATGTGAAAGGTCACCTCCTCGATCCGGTGTTCTTTAATTTAGAGGACCTTAAAGGGAAAGATCGTTTCCCTCTTCTGTGGTCTGACCACTTCCTTATCCCCCTTTCCTGGTCTCCACAGGTACCATACCCCCCACTCAATCCACACGGACCTGGAGCCGCTCCTAAGCCAAGCTCTCCTTGGAAAGGACCAGACTTAAGTCTGACCCCTGTCCAGTCAAAGCCAAAGCTAATGACGACTTTTCTACCTTGATAGAGGAGTCATTGAATACGGTCCTCCCAAAAACACTGATGAAAAAGACTGGTGGGCCATACAAGACCCCGTGGATTCCCTCCGTACTGCTCACTTTAAAACAGCGTTGTAAGGTAATGGAAAGACCCTGGTGGAAAGACTTCCTACCCAGCAAAAAGCTGGAATAAAGGGCAGCCATTTGCATTTATAAAGCAGAAATAAAAAAGGTCAGGCCCCTTATTACAAGGAAAATATTCTGTCAGCCACCAACTCTCCGAGAGAAACAACCATCATAATAAAAAAACTACTCAAAGCTCCCGTCCCGCTAGAAGCACCAGATATCTCAGGCCTACGTTGCAATAAACAGGCCGAATGTTTCACCTCCAGGGTTCAGAATATTCTTGAATCTTTACTACGTACGGATGACAATGGTGGCACTTCCAACAAGCAGGTGGACACAGCCTCACATTTAACTGAACACCAACTGGAGGTTTCGCCCCCTTATCCTAGGAATCACTTCTTGCCTTGTGGTCCTTGGTAAAAAGTGCATCGCCCAGGGACCCTGCACCACAAAATATCCGGAAACAGGTAGCTCCGATAATTGCCCCACAATCACAGACCTGATTGACACCTCACTATCCACAGGAATAGTCCCCACCAACTGGAAAGGGGCTATGGTGAAAACCTTACTAAAAAACCTAATCTGGATCCTGCGGACTTGGGCAACTATCGCCCTATCTCCCTTCTACCAGGAATAGGCAAGATCACAGAGAAATATGTTACTCATACTCTCTCCCGCTTCCTCGAATCTCACAATCTGCTTCACCCCTCTCAAACAGGATTCCGCCCGCGACAGACCACCGAAACGGCCCTGTTAGCGGTGGTGGACGAAAGCAGAAAGAGTCTAGATTCAGGATGGTCGTCAGCCATTATACTCCTTGACCTGAGTGCAGCATTTGCTACGGTGAACCATGGCATCTTGGATCACCGTCTCAGGAACATAGGAGTAACCGGCACTGAGCTGCAATGGCTGTGTTCCTTTTTGGAGGGAAGTTTTTTTCAGGTATTCACTTCACGTAGCCCGACTCTTTTTAATGTTTATATGGCCCCTCTGGCAGATGTTCTAGCCCCCTCTGGGATCCATATGGTGACTTACGCAGACGAGACCCAATTAATGGTAGCGTTAAATGAAGCAGATCAAAGGACTAAGGGTCTTTATTCTTGTCTTGAGGATGTATCAAACTGGATGGATGTGTCTCACATTAAGCTTTATAATGGGAAAACTGAGTTCATGATATTGGGCAACCCCCTAAGCTTTAAATCCAGCACCATGTGGCCAGCATGTATGGGTCTCACACCGGTCCCCAAGTCTGAAATCAAGAGCCTGGGCATCTGGCTGGACCAATATTTGTCCTTCAGGGTTCAGGCCAGGAAGACAGCAGCTATCTGCTATGGTCTACTTAGAATGGCCCATAAAGACCTCTCTCTCCTCCCTTTCCAAACCATAAAAATACTGGTCCAATCGCTCGTACTTTCCAGAATAGATCATGGAAATGCCCTATACCTGCGTGCCCCTACTACAGTAGTAACTAGACTCCAGACCGTTCAAAACAGTGCAGCCCGACTGCTGACTGGAGTTTCTAATAGGCAATCAGTGAAACCAGCACTCCATTCCCTTCACTGGCTCCCGGTTCAGGAACAAGTCAGCTTTAAGGCCCTGTGCCTAGTACATAAATCCATGCAAGGGAATGGGCCTCCAATGAACTCTGCCATGATCCATCCCTATAAGACTAATAGGAAACTTCGGTCAGACGAGCTGCATCTGGCTGAAGTCCCCAGGATTAAGAAAGCCAGACGTGGTGGAAGGCTCTTTTCATATATAAGGCAGCCAGACTCTGGAATTCCCTGCCGTTGTTTCTTCGCAGGGAAGCCATTCATCTTGTCTTTAGAAAACTAACGAAGACTTTCCTGATCCCCTATGTTCTTCCTGCCTCTCTCATGTCTGGCCCAGCGCTAGGATGCTCCCGGCTAGCCATGTGCTTTATAATTGTCTCAAAAAATAAAAATAAACATTTCTTGCCCCTTACGGCCGTCTGGTACTCCCATGGGGTCAACTTTGTAATACAATCTGCAATACAATAGGGGGCAGATTTACAAGCCCCTTGCGCCTCTTTTACGCCACTGTTAGGTCACTTTAGTGACGCAGCAGCGGCGCAAAAGAGGCAATATTCTGTGGGGTATTTACAACTTGACGCATCTGGGAGAGGGGTCACATTGTAAAGCCCTGCGGCAGAAGTAGGCTTTCCACCGCACGGGGGGTGGGCGTTCCAGCGCAGGAACGCCTTCTAAAAGAGGCTGAGTGAAATCTACAAGATTTCACTCAGTCACTTTTAAGCCCATGCTGCGTCAAAACCCTGCGCCTGCTTGAAGCAGGCGTAAGGATTGACACAGCATTTGAAAGATAGGGCACCCCGGAGCCTTGCGACGCAACTCCAGCAATGCATCACCTTTACAGCACAGATGCGTCACGCATCTGTCCACTTTTTGCCCATTGGTGTGCCGCACAATAACCGCACAATAACTGGCGCATCCCTGCACTGGCGCATGCCTGCTGATATGCAGGGATGCGCCAGTAATTGTAAATCTGCCCCTAGGTCTCGCTTTTGCCAAACTTTGACCTATTGTAAATTACAAAGCCTTTTAATAATATAAAAGGCATTACCATTTACCAAAGCCAATAGCTCAAAATCTCGCAATTGCAAACCCGATTGCATTGCAAATGCTTGTTTTTTGTGCGCGTGGGTGCGTGCGAAAGAGAATCAGAGGGGCATATTACCAAGGGGGGCGATAGACAATTATCGCCGATTTAGCGGCGATAATCTTATCGCCCCATTAGCAAGCTGTTGCTAATTGATGTTAGCGACAGCTTTTAGGCGCTAGCGAGTGGTTTGGGGCCCGCTTTGCATGTCAGTGATGTTTATTGCTAATGACATGCAAAGTGGGCATAGCCTACCCGTTAGCGACTGAAAGCAGTCGATAACGTCGCTATCGCCTATTACAAGGCAGGCGTAGCGTTGGAAATATTTGCGCTTGCCCAGACCAGTTCTTAGTCATGTTATCCAATGGGAGGTGGATAACATGGCTAAGAGCATTTTGTCGCAAATGCGTGAATATCGCTGTATTCTCAGCGATATTCACGCTATCCCCTGAAAATATATTGCTTTGGAGATAAACCTTGCTAATAGCAAGTTATCTCATCGAAAACTTCCGGCGATGCTTAGCGATAAATATCGCCAATCGTTGGTAATATTCTCCAGAGAGCGCGCGAGGGAGGGGGAATTGAAATAGGTCCAGGAAACTTCAGGCGCAGTACCATCCTCTGTCACTAGAGGGAAGTCTGCCTGAAAGGAACAAGCTGTTTTTTTTTAGGGGATATTTTGCATACCCAGAAGCCGCTACAACACCACGCTCACTTCCGTTTCATTATCACGGGTAAAATAGCCTTTTTAGCACTAACATTGAGAAATACGTTTATATGTTTACAAATTGTGCTAAGACAGGATTACATTTGAAATAAAGATGAAGACCCGGAAGGTGACTGTAGTTTTCATAAGATATTTTTATGATAGGACCAGGCAGTTGAACTAAGCTAATTGGATATTCTAGAGAGCAAAACTCTATAGGTGCCGTGGTTCATTGTACTGCGTGTGATGATGATAAGCGGACTAGGTAATAATTTTTGGAGAACCTTAACATGAGGTTTGCATTGAAGTGAATAAAGTTACCGAGAATGAGCGAGTGAGGTTTCCGAAAGCGCCTGAGTAATGTATCGTGCTTTCCTAGAAGGCCATTTTCATTCCCAGCAGCATCTTAAACTCCAGAGTCTTTTAGCACTGAGAATGAGAGCGACGTTTGTGTGTGTATATGTATTGCTGTAAAAGCGTTACATTTGAAACCATGAATAAGATTTCTAAAATGGCTGTAATTTTCATGAGTGATATTCATGATTCTGTCAGGCAAGAGATTTGAACTTGTCACGGTTTCTTAGATTGTATTTTCTTTCGTGCCGTGGTTTATTGCATTTCGCGTGGCGATGATGAACGGCAGAAGGATCTGAGCAGAGCGCGAGACCCACAATAAAGTAAAGGAAGTATATAAGTACATTGAAAGAAACTATGTGGAGTTCTTTACATAAAACAATCTATAGATGTAAAGAGGGAAATTATCTTTACATTTTCTTTGTCTGTATTCATCTCTTTGTCCATATGAATCTCTAAATTTCCTTTGTATGAATCTCACCGAGTTGCATTCTGCTGCAGAGCGACCGAGGCGAGGCCTCGAATTGAGGGCGCCCCCTCCCCACCCCGGCCGAAAGGCACCATATATTAAAGTAAATAAGCCCCATGGTGCATTCCTGCTCCTACACGCAGTGCACACCTGTGATGCGAGAATCCATATCCATCGATATCTATACTACTATTATAAAGAGAGAACTTGCACCTTTTGGCCAGGTAAACTCGGGAACCACAGCACCAATCACAACACCCAATACAGCGTTGGAAAGGGCAGTTGCAGCAGAAGGACATAGGCTATGCAGACGCCCACTGTTAGAACTGGGGGTCTCTAGTTGGCAGAGGTAAGTACCTTAGACCAAGTAGGGACCCTTGCATCTAGTCAGGGTGAAGGAATACACACAGTAGATAACCTCCGCTCTCCCTCTAGGTAGCTTGGCGCGAGCAGGCAGGCTTATCCCCAAGGCAATGTGTATAATAATTGCACTCAACACCACAATAATCCCCAATCCACCACAAACTGAGACCACACAGGTAAGTATATTTTTATAAAAATATATAACTTTATCTAGTTTCAGCAAGGTAAATCAAGCAGTTGCACGATAATCACTTCATTATGAAAATGATGCACTTAATCTTAATGGTGGTACGTAGTTTCAGGAAGTTCTCATGTAAAAACAAATGTCTCAAGTCTCTTCAACCCGGTATTAAAAATAATGCCACTGATTTATAATGGCTACGCTCTAAAAGCGAGCAGTCCAAACAATGCCAGCGTTAAAAAAATATGTCCCAATGATCCCCTGGCCTCAGGGACCACAAGTGCCCTCAAGCGCGTCTCACCCTGTTACTTGGAGGAGGGGGGACTTCTTTCCCCGTGCTCGCGGTGACGCTGGGCCCCCAGGGGCACCTCGCGGGGGAATGCTCAGTACCGCTCCAGCCCGGCCGGTCTCAGGACGCTCTCCGCCCACTCTTGGTCCTTCAGAGAACAGCGGGGAGCAGAGACGGCAGGCCGGGGGCTGGAGCACTTGATCAGATCCCTCGGCGAGGTCAGGTCACTTCTTCCCGGGCCCGGCGGTGATCGCGGTGATTCTTCGGCTCTTCCAGCCGCCTCCGCCCAAGCAGCCAATCCCGTCGCGGCTCTCCAGGCGAGCCACCAACAGCACCCGGGAGTCAGCCAATGGCAGTGCGGCTCCCGGGCAGGTAAACAATGACGCTCCGCCACAACAGCCAATCCCGTCGCGACTCTGGTGAGGGGGCTCGGCCCTCTCGCCCAATCAGAGCGCGGCGGGCTCATTTTTCCACACGTAAGCGCCGGAGAGATGCAAGGCACTTCCACGGGGGTTACTGACCCCGGGCTGCGACGGTGTCACGGCCAGCAATTGTTTTACAGCGCTCCTTGCGCTGAAGAGGCTCACAGGTCTCCAGTCTGCCCCACACACGTGTCGATGAACACGTCGATCTTGGCCATGCAGCAGGCTGGGTCAGCGCGGCGCTCTCAAGCAGTATGAGGTTCCGTGACAATTGTAAGTGGTGTTTTTCGACTCACACGAATATGGTCGAGTCTGGTATCTATGAACCGCAAATGACGAGTTTAGTGGGTGTACGCAGTTTCGCTGTGCTAACCTAAACCGTTCGCCTGTTACGTGGGTTTTTCTATCTGTACCCACGGGTTCCATCTTAGATACAGCATCCATTTTGTCTCTTGCCCTCAAGTAGCCAGCGAACGGACGTTGTCCGCTTCGCGACCCTGGGATTCCCAAGATATCTGCGGAAGACACATGTCCTTTGAAAGTGTCTTTATGATGAGGGGGATGATACTGTAAGGCAGATGGCTCCCCTCGAGGCTCATCCTGCCGTGCCGGTTTATTGTCTCAGCCGTGCATCTCATTAGGCACGTCCCTTTGATGCCTGTAGCTCGTGTTTCCCGATACCCCCCCTTTTACACCCTTTCCAATCTCCCCACTGTTTCCATCTTCCTCTGCACCTGCCCTTGTTCCTTCTTCGATCCGTTTTTCTACTGATTGGAATGTACTAATGGTGGGAAGATGGGTTTTTACAGTTGGGAACCGCCAAATGTTTCCGCACTTATGTTCCGGACCTTGAATGTATCAAACTGACCAAAGCGACCCCTCTGGGGGATAATTATGGGAACCAAGTTGTAAACCTTTGTGTACCATGTAAACCTATGGGATAATTGTGTATAAAAGGAGCGATCCACAGAACCAATTTGAAGCAGTCTCCCCGAACTACACTCGTTGTACTTCTTGTGACTTCTGTGTTTCCCTGCAGTAAATAAACCTTGAATCTTTGATGCCGAAGGAAGTGTCCCGTGTCTCTGTGATTCGTACGCCGGAGCAGGTTACCCACGAAGGTTTCAGGTGTTGTCCCCTGGCACCGCTGGGTCTTAAATAACCCAGTCCTTCAGTTGGCGCCCAGCGTGGGGCTGCATCAGTGGTACCGGTCCAAGCCCGACGATCATGAGGAACTTCGTGTGAAATCTCCAAGGGAAGGAGCACTCCGCTTCATCGATCCTGTTGTTGAAACAAGTGGCCCGAAGACTTTTCCCGCGAAGATTCCCGCCTCCTGACGGTTGCGACGGACTGCTGCCCTGACTGTAGACCTGTTTTGGCGCCTGGCGTAGACCTTGGTATAGCGAGACGATTGACAGGCCTTCCTGGTGACGCCATCGATCTTTGAGTTAAGTATTTGTGGGTCGCTTCCAGAGTTCTTGGTTGTGGTTGCTTAGTTGTTGCATGGTTCCATTGCATTTGTGGTTCTTGGTACTTTGTTGTGATATTTGACGACTGCAGCCGCCAAAAACCGAGGGTTTTTGCTCTTTGCAGGGACTTGGTAAATCCCGTAACCCTTGACGTTTGTGAAACTCGGCTAGTGTGCAAGATGCCTGGTCGCAGTACTTTGTTTAGTTGTTTCAGACGTTGTGGTACGGATTCCCGACTGGAGGACTCGTGTCCGATACCTCCGGTTGGAACTCCAACTTATGAGCTGTACAACAAACACGGGCTAGGCCCGATCACTTTCAATGACTATTGGATTCGCTACACTAAAAAGGACGGTGTCCTTAGTTGGCCACCTCATGGTAGCTTTGAGACCCCGATCTTAGATAATCTAGAGGCTAAATTGTTTGAGAAAAAGTCAAGGCCGGCCATGTTTGATGCCTTTCGGTTGTGGCGTAAAGAAGCCCGACAGAAAGAGATCAGACAGACTAAACGTAATCAGAGAGATGGTGTTGCTGCCATTGTAAAGAAAGCAGAGCAGTTTCAGCGTGATAAGAAGGATAAGGAAAAGGAAGTGTTTGATAGGCTACAGCGTATGTCCATAGATAAATGCTATCCTGCTTTGCCTACGGAGTCGGATAAGAAGGAAGAATCAGTTGAGGATCCTCTAATGTCTTATCTCATGAAGTCGCCACCTCCATATGTACAGGGTACCGCAGCTCCTATGGTTCCCCCTGTACCTGCTCCACCACCTATTCCTCAGCCTGTTCCTCAACCTGCACCCGTTCTTTCGGCTGTTCCTGCTCCTTTGCCTACTGCTATTCCTACTGCTCCTCCACTTCCACATACTCCTGCTCCCGCTCCCGCTACTGCTCCTGCTCTGTTAACTCCTGTTGTTGCTTCTGTCTCTACTCCTTCTCTTGTTAGTCCCTTGTGCTATACTTCTCCGTCTACTCGTAGTCGTACTTCTCCCGTTGCGGCTAGCTTCTTTCATTCTCTCGGACCTGTTTTGGGGTCCGCTGGTTCAGATGGTCCTCAGAGACGTAGTCAGCTTCCCGGTAACAGGGAACGTGCTTCGCTATACAATATGGCGATGGGTTGGATGACGCATTCTCTTAGAAACCCTCCACGTGCTGTACTTGAGACGTTCTGTCAATTCAATGTACCGACACAAAGATACGTGTTCGAAGAAATGTGCAAGGTTCTGCGCGATCAGATATCGGCCGATGCACCTGACGAGGTGTTGACCGCTTTGTCTGATCTACAGCTTCAGTTCTCGAATGGACTGATAGTGGATACTAATGTTCGACGTGCTGTTGAGCGGTTGTTATCTTTCCGTCCCACTCCTATACCTCAAGCCTTGTTCGTTGAGGACGTTGAGAGACAGTTAGATGCGTCTGGTCAGTTCCCTATGCGTGAAGTACCTCCAGTATGGATGCCAGCTATTCCTGGGGCTCAACCTCCGGTAGTGGCGCACTTCCAGAGAGTATGGATACATCTCCCATGGAAACGTTCAGAAGTGTTGCAGGTGAAGCAATCTTTGCCTGACCCTCGCAAAAATCCTGCAGGGTATTATAAGGAATTGTCGCAGCTCGTAAACGCTACGATAATGAATCTTGCCGATATTGATATGCTGTTTGGCAATGTCGTACCGCAACTGGTATGGGCTAAGATTCGTCAGGAAAATCATCCAAATGAATTGGGTGGTGATTGGGCTGCCCTTATAGCAGCGGATGGGTTGCAAACTGGTGGTGCTAAACCCGAGCAGTTGATTGCTGATCTCGCTCAAAGAATAATTACACTGATGAAAACTCTTATGCCAGCTATGAGGGTGAATTGGGACAAATTGTCAGCTTGTAGACAGAAGAAGGACGAGAGTGTCTCCGACTTCTTTACGAGATTTGAGGAAGCATTCATCGACCATAGTGGTCAGGATATGGGCACTGAGGGTGGTCAACAGTTGTTCGTGGACAAATTTGTCTCTAACTTATTGCCCGACTTGAGCAATAAATTAAAAAACTCCGAAAGTGCGTGGGCCGTTTCTACCTCGGCTCAAATATTGGCCACGGCACAGTATTATGAGAACAGAGAGAAAGAGGAGAACGACCGCGCTGATAAAAAGACGAAAGAACTTAAAACTAAACTGTTGTTACAGCAAGCGTATCCTCCGCGTTCGAATCAGAATGCTTCGCAACAAAATAGATCACAGTCGCAATCTAATCGATCACAATCTCGAAATGACTCCTCTTCCCAAAGATCTTCGTTAGGGTACAATCAATGTGCCTATTGTAGACAGGAGGGTCATTTAAAATTCAATTGTCCTGTTCTAAACGATCGTAATAGTGGTAACTCATCTAGAGGGGGTCGTGGTGGTTCTCAGCAGACATCACGCTGTAGGGGTCGTGGTACTCAAAATGACCGTGCAGATAACTCATCAAATTCCAATAATTGTTTCGATCAACGTGGATCATCGCAAGGACGATCTGCGCAATACAATGTAGACGATTATTACGTCGATCAGGGAACTGACGACAGTAATTACTAGGACAGCCATAGACAAGGAGAGGGAGTGGTATCAGTTCCGGTTGATCAGAGAGGGCCTTACGTCGCAGTTGCTACATCGGGCGTCGTTGAGCCTTTTCTGTTGGACACTGGTGCAGCGAAAAGTTCCATAATGCATTCGAAACTCCCTGGCGCACCTTTGTCTGGCTTAACAAATGTTTCCGTTGGATTCTCTGGCGCCCCCGTTAGCAATCCAGTTTCGTGCCCTTTGCCCCTTACAATTGGGCCTCGTGAGCTGCAAGCTCCGTTGATTTTGACTACTGGTTGTGGTGAAAATCATTTGGGCCTGGATTTGCTTAAACGTTTGTATGCAACTTTGTATTGTTCTCCTGCGGGTGTAAAGCTTACGTTGGGAGAGAGGGTTGTCTCTCCTATGTACTTGTCTCTCGATAAGCTTCCACCGGAATTGAGTTCTTTTCCTGCATCTTTGTTGGCAACAGGTCCCAATGATGTGGGCCTGCTTGACATCTCCCCTTATGTTGTTCAGCTGAAACCTAATGTGCGATTGCCATGTATTCCCCAGTACCGTATCTCTCTTGATGGTGAACGAGCACTGTTAGCGATCATCTATGATCTGATCGAGAAAGACGTTATTGAAGAGACTCGGGGAAACGTGTGCAACAGCCCTGTACTGCCCATTCTAAAACGTACTGATCCTTCAAAACCACCTGTTTATCGTTTTGTTATCGATTTACGGGAGGTAAATAAAATTGTGATTCCTCAGTTCCCCGTTGTGCCTGACATCACGGCGCTACTGACTCTGATTCCAGCTTCTGCATCTTGGTTTTCGGTGATTGATTTGAAGAATGCGTTCTTCAGCATCCCGATCGCAGAAGAGAGCAGAGACCTTTTCGGTTTCTCTCTTGGTGGACGCAGCTTCCGGTTTAAACGCGCTCCTCAGGGCTACTGTGAGAATCCATCGATTTACAGTCAAGCCTTGAAGGGTCAACTAGATGCGTTTATGTTGCCGGCTGGTGCGGCCTTAATCCAATATGTCGATGACTTATTGGTAGCTGCGGATACTCAGGACATTTGCAAAATTGCTACGGTGTCGTTGCTGCAACATCTCTGTGACTTACATCACAAGGTGTCACCTTCTAAACTCCAATATTGTTGTCAAGAAGTAACCTATCTAGGTCACTTATTGTCAAAGGAGGGAAGGCGGTTGACCCCAGAGAGAATTGCAGCAATTGCGCGAATGACTGTGCCAACAACCCAAAGAGATGTGCGTGCCTTTCTAGGTATCACGTCGTACTGCAGGCAATGGATTCCAAATTTTTCATTGCTAGCGAAACCATTGGTGGCTCTTACGTGCAAAGATGTTTCATCTCCTTTACCATGGACGGAAGAATGTCAGAAAAGTTTTTCTGAATTACGTGATTCATTGTGTTCGGCCCCTGTGTTAGGTACTCCTGACTACAGTAAGCCGTTTACATTATATGTTCACGAGAAGGAAGGTTGTGCTTTGAGTGTCTTAACGCAACCTTTTGGTGGTAAACAACGTCCATGTGCATATTTTTCCTCGACCTTGGACCCGGTAGCTAGAGCATTGCCGAGTTCTTTGAGAGCAACAGCGGCAGCCGCGGTGTCCATCCGACAATCAGCAGGATTGGTCATGGATAATATGCTTACGGTGATGGTTCCACATGCAGTCGACACTCTTTTAAATCGTACGAAAACGCAGCACTTGACGAGTGCAAGGTTGTCTGGGTACGAGTTGACGCTGCTGGCAAGTCATATTCAGATAAAACGTTGCAATGTTCTGAACCCGGCGACTTTGTTACCAATTAGCGCAGAGTCAGATGAAATAGCAGAACACGACTGTTATTTGCGGACCGAAGAGGAAACAAAAGGTCGAGTGGACCTTAAAAACACTCCTTTGGAAGATCCAGATGGAACGCTGTATGTGGATGGTTCATGTTTTAAGTTGCCGAATGGCGATGTGACTACTGCGTATGCTGTTGTAACGTTGAATACTGTTGTTGAAGCTGCAAGATTGAATCAGAATTCTGCCCAGGCTGCAGAACTGATCGCTCTCACTAGAGCATGTGTGTTAGCGAAAGGGAAACGTGTGAATGTGTTTACCGACAGCCAATATGCATTTGGCGTCGCCCATAGCTTTGGACGGTTGTGGAAAGAGAGAGGTTTTATGACGTCGCATGGTACGAAGATTCAGCATGGTCAGCTTGTGAATGATCTTTTGGATGCACTTACATTGCCTAAGCAGGTAGCGATTGTTAAATGTAGTGCGCATCGTAAGGTGACGGATGATGTTGGACGTGGTAATGCGTTTGCGGATGAGATTGCTAAGGAGACTGCCCGGAACCTTAGCACTCGAATGTATGTGACGAGTTCGGTTAGGTGGCCTACAGAGTCTAGCATGTGTGAAGACACTATCGAGAGTGTGAAAGCAATTCAGAATGAGGCCACCGAGACTGAAAAGACGAAGTGGAAAGAAAGTACGGGAAAGTTGGATGCGAATGGTTGTTGGGTTGATTTGTCGGAACATAAGAGATGGATGTTGCCGGATGCGTATGTGCTGGCTGTTGTGACAATGGCACATGGGTTAGCACATATTAGCGTGAAAGGTATTTGTAAGTTGTTGTCTCCTGTGTGGAAGAATGATGGTATTACGAAATGCGCTGAACGATTGGTTAAGAATTGTATGGTATGTATGTTGTACAACCCTGGTAAGGGAACCCCAACTCCTCCTGGTAGTTTTGCTCCCCCTTCATGTCCCTTTGAGGTGATCCAATTAGACTTCATCCAAATGGAGCGATGCAATAACCTGAAATACGTTTTAGTGGTGGTTTGCGCGTTCTCCCGATGGATTGAAGCCTATCCCCTCAAAGACAACACTGCTTTGTCAACTGCGAAAATCCTACTGAAGGAATACTTTCCTCGGTACGGAATGCCTCGGATTGTATGGTCGGATAACGGAAGTGAGTTTGTGGGGAGTGTGATGAAGAGTGTGTGTAAGGGCCTTGGAATTAATCAAAAATTCCATAGCGCCAATCATCCCCAGTCAGCTGGTTTGGTTGAAGGGTATAATGGCACCCTTAAACTGAAGCTAGCGAAGATTCAGGCTACGACTGGTCTTTCGTGGCCTGACGCTTTACCCTTAGCTTTGTTGTCAACAAGGACAACCGTACACTCCCGAGTAGGGCTCAGTCCCTATGAAATAGTGTTCGGTCGTCCTGCGAATGTTTGGGGGGTCCCTAGACCGGGTGTGTTCTATAATCTTGAGTATCCAATGTTGATTGATTATCTTCATGATCTGACTGCTAAACTGAGGTTAATTCACCAACAGGTTTACGAAGCATTGCCGACGCAGACGGAGGGTCCTGGCCACCAGCTTCAGCCCGGAGACTGGGTGGTGACGCGTAATTTTGCGCGTAAGAAGAATTTGGAGCCCAGGTTCACTGGACCCTACCAGGTCCTCCTCGCCACGAGAACTGCTGTTCGTCTAGAGGGCCGGAAAAATTGGGTACATGCCACCCATACGAAGAAAGTTCCTATACCGTTACCGGCAGACTCGTGGGTGAGGAGAGGCATTGCTTCAACTGAATCCGAAGGATTGCCGGCGTTTGTACCTTTTAGCGACGCACAACCTGTCGGAGAATCCTCAGTGCAGCAGAAAGACACTGTTGAACAATTGTCATCAAAAGACTCAAGACCAGAACATTCGACTGATCAACAGAACTCTGTTTCTTCAACGGATCCTTTGTTTGACGAACAGACACGTCCTGGAAAAACCCAATATTTTTTGCGATCCAGCACTAAGGACTAATAAAAGATTTCGTTCTGTCCCTTGACAACTGCATTATCCCGTTTTCCACGATCAGTCTGAACACCCGTATCATTGTAATTATTTTTGTATATATATATATTGAGTTTCGTTCCACATATATTTTTGCTTCCACAATTGAGAGACATTTTGCATATATAATTATAAATAAAGGCCGTAGGGCCGCGCGTGTACTTCCTTCTGGTTAGTAGGTCTTGACACTAGGTTAAAGACCGTCGGTTCCTGGGAACTCCTGGGGATTGACTACTGCTACACAGAACGAAGTGCGTCAAGAAACGTTGCGGACGGTCATAGGGGATGGCGTTTTCAAAGCTGATGGACTTGGAAGAAGCTCAGGCACAAAGGTTCAAGTTATAACAACTTAGTCGTACCAAATGTTTTATGTTTCAAATATTCGTATTACTTTTGACTGTTTCTGCATTATTGGCGGGTGGGGTGTATTACACGATGTCTTACTTCTTACCTTCTGCCATACCTACTCCTACTTCTGACCCTATACTTACCTCCACTGCATCTCCTCATTCTTTCCATATCTTACCTGAACACGAGCAGGCTAGACGTGCAGAATTCTGCAATAATTCCTTTATTCAGCTCCTTCACCAGCACCAGTTAGTGGTTAACACTACTAATTGTTGGGTGTGTGGGTTGATGCCACATACCACGGATAAGGGAATTCCATATCTGGTTTTACCGTATAGTTCCCAGGGGTCCGCTCGAGCATTTCAAACAATGTTTCGAAGCGCACTAGATTCTTACCCCAGTCGAGAGCCACGTTCTCCCTACTTTGGCCCTGGCTCGTATCACAAGCCTTTGTCTATAGCGATCGAAGACTTAGATAGAGATATCTATGAGCCGTCGCTCATCTCGGAGGAAGAGGTACAAGCCTATAGGGTCCTGAGTAAGGTCGAGTATAGTGCGCTCACGAGTGATAAACAGCTTAAAAGCTCGCCTCCGATATGGGTCATACCCCACATTGGTAATTTTTGTCTAATGGGTCGTGGCCGAAGATCGAAAGCCCGACTTGGAGAGAGTGCTTGCACTGAAAATTACATTCTGCCGATGGTCTCGTCCCCTGTGTTTCTGGCTGCCAAGGGTACATACTTTGTCTGTCATGATCGTGCGTATGCATGGTTGCCCTCCGACTTTGTGGGCTCATGTTTTATCGCAAATCTGTTGCCTCCGACGTTCACTGTAGACGCAGATTATCACAAGACTAGAGTTGTGAGAGGCGTAATTAGCGAAGAGGACACTGCCGGTCAAGAGGCAGGAGACTTTTTCAAGGGTTTCCTCCCGTTTTGGGGGCCTATGGTTAATAGTAGGAACCTGAGACAGTTGACTCGAGTGGTGGAATCGACAGCTAATATTACTGCCAGTGCCCTTGGTAATATCACCACAGAACTTCAGGCGGATAGACTCATGACGTTACAAAACCGTATGGTTTTAGACGTGATCTTAGCAGATCGAGGTGGGGTATGTAAGGTGATCCATTCGAGCTGCTGTATTTTCATTCCAGATAACGCTCCGACTGTCTATCAAGCCATCTCAAAGTTGCATAAAATCTCTGAATCCATACACGTGGATGTAGGGGATTGGACGCTACTTGGGTGGTTTTGGGGCCTGATGTCGACTTGGGGTTGGAAGATTCTGATGATTATCGGAGTTGTTGTGGCGTTCCTGTTCACGTGTTGCCTTTGTGTGCAGTGTGGTCCTGCCTTATGTGGCCTCTGTGCTACTACGTGTATAATACCGCCGCCTGTTACCAAAGGAGCTCGGTTGGACAGAGCTATGCTACAGCAACATCTAGATGGTCTTATGAATATCGAGTATGATTCCGACTAGTGCTTGCCTACATGAGGGCAAATGGAGCGTCTGAGGTTCCGTGACAATTGTAAGTGGTGTTTTTCGACTCACACGAATATGGTCGAGTCTGGTATCTATGAACCGCAAATGACGAGTTTAGTGGGTGTACGCAGTTTCGCTGTGCTAACCTAAACCGTTCGCCTGTTACGTGGGTTTTTCTATCTGTACCCACGGGTTCCATCTTAGATACAGCATCCATTTTGTCTCTTGCCCTCAAGTAGCCAGCGAACGGACGTTGTCCGCTTCGCGACCCTGGGATTCCCAAGATATCTGCGGAAGACACATGTCCTTTGAAAGTGTCTTTATGATGAGGGGGATGATACTGTAAGGCAGATGGCCCCGCTCGAGGCTCATCCTGCCGTGCCGGTTTATTGTCTCAGCCGTGCATCTCATTAGGCACGTCCCTTTGATGCCTGTAGCTCGTGTTTCCCGATACCCCCCCTTTTACACCCTTTCCAATCTCCCCACTGTTTCCATCTTCCTCTGCACCTGCCCTTGTTCCTTCTTCGATCCGTTTTGCTACTGATTGGAATGTACTAATGGTGGGAAGATGGGTTTTTACAGTTGGGAACCGCCAAATGTTTCCGCACTTATGTTCCGGACCTTGAATGTATCAAAGTGACCAAAGCGACCCCTCTGGGGGATAATTATGGGAACCAAGTTGTAAACCTTTGTGTACCATGTAAACCTATGGGAGAATTGTGTATAAAAGGAGCGATCCACAGAACCAATTTGAAGCAGTCTCCCCGAACTACACTCGTTGTACTTCTTGTGACTTCTGTGTTTCCCTGCAGTAAATAAACCTTGAATCTTTGACGCCGAAGGAAGTGTCCCGTGTCTCTGTGATTCGTACGCCGGAGCAGGTTACCCACGAAGGTTTCAGGTGTTGTCCCCTGGCACCGCTGGGTCTTCAATAACCCAGTCCTTCAAGTAGAGAGCAGCCAATGCGCTAAACAGGCAAACCACACGGTTTCACGATCTCTTCGCCACACAGCGGCTTCAAGGGGGGCACAGCAGATTCTTGTAGCCTTGGGCAACCTTTATGTTCCTGGGTTGCAGACAGGGAGCCAGCTCTTCTCAGGCCCTTGGAGATTCAGGTTGCAGACACAGCACCCAGCAAAGTCTTAGCAGTTTCAAGCAGGCAGGGACACAGCCCACAGCAAAGTCCCTTTCTCCTCCTCAGCTTCCAATTAGACAGCAGAACAGGTCAGCCCTTAGAGCACACAGCAAGGCAATCTTCCTTTAGTTCTCCAGCCGTCCTTCTTCCAGCAGAGGTTCCAGCTCATCTTCTGTAGTAAGGGGTCCTTCCCTTATACCCCTGAACGCCTTTGAAGTCCTTTGTGCAAGGGGGTCCTTGGCTCTGGAATGTTTCTGGTGTTCTTCTTCCTGACAGCTTCAGGGCCAGAGGTGACAGTGGGCCGGCAGGGGAGTTAGCCAGCACGGTGGTCAGGCAGACACAGCCCAGCACTATCAGGCGCTTCTTTCTCCCCTTCCCCGGGCAACAGATGTCGCCTTTCACCCCTGGGCTGACTCCAACCCCCCCCACCCCCCGGGGCCCTGCAGCTCCTGTCACGCAGGCATTCCACACACAGGCCCAGGCACACAGAAAGGTTTATACAAAAGAACAGCCACTTTCTAAAAGTGCTATTCTCACCCCCAGGATCCAAAAACAACCTTCACTAAAAGATGTGTCATTTAATTCTGAGTTCAGGGATATCTTTCATGGATGTTCCATCTTGTTCCCATAGGAAGATAGGCTGGGATCCAATGGGACCAGCCTCCCCATGTTACCCTGGGGAGCCTTACAGCCCTACAGCAGTGAGCACACAAAGTGGCTGCTGCTCTCCACCAGAGCATGTTACCTGCACTAGTACATGCTCTACCCTATCCATACACTGCACCCTGCCCAGGGGGGTACCTGGAGCTTTCAATAGGGGTGGCTGATGTGCACAGACAGGGGAGGGTTAAGCCCAGCCAGTGGGGACACTGGCCAGTCGGACGTGGCAGTCCACTGACTGCACACAGGCCCTGCGCTGGCAGGCCTGAGACACCATTTTAGAGCTACTCATGTGGGTGGCGCAATCTGCGCTGCAGGCCCACTAGTAGCATCTGTCATCACCAGCCCTGGCACACACAGTGCACTTTACTAGGGACTCCATGGTGATACAAATATGCCAATCAGGTATACCCAATCACTATGACAATTTACAGAGGGAGCACTTACCATCTGACACTGATCAGCAGTGGCAGAGGGTCCAAAGCATCTAAATCAGCAAAAACGAAATCCAGCACAGCATCAAAAATACATGAGTCAGAGGCAAAAAGATGGGGGAAAACCACGCCAAGGATGTCAGGTCTAACACCCACCATATACATTTAAAATGTAAAAGAACCGTGCCAGCAAAGTAGTCCCATGTGGGTGTGTCTGCATTGTGCTGTGGGTGTTTGCTGGGGGCGTGACAATCGCTGGGGGCATTCCGTCACGAGTGTTGTTTTTTCTTCCCAGGTTCTATATATTCCTGCTCCCTTTAAATAGTAATTCAGTGGAGGTCCCATTCTCTTAGAACCACCCCAAGCACAGTTATGGGCAAAAATACAACTAAAAGACACTGCAAGCATTATGGGATAAGCTTAGCATAATTTTTAGCATTCATGAAAGGGTTTCAATGTTTTTGAATTTTACTCATCAGGGACATCTTGGGACGACGATGTGAACTGCAGCTTGATGTATAATATTTAAAATGCTATTGCATTTGCCTCATCAGGGATATCTAGGGATGGCGAAGTGAACTGCAGCTTGATATATAATATTTTAAATGCTATTGCATTCGCATCATCAGGGACATCTAGGGACATGAGGTGAACTGCAGCTTGATGTGTAATATTTTAAATGCTATTGCATTTGTCTCATCAGGGACATCTAGGGACCATGAGGTGAACTGCAGCTTGATCTATACTACTATTATAAAGAGAGAACTTGCACCTTTTGGCCAGGTAAACTCGGGACCCACAGCAGCAATCACAACACCCAATACAGCGTTGGAAAGGGCAGTTGCAGCAGAAGGACATAGGCTATGCAGACGCCCACCATATACATTTAAAATGTAAAAGAACCGTGCCAGCAAAGTAGTCCCTTGTGGGCGTGTCAGCATTGTGCTGTGGGTGTGTGCTGGGGGCGTGACAATCGCTGGGGGCATTCCGCCACGAGTGTTGTTTTTTCTTCCCAGGTTCTATACATTCCTGCTCCCTTTAAATAGTAATTCAGTGGAGGTCCCATTCTCTTAGAACCACCCCAAGCACAGTTATGGGCAAAAATACAACTAAAAGGCACTGCAAAGCATTATGGGATAAGCTTAGCATAATTTTTAGCATTCATGAAAGGGTTTCAATGTTTTTGAATTTTACTCATCAGGGACATCTTAGGACGACGAGGTGAACTGCAGCTTGATGTATAATATTTAAAATGCTATTGCATTTGCCTCATCAGGGATATCTAGGGATGGCAAAGTGAACTGCAGCTTGATATATAATATTTTAAATGCTATTGCATTTGCATCATCAGGGACATCTAGGGACATGAGGTGAACTGCAGCTTGATGTGTAATATTTTAAATGCTATTGCATTTGCATGATCAGGGACATCTAAGGACATCTAGGGACATCTAGGCACATGAGGTGAACTGCAGCTTGATGTGTAATATTTTAAATGCTATTGCATTTGTCTCATCAGGGACATCTAGGGACCATGAGGTGAACTGCAGCTTGATGTATAATATTTTAAATGCTATTGCATTTGCCTCTTGGGGACAACTGGGGAGAACAAGGTGAACTGCAGCTCTTTGTAGAATTATTTGGATACTATAATATTCACTTCCCACTGCTAATCTCGTCCCATAATGGTTTGCAGGGGCTTGATCTCAAAACCATCATCTCTCTCACTGCTTGCTGGAAGCTAATTTCACTTTTGTGAAATGACTATGGGGCATATTATCAAGGGGGTTTATCTCCGCTTTTTTGGCTTTAAAAGCCAAGAAAGCGGAGATAAAATTATCTCCCTATTACCTAGCTGCCGCTAACACCAGTTAGCAACAGCTAGTAGGAGATAGCAACCATCTTGGGCCCCACTTTGCATGTCAGTGATATTTATCACTAATGAGATGCAAAGTGGGCGTGCCAAGATGTTAGTGACTGAAAACAGTCGCTAACATCGCTATCTCCTATTACCAACTTTTGGAGATATTCGCGCTAAGCGGGAATATCTCCAAAAGCTAACACTTGCCCTGAGCAGTTCTTAGCCATGTTATCCAATGGGAGGTGGATAACATGGCTAAGAGCATTAGCTCGCTAATGCATGAATATCGCGGACTTTTCAGCGATATCCATGCTTTGCGGCGATTTTTACCGCATTTGCGTTAAACCTTGGTAATACCAAGGTTTATTTGCGGTAACAAATCACAGCAGCGCTGCGGTAAATTTTTGTCTCTAACCAAGCAATAGCGATAATTGTCGCTATTGCTTGGTAATATGCCCCTATATGCATTTTAGCATGTAGAAATACTTGTTATTTTAGCTTGAATGTATGAGGTTTCTGTTTTAATAATTGGAAATCTGACGGAACGAAATATTGCGGATTTATTGTACCAAGTTCGCGTCAATTCCGCCCACCCCTACTTTAAATACCCCTGCACCCCATAATCATAACCCACCTTTACTCTATAAAATACCCCAACACCCTTAAACACTAACCCATCTTAACCCTATAAATATACCCTGTACCCCAAAACCCAAACCTATCCCTGAACCCTAAAAATACCCCTGTACCTCAAAACCCAAACCTACCCCTGAACCCTAAAATACCCCTGTACCCCAAAACCCAAACCTACCCCTGAACCCTAAAATACCCCTGTACCCCAAAACCCAAACCTAGCACAGAACCCTAAAATACCCCTGTATCCCAAAACCCAAACCTAGCCCTGAACCCTAAAAATACCTCTGTACCCCAAAACCCAAACCTAGCCCTGAACCCTTAAAATACCCCTGTACCCGAAAACCCAAACCTACCCCTGAAACTTAAAAATACCCCTATACCCAACACCCAAACCTAGCCCTGAACCCTAAAAATACCCCTGTAACCCATAACCCAAAACTATATCTGAACCATTAAAATACCCAAACACCCCAAAACATATACCTCAGTACCCCAAAACATATATATCCCTATACCCATACTTGCCTTATCCAAACATTTTTAAAAAACATGCTTTTACCATTCATGCATTTACAACGAATTTCGTTCTAAATGTATGCGTGGTAAAAGCATATAAAATGTAATGCCATGCGTTATAATGGCATTGCGGAGTCATGGTACTTTCGTAATGAAAGTATGCAGAGTGATGGTATGCGGAAAGAAATTTGCGGAATAATGGGTGTTTACCCTCCCCGGAAGTACATTGGTGGCACGGCGGCCCACATCTCCAGCAACATACTCATATTTTTTCACCACCAATTGGAAAAATGCACAGGTCTCTCTCATTGATGCCCAGCACCGACATACACTTTTAGACACACCTCCCACCACAAGTTCTAGAATTGCGAACTTTAGAGATGGGGAGCTACGTTAGAATCTCGGCATCAGCTCAATATCCTGTGATTCCAGGCAAATCGCTTTGTCTCCCCGTGCCTACCACAAATCAATGTGTTCTTCTGTAATGTAAATTGTGCTCATGCCATGTTGTCGAGTTCGCGCTATATAATATTGCAAGGAAAATAACGTAGGGAAACTCGAGTTCACACACTACTGAACGCGCACTCTTAAGTGCATCAGCATGAAATCCTACGAAACAATATACTACTGGCCGGCAGCAATTCATACCCGGACAACGTCGGGACGGGCTGCTAGTCTATCTATACTACTATTATGAAGAGAGAACTTGCACCTTTTGGCCAGGTAAACTCGGGAACCACAGCACCAATCACAACACCCAATACAGCGTTGGAAAGTGCCGTTGCAGCAAAAGGACATAGGCTATGCAGACGCCCACCATATACATTTAAAAAGTAAAAGAACCGTGCCAGCAAAGTAGTCCTTTGTGGGCGTGTCTGCGTTGTGCTGTGGGCTTGTGCTGGGGGGGCGTGACAATCGCTGTGGGCATTCCGTCACGAGTGTTTTTTTTCTTATCAGGTACTATACATTCCTGCTCCCTTTAAATAGTAATTCAGTTGAGGTCCCATTCTCTTAGAACCACCCCAAGCACAGTTATGAAACAGTACCTCTCTGTCAACATCCCTCTATCCACCTGCACGAGTGGATTGATAACAATGAGGAAGGGACTGACATCACGAGTCGGCGGAACTACAAAAATGGCTGCCGTGATGTCATTTTGTAATCCCGCAGAGTGATTTTCCCTGCGTTTTGCTGTTTTTTGCACTGAAAGCAAGGGGTTGCCAGCTCCAAGAGCAGAGAGCTATGAAATATGAAGGAATAGGCTCTCGTTAATAAGAGTGAGATATTACATTATGGGTACTAGCCTTTAATAATTAAAAAAAGGGGCTGATAAAGAAGATAAAACAAAGAAAAAGTAGTCCCCTTTGCAGAAACAATACTAAAACCCCAGTTCCTCCAGATCGGTGCCTCCCCCAAGCCTCAGGAGTGTTTGGTGGCACCGACAGAGAGGTAGGTCGAAGAGAATAGTTCTCTTAACAAGTAGTAGCAGTTAGTCTCTATTTTGAGTTACTAAGAAAGCTTGTTTGGGAGTATGAATTGACTTATGTTTGCACAGACTTTTGATTAACTAGGATGTCAGTGTGGTTATGGAGTGCGATTTTGTTTTAGCCATTCAGGATGTGTTACAAGGGAAATTTAAGAGGGTCTCTGAAGCTGATTGGCAAGAATGCGTTAGAAAAGATTCAAGGTGGGAAGATTTAGTGAATTTTATTCAGAATGGTTGGCCAAATAAAAATATTGTCAGGTCGGAATTGATGCCATTTTACAATGTCTTGGAGGAATTGGAATTGGATTGTGGTTTCATTTTCAAGTCTGGCAAGTGTATACCGCCAGAGGGCATGCAGGACACCATTTTACAAATTGCACATGATACACATCCTGGTATTTCCTCCATGAAATGTTTGGTTCGATCTGTGTTTTGGTGGCCAGGCATTGACAGATTTGTTGATAGGACGGTTGGGGAGTGTCAAGAGTGTGTGTGTAAAGAAAGAATGCTAAAAGTGTATACTCAGCCACTTAAGATTGTTAAATGGCCTTCAGAGCCGTGGCAAAAAATTGCTTTTGATATATCTGGTCCTTTTAATATTCTTCCAGAGTCTTCACGTTATGCCTTAGTGATAGTGGACTATCATTCCAAGTGGCCTGAGGTGAAGTTTGTCCCTAAAGCCACCACTGAAGCTGTCATTAATTTCTTCAAGGAAGTGTTTACTAAAGAGGGTTGTCATTCTGTTATGGTTTCGGACAATGGTGTTCAATTGACTTCTAGTGAAATGGTCAATTTCCTTAAAAATTGTAACATTGTTCACAGGTTAACTTCATTATATACGAACCACATGAGAATGGTTAAGTTGAGAGGTTTAATCGAGTTTTGAAGAATTTTGTGGTGGAGTCAGTCAAATCTGGAGCATATTGGGTAAGTGCTTTTGAGGGAGCGACTATGGACTTATCGCATTACACCTCACACTATCACTGAGGTGAGTCCTTTTAAATTGTTAAAAGGTCGCAATCTGGCATCAAGGATGTGACCATGGTGGTTAAAGGAGAAATGTAATCAGCTTTTGGTGAACAAGGTTAATATGGATGATGTTGCCAGACGTGTGGAAAATAAGCAATTTAAGACTAAGGTGTGGTATGACAGAAAATGGAATACAAAATCTCAAGAATTTCAGGTGGGAGAGTGGGTGAGAATTCTTAGACCGGGTTTGTTATCCATGGGGTCTAATAAATTTAGTGATCCCATTCAGATTAGGAAAGTTTTCTCCAATAGCGTCATGACACAAGATGGAACAATTTGGAATGTTAAGAAATTAGCAAAATGTTCTATCATGGGTGATAAGAGAAATCTATCTGTTAAGCAAAATGTGTTGTTTGATAATGATTCTATTGCTCATAGAGTGAAAGATACCAAACGTGTTATCAATATGCCTAAGAGATATGTCAATTGACTTTTGTTAAAGACTTTATCCTCATGTATAAAAGATATGTTATTTTGCTGTATTTTTAAGTTTTCTTTTCTTGTGTTTATCTCATTTTTGTAATAAGGGAGATGTGTTATATTCTTGTATTTACTGTTGCTTTAATTGTCATGCTGTGGTCGCATGCCCGTGCATGAGACATGTTTATTTCTGAGTTACTTCAGGAGGATCTAGAGTGTGTTACTTAAGATTAGGGACTGTTGGAATTCATTACAAGCTGAACCTTGACTTTTATGGATGTTATTCGTGCTGTCATTAAAACCAAAGTATTTCTTACCACTTTGACTGGATCATTTCAACAGTACAACCCGTTTTTATATGCGTAACCGGGTTTGCAAACCCGTTTGCGCATGCGAAAACCTATTGGGCCATGTACATAGCCTATTTCGCGAGTCTCCATTTTTTTGTGACTCGCTAAATAGGTCTTGCAACTTGCTATTTGGAAGGAGCATTCCTTTCCAAATAGCGAGTCTCAAACCATGTACAAATGTTTGGCGACCGCAATTGCTGTCGCAAAACACTCGCAATTCCCAGCTACTTCAAGTAGATGGTAATGCATTCGCAAATGGTAAGGGGTCCCCAGAGGACCCCTTCCCCTTTGCAAATGCATGCAAAATTATTTTTCAAGGGCAGGCAGTGGTTCCAGGACCACTGCCTGCCCTTAAAAAATGAAAGAAAGATGTTTCATTTTCTTTTTTTTTTTAATGTATGGAAAACGGGCTGCATTTTTTAAAAATAAACTGCTTTATTTAAAAGCAGTCCCAGACATGGTGGTCTGCTGAGCTCAGTAGGCCACTATCCCTGGGAGGGCTGGCATTCCCAATGGGCTCGCATAATTGCGAGAGGCTTATTAATATTAATGAGCCTCGCAATTTGCGACCCCATTGGGAATCCCAAACAGTGTTCAACACACTGTTGTACACTTCAGTTAGCGACTCATAATTTACTACTCACAATGTGTCGCCAATTGCGAGGCGCTAAATGAAATAGTTGTACATCTGGCCCCAAAATCCTTAGAAATGTGAAAATTTGTTTTGTGTGCACACATGTCTTTTTCGAATTACTGTTTTAATATTTGAAATTTAAGTCATGCAAATTGCTTGGGGGTCCCCGGCTTCCGGTGGTGACTCAATGGGGGTCCTCAGGAGTCAAATGTTTGGGAACCACTGATCTAAGGCCTTGCGAATGTCGTCCGAGATTGCACATAAACAATTTTCCCCTGCACGCTGACACCCGTGCACTATTATGCAAGGGTGCCTGCATTGGTACTGCACTGCTAAGTATAGCGCCAGCGCAGGGGGAAACTCAAGGCTGCACCATATCCTTGTAAATATGGTGCAGCCTTGCTTTTCTGTAGTGGCAAAGTGAGGTATTAAGTCATCATGGCTAACACCTCACTCCGCCACTTCCTTGTACATATGCCCCAGTGTTTGCCTTCTAGGAGCTAGTTGTGCGAGGTGCTGGAAGGATTTGCCCCACTGGGCAATCCAGCTTCCTACAATGTGCATGTGTGAGTACCCATCTGTCTTATGAGTATATGTGTGTGTGTGTGTGTGTATGTGTGTGTGTGTGTGTGTGTCTTTCTCTCATTGTACATCTCTGTGCCCGTGTGTGTGAATGTCTGTTTTCCTATCTTTCAATATGTGTGCATCTATATCAGTGAGTCTTTCTTTTATTGTGTTTGTGTGTGTGCCCATCCTTCCAGGTGTGGGTGTGTTTTTCTATCTGTGTGTCTACCTCTCATTGAATGCCTCTGTGTCCGCCTGTAAGTGGGTGTCTAACTGTATGCCATCTGTCAGTGTGTGTCTATCTAACATGGTGTATCTGTGTGCCCATTTGTGAGTGTATGTATGTCTATAGTTGTGTGTCTCTGTCACTTTATGCCTGTTTCGATCCATGTATTGGTGTGTATCTCTCTGTGCGCACCTGTGTGTGCACGTCTGTTTCCCATACCACAAAACCGACTCACTCTAAGGGCTCCATTCTTGACCTTGTTATCTCCAAAGTAGATATGCTCACAGTTGTTAATCCTATACCAGTAGACTGGTCTGACCACTTCCTCTTCCCCTTCTCTCTGCACCTATCTCATTCTGTTACTCTTGGCCAACCTAAAAGAACTACTACCTTGTTCCGCAATACCAAAAGCATCGACCATGACATATTGTGCAACACAGCTATGAGCTCACTTCCGATCTTAGACTCCTACTCTGATGTCAACGACCTGACCACCCAATGTCTCAACAGTCTATCAGCTATAATTGATAATGTTGCTACACTGTAAAGTAAAAAGAAAAGACCCACTCCTTCTGCTCCATAGTTCAATAAATCTATCTACGAAGAAAGAAAGCACTTGAGGAACCTTGAGAACCTATGGAGACATTCTCATTCCATTATTAGAAACAAAAAGCATCCACCCCAGAATGGATGTATAATTGTGTTCACCCAGGTCAAGTGTGTTTCCTACAGTGGTGAGAATCACACAGCTTTGTTAAAATACCCCTCACACGCCAAAAGGGCCCTTGGTGTCATTCTTCATCATAGGGGTCTTCCTGCCCCGCTGCGGGAAGGGTGTGCTACAACCTGCAACTATGCGGGAGCACTGATTTTTTTTTAAACAAAACTGCGTGTAGTGTAGGAATGAGAGTGGAAGAGTCAAGAGTGAGTGAAGGAGTGATTATAATTTGAAAAACAGCTGGCCCTTTGGGAAGAAAAAACTTTAAAATTCCGTTGGGTTGGTGTTATTAAAAGTGGGAAATAAGGTGGAGATACAGTGCTATAATGAGCAGTTACTTCGATGTCGTCAACATGTTTCGAAGCACTCCCCTGGCTTCTTCGTCAGAACCAAAAGGATCCCTTGTACACTCGAATATATATTCCAAAGGTAAGTATAAGAATTGTATATACAAGTAGATGATACTATGTGAAGTACATGCCAATAAAAAAGCATGCACTGTACACGATACCCCAATCGGTATGCTACTAAATTAAAAAAAAATTAAAGGGAAAATACCCCATGAGCCTCTGAACGGGGTGGAAAGGAGTGTCTATAGTCAAACAACTGTAAAGATCACTGCCTCTCCAGGAGTCGGGATACTGCCTCAGTTGAACCGGAGCCACAGGGAGGCAGTATTCGGGAGAGGCAGTGATCTTGACAGTTGTTTGACTATAGACACACCTTCCCACACCATTCACAGGCAGATGGGGTATTTTCCCTTTTATTTCAAAAATGTAATTAAACAAATGCATTTAATAGCATACCTGTTGGGGTATTGTATAGAGTGCATCTTCTTTTATTGACATGTACTTCACGTAGTATCATCTACTTGTATATCCACTTCTCATACTTACCATTGGAATATATTTCGGAGTGTAGAAGGGATCCTTTTGACTCTCTCTGTAAGTGGTAACATAAGAGTTTTTAGGAGGTGTTTCATAGCCTCCATTATCTCTTTTAACAACAGACCTTCTGGGAGGAAACTTGTAGTTTCTTTAAGCCTCATAGGGACATCCTTCCCTAAATCCTTTGCTACCTTTTTCGTCAAATCCGCAGTTGGTAAAGATATTTTTGAGCAATTACCCCCTTTTTTCTCCCCTCCCTTCTTCCTTCTTTTTTTTTGGTGGCGAGCGATGAGCTCCCTGATAGCTTTTGGTTTGTGTCTTTTATTTTGGTACACTAACTGCTATCGGAGAGTGCATCTCCGAGACTACTTCCAATTCTACTAGTGAGTTTGATAAAGGAAGTGAGACATTTATATTAGACTACTAGCAGCCCGTCCCGACGTTGTCCGGGTATGAATTGCTGCCGGCCAGTAGTATATTGTTTCGTAGGATTTCATTTTGATAGCATTTCTTATCTGTGACAGGCCTGTGAAATGCTCCGATTCACAGTGCACTGCTGATGCACTTAAGAGTGCGCGTTCAGTAGTGTGTGAACTCGAGTTTCCCTACTTTATTTTCCTTGCAATATTATATAGCGCGAACTCGACAACATGGCATGAGCACAATTTACATTACAGAAGAACACATTGATTTGTGGTAGGCACGGGGAGACAAAGCGATTTGCCTGGAATCACAGGATATTGAGCTGATACCGAGATTCTAACGTAGCTCCCCATCTCTAAAGTTCGCAATTCTAGAACTTGTGGTGGGAGGTGTGTCTAAAAGTGTATGTCGGTGCTGGGCATCAATGAGAGAGACCTGTGCATTTTTCCAATTGGTGGTGAAAAAATATGAGAATGTTGCTGGAGATGTGGGCCGCCGTGCCACCAATGTACCTACGGGGGAGGGTAAACACCCATTATTCCGCAAATTTCTTTCCGCATACCATCACTCTGCATACTTTCATTACGAAAGTGCCATGACTCCGCAATGCCATTATAACGCATGGCATTACATTTTATATGCTTTTACCACGCATACATTTAGAACGAAATTCGTTGTAAATGCATGAATGGTAAAAGCATGTTTTTTAAAAATGTTTGGATAAGGGAAGTATGGGTATAGGGATATATATGTTTTGGGGTACTGAGGTATATGTTTTGGGGTGTTTGGGTATTTTAATGGTTCAGATATAGTTTTGGGTTATGGGGTACAGGGGTATTTTTAGGGTTCAGGGCTAGGTTTCGGTGTTGGGGTATAGGGAAATTTTTAGGTTTCAGGGGTAGGTTTGGGTTTTCGGGTACAGGGGTATTTTAAGGGTTCAGGGCTAGGTTTGGGTTTTGGGGTACAGAGGTATTTTTAGGGTTCAGGGCTAGGTTTGGGTTTTGGGATACAGGGGTATTTTAGGGTTCTGTGCTAGTTTTGGGTTTTGGGGTACAGGGGTATTTTAGGGTTCAGGGGTAGGTTTGGGTTTTGAGGTACAGGGGTATTTTTAGGGTTCAGGGATAGGTTTGGGTTTTGGGGTACAGGGTATATTTATAGGGTTAAGATGGGTTAGTGTTTAAGGGTGTTGGGGTATTTTATAGAGTAAAGGTGGGTTATGATTATGGGGTGCAGGAGAAGTGTGGCTCAGGGGTTAGAGGCGGCAGACCCGGAAGCTGAGATCGGCCCTGGACCAGGGTTCAATTCCCCGCCTCGGCGGGTCTTGGGCTAAAAATTCCACGGTCTCGATAATTCTCGCTCCGGTGCCTTCTTGACTCACGGGTTCACGCTCTGCGACTCTGGGCAATAGCTTGCTTAATCTCCACAACGGCCCCTCGCGGCGGGATGCCTGGCTTTCACCTTGTGGATACCCTGCCGGGGCCTCTCACAGGGGAATACCAGGACGGGTTCCCTAGGCAAGCGCCAGGATGCCCTTTGTGGCGACAGGTCGCGCTATATAAGTATACCTACATTTACATTTACATTTACATTTAAAGTAGGGGTGGGCGGAATTGACGCTAACTTGGTACAATAAATCCGCAATATTTCGTTCCGTCAGATTTCCAATTATTAAAACAGAAACCTCATATATTCAAGGTAAAATAACAAGTATTTCTACATGCTAATATGCATATAGTCATTTCACAAAAGTGAAATTAGCTTCCAGCAAGCAGTGAGAGAGATGATGGTTTTGAGATCAAGCCCCTGCAAACCATTATGGGACGAGATTAGCAGTGGGAAGTGAATATTATAGTATCCAAATAATTCTACAAAGAGCTGCAGTTCACCTCGTTCTCCCTAGTTGTCCCCAAGAGGCAAATGCAATAGCATTTAAAATATTATACATCAAGCTGCAGTTCACCTCATGGTCCCTAGATGTCCCTGATGAGACAAATGCAATAGCATTTAAAATATTACACATCAAGCTGCAGTTCACCTCATGTCCCTAGATGTCCCTAGATGTCCCTGATCATGCAAATGCAATAGCATTTAAAATATTACATATCAAGCTGCAGTTCACCTCATGTCCCTAGATGTCTCTGATGATGCAAATGCAATAGCATTTAAAATATTATATACTAGCAGCCCGTCCCGACGTTGTCCGGGTATGAATTGCTGTCGGCCAGTAGTATATTGTTTTGTAGGACTTCGTTTTGATAGCATTTCTTATCTGTGACAGGCATGTGAAACGCTCCGATTCACAGTGCACTGCTGATGCACTTAAGAGTGCGCGTTCAGTAGTGTGTGAACTCGAGTTTCCTTACTTTATTTTTCCTTGCAATATTATATAGCGCAAACTCGACAATGTGGCATGAGCACAATTTACATTACAGAAGAACACATTAATTTGTGGAAGGCACGGGGAGACAAAGCAATTTGCCTGGAATCACAGGATGTTGACCTGATGCCGAGATTCAAACGTAGCTCCCCAGCTCTAAAGTTCGCAATTCTAGAACTTGTGGCGGGAGGTGTGTCTAAAAGTGTATGTCGGTGCTGGCCATCAATGAGAGAGACCTGTGCATTTTTCAAATCGGTGTTGAAAAAATATGAGTATGTTGCTGGAGATGTGGGCCGCCGTGCCACCAAGGCACTTACCGGGGGAGGGTAAACACCCATTATTCTGCAACTTTCTTTCCGCAGACCATCACTCCGCATTTTTTCATTATGAAAGTACCATGACTCCGCAAGGCCATTATAACGCATGGCATTACATGTTATATGCTTTTACCACGCATACATTTACAATGAAATTCGTTGTAAATGCATGAATGGTAAAAGCTTTTTTTTTTTAAATGTTCGGGTAAGGTAAGTATAGGTATAGGGGTATATGTTTTGGGGTACTGAGGTATATGTTTTGGGGTGTTTGGGTATTTTAAGGGTTCAGATATAGTTTTGGGTTATGGGGTACAGGGGTAGTTTTATCGTTTAGGGATAGGTATGGGTTTTGGGGTACAGGCATATTTTTAGGGTTCAGGGCTAGGTTTGGGCTTTGTGGTACAGGGGTATTTTAAGGGTTCAGGGCTAGGTTTGAGTTTTGGGGTACAGGGGTATTTTTAGTGTTCAGGGCTAGGTTTGGGTTTTGGGGTACAGGGGTATTTTAGGGTTCAGGGGTAGGTTTGCGTTTTGGGGTACAGGGTTATTTTCATGGTTCAGGGCTAGGTTTGGGTTTTGGGGTACAGGGGTATTTTAAGGGTACGGGCTAGGTTTGGGTTTTGGGGTATAGAGGTATTTTTGGGTTCAGGTGTAGGTTTGGTTTTTGGGGTACAGTGGTATTTTTAGGATTTAGGTATAGGTTTGGGTTTTGGGGTATAGGGTATATTTTTAGGGTTAAGATGGGTTAGTGTTTAAGGGTGTTGGGGTATTTAAAGGAGTAAGGGTGGGTTTTGATTATGGGGTGTAGAGGTATTTAAAGGGAGCAGGGTGAACACCCGGCGCTGGAATGTGCAGAACCTGGGAAGAAAAAACAATGAAATATTTGACACGATGTGCGCCCCACAGCCGCCCACACCCCCAGCACAGGATATGAGACATGGCATGAAGTGCAGATTGTATAAACAACAGATGATGGACAGAATGCAGAACAATCTCATACGTTTACCCCAATACAGAGATCTGGGCCAAAATCCATCATATATTTTGCACTCTACACCTCCTCAGCCATGACCCTGTGCCTAAGAGAAACATTCCAGGCCCTTTGAACTGCTAAGCCATGTCTTTCCGGGATCTGACTCACACATGCTAGAACCAATTTTTGGCTATCAACTGTTTTCAATCAGAATAGCTTGACTCTAGTGGCGTGGAGAGCATGGCACTCACGTCTGAGCATACCCATCCCACTCGGGGTGACAAATACAAAAACAACAGTTGATGGACAGAATGCAGAACAATGTCATACATTCACCCCAGTACAGAGATCTGGCCCTAAATCCATTGTTGTTTTGCACTCCACACCACCCCAGTTCAGACATGGCCATATGCAAATCAGCCTTGACCCTGTGCCTCATGGGAACAGACCAGCCCAAAGGGTGGAACATACCACATGCCCCCAGCATTTGTCACGCCCCCACAGCACAACGCAGACACGCCCACAAGGGACTACTTTGCTGGCACGGTTCTTTTACTTTTTAAATGTATATGGTGGGCGTCTGCATAGCCTATGTCCTTCTGCTGCAACTGCCCTTTCCAACGCTGTATTGGGTGTTGTGATTGGTGCTGTGGTTCCTGAGATTACCCGCCTCAAAGGTTTGGTCTCTCTCTTTATTATATTAGTATGGATCAAGCTGCAGTTCACTTCGCCATCCCTAGATATCCCTGATGAGGCAAATGCAATAGCATTTTAAATATTATACATCAAGCTGCAGTTCACCTCGTCGTCCCAAGATGTCCCTGATGAGTAAAATTCAAAAACATTGAAACCCTTTCATGAATGCTAAAAATTATGCTAAGTTTATCCCATAATGCTTTGCAGGGCCTTTTAGTTGTATTTTTGCCCATAACTGTGCTTGGGGGGGTTCTAAGAGAATGGGACCTCCACTGAATTACTATTTAAAGGGAGCAGGAATGTATAGAACCTGGGAAGAAAAAACAACACTTGTGACGGAATGCCCCCAGCGATTGTCACGCCCCCAGCACACACCCACAGCACAATGCAGACACGCCCACAAGGGACTACTTTGCTGGCATGGTTCTTTTACATTTTAAATGTATATGGTGGGTGTCTGCATAGCCTATGTCCTTCTGCTGCAACTGCCCTTTCCAACGCTGTATTGGGTGTTGTGATTGGTGCTGTGGTTCCCGAGTTTACCTGGCCAAAATTTGCAAGTTCTCTCTTTATAATAGTAGTATAGATGAAGCTCCGTCTAACTCTATTGGAGAATTTAGATCTATTAGGGAGTTAGATACAGAAGGTGGCTCATTCGTATTAGTATCGATAGTTAACACATCAATAGATTTCGGAGGGGATCAAATTAGAGGGATACTTTCAGTATTAAATAGCTCTGCGTCTGCGTTGACTATCGTGGTGTTGTTTAGTTGTAAAGTGACTATGTCCTTTTGGGTCAGGGATAAGGACTTGTGTTTGAGAAGTTCGATGGATAACCGACGCTCAGTACGTCTCTCAGCAAGTGCGATATCTCTATCTATTTCTCGAGTATCCCTGGAAAAATATTTATCTAGGGGTCCAAGTATAGAAACCCCTACAGTGGAGGGTAAGGCCTTTGGTGTACATGCAGACATACTGAGACCAAGGATCAATAGTGATTTCAAGAAGTGAATCCCGAAGCTGTAAAGATCATATAACAATAACGATTGAGGGAATCAGACTGGGAACTGCTTACTCTGTCAAAGTCCCGAAAATAGGAATAAGGTCCTGGCCGTGATGTTAGAGGACAGGCCCAGCCCAGCCTTGGCCAGCCCGGGATGGCCACATACGGCCTGCCCTTTTCACGGGCTTCGCCCGGCTCGTCCCGCGACGCGTGAGATGTTACCGCAATTTATGCGCCGCTTTGCTCGCAGGTCCTAGGTGCGGCGCTAGGGATGCTGGGATTAGTAGTTTGTTTCACCCGCTGGGCCCCCCTCCGCTCGGCGGCCACACGGCAAGCTGGTTGTGTGCGGCGGCGGGAGGCGGGAGGCGAAAGGCAGGCTACCAGACAACGCAGGCGTTCTTCAAATGAGGACCAGGTAAGAAAGAGTCTTCGCAAATGTCCCGGCAGCAGGAGAGTTCCCCCTTTCTTGGTCTCCACAGGTACCATACCCCCCACTCAATCCACACGGACCTGGAGCCGCTCCTAAGCCAAGCTCTCCTTGGAAAAGTGGGTCCATGAACTGGAAAGGACCAGACCTAAGTCTGACCCCTGTCCAGTCAAAGCCAAAGCTAATGACGGCTTTTCTACCTTGATAGAGGAGTCATTGAATACGGTCCTCCCAAAAACACTGATGAAAAAGACTGGCGGGCCTCACAAGACCCCGTGGATTCCCTCCGTACTGCTCACTTTAAAACAGCGTTGTAAGGTAATGGAAAGACCCTGGAGGAAAGACTTCCTACCCAACAAAAAGCTGGAATAAAGGGCAGCCATTTGCATTTATAAAGCAGAAATAAAAAAGGCTCAGGCCCCTTATTACGAGGAAAATATTCTGTCAGCCACCAACTCTCCGAGAGAAACAATCATCATAATAAAAAACTACTCAAAGCTCCCGTCCCGCTAGAAGCACCAGATATCTCAGGCCTACGTTGCAATAAACAGGCCGAATGTTTCACCTCCAAGGTTCAGAATATTCTTGAATCTTTACCACATATGGATGACAATGGTGACTCTTCCAACAAGCAGGTGGACACAGCCTCACATTTAACTGAACACCAACTGGAGGTTTCCCCCCTTATCCTAGGAATCACTTCTTGCCTTGTGGTCCTTGGTAAAAAGTGCATCGCCCAGGGACCCTGCCCCTGAAAATATCCGGAAACAGTTAGCTCCGTTAATTGACCCACAATCACACACCTGATTAACACCTCACTGTCCACAGGAATAGTCCCCACCAACGGGAAAGGGTCTATGATGAAAACCTTACTAAAAAACCTAATCTGGATCCTGTGGACTTGGGCAACTATTGCCCTATCTCCCTTCTACCAGGAATAGGCAAGATCACAGAGAAATATGTTACTCATACTCTCTCCCGCTTCCTCGAATCTCACAATCTGCTTCACCCCTCTCAAACAGGATTCCGGTCCCAACAGACCACCGAAACGGCCCTGTTAGCGGTGGTGGACGAAAGCAGAAAGATTCTAGATTCAGGATGGTCGTCAGCCATTATACTCCTTGACCTGAGTGCAGCATTTGCTACGGTGAACCATGGCATCTTGGTTCACCGTCTCGGGGACATAGGAGTAAACGGCACTGAGCTGCAATGGCTGTGTTCCTTTTTGGAGGGAAGTTTTTTTCAGGTATTCACTAAGAGCTCTTCACGTAGCCCGGCTCTTTTTAATGTTTACATGGCCCCTCTGGCAGATGTTGTAGCCCCCTCTGGGATCCATATGGTGACTTACGCCGACGAGACCCAATTAATGGTAGCGTTAAATGAAGCAGATCAAAGGACTAAGGGCCTTTATTCTTGTCTTGAGGATGTATCAAACTGGATGGATGTGTCTCACATTAAGCTTAATAATGGGAAAACTGAGTTATTGATATTGGGCAACCCTCTAAGCTTTAAATCCAGCACCATGTGGCCAGCATGTATGGGTCTCACACCGGTCCCCAAGTCCGAAATCAAGAGCCTGGGCATCTGGCTGGACCAATATTTGTCCTTCAGGGTTCAGGCCAGGACGACAGCAGCTATCTGCTATGGTCTACTTAGAATGGCCCGTAAAGTCCTCCCTCTCCTCCCTTTCCAAGCCAAGAAAATACTGGTCCAATCGCTCATACTTTCAAGAATAGATCATGGAAATGCCCTATACCTGCGTGCCCCTACTACAGTAGTAACCAGACTCCAGACCATTCAAAACAGTGCGGCCCGACTGCTGACTGGAGTTTTCAATTGGCAATCAGTGAAACCAGCACTCCATTCCCTTCACTGGCTCCCGGTTCAGGAACAAATCAGCTTTAAGGCCCTGTGCCTGGTACATAAATCCATGCAAGGGAATGGGCCTCCAATGAACTCTGCCATGATCCATCCCTATAAGACTAATAGGAAACTTTGGTCAGACGAGCTGCATCTGCCTGAAGTCCCCAGGATTAAGAAAGCCAGACGTGGTGGAAGGCTCTTTTCATATATAACCCAGCTACACTCTGGAATTCCCTGCCGTTGTTTCTTCGCAGGGAAGCCATTCATCTTGTCTTTAGAAAACTAACGAAGACTTTCCTGATCCCCTATGTTCTTCCTGCCTCTCTCATGTCTGGCCCAGCGCTAGGATGCTCCCGGCTAGCCATGTGCTTTATAATTGTCTCAAAAAAACATTTCTTGTCCCTTACGGCCGTCGGGTACTCCCATGAGGTCAGCTTTGTAAATACGTATTTTACTCTTGTTTTAACCTAACTCTGACACCTTTTATTTTGTACAATATAAATATGCAACTTGTTAGCGTTGTAGGTGCATATATGTAACTTGTTAGTGAGCTCAGCCTACCTTGTATACCTTGGTAACTGTATCCCTGCCTCTCTCTATCATTGCATGCCTGTTTGCCCATCTGTGTCGGCCTTCTTTGTATCTGCCTGTGTGTCCACCTTCGTTGTGTCTAAGTTGCTTTTTTAAACACTTTAATACTGAGCGGAGCACCTGCTTCAGGAACACCGCGCTCTGCAATACAATAGGGGGCAGATTTACAAGAGGCACCATTCTGTGGGGTATTTACAACGTGACGCATCTGGGAGAGGCGTCACGTTGTAAAGCTCTGCGCCAGAAGTAGGCTTTCCGGCGCACGGGGGGCGTTCTGGCGCAGGAACGCCTTCTTAAAGAGGCTGAGTGAAATGTACAAGATTTCACTCAGTCACTTTTAAGCCCATGCTGCGTCAAAACCCTACGCCTGCTTGAAGCAGGCGTAAGGATTCACGCAGCATTTGAAAGATAGGACACCCCGGAGCCTTGCTGGAGCTGCGTCGCGCTTGCGACGCAACTCCAGCAATGCACCACCTTTACAGCACAGATGCGTCACACATCTGTCCACTTTTTGCCCCATGGTGCGCCGCACAATAACCGCACAATAACTGGTGCATCCCTGCACTGGCGCATCCCTGCTGATATGCAGGGATGCGCCAGTAATTGTAAATCTGCCCCTAGGTCTCGCTTTTGCCAAACTTTGACCCATTGGTAGTGTAAATTACAATGCCTTTTAATATTATAAAAGGCATTACCATTTATTTACCAAAGCCAATAGCTCAAAATCTCGCAATTGCGAAACCGATTGCATTGCAAATGCTTGTTTTTTGTGTGCGAGAGCGCACGAGGGAGGGGGAATTGAAATATGTCCAGGAAACTTCAGGAAACTTCAGGCACAGTACCATCCTCTGTCACTAGAGGGAAGTCTGCCTGAAAGCAACAAGCTTTTTTTTTGGTGGGGTGGGGGTGATTTGCATACCCAGAAGACTCTACAACGCCACACTCACTTCCGTTTCATTATCACGGGTGAAATAGCCTTTTTAGCACTAAGATTGAGAAATACGTTTATATGTGTACATATTTTGCTAAAATTGGATTACATTTGAAACAAAGAATAAGACCCGTAAGGTGACTGTAGTTTTCATAAGATATTTTCATGGTGCGATCAGGTCAGTTGATGAATATTAGAAATCATGATACAGGATATAGTTATGCCGTGGTTCATTAAAGACTTGACAAACTCCCAGAAAGACTTGGCATGGATGATGGTATCCAAATGCCTACCTGTGAAACAATTCCAACATGCAAGGAAACTGGCAAAAACAGCAAGATGCCCAACACCAGGCTGTGCAGCAGTTGAATCCCTGATGCACTTCATTTGGAACTGCGGCGGAGCACAAAGCATGTGGAAGGCAATGGGACAGCTCATTAAAGAATTAACAGGACAGGCATCCCTGTCCTATGAACTGGTTCTATATGGGTTGGGCATGAATTGCAATGCAAATAAAGAAAGGACACTATGGAGAATAATAAACTGCGTGAAAGAGGCGATGTGGGAAAACAGGAACCTTTCCTGGTACAAACACCAAGCAATCACGGAAAAAGAATGCCAAAAACTTGTTTTCCCTAAAATGTTCTCTTACATGTGCATAGACACCCATAGATTTGGACAAGAGTGGGCAAAGGAAACCTGGAAAATCAGGAGTTGGTCTGGATGGGTAAAATGAGAAATCTTGATGGAAAACCACCAAAGATAGCCTAATGCGCTTCTTTGAGAATGGTTAAATGTACAGCACCCAAATATAAGGGACTGCTTAAAATGTAAACCTGACAAATAATTTTAAATAAAGTATATTTTTACAAAAAAAAAAAGGGTGTAGTATCCGATGCCTCTCTGTCCTTTGGCTAAATCAGGTGCAGTTTGAGATGTGCTTGATGGGCCAGGGGGTGGGGAGATGTCGTAACGGCTGAGATGCTTCATTTGCATGTAACATGGCAGATGATTTTCTCGAGCATGAAATGGCGGTTGTGGGGCTTGAAAGTCGGGATGCTGGTGTATATAGCCGGCTGACCGGCAAGATGGCTTCACAATGCCTTGGCTGAGATGCCTTCGTCTGCGGTTTCGTGTATGAGGCTCTCGAGCATGATTTTGGCTTTGGCAATTGGCACTTGATTGACTTCAGGGGGTAGTGGCCGGCTCTAGGAGTTGGCAAGGGGAAAAAAAAACAAAAAAAAACCTAGTGTGACAATGATAAACGGTCAATACATGAATTTTTGGAGGATCTCAACATGAGATCTCTATTCAAGTGAAGATAGATTCAAATCACGTAGAGCAAATTAAACTGTAAAGTATTACAGTTGAGTTGAATGTGAATTTTCTGTAAACGATAAAGTGAATATGTGTTGCAAAGAGCATTACATCTGAAAACAGTGAATACGATTTCTAAAGTGACTAATTTTCATAAGGGATATTCATGATACTATCAGGCAAGAGATTTGAACTTGTCACGGTTTCTTAGACTGAATTCTTTTTCATGCCGTGGTTTATTGCATTTCGTGTGGCGATGAAAAACGGCATTGATCCACAATAAAGTAAAGGAAGTATATAAGTAAATTGAAAGAAACCATGTGGAGTTCAGTTCAGTAAATCTTTATTTGATGATAAAAAAACATCATAAAAGTACATATATACAGTTTTTAAAGAATTCAATTCAATAACATATCTGAACTTCATTTAAAAATCACCAATACAAATAAAAACCGGTTAATAAGGATTTTATCTGGGACCATTGATTAACCCTGTCCTCTTGTGTTTCTTTTTTTTAAGTTCAAGTAGAATTTTATTAGGGTAAACAAAATTATCATTACAAAGAGTGACATGAAATACAACAGCAGCAATAAGGATAATAAACTAGGGTAACAACAGTAAATATCATAAAATTAAAGAATGCAGGGGGAGAAAGAGGAAAAAGGAAAATGAAAAGTAAATGAGGCTTGGAATGTAAAGTGTACACTCGAAGAGGCTTTGTACCACGGGAGACAATGCAAATATATGCGGGAAGTTAAATATTAAAGAAAAAGAAGGAACAAAAGGTAATTCATGGGGGTTTCGAAACCTCTTGCTGAAATGGGGGTAGGTGAGATGAGCGTTTGGCACAAACATCTAAGTAGAGGGTAACAGGAAGCCACAACGCATGTCTTTTCGGGGCCAGGGTAATGGGATAAACAAATGCAGGGGCAGATTTATGTTAACTGGCCCATCCCCAGGGATGCGCCAGTTAACATGCGCCACAGTGCGCCACAGCTCCGCCAGCCATGGTGCGCCGCATTTATAATGCGGCGCACCATGGTGCAAAAACGGCACAGATGCGTGACGCATCTGTGCCGGAAATGTGGCGCATTGCTGGAGTTGCGTCGCAAGCGCGACGCAGCTCCAGCAAGGCTCGGGGGTGCCCCATTTCAACAATGCTGCGTCAAGACCTACGCCTGCTTCAATCAGGCGCAGGCTTTTGACGCAGCATTGGCTTAAAAGTGACTGAGTGAAATCTCATAGATTTCACTCAGCCACTTTTGCGAGGCGCACCTGCCCCGGAACGCCCACCCTGCGCTGGAACGCCCACAAGCGGCGCAGGGCTTTACAACGTGACGCATCTGCCTAGATGCGTCACGTTGTAAATCGTTCGTAGGGATGCGCCACGTTTACGCCGCCTTGCGTGACGCAACAGCGGCGTAAACGTGGCGCAAGGGCCTCATAAATCTGCCCCGCAGTGTCTAGTCTATGATTATAACATACATTGAACCACCAGGCTTTAAAAGTAATACCCTCAGAGTTCTTCCAGTTAACAGTAATCTGTTGAAACGCAACAGCTAATAACAAATCAATAATATGAACATTCGCTTCAACTTCGGTCCAGGAAGGGGAGAGTGAGCCAAGGAAAATGTCAGTGATAGAGAAGGGGATAGAAGTTTGGAAGATAGAATTGATTTGATCCCATACTTTGGTCCAGAATGCTTGCGTGAGAGGACAAAGGAAAAGCATATGAAAAAGCGTGGCATTGGGGGCGGAGCAAGACCAGCAAAGGTCCGGAGTTGTAGGAAATCTTTTGTGGAGGAGAGATGGCGTGTAAAGGAGTCGATTGTAAAGAAAGAAAAGTGTTTGTGTAAGAGAGGCAGCTCTGGAAGACTTGCAAAGCTTAATCCAAATTTTATCCCATAAAGAGGTGGACCAAGAGACGGCGAGTTCAGATTCCCACTGCTTTTAGGCCGAGGTGATGGAGGATTGTGGAAGGAGTGATAAATGGAAGACGCTGAAGAGTTGGAGCGCAGTTGGGAGTGTAGATAGGAAATCGGAGAAGTAGAAATCGTAGGTGGAGAAGAATGAGAAAGGGAGTCATATGCGGACATGACTGCAGTCTTGAGTAAGATGTATTTGTGGACAAAGGAGGAGGGGAGAGAGAAGTTCCGACTTAGAACAGGGAAAGGTGTGAAGACAGATCCAGTAAAAAGTTGGGAGACCCAGATTAAACCACGTTGCCTCCAAGTTTTCCAGTAGAAAGGTTTTAGTTTGATAAGAATGCTACTATTATACCAAATCGTGGTGGTGAGAAGTTCAGCGGTAGAGGAGGGAGGAGGTGGAGCAAAGGCTAAAAGTAGTTTCGCAGTGTATTTGTGAATTGGAGTGGATACGAATTGGGGTTTACGGGAGAAGGAGAGATACTCGGCAAAGGAGAAGGGAGAAAGAGAAAGGTGTTCAAGTTTAGCCCAAAGGGGAAGAGGTTCAGTAGGATCTTTAAGCCAGATAGCGGCCTGTTTTAGGAGGAAGGCTTTATGATAAGCGGGAAAGTTTGGAAAATTAACCCCTTCTTCCGATTTGGGGAGACGTAGTCTTGATAGAGACATGCGCGGTTTCTTTCCAGACCATAAAAAGGAGGATAAGGTGGTATTGATTTTGGCAAAAAATTTGGCAGGGATGGAAACAGGAATATTAGAAATGGTATAAAGGACAATTGGGGAGAGCATCATCTTAATGGTATCAAGGCGGCCCCACCAGGAAAGATATAAGGGATGCCACCTAGAGGTGAGGCAGATAACTTCTGAGTACACTTAGTAAGGCATAATGAGATAGTATCCGAGATAGAAGGAGTAATATGCAAGCCGAGGTATTTTATATGGGATGGGCTCCATTTGAAGTTAGATGCCGCAAAATCAGGCTTAAAGGTGAACTTGGTGAGGGGTAAAATTTCGCACTTATCGTTGTTCAATTTATAACCGGAAAGATGGGAGTACACGTTGACTTCAGCGAGGAAAGCTGGGATGGATACCCATGGGTTCGAAATGAAGAGTAGAATGTCGTCAGCATAGGCAGCTAATTTGATATGCGAATGAGATAGAGGGAATCCGTGAATATTCGGGTTTTGACGTAATTTAGATAGAAAAGGTTCAAGAGCAAGATTGAAGAGAAAGGGGGAGAGAGGGCATCCTTGTCCGACGCCACTGCCAAGGCTGAAAAAGGAGGAAATCAAACCATTAGCACAGACTGCTGCTCTAGGGTTTGCGTAGAGAAAGGAGATGAGGGAAATAAAATTAGGGCCAAACCCAAACCACTTTAATGCGGAGAACAGGAATGACCATTCTACTCTGTCGAATGCCTTCTCGGCATCAAGAGCAATTGCGGCTAGGGAATTACTGAAGCGTGATGACTTAGACAAAACGTTAAAGAGAAGTCTAGTGTTGTCTGAAATGAAGCGACCCTTAACAAATCCTGATTGTTCAGGGCCAAGGAGTTCTGGGAGAAAGGAATCCAATCTAATGGCTAAAGATTTGGCATATATTTTGTAATCGATGTTGACAAGTGATATCGGTCTGTAATTCTTACAGTGTTGAGTGTCTTTCCCCTCTTTTGGTATAATACAAATATAAGCATCAGAAAAAGTGCCTGAGGAAGCCCCGCTGGTTTTGAAAGACTCCAAAAGGTGAAGTAGTTTGGGCAACAAAAGAGTGGCAAAATGTTGATAAAATTCGACAGTGAAGCCATCTGGACCGGGGGCTTTGTCTTTCTTAAGGGAGTGAAGTGCCGTATGAAGTTCCCGAACGGTGAGGGGAGTTTCAAGGGAGGCTAGTTCAACAGGAAAGTTGGGGGGAGGTTGAATGCTTGTAAAGAAAGTGGAAAGAGAGTGATCAGAGGGTTGAGTGCCAGAAGAGTAAAGTGTAGAGTAGAAGCGAGAAAATTCCTCCAGAATATCCGCATCTTTATGTTGCAGAACTAAATTAGCATCAAAAACAGATTCAATATTCAGTTTGTTTTGTTTAACCTTCAAATAGTTAGCAAGAAATCTCCCCGCCTTATTCTTCCCACCATAAAACTTCGAGCTGGATTTCAATAAGTACAATGATGCATCATCAGTAGACTGTTTGTTATAGTTCATTTTCGCATTAACAAGAGCGGTTAAACTTTCCTGGGTGCGAGAGGTATAAAAGGCATGTTCCAGAGCTTTGATCTGAGATAAAAGATCACTGGTACGTTTACGGGCAAGGCTATGCTTTGTAGCAACATGTCTGAGGATAAAGTCTCTGGCTGCAGCTTTATAAGCGTCCCATATAGTGTGAGTAGCTAAGGAGGGGGTATCATTAATAACAAAAAATTCGGTAGTAAACTCAATAAAGGAGGCCGTAAGTTTGGGATCAAGAAGGAGGGCATTGTTGAAACGCCATCTTTTGGGACCAGTAGATCTGGGTAGAATGTCAATGTTGATTAAAACTGGGGCATGATCAGAGAATACAATGGGGCCGATCTCAGCTTGGGTGAGGGATTGGGATAAATGGTGAGAGAGAAAAATATAGTCAATACGTGACTGGGAGTGATGGGCAGGGGAATAGAATGTAAATTCTTTACTGGTTGGGTTGCATAATCGCCAGGCGTCTATCAGTTTATGTTGAGAAATGGCGTGCGTGAAGAGCTTATGGGATTTATTAGGGACAAAAAAAGATTTGGAGTTCCTGTCCAAAAAGGGATCCAGTGGTAGGTTGCAATCGCCTGCTAAAATAAAGTTGTCATCAAAACATTGAGTAATACAAGAGGCAAACGCACTCCAGAAAGTAGGATTCCCACCTTTGGGGGCATAGACATTAAGCAAGGAAAAAGGGACACCTTTAGAGGAAAGTTTAACAAATAACCATCTGCCTTCGGGATCAGATTCGGAGTGCAATACAGAGTGAGAAAAAGACTTTCGAATTAACAAAACAACCCCATTTCTCTTACCATCGCCAGGAGCTGAAAAAACCCTTCCCACCCAACCTCTTTGGAGCTTAGCAGCCTCAGTATCAGATAAATGGGTTTCTTGAAGAAAGGCAACATCTACATTCAATTTAGCTAAATGGGAAAGGATCTTTTGCCTCTTGATAGGTGAATTTAAACCTTTAACGTTCCAAGAAACAATGCGCACTGACATCAAGAACAATTAGAAAGGGAGAGTGTAAACAAGAAATGCAAGAAAGCCTCATAGAAATCGAGAAAGGAGGGACAAGAGAGAAAAGAATAAGAATGCTTGAAAAAGAAAAGAACAGATAGAAGAGAATGAGAGAAGAAGTTGAAGAAGAAAAACGTTGTGATATAATAAGGAAGTCGTGATAAGAGGATAATAGCAATCTGGGCAAGAGAGAAAGCAATAAAGGAGAAAAAGCATAGGAGACAGATAAAAAATACTTTGGAGAGATGATTAGAGAAGATCAAAAAGAAGAACAAGAGCAACCTGAGAAAGAGTGATACCAAAGGAGCCAACAATAACCAAGTAAAAATCAAGATGAGAACATATAAAACAATAGGGAGCATGTCAACAATGGAAGAGGAAAAAACAGGGCAATACTTACAAAGGATGATTGGGAGTGGATACGTTCAGAGGGCAGGACACAAGGGGGAAATAGGAGATGGGAGGAGGGGGGGAAGGCCAACCAACGGCGGACAGGTATACGGGGCCACAAGACGTCCAACCGGAGAGACGTGACGGAACACAGGGAAATAATCTGTGAAAGATAAGGAAAACAATAGTATTAGAAACAGGCGAGCAACGCAATTCCAGGTATATAAAGAAAAGGAAAATAAAAAACAAGATTAAACAGTTGAGTAACAGGAAATGAACCAGCACAGGCAGTGAACGCGAAAGTTATGCAATAGCTGAGGAACCTGTGGAAATAAGAACATAACAATATATGAAAAACTAGGAACCATGAGTATCAAGGTAATCCGAAAATATTAGTGACAAAAGTCAGGGTGGAAATGAAGAGGAAGGGCCAGAAAACTCCATGTCAGCCGTACCACAGGAATTCAGAAAACTTCGAAGTCGAAGAGGATCCTCAAAAGTCGTAGGGCCAGATTCACAGAATGAACTTAAGACTCAATCCTAAACTTACTACTATTTTGGTATTCACAGAATGCACTTACTACTTTTGGTATTCACAGAATGAACTTACTACTTTTGGTATACTTAAGACACACTTAAGACAAAATCCTAACTTCTGTGAATACCAAAAGTAGAAAGTTTATTGTGTGAATGCCAAAAGTAGTAGGTGCATTCTGTGAATACCAAAATAGTAGTAAGTTTAGGATCGAGTCTTAAGTTCATTCTGAGAATCGGGCCCGTATTGAGGTGTTGGATGTCATCTGGAGACTTGATTTTGTGTCCTCCACGTAAAGGTGGTAACTCAATCCAGCTTTTTTCAAGATGATAGTGAGGGGCTCCATGAGGAGATTGAATAGGGACGGGAGAGGATTGAGCCTTGTGGTACCTCAAGTGTGACTTTTGTTGGCTTCGAGAGACAGGAGTTGATTTTAATTTGTTGCGAGCAATGTTGGAGGAAAGAGGTGAACCATTTTAGTACAGTACCATTTATGCCGGATCGCTTCGACAAGTTCTCCAGAAGAGCTGGATGATTTACTGTGTTGAATGCCGCAGATAGGTCAATAAGGACGAGTAGGCAGGCATCACCATCATCTAAGGAATGTGTTTCCCAAACTGGGGTCCGTGACACATTCCCAGGGGGTCCATAGACAGCAGTTGTAAAAGCACAGCAACGTTTCTTGTATAATTAGCAGCTTTCTAGCAACAATAAAAGTGTCAAGATAATGCCAGTGATTAATGTACCTGCTGGAGAGAGATGAGAGTTTTGCTCAGTGGCAGCTTTGACTTAATTAATGTAGCACAGAGGGTTAATATGCCTACTGCAAAGAACATGTAACATGCATTTTAAAAAGCAGTATTTTATGTGCATAGGTCCGTGGTTACTGCTTTTGGCACAGAGATTCTTTTGTTACTGTGCACTTCATAAGGGACAATCGTAATCTAGCAGGGGATCTATAAACTGTCATCAAAGAGCTGCTTGCAAACTGATTGTTACCAGTTAGTTACTTATGTTCTTTCCCAGTCCTTCATATCCTGATGCTGCTAAAAAGCCTCGTACTGCGAAATAAAACCAACAATTTAAATGTTAATCACAGAGGTGCAGCACCAACCTTCCCATTATTTTGTTTCCTTTTTTGCAAATTCCTTCAATATAAATTACTTAGGGCCAAATGTACGTGTTATATTCTTGTATTTACTGTCTCTTTAATTGTCATGCTGTGGTTGCATGCCAGTGCATGAGACATGTTTATTTCTGAGTTACTTCAGGAGGTTCTAGAGTGTGTTAGTTAAGATTAGAGACTGTTGGAATTCATTACAAGCTGAACCTTGACTTTGATGGATGTTATTCGTGCTGCCATTAAAACCAAAGTATTTATTACCACTTTGACTGGATCATTTCAACAATTTTGCCGACGAGGTAAACCACCACTTGCAGCACGGATTTTGTGGTGATCAGAACACACTTTATTCTTTTTTCCTTATTTTTGGAAAATAATTTTGGTATGTACAACCATTATTTTATTCAAGCATTTTTATTATGCCAGCGGCTGTTTCTTATGTATGTGCCTTAATAGCACCAGTGGCAGTATTTTCGTCTGATGTTATCATTAATTTGCTCTAATTCTGCATTAATTTGGCCTGCCTCGTGAAAACGGATACAAAACGTTTTTTTTTTTGTTTATTGTTGCTACGTATGCTTTGCTTGTCTTCCGCTTTATTAGCTGATTATATTTAAACTATTATAGCCTTCGCAAGACTTCTGGAGCATTTGTTTAGCACTCTACGATATTTGTTTTTATTCAAAAGAGAAGCTCGCGTCTTACTTGCTGTCTGGAACGCTTCGTGTCTCTCAATGACATCGGCGTTGTGCGCAAGCATTGCGCATGCGTATGGATGCTCATCACGCATGACGTTGTACGTCTAGCAACCATTTTGTTATACTCCGTTTCCATAGTTACCGGAATTCACGGAGACGAAGGCATTTATTCCTATTTACCTACATGCGATAAATTAACAAGTTTTAAGCGGAAACAAGCAAAAGTAAGGATTTTTACTTTCTAATTTTCAACATTTACTGCATTTTCTTTTATAAATTCATTATTTTATCCAAGGAATATATCGCAAAGAATACATCGTTTTGCTGCATTTGTTTTCCATACAAAACTGTTAAGGTCATTTATCTTATTTATTCATCTATACTACTATTATAAAGAGAGAACAGACACCTTTTGGCAAGGTAAACTCGGGAACTACAGCGCCAATCCACACACCCAATACAGCGTTGGAAAGGGCAGTTGCAGCAGAAGGACATAGGCTATGCAGACTCCCACCATATACATTTAAAAGGTAAAAGAACCGTGCCAGCAAAGTAGTCCCTTGTGGGCATGTCTGCATTGTGCTGTGGGCGTGTGCTGGGGGCGTGACAAATGCTGGGGGCGTGTGGTACGTTCCGCCCTTCGGGCTGGACTGTTCCCATGATGCACAGGGTCAAGGCTGATTTGCATATGACCATGTCTGAACTGGGGTGGTGTGGAGTGCAAAAAAACGATGGATTTAGGCCCAGATCTATGCACTGGGGTGAATGTATGACATTGTTCTGCATTCTGTCCATCAACTGTTGTTTTTGCATTTGTCACCCCGATTTGGATGTGGATGCTCAGACGTGAGTTCCATGCTCTCCACACCACTGGAGTCAAGTTATCCTGAGGAAGACAGCTGATAGCCAGTAACCAGTTATAGGATGCTTGATTCTGTTCTAGGAAAGACATGGCTTAGCAGCTTGTGCTCAGGATCAAGGCTAATTTGAATATGGTCATGTCTGAACTGTGGTGGTGTGGAGTGCAAAAATCCAATGGATTTAGGCCCAGATCTCTGTACTGGGGTAAATGTATGACATTGTTTTGCATTCTGTCCATCAACTGTTGTTTTTACGTTCTGCCCTTCATGCCTCCGGGTGTCCACCCTGCTCCCTTTAAATACCCCTGCACCCCATATTCATAAGCCACCCTTACTCCTTAAAATACCCCAACACCCTTAAACACTAACCCATCTTAACCCTATAAATATACCCTGTACACCAAAAGCCAAACCTATCCCTAAACCCTAAAAATACCCCTGTACACCAAAACCCAAACCTAGCCCTGAACCCTATAAATACCCCTGTACCTCAAAACCCAAACCTACCCCTGAACCCTAAAAATACCCTGTACCCCAAAACCCAAACCTAGCCCTGAACCCTAAAAATACCCCAAAACCCAAACTTAGCCCTGAACCCTAAAAATACCCCTGTACCCCAAACCCCAAACCTAGCCCTGAACCCTAAAATACCCCTGTACCCCAAAACTGAAACCTAGCCCTGAACCCTTAAAATACCCCTATACCCCAAAACCCAAACCTAGCCCTGAACCCTAAAAATACCCCTGTACCCCAAAACCCAAAACTATCCCTAAACTCTAAAGGTATCTCTGTAACCTTAACACAAAACTATATCTGAACTAACCCTGGGCTTTTAACTCATGTCACATAGCATAGCATAGCATAGCATCTAGATGAACATTACTCTCAGACGTTTTGAAAAAGCAATTTTACATGATTAACAGCATATACTCAATTCACAAGAAAGAACTTTTACATTCAAAACATTAGGTAATGAGAGAGCTGATGATTTTGGGGTCCCCCCTAACCTAGGGGGAGCAGCAAGCAGATGCCTTGAACACAAAGAGCATAAACAAAAAGCACATTTTGTTGAACTTCAGTGGTGATCCCATCATTTTAGGACCACCCCAAGCACAGTTATTGGCAAAAAACAATCCCAACCAAAGGCCCTGCAAAGCATTATGGGACAAGATTAGCCGTGGCAGTGAATATTATAGTATCCAATCCATACTAATATAATAAAGAGAGAGCCAAAAACCTTTGAGGCGGGTAATCTCAGGAACCACAGCACCAATCACAACACCCAATACTGCGTTGGAAAGGGCAGTTGCAGCAGAAGGACATAGGCTATGCAGACGCCCACCATATACATTTAAAAAGTAAAAGAACCGTGCCAGCAAAGTAGTCCCTTGTGGGTGTGTCTGCGTTGTGCTGTGGTCTTGAGCTGGGGGGGCGTGACAAATGCTGGGGGCGTGTGGTACGTTCCCCCCTTCGGGCTAGACTATTCCCATGAGGCACAGGGTCAAGGCTGATTTGCATATGGCCATGTCTGAACTGGGGTGGTGTGGAGTGCAAAAAAACAATGGATTTAGGCCCAGATCTCTGTACTGGGGTGAATGTATGACATTGTTCTGCATTCTGTCCATCAACTGTTGTTTTTGCATTTGTCACCCCGAGTGAGATGGGTATGCTCAGACGTGAGTCCCATGCTCTCCACACCACTGTAGTCAAGCTATCCTGGCTGAAGATGGCTGATAGCAAGAAATTGTCCTAGGATGCTTCAGTCCAGTCCTGGAAAGACATATCGTGGCAGTTTGGACTGGAGTGTTCCCATGCAGCACAGGGTCAAGGCTGAGGTGGTGTGGAGTGAACAGAAAATTATGGTCTTAGGCCCAGATCTCTGTATTGGGCTGAATTTATGACATTGTTCTCCATTCTGTGTTACCTACTGCTTTGCCTTCAACAATTTGTATAGTTTCATGTCTATTGATTATGTATTATTTTTAATGTGATTTTAATTGAATGTTGTCATATCAAAAACTAATCATAAGAAAAGAAAACAAAACAGAAGAGAAAAGAAAAGAAAAAAGAAAAATATTTGCACCTTTGAAGAAATAATGAAGATATCTATACTAATATAATAGAGAGCCCAAACCTTTGAGGCTGGTAATCTCAGGAACCACGGCAGCGTTAGAAAGGGCAGTTGCAGCAGAAGGACATAGGCTATGCAGACATCCACCATATACATTTAAAAGGTAAAAGAACCGTGCCAGCTAAGTAGTCCCTTTTGGGCGTGTCTGCATTGTGCTGTGGATGTGTGCTGGGGGACGTGACAATGTCACGAGTGTTGTTTTTTCTTCCCAGGTTCTATACATTCCTGCTCCCTTTAAATAGTAATTCAGTGGAGGTCCCATTCTCTTAGAACCACCCCAAGCACAGTTATGGTCAAAAATACACCTAAAAGGCCCTGCAAAGCATTATGGGATAAGATTAGCATCATTTTTTAGCATTCATGAAAGGGTTTCAATGTTTTTGAATTTTACTCATCAGGGACATCTTGGGACGACGAGGTGAACTGCAGCTTGATGTATAATATTTTAAATGCTATTGCATTTGCCTCATCAGGGACATACAGGGATGGCGAGGTGAACTGCAGCTTGATGTATAACATTGTAAATGCTATTGTATTTGCCTCATGCAATGAGATATACTGCAGGTTGATGTGTAATATTTTAAATGCTGTTGCATTTGCCTCATCAGGGACATCTAGGGACCACGAGGTGAACTGTAGTTTGATGTATAATATTTTAAATGCTATTGCATTTGCCTCATCGGGGACAACTGGGGACGATGAGGTGAACCGCAGCTCTTGTAGAATTATTTGGATACTATAATATTCACTTCCCACTGCTAATCTCGTCCCATAATGCTTTGCAGAGGCTTGATCTCAAAATCATCACCTCTCTCACTGCTTGCTGGAAGCTAATTGCAATTTTGTGAAATGACTATATGCATTTTAGCATGTAGAAATACTTGTTATTTTACCTTGAATATATGAGGTTTCTGCTTTAATAATTGGAAATCTGACGGAACGAAATATTGCGGATTTATTGTACTAAGTTTGCGCCAATTCCGCCCACCCCTACTTTAAATACCCCTGCACCCCATAATCATAACCCACCCTTACTCTTTAAAATACCCCAACACCCTTAAACACTAACCCATCTTAACCCTATAAATATACCCTGTACCCCAAAACCCAAACCTATCCCTTAACCCTAAAAATACCCATGTACCCCAAAACCAAAACCTAGCCCTGAACCCTATAAATACCCCTGTACCTCAAAACCCAAACCTACCCCTGAACCCTAAAATACCCCTGTACCCCAAAACCCAAACTTAGCCTATAACCCTTAAAATACCCCTGTACCCCAAAACCCAAACCTACCCATGAACCCTAAAAATACCCCTGTACCCCAAAACCCAAAACTACCCCCGAACCCTAAAAATACCCCTATACCCCAAAACCCAATCCTAGCCCTGAACCCTAAAAATACGCCTATACCCCAAAACCCAAACCTAGCCCTGAACCCTAAAAATACCCCTGTACCCCATAACCCAAAACTATATCTGAACCATTAAAATACCCAAACACCCCAAAACATATACCTCAGTACCCCAAAACATATACTACTTTACCCATACTTGCCTTATCCAAACATTGAAAAAAAAACATCCTTTAACCATTCATGCATTTACAACGAAGTTCGTTGTAAATGTATGCGTGGTAAAAGCATATAAAATGTAATGCCATGCGTCATAATGGCATTGCGGAGTCATGGGGCCTTATTTATGAAGGTCTTGCGCCACTTTTACGTGACTTTTAAAATGGGAAAAAGACACGCACCGGTGGCGCAAGGCCTTCATAAATAAGGCCCATGGTACTTTCGTAATGAAAGTATGCGGAGTGATGGTATGCGGAAAGAAAGTTGCGGAATAATGGGTGTTTACCCTCCCCCGTAAGTACATTGGTGACACGGCGGCCCACATCTCCAGCAACATACTCATATTTTTTTTACCACTGATTGGAAAAATGCACAGGTCTCTCTTATTGATGGCCACCACCGACATACACTTTTAGACACACCTCCCACCACAAGTTCTAGAAATGCAAACTTTAGAGATGGGGAGCTACGTTCGAATCTCGGCATCAGGTCAACATCCTGTGATTCCAAGCAAATCGCTTTGTCTCCCCTTGCCTACCACAAATAATGTGTTCTACTGTATTGTAAATTGTGCTCATGTCATGTTGTCGAGTTCGCGCTATATAATATTGCAAGGAAAAATAAAGTAAGGAAACTCGAGTTCACACACTACTTAACGCGCACTCTTAAGTGCATCAGCAGTGCACTGTGAATCGGAGCGTTTCACAGGCCTGTCACAGATAAGAAATGCTATCAAAATGAAATCCTACGAAACAATATACTACTGGCCTGCAGCAATTCATACACGGACAACGTCGGGACGGGCTGCTAGTTATTTGTAATAACAGTATGCAATTCAATTCCCCCACCAAATTCTTACAAGTGAAAGGTGATCCACCTATGCCATGGACAAGGTGGAAAGAAGAATTTGTGAATTACATAAGAGCTATTGATGGTGAGAGGATGGGTGCGGAAAGAAAGAAAAGTATTCTTCTACATTGTCTTGGTTCAGAAGGACAAGAAATTTTTAGATCCTTACCTCAAATTACCTCTAGCAATGAAACAGGTGGAGATAATTTAAATCCATATACTGAAGCTTTAGCAAGACTTGAAAAAAGATTTAAACCTAATGTAAGCATTGCACTTAAACGTTTTAAATTTTATACCAGAAAGCAAAAGGAAGACAAATTTTTTGACTTCCCTAAGATCCTTGAGTTTACACTGTAATTTTGGTACAATTACGGACGAAATGATACGAGATCAGATCTTTGTTCATATAAAATGCAAAAAAACTCAAGATAAACTCTGGGTCATGGGCGATCCTAATTTAGCTGAAACCATAGCTATAGCTAAGGCACAGGAACAATCTGACGTTTGGATAAACACTGTAAAAAGCAATACTGAGAAGAAACATGTAGATGAGGAAGTCTGCGTAGTAAAACATAAACAAGGAATTAAACAAGAGTCATCTTTTAATAGGACAAAACAATTTCCTTCTCAAAGAAAAAATGACTCTTTCAACCACAATTTTCAAGGGATATGTTTTAGATGTGGTAACAAATTTCACATTGCTTCCTTTCCAGGTTGTTCAGCTTTAAAAAGGGAATGTCATTTTTGCAAAAGAATTGGACATTTCAGCAATATGTGCAGAGATAGACGCCCTCAACTACAAAATAAAGGTGCTGTGTCTATTATTTCTGAAGAAAGAGTAAGCAACTGTAAGGGTAGTGAATCTTTTGGTGAATTTAGCAATGAGTCTGGTTTTGTAGTCTCAATTGTTGATGTTCAATCAAATTTGCAACGTAATTCACCAAAATGTATCTTTACTATTTGTGAAATTGATGTATATCTCATGGTCGATTCATGTTCTCCATGGACCATAATTACTCAAGAATATTTTGAAAATGCGTTTGCTCATTCAAAAAAGTTAGGCGATATTTGTGAATCTGATGTCTCTGCTGTTAATTTTTCTGGTACTAAGATTGAAATGATTGGATTTTTCAAAGTTGAAATTCAATTTAAAAACAGAAAAGCTGATATTAAGTTGTACGTTTCAGTTAAAGGCATTAATGTGTTGGGGTGGTTTGACCAATGGAAGTTGGGTATTTTACTGAACCCCAGAGCGAAAGAACCAGTGTCTCTATGTCATGATAGCCTTCTCTGTGGTTGAACTATCTGATGACCCCATTTTAAATGACGAAGGAAGTAACCTGATCAAACATTTTGATACTGTTTTCTGTGAAAAACTAGGGAAACTCAAGAATTTTTCACACAGTATTATCTTAAAAAAGGATCACACTCCTGTTATTCAAAAACTTAGAGGAGTTCCCATTAATATAAGAGAAGAACTAAAGACCATGTTAGATGATTTGTTGAAGGAGGGAATTATTGAACCCATAGAATCATCAGAGTGGGTTTCTCCCATAGTTTTGGTAAGAAAACCGGACCAAAAATTAAGATTGTGTGTTGACCTGAGAGCTCTAAATTCAAACATAGTTATTGATTGCCATCCGTTGCCAAATATAAATGAATTAGTGTCATTATTTGACGGAGCAAAAACATTTTCTACATTAGACTTAAGATCGGCCTACCACCAGATCGAATTAACTGAAGAGTCTAGAAAACGTACGGCATTTATAACACCTCAGGGCCTTTTTCAATATGTACGTATGCCTTTCGGACTTGCGCCCGCTGCATCCGTTTTTCAGAGAGCTATGTTTCATATATTCAGGGATGTAGATACATATGTAAAATGTTTTCAGGACGATATATTGGTGTTCTCAAAAAATATTAGTGAACATGAACACCATTTGCAAGAAGTATGCAAGAGACTGCATGTTAATGGTCTAACAGTGAAAGCACGTAAGTGTAAACTTTTTAAGGAGTCAGTGGAATATTTGGGACATACCTTATCAGGAAAAGGGGTATTTCCGAAAAAATCCAATGTGGAAGCGATCACCAAAGCTCCAATTCCAGAAAACAAGGATCAATTGTTATCCTTTTCTGGTATGTGTGAATACTACAGCAAATTTGTAGAAAACGTTGCTAATAAGATGGAACCTTTGAGAAGATTGTTGAGACAGGGTGTTGAATTTTGTTGGTCTGACATTCAACAACAGGCATTTGATGAAGTTAAAAGAGACATTGTCAAGGCGCCTAATTTAAAACCCTTTAGGATTAACAAAGAATGTATCATTACAGTTGATGCCAGCCTGTATGGTTTGGGTGGAGTGTTGTCACAAAGGATAGGCTTTGAGGAATGGAATGTAGCATTTGCGTCAAGAACATTGAATGAGTGTGAACGTAAGTATTCTGTGATAGAAAAGGAATTATTGGTGTGTGTTTGGGCCATTGAGCATTTTAGACTTTATGTTTGGGGATCCAATTTTACGCTTAGAACGGCTCACAAACCTTTAGTCAATATTTTATCTGTGGGAGGTGGATGGAATTCCACAGCCAGAATCGCAAGACTAACTTCCAGGTTGCAAGAATATAATTTTGTCTCAATTTATGTACCTGGGAAAAAGAACGTTACAACAGATTGTTTGTCACGTTTGCCATGCAAGGTGGAGGATGTCAGTGTGGTTAAGGAATGCGATTTTGTTTTAGCCATTCAGGATGTGTTACAAGGGAAATTTAAGAGGGTCTCTGAAGCTGATTGGCAAGAATGCGTTAGAAAAGATTCAAGGTGGGAAGATTTAGTGAATTTTATTCAGAATGGTTGGCCAAATAAAAATATTGTCAGGTCGGAATTGATGCCATTTTACAATGTCTTGGAGGAATTGGAATTGGATTGTGGTTTCATTTTCAAGTCTGGCAAGTGTATACCGCCAGAGGACATGCAGGACACCATTTTACAAATTGCACATGATGCACATCCTGGTATTTCATCCATGAAACGTTTGGTTCGATCTGTGTTTTGGTGGCCAGGCATTGACAGATTTGTTAATAGGACAGTTGGGGAGTGTCAAGAGTGTGTGTGTAAAGAAAGAATGCTAAAAGTGTATACTCAGCCACTTAAGATTGTTAAATGGCCTTCAGAGCCGTGGCAAAAAATTGCTTTTGATATATCTGGTCCTTTTAATATTCTTCCAGAGTCTTCACGTTATGCCTTAGTGATAGTGGACTATCATTCCAAGTGGCCTGAGGTGAAGTTTGTCCCTAAAGACACCACTGAAGCTGTCATTAATTTCTTCCAGGAAGTGTTTACTAGAGAGGGTTGTCCTTCTGTTATGGTTTCGGACAATGGTGTTCAATTGACTTCTAGTGAAATGACCAATTTCCTTAAAAATTGTAACATTGTTCACAGGTTAACTTCATTATACGAACCGCATGAGAATGGTCAAGTTGAGAGGTTTAACCGAGTTTTGAAGAATTTTGTGGTGGAGTCAGTCAAATCTGGAGCATATTAGGTAAGTGCTTTGAGGGAGCGACGCATTACACCCCACACTATCACTGAGGTGAGTCCTTTTAGTACAGAGTGCATGCTTTTTTATTGACATGTACTTCACGTAGTATCATCCACTTGTATATATACTTCTCATACTTACCATTGTAATATATTTCCGAGTGTAGAAGGGATCCTTTTGGTCCTGACGAAGAAGCCAGGGGAGTGCTTCGAAACCTGTTGACGACATAGAAGTAACTGCTCATTATAGCACTGTATCTCCACCTTATTCTCCACTGTTAATAACAACAGCCCAACGGAATATTAATGTTTTTTCTTCCCAAAAGGATTGGATTGGATTGGATTTGGTTTTTGTATCGCGCGATAGCTACCCGCAGGCGTCCTAGCGCTTAGGAGTGGGAGGTGTATGTGGCAGGGAGTTGAGTTATCTACTGAAGATAAGGAGTTTTAGTTTTTTCCGAAAAGTCAGGATGTTAGGCTCTGAGTGAAGGGAGAGCGGAAGGGAGTTCCAGAGTTTTGCCGCATTTACTGAAAGCATTCTGCCTCTACTCCTCGCTCTTTTAATCCTGGGGTTTATGGCTTGGAAGAAATGGGCCGACCTAAGCTGTCTGCTGGGATGGTAGGGGGGATCAGGGTGTGGTTCAGAGTTGCTCCTTTCCTCCAGTAAGCACGGTGGGCAATACACATGCTTTTGAAGTGGATTCTTTCCCTCACTGGAAGCCAGTGGAGATCTTTTAGTTCAGATTTCACAGATTGGCAGCGAGGGATGCGCAGGAGAGTGCGGGGAGTGCAGTTTTGAATCACCTGGAGTTTTCTTAGAGTTATTTGGGGGGCTCCTAGGTAGAGGGCGTTCCCGAAGTCCAGCCGGGAGAGGATTAGGCCCTGGACCATGATCTGTCTTGCCTTGAAAGGAAGGAGCGGAAGGATCTTCCGGATGAGCCTCAGAATGCCCATGCAGGTAGCAGATAGTTTGACTGCCTGGTAGCTGAATGTAAGTGTATTGTCCATCCAGATTCCTAGGCTCTTAATGGTGTCCTTGGCTATGGGGGGGGCCACGGATGGTGGCCATATGGAGTCAATGGATTTCTGCGGGGGGGTTACCCAGTACAATTAGCTCTGTCTTATCTCCATTTAATTTTAAATAAGACTGGGTCCTCCAGGCGCACTCTGCCTCCATGCAGCCCCTCAGATCACTCGGTTGGGTACAGGGGTGATTAAGGGTCACCACCAACTGGGTGTCGTCAGCTTAAGACACAATTTGAACGCCAAATGGGCGGACGATCTCGGCGAGGGGGAGCATGTATATGTTAAACAGTGTGGGGCTCAGGGAGGAGCCCTGAGGAACCCCACAACTGAGTGGTTTACTGGGCGATGTGACGTTACCCACGCAGACTCAGAAAGAGCGCTGTGACAGAAATTATTGAAGCCAGGCCACTGCCCTAGAGGTGATTCCTAGTTCTGAGATTCTCTGCAGTAGGATGTCGTGATTTACGGTGTCGAAGGCGGCACTGAGGTCCAATAAAATGATCGCCGCAGTACCGCCCTGATCCGCGATCATTCTAGCTCCTTGCGTCACAGCAAGGAGCGCGGTTTCTGTTCCGTGCAAGCAGCGAAACCCAGTTTATGACACATCCAGTAAGTTGTTCGCTTCCAGGAATTCTGTGAGGGACTGGTTTACGTGTTTTTCGGCAATTTTGCTCATCCCTGGCAGCAAGGAGATCGGGCGGTAGTTCCCAGGGTTCTTTTGATCTAGATTGGCCTTTTTCAGAAGGGCTGTAACTGTAGTCTGTTTCCACCTGGGTGGTACAATACCTGAGGATAAGGAGTTGTTAATCAGGTCTAAGATGGTGGGCAGAATGGCGGGGATTACTGTCCTGAGGGACTGAGCTGGGGCTGGGTCACTGGGAGATCCGGAGTTCACCTGGAGCATGATGGTTTCCAGGGTGGCCAGGTGTTTTTTAACTTATAATCACTCCTTCACTCACTCCTGACCCTTCCACTCACATTCCTACACTACACATCGATTTGTTTAAAAAAATCAGTGCTCTTGTGTAGTCGCAGGTTGTAGCACACCCCGTCCTGTAGTGGGGCGGGAAGACCCCTATGATGAAGCATGACACCAAGGGCCCTTTTGTGTGTGAAGGGTATTTTAACAAAGCTGTGTGCTAACCACCACTGTAGGAAACACACTTGACCTGGGAGAACAAGATTATACATCCATTCTGGGGTGGATCATTTTTGTTTCTAATATACTAACTTGAGGAGGACGTATCCACCTCGTTTTGCTCTTCGAGCATTCCTCATCACTCCCTATATTGATTGTTTACACAACCTTCTCAGTCCACCACCAATCTAGCCAATCTTCGCCTTGCAAGATCTGGTTACCACAAACACATCTTCCATGAAAAAGCAATACACTTTAGAACCCTCCCAGATTCCGACAATAATAAACCTAAAAAGTTATTCGACCTTATCAAAAGCACCAACATCTCTCCCTTTCCCACCATATATTTGACCCCCCTAAGATAGCGGCAGAATTTGCAGTATTCTTTGATGAAAAAGTGAAATCACTTGTTGATCAGGTCACCCATCCAACCCACCCGGAGGCAGAACTTTGACATCATCACTGAAACAACCCTCCTTGAAAGCATTCTAGAAACTAAACCCTCTAACCATTCCATCGACCTCGTCCCCAGTGACATTGATATTGACTTTTACACCCACACACTCTCCTTCTTGACCAGTTTGAGAAACCTCTTCCTCAACTAAGACTCCCTTCCTGCTGCCCTTTTAAACAGGACAGGTTAACCCTCTGCTGATGCGAAAGATCTCATCAACTTCCGCCCTATCACCAACCTCTCTTTTCTTGCTAAAATTACAGATAGTTGTGTGGTGAAGCAACTTTCCCAACATATCAAGCTCAACTCCCTCCTTGACAAATTCCAAACTGGTTTTAGCCAAGTCTGCAGTACCGAAACAGCCCTGCTACAAGTGATCGATGATGCCCTGCGAGTACTTGACTCTAGTGAATCTTGTCTCCTGATGCTTCTTAATCTTTCTGCGGCCTTTGACATTGCAAATCACAGCACTCTTTCGAACACTTTAAAAATAAGAATGGATTTTGAAGGCGCAGTTCTCAAATGGTCCGAATTATTCCTCTCTGGCAGATCCCAGATTTACAAAATAGCAAATTGTCTCTCCACTTGAATGGCTGTTGGACAAGGCGTCCCTCTAGACTCGATTCTCACTCACAGAGGGCCCGATTCACAGAATGAACTTAAGACTCAATCCACAACTTACTACTATTTTGGTATTCACAGAATGCACTTACTACTTTTGGTATTCACAGAAGTTAGGATTTTGTCTTAAGTTTGTCTTAAGACAAACTTAAGACAGACTTAAGACAGACTTATGACAAACGTAAGACAGATTTAAGACAGACTTAAGACAGACTTAAGACAAAATCCTAACTTAAGTCGTTTCGTTTTGTTTCATAAACTTTATTCGAATGTTTTAAAACATCATAAAAGTATACAGATTAAAACATTATACTTATAAAATTGCAGCAACAGGAGAGATACATTTCATACAATTTGACTAGTGAATATGGCATAGGCTACGATAGTTAAAATACAAAGTTTAAAGGAAAACCATACTTTTTCTTGCTGTAATAGATTTTAAGATGAAGGTTGCAGTAAAAAAACATATATCCGGGCTCGCAAATGAAAATAATAACTTCATAGCATTTCCTGTGGTATACATAGAATATTTCATGAACAAAGGTTTAAGATAGAAAATACGCAGAGCTTTGTACAATGGACAGAGTAGGAGAAAGTGCAAGGTGCTTTGTTTAGTTAAACCGTCACACGGACAAGGGGTAACAGGGTGGCATTTCATCATAGGGAATGCCACCAAATTATGCACAATGCCAAGTCTTAGCCTTGAAAGGACAAATTGATGGGGTCGTCTACTAATAACATTGAGGTACATAGGTATGCCCGAAACATCATCTTTAAGAGAATGATAAAAAACATGGGTTGAATACTCTCTTGTTTCTGTTTTCCGCATATCAGTTTTAACCCTCAGAAATTCACCTTTGCCTCCTGTTTAGAAAAGTAATTAATACATACAGGATCTTTACTTACATCCATATCAAATAGGTCCTTAAGGGTTGAAATCACATATTTTAGCCAGGGGATGTTAGAGACTTTTTCCAAATGTAGACAATCCTTGAAGATTCTTTTGGTAAAGCCTGTTTTGGACTTGGTAAAAATGGATTTCCACACCAATAATGGTCTTAGTCCAATTAGGTCGGCTAAATATTCCAATCCTAATTCTAGCTGTGTTAACTCAGTGGATGCCGAGGGTGGGAGGCAGAGTAATCTTTTGAGGAACATATTTTCCATAGTTTGCAGACCCCTTACATTACAATGTCCCCATACCCCGGAACCATACAATGCTATCGATGCACATCTATGTTTGTAGATATTCAACATATCTACAATTCGACGACTTCCTACTTTTGAAGCAAAGCGGAAAACGCCTAGACAAGCCTTCTCCGTCCTTGCTTTAACATTTAATTGCTCTGGTCTCCTGGAGCCTCCATTATTAAAAGTAACGCCCAGATAACAGAAATTTTCGACAACCTCAATACGATTTTCCTTAAAATAAAACGGTTTAAGATGTTTTACCTTTTTGCCACACACCAGGATAAATGTATTTGAGTTATTGATTTTGAGTTTCTTCCCCTGGATAAAGGCATAAAAACAATTCATCAATTTTTAGAGGCCTATTGCGGTTCTAGAAAGTAAAACCGTATCATCGGCATAGAGTAATACCGGTATAGGTAGACCTCCCGCTTGTGGGGCGTCAGCTTGGATTTTCATTAGTTCCTGCTCAACTGAGTTAATAAAAAGCGAGAAAAGCAACGGCGCCAAAACGTATCCCTGTCTGATACCAGATCTGACCTTGATCTTTCTAGTACACTCTCCCGCTGGATCGTAACGGATTTGGGCCGATAGGTTGGAGTAGAGTCTTGCTAAGAAGTGGATAATAGCAGAGGGGGCACCCATGCCCAGTAAGGTTGACCACAATAAGGCATGGTCGACCAAATCGAAGGCACTGGAGAGATCCACAAAACACAGGAACTGAGAGCCCGGTTTGGCCTTGGTGTATTTTCCTATTAGGAGGTTTAGGTTAATGCATTGTTCTACAGTACCAAGGCCCTTTCTAAAACCATATTCGGATGGTGCAAGAATATTGTTGTCTTCGGCCCATTCTTCCAATCGCATCAATAGAACCCCACTCATGATTTTTAATGAGGAATCCAGGAGGGAGATAGGGTGGTAGTTCTTGGCCTCTCCTCTATCTCCCTTCTTGTAGATTGGAATAATAATGGATTCACTCCAGGTTGAGGGGGTGTTATTGTCAGCAGCGGGATTAAAAGCTAGGGTCAATAGAGGACTCCACAGGGCCAGATTAAATTTGTATAGGTCAATAGGGACCCCATCTGGACCCAGAGCCTTCCCTCCTTTGCTCCCGTTAATAGCCATATCTACTTCATGCATCGTAATTCCCAGGGGTTCAGATGGAATAATGGGGTTATTAAAGATGTTAGCAGGGGTCTCCCTGACTGGGTCAAAGATCCCTGTGAAATATAAGACCCAACTATTTTCACTTACTTGAGCAGTAAGGACTGGGAATTCTTCCTTTTGGAGGAAAGGGCTATTAATAGTGCTCCAGAACAATTTACTGTCCCGAAGGGCTGCAGCTTTGTTCAGGTCATCCCAGGCTTGTTCTCTTAGCTCTTGTTTCCTGTGTTTCAATTCAATGTTGTAATTGGCCCTCAAGTGTTTAACCACTTCCCTATCTCTAGGTGGGTTGGATAGCGCATTCTTAAGAGCTTTTAGCGCACTGGTGCACGCATGATTAAACCAGCCTAACGTATCCCGTTTGATAGGGGACTTGTTAGTAGTAAAAAATTTCTTAATTATGGTGCCAAGCTCCTCGGAGTCCTTTATAATGCTTTCGGATGGAGCATCGATTTCGAGGCAGCTAAGTATCACTTTTGAACCAGCTTTCACCACACTACAATGTAAGTTCTCGGATATTTCCCCACACCACTTAATCCGTATCCCGTTTTGCCTACATGGAATGATATTATCTACAACCCTGCCGGAAAAAACCTTCCTAGGATTCTCGGTAAAGATGGACATAGTTAGAACGTTGTGATCACTCAAACCAAGGTCCTGAATAAGCGGGACCGTACAAAGCGGGACAATCCGAGTCGAGATGAGCAGGTAATCAATAACAGAGGCAGTATTTCTCCCCGTAAAAGTGGGAGCCATATTACCCTCTTTATCGGGGGCATGTTGATGGATGTCCATATCGTACTTTAGTAGAAGATTGTTGAGGGAGATACCTTAGGGGGAGTGTATAAAGTGAGCTAAGTACTCTCCATTGTCCCCATCAAACCCACAGGCAGATGTGTAAGAGTGAGGACAGGTTCTGATATTAAAATCTCCACCCCAGATGATATCATAGGATGTGGTAGATTTATAGTAGATGGTGTCCAGTACCGCTTCAAGCTCATCCACAATAGAAGTGCTGGTAGAATCAAAGGTGTTATTGTAGTGATTAATCAGCAGAAAGTTCCTATCCCTGTTAACTACTATTTCCAATATCTGAGAGTGAAACCCCACCAGATGACTTTTTTTTACGAATACAGGGAGATGTACAGATATTCAGATCAATAGACCACCTTTTGCCCTCCCCATCATAGATTTTTCAGCATGACTATTATAAGATACAAAGCCGTCATAGTGGATGTCTTCAACAGACCATGTTTCTTGCAAAAACAAAATATCAAAACCATATGTTCTCTCCATCCCAAGGCCGAGACTCTTTGCCGCCACCCTGCAATATTCCAACTCGCCATTGAGTAACCTGTTGGCTTAAAGACCTGCACAGGTTCTATATTTGCACAACCCATATCTGTTGACCCCGGAATATGGGGTGCGTGAAAAACCTCCTTCGGGTCAACAGACGGAATGAGGGGTACCATGGAAACCTCCTTCGGGTCAACAGATGGGGCAGGAATCATATAAATCGTATCTAAGGTACGAGGAGCTACCATACGTATATCCGGTAAAATATTTTTTGAAAGAACTATCCTATCTCCGATAACAGTGACCAACTCGGGAGATGGTGCATTGGGGTATAGTCAGTCAACTCCCTCCAGGCCTTCTAAACAACCATAGCGATTATAATCAGAGAAGGGGTTGGGTTGGGGTATGTATTGGGGTAGCATAGGAGGTCTGAAATCAAATGGTCGTTGCCTGCCCCTACGTTCCCCTACAGTCCAGTCTCCTCTTCTAGTATGATGGAAATTGTTAGTTGGTGGAAAAAAGAAAGAAACTGGGAGGGTTTGTATAGTGGAATCAAAGGATCTGTTGAAGCCCGCACAGATATGAGAAACCGTACGGGGATCTCTAAAACTGACAGTAATGCAATCTCCATTGATGGTTTTTGGAGTCTTACCAACCCAGGGAACCCTCCTGACCATAATAATTTCGTTATGTAAATGAGCCGGTAAAGGTCTATTCCAATTGAGCCACTTAATAATTCTGTATTTCAAGGAATTAAAAGTTTCTGTTTCCCCGTTTTCTAGTGGCGGTACTCCAGCTAAGACGACCGTGAACCGATTGGCTTCTGGTGGTAGGTCAGGCCGTCTGGGTCTAGGGGTTTTAAATTCTTTAACCGGGGACCCCTGATTCACCTTGTCCGTATGTACCGAAGGTTTAGACAATTCGGCTGGTAGGCTCACTAAATGCTGGTGGGTTGGGGTATTAATTTTACTGGATAAGGACGGGGCAGGTGGACAACTTGTTAAGGAAGGGATAGATGATAGTGTCAGACTGGGGAGGGAGGGGGCCGAGGGGGCAGAGGGGGTGGGGACAATAGGAGGGGTGTTTAGGCATTTGTGATTGCTGGAGTTAGCTAGGATCGAAGCAGTGGTTTTCTCTATATTGGACATTCTAAGGTCCAACCTATCCAATTTGGCCTCTAATGGGAATATAATCGATTTGAGTAGGGCTGCAACGCACTCCATGGACATCTCACTACCAGGGGGAACAGCTTCCTGGGTGTTGATGGTCGGGGGTGGGTCGCCACGCAGTTTAGCTGATTTAACAGATCTACCAGATTTTTGCTCTTTTTTATTGTATACTCTTTTCCGTTTCCTAATTGCGCCTTCCCTTTCTCCTTGGTTCTTAGTGTTAGTGGAACTCTCTTCAGGGACAGAGATAACTGAAACATTATTGCTATCAGGAACAAAATTAATCTCTGCTACAGTTTCAATTGTGTTAGCTACAGTATCCACTAAAATGTCAGAGTCCACTCTTAGCGACGGTTGTGCCTCGGGAATCAGAGGCTGAAGTTCAACCATAGGGGTAGAGTTTTCGCAGTTTCTTACCGGTGTTATGGCGTTAGCAAGAGGTCCCATAGATGAGCGTTTTAGAGAGATAAGTTCTGTAGATAAGCGTTTCTCCAGGATGACGATTTCTTTGTCGATAATGTTGTTAGCCCTGATAAGGAATTTTTCCATACCTCCAGCAGTTGAGAGGCTTCCGGTTAGCGACGATTTAATCCGTGTTTCTCTACCAGACATGGTCCAAATGGCAAGTGGATACTATACTAGTTAGGGGGGTAGCCCCGTCCGGTCACTGCTGGTCACGAACGGGCACAAACGGGTCCGCTCTTGGCCCGGTCTTCGCCGGTGCGCGTCCGCGCGTGTCCCGCGGGCCGAGTTAGATAAGCCAGCAATATAGTTCCCTATAAGACCACGCCCCTATTTTCAATCCGAGGGAGGAGGAGGCGGGAAGAGGATCAGCTGTGGCAGGTTTGCGCACTGCCCGCTGGTCCTCGCAGTCCCGTCGCAAGCCTTTGCTGGATTCCGGCTTCACTCCACTCCGTTCACAGGCAGGCACAGCTGACCCCGAGAGGCTCCCGCGCAGCGGGGGCCGTGAGTCACAGGTCCGGTCTCCAACTCCCCACAGCAACAGCAGGTAAAGCAGGAAGCGTCCGCCGAGTAGCGCCTTTACTCCCAAAAGGGGCACTTAAGTCTGTCTTAAGTCTGTCTTAAGACAAACTTAAGACAAAATCCTAACTTCTGTGAATACCAAATGTAGTAAGTGCATTCTTTGAATACCAAAATAGTAGTAAGTTTAGGATTGAGTTTTAAGTTCATTCTGTGAATCGGGCCCACATTGTTCAACCTTTACATTGAACCGCTGGGTATTTGCCTATAAAAAAATCTGAGATCCATTATAACCTATATGCGGATGATACCCAAATCTGCCTAAAGGTATCTTCCACTCATGACATTTCAATCCTCAACACCACTCTCAACTCCATCCACCACTGGCTATCCATTCTTTAACTAATGCTGAATCCTTCCAAAACAGAATTTCTTCTCTCAACCTCACTATCTCCTCCTCCTATCCAATCTTGGATGAACAATCTGAACATTCTAAACAACAAGCCTATCATTGTTGACAGTGCCACATCTCTAGGCGTCATCCTAGACAAGAGGCTCAACATCAATTCCATCGCCAAGAATGCATGTTACCAGCTGCACCTTCAGTGGGGTAGTTTGATGCTTCTTTCCTGAGAAAGACCTTAAAACCTTGGTCTAATCATTGCTTCTTTCCAAATTGGACTATAGCAACTCTTTACTTGTTGGCGTCTGCAAATCCCACCTTTCCCCTTTAAAATCCATCCTCCACTCAGCAGCTCACTTCGTATATGGGTCTAAAAGAAATGATCATAGAACACCCATACTGTTGTCTCTTCGTTGGCTTCCTATTGAAGCAAGGTCAATTTACAAGACTGCCTGTATCACCCACAATGCCTTGCACACCTCCACCCCACGTTATCTGGCTAATCCACTCAAAATCCCTGGCAGCTCTAGACCGTCATGCAATGCAGAAAGCGTACTGCTCGAACCTCCTACCTTCAAAAGGGAAAGATTTATGGCTCAATCCTTCTCTGGTAATGCAACCAGAATCTGGAACTCACTTTCTCCATCCCTCCGAATCACTTCCTCTTTCCGGACTTCCAAAACAGATCTCAAAACTCTCCTCCTCCAATTGCACTTCCTGACTGACACACGGCTGACACGAGACCCGAGGTAGACCACTCGTGCATTCAGAGTGATTTATCGGTCAAATTGTTTTAATTCTCTTATTGCTGCGATCTTCGCATTGATTTGAACCCTTTTAAAACTGTACCTGTTGTCCTGGGGCAGAGCTGTGTTTAATGCTCTGGGGGTAGGTGGGCTTGTTCTTTTATGCTTCTTGCACTCTAGACGCCGGGTCAGCAGTCTAGTTGCTGTTCCTGGCACAGGCTCACCTGCATAAAGGCGCGTGATGACGCGACCGCGCAGCGGACGCGCGCAACGGGTGATCCGCTGGCACGCCGAAGGCGCACCTAAGGAATGCCCATCTGCGCCCTTCCACGCCCGAACGGACCCAGGGGCCAGAACCCCTGCATCTTTTTCCTCGAACCAGTATTATTACTCCAGTTCACAGCTCAGACAGCTAAACTGCACTTTGGAGACTACCTGTGTTCACTACATTCTGCCGGACAAGTTTCCCAAAAGATGTCCTCACTGTAGGCTTATTTTTCTTCTACCTTCACTGCGCCCACCTCAGCTAAGGATCCTTTTAAAATCGTTTTATTGAACTGTAGATCATTGCCCAAACATACTGCAGAGATCTGGATGCTCCGTAAGGACTCTGACCCTGATGTGCTGTTTCTTACGAAAACATGGTTCAGCTCCAGCTCGGAGCCAGATATTGCCCAATCACTCCCCCAGGGGTTTGTGATGCAGAGGGTGGACAGAACAACAGACAAGGGCGGTGGTATTGCTAATATTTATAAGGAACACTTCACTTGTCGCCTGCTAGGTAACCCCCTTTCAGATTGAGAGAATGCCCACTTTACCATAGAGTTTTCTCCACACCTCTTTTTCACGGGTATTCTCATCTATCGAGGCCCTTGGGGCGGTAGGGACATTGGTTAAATCACTGTTGGACGTAGCAGTTAACCCGGCCAGCGTGGCTGCAAATGTTACCCTCCTTGGAGATTTCAATCTTCATTTAGATGATTTAGGACCAATAAATGCAGCCAAGTTGGCCAGAGATCTCGAGGCTTTTCAAATCCCTAAAAAACTTCTACACCCAACACATGTGAAAGGTCACCTCCTCGATCCAGTATTCTCTAATTTAGAGGACCTTAAAGGGGAAGATCTTATCCGTCTTCTGTTGTCTGACCACTTCCAAATCCCCCTTTCCTGGTCTCCACAGGTACCATACCCCCCACTCAATCCACACGGACCTGGAGCCGCTCCTAAGCCAAGCTCTCCTTGGAAAAGTGGAAAGGACCAGACCCAAGTCTGACCTCTGTCCAGTAAACGCCAAAGCTAACAATGACTTTTCTACCTTGATAGAGGAGTCATTGAATATGGTCCTCCCAAAAACACTGATGAAAAAGACTGGCGGGCCTCACAAGACCCCGTGGATTCCCTCCGAACTGCTGACTTTAAAACAGCGTTGTGAGGTAATGGAAAGACCCTGGAGGAAAGACTTCCCACCCAACAAAAAGCTGGAATAAAGGGCAGCCATTTGCATTTATAAATCAGAAATAAAAAACGCTCAGGCCCCTTATTACGAGGAAAATATTCTGTCAGCCACCAACTCTCCAAGAGAAACAATCATCATAATAAAAAAACTACTCAAAGCTCCCGTCCCGATAGAAGCACCAGATATCTCAGGCCTACGTTGCAATAAACAGGCCGAATGTTTCACCTCCAAGGTTCAGAATATTCTTGAATCTTTACTACGTACGGATGACAATGGTGACACTTCCAACAAGCAGGTAGACATAGGCTCACATTTAACTGAACACCAACTGGAGGTTTCCCCCCCTTATCCTAGGAATCACTTCTTGCCTTGTGGTCCTTGATAAAAAGTGCATCGCCCAGGGACCCTGCACCACAAAATATCCGGAAACAGGTAGCTCCGATAATTGCCCCACAATCACAGACCTGATTAACGCCTCACTGTCCACAAGAATAGTCCCCACCAACTGGAAAGGGGCTATGGTGAAAACCTTACTAAAAAACCTAATCTTGATCCTGCGGACTTGGGCAACTATTGCCCTATCTCCCTTCTACCAGGAATAGGCAAGATCACAGAGAAATATGTTACTCATACTCTCTCCCGCTTCCTCGAATCTCACAATCTGCTTCACCCCTCTCAAACAGGATTCCGCCCGCGACAGACCACCAAAACGGCCCTGTTAGCGGTGGTGGACGAAAGCAGAAAGATTCTAGATTCAGGATGGTCGTCAGCCATTATACTCCTTGACCTGAGTGCAGCATTTGCTACGGTGAACCATGGCATCTTGGTTCACCGTCTCAGGAACATAGGAGTAACCGGCACTGCGCTGCAATGGCTGTGTTCCATTTTGGAGGGAAGTTTTTTTCAGGTATTCACTAAGGGCTCTTCACGTAGCCCGACTCTTTTTAATGTTTATATGGCCCCTCTGGCAGATGTTGTAGCCCCCTCTGGGATCCATATGGTGACTTACGCCAACGAGACCCGATTAATGGTAGCGTTAAATGAAGCAGATCAAAGGACCAAGGGCCTTTATTCTTGTCTTGAGGATGTATCAAACTGGATGGATGTGTCTCACATTAAGCTTAATAATGGGAAAACTGAGTTCATGATATTGGGCAACCCTCTAAGATTTAAATCCAGCACCATGTGGGCAGCATGTATGGGTCCCACACCAGTCCCCAAGTCTGAAATCAAGAGCCTGGGCATCTGGCTGGACCAATATCTGTCCTTCAGGGTTCAGGCCAGGAAGACAGCAGCTATCTGCTATGGTCTACTTAGAATGGCCCGTAAAGTCCTCCCTCTCTTTCCTTTCCAAGCCAAAAAAATGCTAGCCCAATCGCTCATACTTTCCAGAATAGATCATGGAAATGCCCTATACCTGCGTGCCCCTACTACAGTAGTAACTAGACTCCAGACTGTTCAAAATAGTGCGCCTGACTGCTGACAGGAGTTTCTAATTGGCAATCAGTGAAACCAGCACTCCATTCCCTTCACTGGCTCCCGGTTCAGGAACAAATCAGCTTTAAGGCCCTGTGCCTAGTACATAAATCCATGCAAGGGAATGGGCCTCCAATTAAATCTGCCATTGTAGCAGGGTTTCTGTTCTCCCACAGAACTGTGCACAGAGATCTAGAACCTTGGTTAATTAGGGTGACCCAAAACCCACCTTAGTATCCAAATCCCCTTACCGAACTAGCTACAGTGTCTCATTGGTCGTAACAAACTCCCAATGACTTAGACAAACCAGAACATGAACTTAGGTTACCTCAGGTATCGTGGAACACATGAACACTCTTTCGCTCTATAATCATTTCAAACCAGAACGGGGAGTAAAAGAAGACACGTGCAAGTTTGAAATATTTATTTTTCAATGCAAGGTTCTCAAACGCAGTATCTTATATAATACCAGAATACATATTATAAAAATCTGAGTTATCAGCATAGTCACTAATCCATAGTAACCGAACGGTGATAGCATATTATAATGCAAAATTCTATAGAAATCTGTATCACCTATATTTCGCGCACCCTATTTAGCATACTATATTATATCTAAGAAGGTCTCATTTGGGTTTTAGCAGGGTGGGCCCATACCTCTAAATGTCAGTAGGAGAAGATCACATCATCAGCTACCAGCTCTCTGCATGCGAAGCACCATCAAGTGTGTTTTTGCATTCTCAGTAACTCTATCTTAAACCCGCGTAGAGCCCAATGTTGGCAACAACTGTATTTGTGTTATGTCTAGTGGTGCGAGGATCAGAGCTCCCAGCAACCTTGTTTTAGGTTATTCTTAGAGTGTTCGGCACCCACTGTTCAGACAGTGTACCAAGCACGACAGATATCAGAGCAATAACATATTATCCATACTAATATAATAAAGAGAGAGCCAAAAACCTTTGAGGCGGGTAATCTCAGGAACCACAGCACCAATCACAACACCCAATACTGCGTTGGAAAGGGCAGTTGCAGCAGAAGGACATAGGCTATGCAGACGCCCACCATATACATTTAAAAAGTAAAAGAACCGTGCCAGCAAAGTAGTCCCTTGTGGGTGTGTCTGCGTTGTGCTGTGGTCTTGAGCTGGGGGGGCGTGACAAATGCTGGGGGCGTGTGGTACGTTCCCCCCTTCGGGCTAGACTGTTCCCATGAGGCACAGGGTCAAGGCTGATTTGCATATGGCCATGTCTGAACTGGGGTGGTGTGGAGTGCAAAAAAACAATGGATTTAGGCCCAGATCTCTGTACTGGGGTGAATGTATGACATTGTTCTGCATTCTGTCCATCAACTGTTGTTTTTGCATTTGTCACCCCGAGTGAGATGGGTATGCTCAGACGTGAGTCCCATGCTCTCCACACCACTGTAGTCAAGCTATCCTGGCTGAAGATGGCTGATAGCAAGAAATTGTCCTAGGATGCTTCAGTCCAGTCCAGGAAAGACATATCTTGGCAGTTTGGACTGGAGTGTTCCCATGCAGCACAGGGTCAAGGCTGAGGTGATGTGGAGTGAACAGAAAATTATGGTTTTAGGCCCAGATCTCTGTATTGGGCTGAATTTATGACATTGTTCTCCATTCTGTGTTACCTACTGCTTTGCCTTCAACAATTTGTATAGTTTCATGTCTATTGATTATGTATTATTTTTAATGTGATTTTAATTGAATGTTGTCATATCAAAAACTAATCATAAGAAAAGAAAACAAAACAGAAGAGAAAAGAAAAGAAAAAAAGAAAAATATTTGCACCTTTGAAGAAATAATGAAGATATCTATACTAATATAATAGAGAGCCCAAACCTTTGAGGCGGGTAATCTCAGGAACCACGGCAGCGTTAGAAAGGGCAGTTGCAGCAGAAGGACATAGGCTATGCAGACATCCACCATATACATTTAAAAGGTAAAAGAACCGTGCCAGCTAAGTAGTCCCTTTTGGGCGTGTCTGCATTGTGCTGTGGATGTGTGCTGGGGGACGTGACAATGTCACGAGTGTTGTTTTTTCTTCCCAGGTTCTATACATTCCTGCTCCCTTTAAATAGTAATTCAGTGGAGGTCCCATTCTCTTAGAACCACCCCAAGCACAGTTATGGTCAATAATACACCTAAAAGGCCCTGCAAAGCATTATGGGATAAGATTAGCATCATTTTTTAGCATTCATGAAAGGGTTTCAATGTTTTTGAATTTTACTCATCAGGGACATCTTGGGACGACGAGGTGAACTGCAGCTTGATGTATAATATTTTAAATGCTATTGCATTTGCCTCATCAGGGACATACAGGGATGGCGAGGTGAACTGCAGCTTGATGTATAACATTTTAAATGCTATTGTATTTGCCTCATGCAATGAGATATACTGCAGGTTGATGTGTAATATTTTAAATGCTGTTGCATTTGCCTCATCAGGGACATCTAGGGACCACGAGGTGAACTGTAGTTTGATGTATAATATTTTAAATGCTATTGCATTTGCCTCATCGGGGACAACTGGGGACGATGAGGTGAACTGCAGCTCTTGTAGAATTATTTGGATACTATAATATTCACTTCCCACTGCTAATCTCGTCCCATAATGCTTTGCAGAGGCTTGATCTCAAAATCATCACCTCTCTCACTGCTTGCTGGAAGCTAATTGCAATTTTGTGAAATGACTATATGCATTTTAGCATGTAGAAATACTTGTTATTTTACCTTGAATATATGAGGTTTCTGCTTTAATAATTGGAAATCTGACGGAACGAAATATTGCGGATTTATTGTACTAAGTTTGCGCCAATTCCGCCCACCCCTACTTTAAATACCCCTGCACCCCATAATCATAACCCACCCTTACTCTTTAAAATACCCCAACACCCTTAAACACTAACCCATCTTAACCCTATAAATATACCCTGTACCCCAAAACCCAAACCTATCCCTAAACCCTAAAAATACCCATGTACCCCAAAACCAAAACCTAGCCCTGAACCCTATAAATACCCCTGTACCTCAAAACCCAAACCTACCCCTGAACCCTAAAATACCCCTGTACCCCAAAACCCAAACCTAGCCTATAACCCTTAAAATACCCCTGTACCCCAAAACCCAAACCTACCCATGAACCCTAAAAATACCCCTGTACCCCAAAACCCAAAACTACCCCCGAACCCTAAAAATACCCCTATACCCCAAAACCCAATCCTAGCCCTGAACCCTAAAAATACGCCTATACCCCAAAACCCAAACCTAGCCCTGAACCCTAAAAATACCCCTGTACCCCATAACCCAAAACTATATCTGAACCATTAAAATACCCAAACACCCCAAAACATATACCTCAGTACCCCAAAACATATACCCCTATACCCATACTTGCCTTATCCAAACATTGAAAAAAAAACATGCTTTAACCATTCATGCATTTACAACGAATTTCGTTGTAAATGTATGCGTGGTAAAAGCATATAAAATGTGATGCCATGCGTCATAATGGCATTGCGGAGTCATGGGGCCTTATTTATGAAGGTCTTGCGCCACTTTTACGTGACTTTTAAAATGGGAAAAAGACATGCACCGGTGGCGCAAGGCCTTCATAAATAAGGCCCATGGTACTTTCGTAATGAAAGTATGCGGAGTGATGGTATGCGGAAAGAAAGTTGCGGAATAATGGGTGTTTACCCTCCCCCGTAAGTACATTGGTGACACGGCGGCCCACATCTCCAGCAACATACTCATATTTTTTTTACCACTGATTGGAAAAATGCACAGGTCTCTCTTATTGATGGCCACCACCGACATACACTTTTAGACACACCTCCCACCACAAGTTCTAGAAATGCAAACTTTAGAGATGGGGAGCTACGTTCGAATCTCGGCATCAGGTCAACATCCTGTGATTCCAAGCAAATCGCTTTGTCTCCCCTTGCCTACCACAAATAATGTGTTCTTCTGTATTGTAAATTGTGCTCATGTCATGTTGTCGAGTTCGCGCTATATAATATTGCAAGGAAAAATAAAGTAAGGAAACTCGAGTTCACACACTACTTAACGCGCACTCTTAAGTGCATCAGCAGTGCACTGTGAATCGGAGCGTTTCACAGGCCTGTCACAGATAAGAAATGCTATCAAAATGAAATCCTACGAAACAATATACTACTGGCCTGCAGCAATTCATACCCGGACAACGTCGGGACGGGCTGCTAGTTCTCAAATAAATCACATCTTTCGTCTAGGTTGAAAGCTACAATAACAATTATGTGTCGTGTGCAAACTGAAGCCAAAGGAAAATATGTTGTTTAAACATTTAATGAACTCATGCTAACTTAACACAATATATAGAAAAGCAGCATCTATATGACACCCCCCCCAATGATCCGAGGACGGTCAAAAAATATAAGCCAGTACTAAAATAAAGGCATAACATTAAAGCAGAGTTCAACAATATTGAGCCAAGCTAAAAATGTATATAAAATGTTCATAAATGTTCGTATGAATGCCTATAGTGGCCAAACAAAAATGTAATATAAGTCTTGAACTTGAGGCCAAACATGAAATCATAGGCCTAGATCATATTGAAAGTTCGTAAGAAAAAGGCACCATTCAGAATTACTAAAAAGTCACGTGTCGTTATAATGAAAGTCTCCTAAGCCACTCATGGGTGGATAGAATATGCAAAATAGGTAGCAACAGCTTCCAACATGAAATCACTGTCATCATCTGAAAACAGTTCAGCCATCCAATTAAGCAATGGGAAAGAACATACGTGCTCCTCCAGCACCGGACCCTCTAGCAACATCAGAGGACAACTCGATGGGTTCTCAAGAACGCTATGTGTCAGAAACTCATGCGCTGCTGCGGGTATATCCCACTGACCCATTAGTCCAGGCATCGCCGCCAAGGCCATAATCCTTTCGCCAGAACAAACCAACTCGTGAGCAACTACGGGGCCCATCAGGTGATTAAAATCGACTTCAGGAGATAACGGCAAGCAGAGACACAAATCAATGGCCCAGTCAAAATCGCAGCTCAGGCAATGAAACATAGGCTGAACACATGTGAAATAGGAAAATTGAAACGATAATCCAAATGCCGTGCTTAAAGTCGCAAGCGGCAGGGTGCCATAGTAATCAAGCATCCGTTTGCGAAACAGTGGCAGAAGGGACTGAGCGGCTTCTTGGGCAGGATGGGCATCCATGTTTTAGGAAGCAGAATAATATCAAAACGCCTGCAGCTAAAGCCAGCAAAACAGGGAATCCGCCAAACAAACTCGAAAATATTGAATGGAAGAAAGCGGGGATGACACCAAAAATCTTTTCAAATGTAGTCACGAGACCACTGCTAACCAATTTAAAAAAATGAGCTAAGCCAGACGTGGAGGAGGCATTAAAGATTTGATGAACTAATTCGCAGAAATGAAACGGCAAGTCAGTATTTAAAAGTGCCTGCACCTCTGTGCGTGTGTTAGCTATGTGAAGGACATAAGTTTCACGGGCCGAGCTCAGGGCCACTTCCTTTTGAGACAAAAGAGCCTTTATTCTGCTCATACCAATGAACTCCGCTTTCAAGGTTGGGATGCGCGGCCAGATGGAAACATCTGAATTCCCATGCGTGGGCGGATATAGCACGTTCTTGCAACACACCACACGTTCTGATACAGTAACCACATAGGCGATACCGACCATTAACTCACAACACTCCTCGTTATTCAAAAGTAAATAACTACCGTTTGTCAAAAATGTAAATGTGGGAACTATTGCTTGAACTGGCGTGCCTTTTAAAACACAGGCTAAATTAGGCCGGTCCTGATTACAAGAACCATGCAGCTGGATGTGTCTGCATATCAGTGAACGGTCAGGCGACTGTGTGCATTCTTCACCATTCAAAATTCTTTATTTCGGCATTGATGCCATAAAAGAAACAATTCATATACATACAATAAAAGCATAATAAAACTGTACAACGTGGAACATAAAACCATTGATTAAAAACAAATCATTTTAATTAGAGACAATTATGGACAACAACATTAGAATTCTGCAATGGACCCCCCATTAATTACTTAAAAGAGCATTTTTACAATTCTGTCTCTGGAATTAAACCCATTTACAATTGATATCCCAGTTTTTTTCTTTGGAAAAAGATACAATGCAAAAATCTACTAACACTAAATATTATAGGTTGGGTTGTGTTAGTAGAAAGAATTCTCAGAGCCTGTGAACATGATCTCACGCCTAACGCTAGGCATATTGGTTTAATCCATCTTTTCCTGGCCTGTGCATACAATGGGCAGAAAAAGAGGATGTGTTGCTCATTTTCTTTTTGGTGGCTTCCACAGATGGGGCAAAGTTCGTCTGTCACTAGATTTGAAATATTTGGACCGCTGGTCCAGCAAGCCAATGTTGAGCCTATCCGGAGGTTGCCATATCTAAATTTTAAAAATAGAGTCTTTGCAAGTGGCGGTTCTATTTCATCCAAAAAGGTCTCAAAGATTGGTTCGTCTTTAAAGGTGAGGAACTTTGTTACTAATGTCCCACTAGTTGAAGCACTTTTGATCATGTTTGTGATGTAAATCCAGAAGGCCCTTTTTAATATTTGTTTTGAGTTAGGAGGTAATAGGTCCGGGTTTCCCCAAAAATGTTTCAGACCTAAGTTGTTAAGCCAAGTTTTGATATGGTTGAACCACAATATTACTTTGAAGTTGTCAAGCTCCATAATTTCTTTTAGCCCATCCCTGTAATCTTGTAGTTCTGGTACCCGCCATAGCCTAACCCATAGCAGCAGTGGGCGTATTATAATGTGGTGGTCCGTTCTTCGAAAATTTAAGTCCAGTTGAAGAGGCACCAGGGGAGTACTTCTAGTGACCCTAACCAAACTTCTCATAAAATTATTGTCCATGACACTAAAAGTGCCCTTGCACCCAGGGCCCCAAATTTCTGAGCCATAAAGCACTGCTGGCTGTACTTTGAATTTAAAAAGTTCAACCGCAGGAGACACGGCTTTGCTAGTGCTCAGACTTTGTTCCCTGAGAATAGGTTTTGCATTCTGGGAAAATGACATCTTACTTTTTTCCAATTGGGCTTTCCAGGAAAATTTGGAATCCAATGTCACCCCTAAGTATGCAAATTAAGGGACCAATTCTAATTTTAATCCATTTAGGGTTAAGCAGCCTTTATCTGTTTTAATAGGATTTAGGGCCATACATTTAGTCTTTTTCCCATTTATCTCCAGTCCCTTCTTGCTACAATACTCACTGAAGGAATTTAGTAGAGCTTGGAGACCTTTTTTTGTCTGGGAAATCAGAATAGTGTCGTCAGCAAATAATAGGGAAGTTACCTTTTCTCCATTTAGTTTAGGGGAGTCGTTTTTACATCCCTCAAGATGTGAGGGAATGTCATTCACGAAAAGAGAAAAGAGTGTAGGGACCAGAACGCACCCCTGGCGGACACCACGGTCAATAGGAATTTTTGGGGTTAGTTCTCCGTTTGAGCCCCAGCGGATTCTCGCAAAGTTATCTCTATGGAGCTCTTTCATCTGGACTATTAAGGTAATTGGCATCCCTGCTGCACTCAATGCTTCCCATAGTAACTTGCGAGGCACTAAGTCGAATGCTGCCCTTAGATCGACAAACGCAACATATAATTGGCCCTTTTTGATTTTTACGTATTTCCAGTAAAGGCAACAGAATCGGAAAATTTGGTCTATTGTGCTTACTTTGGGTCTAAATCCCGCTTGATATCTAGTTAAAATTGCATTTTCATCCAGCCAGTCATTAACACGAAATAAGATATGTCATGCGTATATTTTCTGAAGTATATCCATTAAACTTATTGGCCGGTAATTTGAGGGGTCCATCCTGTCTCCTTTTTTAAAAATTAAAACAATTTCGGCACCCTTCCAACTCTCTGGGAAGTCTAGATTGCGGGATAGCTTATTGCACAGGTAATTAATGTAGGGTGCCCATACTTTTAGATCGTGTTTATACAAGTCTCACGGAATCTTGTCTAGCCCAGGGGCTTTACCAGATTTTATTTGGCTTATTGCCAGCTCTGTTTCTCCTAGCGTAAAATCCAGATAATCTGTTGGAAGAGCATTGCTTGGGACAAACATGTCAGTGGGGAGATCTTCATATTTTTTATAAAGGCTAGTAAAGCGGTTAACCCAGGTTTGTTCGTCCAAATAGACGTCCTTGGCCACTCTCCCTATATGATTTCCATTCGCTACTAGCCTCCAAAAAGCTGCATTATCACGTGATTTTGCTGCAAGCAGCAAATCAGCCCATTTTTCTTCTTCCCAAGCTATTTTGGATGTCTTTTGTACCAATGTATAATTGTTCCTAGCTGTTTAGATGTCTAAAAATGCCTTGGATTTAATCGCGGTTAAAAGTGCCCTTTTGGACTCCCTACAAGCTTTGTTGTACCACGGTTTGCTATGAGACAGGTTGTGTGTCTTTTGCTGACTTTTCTTGGGCATTTTGGTAACTAGAGGCTTAAGAGCATCAAAGAATTTTTGATGTAACATCTTGAAATGACTATTATTTTCCTCGTCTAATGTATGATTTAAATATGGACCAAAGGTACATGCGAAAAGTGTATATATTTCTGTAACAATTTTGCCGTTGTCCAGTATAAGTGGCCATTTTAGAGATCGTCTGTTGTTGCTAAAGTGGGTCTCATTGTTGTCACCATTAATTCCTTCTTGGGACATGGAGGAAGCTATAACTTCTAACAGTGAAACCTCCATTTTAAGATCTAGAGGGAAGTGATCACTTTCTAATCTTTCTATTACCTCCATGTCAAGGAGGTATGCCCAAGTTGGGATTGGTGTCCCTACAACGCATGCTTTTACATCGCATGCCTTTACAACGCGGTTTTTACCACGCAGTCCATTACAACGCATGATGCTTTTAGGCGCTGGATAGTGAATTATTTAATTTACTATTCCAACTCCAGTCCCCGTGGATAGCAGGGAAGGTGTTGGATAGTAAATAAATATATTCCCTATCCTAGAGCGCCCCCCAGCGCAATGCGTTGTAATGGTATGCGTTGTAATGGTTGCGATGTAATGGTAGTGCGTTGTAAAAAATGCGTTGTAAGTGATGTTCCCCCCAAGTTGGTATGGAGGCAATCACGAAATCTATGTTACTTTTGTAATTCCTCCTAAAAAAAGTAGGCTTCTTAAAACTATTCGACGGTAAGCGTCCATTGCAGGCCCTAAGGCAATGTTCTGCACATATTTTGGTCATTTGGAGGGCCATGGTTGAACATTTAACTGGTTTAGCATTGTCTAAGGCAGGGATTTTGTTAGCCTCGTCTTCTTCTACAAAAATATTACTGAGTCCCATGACTGGCTCATAGTTGCAATTTAAATCGCCAGCCACAATAATAAAGTCCTCCCTGGTATCCAGATTACTCAAAAAGAGATCTAGATGGGATAGTGTTGGGGATTCTCTTGATATGGGTGATGGCCTATTGTAAATACTTACTAAAAATAGGTTTTTTCCTTCTCGTGAAGTGATTTTTAAAACCAATATATCTGGGGAATTTGCATCCACCACCTCAATGTTCACCCTTAAGTTAACTTTCACCCAGGTTATTAAACCACCCGAAGTCCTTCAACTCCTAGATGGAATAGCACTAGTTCCATACGTTTTGTACCCTAATCTATGTATAATTTCAACTGTCCAAGTCTCCTGTAGCATGCAGAAGTCGAATGAATCGATATAGCTTGCCCATTCTGGGTCCCTCAGATTTTTTGAGACCTATGTTCCAAGAGACCAGTTTAAATCACTGCCTTGGGGAGAACCTCAAGTTGCAAAACTGAGGGCCCTTCTGAACTATTCAGATCGTCCTGGGGAGGCAGCAGGTCATTTGGGTATATAACACTTTCATTCAATATAGATCTATCCCTAGTTGTTAATACAGCCACAGGTAAGGATCCTATATTCCCCAAGGGTTCAGTTTCATTGATAATACCCCCATCGCTCAGTAAACTTGGTTCTTTTTCCACTCCCCCCACCCCCCCGGTGTTGACAGTTCTTTTTTTTGTTTTTTTTTTTAAAACCTTTATTGAGAAATGCAAGTTATTACACGCGCAGGCCCACAACCAGAGGGGCCGGCCACAAATGAAGCAAGAAACCAGAAGTCGAACAACAATTAAGTAAAGGAGAAGTTTTACGACTACCACACGTGGTCATGGGCACCCCAGGGCAAGAGGATACATTAGGTTTTTGTTTTTTTAATTATGATGAAGAAGTAGTGGCGGCTATCTCAAAGGCGTCACACCATCCAGTTTAAAGAACAGGAGATGAGGGGGGACGAACCCCGCAAAGCAATCGATATCAGGTGAACACTCACACAGGTATGCGAACAATATGGTCACCGAGGCAGCAACAGAGCTACAGGCAATACGGCAGCAAGTAGGTTAACAGAGCACCATCCCATAAACCCACCCTCTAATGACAGAAAGGCATAGGCAAGTGGAAACGCCTGATAGAAAAAGGAGAAGAATTAAAAGAGACCGCCAACCCTACCGGAGAGACAGAGTACCCTCCCAAGAACAGACAGAAAAAGAGAAAGGGACCATAGAACAAAATAAACTAAAACAACAAACCCCCCCCACACCCACCACCCTGCACACCTGTAATGGCTACGGCCAACCCCACTAACAGTGTGCCTGTCGCCCAGGAACTGCCACACAGAAGGGAAAAATATAAAGTGTAGGAGGAGAGCGACAAACACACTCCCGGACTCCCTTACCCCCCACCATTGGCGACCTCCCCAAAGCATATCAACCAACCTTTAAAAGCAAAAAGCAAGCGTCCAGCTGGGGAGGACATCAACCAAGTCTAGCCACCTCCCGGAAGGAGCCCAGGCAAGATCAAATCCGCATTAACAAACACATATCGCCCAAGAGACAACAATTTTGAGAGAAAAAATAAAGCAGCACAGTCGAAGCAATGGTGACGTGTCAAAGCCGGTCACCAGATGAAGTCAGCCTTGGCCAGTGCGACTCCGCGTAGAGCCCCATGTCCTCCGAAGCACAATAGGCAGGAGACAGTCCAAATGTCTGCGGAGGTGCAGGGCAGCTAAATCCAAACAAGGACCAGTCACAAAATGGCGGAGTCCACAGGACCAGCAGGACATGATGGAGAGGAAAGACCGACTTCTCCAATAGCTTCGGAAGGGCTTTCTACTGCGAGCAGGATCATTGGCAGCGAGGGTCCGCAGGGCGGAGAGCACATAGGGAAGTCCATTGATAGCGACGGGTGCAGAGTAAATTGGGCCAAAAGAATCCAAATGAGCCAAGGCAGGGCGCCGGTCGGGAACCTCAGAACGATGAGTCAAGTCCTCCACCGGTATCAAAGGATGTTGGTCACTTGTCGCAGGGTCGTCGTCCGGTCCTAGGCGAATGTTTTCCAGCTTTTTCGCGAGCTGGTCATACGTGATGGTAAACTGGGTATGGAGCGCCCCTATGGCCGCCATGATGGACCTCAACAATGGTGCGTCATCCGTCCGCTCCATCCCCCGGGCCACAGGGACGAAGCAAGACTCGAGCCCCGGGATCACTGCCAAGGCTCTAGGCACACACAAAGCAGACGTAAGCTGCGGGCGCTCACATCACCGGCAAACACTACACCTTCTCCAGCCGCGGGGGACAGCCCTCCGACCTCGTCCCCCCAGCAAGGTCTCCGGGCACGTGCCCGGACCGCGGCTCAGGATGATCGCCGTCCGTCACGATAATATATCTTCATCGCCTAGGAAAGACTGGATTGCGACGCAGAGTCTCATAATCCAAAGTCGCAGGATCGGACCAGACCCGGACTCACAGCCGCTGTTGATCGATTGCAATACGGGTGAACAGGAAATCGAGGTCCCGGCGGCAACCCTGAAATAGACCCAGAAGAAAACACGACAGAACTCTGTCACCCAAGCAGTTAGAAAGACCGGGTTTGCACCAATGGTGTCAGGCAGACTTCATACACCCAGGCGCCCGGTGGTGGTATAGGATGAATAGCCGTGTTGACAGTTCTTGATCCATTCCCCTCGCCCCCCAATGACATATGGCATCAATCACAATCATCTAGTCCACTGAATATATCAAATCTATTGGTCTTTTCTAGAGGTGTGAATGGCTTTAGGTGGTCCATTCTTCTGTTGCTGGGATTGAGGGGTCTAAAAGGTACACAATTCCATCCAAGGGAATCAGATGCGGGCACGGGGTTTGGTGGGTAATAGAAGTCCCTAGGATTCTGTCTAGTTGGCGGGTACAGTGTATGTTGAGTGTTACCAACCCTCTGTATTATTGGTGGATAACAACTAGGGTGGGTTTGGGATGTTATATGCGGGGGTGGTTGGTGCTGGGAGGGAAATACCACTGACCTAGGTTAAAAATACGTCAGTGGTCTAGGGATTATGCAGTTGTTGGTAGTGCCTGGCGGCCAGTTTAATATAAATTGAACAGCATTGGGATCCCAAAAGTTCACAACCACCACGTCGCCCTCGATGTTTTTGGGTCTGCCCCCCAGCCATTGGAGACGGCGAACATGCACAATCTCGCCATTTACATGATTTGCTATTGGCCTGTAAAGACTTAGCCAATGCATAATCTTATTTTTTAGTTGTGCAAAACCCTCCCGCTTGTTAGGTTGCAACACAGGGACCCCTGTTAGGACTACCACAAAGGGCACTGCCTCTGGTGGTAATTCAGGAAAAGGAGCTTGTTTAGGTCTCCCCCAGCTGGACTTAGGCCCCCCCGCCTCTGTTGTGGATCTTTCCTGGGGAGTATTTGCCATACCATTGGGAGGTTTGCTTGCTAGGGTAGCCGGCGTAGGATCTGGTTTATTGTGTGGGTGTTTGGGTGGTGGAATTGACTGGACAGTCGTTGTGTTCCCTATGGGCTTAGAAGTGGAAGGATTCGACAGCGAGATAGATTTAGGAATAGAAACTGGTGCAACAGGGATAGATTCAGGTTGTATAATGGTTTTGTGCAATACATTGTTAGGAGTTATGATGTTATCAACACCCTTGTTTCCCAGTGCCCGCTCAATTTTGCTTAGTCTAAGTTCCACTTCAATCAGCCTCTCTAGGATTGATGCAGAGTAGGTTTTGATTAAACTTTTTAGAGTGTCTAAGGTAACAAGGTCACGATTTACTTGGGGCGCTTTATCCATCATAGAGGTATCCATGTCGCCCTCTGCATCTATAGGCATGTTGGGTAAGAACAATGGTGTAGTGATAGACCCTTCTGTAGCTACTAGTGGATTATCAGTGTTATTGACAGAACTCTTCATCTTTTTCCCAAAGTCAGACTTAACTTTGGTTGTTGTAACCACCATTCAGATTCACTTCCTTTCCATCTTTCAGACATCTGTATGTGTATGGTAAAAACCATGCCTCATGGAGGAAAGTACTGCCTAGTGGTTCATATCGCCCTATCGCAATATACCGCATACAATTAGTAAATTTGTACAAAGCAAATGGTAACGTAATAACTCCATGGATAAGCCATGTTGCAGCAGCTGCCTCGGCAACCGAAAAGGGCAAAGATTCTAACTTTTCAATGTGTAACATAGAAAATGATGCATCTCGCATGGAAAGCATGCGCTGCTTGTCAGTCAAATTAAATGGGGCAAATAGGGAGGACACGTTCATGTAACTCCAGGGCATGCGACCCGCCTTAAGAGTCTGTAGTGTCCATGCAAACTGCATTACAGAACGCAATTGATTTTGACCATGGTATAATACAGACACCTCATCATTCACAATGTCAACTACAGAAGATACAATATTGTTCAACGTGTAAATTCGGGAAGAAAGCATGTTAATACTGTTATCGACAACTGCAAGCACTTTTTCCAAATTCGCTTGGTCAATTGCCCTTAGGCGCTTAGCAGCCTCAATTTGCGAAAATTTCCAAATTTCATTGTAAACCGCATAAATCCACCGTTTAGACCTACCCATAGCCGGGCCTTTTATAAAATCATTTAAATCTACATTATCATTTAGCTGAGACAGATGTAGTTTAACTGCAGCTAACGTGGAATGTTGTAACCAATTCTGACACAGTTTCCCCACAGAGTAAGTAGTGACAGTATAATCAGTTTCAAAACGGGGATCAGGTCTGACTTGTGTAAACCCCTCAGCCAAACCCAAAAAACAACGTTGGCAAGAATCAGCACTTCTATGCCACATCAGCCAACCCTTCGGATCCTAACTGGATACATTAAAGGATGAATTGTGCAATAGAGCTTGCAACTCACGAATGGACAATTCAGTATAATTACCCCATCCTGAATATTCTTGCAATTCGGGGATGATTGGTGTATTTAATTTTTTAGAAGTCTCCAATCCAAAGCATGTTGCCTGAGAAATAGTAGAATTTAGAAACAACATGTGATTCGGGATGAGACATGCACGGTGCAAAGCCTCAGTGCCTTGTACCTGCCAATCTTTGATACCCCAAACCGATTTAAGGTCAATTGTTCCTTTCCATAACTCGTAGCCATCTACAGCTAACTTGTCTAGAAAGGACTTCGAATACAGCAATTTTGTATCGGTAAGTCTAACTTTGGACATGGACTTTTGTGTCATTTTGAAATAAAATGACTCAGGATTTGATTGATTAAAGTCTGTAAAATAAGTGTATTTTTTCAGAAATCTATTTGAGCTGCCTCCCAATGGAATTGGGCAATGTTCCCACTGCGTGTAATTTACAGCAACCCTCCTGGAATTTGTCTTATGCAGAAAATGATTACCATAATGTTGGAAGCAAAACAAATCACCATAATTAACAGAATATAAGTATAAATCCTCAGCATCAAAAGCAGCATAATATTTCAAATCAGAGAATAATGCTTCTACGGCCTGAATATCCCAATCATCAGAACGTATATTTTGTTTAATCACATCCCCCATGTTTACTCTAAGCACATTCCGAACCTTAATCCCTTCAGTGGGGCCATGTTTATGAAACCTAACCGCGTCCCACACAATCCCATCAAGGACAGGCCAAGCAGTAATGTTGACTGTATTCAAATCTCGTTTCAGTCTGTGTGCTGAATGTGAAGAGGAAAGAGGGGCCAATGTTCCATTAAGGTACCGAATTCCTGTTCTTTCTTTGACATAGTGGCCATCGATCAGGCGGAAAAAATAAAACACAAAAATAATTGACATAAAAAGGTAAAATGAAAATAGAATCAACCAAATGTATGTCCAAGGGGGAATTAAAAAATGTTTTTTAAATAAAGTGGCATATTTTGCAATAGCTGAGGGTTTCTTTGAAAGTTCCCAAACAGAGTCAAAAGAGAATCTGGACTGTTCGGCCAAACGAGTCTTTAAATCTGGCATTGATAAATCAGCAGGATAGGTGTATTTCAGCTCATCAATGTTAGAAACAGGAATAGTATTTAATAAAGGACTGGAAATAGCAGGCATCTTGAGGGACACCTCCGGTTCTGCACCAGAAGTTATAGCCAGCACAGAGTGCCTCACCATGGAAGGACAGGATACAGCCGGTGTCATGCTATGAAGAATCGGCCACCCTGTGTGTCTTGACATTGTCGATTGAGATAAATCTGTTTTCCTTACCACCTGGAAGTGGTGGTAATATGACTGTTCTCGTGCCCTTCACTCCAAGAACTCGAACCGGTGCACGATATGAGGGACCAAACTCTTTCTTGTTATCGATCTTCTCTCGAACCAGTTCTCCAACTTGGGGTAGCCAGCCAACTACCGGGATCTGCAACGCATCATCCGATGTGGAAGGCAAATGTTCCTTTGCTAGACTGTCTCTGGTCTTTTGTAGATCCTGTAAAACATTGCAATGTTCATCTACGTCAAAGGCCGCGGCCTGGGCCCTGCAGTCTAGACCGTCGAGGTCAGGGACATACATCTTGATACCAAAGAGCATTTCGTATGGGGTCCGCCCACCCAGAGACCTTCTAGGGAGATTATTAAGCGCACGCTGCACGCCATTGAGGTGGGCCAACCAGTTTCTGCCAGTGCCTATAACTCGAGCTGTCAAAGATTGCTTTAAGTCACGGTTCATTCGTTCCACTACACTGTTACCCTCAGGTCTGTACGGAGACAAAAACTTGACTTGACCCCCAACGAAACCATAGCATCCTTATACGCCTTAGAGGCAAAAGCCGGGCCCTGATCTGAATGGAAGGTACCACAGACAAAAATCCCTACGATGCCCCCAAAATCCTTAATGACAGTCCGTGAATCAGCGCTCCGATGGGGCCATACCCACACAAAGCGTGTGGATGAATCAACTGCTACGAAGATGTACTTACATGCAGTAACAGAAGAAAAAGGACCGCAGTGATCTAAATAAACGCACCCAAGCAGTTTATTAGAAATATACAACTGTGTCTGAGGCGGACGCGCAGCAGTTGAAGGCTTAATCTGCTGGCAAACGTCACATTGAAGGACATAATCGCTCGTCTGTTTGTACAGTCCCCGCCACCCGAACCTCTGTTGTAGCTGTGTTACAGTGGCTGAGACGCCTGCATGCGCAGAGGCCACACCTTCATGAGCCGCTGTAATCACAGTAGCCCTGCAATCCGAGTTGGGAATTAAACGTTCGCCAACATCAGGAATTTTCACATAAGGAACCTTATCGGGACTTAAGTGGTATGTATATTTCGGAGGGAACCCCGCAGGATATTTACCTCCCTTCTCAGTGGCAGCAACAGCTGCCAAGATGTCATCATCTATCTTACTTTTGGACCTCGTGACTGCTGCAACTAAGTATTTTGATACTGCTGACTTTGCCGCTTCATCAGCAAGCGAATTACCGACAGCGTGGACTCCCACGCGCTGATGGCCAAGAGTATGAATCACAAACACGAGTGGCAACTTTTCTTTAAATTCCGCCACTCGGACCCAGATCATTTTATGTTTTATTGTGCTACCTTTGAAATCACGAAATTCATTCTGAATCCAAAAGAACAAGTTTTCATTGTAAGACTGGTCACAGTAGTAAAAGTCACTTACGATCAAAGTCGTCACACTAGGATCTGCGTACTCCAATGCAAGCTTCAGAGCACGAAGCTCTGCTAATTGTGCGGTGCAGTCCCCAAGCGTCTGCGTGTGCACGACACTGGACTTGAACTCATCGTTCACCATGGCACTGACCACAATGGCGCACGCGGAAACGTAGGCATGTTTAGAGCCATGCACAACCTGCGCCGAACCATCAGTGTAAATGATGCAATGGAAATCCTCCAACGGCCGCATTGCTAAAGGAGCAGGATGAACAAATTCATACTGTAAATACTCCTGCGACCGTAAAGTGGTGTCAAAAATAAACGTGACATCCTGGGACGTCAAGGATGCAGCCCATTGAATCCACCTAGGGTGCAAAGCTTTGGAATTTGGTACACTGACTTTCGTAACTGCCTCCAAGGCAGGACACGGGGTAACAACCAACATGCGTTTTCCCTGTGACAGGGCACGTTCCTTGAGAATTGCCATCTACACAGTTATCAAAACTTTCTCCACAGTGGAAAAGCGCATTTCAGCCGAAGTTTACAAGTGTGACTTGTAAGCCATAGGTACTGTATCTCCTTCATTAAAAGTCAGGTACGTGAAACCTACCGTCCCAGGGACAATTCTTATCACCAGGTTGGTCTGGTTATCACGAGTCTGTAAATATTCAGAAGCGTGCAAATCAGTCTGCAAAGACTGCAGTATAGCTGAATGCTCAGGCAGCCAGCATGATTTGGAAAAAGATGGTGGTATCAAAGCATACAAAGGCTTGATACGCTGGGCATATTCCGGAATGTATGTTCTCCCGAAATTCAAAAAGCCCAGTAAAGATTGTAATTTTTTCAGTGTTGTTGGAGCGCGCAACTGTGCGCATTTCTCCAGGAAGTGAGGAGCCAAGCCTTTTCCTTCATTGTTCAGTTCATAGCCTAGAAACAACACTGTGTACTCTGCAATGTGCGATTTTGCAAAGTTAAACTTGTAACCCATGTCTGCAAAGTTACAAATAATACTGTTCACTTGACACAGATGCTCCCAAAGTTCGTCGTCTGTGAGATATATATCATCCACATAGGAACACGCATCTGGGTCGACCCTCTCCAACAGAGAGACAATGCGTGCGGAAAATACGCCAGGACTATTCTTATAGCCCATTGGAAGACGCCGAAACATTTTTTGGACACCGCCGCATGTGAAAGAAGTCCATTGGGAACTTAGACTGTCCAATCAATGGGCATAAAAACCATTGGAAATGTCAAGCGTGGTTTTGAACCGCTTACGCACAAGACTATTTACAAGGGCAGAGCCGTGAGTATTCTGTACTGCACAGTTACGGCAATGGGAGTTTAAATGCCGGTAATCCAAAACCAAACGGTAAGAGCCGTCCGGCTTGTTTACAGTAAAAAGGGGGTTATTCATCGGTGACACACATGTTTCAATTACATCTTGATATTCCAATTGTTCAAAGATCGCTGCGACCGAAGCTTTGGCTTCACGTCGTATGGGATATTGAGGTTGAGGCTGCGGCTGAGACCGTAAAGGAATCTCGTGGCTTGGGCACAATTTATCCCAGCCACACTGATTGCGGTACACAGCCGGTGCAAGAGCCAGAGCCCACTCTTCTGCAAAGTGCAGCGCTTCCACTCTCGAAACAGTGTTCGCGAAACTGGGGAGGATTACCTCCTCCCCTCTCGGAGCTGCGAGCACAAAAGTTGGGGGCCAGTCAGCCTCTGAAAGCAAAATGTCATACGTAGATAAAAGATTTTCCCAAAACACCCCTTTTATGGTACACTGTATGCCACCTTCAATTAACAGGACAATTTCAAAACGTCTATCAGGGGGAGCAACTCTTGTATCAGCTGTTTCAATCACAACATATGTGTCAGTCGCTGTCACCTTCAGTAGTGGACGGAGGGCCTCTCTCACTATGGTAATCTCTGCCGCGCTGTCCAGCAAGGTCAGAGCCCAAGTCAGATTCCGAAGCCGCGTTCTCACAATCTGGGGCATATCGATGCGCCGTTAAGGCAGCGACTTTTTTCATGGCAAACTGCGGTCTCTGAGGCGTAGAGTCTTCCTGCTTGTCTGCACCGTTGCGCGGGCGTGGCTGACCATGTCCTTGCTGGCCACCCCGGCCCCTGCGCCCCCTCCACCACCTGTTGACGGAGCCGATGAGTCCTGAAAGGAACGAGGAGAGCGTTGGTCAGAAGCCTGAAACCGATCAGGAGATTTAATCATCGCGCGGTCGCGCAAGTCATAAACACGTTCCGACTGCGCAGGCAAGGGAGACGCAGGGCGATATGGCTGAGATACCCGCCACCCCCTCTCAACACGATCCCAAAAGGAGGGAAACCGGAAACAGTTCTTGAAAGTTTTTGGATGTGGGAGGGAGTGACCCTCCCGCGGCCGTATTTATTAAAACAAAAAATTAAACATTAAACGTTTCATGTTATGTACAATTTCATTATCACATTGCGATGTTTGGCTAACCTTAACATATTCTCTAATACAGAGGTTCTCCTAGCCGAACTAGCATCCTACAAAACATTCTCTATAACACTGAAATTGTACATCCTAACGTTTAAGGGCCAACGGCAAGGTCATAACCGGTGTCAAGATCCCTAACCAGACTTACCCCTCCCACTTGGGAGGGGCGACAGCACAGAGGCTTACCTCAAGTGCAACTACTAACAATTTCCCTTGACTTGACGGGGGCACTTAAGACTCGACGCCATTTAAAGGTCGTTCGAAGACTTGTGTGTGGTATCTAGAAGGTATCGTGGACCTCCCCCCACCCCACACAACTTACCGCATCTGCCGTCGCAGATGACACTGGCCCCGGGAAATTCCCCAGGAGGGGGCTGTAACCCCTCCTACAAAGGAAGGGGCCTTGACCGCCTTTCCTTTACTTCCGGCGACCCGCCCTTAGACGGGACCGCCTCCCCATTGAGGGGCCAATGGCCACCTCTCCCGAGCGCTCCCATCCGTGTTGGGTGACGCCCACTCATAGGGATCTACCAATTAGTGCTCACCGATCATGACCTTACCGCCTACCAAAAATAAATACGACAATTTTTACTCAAATCTATGAAAACATTGGTCGCTACGACCGAAAGAGCATGCTTCAAATGCCACACTATATCAAATCATTTTAATTGTAACAAACTACACGATAATCACCATACTTTATTATGATCAACAACAAACTGATACTTTCACAGCCTGTAAACAAAACAGAAAAACATACTTATAAAATTCACTTTATTGCACAACAACTTGCTGTCCTCAGGGGCTGGTGGGTGGGTCAAAATTGGCTCTTCGTTCTGTCCCGAGCTCACGTGTAGCGAGGAGGTGCAGCTTCGGAGCACAAGAACAAGAGGACGTCTTCTGGTCTTGCGTCCCTTTTTATCCGTCTTCAGGGCGGGCGTAAACCCGCCCCTGCCCGCCCCGGGGGCGGGGCTGGCTACGTCGGTGTCTAGGCCAGCCCACTCTAGGGCGGGAAAAAGCGCGCCCCGGCTACGCCGCTTCGGGCATACCAGCCGAGACGCGCCTCCCGCCCCAAAATGGCTTCCCGGGGGGATCGAGGCACTCCGCCATACGTGCGGGGGGACCGAGTGGTCGCCCCTTTCCATATGGCTGAGATACCCGCCACCCCCTCTCAACACGATCCCAAAAGGAGGGAAACCGGAAACAGTTCTTGAAAGTTTTTGGATGTGGGAGGGAGTGACCCTCCCGCGGCCGTATTTATTAAAACAAAAAATTAAACATTAAACGTTTCATGTTATGTACAATTTCATTATCACATTGCGATGTTTGGCTAACCTTAATTTATTTATTTATTTATTTCGCATACTTATAGAGCGCATACCTGTCACCCAGAGGGCATCCTGGCGCTTTGATCAGAAAACCCCACACTAAACAGCGCAGACATACAACCAATTACTTGGGAAATAGATAACATATTCTCTAATACAGAGGTTCTCCTAGCCGAACTAGCATCCTACAAAACATTCTCTATAACACTGAAATTGTACATCCTAACGTTTAAGGGCCAACGGCAAGGTCATAACCGGTGTCAAGATCCCTAACCAGACTTACCCCTCCCACTTGGGAGGGGCGACAGCACAGAGGCTTACCTCAAGTGCAACTACTAACAATTTCCCTTGACTTGACGGGGGCACTTAAGACTCGACGCCATTTAAAGGTCGTTCGAAGACTTGTGTGTGGTATCTAGAAGGTATCGTGGACCTCCCCCCACCCCACACAACTTACCGCATCTGCCGTCGCAGATGACACTGGCCCCGGGAAATTCCCCAGGAGGGGGCTGTAACCCCTCCTACAAAGGAAGGGGCCTTGACCGCCTTTCCTTTACTTCCGGCGACCCGCCCTTAGACGGGACCGCCTCCCCATTGAGGGGCCAATGGCCACCTCTCCCGAGCGCTCCCATCCGTGTTGGGTGACGCCCACTCATAGGGATCTACCAATTAGTGCTCACCGATCATGACCTTACCGCCACAGGTCCGGATAGTTGACCGGCTATCCGGACCCCCCACAAAACTCCTACCTAAAGGTCATGTTTTAACGATTTTAACCAAGCTAAGAAGTCTCCTATGAGTAACTCATTGCCCACCCTCGACAAATGCACACCATCCCCCAAATACATACTGTCATCATTAATACAACTATGCGAGATCGAATGCAATGTCTTGGAACGGAACAACCTACTCACTTTGTTATTCAATTTTCTAACCGAATGATTTAAAGCAGGGATCGAGATAGCCCCCCGCCATACTTTTCGTGGGATCATATGAGACCACGCAATTACGCACCCCGGAACTCTCCTTGCTAACCAACTTACCGTGGAAAGCATAGACTCCAGGAGAAGTCGTCTACCGGTGGTGACCAAATCATTGCCCCCCAAATGCACTATGACTATGGACGGCGGTGACCTCATCCGCTCTAACAAACCCTCAAAGAATGCCTGAAACTGGTCAATACAGAGACCGCCCCTTCCGTAGAAGGACACTCTGTACCCGTATTCCCCAGGTACGTGAATCATGTCACCTGCTTTGAATACGTCTGCGGCCCGTCTCACGTATGAGTGGCCCACGACCCACACCTCCTTCCTCACAGCCGGTGATGTGCGACCGCTGGCCTGGTGTTGGGTCGACTGCACAGTCCGCCCTGCCGCGTAGGCTTGCGCAACTGAAAACAAACAAAAGACAAGAAGCGTGAGTACAAGATTACAGCTTCACAACATGTGCAATCGCACGTACCTCTTATAACAATTGGAGGACCAGCGCCCCACACGTTTTACTTGTTCTACATTAAGACCCCTGGCTGTAGCTTCAGTGGCAGCCCCTATTCGAAAGGAGTGGGTCCCGAATTCGCCCGGGTTCAAGCCCGCTGCGGCAATGGCCATTGCAAGCACCCGCTGAAACTGAAACCTCGTCAGTGGGGTGGCGTCTGCATGCCTCAACAATGTCCCCCCCCATGATGCCACCCTTCGTGCTAGGTAATCTTCTAAGCACTGTACCGGACACATGGAGGACCCGGGGGTCCGGCGAATGATCGTGCAGTCCCCCCTCCCATCTTGGTCGGTCTTGGACCTGAGAAAGGAGACAACCATCGCATCGCCCCTGATCTGAACATGCTCCCTGCACAAGCCCCCCGACACATCCTGTTTGTTCCTTGCAACCAGCTCACTAACTCTCATAGCCCCGTGAAATGCCAGCGTAAATGCAGTCCGGAACAAACAGGTTTCGAAAGGGGACGAGCATGTGTTAGGGAGTGTGGCCAGTAACTGGGACAACCTATCTAGACCTATCGGTCGTCTTACGTCTACTCTGCAACCCTCTAGGCGTTGCCACCCACGCAGCGCCTTTTGTACTGTAAAAGACGCTGTCGGGTCCTGGATGCCATGGGCCCTGGCAACAAAGGAAATGGCGGCACGATGCCTTTGGGCCGTAGCCACCGATTTCCCAGCCCTACGTAAAGACATCAGAAAAAATATTACCGACTCCTCCTGACCCCAAAGTCCCCCTCTCTCTGCCCCCAAAAAGGCTAAATAGGCCCGAAACGCCCCTTCATATGCCTTCCTTGTCCTGGGTGCTAGACTCTCTCCCACGAGGTGACGAAGTTCGGGGCACCGAGAGACCAGAGAGCTTCGGGGAAGGGTGCCGGCTCTGGGTCCGCTGAAGGAAGGAAACCCGAGAAAGCCTGCATGTGAAAACGAGACAGTGCATCAGCAGCCTGATTCATCACCCCTGGGACATGTTTTGCTCTGAATAACACGTTCAGTTGCATACACAGTAAGACAATTTCTTTGAGCAGCCTCAAAATCAATTTACAACGGGCTGCCTGACTATTGATGCATTCTACCACGGTCATATTGTCGGACCAGAACACAACAGAATGATCTCTCAACCCTTCGGGCCAGGTTCTCAGGGCCACCAGAATGGGAAATAGTTCAAGGAAAGCGATATTACTCGTCAGCCCCTTCTCGTGCCACCATAGGGGCCACTTTTGTGCCGACCATTTTGTGCCGAAGATGGCGCCAAAACCTACGCTCCCTGCTGAATCTGTCCATAGCCCAAGCTCTTCGGAGGACACGGCTGGCTTGTTCCAGACGACTCGGCCATTGAAGTCCGCCAAGAATGCTAACCAAATCCGCATGTTCTGGCGGACCTCAGCCGATAACCTTGTGCGATGATGACCCTCCTTCAGGCCCACCATCGCTTGGGCAATTGAGCGGGAAAAAGGGCGAGCCATTGGTATCACCCTCAAGGCAAAGTTCAACTTTCCCACTAATTGTTGCAACTGATGCAGTGTAACTTTGGATGCATTTAAACATACTTGGAGGGCTGCCCTGAATTTCGACACTTTGCTTGCTGGTAAACGGAAGCACCCCTCCCTTGAGTCCAACTCGATCCCCAAAAACTCGAGGCAAGTCGTGGGACCCATAGTTTTACCCGGTGCCAATGGCACGCCAAGATGACCCATTAACACACAGAATTCAGCTAAGGCCTGAGCACATTCGAGACTACCGGCGGGGCCAAGGAACAAAAAGTCGTCAAGGTAGTGCATTACATTTCGGAAACCCGTTCTCTTAGTGAACACCCATTGCAGGAAAGTACTGAATTGCTCAAAGTAAGCACATGATATAGAGCATCCCATTGGCATACACCTATCCATGTAGAATGACCCCTGGAACCCGAATCCCAGAAGACGCTGATCGTCTGGGTGTACCGGGAGCAACCGGAACGCTGACTCGATATCAGATTTCGCCATCAACGTCCCGTGCCCCAGGCGATTCAAGATGGCTACTGCCTCATCAAAAGATGCATATCGCACCGAACAAACTTCTGGATCAATTGCGTCGTTCACCGAAAGACCATGTGGAGCAGACAGATTATGGATCAAACGAAACTCGCCTGGGTCCTTCTTGGGGACCACCCCTAACGGAGAACAAACGAAATCCGGTACCGGGGGTACACTAAACGGGCCGGCGACCCGTCCCCGGCTAACCTCTTTCTGAATTTTTTCTTGCACCACAGATGTATGTTGTAAAACGGAAAGTTGATTTTTGCACATCCCGACACCCTGAAAGTCCCCTACCGGGATGCGGAAACCATGTGTAAAACCGTTCCGCAGCACCCCGGCAGAAGTACGATCCGGGTATTCGCTGAGCCAGGGAATCATTGCCAAGGTATCAATCGGGGTTGGTAAAGGCGCCCCTTGGCCTAGCTTAGACCTGTTTGGCGCCTCCCTTACCCCCATTCTCACTCGTTCTGGCTCTGCACGATGACTCAGGATGGGATGACCCACACGTACTACATTCGTGTTTGAATTTACACGATCCCGGAGGCCTAGTACATTTCCCCTTGTTGAAATTAAAACAGAAACCCTTTCTCCCTGTATTGCCTGCGGGCCTCGACTGGTCGTCGGTGCTCGTACTTGGTCGAAAGGGCGTCCCCACATTTTGGCGGGAGTAATCAACAACATTGCTCCCGACCAATGGCATTCTTAACATTCCCGATTCTTTCATTTTATCCCATGTTAGAGAATCGTAACAATCCCAAGTCAAACTCTTGTTATGTTCCTTTTCTTTCCTGAACAGATTGTCGTAACAAAACCAATGGTTACCTTGATACGTTGTCGAGTAACCCATAATCCGTGATTGATAAACGGGAAACTCAGGAAGCAACTCGGGCCTACGTTCCCCCAAAATCGATGTAAAAATACCCCATGCATTGCCCCAATTGCCAATGTTCTCATTTACCTTAAAGGCGGCCATTTTTGCGCGCCAAACACTCGGATGCATTAAGTCCTTCTGACTTTTCACATGCTCCACATCATAATGATCAACAAGCAAGGAAAAAATATTCACGTATTCCCCCGCCCAGATCTTTTCCTTTATAGCTAAAGGCACATGTTGTCCCAATCTCTCTCTACGAGAGGGTGCTGACTCGTCCCTTGCAATCGGCAATGGCCGCTTACCTGAACTGGACGCAGCTTCTGCCGCTTGCGGCTTGTCTATCCCCGCCAACGGCGCAGCCACTCTAGCTGCCTCTCTCTTCTCACGAAGCCCTTTTATCAGCGCCTGTGCCTCGGCAGCCGTGGCGCCATCACTAATATCCCCCAACCATGCTGCTAGCTGTGCTGCCAGCTCGGGGGGCATGTCTTCCTTGGATGTCGGGGTGACGACAACGGGGATTGGAGTCCCCTCCATCGGTACTGGGGTCGGCGCCTCGAGCGGGGCAGAGGGAACCGGGACGTCTCCACCGGCTGGAACCTTTCTCGGCCTCTTAGGTCTCCCACCAGCCGGCGCAGGGCCCGAACCCTCCTCCCCATCTCGCTCCGCCAACCGTTTCTTTATGTCGGACACCTCTTTGCAAAGGGCCCGCACCATCTGGTCGGTCGTCATTCTCTTTGCGCCTTTCTTGGGCATCTCTCCGAGGAAGTATCTAGAAGACAAAGAAAAAAGATCAAAACGCTCAAAATTGGCTCTTCGTTCTGTCCCGAGCTCACGTGTAGCGAGGAGGTGCAGCTTCGGAGCACAAGAACAAGAGGACGTCTTCTGGTCTTGCGTCCCTTTTTATCCGTCTTCAGGGCGGGCGTAAACCCGCCCCTGCCCGCCCCGGGGGCGGGGCTGGCTACGTCGGTGTCTAGGCCAGCCCACTCTAGGGCGGGAAAAAGCGCGCCCCGGCTACGCCGCTTCGGGCATACCAGCCGAGACGCGCCTCCCGCCCCAAAATGGCTTCCCGGGGGGATCGAGGCACTCCGCCATACGTGCGGGGGGACCGAGTGGTCGCCCCTTTCCAGATGTCTGAGCCTGTTGTTGCTGTTGCTTACCCTGATTCTGTTTTTTAGGGCAATTTTGATTTTTATTGGTATTGGGCTGAACCACCGCTGCCGAAGTCTGTCCCTGGGGCTGCTTTTTCTCTTTCTCAGAAAAAGGCTTAAGACCCTTGGCATTGCGGCCAACCGTTTTATAAGCTGCCACAATTATCCTTGCAAACTGCCGGGGTTTTTCGGGTTCTTGAACCGACTTTAACGCGTTAGCAACCTGAAAGTTCACTGCATCTCCCTTGACATTTGCAAGGATCAGATCGCAAACCACATCAAAGGTGCCACACAGCCGCATACCCAATTGAACTGCAGACTCTGGTCCGTGGTCATCTTGAACACGTTTAAGGACCGCAGACAGATTGGACTTAGACGGGGTGCCATAGCACCTCGAATAGACCGCTGCAAAAGTCTTACCCCAAGACTCACAGTCACAAAGCTCAGGGGCCAAATCCTTCGGCAAGCTAAGCGTTAGAATCCGGTGTTTTTCACCAGGAGACGTATCAGGAAACACAGCCTCCAGCTGGTCAAATTTCTCGGCAAGCCAGAAAGGAAAATCATCTTTATCCTGGGGCTTTTTGCCCATCACGGAGTTCACCATGACCGGACTGATCTTCAAATTAGCCTGTCCTGCCGCAAGGTGCGCACCTCTAGGGGCCGCACCATGAACATTATGACTTGTGTAATGTACAAGCGCTCTAATTACGGCAATAGCAACAACATGAAGTCGCCTTAGTTCCGCCAAGGAACAATTGGCGTGAAGAGGGTGAGGAGTAAACCCAGCCAAAGCGGGCCAATTAGTGCCCGGAATGGACAAAGGACCTAACCTCGGAGAGGTTAAAGAGTGGGGTAGGGCGCCACCAAACCAAACTCCATGCTGCCAAACATCAATAGGTATTTCCTGTGCTCTGTACGGAGCATATACAGCAGGTACAGCTGATGCAGTGTACGAGTGGAACACACCAGAATTAGCGTCCACCTGCGGAAATGTCACCCACGAATAAAAGAGTTCGTATGGGTAAGCATGTTCTGCACTCACCACCAGAACCACAGCCAAGCCTTCAACAGGAACTTCATAAGCCCGCAAATGATCACGCACCGCAATGCGACTATGCAGCGGGATGTCCACGGCTTGTGCCATGACTGCACAGGAATATGAAAAAACAAAGAATACTTTGTAGCACAACTGGGTAGTAATTCAAGGAAACCGTTTTAAATAGATTCAAGCTTGAAAAGACCTATTTCAAAAATAGGTAGTTTTTTTCTGACACCACCGTTTTCCGGAAACGGGAATGCAGGGGTTAAGGTTTGAATTATATACTACTCGAGTGTCATGATATAAGGCCAACAACGTATGGGCGCCATGTAGCAGGGTTTCCGTTCTCCCACACAACTGTGCACAGAGATCTAGAACCTTGGTGAATTAGGGTGACCCAAAACCCACCTTAGTATCCAAATCCCCTTACCGAATTAGCTACAGTGTCTCATTGGTCGTAACAAACTCCCAATGACTTAGACAAACCAGAACATGAACTTAGGTTACCTCAGGTATCGTGGAACACATGAACACTCTTTCGCTCTATAATCATTTCAAACCAGAACGGGGAGTAAAAGAAGACACGTGCAAGTTTGAAATATTTATTTTTCAATGCAAGGTTCTCAAACGCAGTATCTTATATAATACCAGAATACATATTATAAAAATCTGAGTTATCAGCATAGGCACTAATCCATAGTAAGCGAACGGTGATAGCATATTATAATGCAAAATTCTATAGAAATCTGTATCACCTATATTTCGCGCACCCTATTTAGCATACAATATTATATCTAAGAAGTCTCATTTGGGTTTTACCAGTGCGGGCCCATACCTCTAAATGTCAGTAGGAGAAGATCACATCATCAGCTACCAGCTCTCTGCATGTGAAGCACCATCAAGTGTGTTTTTGCATTCTCAGTAACTCTATCTTAAACCCCGTAGAGCCCAATGTTGGCAACAACTGTATATGTGTTTTGTCTAGTGGTGCGAGGATTAGAGCTCCCAGCAACCTTGTGTTAGGTTATTCTTAGAGCGTTCGGCACACACTGTTCAGACAGTGTACCAAGCACGACAGATATCAGAGCAATAACATATTATTCTCAAATAAATCACATTTTTCGTCTAGGTTGAAAGCTACAATAACAATTATGTGTCGTGTGCAAACTGAAGCCAAAGGAAAATATGTTGTTTAAACATTTAATAAACTCATGCTAACTTAACACAATATATAGAAAAGCAGCATCTATATGACACCATGATCCATCCCTATAAGACTAATAGGAAACTTCGGTCAGACGAGCTGCATCTGGCGGAAGTCCCCAGGAGGAAAAAGGCCAGAAGTGGTGGAAGGCTCTTTTCATATGTAACGCAGCCAGACTCTGGAATTCCCTGCTGTTGTTTCTTCGCAGGGAAGCCATTCATCTTGTCTTTAGAAAACTACTGAAGACTTTCCTGTTCCCCTATGTTCTTCCTGCCTCTCTCATGTCTGGCCCAGCCCTAGGATGCTCCTGGCTAGCCATGTGCTTTATAATTGTCTCAAAAAATAAAAATAAACATTTCTTGTCCCTTACGGCTGCCTGGAACTCCCATGAGGTCAACTTTGTAAATATGTATTTTACTCTTGTTTTAACCTAACCCTGACACCTTTTATTTTTTACAATATAAATATGCAACTTGTTAGCTTTGTAGGTGCATATATGTAACTTGTTAGTGAGCTCAGCCTACCTTTTATACCTTGGTAACTGTGGGGCATATTATCAAGGACAGGCGATACAATATCGCCGGTTTTATCGGCAGGAAACTGCCGATAAAGCGGCAATAATGGCCTTGATTATATGCTCTATGAATTCCAATCGAAGCCCATGTTAAATATGAACACATCTAACATGGGCTTCGATTGGAATTCATAGAGCATATTATCAAGGCCATTATCGCCGCTTTATCGGCAGTTTCCTGCCAATAAAAGCAGCGATAATGTATCGCCTGTCCTTGATAATATGCCCCTGTATCCCTGCCTCTCTCTATCATTGCATGCCTGTGTGCTCATCTGCGAGTGTCTCTACCAGTGTGTCAGCCTTCGTTGTATCTGCCTGTGTGTCCATCTCTATGTGTCTCTATCAGTGTGTCCACCTTCGTTGTGTCTAAGTTGCTTTTTTTTAAAACTTTAATACTGAGCGAAGCGCCTGCTTCAGGAACACTGCGCTCTGCAATACAATAGGGGGCAGATTTACAAGCCCCTTGCACCTCTTTTACGCCGCCGTTGCGTCAATTTTGTGACGCAGCAGCGGCGAAAAAGAAGCAATCAATCAATCAATCAGTGACATTTATAGAGCGCGCTGCATACCCGTAGGGTCTCAAGGCGCTGGGGGGGGGGAGTGCCTCTACTGCTCGAACAGCCAGGTCTTCAGCTTCTTCCTGAAGGAGAGGTGGTCCTGGGTCAGGCGCAGGTCGGTCGGGAGGGAGTTCCAGGTCTTGGCGGCCAGGTAGGAGAAGGACCTTCCTCCAGTAGTCGCTCTTCGGATGCGGGGGACGGCGGCGAGGGCGTGGTTGGCTGATCGGAGGTGTCATTTGGGAGCGTAGAAGTTGACTCGGCTGTTGAGGTAGCTCGGTCCTTGGTCGTGTAGGGCTTTGTGTGCGTGGGTGAGGAGGCGGAAGGTGATTCTTTTGTTGACGGGGAGCCAGTGAAGGTCTCTCAGATGTCCGGAGATGTGGCTGGTTCGAGGGATGTCGAGGATGAGTCTGGCTGAGGCGTTCTGGATCCGCTGGAGTCTCTTCTGGAGCTTGGCGGTGGTACCGGCGTAGAGGGCGTTGCCGTAGTCCAGTCGGCTGGTGACGAGGGCCTGGGTGACGGTCTTCCTGGTCTCGGTGGGGATCCACCAGAAGATCTTCCGTAGCATTCGTAGGATGTTGAAGCACGCCGAGGAGACGCTGTTGACTTGCCTGGTCATGGAGAGGGAGGAGTCCAGGATGAAGCCCAGGTTCATCCTGGGCTTCATCCTGGAATAGGATCCTGTATCCTGTAAATACCCCACCATTCTGTGGGGTATTTACAACGTGACGCATCTGGGAAAGGCGTCACGTTGTAAAGCCCTGCGCCAGAAATAGGCATTCCGGCGCACGGGGTGGGGGCGTTCCAGGGCAGGAACGCCTCCTAAAAGAGGCTGAGTGAAATCTCCAAGATTTCACTCAGTCACTTTTAGACCCATGCTGCGTCAAAACTCTGCGCCTGCTTGAAGCAGGCATAAGGATTGACGCAGCATTTGAAAGATAGGGCACCCCGGAGCCTTGCTGGAGCTGCGTCGCGCTTGCACGCAACTCCAGCAATGCGCCACCTTTACAGCACAGATGCGTCACGCATCTGTCCGTTTTTGCCCCATGGTGCGCTTAACAATAGCCGCACAATAACTGGCGCATTCCTGCTGTTATGCAGGGGTGCGCCAGTTATTGTAAATCTGCCCCTAGGTCTCGCTTTTGCCAAACTTTGACCTATTGGTATTGTAAATTACAATGCCTTTTAATATTATAAAAGGCATTACCATTTACAAAGCCAATAGCTCAAAATCGCACAATTGCAAAACCGATTGCATTGTGAAGCATAAGCTACCACCCACTTCTCTGATTTAACATGTTGAGAAAACACAGCACCAATGCCATACCCAGATGCATCCATAGATAATATACATTCAGCAGTTGGCAAGAAAGGTTTTAAACATGGTGCAGTAACTATTTCTTTCTTCACTTTCTCAAAACACATTTTTTGTTGCTCACCCCATGTAAACACCACACCTCTTTTTAACAATGACCTTAACGGTTCAACTTTCGATGCATAATTTTCGATAAAACGTGAATAAAATTCTGTTAACCCCAGGAACGACATCAACTGTTCCTTATTTGTAGGTTCAGAAACAACCAAAATAGCATCAACATGACTAACTTTTGGTCGAATGCCATCTTTAGATATAACATGTCCTAAATACTCTACTTCAGATTTCCCAAACACACATTTCTCATTTTTGATAGTTAACCCACTGTTTTTCAATGCATCTAGAACAGCATATAAACTTTCATCATGACATTCCTTGTTCTTTCCATATATTAAAATATCATCCTGAAATACTTTAGCATTTTTAATGCCTTGTAAGATCCTACACATTTCTCTTTGGAACACTGCAGACGCGCTTGCAAGACCAAATGGCATACGTTTATATCTAAACATTCCCTCTGTGGTAATGAAAGCAGTACAATGTTTAGAATCTTCATCTAAAACAATTTGGTGATACGCACTTGTCAAATCTATCTTGGAAAACCAAGAAGACCCACCAACAGAAGATGTAAGTTCTTGCAAATTAGGAAGAGGAAATGTATCCACCCAAATAGCCTCATTTAAACACCTTAGGTCGACACATAAGCGCAAATCGCCATTGGATTTGAGCGAAATCACGACTGTCGAAACCCAATCTGAACTCTCAACTGGTTCAACAATTCCATCTTTGCACAATTTTTTAAGTATTTCACTCAATTTTTCTCTATAGCTAATAGTTACGTTCCTAAGTTTTTGTCTGACAGGACATGCACCCTCTCTTAGAATAATTCTATGCTTAAATCCAATCATCTTACCAATGCCATTAGAAAATACATCAGGAAATTTTTCTTGAAGACTTGAGTAATTGTCCATCTCGCAACAATCATTTTGAATCGAATAAACAGGACAATCCAAACTAGGATCAATTTTCATGCCTAAGTCAAATATGTGTGGCCATCCTAAAATAGTTGCACCTTTATTAGCCACATAAATTTTGCCTTGACATGATTCATTACCAAAACTAATCTTGGCTAACATGAAACCTTCTAAAGGTATTTTATGACCAGTATAGCTTCCAGGATGTACATCCGGTCCTAATAGTGATCTATTTGGCCAAAGAGATTTAAACAAATCCATGCTCATAATGGTATACCATGCACAAGAATCTACCATAACTTTTACCTCCAAACCATCAATGTTGACAATGCAAGATGGTAGCTTTTTAACCTTACTCGTCCCTTTAATTGACACATCATGTACACTACATATTTCACCTACAACATGAAAAGTATCATCTTGATTGTCTATTTGGACACAATTGATGTCATCTTGCTCATCATCTTGGAGAATATTGACTTTAGCTTTAAAATTACGACATACTCTAGTGAAATGTCCTTTCTTTTTACAGTTAGTACATATTTTATCAAGTGCAGGACACCACTTATAATTTGCTAAATGGTTTGTAGATCCGCACCTAAAACATGCAAATTTCTTTTGCTCACTGCTTTTCTCATACCCTTTCTCATTACCTTTCTCATCACTTTTCTTGTTATAATAGTTAGTGGACGACTTATTATCATTCTTGAATTTTGATTTGTCACTCTTGTTTATAACATTAACAGAACCAGACTCAGAATCGTGTTTCTCATTCCTAACTTCACGAATACATTGGTCCGAAATCTCTACACCTCTAGCTACTTCAATGGCATTTTTTAACGAAGTACTCCCTGATGACCATAACTTCTCTTGAATTTTTTTCGATTTAGTTTTCATAAGAATTTGATCACGTAAAACTTGGTCATAAGTCATACTTTCAAACTCACACGTAACAGCTAAACCCCTCAAAGCTGAAACATACTGATCAATTGACTCGTCCACTTTTTGAGCCCTAGAATAAAACTTAAACCTTTCCATAACAACATTCATTTTTCTCCCAAATCTCTCTTGCATTTGTTTAACAGCACATTGATAAACACCCATGTCACCTGCATTTTCAATTTTAGGTACATTTTTGAACTCTCTTAACCCAACCGCACCAAGTCTATGTTTAAGTAAAGACACTTTTCTTTCTTGAGATGGCTCTTCTTCAGCTAAGACCTCAACATAAGCTTCAAACATATCAAGCCATAAATTCCATGCAATAGGAGGTTCACCAGATTCTGCTAAAAAAAACGGTGGTGGGTGGATTGAAGACATTAGAACAGAATGAAGAAAATGTAAATGCAAGCAAAAAAAAACAATAAAAAAAATTCTCCAACAAGTATAATTTTGCGCAAAAAGTTCACCAAAGTTCAAATTGTAATAATAGTTATTTTAAATTTTTGGGCAAAATGTTCACCAAAGTTTGTTGAAGAATTCTTCAATATTTAATAAGAAAACGCTCTTTAATGCAAAGTACAGAAATACCGGCAATATTAAAGTCGGTACTCGGTGCTTGTTGTTATTAAAATCAGCACTCGGTATCCGTTGCTATGCTTGTTAATGTTGAATCGGCACTCGGTGTTTGTTATCGTTGAATTCAGCACTCGGTATCTGTTGCTAGGATACCGTGAAAATGGCCGCCACGTTGTGCTTGTAATGCGTGATGACGGCGGTGCAGCAACGTAATAGTCACTACGGAAACCCAAAAGAATGTTTACCGTCAAGCTGGAATGGAGCGCTCACGCATAATTCACTCGCGTGGAGCAAGCAATTTGAAGGCTGCACAATACAACGGTGAGTGTTGCGGAAATATGAGTCAAAAATAGAAAAAAAAATTCTACCGCTCAAGACAAGAGTTCAGCAGACCAGAAATCCGCCAAATAAGCTCAGGCGTTCAGCAATCCAGTAATCAGCTAAACAAACGCTCGGCAATCAGTAATACACCAAATAAGCATAGGCGATCAGTAATCCAGTAATCCGCCAGTAATCCGTCAGATAAGCAATCCGCCGATAAGCACAGGCGTTAAGTAATCCAGAAATCCGCCAAAAAAGCACTTGAATAATTGCAATAAAAAAAATTACAAAAATGTTACATAATTGTGCTCAGTGCTGCTGTCAAATCCCGCTCGTCGCCATATGTTGAAGACACACGTAGGGTCATTAGTGTTCTTCATTTCTTCTTTATTCAATAAGTCAGATGTAATACAGCGACACTGAACACAGCAGCAGCCTCCACCCTTCTCCTTCAGCAACTGTCTCTCTCACCTACATTCTCCAAGCACGCATTCCACACATTCCACACGTGCACACACATACACGCGCTAACACACACACGAGACATATACAACAAATACCACACATTGCGAATGCTTGTTTTTTGTGCGCGTGGGTGCGTGCGAAAGAGAGAGAGCGCGCGAGGGAGGGGGAATTGAAATATGTCCAGGAAACTTCAGGCGCAGTACCATCCTCTGTCACTAGAGGGAACGCACGCACCTGAAAGCAACAAGCTTGTTTTTTTTTAGGGGATAATTTGCATACCCAGAAGCGGCTACAACGCTACATCACTTCCGTTTCATTATCACGGGTGAAATAGCGTTTTTTTAGCACTGAGATTGAGAAAAAAGTTTATATGTGTACATATTTTTCTAATATAGTATTACATTTGGAACGAAGGATAAGACCCGTAAGGTGACTGTAGTTTTCAAAAGATATTTTAATGATACGACCAGGCAGTGGATTTGCCCTTAACATCACGTAGTACAATGCTGAACATGGTTTACGCCGTGGTTCATTGAACTTAGAGTGACGATGATAAACGGTCGTGACATAAATTTTTGGAGGATCTCAACATGAGATCTATTGTGAAGTAAAGATAAATACGAACCAAATAAAGGGAAGAAAGCTGATAGCTTATCCAGTAGTGATAATAGAATTGAGATTTCGGAAAGCGACAGTCTGTTGCGTTGCAGTTGCTGAGATGTTACTTTGCATAGTCAGTAGTCTGTAATACTTCATAATCACATACCACTGAGAATGAGAGCGACGTTTGTGTGTGTATATGTTTTGCTGAAAAAGCATTACATTTCAAACCATGAATAAGATTTCTAAAATGACTAATTTTCATAAGTGATATTCATGATACTATTAGGCAAGAGATTTGATCTTGTCACGGTTTCTTAGATTGTATTTTCTTTCATGCCGTGGTTTATTGCATTTTTTGTGGCGATGATGAACGTCAGAAGGATCTGAGCACAGCGCGAGACCCACAATAAAGTAAAGGAGTTATATAGGTAAATTGAAAGAAACTATGTGGAGTTCTTTACATAAAACATTCTATAGATGTAAAGAGGGAAATTATCTTTACATTTTCTTTGTCTGTATTATTCTCTTTGGGGCAGATTTACAAGCACCTTGCGACACTTTTACGCCGCCGTTGGGTCACTTTTGTGACACAGCAGCGGCGTGAACAATGCGCCACGTTATGACTTATTTACAACGTGACGCATCTAGGCAGATGCGTCATGTTGTAAAGCACTGCGCCACATGAAACCTGCGTCAGGTTTCATGTGGGCGTTCTGTCGCAGGGTGGACGTTCCCTCGCAGGAAAGCCCCGTAAATCTGACGCAGTGAAATCTACAAGATTTCATTGATTCAGTTTTATGACGCTGCTGCGTCAAATCCTTACGCCTGCTTGAAGCAGACGTAAGGAGTGATGCACCACGTTGAGTATGGGTGGCCCCTGTGCATTGCAGAAGTTGCGTCGCGCTTGCGCCACAAGATGCGTCACGCATCTTCCCTTCCTTGCACCATGGTGCGCCGCATTGTAAATGCGGCGCGTCTGTGGTGGCGGAAGGAGGGGATTGCATGACGCAACTGTTCTGGCGCATCCCTGCTGATTTGCAGAGATGCGCCAGAACATGTAAATATGCCCCTTTGTCAAAATGAATCTCTACATTTCCTGTGTATGAATCTCACCGAGTTGCATTCTGCTGCAGAGTGACCGAGGCGACGCCTCTAATTGTTGTGCAGGAGGGCGCCACCTTCCCAACCCGGCCGGAATGCGCCATATATTAAAGTAAATAAGCCCCATGGTGCATTCCTGCTCTTACACGCAGCGCACACCTGTGTTGCGAGAATTTATTATAAATATGGGCCGAGTCTTGGCGCTATAAACCGTTTGATCCTTCGATTTCTGCGGGAGCAGAAGTGGTGGGAGCTTTTAATAATAAAAACACTTATAAAGCGCCTGGTTACACTTATGACAGTGTGTCCCGCGCTAAGAAATGCTGCAGTATACCAAAGAGGCCAAGGTCAGGAGCTCACACGGGTACGGGTGTGCGAACTAATATTACTTTGGAAAAAGGTGGGTGTAGGAGAGTAGGGTCTGCAATCCTATGATCACCCAGATTTTTTGCTTTTGTTTCACTGGTTTACGACTTTCTCTGGCTGTGGGCCTGCTAATCAGACCCACAGCCTGGCTGTTCTCTTTCTAAATTACGATATGTACCCTAGGTGCATTTACCAATTGGTACTGGGCCACCTTATCAGACCCTGTAACTCAGGGCATAGGTGTACCCAGGGCCGCCAGGGGCTGAAGCATGTATTATGCCACCCCTGGCTGGCCTCCTAAATTTGACACAACTGGCTGCACGACAGCTGGGGCGAAGCCGTGTAACCACCCTTCGCTTTAGGTATAGTAGCTCTATATCTAACCATACGATGGACACCCGAGTTCCTATCAGTCACTCCTATGGCAGGCCTTAACAATCCTGAAGGCAGAGTGCGTGGGCTCGTGTGAGCTAGGTTCAGGCCCGAGCCGAGCCCGGTTGCAGCTTGCGGAATCAAGACCCAATGGCTGTTCCATGATAACGCGCACCACATCGGTAACTCCGGTGCCGCGTTATCCAGGCATGTCGAGTAAGGTGTCATACGAATTGGGGTGCGGCCCTCTCACCAGTTCTGGCGATGAGGTTAGCATCCCACCCTTCTAGAGGGACACGACATGTACGTAACTGTGAACCCCGGTTAAAGTTAACTGAAGCCTCAGCTCCACAAAATGGATGCTGCCACCACAGACACGAGTCTGACCTCCTGCTGCTGGGAGTCCTTCCAGCGAGGAGCACTTGGACAAAGGGTTTCCTGTCGAGGGCGCTGTTCGCACCGTCCCAGACAGGGTTTGTGTATTCTGGGTAGGTAGGGCTTTGGCGAGAAGGTGACTGCGAAGTGGCACCCCGGTGCTCACTACGCATCTGCCGGTTAGAACCAGTTCCAGGGGCGACAGCCCTGGCCTGGGGAAAGTCCGGCAGGGGAGAGGGGTGTAACTACCCCCCTTTCTGGTCCCACCCTTAGGGCAGGACCTAGTCATGTACCCACCCCTTTCTTTAGGATAAAGGCCGGAGCGGGGACCCTTCCAAATTAGATCATCTTTGAATCAAGAATACTTTCTACGAAAGGACTTCAAGACTCTTCTCAAGATTTCTCCCTTGTGGCTAAGGAGTAGTCACCCTGCATCAGCGGGCACCATCTAAGAACTCTGCGGTTTGCTGCAAGTCCTTCCTCAAGGATCCGACGGCCCAGCTCGACGAGAACCGGCTTCCCTGGCACCTCTGACCTCTACCCACGTCATCAGCTCAGCTGTGATCTGTGGGTGCGACGAGACCTCGAGGGACCGGCCATCATCAGAACCTGCACGCTCTTAAAAACCAGCACGACCATCGAGGTAACTCTCTGGTGAGTGCTCTGGGGTCCGAGAAGCCCCGACCCTGAGCCGCTCCAGCACCGAAGTGCAGTCTCCCAGCATCTCCACGATCTGCGTGGGGCCCTTCTGCTCGCTGCTCAGCACGTTGTCTGGTCACTCGCCGCTGGCTTGTGCCCTTCTGTGACGACATCCGAGAACCATCACTGCTGGTCTGGTTGCTCCAGACTGGCCCTTGCTTCCATCTTTGCGAGAAGCACCCCGGACCCTCCTGGTCCACTCAAGACGCCATCTTAGGCCCACCACGTGGCCCTGAGATCTGCCAAGGCTTGTTGCCCCATCCTGGGCCCAGCGACGCCGACAGCATCATCCTTCGTGGGACAGCTCGCACCTCCACCGTGGTCGCCGACAACGCCTCCTGGTCCGTGAGACTGCAGAGCCTAGCGTCGCCCACTCACCTGGTCGAGGTGACGGCCAACCGGTGCCTTCCTGGTACCCTCTGACTACTGGCTAGTAGTACGAACTTGGTCCCCTCTGCTTTCAGGTTTCATCAATCTCCGATCCAGGCTTGGATCTCTACGAACTATTCAGCACTGGTCGCCGGCCAGCAACTCCTTTCTTCCGGCTCCTGGCTCGTCAGCGAAGACCCCGACGCCTGTAAGACTTGTGCAGCCGCAGCCCTCGTGGCTAGGTAACTCGGCATTTCGGTGCCTGCATAGCCTCCTTACTCTAGGGTCCCGAGTCCCTCGCTTCCGACTTGCCTTATCGGGTCCGCCCGAGACCTTAACCTTTCCGTGTCCTCGGACACTTGTTTTAATTGTGCACTTGAAGTATTTGCTAAAGAGATTTGGTTTGTGCTTAGTACCCTGTCCTCATAAAGAGTACAGGGCTGTTGTGATTCTTAATAAATATACTGTTTATTTTCATAACACTTGTGTGGTGTCCTTTCACTGGGTGTTCAAGGGGTACATGTGTGGTAAACAGCTGGCTTAACACGCCCTCTCGAGTCTTTAGCCTTAGACTGCTCGTATCCACGCTACTAGGATAGCTGGTCTATAGGTTGACTTACAACCAAACACCATAAGGGTCGTTGGAACGATACATAGCGGTCGCTAGAATAGCGAACGTTGCATATCGGGCCAACTTCTCACATTGGTGAGCAGCGGGTGGGATTTGAGCTTGCTGTTGTTTTACCACACGTATCCTAAGAATATCTTGTTGAAAGATCGCACAAAGTACGGTTAGTACATATAACTAAAAGCTTAGAATACTCTGAGTTCTACTGAACCAGCTGTTGTAGCTCCTCAAGGCTTAGCACACCTTGGCTACAACTCTTAGCAAGGGTACAGTAGGAAAACACATAGTGTAGGTAGGTGCATCACTTACACCACACTAGAAACAGTATGTCGGGCCAAGGAGGAAACTCTGAGTCTCCCCTTGTGTCAGTTGACCCTCCACAGGTCATCCCTTCAGGATATACTGTGCTGAGCTTCAAGGAGTTAAGACGACTGTGTCACTCCCGGAAGATTCAGCAGGGGTCTAACCCCACAACGTCCTTTCTGATTGGTCTCTTGGAGACTTATGATGCCAGGAGAGCTGAGAAACTTCGTAGCTCTTCTAATCCAGAAGGAGACATGCCTCCCCTCGAGGGAACCCGAGACGATCCTGACCTCATTCACCTCGCAACCGAGAACGAGGATGTGGAGGAGGATGAGGATGAGGATCTCTCTGGGGATGAGGCAGATAAGGGACAGGTAGAAGTCGTCAGACTAAGCAGGTCCAACTTAAGCAAACATGATAGCGGTACTGGGGGACCCCTGGGGCCACTATCAGGTCAGCTTAACATTGGGAATGGACGAGCCCGATCTCTGTCAAGAGGCTCCGGCGGATCCCTTCGAACCAATGGCTCTCACAACTCTTCTCAAAGAGGGATGACATCCCCTCAGAGGAGAGTGTACGAAGCTAAGGAAAGGGCAGCCAATCTGAGGATCGAAAGGGAAGAACTTGCCCTGGCCAAAGAAAGGCTTGCCTTTGCTAGAGAGCAACAGTTAAGTGGGGCAGTCCCCACTGGTGGCAGCAATATACCTAGTAATAGGGAAAAGAGTTTCGATACGAAACACCTTGGTAAGATAGTGCCCCCCTTTAAACAAGGGGACGACATCCACAAATGGATTACTGCTTTGGAGAGGGCCTGCACTGTGCAGGGTGTTCCCCAGAGTCAGTGGGCAGCTATCTTGTGGCTCTCCTTTGAAGGAAAAGGAAGAGACAAGCTCCTCACCACAAGGGTGGAGGATGCTAACAATTACCAAATCTTGAAAAATACACTCGTTGAAGGGTTCGGCCTAACCACTGAGCAGTACAGGGTGCTGTTCAGGGATACCCAGAAAACGCCGTCTCAAGATTGGTCTGATTTCGTCGATTGTGCCACTAAGGCTTTTGAGGGCTGGTTGCTGGGCAGTAAGGTTACTGATTACGAAGGATTGTATAATTTGATGATGAGAGAACAAATTTTAAACAATTGTCAGAACCAGTTGTTGCATCAGCATCTTGTCGACTCGGATCTGACCTCTCCCCAAGAATTGGGAAAGAAGGCAGACAGATGGGTTCGTACGAGAGTTAAACAGAACCAGGGCCAGAATCAAGGTGGTCAGAAGAAAGCAGACCAGAAGGGTAAAGATTCAAAGGGGGAACAAAATGACCAGAAGTCTTTGACAGGTCCCCAACAACCCAAAGAGGGTGGGGGTCAGGCTCCCCAAAAGAAGAAAGAAGGCCAATCCAAAAGATGGTGCCAGTACTGTAAAAGTAAATCTCACTGGTTTAGTGAGTGCACCAAGAAAGGAGGAGGGCAGACTCCTGCCACTGCAGCCCCTAAGGCACCTGTGCCCCCTAGTACAGTCAGCAGTGGTAGTGCGCCTCCCAGGGGTTTAGTAGGGTTAACCCTGGGTTCTGAGGGGCGTGACAACTTAGTTGGCACACTCACTCAGGCTGTCCTTGTCAGTACAGGGGACGCAGACGTATCCCCTGACGTAAGCCCCAATACTTTGGGCAAATACCGACAGACGCCTTTCATAAATGGCAAGATGGCTCAGGCCTATAGGGACACTTGTGCCAGCGTCACCATGGTGACGCCTAACTTTGTGGACCCTGGACAGATCATGCCAGGTACAGAATTCCTGGTGACCAATGCAAGCAATGTCACTACCAATCACAGTATGGCAATTGTAGCTTTCTCCTGGGGAGGGGTAACTGGCCAAAAGAAGGTTGTAGTTAGTCCAGACCTCCCAGTGGATTGTTTGTTGGGCAATGATTTGGAGTCGTCACAATGGTCAGAAGTGGAGCACCGGACTCACATGGAAATGTTAGGATTGCCAGCACATGTGTTCGCTGTGACTAGGTCACAGGTCAGGAAATGCCCCACTGAACAGGTGCTGGATCCTGGAACAACGGACCAGACACCTCCCAAGAAGAAGAGCGGTAGGGTTAAGGCTGCGCCTTCCCCCTTGCCCCAGGTCGTGGATCAAGTCTCAGAGGAGGCTGACCTACAGGAATTGAGGGAAACTGAGCCTAGGGAATTCGAACTTGATCAAGTTGAATTCTTAGGTTCAGGGGGACCCTCAAGGGAAGACCTGGGGAAGGACCAGTTAGACTGCCCTTCTCTTGAACCCCTCAGACAGCAGGCTGCTGCTGAGGCTGCTGGGAACGCCACAGGTACCCACAAGGTATACTGGGAAGATGGACTCCTGTACACTGAGTCAAGAGACCCCAAGCCTGGCATGACCAGGAGGCTGGTTGTACCCTTGTCTCAGCGTGGTTTCCTACTTACCTTGGCCCACGAGATTCCCTTAGCAGGTCACTTGGGCCAGACGAAAACGTGGGACAGGCTTGTCTCACACTTTCACTGGCCTCACATGAACGAAGATACCAAGGAGTTTTGCCGCTCCTGTGTCACTTGCCAAGCCAGTGGTAAGTCAGGTGGCACGACAAAGGCCCCCCTTATACCAATGCCTGTGGTGGGGGTGCCCTTTGAACGGGTGGGGATCGACATCGTCGGTCCCATGGAACCACCTACAGCATCAGGGCCCAAGTTTATACTGGTGGTAGTGGATCATGCCGCCAGGTATCCTGAAGCTATTCCCCTTAGGACCACTACAGCACCTGTTGTGGCAAGAGCCCTAGTTGGAGTATTCTCCAGAGTGGGCTTCCCTAAGGAGGTCGTCTCCGACAGAGGTGCAAACTTTATGTCGAGCTATTTAACTGCTATGTGGAAGGAATGTGGTGTCAACTACAAGTTCACTACACCCTATCATCCACAATGCAATGGGCTTGTTGAGAGATTCAACAGGACCCTAAAAGGGATGATTCATGGACTACCGGAAAAGCTTCGGCGTAGATGGGACGTCCTGATCCCCTGCCTCTTGTTCGCCTACAGAGAAGTCCCACAGAAGGGGGTTGGCTACAGCCCTTTTGAACTTTTGTACGGGCATCCTGTAAGGGGACCCCTGTGTTTGGTGAAGGAAGGATGGGAGAGACCTCTCAAAAAGCCTGCAACCAACATAGTGGACTATGTGCTTGGCCTCCGCTCGCGGATGGCTGAATACATGGAAAAGGCATCTGAAAACCTTAAGGCCAGCCAAGAACTCCAAAAAGCTTGGCATGACCAAAAGGCTGTCTTGACTGTTTACCAGCCCGGACAGAAGGTGTGGGTGTTGGAGCCAGTGGCCCCAGCAGCACTCAAGGACAAGTGGTCCGGGCCCCACACCATCCTGGAGAAAAAGGGAGAGGTCACCTACCTGGTCGACCTGGGAACTCCCCGGAGCCCCCACCGGGTGCTTCATGTCAACAGGCTAAAAGCATATGTCGACAGGAAGGACATGAGTTTGCTCATGGCCCTAGATGAGGGACAGGAGGAGGAGAGTGACCCTCTCCCCGACCTGCTCACTCAGAATCCTGACAATGGATCGGTAGATGGTGTTGTCTTTTGTGGCAGCCTCTCCGAACATCAACAGAGCGACTGTAAACAGGTTCTTCAGTCGTTCAGACATATGTTTTCTCTAACACCCAGCCAGACCGATTGGTGCACCCATGAGGTTGACACTGGTGACAGCTTGCCCGTTAAGAGTAAAATCTACAGGCAGCCTGATCACGTTAGAGACTGCATCAAAAGTGAAGTGCAGAAAATGTTGGAGCTGGGAGTCATTGAACCCTCGGATAGCCCTTGGGCTAGTCCCGTAGTTCTAGTGCCGAAACCTCAAACCCAGGGTGGTAAGAGAGAGATGAGGTTTTGCGTAGACTACAGGGGTCTCAATGCAGTCACTAAGACTGACGCCCACCCAATACCAAGGGCAGACGAGCTTATCGATAGATTGGCTTCGGCCAACTACCTAAGTACGTTTGACCTGACAGCTGGGTATTGGCAAATCAGGTTAGCTGAGGACGCCAAGCCTAAAACCGCATTTTCAACCCCTGGTGGGCATTATCAGTTCGTGGTGATGCCCTTCGGTCTGAAAAATGCACCTGCCACCTTCCAACGGTTGGTGAATCAAGTCCTTACTGGGCTGGATGACTTCTGTGCGGCGTATCTTGACGATATCGCTGTCTTTAGCTCCACCTGGGAGGATCACCTGGTCCACCTGCGGAAGACGTTAGAGGCACTGCAAGCAGCAGGTCTCACTATCAAGGCCACCAAGTGCCAGATAGGGCAGACACAGGTTGTATACCTGGGCCACCTTGTAGGTGGAGGTCAGGTTCAGCCACTGGAGAGCAAGATACAGTCAATCAGGGACTGGGCTCCTCCAACCACCCAGACTCAGGTTCGAGCTTTCTTGGGCCTGACTGGTTACTATAGGAAGTTTGTCAGGAACTATGGTTCAATTGTGACACCATTAAACGAACTGACAAGTAAGAAAATGCCAAAAAAGGTTCAGTGGACAGCGAGCTGTCAAAAAGCATTCGATGACCTAAAGCAGGCCATGTGCACGGCGCCTATCCTCAAGAGTCCGGACTACTCCAAACCATTCATTGTCCAAACAGATGCTTCTGAGTTGGGTGTGGGAGCTGTTCTTTCTCAACTGAATTTTGATGGTCAAGACCAGCCCATTGCTTTTATAAGCAGAAGGCTGACCCCTAGAGAGAAGAATTGGTCAGCTATTGAGAGGGAGGCCTTTGCTGTGGTTTGGGCCCTGAAGAAGCTGAGGCCATACTTGTTTGGCATTCACTTCAAGATTCAGACCGACCATAAGCCCCTCTTGTGGCTAAATCAGATGAAGGGTGAAAACCCCAAACTGCTTAGGTGGTCCATTTCCCTACAGGGGATGGACTTTACAGTGGAACATAGACCTGGTACTGATCATGGCAATGCCGATGGGCTCTCCAGATATTTCCACTTAGAACAAGAAGACTCACCTGGTCAAGGTTAGCTTATTGTTCCGACGTTTGGGGGGGGTCATGTAGGAGAGTAGGGTCTGCAATCCTATGATCACCCAGATTTTTTGCTTTTGTTTCACTGGTTTACGACTTTCTCTGGCTGTGGGCCTGCTAATCAGACCCACAGCCTGGCTGTTCTCTTTCTAAATTACGATATGTACCCTAGGTGCATTTACCAATTGGTACTGGGCCACCTTATCAGACCCTGTAACTCAGGGCATAGGTGTACCCAGGGCCGCCAGGGGCTGAAGCATGTATTATGCCACCCCTGGCTGGCCTCCTAAATTTGACACAACTGGCTGCACGACAGCTGGGGCGAAGCCGTGTAACCACCCTTCGCTTTAGGTATAGTAGCTCTATATCTAACCATACGATGGACACCCGAGTTCCTATCAGTCACTCCTATGGCAGGCCTTAACAATCCTGAAGGCAGAGTGCGTGGGCTCGTGTGAGCTAGGTTCAGGCCCGAGCCGAGCCCGGTTGCAGCTTGCGGAATCAAGACCCAATGGCTGTTCCATGATAACGCGCACCACATCGGTAACTCCGGTGCCGCGTTATCCAGGCATGTCGAGTAAGGTGTCATACGAATTGGGGTGCGGCCCTCTCACCAGTTCTGGCGATGAGGTTAGCATCCCACCCTTCTAGAGGGACACGACATGTACGTAACTGTGAACCCCGGTTAAAGTTAACTGAAGCCTCAGCTCCACAAAATGGATGCTGCCACCACAGACACGAGTCTGACCTCCTGCTGCTGGGAGTCCTTCCAGCGAGGAGCACTTGGACAAAGGGTTTCCTGTCGAGGGCGCTGTTCGCACCGTCCCAGACAGGGTTTGTGTATTCTGGGTAGGTAGGGCTTTGGCGAGAAGGTGACTGCGAAGTGGCACCCCGGTGCTCACTACGCATCTGCCGGTTAGAACCAGTTCCAGGGGCGACAGCCCTGGCCTGGGGAAAGTCCGGCAGGGGAGAGGGGTGTAACTGCCCCCCTTTCTGGTCCCACCCTTAGGGCAGGACCTAGTCATGTACCCACCCCTTTCTTTAGGATAAAGGCCGGAGCGGGGACCCTTCCAAATTAGATCATCTTTGAATCAAGAATACTTTCTACGAAAGGACTTCAAGACTCTTCTCAAGATTTCTCCCTTGTGGCTAAGGAGTAGTCACCCTGCATCAGCGGGCACCATCTAAGAACTCTGCGGTTTGCTGCAAGTCCTTCCTCAAGGATCCGACGGCCCAGCTCGACGAGAACCGGCTTCCCTGGCACCTCTGACCTCTACCCACGTCATCAGCTCAGCTGTGATCTGTGGGTGCGACGAGACCTCGAGGGACCGGCCATCATCAGAACCTGCACGCTCTTAAAAACCAGCACGACCATCGAGGTAACTCTCTGGTGAGTGCTCTGGGGTCCGAGAAGCCCCGACCCTGAGCCGCTCCAGCACCGAAGTGCAGTCTCCCAGCATCTCCACGATCTGCGTGGGGCCCTTCTGCTCGCTGCTCAGCACGTTGTCTGGTCACTCGCCGCTGGCTTGTGCCCTTCTGTGACGACATCCGAGAACCATCACTGCTGGTCTGGTTGCTCCAGACTGGCCCTTGCTTCCATCTTTGCGAGAAGCACCCCGGACCCTCCTGGTCCACTCAAGACGCCATCTTAGGCCCACCACGTGGCCCTGAGATCTGCCAAGGCTTGTTGCCCCATCCTGGGCCCAGCGACGCCGACAGCATCATCCTTCGTGGGACAGCTCGCACCTCCACCGTGGTCGCCGACAACGCCTCCTGGTCCGTGAGACTGCAGAGCCTAGCGTCGCCCACTCACCTGGTCGAGGTGACGGCCAACCGGTGCCTTCCTGGTACCCTCTGACTACTGGCTAGTAGTACGAACTTGGTCCCCTCTGCTTTCAGGTTTCATCAATCTCCGATCCAGGCTTGGATCTCTACGAACTATTCAGCACTGGTCGCCGGCCAGCAACTCCTTTCTTCCGGCTCCTGGCTCGTCAGCGAAGACCCCGACGCCTGTAAGACTTGTGCAGCCGCAGCCCTCGTGGCTAGGTAACTCGGCATTTCGGTGCCTGCATAGCCTCCTTACTCTAGGGTCCAGAGTCCCTCGCTTCCGACTTGCCTTATCGAGTCCGCCCGAGACCTTAACCTTTCCGTGTCCTCGGACACTTGTTTTAATTGTGCACTTGAAGTATTTGCTAAAGAGATTTGGTTTGTGCTTAGTACCCTGTCCTCATAAAGAGTACAGGGCTGTTGTGATTCTTAATAAATATACTGTTTATTTTCATAACACTTGTGTGGTGTCCTTTCACTGGGTGTTCAAGGGGTACATGTGTGGTAAACAGCTGGCTTAACACGCCCTCTCGAGTCTTTAGCCTTAGACTGCTCGTATCCACGCTACTAGGATAGCTGGTCTATAGGTTGACTTACAACCAAACACCATAAGGGTCGTTGGAACGATACATAGCGGTCGCTAGAATAGCGAACGTTGCATATCGGGCCAACTTCTCACAGTGGGTTTTAAGTTTGAGCCTGAACCTTGTTTCAGAGGGCTCCATGCATAGATCTAACGGGAGATTGTTCCAGTGCTTACTTGCAAGAAAGCGAAAGGAGCTACCTCCCATCCTGGTCTTGTGTACGCGAGGGAGCTGAAACAACATTGTTCCCGCGGATCTAAGGTTCCTAGTGGGGCGGTGGATAGTCAACAGGTTGCGTAAGTAACTGGGTCCTTTTCCCTGGGCAATGCGATGGGCAAAGCATAGAGCTTTAAACTTAACACGTTCCTCAATAGGGAGCCAGTGAAGTTTTCGTAGTGCTGTTTTACCGGAGGCCCTGCGGGGAAGATTCAATACCATGCGGGCTGCGGCATTTTGGACACACTGTAATTGATGCAGACATTTACGGCTTAGTCCTAAAAAAAGGGCATTGCCGTAATCCAGGTGTGGAGTAACCAGGGCATGGATGAGCGTCTTCCTGGCGCTGATGGGGAGAAGATCTAAGACTTTCCGGAGAGTTTTTAAAATAGCGAAACATTTACCCGTAACTTTACTGATTTGTTGCTTAAAGGAAAGCTCCGCATCTATCCATATTCCTAAGTTTTTCACCAAGTTAGCGGGGTGGGGAAACGCACCCAGTTCTGATGGCCACCAAGCCTGCGACCAGGCAGAAGGGGATTTGCCCACTATCAACACTTCTGTTTTCTCGCCATTAAGGCGTAGGCAGTTGTTATGCATCCACCCTGCCACCGAACGCATGCAGTTAGAAAAGTTGATGGCATCCTCTGGCTGATTGTGGGTGAGTTTAATTATCAATTGGGTATCGTCAGCATATGTGACGATATCCACACCAAAAGTTTCCACTATATGGGCTAGCGGCTCCATATAAAGATTAAAAAGCATGGGGCTCAAGCTTGAGCCCTTTGGTACCCCATGTTTTAATTTGTGGATAGATGATTTATAAGGGGGACAGTGTACCTGGAAACTTCGGTTTTCCAAAAAGGATGCCATCCATTTTAGAGCTGGCCCATCTACTCCCAGATCTGAGAGGCGAGACAGCAGCGTTGAGTGCAGCACGGTATCAAAAGCTGCACTCAGATCTAATAATACCAATGCTGCTGTCTGCCCCTCATCTGCAAGTTGTCTTAAACATTCTGTGGAGAATAGAGCCGCCGACTCAGTAGAGTGGCCTGCACTGAACCCTGATTGCGTGAAGTGGAGAAGCGAGTTCTCTTCCACAAACTTCATAAGTTGGCTGTTAACTATCTTCTCCACAACCTTCCAACAGAAGGGGAGGAGAGAGATAGGACGAAGATTTTGTAGCTGAGAAATGTGTATATTAGCCTTTTTTTTCAGAGGTATTACTTGTGCCATTTTCCATGTATCAGGTACATGGCATTCCTGAAAGGATAGAGTGATCAAATGTTCCAGTTGCTCGATCATACAGACTGAATGCCATTGATGATACTTAGGAGGTCTGCCCTCTCAGGAACAGTGAAATGGGTCAGCGAGGCCTTTATAGTACCGTCACTTCCCACGACTGGGTCAGTGGTCAACATGCCACCTGTGAAAGAGGCGTGTAGAGAATCCACTTTTTTTATGAAAAAATCAGCGATATCTTCACATATTTCATTAGTGTAGTTATCCTGAGTCTCAAGCCTAGTTGGAATAGTGAGCTTGTTATAGATCAGAAAGAGCTCTTTAGTGGGATTTTTGGCCGATTCAATGCGTCCATTGTAATAAGCGCCTTTTGCTGCTCTAACTAATTTATAGTAGGTTTTTAATTCCCTTTTATAAAGCAGCTTATCCTCTGGAGTATAATTTTTTCTCCAGCAACGTTCAGTATTTTTACACTTAGCTTTGGCTTCCCTAAGTTCCTTAGAAAACCAGGGGGCACTTTTATTTTTCCTAACGGGAGGTTTGGATGACCAGGGAGCTATTGTATCAAGAGCCCTAGACACCCAATTCTCATAGTGGTCCCAAGCCTTAAGCAGGGTGTCGCTGAGGGGCGGCGGGTCTTTAAGTAGGGCAGATTTAAAATTTTCTGGCGTAAACTTCTTCCAGTTTCTATGTTTCACAGGCTAAGTTGTAATCCCACTGTCATCCTGAGAATCAACTTCCACTTCAAACGGGATGGCGAAATGGTCAGACCAGGCAATTTGCAATGGCGTGGCAGTTTTAATTCCTTCCCAGTTGGCAAAAATGGGATCTAAAAGGTGACCACCTTGATGAGACGGGGCCATAAATTGAAGTTTAAGTGACCTAGACTTCATTGCAACTATCACATCCTGTGCCACCTTACAATCGGGGTTTTCAAAGCAGCCAGTGCCAGTTTTGGGTAACACTGGATAAGATTAGACTGGAAGATGAACTTGCGAAGCTGAGGAAACAGCTCGAGGCGCTATAGGCGAGGACTGACCAGCGCCTCGGTAAAGGAGCAGGAGGTGAAAAGCTCCTTCTTGCCGCTAGAGGCCAGGCTCCTCCAAGGCAAACAAATGGCGTCACCGGCAATCTGCATACCCATTTTATTTATTTATTTATTATTATTATTTTTTTTTAAATATCTTTTATTAAAGTATTTTGTATTTATATACAAGGCACGGCATCATTAATACAAACCAAAGATTGAAGGAGAAGACATGTATACCAATAGTTCATAAATCAAAGTAAGAAACAATCACTAAATCATCAGCAGGCGAGGGTGATATTACCAGAAACATATTAGAACACAAGTTAGATAACAAAAATAGCATAAATAGAAGCAAAATATACTTTCATATTGTACAACATCGATATTATAATTGCACCAAGTTGGTATTTCTTATCTGTAGGCAATCCAAGATTTCACACTATTATTCCTCCTTCCATCGTGTTATAGGATCCCATATTATATCACCTAGCTTCCTTCCCCTTTTTCCCTTCCTTGCATATATCTCTTTCTCCATTTTATGCGTTATTAGTAACTTAGCCAGCCATTTATGGAAGGTAGGTGGTACAGGATCTATCCATGCAGAGGCTATACATAATCTCATGATAGACATAGCAACAAACAAAAGTTCCCTCCCACAGAAAGAACGTACATCCTCAACGTGAACTCCTAATAGAATGGTTTCTGGGGTTAGGACAATTTCGCTTTCCAAAATTTTACTTATAAAACATTCAATTTCTTTTTTAAATAAATCTAAACGGGGGCATAAAGCAAATACATGTTCCAAATCAGCATCCGAGCTTCCACACCTATAGCATGTAATACCCACTAAACCTCCCCATTGTGCTATTTTAGCCGGTGTATAATACAGGTGATAAAGTGTTTTGTAGTGTTGAGCCTGTAATGGTGCTGCACATAGTAATGAGTTCCCCATTTCTAGGGAGATACCAAAACTTTCAGAGCTGATTGTAAGATTATCCTTCCATTTTTCGCTCCACTTTTGGTGATCATCTTGTTTTGCTTTAATCAATTCAGCATACAATCTTTTAATTGTGCAATCCTGCCCCTTTTGAATAATTTCCATAATAGCATTACGCCTAAATCCGAGAACACCACCTTTTTTTCCCAGGAGGAAGCTCCTAATCTGGAGAAATTTGAAAAATTGCCTAGCATCTAGGTTATACCTGTCTTGCAGATCTTTAAATTGGAGAAAGCACTGTTCCCCCCTAATATCTCCAATGGTTCTAATTCCCCTATTTTCCCACTCTGCCATTATAGGTCCCGAGAAGATATCTTGTGGGAGGGTTGGATTATGTAATAATCTCGTATAAGAATTGAATTTTCCTAAGCCAATTATTTTAGCAAAGCTTTTCCAAATTTCGAATGCTGCTATTACTGTCTTGAACTTTGTCCTCTTGTAATAACCAGCCTCTGCAAATTTCAGGAGAACATCCTTCGCTTCCATTCCCAGAGTTAGGCCATAGATTGCTAATGATCCAAATTTACTCCACTCCTCTGCTCCGCTACCCTGTTCACCTCCCATTAAGCCAGCCATGTTCTGTAGAGCCGCCGCCCAGTAATATGATTTTAAATCTGGGACTCCCCAGCCTCCCCTTTCTCTTGGCAATGTCATGTATCTAAGAGCCCTTCTCGTTTTCCCTTTTGCCCAAAGAAATCTATTTAGCATACTCTCCAATTTTTTAAATATTTTATTATCAAAGAATAGCGGTATTGCCCTAAATAGATATAGAAATTTTGGAAGGATAATCATTTTTACTATATTAGACCTTCCCACTATTGACAGGTGTAAATTATCCCATCTGTCCAGGTCTTTCTCCACTTTCTTGATTAAAGGGGAAATATTCCTTTCAACCAAGTTATCCAAGTCTGACATTATGATAACCCCTAGATATGTACCTTCTTGTGTTACTCGGTTGTCTAAGCATGGAGTATACGAGTTTTTTATTATCTGTGTTTTTGATGTATTTAATTTGTATCCCGAGATTCTTCCAAATTTCAACGCCTCGAGCTCAAGGTGTTCTATAGCTTCAGATGGGTTTGGAGAGATAACAGCAATGTCATCTGCGTAGGCTAAGATTTTACATTGCCCAATAAGCGTTGTAACCGGTGTTATCATCACTGATGCCTCTATTCTGCGTATAAGCGGGTCCATATATATAGCGAACAATAAAGTTGAGCAAGGGCACCCTTGTCTGGTGCCTCTTTTTATATGAAATTGTCCTGTGTTTCCGCTGTTAACTCGTAGTAAACTTCTTCCAGTTTCTATGTTTCACAGGCTGAGTTGTAATCCCACTGTCATCCTGAGAATCAACTTCCACTTCAAACGGGATGGCGAAATGGTCAGACCAGGCAATTTGCAATGGCGTGGCAGTTTTAATTCCTTCCCAGTTGGCAAAAATGGGATCTAAAAGGTGACCACCTTGATGAGACGGGGCCATAAATTGAAGTTTAATGCATTTTTATAAAGCGTGGACTTTACCCGAAGGTGTCAGAGCGCTGTACAATAGAACCAGTTACGTTACATGAGAGAACTGTTACAGGAATGGAACAAACAAAAGTAGCAGGCCATAGAATCAAAACGACGCAGGCAAAAGGAACACAGGGACATATTACCAAGCAATAGCGAAGCCGCAAAGCATGAATATCGCTGAAAAGTCAGCGATATTCATGCATTACCGAGCTAATGCTCTTAGCCATGTTATCCACCTCCCATTGGATAACATGGCTAAGAACTGCTCAGGGCAGGCGTTTGCTTTTGGAGATATTCGAGCTTAGCGCGAATTTCTCCAAAAGTTGGTAATAGGAGATAGCGATGTTAGCGACTGTTTTCAGTCGCTAACATCTTGGCACGCCCACTTTGCATGTTATTAGTGATAAATATCACTGACATGCAAAGCGGGGCCCAAGATGGTCGCTATCTCCTACTAGCTGTCGCTAACTGGTGTTAGTGACAGCTAGGTAATAGGGAGATCATTTTATCTCCGCTTTCTTGGCTTTTAAAGCCAAAAAAGCGGGGATAAACCCCCTTGATAATATGCCCCACAACCTCAAACACAGCAAGCATAGAATGTACAAAGCAAAAATATAAATATTGAAGACACATTTACAATGACTAAAGAACTTCCTGGCGGGGTCTGAGAAGGAGGGAATTAGTTCTGAAAGTCTCTTTGAAATATAAGAGATTTAAGGTCCGCTTTGAAGATCTGGATGGAGGTGATGGTACAAAGCGAAGGAGGAAGCGAGTTCCAGATTCCCACCGCATTACCTGAGAACGATCGTGCCATCAATTTTTCCCTTTTGAAAGAGGGGGGCTGAAGAAGGAACTTTTCCGCATTCCAAGAAGGTCTTGAGTCTCCAGACAAATTCAGTTTATTTAGATAGCGAGTAGAGGAAGAGTGCAAAGCTTTGTGGGTGATGCACGCCGTTTTGTAGATAGCTCTAGCGTTGATGGGAAGCCATTGGAGAGAAGACAGGATAGGAGTGATGAGGTCACTTTGTTTGGACCCTGAAATTAAGCGAGCTGCTGAATGGAGGACGGATTTGAGGGGGAAGAGGTGAGATTTGGGAAGGCCAGTCAGAAGCGAATTACAATAATCCAGTCTAGAGATCAAAGCACTTTTTTTCCTGCCAACAGGTGGAGAGCCGTTCCAGGAGAGCAATCGAGAGCCGATTGACGATTGAGTGAGCCGCTTCCGTGAGAGCTGCTTGCGCCTGCTTGTACCTGCAGCCACTCTAGCCCCCCGCCCTGCCCCGTCCCTCCGAGAGCCACTGTGAGGAGCGAGGAGCGGGGCTGAGTAAAAGGCGAGAGCAGCTGGACCTCGGCGGGCTGGATTACCGGGAACAGCAAGCCGCCTTCATCTTTACTACAGCGAGACACCACTGAGAGCCGAGAGCAGCGAGGCCCCACCAGCCGCTACCCCGCGTGAGTTAATCCCGCTTACCTGCTGCTGTTGCTGGCGGACAGCAGACAGCGGTTGGATCGCACGGTGGGGCATTACTGTCGCTGACAATAGCGCTCAGCTTTGTTTTGTTTTGCTTGGCTGGCATTTTGCAGGACCTGAGTGAACCTGAGAGGAGAGAAGAGAGAAGGAACGGCCCTGTTGGGGGCAGCCTGTTGCTTTCCCCCCAGCCCTGCTGCTGCTGCTGGGCCCTGTCCCTGCCTCTGCCAGTTTTGTGGGTTCTGAGCCCGCTGTTGGTGGCGGCCGGTCCGGTCTCGGAGCAGGGCAGGGCAGGGCGGGGGTGCAGGAGCAAGCACTGAGCAGCTGCGCTTGTGTGTGGTTGCCAGGAGTCGCCGAGCCACCTAGCCACTGCCGTATTGGAAGAGAAATAAGTCCCAGCTTGGTCTCCCTTGTCCTGGGGTTGGCGGGGCAGCACGACTGGCGATCAGCCAGCTCAAATAAACAAAACAACTACAGGAGGACGGCAACATTGGGTTGTGGGGCTGGCGCGACTGGCGTGCCTGAAGAGGGCGTTAATTGTTTCATAAAACTCTAAGTAAGCAAGTTAAATATAGTCTAACCGCGTCAAGTTGCGTGGTTTACAGAAGACCGGAGACAAGATTGTCGGAGCAAGCAGTAGACAGTATGAGGTCAGGTCACGTCACGTCCGGGGCAATACAATGGTCAAAAGAGAAATAAAAAAACGAAAGCGAACAACCAAGATGCTGGAGGAGGCCAGGGATGAAATATCATCAGAAACTCCTCAGGCAACCTATAAAAACTGGGGGCATATTAACAAGATATGCTTTAAAATACGCACATCGCACATTTCCATATCGCCGGCTATCGCCGGATTTTTTCGCCGTGATAGCACTTAATTATCAACGCGCATCACGTAGGCGAAATGAAATCCGCCGATAGTCGGCGATATGGAACATTAGCGCATGAAAACAAGCGTTGTTTTCACGCGCTAATGTGTGCCTTGATAATATGGGGGGTGGATTCAGCTTTATGATCCACACCCCCATGTTATCTATGCCTAACACCTGATCAAAGCAGGCGTTGGGAGACCTGCGATAAACTCGTTTATCACAGGTCTCCTTCTCCCAACGCCTGCCTTGATAATAGGGTGTTACCACCTCCAACCACATTTTAAATGTGGGTGGGCGTGGGAACGGCCACCATGCATCCCATTAGCGTTATCTATCGCCCCCAGCGCGGGCGACAGATAACGTCAAGAATACGTCTCTAACTCAGGTTAGAGACGTATTGGTAATAGTGTGATGTGAAAAAAAAGTGTTAGCGACTTTAAAAAGTCGCTGAAGCATTTCTCGCGGGCTTGGTAATATGCCCCCGGTCCCTTATAGAAATACCTGTAGATGGAAACACTCCTGGGTTAAAAAAGAGTGGGCAAACACCAAATCCGGAGATAAGCAACAAATTAATAAAAAGGCACTTTTCGTATCAACCAAGAATATATTTACGAAATTCTGCTTTCTAAAAAATGCGGGGGACACTCTACTTTCAAGCACAAGAGAGGTGCCAGGTCTGCAATCACCTCTTCAGCCTTTACAATTAAATCAATCATTTCAAAATGCTGAAAAACATAAATCCATACTAATATAATAAAGAGAGAGCCCAAACCTTTGAGGTGGGTAATCTCAGGAACCACAGCACCAATCACAACACCCAATACAGCGATGGAAAGGGCCGTTGCAGCAGAAGGACATAGACTATGCAGACGCCCACCATATACATTTAAAATGTAAAAGAACCGTGCCAGCAAAGTAGTCCCTTGTGGGCATGACTGCCTTGTGCTGTGGGCGTGTGCTGGGGGGCGTGACAAATGCTGGAGGCGTGTGGTACGTTCCGCCCTTCATACCATGTCTCATATTGTGTGCTGTGAGCGTGTGCTGGGGGCGTGGGCGTGTGCGGGGCGCGGGATTACGGAAAAAAGTAAGCATTGTGTCCAATATTTCATTGTCTCTTTCTTCCCAGGTACTGTACATTGCAGGTCCGGGTGTCCACCCTGTTCCCTTTAAATACCCCTGCACCCCATAATCATAACCCACCCTTACTCCTTAAAATACCACAACACCCTTAAACACTAACCCATCTTAACCCTATAAATATACCCTGTACCCCAAAACCCAAACCTATCCCTAAACCCTAAAAATACCCCTGTACCCCAAAACCCAAACCTAGCCCTGAACCCTAAAAATACCCCTGTACCCCAAAACCCAAACCTAGCCTTGAATCATAAAAATAACCCTATACCCCAAAACCCAAACCTACCCCTGAACCCTAAAATACCCCTGTACCCCAAAACCCAAACCTACCCCTGAACCCTAAAAATACCCCTGTACCCCAAAATCCAAACCTAGCTCTGAACCATAAAAGTAACCCTGTACCCCAAATCTCAAACCTACGCCTGAACCCTAAAATACCCCTGAACCCAAAACCCAAACCTAGCCCTGAACCCTAAAAATACCCCTATACCCCAAACACCCAAACCTAGCCCTGAACCCTAAAAATACCCCTGTATCCAAAAACCCATACCTATCCCTAAACCCTAAAACTACCCCTGTACCCCATAACCCAAACTATATCTGAACCCTTAAAATACCCAAACACCCCAAAACATATACCTCAGTACCCCAAAACATATACCCCTATACCCATCCTTACCTTATCCAAACATTAAAAAAAACATGCTTTTACCATTCATGCATTTACAACAAATTTTGTTGTAAATGTATGAGTGGTAAAAGCATATAAAATGTAATGCCATGAGTTATAATTTCAAAAATAACAGTTGATGGACAGAATGCAGAACAATGTCATACATTCACCCCAGTACAGAGTTCTGGGACTAAATCCATCGTTTTTTGCCCCAGTTCAGACATGGCCATATGCAAATCAGCCTGGACCCTGTGCCTGTGCATGGCTTGGCAGTCCAGTCCGAACTGCCAAGCCATGTCTTTCCTGGACCGAAATCAAGCATCCTAGGACCAGTTTCTGGCTATCAGCTGTCTTCAGCCAGGATAGCTTGACTGAACTGGGGTGGTGTAAAAGTGCAAAAAAACGATGGATTTAGGCCCGGATCTCTGTACTTGGGTGAATGTATGACATTGTTCTGCATTCTGTCCATCAACGGTTGTTTTTGCATTTGTCCCGAGTGGGATGGGTTTGCTCAGACGTGAGTCCCATGCTCTCCACAGCACTGGAGTCAAGCTATCCTGGCTGAAGACGGCTGATAGCCAGAAACCGGTCCTAGGATGCTTGATTCCGGTCCAGGAAAGACATGGGGCCTCATTTATGAAAGCCTTGCGCCACCGGTACGTCACTTTTTCCCATGTTAAAAGTGACGCACCGGCGGCGCAAGTCCTTCATAAATAAGGCCCATGGCTTGGCAGTCCGGGCTGGACTGTTCCCATGAGGCACAGGGTCAAGGCTGATTTGCATACAACCATGTCTGAACTGGGATGGTGTTGAGTGCAAAAAAACGATGGATTTAGGCCCAGATCTCTGTACTGGGGTGAATGTATGACATTGTTCTGCATTCTGTCCATCAAATGTTGTTTTTGCATTTGTCACCCCGAGTGGGATGGGTATGCTCAGACGTGAGTCACATGCTCTCCACACCACCGAGTCAAGCTATCCTGGCTGAAGACGGCTGATAGCCAGAAATCGGTCCTAGGATGCTTGATTCCAGTCCAGGAAAGACATGGCTTGGCAGTTCAGGCTGGACTGTTCCCATGAGGCACAGGGTCAAGCCTGCGTCTGAACTGGGGTGGTGTGGGGTGCAAAAAAAACGATGGACTTAGGCCCAGATTTCTGTACTAGGGTGAATGTATGACATTGTACTGCATTCTGCCATCAACTGTTGTTTTTGCATTTGTCACCCCGAGTGGGATGGGTATGCTCAAACGCTCTCCACACCACTGGTGTCAAGCTATCCTGGCTGAAGACGGCTGATAGCCAGAAACCGGTTCTAGGATGCTTGATTCCGGTCCAGGAAAGACATGGCTTGGCAGTTTGGGCTGGACTGTTCCCATGAGGCACAGGCTCAAGGCTGATTTGCATATGGCCATGTCTGAGCTGGGGTGGTGTGGAGTGCAAAAAACAATGGATTGAGGACCAGATCTCTGTACTGGGGTGAATGTATGACATTGTTCTGCATTCTGTCCATCAACTGTTGTTTTTGCATTTGTCACCCCGAGTGGGATGGGTATACTCAGACGTGAGTCCCATGCTCTCCACACCACTGGAGTCAAGCTATCCTGGCTGAAGATGGCTGATAGCCAGAAACCGGTCCTAGGATGCTTGATTCTGGTCCCGGAAAGACATAGCTTGGCAGTTCGGGCTGGACTGTTCCCATTAGGCACAGGGCCAATCTTAATCTGATGGGAACCTCGACAGATGATGAGAACCATTATCAAAATATAGCCTGGAATATACCGTAACAAGAGACTTCAGAAATATCCAAATATTCCAAGCTAGATAAACAGGTGTTAGAGAATCTCGAGTCCTATAACATCAGAGCACTAAATGGCCGATTTATCTGAGATAATCCACCAGCGTGTACATTTCATACAACAAGATTCAGGAAAATATTGCATTATACCTGTATGTCACTATCCCTATTTTATCAAATTGCCTCATTTCAAATAGGGGAAAAAGCTGATAGTGACCACTGCCCTCAGGAAATCATACTTAACATCAGCAAAGCTAAATTTGAGCTCTCCCTGGTACCTAAAGATTTAATTTATACCATCAATTATAAAAGGATTAAGTACTCGATAGCGAATGATGGAGGCCTGCAAGAAATGGCAAAACTTCACTTTGATGGGAGATTTGGAGTAAGCGAAGTTGAGAAATGGGAGAGTTTTATAACAACTATGGCAGGTTACTCCACCACTCCAAAGCTCCAAAAGGGATGGAATGACAGCAATACGACTTCTTTTACAAAAGAATACAAAGTGAAGATAAAACAAACAAAAACCATATCTTTCAAACAATGCGTCAACTTAGGCATTGCCCAAGAGATACAGCGAAATTTGACCGTCTACGAGAACTAAAGGCATTTTTGAAAAAATATAAATGGGAAGCGAACAGATCAATGGAGGACAGCTTGTGGGCCAAACTATATGCAGATTCCAAGCAAAATGATGGGGCAAAATTCTGGAAAACCATTAATTCCTTCATAAACTCTAGCATGAAGGAGTCTCCTCTAATATCACCGAAGAAGCATGGGCAAACCATCTTAAAGGCCACTTCACACAACATAGAGACTCAGATATGGGGATAGAAAACGATGACAACAAATCAAAGCTATTGCGCGGAACTCACTACAAACAAGATGGCCGTATTACAACCACGAACAAAGGAGAGGCAAACTTACAAAAGATACTTAAGCACCAAATTAAAAAAGGAAGAAGAGAGGGGGCGCCAGGCCGGAATGGAATTCCTCCCATTCTTTACAAACAGAATGGAAGTGAATGGGCTGCAGCACTCGAGCCACTGTTTTTGGAAATTAAACAGTTTAATATACTACCTGGTTCCTGAAAGGGCTCTATTATCTCTCCAATATTCAAGTCAGGGGATAAATCTCTACCACAAAACTATAGATTGATTGCCCTCATGGATAACAAGGCAAAGTATTTTTCTGGGATCCTCTTGAAAATTCCCTAATTCCTGCTAATCAGACGGGTTTTGTCAAAACGGTTGGGACAACAACGAACATTTTGACAATGGGTCTGCTAATTGATAAAGCTAAAATTACTAAAAGGCCAATCCACCTGTTCTTCATAGATTACAAGGCGGCTTTCGACCATATTAATTGGAATCTTCTATGGTCCAAGTTGAAGAGGTGGGGGATACCAGGGCCATTGCTAGACCTGCTGATTAACTTGCATAGTGAAACATGGATACAGGTGAAGCTGGGCGGCGGCTCTCACTTGTCAAACCGTATTCCTACCGACAAGGGTCTCAAACAGGGATGTGTCCTGGCCCCAACGCTTTTTAACTTATTCTTAGGAGACCTTTTTCCGATTCTTAATAATTGCAATTCTCACGCACCGAAACTAGGAGGTCAAATACTGTCAACGTTACTCTATGCGGATGACATAGTTCTAATCAGTCATACAAAAATAGGGCTGCAAAATCTTGTGGATGCCACACAGAAGTACTCTGATGAAAACCAATTGACGATAAATCTGGAGAAGACCCAAACAATGTCAATTAACAGGAAAGGGAAAACTCCACACGGCTTGTTTTGGAATAATATCCGTATAGAAGATACAACAGTGTATAAGTATCTAGGAGTTAAAATTGACAATAGTGGCCAGTTTACCACTCAGAAAGCGAGCATCAGAGGAAAAGGTATTGCTATAGCAATTTCGCTAAAAAAACTAAATGGCAGACTCACCAGTCCATCTCTTTTGTCACTGAGACAAGTTATAAGAGCCAAACTCTTGCCCACAATTACTTACGGGAGTGAAGTACAGAGAGGAAGAGATGCAGCGATTCTAGATAAAACTGTGACAGCTGCATACAGGATCATCTTCAGCCTGCCAAAATATACATCCCCGGCTGAACTTAGGCTAGAGTTTGGCGGCCAGAAGCAGTCTCTGGCAAGACAGGGGGCCTAAATAACCACGTGGGACAAAATCCAGAAGGTGGAAAACGGGAACCTTAAACAGCTACTTACGGCTGGAACTAGAGCAAAATCCAGCCTCGCCATCCGCTAAGTATTTGGGAAAAAGTCCGGCGAACCTAGGTCTACAGAAGTTGTGGAATACTCTTACTAATCATACTACGGTCAAAAGATTAGTAAAGAAAACAACAAAATATCTTTCGCGGATCGACGATAAGGCGTCTGTTGCCAAGAGGTCACATGGATGGATTATCCTAAACTCCTATTCTATACAAGGCTAACAGAGTTACCTTGACTTGGGGTACTCAAGAACAACAAAATTGAAGTTTTTAAAGTACAGATTGGGCCTGTTACCTTGCATATGCCATCTTCCACACTGGCTCAAGGATAAAGGGGGATCCCTCTGCCGTTTATGTGGCATGGCATCTGAGGACATGCCACACTTGTTGTGCTCCTGCGACAAACTGCTGGAGGAAAGGAAACGTTTGTTGAAGTTCCATTTTAACCAGCGAGGAATACGCTCGCGAAGACATGCAGTTCTTGCCTGTTTTGTACCTAGCGACCCGCAGTTGAACTGTAGCTTGGTGAAGTTTATGAAGGAGGTGGAAAAAAAGATGCAGAAACTTGACTCTCCATTAAGTTTTTAAAGGTTATTAAATTAAGCTGAAATTATATTTAATAATGTTTGCTTAAAAAGCATAAAATCTATGAAGGTGGTGGAAAAGAGGACGTTGGAACTCGACCCTTCACTAAGCTCCTAGAGGACATTAAATTCAAGCTGAATCTTATCTAATTATCCCCTAGATTCATCAAGAACACATTTTGCGATTCCTTAATAGCGAAAAATAGCGATTTGCTATTAAGGAATAGCAAAATGATATTCATCAAGAAATCACTTAAAAAATAGCGATTTCTAATAATTCCTTAATTGCGACTCGCAAATTGGGAGTCACAATTAAGGAATATCTCCCCATTTATTCCTATGGGCCAAGAGGCCCATAGGAATGAATGGGAAGACCATCCGAATTTGCTAATCGCAATTAGCGATTCGCAAATTGAGATTGCGATTTCAAGGGTGCAGGGGTGTCCAAAGGACACCCTGTTGCACCCCTGAAATCGATGTGTGCACATATGTTGCGCACACATGTGTGTGCTCAACATGAAAAATTGAAAAATGCACTTTAGTTTTTGCTATTTACCACGTAGTTGGACTTCGCGGTAAATAGCGGCCCCAGATTGCGAATTCGCAATTTTAAAATGGTTCATGAATTGCATTTAAGGAATCTCAAATTGAGATTCCTTAAATGCAATTAATCACAATTTAGCGAATTCTAGAATTGCGATTTTTGCATTTTGGGATGATGAATCCCAAATGCAAAAATAGCGCTCACAAACGGCCAGATGAGGGCCCGATTCACAGAATGAATTTAAGATTCAATCCTAAACTTACTACTTTTGGAATTCACAGAATGAACTTGCTACTTTTGTTATTCACAGAAGTTAGGATTTTAAGACAGACTTAAGACAAAATCCTAACTTCTGTGAATACCAAAAGTAGTAAATTCATTCTGTGAATCCCAAAAGTAGTAAGTGCATTCTGTGAATACCAAAGTAGTAGTCGGTTTAGGATTGAGTCTTAAGTTCATTCTGTGAATCGGGCCCTCAGAATCTGGCCCTTTGCGAGCTGATTTCAGATTGATGAATCTACCTATATGTTCGTTAAAATGTATTAACTTCATGATTTTAAATAGGAAACGTGAAATAGAACATATATATATATATATATATATATTTTTTTTTTAAATTTTTACGTAGATGTAATTTTATGGCTAGGGTGAAAAATGTATTGAGTGCTGAAGAAATTTTTTATGGAGAAATTGCAATGGTTTTAATTAACTATGCAAATAAAAAAATGTACTTACTTACTTACAGTCTAGAGAGAACTAGCGATTGGACCAAGGTTTTTAGGTCATTCTCCGGTTAGAACCGACGAATCCCCCATCGAAGGTGCAACTGATAACTTGCGCTCTTGGCAATGGAATTGATATGTCAGATTAGGTAGAGTCTTTTGTCAAGTATGACAACTAAGGATTTAGCTTAGTCCACAATGAAGAGTTTACTGTTGAGTAAATTCAACTGGTCCATCCAGGATTGAACAGGAGGCGGGGAGAGAGAGCTAGATAAGAGGAGGAATTCCTACCAATGTATTTGCATCAGCAGAGGTTTTTTTTAGAAGGGTGGAACCTGTCCTGTTTTGAGGACAACTGGGACGGATCCTTGACTGAGGAAGAGATTGACTAGCCTAGTCCAGTAGGAGAGAGTGTTAGTATAGAAATCAATGGCGATGCCACTGTGAATGGGGTCAGAAGAATGGTTGGAGGGTTTGGTTTCGCGTATGCATTTGAGGAGATCCTCCTTCGAGATGGCAGTAAAGTTCTGCCAAGTGACTAAGGATTTAGCGAATAGCGAACTCAGTTGCTTTCTTTGAAGCATCCCCAGGCTTGATGGTTTGGGGAATACAATTTGGGTTTTTGATGAGGTCGAAAAGTTTTTTGGGTCTGTTTTTAGCTGATTCGAGGAGGAATCTGAAATGTGATGTTTTTTCCTGGAAGATGTGCTTGTGGTACTTGGATCCTGCTAAACGTAAAAGAGAGAGGTTGGAGGTGGATGGGAGTGGGAGTGGGAGCAAGAATAGAAACTTGGGGGACGCCTTGACCAACCACCAGTGGAGACAAGAGACTGTTCGCAATCTTGATCATTTGAGATCTGTCCGAGAGGAAAGAGGCAAACCATTTTAGTACTGTGCCTTCCACGCCCATTCTCTGTTGAAGAATGTTAAGGAGGGTGTTGTGATTAACAGTGTTAAAAGCTGCAGAGAGGTCAAGAAGAATCAGAAGGCACCATTCCCCCGAATCGAGAATGTGCAGCGCATCATCGATCACTCACAGCAGGGCTGTTTCAGTGCTGCAATTTTGAATAAAGCCCGACTGGAACATGTCGAGGAGATTATTGTCCATAATGTGTTGGGAACGTTGTTTTGCAACGCATTTTTCTGTGATCTTTGAAAGAAAAGGGAGATTGGTGATGGGGTGGACGTTATTGAGGTCATTTGCATCAGCAGAGGTTTTTTTTAGAAGGGTGGAACCTGTCCTGTTTTGAGGACAACTGGGACGGATCCTTGACTGAGGAAGAGATTGACTAGCCTAGTCCAGTAGGAGAGAGTGTTAGTATAGAAATCAATGGCGATGCCACTGTGAATGGGGTCAGAAGAATGGTTGGAGGGTTTGGTTTCGCGTATGCATTTGAGGAGATCCTCCTTCGTGATGGCAGTAAAGTTCTGCCAAGTGACTAAGGATTTAGCGAATAGCGAACTCAGTTGCTTTCTTTGAAGCATCCCCAGGCTTGATGGTTTGGGGAATACAATTTGGGTTTTTGATGAGGTCGAAAAGTTTTTTGGGTCTGTTTTTAGCTGATTCGAGGAGGAATCTGAAATGTGATGTTTTTTCCTGGAAGATGTGCTTGTGGTACTTGGATCCTGCTAAACGTAAAAGAGAGAGGTTGGAGGTGGATGGGAGTGGGAGTGGGAGCAAGAATAGAAACTTGGGGGACGCCTTGACCAACCACCAGTGGAGACAAGAGACTGTTCGCAATCTTGATCATTTGAGATCTGTCCGAGAGGAAAGAGGCAAACCAATTGTAGTACTGTGCCTTCCACGCCCATTCTCTGTTGAAGAATGTTAAGGAGGGTGTTGTGATTAACAGTGTTAAAAGCTGCAGAGAGGTCAAGAAGAATCAGAAGGCACCATTCCCCCGAATCGAGAATGTGCAGCGCATCATCGATCACTCACAGCAGGGCTGTTTCAGTGCTGCAATTTTGAATAAAGCCCGACTGGAACATGTCGAGGAGATTATTGTCCATAATGTGTTGGGAACGTTGTTTTGCAACGCATTTTTCTGTGATCTTTGAAAGAAAAGGGAGATTGGTGATGGGGTGGACGTTATTGAGGTCATTTAAATCAGCAGAGGTTTTTTTTAGAAGGGAGGAACCTGTCCTGTTTTGAGGACAACTGGGAGGGATCCTTGACTGAGGAAGAGATTGACTAGCCTGGTTCTGTAGGAGAGAATGTTAGTATAGAAATCATTGGTGATGCCACTGGGTATGGGGTCAGAAGAATGGTTGGAGGGTTTGTATTCGCGGATGCATTTGAGGAGATCATTCTCCCAGATGGGGATAAAGGTCTGCCAAGTGACTAAGGATTTTCGCTCCTCAATGGGGGTGGGTGGGGGACCTGTTCCACCAGAGATTTTAGCTTTTGATCAAAGAAAATAGCGAGCTTTCTTTGAAGCAGCCCCAGGCTTGATGGTTTGGGGAGAACAATTTGGGTTTTTGATGAGGTCGAAAAGTTTTTTGGTTCTGTTTTTAGCTGAATCGAGGAGGGATCTGAAATGTGATGTTTTTTCCTGGAAGATGTGCTTGTGGTATTTGGATCTTGCTGACAGTAAAAGAGAGAGGTTGGAGGTGGATGGAGATTGTCTTCAGTGCTTCTCCAAGATTCTAAGGTTTTTCCTTTCATCATAGAGAGCATTATTGAACCAAAGAGCTGATGGGGTGGACATTTCCTTTTGCTTTGGAGTGGAGCTACCTTGTCGATTTCGGCAGCAAGGATTGAGTTGCAATGGGGAGTGAGATCGTTGACATCCGTTTTGTGGTCTAACTAGGAAGTGAACGCATAGCAGAATCACATAGAGTCCCAAGATCAATGATTTTTGTGTTGCGGAACCACGTAGAGACTTTTTTAGGTTGGCCGAGAGTTAAAGTGTGTGAGAGGTGAAAACAGAAGGGAATGAGGAAATGTTCAGACCAGTCAACACGGATGGGTGGAGCAGTGGTAATCTGGTCTGGTTTGGATATAACAAGGTCCAGAATTGAGCCTTTGGCATATGTAAATTCCGAGCAGTGTTGGGCAAGATCGTTAGCTGAGAGAAACGTTGCAAGCTTGTTGGCAGCCGAGTCTTCCACGGAGCACCAGTGGAGATTGAAATGACCTAGGAAGACCTGCTTGTCGCTTTGTGAATATTGGTCACTAATTCAAGTCGATGAGAAGGAAGAGCAATTACCCGTCGGTTGGAAGGTGGCATAGAACCTGAAGGGTGAACCTAGAACTTGGAGTTCTAGGGAAAGGCATTCAAAAGTGCGAAAGAGAATGGTGGGAAAGGCTTTGATTTGGAGGGAGTTTCTGAAGATAATCTGTACACCTCCCCAGATCTTGGGGCATATTACCAAGCAGGGCGATAGGGAATTATCGCCGTTTTAGTGGCCGTTTTCAGCCTCTAAGCGGCAATTATTCTATTGCTCTATTAGCAAGCTGTCGCTAACATCAGTTAGCGACAGCTTTAGGCGATAGCGAGCGGTTTGGGTCCCGCTTTGCATGTCAGCAAATATTTATCGCTAATGACATGCAAAGTGGGCGTACCCAACCTGTTAGCCACTTAAAGCAGTCGCTAACATCGCTATCGCCTATTAGCAAGGCAGGCGTAGCGATGGAAATATTCCCGCGATCACCAAAAACTAACACCTGCTCTTACCAGTTCTTAGCCATGATATCCAATTGGAGGTGGATAACATGGCTAAGAGCATTTTGTCGCTAATGCATGAATATCGCTGTATTGGCAGCGATATTCACGCTATCGCCGGAAAATGTATCGCTTTGGAGATAAACGTTGCTAATAGCACGTTATCTCAGCGATAATTTCCAGCGATGATTAGCGATAAAAAATGTGTTGCTAAGCCTAGTTAGCGATAAATATCGCTAATCGTTGGTAATATGCCCCCTTGTCTGTTCTGTTGTTTGTGAGGATAGAGTGGCCAGTTGGTATCAAAAGATCAAATGAAGTGTGAGAGGAGTCATTGAACCAGGTCTCAGTGAGAAAGAGCATGTCGAGATTGTGGTGAGTGATAGTGTCAGAGATGTCCAATTTGTGTTTAGTTGCAGATCTGCAGTTATGAAGCATACAGTGTAGCTCTGACGCAACTGTTTTGGTGATGTGAGTGTCTGGACTGATGAGGGGGATAAGGATTAAATTCTTGAATGAGGGTGCCCCTTTAGGGGGAGGCTGGGGTGTTCTAACGAAAGAGATGGTCTGAATGGCAAATTGAGTAGAGTTGTTAGGAGAGGCGAGTGGAGGGTAATTGACATTGATGGTCTTGTAGGTAACCAGTAAGTTGGTGATGTCTGTGGAGGACAGATTGTGGTTGGCTTTATTGGGGCGCGGGAGCAAGGAACTCCTCAGGAGGTTATTTGGTAAGGGGGATATCTTAGCACATAAGAGTGAAATGGACGCTTCAAGCTGGAAATGGAAGAGATGAGAGAATCAAGTTTAGTTTCCAGAGAGAGGTGTGCTGAGCACAGAGTGAAGGGTGGCTCAATGGTTAAGGGAGAGGGTGGCCTAGGCGAAGGAGGACATGAGGAAGTGGGGGACCGGGGAGAGTGTTGGGGTGTGAGGGTCGAAGGTGGGGGATGAAGTAAAGTAGGCGAAGGAGGACAGTGGGCTGTGGGGAACTGGGGAGAGAGATATGATGCAAGGGTCTGATGGGGGGAAAGAAGGTGATAGAAAGGAATGGATGGAGTTACTGTGATATTTTTACTGGTGCTGAGCAGAGGTGAAAATAGAGATCATACATAGGAGGAGAAAGTTGAGAAGTAGAAATGGATGGCTGGAGGAGGAGGGGGAGGAGTGGGGTTATGGGAAGGCCACGGATACGGTGAGATGAGAGGAGAAGGGGCTGAACAGGTAGGGGATGGAGGGAGGTCAAAGGGAGGCCACAGGAGTGGGGGGAAGAGAGAGGGTGCAGGCCAGGTACCATGGGTAATGAAAGGTAAATGTAGGGGTAAAGGCAGCAGGCAGAGTGGGGAGACGCTTCGCCTGAGAAGCAAGGCGCAACGTTGGGGGGAAGAAAAACTTACTTTGCTGGTGCACTGAGGCCCAGGAGACGCAGGGCCAACACCGGAACGAGGCTCCGCCCCCTTTTCACCGGGGCATTTCAAAACTGCTCGCTTCTCCCGCTCCTCGGGAGACGCTTCGCCTGAGAAGCAAGGCGCAACGTTGGGGGGAAGAAAAACTTACTTTGCTGGTGCACTGAGGCCCAGGAGACGCAGGGCCAACACCGGAACGAGGCTCCGCCCCCTTATCGTCACTTCCTCATAGATAACAATATCCTCCCGCATCGCGGGACGCGCGCGGGCTAAGCCCGGGCAAAGGGCGGGCCCTCTCAGGCCCTCAAAGGCCGGATAAGGACGGGACGGGCCACCCCCCTTGGCTGCCACATTGTAGGTCATTAAGAAGGTAAAGACCTTTGCTCTATATTTATGGTCTTGCTGACATATCGCTGCCTTATATCCCTTTATCATCATGACTTCTAAAGTGGATTACTTAGTCAGCGTAGCAGGTACTGAACAAAAATTCTCTTGGTTAGACGAGTTAAACTTCTTATGTCAAACCACCTATGCTATATCAGAAACTCCCCTTCCGCCCGAAAGCGATATCATACAATCAGATAAAGCCACACTCACAGAGTACCCCACTTTATTCAACAAAACTTGCAGTTTGAACACTCCAGGTATTCCACCCCCTCAGGTCTCATCTGTGAAAAGGATTCAAACACCGTGCCCAAGCTCACTCACTGTTAATTCCCCAATGATTCCATCGATTGTTGAGCTTCCAGATGCCTTAACCCCTCCTCCACACCTGCATATACTACCACTCATTGAACAACTGCTTAGTTCTCTGACAGCCCCGTTGTTGGAAAAAATTAACATGTTAGGGGAGAGGCTTACTGGAATAGAGTCAGCCATCAAGTTAAACCTGTTGGCTGACAAACGCTGTGACACATTTAACCGCCCAAAGTCACCTCCTACTCAATAAAAGGCTCTAAACCATCTGTGAGGGACAAAAGCTGCCAAATACAATTAACTGGCCCTAGTACAGTGGGGCAAAAGTAACTAAACACCCTCCCAAAGTCTCCTCTCCCCAGTTGACCGCACCTAGAGTAGTTCATAACAAGGCTAACTCTATCCATTTACCACCAGAAGCGGCCCCATACGTATGCATTCTTGCGGGCGTCCCTGCTCTTCCACCTGGAAAAACTGAGAGTCAACATGACTTAGTTAATAAAACCAAATTTTGGCTGTCAAAAAATAGGCCACTGCCTCGTCACTTATATGGAGCAATAAGGAGCGTCAGGAGGGTGGACTGGTTGGGTTCCCTTCCTAAGGATGTTCCTGGGGACCTGGTACTTGTTAGATTTAGAGCCAGAAACATTGTCCCTTACTTGAAATCCTGGCCGCCTCAAGAGAGAGACGGCCCAATATCTATATGGGACTTATATGACTTTTATCCCTCAATTCCTTGTTTTCCCCCTTTTCAGAAATCATACTTTACATGGTCGGACTCATAAAATAGATCATGACCTTTTTGGGAAACACTGGGATTTGTAATAACTAACTTTAACCCCTATGTTACCATCTCAACCCTAGGGTGGAAAAGAACTATTTATGTTTGGGATCCTGCCTTACTGTATTTGGTTGTTTGTAATGCTGTATATACTGATGTCTTTTTTTTTTAAATGCTCCTTATTTTGCTTATTGTATTTGTTAGCTGACAAATTGATGGTTTTAAATTGAAATGGTATGTTCCTTAAAATTATTGATATTTTTTTAATTTATTGCTATGTATGCTTATATGATATTTCTTTTTGAATATCGAATAAAGCTTATTTTGAACCTTGAACCTTTGAGTGGGGAGGGGGGGTTGAGCAAAATGAAAATTGTGGGAAGAGTGAAGGACTGTGCAGTCAAAGGGAGGGAAGAGGGAGGAATTACCCAGAAGATAATCAGGGTTGTGAAGCATAGGGGGGAATGTCAATTGTGGAGAGATGGGAGGTGTAAGATCAGTGGGCCCTATTCACAGAATGAACTTAAGACTCAATCCTAAACCTACTACTATTTTGGTATTCATAGAATGCACTTACTACTTTTGGTATTCACAGAATGAAGTTACTACTTTTGGTATTCACAGAAGTCAGGATTTTGTCTTAAGTTTGTCTTAAGACAAACTTAGACAGACTTAAGACAAACTTAAGACAGACTTAAGTTAGGATTTTGTCTTAAGTGCGCCAGGATGCCTACGGGTAGCTGTGCGCGTAACAAATGTGTAATTCATTCATTTTTAAGTCTGTCTTAAGTCTGTCTTAAGTCTGTCTTAAGTTTGTCTTAAGTATGTCTTAAGTCTGTCTTAAGTCTGTCTCAAGTTTGTCTTAAGACAAACTTAGGACAAAATCCTAACTTCTGTGAATACCAAAAGTAGTAAGTTCATTCTGTGAATTCCGAAATAGTAGTAAGTTTAGGATTGAGTCTTAAGTTCATTCTGTGAATTGGGCCCAGTTAGAGGGAAGATGATGGAATTACAAATAGGAGAGGGAGGGATCTGAGGCATGGGAGGGGGGAGTGAAGGTTGTAGAGAGATGGGAGGTGTAAGGACAGAATTGAGGGTACGAGGTAAGGGGAAGAGAGGAAAGAAGTGACGAGAAGGGGGGAGGGAGGAGGAGGGTAAGGCGAGTTGATCGGTAGTTCAGATTGTAAGAAAGGTGGATTAAATGGGGGAAATGGGTAGGAATTGGGGAGTTAGGGTGGGAGAAGGCAGTGGGATAATGGGCAGAGGCAGGATGTAGAGGTGAAGTGGGGTATAAAGCGGATGAGGTAAGGGGAAGGTCCGGGTGGGAAGGTGGCAGAATGAGAGGGGAGGGAATGAGAGAAGGAGGGGATAAGGGGTCGACCTGTGACTCCCAACTGAAGGAATGTGTGGGTGTTATGGGGGGAAAGTAGATAAGCTAGAGGAAGAATCTAGAGAGATAGTAGTCACAGGTGGGATGAAGGGAGTCGAAGATGTGATCAAAGAGAGGGATACAAGAGCCAGAAGCTTGGTTCATGATAGTGTCATTGTAGTAAAGTGTAATGGTTGTCTGCACTGTGAAATAAATGCAATATCATTGCAAAAAGCATTCTGCACAGAACCAACTATAACAAAACAAGTATTTCTAACTTTGAATGATAAAATGCATATTGTACTTACACTATAGTGATACAGAACAATTATCAAGCAGTGAGAGAGGTGATGATTTTGTGATCCTCCCTAACAGATGCCGTGAAAACAAAAAAGCACATCTTATTAAACGTTTTGGTGGTGGTCTCATCCTCTTAGGACCACCCCAAGTATAGTTATTGGCAAAAAAAACATTCCCAACCACAGGCCCTGCAACGCATTATGGGATGAGATTAGCAGTGGGCAGTAAATAATATATAGTATCCAATATTAAAATAATTCTACAAAGAGCTGTAGTTCCACTGGTCGTCCCTAGATGTTCCTCAGAAGTCAAATGCAAATGCTTGATGAAAGGATTTCAATGGTTTTGCATTTGACTCGTGAGCAACATCTAGTAACGACTAGTGGAACTGCAGCTTGATGTAAGAATAATTTCAATGCATTGCATTTGACTCGTGAGGGACATCTAGTAACGACTAGGTGAACTGCAGCTCTTTGTCGAATTATTTTGATACTGGATTCTATAATATTCACTGCCCACTGCTAATCTCGTCCCTTAATGCTTTGCAGGGCCTTTGGTTGGGATTGCTTTTTTGCCAATAGTTGTGCTTGGGGTGATCCTAAGAGGATGGAACCACCACTGAAGTCCAACAAAATGTGATTTGTGTTTATGCTCTTTGAGTTCAATGCATCTGCTTGGTCCTCCCCCTAGGTTAGGGGGGGGGGTAAAATCATCAGTTCTCTCATTGCCTAATAATTTCAATGTATAAGTTCACTTTAGTGAATTAGTTATATGATTTCAAACAAGTAAATTAGCTTCTTTCAAGTATCTGAGGATATTGTTGATTTAGTAGCTACACATGAATAAGCACTGTATTTGTACTGTACTACTGCAGGTGGAATTAACATAATTTGTGCATACTCCAGTATTGTGCCCAGGGTTAATCAGAACCAAATGTAGATACCTGACAAGGCTAGAAAAAGGTAGAAATGCACAAAGAGAAACAGTATTAAATCATGTGTGCTTACTTCTTCTGTTTATTATAGAGGAAAAGGAAGCACCAGCAGAAAGGTACAGGGGAGAAGCAGCATTGAATCATGTGTGCATACCTCTTCTGTTTCTAATAGAGGAAGAGGAAGCACCAAAAGGGGTTGCCCAAATCAAGATTGCCAACAAAGATTTAAAAGAGCATTCCTCTTTCGGTTCTATGCACTGCCTGGTGGCAAGGGCCGCCATCTTAGGGTCAGGCATCCAGGTTCTTGGTCTGGGGCGCCTGGGTGGGGGGAAATAACATGGATGGTTGGGAAGTGGAAGCAATACAGAGGGCATCCCAGATAGTAAGCGAGTAATCCACAGTAATTCAGTTTAAAAACCCCCGTCACCCGATCTGTGAACACATTGTCTGAAGGGACAATGGAGCGCTGAATCTTCCCAAAGTACACAGCCGACCCCTCAAAATAGGCCAAAGCAGTTACCTTGGAAGCACATTGATCCTCGCAGTGGATCGGACCTCCCGGTAAGGGTAAGACTCTAGGCACCAGTAGAACGTTCAGGGGGAGCAGCCTCCAATTGGGCCCCTGTTAAGCAGACACAGCGGATCCAGATTTGCACCCGATCCCGACCGAGGGGTCCTCTCACCCTCCCTCACAGTCGCCCTCAGGCACTGGCTCCAGGGGCTTACCGGAACAGAAACAATTGGAGCACTCCAGGCTTCATCGGGTCCAGCACCATCGCACCGCGATGTTCAGGTCAGAGGCACCTCGCCTCCAAGCGCCGTCGACAGCAGGGCGCTGAAAACGTGGATCGCGTTTCAGGTGATTCTCACCGCAGGAGCGCTCGTCCTCATTTCGCTCTCATTGCAGTCAGCAGCCTCTGTTGTGTCTTGCGGGGTCACAGCTCTGCTCGTACCTTGGACACAAGATGCATCACACCGCACTCGGGGCCACTCAGGTCTCTAGCTTTCAGTAGTTCCCCATGGCGGCCATCTTTGTGCCTCCGGCCTCGGACCTTGTACGTTTTCATTTTTGGCTCGAGTAAGGCTTCTGGCATCGGATTCGGCACGGATATACATCCTCTGCGTCCTACACTCCAGACCTGCCCCCAGGAAGATCGGTTGATCACTGATCTCCTGGTTTAACTCCAGATGTCGCCATCTTAGAAGGGGCTTAAATAAACAATGTCCCAACAGGTAATAGTGAAAGGCAAATACGCATGTATGCAAAAAGCATTAAAGAAACAGAAATAAGGAGGCCACTATTGAATTGATTTAAGATTGTAAATCATCTTGTATTTCAAAAAGGTTTCTTATGCTCGGGTATATACAGTTAAGGCAGCACTGTATAAAACAATTTGTGTGACAACCATAATGCACTTGGTGCTCAAGGACGTGTACGTGGAGAATGTGGCGACGCAAGTGATAGGGTGACAGCGTGGACGGCACACAGTGACAATAGTGCTAATAATATACAGCGAGTGGCTCAGGTACAGTGACAAGGTAACATCACTGTAACAGGTAATTTACAATTTTTTATATTGAGCCACAATAGAAGATGCGCCTAGTATTGCGCTGTAGAGTCAACTGCGTTTCGATCCTCCTGAATTGGGATCATCATCAGGACTGGTTGTCTTGTTTGTGAAGTGCTGCAAAAAGGAAGGGACAAGTAAGGGGGAGGGAGGGAAGGTGGCAGGGAAGGAGAAATCGCAGGTGATTTGCCTGCGATCCCCCACTCATAAGCTACACCACCCTTCCTGGTCTACCAGGACCTACTCCATCCCCTTGCTGCACTGAGTTATGCGCACACTGTCATTGCCCGAGATCCCACTGTACCAATCCGACTCTGTGTGTATACAGCGTGGTGCCTGGCGGACTTGATTAAGGACCCCCAGTGATAGCATGCGGTACTGTACCCTCGTGTATTTACAGTGTGAAACTTATCCATTAAGGACTCATAGTGACCACATGTGGTACTGCACCCTTGTGCATATACAGTTGGTGCCTGGCTGACTTGATTAGGGACCCCAAGTGAGGACCTGTGGTACTGCACCCTGGTGTATATACAGTGTGAAGCCTGGCGGATGCCATTTGGGACCCCTAGTGACAACATGTGGTACTGCTTGCTAGAGGTGTATACAGTGTGACTTGGTTAGTGATGACCTGTGGTACTGCACCCTGATTGTTATACACTGCAAAGCCTGGCGGATGCCATTAGGGACCCCTAGTGACCTCCTGCGGTACTAGACTCTCCATGGCTTATTTACAAACCACTTGCTCCGCCAGTACATTACTTTTATTATGGGAAAAAGTGACGCATTAGCAGCGCAAGGGCCTTGTAAATAAGCCCCTCGGGGTAAAGGCAGTGGGGCTTATTTAAAAGCCTCTTGCACCATTTTTGCATCACTTTTCCCATGTTAAAAGTGACCCAAAAGTGGCGCAAGGGGTTTGTAAATAGGCCCCAGTGTTTTTCCTGGCTGGCTTGGTTAGAGATGAACTGTGGTACCGCACCCGAATGTTTATACAGTGTGCTGCCTGCCTGGTGGAGGGTAATAGGGCCCTCTGGTATCGGCCTGTGGTACTGCACCCTGATGTGTGTGTACATACAGTGCAATCCCTGGCAGATGCCTGCAGGAACTACTAGGCACCAACTGTGGCACTGCATCCTTGTGCATTGTGGGAGCCACCGAGTCCTACTAGACCTCTAGTCAGGTTTGTCAGAATTTGGGACCGGTCCCAAAGCTATCCAAGCCATACAAGTTCAATTTCATTTGAAGACCAGTATCAGTCCTTAAGTAGCTCACAATTGCAAATCTCAAATTGTGCAAAAATATTATTCAGTGTACATATAGCTGGAGTACGGTTAATTGGCAACACATGTCTGTCTTGCAGAGCTGCGGACCTTAGAGCTGGGGAACCAGGGGGCATATTTACAACGCCCCTGCTGCACTTTTACTCCACCGACACAGTGTGCTGGCCCTTATTTTCAAGGCCATGCAAAGTCACACTATGTGGCTGTTCATGGCCTTGTAAATATGGAGTAAGGTGTGAAAAAGGCATTCCAAGGGTGTTGCTGTCGGTGTTCCCACACAATACCCATGTGGCCTCATTTCTGAAAAGTGACACATTGCTGCGTGAAAACAGCAATGCGTCACTTTTCATTGCGCCCTTCTTGCGACACCAATGATGCGTCATATTTACAGTTTGACGCATCATTGCGCAAGGAGTTACAGATACGTCAGTATTTCTGTTGTATCTGTATCGTGCAAAAGGTATGCATTGCTTGAGTGTGTCACAAGAGTAACGCAACTCCAGCAATGCGTCCTTTCACATGGGGCAAGCCCCATGTGAAAGGGCCTGCATCAGTCTTATGCCTGCTGTGAGGCAGGCGTAATATAATGTTGTATTTGCATCCTAGAAGTGGCGCAGTGAAATCTTATAGATTTCACTGCGTCACTTCTGCTACCCTGTCTTGCGTCAATACGCCCCCCTTGCATACATTATACCTGGCGCAGGTATAATGTGGCACAGGGGTTTACAAAGTGACGCATCTACCTAGATGCGTCACTTTGTAAATATGGCGCAACATGGCGCATTTTTTACGCCACTGGTGCATCACAAAAAGTGACGCACCGGCGGCATAAAAGTGACCCACAGCCTCATAAATGAGGCCCAAGGTTTTTGACACTGCCCTAGATTTACAACACAGTGTAAATCTGGGGCACCGCCAAAACTAACGCCTTCCAAAAGCATGCGTAACGAGGAGAAATGTTTATATTTCTCAGTTTTTTCCTTTTTCTATTCGGCAGCACACATAGGGGCATATTTACTAAGAAGTGACGGAGTGTGGCCTTAGCCTTCCTGGTTTAACGCTGCTCTCCGCCACTTCTGAAATGCGGCACTGCGCCATATTTTCAAAATATGGCCGAGCGCAGCATTTTCCCCTGTGCTGGCGCTGAATTTAGCTGCCTAGCGCCAACATAGACACCCTTGCACCATAGTGCCAGGATGTCCGCATTGAGGGGATTTGCATGGCGTTTTTTAACTTCTATTTGTACTCCTTAATGCAGCGCACATAGATATTCTTTTTCTTTTTTTTTTTTCTTTTTTTTTGTCGGAGCCAAGACGCACCCCTGCCTCACTCCCTTCTCCACCGGAAATGGAACTGACAGCTCCTCACTCCTCCCATATCTCACCCTTGCGTATGTACCTTAGTGCATACGTTTGAATAAATGGCACAGGTGGGCAGGGGCACCCATCTCCAGCAGTATTGCCCAGATCTTATCCCTTTGGGCCAGGTCAAATGCGTACCGGAGGTCCACAAAAATCAATTACCGGCTACCTGCCCCAATAGAAACAGTCTTCCAATAGACCAACTATAATCTAAACAGTTGATCAATGGAGGAAACCTTTGCACGAAAGCCCGATGGGAGGGAGGTTAGGAGGATGTGATGTTCGTCCATCCAGCCCTCAACCTTGTTAAAAGAAAGCGGGCAAATAATTTCTGGAGGACGTCGATCAGACTAATGGGGCGATAGTTGGCCGGGTCTAGAGGGGAAGCTTTTTTGTGAATGGGAATGATATCAGCTCCCAGCTAGGTTGGGGTGATCTCCAGGCCCTGTAGGATAGCGTTAAAATAAACCCAAATGTAAGGGGCCCAAACCTTTTGTTCACTACGAATAGGTCGCCAGGGATCCTATCTAAGCCCGGTGCTTTCCCCAGCGTCAAACTTCGGAGGCCGCCTGAACTTCAAGGAGGGTACGGTGGGCAGACAAGGCTCGAATCCTCTGGGTGCAGTGGTTCAGGAGTATTTGTATGGGCCGCAAGATCTACTTGAGATTCGGGGTTGCTGAGTAAATAGAGGGGCTTAAAATTATCTAGCCAAACCTCTTCACTAAGGTTAGGAGTGATGGCAGATGACCCTTCAGCCGACCCAACTCGAACAAGGTTCCAAAGGACCTATGGTGTGGAGCATCCAGGGTTTCTTTGATACTTTCCCACCTTGAGGCCTCCCACTCGGATCAAGCCGCCTTGATCAAACTTTTATATATTTCCCTCGCGGTTCTGATGCTTGTCTGGGACCCTGATTTGACCTCCTTTATCAGGGTATTTTTAGCCAGCCTACAGTTTTTATTAAACCAGTGATCACGCTTTTTTACCCTTGGCCTCTTAGAGTCGGTAGTGTAAAAATAACAGGCCAGGGAAGAGAGAAGCTTGTTATGAATGCCTTAAAGGTGGAGATGGTGTAGTTCGCAATTGGAACTCAAAAGGTGAGAAACCTCTTTTAGAGAGCGTGCAATGAGGCGGTATAACTCAGCTATCTTGTCAGGTGCTACCGCGACCTTCGGCCACCTGGTTCGTCTTCCACCTGCCACTGTCACAAGGTTCAGGTTAATGGTAGTCTCTGCTCCCCCCAGATCATTACGATGAACCAAGGTGTTTAGCAATTCTAGTGACAATAAATTATGGTCACTATCAACCCTCGGAATGACAGAAAAAGCTCTCAGTCGAGCCCAGAATTCTACATTTACCAGGATATAGTATATAGTCGTGCTTTTCCTTGGTCTATTAAAGGTGTTTGAACCCGGGACGACTTGGAGGAGTCTGCCATTACAGGCCCTGAGAGAATGTGATATAATCAGCTTGTTGATCGCATGGGCCAAGGGCAGTAACCGCTTTACCGGGTACAAAGTACAATCCGGAATCAGCCAATTTTCATCCTCCTACGAGGTTACCGAGGGGATCCCCAAGAGCGGTTCAAAATGACAATTAAGATCGATGATACGACGAGGGGAAGGAGTGAAGGAGAACCTCTAGGGCATCCAGAATTGATAAGCCCAACTGGTGAGGGTGGGGATGTAAATAAATACTAATCACTGCCAGCGATAAACCGTCCGAAAATGTAAGTACAATGCATAAAATATCCGGGCAATGAGAATCTATTGTCTTAACGGAACAACCTAGATGCGAAGCAACCCAAATACATAACCCACCCGAAGGTCTTCCCCTTGATCCCTGCATAGCCAGTGAATGGAAAGACGCATATCCTGCCCTAACGGGAGCGGACAGCAACCAAGTCTCTTGGAACAGGCATATGTCGTAACTGTCCATCAGCTCTCCCCACTCCGGGTTGTGCAGCTTTGACCCCATCCCTGCTATATTCCAAGGCCCAATAAGTTGTCTACGTGGTACCACTTGGCCTGGGGAATCCTCAGTGAGTTGGAACACAATAGAAGATGGAGGTGGTATGTATGTGAGGGTGTTCAACTCCCTTTCACCTCCTGTTAAGCCAATGTATTGGGAAGATGGGGATATAGTTGTGCTACCCGCCTTACTTCTAAAAACCTGCTCAGGGGACCCCACCACTATGCTCAAACCCTCCACAACATGGCTCCCAAACCGATTCGAAACCAATCCATCTGCCCCCGAAAGTAATAGTAGTCAATCTACATTGCTCAATGCACTAAATCTATTGCCCACTAGGATGTTATAGTCGAATTCATGGCCAGCATGGTGGGAATGGGTTTGTTCTGGCCTACCCGGTGCAAGAGTTTGTGAATAGAAATACCCCAGGTGGCAAGTGTTAATAGTGCCCGCATTAGAAGGCCCACCATTAGCTAGTTTGTGTCCAACTACTCTATGATCCCTGAAGTTGACAATTACACAATCACTACAGATGTCTTTGGGTCTAGTCCCCAGCCAACTGACTCTTCGCGCAAATAAAATCTCCCCCTTTCCCGCTCCCATTAAAGGTCTACATCTATGCCAGTGGGGGTACTCCTGTGAACCACCACATACGGAGATGCTCCTGGGGGTAACTGGGGGCAAGGAGGAGATTTTAGAGGTGCATTGACGCCAGGTTTCAGGGCGGGGATGTATTGGGACCTACCCGAATCTGGGCACTGATTTTCGGTGGTTTTTGAGATGGAATTTAAGCCACACGGATTCAGGCCAGATACGGCTGGGTGCGAATTGGGACAATTGGTTAGACCGGGGCCAATCGGGGCTAGGATAGGTTTCAGCGTTTTTAGCGGGGACAAAACATGTGTAGGGATATCAGGGCAGATGCTAGCACCTTGGTTTGAGCCCTTAGAAACAGGCTTAGTTACTCCTGAAGCCCCTGTAGTGGTGGCATTCCCCATTGAGGAAGTTGGCTGTACTCTCCCTAAGCCGTTGTCATTTATCAATGAAACTAGTTTATCAATCCTAGTAGACAAGGATTTAAAGTGGGTATTGATATGCTGTTCCAAATGGGTCTGGAGATCAATTAATAGATGGGTGGCCCAGACGGGAGGACCTGTGGTGGAAGATAGAGGGCCAGGGTCAGACTGCACAGGTTTAGGTGTGTTTGCTATTCTCTTGGCCGACTTTTTTACAGGTTTTGACATTTTAGTTCTAGCACGAGGTTTGTAAGCCTTTAAGCATGCCAAGGGGGGTGGAGACGGAACAACCTCTATTGAAACATTCACGTCAGGCACAATCTGAGCACCCAGTAGGTCAGCAAAGGAGGACATGAGGAATGATGTGAATTCAGCAGGATTGGCTGTAGCTACAGAGCAATCTTCCAGAAACGTAAGGTGGGGCATAGAAGGGGTAATTGAGAGTCGCTTTTCTGTATTTTCTATGGCTGTTGCCACTACCCCTATCGTTTTTTGGAGCATTTTATCAATAGCTGTAAGGCTCAGGAGTGGTTGGGTCATTGCCGCCAGTTGCCTAGTCATTGGGCGAGCAGTGGTGGGCTTGCTATTTTTACCCATGCTACTCATCATAAAAGTTAGACAAGAGTGTTAACTAAAAATTCACCAATTGTCAACCACGAATTTAAAAAAACATTTAGAAAGATACAATAAGAGATAATAAAGAGTTGGCCCCCACAAGAAACTTCTAATATTAACAAACAAAAATCGGGGCAAGTTTTGACTGATTGAAAAGAGTTGTGGAAGTTACCACATGGATGGGAATTCCAAGCCTCAAGTAGTCTCTTATAGTGGGACTTAGAGGGGAGGCCCAGCCCAGCCTCATTCAGCCCCTGACGGCCACAGACGGCCCGCCCTTTGCCCCGGCTTCGCCCGGCACCGCCCACGCGCTCGTCCAGCAATGCGTGGGGGCGGGAGTGCTTTGAGGGCTGGTGCCGGACTGACGTGCCTCCCCTGGAGGCTGCTGGGGGTTGTGGGCGGCAATGCACGAAGCCACAAAGCCGTTCCCCTCACGGTGCTGTAATGGTGCAGAAAGATGTTCCCCTCACGGTGCCAAAGCAGGATTGATGGCTCCTCTTCTCACTGCACCACAAAGCAAAGCCCAAGGACAGCCGTTCCCCTCACGGCGTTAGGGTAGGTCTGTGAATGCATCCCGTGATGCGTGGGGGTGGGCGCACTTTGAGGGCTGGTGCTGGAGTGATGTGGCTCCCCTGGAGGCTTCTGGTGGTTGTAGGCAGTAATGCACGAAGCCGCAAAGCTGTTTCCCTCACAGCGCTGTAATGGTGCAGAAAGCCGTTCCCCTCACGGCGCCAAAGCAGGATTGGTGGCCAGTCCCCTCACGGCACCACAAAGCAAAGCCCAAGGACAGTCGTTCCCCTCACGGCATAAGGGTAGGTCTGTGAGCGCATCCCGCGATGCGTGGGGGCGGGAGTGCTTTGAGGGCTGGTGCCGGACTGACGTGGCTCCCCAGGAGGCTGCTGGGGGTTGTAGGCAGCAATGCACGAAGCCGCAAAGCCGTTCCCCTCACGGCGCTATAATGGTGCAGAAAGCCGTTCCCCTCATGGCGCCAAAGCAGGATTGATGGCCGTTCCCCTCACGGCACCGCAAAGCAAAGCCCAAGGACAGCCATTCCCCTCACGGCGTTAGGGTAGGTCTGTGACCGCGTCACATAGAAATTGGCAAAATGTCATTTTTTAAATAAAACTATTGTTTATGTGCAGGGTGGGAGCAACCGCTGAGCCTTTCACCAGGCTAGGTCGCCCCCACACACTGCTGCCTGCCAGCAAGCCTGCCTGCTGATTGCCGCTTCCTGCTGCCGCTTCTCTTCGGACGACCCAGCCGCCGCTGAGCCGCCAACCTCCAGACTTTTCCCGCCGCTGCCTCTCTGCGGCCTGCCCCCCTCCAGCCCATTCGCTGCCCTGCTCCTGCCACCCAGCTGCTCCTCCCTCCCGGCTCCTTACTTATGATGACCTCAGAGCGACCGCGCGCAGTGGGCGCGCTGATTGTGTGCCGAAGGCGCGCCAAAGGCAAGCCCGTCTGTGCCCATCCGCGCCTGGACCGCGCCCATTGCCGGAAACCCTGGATCTCTACGATACCAACGTACCCACCGAACCTACGACGCCTCCACCCTCCGTGCACTCAACACCGACCGGAACCTCACCTGCTACCTGGCCACCCCAAAACGCAACCACGGACCCTTCACCTGCCAGGAGAGCAAGTTCACCTACATCCGCCCCGGACCAGCACCCGCCAATCCTACTACCAGCAAGAATCACCTCAAGTGCATCTTGCTCAACACCCGCTCCGTCCACAGGCACGCAGTTGAACCCCAGAACCTCCTAGACACAGCAGCACCAGACGTCGCCTTCCTCACAGAAACCTGGATGAACGCCTCCTCAGCCCCGAAATCGCCATAGCCATCCCGGACGGCTACAAGATCACCCGGAAGGACCGCACCAACCAAACCGGAGGAGGCATCGCCATCGTCTACAGGAACACCATCCGCATCACGACCAGCACGGAAGACACCCTCACAGCCGCCGAACACCTGCACTTCCAGATACACACCGACCCCAGGACTACCCTCAGAGGCACCCTAATCTACAGACCCCCGGGACCACGCACCCAATTCAGCGAAACCATCGCAGACTTTGTAAGCCTGCACGCCCTCGCCTCCCCAGACTATATCCTCCTAGGAGACCTCAACTTCCACCTGGAGAACAACAATGACAGCAACACCACCACCCTGCTGGACAACCTTGCCAACCTCAGACTCAAGCAACTAGTGAACACCCCCACTCACTATGCCGGCCACACGCTTGACCCCGTCTTCTCCTCCAGCAAGCACATCTCCTTCAGCCACTCCACCGGACTCCACTGGACAGACCACAGCTGCGTCCAATTCACCTTCAAGAAAACCACGATCCACCACCACCCGCAACAGGCCCCCAGCAGAAGCCGGAGCAAGATCACCTCTGACCAGATCACCACCGCCCTTAGCCAGAACCCTCCCACCATCACGACGGACCCCAACAAAGCAGACCGCAACCTCGCACAATGGATCACCGGCTGCGCCGACGAACTCGCACCACTGAAGAAACCACCCAGCAGACCCCACAGTAAGAAACTCTCGTGGTTCACGGACGACCTCATAAACTCAAAGAAAACCTGCCGCTCCCTGAAGAAAGCCTGGCGCCAGAACCAGACAACAGAGAACATGACAGCCCTCAAGAACGCCACCCGCAAGCACCACCAACTGAACCGCACCACCAAGAGAACTACCTACAAACAGCGCCTGGACAACAACACCCACAACAGCAAGGAACTCTTCAGCATCGTTAAGGAGCTCTCCAACCCCAGCGCCTGCAACAACATCACACCCTTGCAAGACCTCTGTGACTCCCTCGCCTCGTTCTTTCACCGCAAGATCGCCGACATACACAACAGCTTCGGCGCACAGACCAACCACCCAACCACCGAACCAGCGCACCCAACCGCCACCCTCTGCACCTGGAACCCGGTCAGCACCGAAGACACCGCCCGCACTATAAACATCATCCACTCTGGCTCCCCCACCGACCCATGCCCACACCACATCTTTAACAAAGCCAACTCCATCATCGCACCCCAACTCCGTGATGTCATCAACAGCTCCTTCGCATCAGCCACCATCCCAGAGAGCTGGAAGCATGCCGAACTCAGCGCCCTCCTGAAAAAACCCACGGCGGACCCCACGGACCTCAAGAACTTTTGAACCATCTCGCTCCTCCCGTTTCCTGCCAAAGTCATCGAGAAGATGGTCAACAAACAACTCTCCACCTTCCTCGAGAAAAAATGGATCCCTCGACCCGTCATAGTCCGGTTTCCGAGCTAACCACAGCACTGAGACCGCCCTCATCGCAGCCACCGATGACATCAGGTCTATGCTCGACAACGGGGAAAACACCGCACTCATCCTCCTGGATCTCTCAGCAGCCTTCGACACGGTATGCCACCGCACCCTGATACAATGCCTCAGCGACACCGGAATCCAAGGTGCGGCCTTAGAATGGATCATCTCGTTCCTCGCCGGTAGAACCCAGAGAGTCCGCCTCCCCCCGTTCCGGTCCGCGGCTACCGAAGTCATCTGCGGCGTCCCACAAGGATCCTCGCTCAGCCCCACCCTCTTCAACGTCTACATGAGCCCCCTCGCAGCCATTGCACGCAAACACAACCTCAACATCATCTCCTACGCCGACGACACACAGCTGATCCTCTCCCTCACCAACGACCCAGCCAGAGCCAGCCTCCAGGAAGGAATGAAGGACGTCGCGGAATAGATGAAGCTCAGCCGTCTGAAGCTGAACTCAGACAAGACGGAAGTCCTCATCCTCAGACCTTCCCCCTCTGCCTGGGACAACTCCTGGTGGCCACCTGCCCTGGGCACCGCCCCCAAACCCACAGACCACGCACGCAACCTGGGCTTCATCCCGGACTCCTCCCTCACGATGACCAAGCAAGTCAACGCCGTCTCATCGTCCTGTTTCAACACCCTGTGCATGCTCCGAAAAATCTTCTGATGGATCCCCACCGCAACCAGGGAAACGGTCACCCAGGCCCTCGTCACCAGCCGCCAAGACTACGGAAACACCCTCTACGCCGGAACCACAGCCAAGCTCCAGAAAAGACTACAGCGCATTCAGAACGCCTCGGCAAGACTCATCCTGGACATCCCCCGCCACAGCCACATCTCTGCCCATCTGAAGAATCTGCACTGGCTCCCCGTCCACAAGAGAATCACATTCCGACTCCTCACCCACGCACACAAGGCTCCCCACGAGCTTGCCTCAACAACCGCCTCGCATTCTACACGCCACCCGCCAACTCCGCTCGGCCAGCCTCGCTCTTGCCACCGTCCCACGTATTCGCAAAGCCACCGTCGGAGAAAGGTCCTTCTCCTACCTGGCAGCCAAGACATGGAACTCCCTCCCCACCCACCTCCCGCTGACACAGGACCATCTCGCCTTCAGGAAGCAACTCAAGACCTGGCTGTTCGAGCAGTAGCGACCCCCCCCCAGCGCCTTGAGACCCTTACGGGTGAGTAGCGTGCTCTACAAATTCCTGATTTATTGATTGATTGATTGACCTTCCTGCACATAAACAATGAATGGTGTTTTGCTGTTTGTATGTGTGCTGCACAACGCAAAAACGAGGAGAAAGTAATAATTTCTCCTCTTTTCGCCAAGTTAAGACCAGGGGGCATATTTACAAGCCCCTATCGCTATCACAACATCACTACCAGTGATGTTGTGATGGCGATAGGGGCCTCACCTTATTTACAATGCAACGTTAAGCCAATTAACATGGCTGAACTCTGCCTTGTAAATAAGGCCCCCTTTCACGCTATGCTTAGCGTGAAAGTTGAGGGCAATTGGTGTTGCTGTGGGCATTCCACCTCAACACCCAATGATTCAGATGCTGCCTCCTATTTACAAGGGAGGCATAAATTGGAGGCAGCGCCAAAATGAAGTTCAGGAAAAACCTGGTCTTACACTGGCGCAACGAGGAGAAATATTTAATTTCTCCTCGTTTTTGCTGTTTTCATGTGTCCTGCATTGTGCAGCACTCATGAAAACATGTGTGTTTATGTACAGGAAGGTCCCCCTTCCTGCACATAAACAATATATTTTTTTTAAATGCCGTTTTGCAACTTCAGTGTGCGCTGCATTTAGAAGCACATATAGAAGTGACAATGCAGCATTTTAAGATTGTTTATGTGCAGGATTGGGGACCCTCCTGTACATAAACAATCTTCCCCACAATGCAGACACCCTTACACTATGGTGCAAGGGTGCCTATGTTGGCGCTGGGCTGCTAAACTTAGCACCAGCACAGGGATAAAGGCAGGGCTGCACCATACTCTTCTAAATATGGTGCAGCCCTGTGTTTCAGAAGTGGCGGAGTGTGTTGTTAAACAAAGGTGTCTAACGGCACGCTCCGTCACTTCTTTGTAAATATGCCCACAGGTTTTCCCTGGTCTTAATTTTGGCGCTACCACCTATTTACGCCTCCCTTGTAAAATGGGGGCAGCCTCAAAATCAATGGGTGTTGCGGTGGAACGCCCACCGCAACACCCATTGCACACTCCTTTCACACGCAGGGTAGCATGAAAGAAGACCTTATTTACAAGGCAGCGTTAAACCACGTTAAGTGGCTTCACGCTGCCTTGTAAATAAGACAAAGCCCCTATCACCATTACAACGTCCTGAAAAGTGACGTTGTGGTGGCGTTAGGAGATTGTAAATATGCCCCATAGAGGAACACGCCTCCTTTGATTGTTTTGTGCAGTAAGGTGTTCCATCCTGCATAAAAACAATCCTGACCACAACACGGGCACCCATGCAATGGTGCATGGATGCAGTTTGTGCCCCGGGGCTGGAATAAAGGACAGGAATCTGCTGTATCTTGTAGAGACGTCGCATTCCTAACCTTCTCTTTTGATATAGGGCAGCACAGCTAGTAGGCAAACGGTGCTGCCCTGAGTCAAAATATTGTAAATATGCCCCTGGTTTAAGTCTCGGCATCAGCATAACATCCTGTGATTCTGTGCAAATCACAATCTCTATGGGCCCGATTCACAGAACTAACTTGAGACAAAATCCTAAACTTACTACTTTTGTTATTCACAGAAGTTAGGATTTTGTCTTAAAACAGACTTAAGACAGACGTAAGACAAAATCCTAACTTAAGTCTGACCCAGCTCAGGAAAAAGGAGGCCCCGCTCTCTCCGGCGTTGTCTCATTGCAGGACCCGAGCTTCGTGGGAGGCCAGCCTGAGCTGGGTTCCAGGAGAGGTGAGGTACACTCCCTGTACTATTCAGATGTAAGAGACACCGTGTGGTACAGAGGAACACGATTTTGGACTATTTATGTATATCCTTTACAGATTGTCGTTATGTTCACTCTATGTATGCAGTAGCTAATGCTTAGAACTCTGGCCCTGAAGAAAGCCATGGGATCTTGTCCCTACCAGCTAAAACATGTTGGCCTTGTAAATGCAGTTATATGTTTAGACTGCTTCCTCTGCATTGTTCTTGTTTGTTTGAGGGAAAGGACAAATTACATTAGAGTTTTTTGCCTATTGATCCTTTTACCCCTTGTTTTTAACTCACACATCTTTTGATTTTTGCACTGCACTCGATCCCATCTTTATCATTTGTTCATGGGTACCTTAGCGATTGATGGTGCGACCCAATTGAGTAAGGGCGATGGATGGGTCTCATTGATCAAGAGACATACCACCCCATTTTTGGATGACCAAATGAGAACACTTGATCTACATACCTATTTGAAGGGAATCCAACACATCTCTGTTCGGGTCTTACCAACAATCTCAGTAGGTCCTTCGACAGGGTTGTCCTGGCACACATTCTGATATAGAGACTTATATAGCTCTATTAGCGCCTAACTCACTTATGTAGGAGTTTTGCAGCAGCTCGGAGTACTTGAAGCTCCATTATAGACCCCTGGTTCTTTTGTTGTTAGCAACTAAGGAAAGCCCATCTGCGCCCTTCCACGCCCGAACGGACCCAGGGACCAGAACCCCTGCATCCTTTTCCTCGAACCAGTGTTATTACTCCAGTTCACAGCTCAGACAGCTAAACTGCCCTTTGGGGACTACGTGTGTTCACTACATTCTGCCGGACAAGTTTCCCAAAAGATGTCCTCACTGTAGGCTTATTTTTCTTCTACCTTCACTGCGCCCATCTCAGCTAAGGATCCTTTGAAAATCTTTTTATTGAACTGTAGATCATTGCCCAAACATACTGCAGAGACCTGGATGCTCCGTAAGGACTCTGACCCTGATGTGCTGTTTCTTACAAAAACATGGTTCAGCTCCAGCTCGGAGCCAGATATTGCCCAAGCACTCCCCCAGGGGTTTGTGATGCAGAGGGTGGACTGAACAACAGGCAAGGGCGGTGGTATTGCTATTATTTATAAGGAACACTTCACTTGTCGCCTGCTAGGTAACCCCCTTTCAGATTGTGAGAATGCCCACTTTACCATAGAGTTTACTCCACACCTCTTTTTCACGGGTATTCTCATCTATCGACGCCCTTGGGGCGGTAGGGTCATTGGTTAAATCACTGTTGGACGTAGCAGTTAACCCGGCCAGCGTGGCTGCAAATGTTACTCTCCTTGGAGATTTCAATCTTCATTTAGATGATTTAGGACCAATAAATGCAACCGAGTTGGCCAGAGATCTCGAGGCTTTTCAAATCCCTAAAAAAATTCTACATCCAACACATGTGAAAGGTCACCTCCTCGATCCGGTGTTCTTTAATTTTAGAGGACCTTAAAGGGAAAGATTGTTTCCCTCTTCTGTGGTCTGACCACTTCCTTATCCCCCTTTCCTGGTCTCCACAGGTACCATACCCCCCACTCAATCCACACGGACCTGGAGCCGCTCCTAAGCCAAACTCTCCTTGGAAAAGTGGGTCCACGAACTGGAAAGGACCAGACCTAAGTCTGACCCCTGTCCAGTCAAAGCCAAAGCTAATGACGACTTTTCTACCTTGATAGAGGAGTCATTGAATACGGTCCTCCCAAAAACACTGATGAAAAAGACTGGCGGGCCTCACAAGACCCCGTGGATTCCCTCCAAACTGCTCCCTTTAAAACAGCGTTGTAAGGTAATGGAAAGACCCTGGAGGAAAGACCTCCCACCCAGCAAAAAGCTGGAATAACGGGCAGCCATTTGCATTTATAAAGCAGAAATAAAAAAGGCTCAGGCCCCTTATTACGAGGAAAATATTCTGTCAGCCACCAACTGTCCGAGAGAAATAATCATCATAATAAAAAAACTACTCAAAGCTCCCGTCCCGCTAGAAGCACCAGATATCTCAGGCCTACGTTGCAATAAACAGGCCGAATGTTTCACCTCCAAGGTTCAGAATATTCCTTAATCTTTACCATGTACGGATGACAATGGTGACACTTCCAACAAGCAGGTAGACACAGGCTCACATTTAACTGAACACCAACTGGAGGTTTCCCCCCCTTATCCTAGGAATCACTTCTTGCCTTGTGGTCCTTGGTAAAAAGTGCATCGCCCAGGGACCCTGCACCGCAAAATATCCGGAAACAGGTAGCTCCGATAATTGCCCCCACAATCACAGACCTGATTAACGCCTCACTGTCCACAGGAATAGTCCCCACCAACGGGAAAGGGGCTATGGTGAAAACCTTACTAAAAAACCTAATCTGGATCCTGCGGACTTGGGCAACTATCGCCCTATCTCCCTTCTACCAGGAATAAGCAAGATCACAGAGAAATATGTTACTCATACTCTCTCCCGCTTCCTCGAATCTCACAATCTGTTTCACCCCTCTCAAACAGGATTCCGCCCGCGACAGACCACCAAAACGGCCCTGTTAGCGGTGGTGGACGAAAGCAGAAAGAGTCTAGATTCAGGATGGTCATCAGCCATTATACTCCTTGACCTGAGTGCAGCATTTGCTACGGTGAACCATGGCATCTTGGTTCACCGTCTCAGGGACATAGGAGTAACCGGCACTGCGCTGCAATGGCTGTGTTCCTTTTTGGAGGGAAGTTTTTTTCAGGTATTCACTAAGGGCTCTTCACGTAGCCCGGCTCTTTTTAATGTTTATATGGCCCCTCTGGCAGATGCTCTAGCCCCCTCTGGGATCCATATGGTGACTTACGCCGTCGAGACCCGATTAATGGTAGAGTTAAATGAAGCAGATCAAAGGACCAAGGGCCTTTATTCTTGTCTTGAGGATGTATCAAACTGGATGGATGTGTCTCACCTTAAGCTTAATAATGGGAAAACTGAGTTCATGATATTGGGCAACCCTCTAAGCTTTAAATCCAGCACCATGTGGCCAGCATGTATGGGTCTCACACCGGTCCCCAAGTCCGAAATCAAGAGCCTGGGCATCTTGCTGGACCAATATTTGTCCTTCAGGGTTCAGGCCAGGAAGACAGCAGCTATCTGCTATGGTCTACTTAGAATGGCCCGTAAAGTCCTCCCTCTCCTCCCTTTCCAAGCCAAAAAAATGCTGGTCCAATCGCTCATACTTTCCAGAATAGATCATGGAAATGCCCTATACCTGCGTGCCCCTACTACAGCAGTAACTAGACTCCAGACCGTTCAAAACAGTGCGGCCCGACTGCTGACTGGAGTTTCTAATTGACAATCAGTGAAACCAGCACTCCATTCCCTTCACTGGCTCCCGGTTCAGGAACAAATCAGCTTTAAGGCCCTGTGCCAGGTACATAAATCCATGCAAGGGAATGGGCCTCCAATGAACTCTGCCATGATCCATCCCTATAAGACTAATAGGAAACTTCGGTCAGACGAGCTGCATCTGGCGGAAGTCCCAGGATGAAGAAGGCCAGACGTGGTGGAAGGCTCTTTTCATATATAAGGCATCCATACTCTGGAATTCCCTGCCGTTGTTTCTTCGCAGGGAAGCCATTCATCTTGTCTTTAGAAAACTACTGAAGACTTTCCTGTTCCCCTATGTTCTTCCTGCCTCTCTCATGTCTGGCCCAGCGCTAGGATGCTCCCGGCTAGCCATGTGCTTTATGATTGTCTCAAAAAATAAAAATAAACGGGGCATATTATCAAGGGATTTATCTCCGCTTTTTTGGCTTTAAAAGCCAAGAAAGCGGAAATAAAATTATCTCCCTATTAGCAACAGGGCGCTAACACGCAAATTCGCATGTTAGCACCCTTTTTCTCTAAGCTTCCCCTAGCATCTCTAATGAGATGCAAAGGGGGCGTTCCAGAGAAAAATAATAGGAGAAATGTTGTTAAACGACATTTCTCCTATTATCAAGGATTTCGCTAACCCTGTTAGTGAAAAAAAAAGCAGCGCTAACCGCGGTTAGAACTGCTTTTTTTATACCTGGGGCCTTATTTATGAAGGCCTTGCGCCGCTGGTGCGTCACTTTTAACATGGGAAAAAGTGACGCACCGGTGGCGCAAGGCCTTCATAAATAAGGCCCCTGGTATTTTCCTGATTTAGCCATGATATCCTATGGAAGGTGGATATCATGGCTAAGTTTGTGAGCCCCTATTATCAAGCTAACGCCAAACTTCGAGAGAATATTGTTGGTTTTCCAGAGATAATCTCTCAATTGGCAGTTAGTGCGAGGATTTTTATCACTACTGAGATAAACCTTGCTAATAGCGAGTTAACTCTGCGATAATTTCCGGCAATGCTTAGCGTTAAAAAAGTCGTTGCTAAGCATCGTTAGTGGTAAATATCGCTAACCGTTGGTAATATGCCCCAACATTTCTTGTCCCTTACGGCCGTCTGGTACTCCCATGAGGTCAACTTTGTAATACAATCTACAATACAATAGGGGGCAGATTTACAAGCCCCTTGCGCCTCGTTTACGCCACTGTTAGGTCACTTTTGTGACCAGCGGCGGCGCAAAAGAGGCACCATTCTGTGTGGTATTTACAACTTGACGCACCTGGGAGAGGCGTCACGCTGTAAAGCCCTGCGCCAGAAGTAGGCTTTCCGGCGCATGGGTGGGTGGGCGTTCCAGCGCAGGAACGCCTTCTAAAAGAGGCTGAGTGAAATCTACAAGATTTCACTCAGTCACTTTTAAGCCCATGTTGCGTCAAAACCCTGTGCCTGCTTGAAGCAGGCGTAAGGATTGACGCAGCATTTGAAAGATAGGGCACCCCGGAGCCTTGCTGGAGCTGCGTCACGCTTGCGACGCAACTCCAGCAATGCGCCACATTTACAGCACAGATGCGTCACGCATCTGTCAATTTTTGCCCTATGGGGCGCCGCACAATAACCGCACAATAACTGGCGCATCCCTGCACTGGCGCATCCCTGCTGTTATGCAGGGATGCACCAGTAATTGTAAACCTGCCCCTCGCTTTTGCCAAACTTTGACCTATTGGCATTGTAAATTACAATGCCTTTTAATATTATAAAAGGCATTACCATTTACCAAAGCCAATAGCTCAAAATCTCGCAATTGCGAAACCGATTGCATTGCAAATGCTTGTTTTTTGTGCGCGTGGGTACATGCGAAAGAGAATCAGAGGGGTATATTACCAAGGGGGCGATAGGCAATTATCGCCGATTTAGCAGCCGTTTTCCGCCGCTAAGCGGCAAAAATTCTATCCCCCCGTTAGCAAGCTGTCGCTAACTGATGTTAGCAACAGCTTTTAGGCGCTAGCGAGTAATTTGGGGCCCACTTTGCATGTCAGCGATGTTTATTGCTAATGACCTACAAAGTGGGCGTACCCTACCCGTTAGCGACTGAAAGCAGTCGATAACGTCGCTATCGCCTATTAACAAGGCAGGCGTAGCGTTGGAAATATTAAGCGCGAATATCTCCAAAAACTAACGCCTGCCCAGACCAGTTCTTAGTCATGTTATCCAATGGGAGGTGGATAACATGGCTAAGAGCATTTTGTCGCAAATGCGTGAATATCGCTGTATTCTCAGCGATATTCACGCTATCCCCTGAAAATATAGGGGCATATTACCAAGCAATAGCGATAATTATCGCTATTGCTTGGTTAGAGACAAAAATTTACCGCTGAGCTGCGGCGATTTTGACCGTAAATAAACCTTGGTATTGCCAAGGTTTAACGCAAATGCGATAAAAATCGCCGCAATGCATGAATATCGCTGAAAAGTCAGCGATATTCATGCATTACCGAGCTAATGCTCTTAGCCATGTTATCCACCTCCCATTGGATAACATGGCTAAGAACTGCTCAGGGCAGGTGTTAGCTTTTGGAGATATTCGCGCTTAGCGCGAATATCTCCAAAAGTTGGTAATAGGAGATAGCGATGTTAGCGACTGTTTTCAGTCGCTAACATCTTGGCACGCCCACTTTGCATGTCATTAGTGATAAATATCACTGACATGCAAAGTGGGGCCCAAGATGGTCGCTATCTCCTACTAGCTGTCGCTAACTGGTGTTAGCGACAGCTAGGTAATAGGGAGATAATTTTATCTCCGCTTTCTTGGCTTTTAAAGCCAAAAAAGCGGAGATTATCCCCCTTGATAATATGCCCCATATTGCTTTGGAGATAAACCTTGCTAATAGCAAGTTATCTCATCGAAAATTTCCGGCGATGCTTAGCGATAAATATCGCCAATCGTTGGTAATATGCTCCAGAGAGCGCGCGAGGGAGGGGGAATTGAAATATGTCCAGGAAACTTCAGGCGCAGTACCATCCTCTGTCACTAGAGGGAAGTCTGCCTGAAAGGAACAAGCTGTTTTTTTTTTTTAGGGGATAATTTGCATACCCAGAAGCCGCTACAATGCTACACTCACTTCCGTTTCATTATCACGGGTAAAATAGCCTTTTTAGTACTAAGATTGAAAAATACGTTTATATGTGTACAAATTTTGCTAAGATAGGATTACGTTTGAAACAAAGAATACGACCCGTAAGGTGACTGTAGTTTTCATAAGATATTTTCATGATGGGACCAGGCAGTTGAGATGGCAGTATCAGGGTATTCCAATTGTTAGAATGCTTTAGGTTGCCGACGTTCATAGTATTTATTTATTTTATTATTTATTTATTTATGCAAATATAGCGCAGACTTTACCCGAAGGTGTCAGAGCGCTTCACAATAGGAACAGAAATGATACAAACTGAGAACATTACACGAGCAACAGATTGCAGAGGCATACGTTACGTTACATACGGTAAAGTGATAATTGTGAGCAAACAAGAATACATGAGGTAGTAAAAATTGTGAGAAACCAAAAATACTTGAGGTAGACAAGGTAGTTGTGACACTTGTGAGCAAACAAAATACATGAGGTAGTAAAAATGTGGGCTACCAAAAATACATGAGGTAGTAAAAAGTGCACAGGAGGAAAAAGTGACAAGTGTGCAGGCTACAAGAGAAAATAGATTATAATTCGCGGTATAATATTGCAATATATGTTAGACACTCAAGCACAAGAACAAACGATTACGAAGGCAAAAGTGGCACTTGTGCAAGTATCAAAGGTAAAAAACATGTGAGAGGAAGCAAACCGTGTGTTACAGGGGCAAAGTGGTGAGTGCAAGTTGCAAGAGGGTACCAAACACAAGTACATGGATAATACTGCAATAAAAGGCAAACACTCTAACCGCAAGAACACACTGGGAAGGCACTTCCATGGACATGAGAAGTAGAAATTTTCAGTAGTGGGAGATCTTCCTTCAGATAAAAGAGAGTTACTTTTGGAGGTGTCTCTGGAGGAGGAGAGCTTTGAGGTCCCTTTTAAAGGCCTGGGAGGAGGCGGTGGTCCGGAGCTGAGGCGGGAATGAGTTCCAGATTCTCACTGCGTTGCCTGAAAAGGATTGGGCCATCGTTCTTTCCTTCTTGAAAGTGGGAGGTTCAAGCAGTAGATTCTCCGCATTGCGTGAAGGTCTAGAACCTCCAGAGAGTTTCAGTTTATTCGCCAGGTAGCGAGGAGAAGAGGAGTGCAGGGCTTTGTGGGTGATACAAGCGGTCTTGTAGATAGCTCTAGCCTCAAAGGGAAGCCAGCGGAGTGTAGATAACATCAGTGTGATGTGATCGCTTCTTTTGGCCCCATAAATAAACGAGTTGCTGAGTGGAAAACAGACTTAAGTGGGGACAAGTGGGATTTGGGGAGGCCAGTAAGAAGAGAATTGCAGTAGTCGAGTCTGGAGAGGACCAGTGCTTGCACCAGGGTTATAAGGTCCCGCTCCGCGAAGAAGCGACGGATTCCCCAAAGAAGGCGCAGTTGGTATCGAGCTGATTTCGCACTGGAATTGATGTGGGGAATTAGATTGAGTTTTTTGTCTAGTATGACACCAAGGGATTTGGCGCTGTCGACAATGATGGGTTTATTGTTTAGTAGATTCATCTGATCCATCCATGATTGAACCGGGGGAGGAGAGAGTGAGGAGGAGAAGAGGAGGAATTCAGTTTTGGAGGGATTCAGAATCAGTTGATGAGTTGACATCCAGTTTTGAATGGAGTCGAGAGTGGAGCTTAGGATGGAGAGATCGTGAGTAGAGGCAATCTTGAGGTAGAGTTGAGTGTCGTCAGCATAAAGATGATAGTGAATCCCGGATTTACTTAGGAGATTTCCCAGTGGTTCTAAATAGAGATTGAACAGTGTGGGAGCAAGTATCGAGCCTTGGGGAACACCTTGACCTACCGCCACAGGAGGTGAAAGACTGTTCGCTATTTTGATCATTTGGGATCTGCCAGAAAGGAAGGATGCAAACCATTTAAGCACAGTGCCCTCCATGCCCATTCTCTGCTGAAGAATATTGAGGAGGGTGTTGTGATTGACAGTGTCAAAGGCTGCGGAAAGGTCAAGGAGAATTAGAAGACAGGACCCCCCTGAATCGAGTATCCTCAACGCGTCATCAACCACTTGCAGTAGGGCTGTTTCAGTGCTGCAGTTTTGGATGAAGCCGGACTGACAGTGGTCTAGAAGATCATTGTCCTTGATATGACAGGAGAGTTGTTTTGCTACACATCTTTCTGTGATCTTCGCCAGAAAGGGAAGGTTAGTGATGGGGCGGAAGTTGTTGAGGTCATTCGCATCAGCAGTGGGTTTTTTCAGAAGAGGGGTGACCTGCCCAGTTTTGAAGGAGGCAGGAAGGGAGCCTTGCCAGAGGGAGAGGTTGATCAGAGTGGTCCAATAGGAGAGGGAATGGGTATAGAAGTCAATGGCAATGGCACTGGGGATAGGGTCAAGAGAATGGTTGGATGGCTTCGTTTCTCGTATGCACTTGAGAAGGGCATCTTCAGATATGGGGTCAAAGCTCTGCCAAATGGCTAAGGATTTGCGCTCCTCTGGAGGGGTAGGATGAGCGACCTGATCCACAAGTGATTTCACTTTATTATCGAAGAAAATAGCAAAATCCGCTGCTCTCTTTGTAGAATCATCCACCTTGGAGGTTGGGGGAGAGCAGTTAGGCATTTTGATGAGATCGAATAGTTTTTTGGGTCTATTTTTGGCGGAGTCAAGGAGGGTTTTGAAGTGTGTCGCTTTCCCAAGGAAGATGTGCTTGTGGTACTTGGATCTTGCTGAGCGAAGCTTGGCCAAATTGTCGGAGGAGGGCACTTGCCTCCATTGTTTCTCCAGGGATCTTAGCTGCTTCCTTTCCTCATAAAGGGATTTGTTGAACCAAGGTGCTGAGGGAGTGGGCCTTAACCTTTTGCTTTTGAGTGGAGCAGCTTTATTAATTTCAGCTGCAAGAACTATGAGGCTTTGAGAGGTGAGTTCGTCAACATCTAGGTTCGGGTCGAGCCTTGGAAGAGATAACAAAGCTGATTCACAGAGGGGACCGACATCAATATCTTTAGCATCCCGGAACCATGAGATGGCCTCTTGGGTTGGCCAAGAGTTATAGAGTGTGAAAGTTGAAGAGAGAATGGGATGAGGAGGTGGTCAGACCAATCTACATGAATTGGGGTAGTGGTAGAAAGCATGCCTGCTTTAGAAATAACAAGGTCCAGGATTGCGCCCTTAGAATGAGTTGATTCAGTGCAGTGTTGGATAAGATCGTTAGTAGAGAGGAAGGTGGCCAGTGAGTTCGCAGACGAGTCTTGCGGTACTCCCCAGTGGAGATTGAAGTCACCCACGAAGGTCTGATTGTCACTTCGCGAGTATTGGTCGCTGATGAAGTCGGTGAGTTCATCCATAAACGAAGGGCCACTACGAGGCGGGCGGTAAATGACATGGAATCTGAGGGGTGAGCGGTGTTGCAATTGAAGCTCAAGAGAAAGGCATTCAAAGGTTTTGGAGGAGCTGGTAGGAGAGGCCTTGAGTTCGAGGGTGTTTCTAAAGATGACTGCAACACCTCCCCCCGTGTTGACAGTTCTGTCATTCCTAAGTAAAGAGTAGCCTGTGGGTAATAGGAGATCAAATATAGAGTGAGATGTATCTTTGAACCAGGTCTCTGTGAGGAAGAGCATGTCAATATTATGAAGGGTGATGGTATCGGAGATTTCAAGTTTGTGTTTTACTGCAGATCTGCAGTTGTGAAGCATGCAGCGCAGCTCTGTCAAGACTGTTTTGGTGACGGGGGCACTAGGGCTCTGAAGGGTGATCGGGATATTGTACTTATGAGGGGGTGCTCGGGGGGGTTTAGGTGGATGCTTTGTTCTGACAGAGGTGATGATCGGAATGGCGTAGATAGTGGGGTTGCTAGGGTATGCCGGTTGAGGAGGGGTGGCGTTCAAGGGCTTGAGTGAGTTAACAGAGTTTCCCGATGATAGGTTAAGCTTGGCTGTACTGGAGTGAGGGGGCGAGGTGCATCTCGTGGGAAGTTGGGAAGGAGTAGCGGTGCAGTACTCTGTGTGACCATGATAAACGGTGGTAACCATAAATATTTGTAGAATCTCAACATGAGGTCTAATATGAAGTTAAATTAGAATTCGATGAAGTAGCGTGTCTGTTACTGAAAGCGCCAGAGTGTTGTATCGTAGATGCTTAGAAGTTCCATTCGTCCGTTGCATTCCCAGAGCGACGTTCGTGTGTGTATATGTTTTGCTGAAATAGCATTCCATTTCAAACCATGAATAAGATTTCTAAAATGACAAATTTTCATAAGTGAAATTAATGATACTATCAGGCAAGAGATTTGAACTTGTCACGGTTTCTTAGATTGTATTTTCTTTCGTGCCGTGGTTAAGTGCATTTCGTGTGGCGATGATGAACGGCAGAAGGATCTGAGCAGAGCGCGAGATCCACAATAAAGTAAAGGAAGTATATAAGTAAATTGAAAGAAACCATGTGGAGTTCTTTACATAAAACATTCTATAGATGTAAAGAGGGAAATTATCTTTACATTTTCTTTGTCTGTATTCATCTCTTTATCCATATGAATCTCTAAATTTCCTTTGTATGAATCTCACCGAGTTGCATTCTGCTGCAGAGTGACCGAGGCGAGGCCTCGAATTGAGGGCGCCCCTTCCCACCCCGGCCGAAATGCGCCATATATTAAAGTAAATAAGCCCCATGGTGCATTCCTGCTCTTACACGCAGCGCACACCTGTGTTGCAAGAATCCATATGCATACTAATATAATAAAGAGGGAGCCCAAACCTTTGAGGCTGGTAATCTCAGGAACCACAGCGCCAATCACAACACCCAATACAACATTGGAAAGGGCAGTTGCCGCAGGACATAGGCTATGCAGATGCCCACCATATACATTTAAAAGGTAAAAGACCCTTGCCAGCAAAGTAGTCCCTTGTGGACGTGTCTGCATTGTGCTGTGGGTGTGTGCTGGGGGCGTGACAATCGCTGGGAGCATTCCGTCACGATTGTTGTTTTTTCTTTCCTGGTTCTATACATTCCTGCTCCCTTTAAATAGTATTTCAGTGGAGGTCCCATTCTCTTAGAACCACCCCAAGCACAGTTATGGATTTACAAAAAGGGGGTGGTGATGAACAGAGTGTCTGAATTGAGCAGACCACTCTTACCCAGTCCAAAGATCAGGGCTTGATCCATTACCGTTATTTATCTCACTGCCCCATCCCAGCTCAGAACCTGGCTATATGCAAATCAGTCTGTCCCTGGCCCAGTGCATCATGGGAACAGGGCAGACTAAACTACCAAGCCAATTCTTTACCAGAAAGGAGACAAGCTACCGGGGACCGGTTTCTGGCATTTCAGCCTCTTCGGCCCGGCTTGCTTGAATCCTGATGGAGCAGTGAGAAAGGGACTCATGTCTGAGTATACCCTGCCACACCTATAGTGGCCAAAATCGATTTACAAAAAGGGGGTGGTGATGAACAGAGTGTCTGAATTGAGCAGACCACTCTTACCCAGTCCAAAGATCAGGGCTTGATCCATCACCGTTATTTATCTCACTGCCCCATCCCAGCTCAGAACCTGGCTATATGCAAATCAGTCTGTCCCTGGTCCAGTGCATCATGGGAACAGGGCAGACTAAACTACCAAGCCAATTCTTTACCAGAAAGGAGACAAGCTACCGGGGACCGGTTTCTGGCATTTCAGCCTCTTCGGCCCGGCTTGCTTGAAACCTGATGGAGCAGTGAGAAAGGGACTCATGTCTGAGTATACCCTGCCACACCTATAGTGGCCAAAATCGATTTACAAAAAGGGGGTGGTGATGAACAGAGTGTCTGAATTGAGCAGACCACTCTTACCCAGTCCAAAGATCAGGGCTTGATCCATCACCGTTATTTATCTCACTGCCCCATCCCAGCTCAGAACCTGGCTATATGCAAATCAGTCTGTCCCTGGCCCAGTGCATCATGGGAACAGGGCAGACTAAACTACCAAGCCAATTCTTTACCAGAAAGGAGACAAGCTACCGGGGACCGGTTTCTGGCATTTCAGCCTCTTCGGCCCGGCTTGCTTGAATCCTGATGGAGCAGTGAGAAAGGGACTCATGTCTGAGTATACCCTGCCACACCTATAGTGGCCAAAATCGATTTACAAAAAGGGGGTGGTGATGAACAGAGTGTCTGAATTGAGCAGACCACTCTTACCCAGTCCAAAGATCAGGGCTTGATCCATCACCGTTATTTATCTCACTGCCCCATCCCAGCTCAGAACCTGGCTATATGCAAATCAGTCTGTCCCTGGCCCAGTGCATCATGGGAACAGGGCAGACTAAACTACCAAGCCAATTCTTTACCAGAAAGGAGACAAGCTACCGGGGACCGGTTTCTGGCATTTCAGCCTCTTCGGCCCGGCTTGCTTGAATCCTGATGGAGCAGTGAGAAAGGGACTCATGTCTGAGTATACCCTGCCACACCTATAGTGGCCAAAATCGATTTACAAAAAGGGGGTGGTGATGAACAGAGTGTCTGAATTGAGCAGACCACTCTTACCCAGTCCAAAGATCAGGGCTTGATCCATCACCGTTATTTATCTCACTGCCCCATCCCAGCTCAGAACCTGGCTATATGCAAATCAGTCTGTCCCTGGCCCAGTGCATCATGGGAACAGGGCAGACTAAACTACCAAGCCAATTCTTTACCAGAAAGGAGACAAGCTACCGGGGACCGGTTTCTGGCATTGTAGTTTGGTTTGCCCTGTTCCCATCATGCACTGGGACAGGAACAGACTAATTTGCATACAGCCAGGTTCTGAAACTGGGATGGTGCAGTGAGCTAAAAAACGGTGTTGGATCTAGCCCTGATCTCTTGACTGGGTGAGAGCTTTCTGCTTAATTCAGAGACTCTGTCCCTCACCACCCCTTATTGTAAATATTTTTGTCCACCCTAAGCGTGGAAGGGTATTCTCAGATGTGAGACCCTTGCTCATTGCACCATCAGGATTCAAGCAAACCGGGCCGAAGACGGCTGTAATGCCAGAAACCGGTCCCCGGGAGCTTGTTTCCTTCCCAGTGTAAGAATTGGCTTTTGTAGTTTGGTTTGCCCTGTTCCCATCATGCACTGGGACAGGAACAGACTAATTTGCATACAGCCAGGTTCTGAAACTGGGATGGTGCAGTGAGCTAAAAAACGGTGTTGGATCTAGCCCTGATCTCTTGACTGGGTGAGAGCTTTCTGCTTAATTCAGAGACTCTGTCCCTCACCACCCCTTATTGTAAATATTTTTGTCCACCCTAAGCGTGGAAGGGTATTCTCAGATGTGAGACCCTTGCTCATTGCACCATCAGGATTCAAGCAAACCGGGCCGAAGACGGCTGTAATGCCAGAAACCGGTCCCCGGGAGCTTGTTTCCTTCCCAGTGTAAGAATTGGCTTTTGTAGTTTGGTTTGCCCTGTTCCCATCATGCACTGGGACAGGAACAGACTAATTTGCATACAGCCAGGTTCTGAAACTGGGATGGTGCAGTGAGCTAAAAAACGGTGTTGGATCTAGCCCTGATCTCTTGACTGGGTGAGAGCTTTCTGCTTAATTCAGAGACTCTGTCCCTCACCACCCCTTATTGTAAATATTTTTGTCCACCCTAAGCGTGGAAGGGTATTCTCAGATGTGAGACCCTTGCTCATTGCACCATCAGGATTCAAGCAAACCGGGCCGAAGACGGCTGTAATGCCAGAAACCGGTCCCCGGGAGCTTGTTTCCTTCCCAGTGTAAGAATTGGCTTTTGTAGTTTGGTTTGCCCTGTTCCCATCATGCACTGGGACAGGAACAGACTAATTTGCATACAGCCAGGTTCTGAAACTGGGATGGTGCAGTGAGCTAAAAAACGGTGTTGGATCTAGCCCTGATCTCTTGACTGGGTGAGAGCTTTCTGCTTAATTCAGAGACTCTGTCCCTCACCACCCCTTATTGTAAATATTTTTGTCCACCCTAAGCGTGGAAGGGTATTCTCAGATGTGAGACCCTTGCTCATTGCACCATCAGGATTCAAGCAAACCGGGCCGAAGACGGCTGTAATGCCAGAAACTGGTCCCGGGACCTTGTTTCCTTCCCAGTGTAAGAATTGGCTTTTGTAGTTTGGTTTGCCCTGTTCCCATCATGCACTGGGACAGGAACAGACTAATTTGCATACAGCCAGGTTCTGAAACTGGGATGGTGCAGTGAGCTAAAAAACGGTGTTGGATCTAGCCCTGATCTCTTGACTGGGTGAGAGCTTTCTGCTTAATTCAGAGACTCTGTCCCTCACCACCCCTTATTGTAAATACAAGCACAGTTATGGGCAAAAATACAACTAAAAGGCCCTGCAAAGCATTATGGGATAAGATTAGCATAATTTTTAGCATTCATGAAAGGGTTTCAATGTTTTTGAATTTTACCCATCAGGGACATCTTGGGACGACAAGGTGAACTGCAGCTTGATTTGTAATATTTTAAATGCTATTGCATTTGCCTCATCAGGGCCATCTAGGGACCACGAGGTGAACTGCAGCTTGATTTATTATATATTAAATGCTATTGCATTTGCCTCATCAGGGACAACTGGGGATGATGAGGTGAACTGCAGCTCTTTGTAGAATTATTTGGATACTATAATATTCACTTCCCACTGCTAATCTCGTCCCATAATTTTTTGCAGGGGCTTGATCTCAAAATCACCACCTCTCTCACTGCTTGCTGGAAGCTAATTTCACTTTTGTGAAATGACTATATGCATTTTAGCATGTAGAAATACTTGTTATTTTACCTTGAATATTTGAGGTTTCTGTTTTAATAATTGGAAATCTGACGGAACGAAATATTGCGGATTTATTGTACCAAGTTCGCACCAATTCCACCCACCCCTACTTTAAAAACCCCTGCACCCCTTAATCATAACCCACCCTTACTCTATACAATACCCCAACAACCTTACACAATAACCCATCTTAACCCTATAAAAATACCCTGTACCCCAAAACCCAAACCTATCCCTAAATCCTATAAATACCCATGTACCTCAAAACCCAAACTTACCCCTGTACCCCAAAACCCAAACCTACCCCTGAACCCTAAAATACCACTGTACCCCAAAACCCAAACCTAGCTCATAACCCTTAAAATACCCCTGTACCCCCAAACCCAAACCTACCCCTGAACCCTAAAAATACCCCTGTACCCACAAACCTAGCACTGAACCCTTAAAATACCCCTGTACCCCAAAACCCAAACCTACCCCTGAACCCTAAAAATACCCCTATACCCCAAAACCGAACCTAGCCCTGAACCCTAAAAATACCCCTGTACCCCAGAACCAAAAGCTATATCTGAACCCTTAAAGTACCCAAAAACCCCAAAACATATAACTCAGGGGCATATTATCAAGGGGGTTTATCTCCGCTTTTTTGGCTTCAAAAGCCAAGAAAGCGGAGATAAAATTATTTCCCTATTACCAAGCTGTCGCTAACACCAGTTAGTGACAGCTAATAGGAGATAGCGACCATCTTGGGCCTTGCTTTGCATGTCAGTGATATTTATCACTATTGACATGCAAAGTGGGCGTGCCAAGATGTTAGCGACTGGAAACAGTCCCTAACATCGCTATCTCCTATTACCAACTTTTGGAGTTATTCGCGCTAAGAGCGAATATCTCCAAAAGCTAACACCTGCCCTGAGCAGTTCTTAGCCATGTTATCCAATGGGAGGTGGATAACATGGCTAAGAGCATTTGCTCGATAATGCATGAATATCGCTGACTTTTCAGCGATATTCATGCATTTCGGCCGTTTTTTATCGCATTTGCGATAAACCTTGTTAATAGCAAGGTTTATCTGCGATAAAAATCGCCGATGTGCGGCGATAATTTTTGTCTCTAAACAAGTTAGAGACAAAAATTATCGCTAGTTGTTGGTAATATGCCCCTTAGTACCCCAAAACATATACCCCTATACCCATACTTGCCTTATCCAAACATTTTTAAAAAACATGCTTTTATCATTCATGCATTTACAACGAATTTCGTTGTAAATGTTTGCGTGGTAAAAGCATATAAAATGTAATGCCACGCGTTATAATGGCATTGCGGAGTCATGGTACTTTAATATTGAAAGTATGCAGAAAGAAAGTTGCGGAATAATGGGTGTTTACCCTCCCCCGTAAATACATTGTTGGCACGGCGGCCCACATCTCCAGCAACATACTTATATGTTTTTTACCACCGACTGGAAAAATGCGCAGGTCTCTCTCATTGATGCCCAGCACCGACATACACTTTTATACACACCTCATAACCACAAGTTCTAGAATTACGAACTTTAGAGATGGGGAGCTACGTTCGAATCTCGGCATCACCTCAACATCCTGTGATTCCAGACAAATCGCTTTGTCTCCCCGTGCCTACTACAAATAAATGTGTTCTTCTGTAATGTAAATTGTGCTTATGCCATGTTGTCGAGTTCGCGCTATATAATATTGCAATGAAAATAAAGTAGGGAAACTCGAGTTCACACACTACTGAACGCGCACTCTTAAGTGCATCAGTAGTGCACTGTGAATCGGAGCATTTCACAGGCCTGTAACAGATAAGAAATGCTATCAAAACAAAATCCTACGTAACAATATACTTCTGGCCGGCAGCAATTCATACCCGGACAACGTCAGGACGGGCTGCTAGTATAGTCTAACCGTGTCAAGTTGCGTGGTTTACAGAAGACCGGAGATAAGATTGTCGGAGCAAGCAGTGGACAGTATGAGGTCAGGTCGCGTCCGGTGCAATACAATGGTCAAAAGAGAAATAAAAAAACGAAAGCGAACAACTAAGACGCTGGAGGAGGCACGGGATGAAATATCATCAGAAACTGGTCTGGCAACCTATAAAAACTGTTCCCTTATAGAAATACCTGTAGATGGAAACACTCCTGGGTTAAAAAAGAGTGGGCAAACACCAAATCCGGAGATAAGCAACAAATTAATAAAAAGGCAATTTTTGTATCAACCAAAAATCTTTACGAAATTCTGTTTTCTAAAAAATGAGGGGGACACTCTACTTTCAAGCACACGAGAGTTGCCAGGTCTGCAATCACCTCTTCAGCCTTTACAATTAAATCAATCATTACAAAATGCTGAAGAACAGAAATCAACTCATAAAAAAGAAAGTCCAGGCAAAAAAAGAAATGCTAGTATAGCAGCCACTAGCCCCATACAAATAACATCAACTCCACAACATAACAAAACACGGATGAACTTCAAACTACAGGCAAAATACAAGGAGAGATGTTGAGATAGTCCAAGTTCATAGGCAAAATGAAACAAAGAAGAGCTCCAATGATGTCCAAGGAGAAAATCGAGAAAACCAAAAAATCAGCTTTGACTTGAATAGCGACAGCGGATCAATACATAGCAAAAACAGAATTGGCAACTGTGCTATAATCAATATACCAATGATGGGGCGTGGCTAGGACGCCGATGGTGGAGGCGGCGTGAGCCCGCGGTCCAGCGGTGGTGCTCCCTGACCAACGGGGAAAGAAGTTACGGCGATCATTGCTGGGGCTGAGTTCGACACTGGGGCGGCAAGATGGCAGCGGGGCTCGATGCCTGACATCGAGAAGGAGGGCCCTGGGTGTGCTGAATCCCCTAAACTGGCAGTGGAAATGGAGATGGAGGCCACACTGGAGTCGGTGATGGCGAGGCCCCGGCTGTAAAAGTTGCCTATCAGTCGACGTCCACGCACTTCGGAATTTTCTTGGAACGAGGCCTCTGTTCGTTTGTGCACTTCAAAATGGTGCAGAGTCGCTGAGCGGCCTGCAACCGAGAACAGGACACTCATTCTCGGATACGGAGGATGTGGAGCTGATGCCCGATCGGGGCCCACACCGGGGGTGACCTACAGACCAGAACCCGTAGTCTATGATAACAACCGCCCGGAGGGATGGAGGGCAGCGGCCATTTTGAGCTGTTGAGTGAACTGCGTACCACCCTGGCAGCGGCCTGGGGTGTGATCGGTGCTCCGGTGGAGCCAACTGTCGACCAATCAGGTGTTGGACCTACAATATATTAGAAGAGGGTGCGGGACACAGGCCACAGAAATTGACCCTGGCGCTGATGTCCCTATGAATGGCTGGTCTGCTACCCCTCCCCCCATCGAAGAGTGATACAGCTGAGTCCTAGCAGGTGGCGGCCAACGAGTGGCTTATGAGTGCAGTGGCGATGAAACCCAAAGGCAAGACTGAGGAAGCGGCGGCAGCGGATGGAGCTAGAAGTGGTGATGCAGATGCGGAGGCCACGCCGACGAAAAAACAGCTGGCTGACCGTCTAGATAAAATTCTGGAAGCCATTGAAGCGACGAAAAATTCACTGCGCCAGGACATCTCGCAAGTGGCTACCAGACTGGGGCTCCTGAGAGCGGACCATGAGAAGCTAGTGGACAGGGTCAAGGAAGCTGAATCCACGATACTGGAACTGAAACCGGCGGTGGTAACGGTAGAACGCAAGCTGGAAGATGCACTGCACCGTTTAACGACTCTGGTACGGAGGGCAGAGGACTCCGAAAGTCACAATCGATGAAATAATGTGCGAGTGGTAGGCCTGCCGGAAAAAATTGAAGGAACGGACATGGTGGCGTACTTAGAAGAATGGTTCAAATCGAGGGTGGCACCTGAGGGCCTTTCGCCTTTCTTTACCCTGGAAAGGGCGCTCAGAGTACCGGCCAAGCCGCCCCTGCTGGGTCGCCCACCTCGACCTGTGGTGGCCAGGGTGCTTCACTATAAAGACCAGGACTTGGTAATTCAAAATGCACGGTCAAACGGGCCCTTTAAAGTGGAGAACTGTTCAGTGACATTATTCCCGGACTATACTCAGGATATCCAGAGGCGTAGGGCCTCATATCTGGCGATCAAAAAGGAGCTAAGAGGCGAGGGCATCTAGTATTCGCTGCTATTCCCAGCGAAGCTGCGAATCATCGTGGATGGGATGACGCAGTTTTTCTTGACGCCAGATGAAGCGTGGACATGGCTGGAGACATATAGAGCCGGAACGGTCCGTAGACCTCGTGGGTCCGGCACACAACATAAACAACCTCAAATGCGCCAGTCACAGAGGATTCGGAACAGAGGTAACGCCAAAAAAGATCCCAGTCCACGCAGATGGCGGCAGATAAACAGGATGCGCTGCTGGCCGCTGCTGCCTTAACGGGGTCTCAGACAGAGAACTCGGCTAGGGGCATGGACTCTGAGGAGGACAAGCGTCGTTCGGGTCCTGAGTTTTCGGACACAGACAGTATCAAGGGCCCGGAACTGACACCCAGGCTGGCTGACGAAATATAACCTTCACCTATTCTGCGAGGGTAAATACTGTTGGTCGGGGGGAGCGCCTGCTGTACCAGTGGGGGACCCACATGACTTTTTGGCTGCACTGTGAATTGTGGGGATTACGGGTGATGGGCTGAGTTGCGGCCCACCTCATGTCGGGCCTACGCCACCTTCCTGTAGCCCCTAAAGGCTTCCTGTGGTGGTGACTGCGGGATAGTAGCGTGTGTTTGTTGTGGAAGTTTGGATGGGGACTGATAATGTGTTATTGGGTCCTGTTCTGGGGGTTGGGGGATGGGTGTTGAGTTACTTAGGTTGGGGGCTCGTTTTATAGCTCTTGGTGTGGGCTGGCTACAATGGAATGGAGGGAGTGCGTCGCGCCTTGTCAATGGGGACATTACCTGAACTGAAATGTGTTACCTGGAATGTGCGTGGATTGCATACAATGTCCAGACGCCATAAAGTGCACGCTTATTTGGTGAGGCGGGGGATCCACATAGCGTTGCTTCAAGAGACCCATTTGACTAAGCAAGAATGTACAGCTTTACAGAAGAGATGGAGAGAGCAAGTGTTTGGCAGCAGCGGTGCATCCATTGGGGCGTAGGGGCGTAGCCCCACTAAGCCCTGGACGCACCGTGGCACTGCAGCTGAGTTAAGTAATTACGTGACTTCTTCACAAGCAGCGCGGGAGTGACACGTCAATGCCTGGTTGTGCGGCCGGAGTGCGCAAGGGGGGGGGGTGGCGGGGATGCTGGTCTGCTGCAGCTGCTTGAGTGACAGTCTGCAGCAGGCCAGCACTCTGCGCATAAGACTCCCGGGCTGAGACTTGCCCGCGCATGCGCCATGCCAGCAAGCATAGAGAAGGGGCCAGGGGTGCGGCTGCAGCTGGGCCGGGTTTTTACAGGCTGCCCAGGGCGAGCACACAGTGTGCCCCCCTAGCACCAGGATTGGCTTGTCCAGCGCGCAACATCCATTATTGGATGCCGCGCGTGGGTGGGCGGGGCAGAGTGGCGTGAGTGCGACCCCGGGCAGGAGGAGAAGCTGGCAAGCAGACCCCGGTGAGAGCCCCCCAGGCCCGGTGTGTGACCACCCCCCCCCCTACCACACAGCCTCCCGGTGCCAGAGCAGAAGTTGTGGAAAGTTTCCGTCGAAGACGGTGAGTGCAGATTTAAATAGCGCGAGCTTGACCCGAAGGAATTGAAGCGCTTCACACAGTTTACATGAGCACGTTACATTACACAGGTCACGTCATGGCAAGCACAGGAGACCAAGAAAGACAGTGTAAAACATATATTCTTTGACAATTCCTATTAATTTGTAGGACGGGACAGATGTACACAGCAATCATGTCTAAAATGTAAGGAAGCCACGGAGAAGAGTATTGTTTTAAGACTTGTTTGGAAATGGGTGACCAAAGTACCTTTGTTTGGTACTACTTATTCAGCGTATGCGAGAGGGGCTCTGGTATGGGTGAGAGCGGGGACTCCTTTCCAGATGACGAACACTGTGATAGCTCAGGAGGGCAGATATGTGGCAGTGGAAGGGAGATTTTGGGGAAGAGAGGTGGTGCTCTGTAGTGTCTATGCTCCAAACACGGAACAACCCAGATTCCTGGATAAATTGTCTGGGTCGTTGGCTCATGCCCTTGCTGGTGCGGTGATAATGGGGGGGATTTTAATTCTATTACTGATGTGCCGCTTGATAGGTCACACCCACCATTGGTTGATTCCTTGGTCCGTAGGACAGCGAAATTGAGGGCGGGATGGCAGGAGAAATGGGGGTTGCTGGATATTTGGAGGGGGCACCACCCAGACGATAGGGATTATTCCTTTTTCACTGCACTGCACGAATTACATGTTAGGATTGACGGGATCCTTTGTAGTCGGGAGTTGGCTCCCTTGGCGAACCGATCAGAGTATTTAGCCAGGACGTTGTCTGATCATAACCCTCAGGTGGTGGCGTTTCAATGGCAGCAGGAGAGAACAGCGATTCCCACTTGGAGGTTGCGACCGGACACCCTGGAAGACCTGATCTTTAGCACCAGGGTACAGGAAGGGATCGACAACTATTTCATGTTGAATGAGGGTACAGCGACGTCCAGAGGGGTGGAGTGAGACGCCTTCAATGTAGTGCTGAGAGGGCTCTATATTAGTAACCACTCAGGAGAGCGAAAGGTGGTGTTGGCTGATGTGGCAAAGGCAGAAGAGGGCTTGAGGGAGTTGGAACTACAAAGGCCTGAGCAGCCAGGGGTGCAGGAACGATTGACCGAGGCCAAGGAGCAAGTAGCAGCGGAAACGGAGAGGTTGCGCTGTTTCGATTATAAGCAATACATGGTGAAAGTTCATTCAGAAGGGGACAAAGTGGGTACTCTTTTAGCAAAATTGGCAGCGCCAGTGTCAGGGGGGTGCTCAATCTTACATATTCGAACGGCCGCAGGGGAAGTGGTGTACTCCCAATCAGAGATCCTTTTTTTAGAGTACTACACGTCGTTGTATAGTAGTCAACTGTACGTTGGCAAAGCAGATATAGTGGAATATTTGCAGGACACCCAGCAACCGTAGTTGGAGATAGAGGATGCGGAGGGATTAGGCGGGAAGATACGGCTGGAAGAAGTGCGTGGGGCAATTAAGCAAATGGCCAGGAACAAACCCCCAGGGGTGGACGGCCTCCCGGTAGAATTTTACGCAAAATACGTGGATGTTCTGGCTCCACGATTAGTGGAGGTCTATAATGAGGCTGCGGAGAAGGGCCACCTGCCGCAATCAATGAGGGAGGCAATAGTGATCCCCCTATTAAAGACCGGAAGGGAGGGTAGTGATGTAACCTCATACAGGCCGTTATCGATGCTAACGGTTGACTATAAAATACTGAGTAAAATCTTAGCCTCGAGACTCTTACCACACATGACTACCTTGGTGCATGCGGATCAGGCAGGGTTTATTCTGACTCGGAATACCTCGCTTAACATACGTAGATTGATAAGGGTGTTGGAAGTTGGATTGGAGGAGGACCCGTCGGTGGACGTGGAAAAGGCTTTTGATAGCCTGGAATGGCTCTACTTAGATAAAGTGTTGGAGAAGTTCGGATTGGGGGAACAGTTTAGGAAATGGACGGCCATTTTATACTCATTGGCGACAGCGAGGGTGCGACTGGGGCCTGTTATTTCAGCGCAATATCTGGTGCAGAGAGGCACCAGACAGGGCTGCTCACTCTCAACCCTGCTGTTTGCGCTAGCGATCGAACCCCTAGCTGCTCGGGCTTGAACGGGGGAACCACATCATATTTCGCTATACGCGGACGATTTGCTTCTGTTCTTGGAGGATACCACTGTGGCTCTTCACGGAGTGGTGAACTTGTTGACGAATTTTGATGCACTTTCGGGCCTAAGGGTCAACTGGGGTAAGACTTGTGTCTTTCCTCTGAGGGCAGACATGCAGCAGCCGCTTCTGCCCCCCGGACTGGTATGGGAGAGGTCATGTTTTACCTACCTAGGGGTCCGGATCTATCATGACTCGGAGTCCATGTTAGAGGGAAATGTGGGCCGCTGTATCAGGGTTTTGAGGGGCTGTGTATCGTACTGGGCTACGTTGCCTCTCTCTGTGTTGGGGAGAGTGTCGCTGCTTAAGATGGTGGCTCTACCTTGCCTCTTATATTATTTCCGTACCCTCCCTCTCTGGATACCTCCCAGGTTCTTTCGGGACCTGAGAACACTCACGATTGATTTTATATCGGGTTCAGGGAGGAGACGAGTGGCGCTGGATACACTTCTCAGGCCAAAATTGGACGGAGGATTCGCTGTCCCGCTCTTTGAATTATATTACTTAGCAGCTCAGCTACAGATCCTAACGCAGAAGGTTGCGAGGGAGTTCAGAGGTCCGGAAGACAGCCGGGGGACGGGTGCCCAGAGGCATATACTGTCCTACATCATTATGACACAAAAATTAGACTTAAAGGAGTTGACCTCGGAGGACAGAACCCTGAGGCTAAGTTGGAATAGGAGTCAGCGGAGGGCGGGGGTGCTTCACCCCTATGCGCCTGAAATCCCCTGGGCATGTTGACGGCGCTACCACCTGGGGGGGGACTGGTCGAGATTGATGGAATGGGAGGAGTTGGGGCTCCAGATGGTCGGTGACCTGTATCCGGATGGAGAGTTACTGTCCTTCCCGGCGCTACAGGACCAATTTGGACTTCCGGATTGGGGTTTCCTATTGCACATGGCAGTGGTGTCGGCCATGAACAGACATTGGAGATCGGGGCAGTTAGAACCCAAGACTACGCTAGCATGCCAATACGTAGTGATGGCGACGGGCACTTTCAAGGCGGTTACATGTCTGCAGTCGCGCTTACTACAGGAAGGGTTGACACGGTTGGACACACTTAAACAGAAATGGGAAGAGAATGTGGGGAAACCCATACCGGATGCGACCTAGGCCCACATTTTAAAGAGAACGTGGAAGGGAAGCAGAAATGCACGCTTTCAACAGGTGCACTTTTTTGTGTTACATAGGGCATACCTCACCCCGGGGAAAATGAAGACATATTTCCAGGTCCAGGATGCGGCCTGTCCCCGATGCTTGAGGTCCCGAGGTAGAGCTAGAACATATGTTGTGGGACTGCCCCAAGCTAGGACACTACTGGGCAGAAATAGGGGACCTGTTAAATGAAGCTACGGACAGGCAGGTGGAGTATGATATGGCGACCTGCCTGCTGCTATAGTTCCCCCACAAGAGGAAGACCAAGGTAACCAGTAAGTTTATTGATCTGGGACTTATGCTAGCGCAGAGGGAGATAACCTGGCACTGGGAGGCGAAAGAGGGTCCCTCTGTTAGGAGATGGGCGCATGAGATGTGTAAATGGGCCAGTAGCGAAGGAGTGCTTAGACGTAGGCAGGCAACTCGCTCGGCCAATGAAAAGTGTTTGGAAGTGGCGAGAGCATGGGAAGACCTGGTGCAGACATTTAAAAACAGCCTTAAACCTGAGGATGACTGAGTTGCTGGGGTTCTGCGTTGCCTTCCCGGGAGACACATTGAGCATGGAAGGAGGACGTACTGAACTCAGTAATGGATTAGATCCTTGACTTTAGTGAGACCCACACCAATTGCAGTTAGAGGGAGGGGGTGGGTTGTACGGGTTACGGACATGACACAGCTGATAGATGTATGGATGTGAGGGGGTGTAAGGTTTCAATGCCAGGCTCAGGAGGAGGGCAGCTGATATGCTGCACTGAGTCTTCCGGATCACCGGGGGGAACTACTGCACCGGTAAGAGGCCTGGACGGGTAGGAACGGAGGGAGCTGTGTGGAGTTTCTATGAGCTCAATCCTGCAAGGGGTCCTACAGCGTGGATTGTCGGTAGTTGGGGAGTTGGGGGCGGGGGAGAAAATATTTGAAAAAGCAGTTACCAGATGTTTGACCGAATGACGATCCTGTTATCCCCTATGCGGTTGCAAGGGGTGGATGTTACCGGGCCAAGCGCTGCCCAGCCTACGGGATGTGGGGTTTACGGCTGTGTAAAGATTGTTGATGAGTATTACAGGGAGGGGTGGACGAGCAGTCATTTCAGTGTCAACAGCTTTATATCATGTACTGTTTTTACTTCCTGTCTGCAATAAAAATTATTTAAAAAAATTAAAAAAATCAATATACCAATGATCAATAGCCTAAAAAACCAGCGGGAAAAATTGCTGCTTAGGAGCACTGACTCCAACTAAACAAGGAATGGGGAGGTGAGGGAAGAAACAGGACTTAAACTGGTACCACCTACCCCAATCCATGCTAATATAATAAAGAGCCCAAACCTTTGAGGTGGATAATCTCAGGAACCACAGCACAAATCACAACACCCAATACAGCGTTGGAAAGGGCATTTGCAGCAGAAGGACATAGGCTATGCAGACGCCCACCATATATACTTAAAAGGTAAAAGAACCGTGCCAGCAAAGCAGTCCCTTGTGGGCGTGTCTGCGTTGTGCTGTGGGCGTGTGCTGGGGGCATGACAAATGCTGGGGGCGTGTGGTCGTTCCACCCTTCATGCCATGTCTCATATCGTGTGCTAATCCCACCCTGCTCCCTTTAAATACCCCTGCACCCCATAATTATAACCCACCCTCACTCCTTAAAATACCCCAACACCCTTAAACACTAACCCATCTTAACCCTATAAATATACCCTGTACCCCAAAACCCAAACCTACCCCTGAATCCTAAAAATACCCTTGTAAGTAAGTAAGTAAGTAATCTTTATTTAGCATAGTTACTTAAAACCATTGCAATATAAAAATGAATTAAGAACAGGAAAGATAAAACTACAGTTTTAAAAGACTCAAAATTTAAAATGTTCACTTTTCCTTATGACCGATGTGCTTGTATTTAGACTTAATGTTTGTAAGTTATTGCTCAGTGTCCTCATGAGCTCATGAAGTCGGTAAAACAGTCAGCCAAGTGATGTTAAATCGGTTGAACTGGGGCAGTTATGGATTAGGTTTTTTGGCATCTTTTTTTCAACTGCCTTCAGAAATTTTACAAAGCTGCAATTCAAGCCAGGGTCATTTGGATAAAAGCATGCAAGGACCGCTGCCCTTCTAGTACGGATCCCTTGCCGATTGAAGTGATGTTTTAGCCAGCGTTTCCGTTCGTCCCGTAGTTTTTCACAAGAGCATATCAAGTGCAGCATGTCCTCTTGTGCCAAGCCGCATAGCCGACAAAGGGGGTCAGCTTTGATTTTGTGCCAGCGTGGGAGATTTTGAGTACAAGGTAGCAGGCCCAGCCTGTGCCTTAGAACTTGATACTTTTGGAGTAACCCTCGGCCAGGTAGCGCTGTTGTGCTTTAGTTGTGTACGAATTCAGGGTCAACCAGCCATGTGTTCTCTTCGAGAGGGCTTCCTTGTCTTGCAACCATGATTGTAATTTGATTGATTTTTTTAAATTTGTGTGATTTGTTGGAGTGTTCCAAAGCTGTTCTAGACCTGTATTCGTCAGGCTGCCCGTGAGGTACTTAGCTGCTGCTGAGGAAGGGTGCTGTTCTAACTCCTTCCACAGGTGTTCATTCAGGGTTCCTTGTTTTGATTTCTCACTTTGTCCCAGGCTATCATGAAGGCTCCCTGTCTTGCCAGGAACTGTTGGTCGATGCCGAATTCGAGCCTGATTTGAGCAGGTAAAATTTGCTTGGGTAGACTGAAAATGATTCTGTAAGCTGCTGTTATAGTATTGTCAAGGGTCTTAGCATCCCTTCCTCTGAGTGCCTCACTCCCGTAGGTAATTGTTGGGAGAAGTTTAGCACGAATTACTTGCGTCAGGGGTAGGAGGGAGGGGCCGGAGAGTTTGTGATTTAGCGATTTCAGCGAAATCAGCGAAATCGCTTGTTCTCTGAACCGAGAACTGCCCGCCGTTGTCGATCTTCACTCCTAGATATTTGTATGTTGGGGTTTCTTCGATTCTTGTCGTGTTCCAATGCCATGATGTTGGTTTCCTTTTTTTCTTGCTAATGGTCATTGTTTGGGTTTTCCCCAGATTTATTGTAAGATCGTTCTTACTTGAGTACCTTTGTGTTTCGTCCAATAGATGTTGAAGTCCTACCTTAGTGTGGCTTATTAAGACAATATCGTCTGCGTATAGTAGACAAGGTAGCTGGAGCCCTCCTAGTTTAGGGGCGTGGGAATTACAACCATTTAGTATTGGGACAAGGTCACCTAGGAATAGGTTGAAAAGCGTGGGGGCCAGGACGCAGCCTTGCTTTAGGCCCTTATTGGTCTGTATGGGCCTTGACAAGGCGGATCCATCCCCTATTTTTATCTGTACCCAGGTCTCTGTGTGCAGGTTGATGAGCAGGTCCAACAGGTCCAACAGGGGTCTCGAGATCCCCCAGTCATGCAATTTAGACCACAAAAGCTTCCGATTTACGTTATCGAAAGCAGCCTTGTAGTCGATGAAGCAGAAATGAATGGGCATTTTGTTAGATTCTGCTTTGTCTATGAGCATACCCATGCTCAAGATGTTCGTCATCGTGCCTACTGACTTAGCGAAGCCTGTCTGATTGGCAGGGATTAAGGATCTCACTGTAGCCCAGGCTGTCAGCTCTTCAAGTAGGGTACCTGCAAAGTATTTTGCCTCGTTATCAATTAAAGCCACCAATCGGTAGTTGTGTGGGGAAGCCTTATCTCCTGCCTTATAGATTGGGGAAATGATTAAGCCCCTCCAGTACCTTGGTATGGTATTAAATTGTCGTATTTCCAGAAAGAGGGGTTCCAGGGCTGCTGCCCAGCCTGGCACATCTTGTTTGTAGAGAATAGGAGGTATACCATTTGGCCCTGGCGCTCCCTCCTTTCTTCCTTTTTTGATTTGGCGCTGGATGGTGCTTTGTAAGTTCGGCAAGTTCTCAATATCATTTAGAGTAAAGCATTCTGTGGGCCTTGTGTCAGTAGTTGATGTATGATTTTTATGAATGGCAAGCTCGTAATGTTGGTTGTTCCCTTCAGTCTGACTAAAATGGGTGCCGAGAAAGCTTGCCCAGATTTCTTCTGAGATGTTTGATGAAACCCCGTGGTACGCAGGTCTTATGAATGCATTTATTGATTTCCAGAACCATGCTCCATCGTTCCGTTTGATATCAGAGTGAAGTCTCGCCCATAAATTGTCCTCAGCTGATTTGTTTGCTTCCCATTTTAGTTTTTTAGGTCTCGCGACCTATCGATGTGCGCAAGCGCATCGAGCGGAGCGAGAATTCAAGTGGCGAAAACATCGTCAAACCAAAGGGCTTTCAGCCCCGCGGTTTTCATGCTGTTCACGTGAACCACGTGATAACATGCACGCGCATTCAGGGCCAGCCAGCCCAGCACATCAAAGGGCTTCTCCTCCCCTAATTATTCATGGCCGACCGCAGGCCGGCCGTACTTTCAGTTTCCCGAAACGGCTTCTCCTCACCTAATTAGGGGAGGAGAAGCCCTTTGATGTGCTTCACACCAATGCGCCACACAGTCATTCCTCTTGTTTGTATTTGCTTCAGCTGCCATTCTCAGACTCCACGATCTGCTCATGTGACATGGTTGCTCCACAAGACGCTTTACACATTACACTCATCTGCCTGAAGTGGGAGAGCATATGTCATAAGTACATATGTTCTCTTCTTTTGCCTCTGAGTTTTAAACAAGCAAAGCTGGTCCTTCTGTACTTGCAGTTTCACTTCTAATGTGTGTTGTTATTTATCATGATTTTTAGCTGAGGTGTATCACGCTCGTTCATGAGTTTGATCTTTTCATACTGTGAAATGTTTTCTAAGTTGTTTTTGATTGTCTTACCGCTGGAGGTCTCCCTGTGCTACATTTAGCCTCTGACACATGCAACGCCACTCAACCACGCAACGCCACGCAACAACGCAACGCCACGCAACAACGCAACACCACGCAACAACGCAACGCCACTCAACCATGCAACGCCACTCAACCATGCAACGCCACTCACACATGCAATGCCACTCACACATGCAACACCACTCACACATGCAATGCCACTCACACATGCAACGCCACTCACACATGCAACGCCAATCACACATGCAACGGCACTCAACCACGCAACGCCACTCAACCACGCAACGCCACTCACACATGCAACGCCACCCACACATTCAACGCCACTCACACATGCAACGCCACTCAACCACGCAACGCCACTCAACCACGCAACGCAACTCACACATGCAACTCCACTCAACCACGCAACGCCACTCACACATGCAACGCCACTCACACACGCAACGCCACTCACACACGCAACGCCACTCACACACGCAACGCCACTCACACACGCAACGCCACTCACACCCACGCAGTGCCACTTTTACCCACACAGCACCACTTTCAGACACACAACGCCACTCACACCCACGCAAGCCCACTCTCACACACGCAACGCCACACTTACCCATGCAATGCCAATCACACACGCAACGCAAATCACACACGCAACGCCACTCACACACGCAACGCCACTCACACACGCAACGCCACTCACCCATGCAACAACACTCACACATGCAACGCCACTCACACACGCAACGCCACTCACCCATGCAACAACACTCACACATGCAACGCCACTCACCCACGCAACGACACTCACTCAAAGCCACTCACACCCACGCAGTGCCACTTTCACACACACTGTGCAGTGCACAATAGGTCTCGCAGTAGGAAAGTTGGAGATATTGGTTTTGTAAATGACAAAGCCCTTTATGTTTTTAACATGCAAAATAAAAATAAAAGGCATTGTTATTTGCAATTGTAATAGCTCCAACTTTCCTACTGCGAGATCTATTGGCAATGCCAGTGCTTGTTTAGTGTTGATTTTAGTTTTCGTAGATGGTTTTACTTTACGGTGTCCATTGGTTTCCGTTGGAGTTCTCTCATTGTACGGTAGATTAAATTCTTTATGTCTTTAATTTTCCCTTGGTCTTCTCGAGAGAATTTGCAGAAACTTACATCCCCCAATTGTGACTGAAACTTGGGTCTTGTAGCATACATAGACATGCTACTTGTAAAATGTTCCCATTTCGTTATTTCACTATCCCCAGAGCGGCTCTCGAAGTGCTGTTTTGCCCTTTCCACTAGCGTTCCATCTATTGCTGATGAATATTTGATTTTTTTTAAGTTGATGGTTTGGGTTGACTCTTTTGCCACTTTTGATCGCTCAAAGTTCGGCTTTATGATCTTGATGATAATTTCTTGGGGACAGTGATCGCTTTCCCCGCTACAACCTATCCGGTATGATATTAAGGACTGGAAAAAGGGTAATGATATAAAAGTATAATCTAGAATGCTGCTTGTTTTTGTTGTGTGAAAGGTTGTGACTGGAGGATTATCTCCAGAGGTCCTGCCGTTGAGGGCCCTAATGTTAAAGTATTCCAGATCTTCTAGTGTCCTGTTACCTAGTTTTTTTTTTTTGGATAACTGTGAGGTTGCTTGTGTTGGGATGTCCCAAATTGCGTTTTGTATTAGTTGTTCATCTTCCTGCGTAGCGCCCATGAGGTTAAGGTTAAAGTCCCCAGTAAGAGCAACATTTGGTGTAGGTCTTTCCCTTATATGTGTCTCCATAAAGCTACAGAGGTCTTTAGTTGCTTTCCCTTTCCTTCTTGGGTTAATGTAGGCATTTATTAGAAGGAAGTCGGTTTCGGTAATGCCTTGTTTGAGTTGTGGCTAGCGGATTTTTACAGCCAGGGCGGCTGTAGAGGATGGTCCATCTTCTGTTGCCGTCAATCCACTTGTAACCAGTATATAGGTTACTAAGCCGCCTTTGGAATGCCCATATTTAGCGGTCCTGCTTGCATCTGCATAAAAGCGTAAGTAGCCATGGAGGTTGGGGGGTTTGCGAGCCATGTCTCTTGGAGTGCCACTATATCAAATTTTCTGATGTAATTCATAAGTTATTTTGGAAGCCAGGCCATTGATGTTCCATGAGCATATTTTTAATGAGCCGTATACGTCTTCCTTTGGCTTGTGGCTGATTTGTCATTGTGTGTATGTATGTTTGTATGTATGTGTGTTCTTATATAGCGCTCAACTTACCCTAGGGCATCTCAGCGCTTGCCTTGGGAACCCGTCCTGGCTTTTCCCTGTAAGATAACCCGTACTGGGCATCCCCAAGGTGAAAGCCAGGCATCCCGCCGCGGGGGGCCGTTGTGGAGATTAAGCAAGCTAATGCCCAGAGTTGCAGAGTGTGAACCCGTGATTAGAGTGGGCACCGAAGCGAGAATTATCGAGTCCGTGGACAATTGGGCTCAAGACCCTGCGGCGTCAGGAATTGAACCCTGGTCCCGGGTCTGACCTCTGCTTCAGGGTATGCCTCCTCTAACCAGTGAGCCACGCTTCTCCTAACCAGTGAGCCACACTTCTCCCATTCGTTATTGTTTAGCGTTCTAGCAATCCATCCTGAGTCAAACATTCCAGGAATTTGTGTGTGTTCATCTGCAGTGGCTCCGGTGCTATTGATGTGTAGATCAATTTTATTGCTCCCTGGTCCTACCGCTCCTCTGAGGACCGAGTTTTTTAGGGTTTTCATGATAGCTGGAGCTGCTGCTTTTTCCACCGGGACAAGAATGTCAGGGTACCTTGGTTTGACATAAGGTTCTATTGTGATCCCCCAGCTTTCAAAGATGTCAGCCTCGGCAATTATTTTTTGTGAAATTGCCAGGGTTCTCCAGGTTGCTTTTGTTTTTTCTTTGCCTGTAGCCTCATCGGCTACAAATTCGATGGATACCAGATCAGAGCTATTTAATTCTGTCAAGGATGGAATATGGGATAGCAGCCTTAAGATGTTACCTCTGTTGAGAGTGTCGTGTCTTCCTTGCGATGTGTAGTCCGGGTTAAACCAGACAGCGCCTGTTGAGTTTTTTTGTTCTCCTGCAGTTGCACTCTTTATTATTGGTTGACTAGGTCCCATAACTTCTACTCGTCGTGTTGAAGTTGTTTCCAGTTGGCTGGCGGTGGGTGCAGTGACTCTTAACCGTCGGCCAAGTGTATGTTCATTTGGTGCAAACGGTTCAGCATATGATCGTTTGTCTGACCGTCGCTTAACCTCTACTAGTCGTGCTGCAGTGGTTTTGACGTCGTTTGTGCTACTTGTAGTAATTCTTAGTTCTTGGCCAGAGGTGTGATGGTTCCTTAATACTGACCCTTCTAGATGGGGAATTTCACAAGGTCTAGAGATGTTGCATGTGGGGCCCGGTGTCCCCATAATAGCTGAGTCTACTTCTCTCCTTGTAGTCAGTGCACCTTCCATAGTCATAGCTGGAAAGCTTTCTAGCAGCCGTTTGCCTGTCTCAGCAATAGCCGGTCCTCGACTGATCCCAAACTGTGTTCCCTTTGTGGGTCCATGATTTTTTATTTGCTGGCGCGCCGAGCTAGGCTGCATGCTGCTTGTTTGTGCTTGTTTCACACAGGAGGCAGGGGTTATGTTACTGGTTTCATCGAGTTGGAGACATGAATTTTGTGTTCCTCTTCCGGGTTCTTTTTGAGTGCAGATGCTATGTAGTTCCAGATTTGTTTTTGTTTTGCTGTTGCCCCCCAGCCCTTTGGTGATTGTTGCCTTGATCGGGGACTCAGGTGTGCCGATTACTTCGTCAGATTCTGGTGGGTACGTGGCGCCCTCAGGATGTGCTATACTTTGTTCCCTGTTCGGTATGTTCCCAAAAAGTTGTAGAAAACCGTTACGTTGCAAATCGATTTTAAGTTTCCTGCCTTTGCGTTTTTTTGCTCGTCTTTGTTTGGCGTTCATTTTTAAGTTTGTTATTTCTTCCTCCGTATTATCGGGGAATTGAGGTTCAGTGTTTCCTATTTCACTGACCACTGGAGTTGGTGGTTTTATGGGTGCAGGGGCCCTTGAATTAGAGTTGAGTTGTCCCTTGCTCCCCAGCACTTCTTTGGTCATTGGATGGTTTATCACTGCCACGACAGGGCTGGTACAGGAGTTACTTTGCCTGCACTTGGGTGTTCTTCTAAGTTCTGTGCACAAATTGCTCATTATTGTTGGTAGACTCGACAACTTGTCGATTATTGGGCCGCATCCGCATCCTTCATTATAAGGCCCAGGTGCTTGGTCCGACAATGGCGATTTATTCTGAAGAAGCGTATTTAGCGTGCCCAGCTTCCCATCGATGGCCACCACAAATACAGCCAATGTATCAAGTAGCGACAGTTGGATGTCCATTTTGTCAGATTGGTAGTTGAGGGCTTCAACCAGGAGTTGTGTTGTTTTGAGCAGACTACTCCACGCGTTTTCCTGATTTGTTTGATTCGACGTATTGACCTGATTATCCTCAAACGAGGGGCTTTTTTGGACCCCCTCTGGAGCCCCCGCGTCCATCACTGGGTGATCCAATGAAATGAAATGAAAATGTGATTTGTAGAGCGCTGCAGCTGCCCTGAGGCGTCCAGGCGCTGAAACAGAAGAAGCCCTCATGAGGTTATTTTATTAGGCATTAAACAGTAGGGTTTTTAGCTGTTTGCGAAAAGTAGTCAGGTTGGGGTTGTTCCTCAGCTGCAGAGGGAGGGAGTTCCAGAGTTTGGAAACATTATACAAAAAGGAGCGTCCTCCTGCTCTGGCTCTGCGGATTCTGGGGATCTCGGCCAGGAATGCTGTTGAGGAGCGGATTTATTGGGCCTGTAAGGAGAAATCAGGGAGCGGTTGATGTCTGGGCCCGTTTCCCAGAATGTCTGGTGGGCGATGCAGAGCGATTTAAATTTTACTCTGTCCCTGACAATGAGGCATCATTTATGATGATCGGTAAGGACGTGATCATACTTGTTTCATTTCTGCTTTTGTCTTGGGTGTATGCTGCTACGAGATCTTCCCACTCTTCCTTGCCCAGGTATGAGGATATTTCTATCACATCTAGGGGCGAGGTTGATGGCCTGTGTGAGTCTGCTGTATCCTTCCCTGACCTCATCGTGCTGTTGTGGTCAGTTGTACGTTCCGAGTGTGTTAAAGTTGGATTCCCAAGAGTTGAGACATTCTCTTCCCAGCATTCCTTTGCGTCTTTTCCACTTGCCCCATTATGGTTGATGGGGTCTTTGTTTGGTGCTTGGATTTTCGACGTACAGTTCGTAATGCAATGGGGAGGTTTGTCGGCATCGCTGCCCTTACCAGATGTTGTCCTCTCACATAGTTTATTGCTAGCAGTTTTGCCGGGGTCTGTAAGGCAATTGGGTGATATGTGTGTAGGCTGGCTTATATTATTGTCAATTGCTCTGTGCACTTGAAAAAGGTTTGGTTCTAAAACGATTTTCGTACCGGACATTGCCCCTTTAGATGTAACAGCCATTGTGAAATTGTTTTTATCACCCTGAGGGCTTGATGTCACTTGTAGTGGTTCTCTGGCTGTAATGGTAGGGCTTCTCTTGCTGTTGTCGTTGGTTGCTGAACCTGTATTGTGCGCAGACACTGTCTGACAAGTCTGGGAAAGTTCCATGGGTTCCTGAAGGCCTGAAGATTCATTGGTGTTGGAGGGTGATGTATCCCCCGCGTTTTTTAGGAAATGAAATTTTGTGAAAATTTTTGGTTGGAGCATTGCAAGGTTGGATTTTGTTTTGCTGCTCTTCTCTCTATTTGCCGGTTGTTCACTGCTCGCACTGATAGAATCAAATTTGTCGGTTGCTATGTCAATTAGTGAGCCTTCACTCTGAGTTAATTGCCTGGATTTCCTTGTTTGATCTTCTCTTGCCCCCTCGCCTGCTTTCGGAGATCTTTTATGTTTGTTTGACCGATTGTTTGTCCTTCCTTTGCTAGTGGGGCATCCCCGAACGCGCCCTGATCTCATGTCGCCTTTCCCTGCAACCTGCACTAACTCCATGCCAGCTCCTCAGCGTGTTCCCAAGCCCGTCAATGCCTCGCAAGAAGGGCGGCTGCCGTCAGGGAGGGTGGGGAGCGATAACGAGGAGTAAGATATTATCCAAAACATCGGTAGGTACAGGTTCTGGCTCGGGGAGGGTCAGGGACCGCGCAGGCTCTGCACCGCAACCTCCACTTTAGGCAGTTCTACAGTTCTACAGTTCTATGCCGGCCTCCTGTACTTCAGTCCCCAACCCTGGTCAGAGCTGACTCAGCCCCCTTCCTACTGATGTCAAAAGCCCCTAAGGGGGGGGTGGGGGGGGGTGTCTTGCCAACCCAATGCACAATACTGGGCCGTAGGGTGAGCTGCTGGCTGTGGAGCGGGCGGGGGACAGCTGTAACAGTGACTTAATCAGCCCCTAGGCACCATTGCTGGTTTCACTCACCGTTGCGATGCTTGCTCCGCCGCTCGCTGCTTCACAGTTCACAGCTCCATGTGAGCCCGAGCCCAGGCAGGCCCCTAGTCGGCTTTTACTTCGATATTACTGTGTCCTTTGTTGGCGTTTAACCGGCGGGTAATTCCCCTGCTCCTCCTCCTCGTAGTTTGTGCACTGCAGCTCGACTCCGAACGTGATCTGTTTGGTGAGAGTTCAGAGGAACGCGGGTAGCCCCCTGCTGCTTGACCCAAATGCAGCCACCACCTTTGTCTTCCCCTTTGCGACATTTATGCTTCTGAACGTGTTGGTATGGCTGCAGCGGATTGGTGGCAAAATGACAAAAATTTCGGCTTTAACGCCGATCAACTGATGCTGATGCTGCTGCCTGCTCCTCAGGTGCTGGCTCTCCAGTAGTTGCTCCACCCCAAACAAACAAACCACTTGAGTGTCCCTGGAGAATTTGCAAAGTTTTCCTGGAGCTCCTGCTCCCGCTGTCCCAGCCACCTGAAAAAGAGCCTCGCAAAAAAAAAAAGAGCTTTGCAGCGGTTCCCCCCGCTACCAGGCCGCTCCCCCTTTTTTCCCGGTGCAGTTGCTGCTGCTAAGGGGACCGCGAGCTCTGGCTCTGATTCTGGCGGCCTTCCGCGCTCACTCCCCCCCGCGTCTCCAAGCCTCACTACACGGGGGGAAGAGGGGGGGCAGGGTTCAGCAGAAACCTAGCCGGGAGGGGTGGAGACGGTAAGGACGCTTTCCTCTCGCCCTCCTCGCTCGCGCTTAGATGCTTCGATGCTTCACGCTCTGCACTCTACTGCTTCAGCCTGCTTCTCGGGGTAAGGAGATGAGGGTGCCTCCTCACTGTTATCTGCACACCTATCTAATCAAGTACCCTTGTATCCCAAAACCCAAACCTAACCCTGAACCCTAAAAAAACACTGTACCCCAAAACCCAAACCTACCCCTGAACTCTAAAATACCCCTGTACCCCAAAACCCAAACCTAGCCCTGAACCCGTAAAATACCCCTGTAACCCAAAACCCAAACCTACCCCGGAACCCTAAAAATAACCCTGTTCCCCAAAACCCAAACCTAGCCCTGAACCCTAAAAATAACCCTGTACCACAAAACCCAATCCTAGCCCTGAATCCTAAAAATACCTCTGTACCCCAAAACCCAAACCTAGCCCTGAACCCTATAAATACCCCTGTACCTCAAAACCCAAACCTACCCCATAATCCTAAAAATACCAATGTACCCCAAAACCCAAACCTAGCCCTGAACCCTAAAAATACCCCTGTACCCCAAAACCCATACCTATCCCTAAACCCTAAAACTACCCCTGTACCCCATAACCCAAAACTATATCTGAACCCTTAAAGTACCCAAACACCCCAAAACATATACCTCAGTACCCCAAAATATATACCCCTATGCCCATACCATATCCAAACATTAAAAAAAACATGTTACCATTCATGCATTTACAACGGATTTCGTTGTAAATGTATGCATGGTAAAAGCATATAAAATGTAATGCCATGCGTTGTAATGGCATTGCGGAGTCATGGTACTTTCGTAATGCAAGTATGCGGAGTGATGGTATGCGGAGAAAAAGTTGCGGAATAATGAGTGTTTACCCTCCCCCGGTAAGTACATTGGTGGCACGGCGGCCCACATCTGCAGCAACGTACTCATATTTTTTCACCCCCCATTTGAAAAATGCATGGGTCTCTCTCATTGATGGCCAGCACTGACATACAGTTTTAGACACACCTCCCACCACAAGTTCTAGAAATGCGAACTTTAGAGCTGGGGAGCCACGTTCAAATCTCGGCATCAGCTCAACATCCTGTGATTCCAGGCAAATCACATAGGGGCTGATTTACAAGCCCCTTGCAACATTTTTAAGCCACTGTTGGGTCATTTTTGTGACTCAGCGGCCGCGCAAACTATGCTCCACGTTGCAAATTATTTACAACGTGACGCATCTAGGCAGATGCTTCACGTTGTAAAGCCCTGCGCCACATTAAACCTGGGTCAGGTTTCATGTGGGCGTTCTGTCGCAGGGTGGACGTTCCCTCGCAGGAAAGCCATGTAAAACTGATGCAGTGAAATCTACAAGATTTCACGGAGTCAGTTTTACGACGCTGCTACGTCAAATCCTTACGCATGCTTGAAGCAGGCGTAAGGAGTGAGGCACCATGTTGAGTATGGGCGGCCCCTGTACATTGCAAGAGTTGCGTTGCGCTTGCAATGCGCCGCCTGTACGCCTCAAGATGCGTCACGCATCTGCCCCTCCTTGCGCCATGGAGCGCCGCATTGTAAATGCGACGCATCTGTTGTGGCATAAAGGGGGGATTACGTGACGCATCTGTTCTGGCGCATCCCTGCTGATTTGCAGAGATGGGCCAGAAGACGCAAATATGCCCCTTTGTCTCCCCGTGCCTACCACAAATGAATGTGTTCTTCTGTAATGTAAATTGTGGTCATGCCATGTTGTCGAGTTTGCGCTATATAATATTGCAAGGAAAAATAAAGTAGGGAAACTCGATTTCACACACTACAGAATGCGCACTCTTAAGTGCATCAGCAGTGCACTGTGAATCGGAGCGTTTCACAGGCCTGTCACAGATAAGAAATGCTATCAAAACCAAATCCTACAAAACAATATACTACTGGCTGGCAGCAATTCATACCCGGACAGCGTCGGGACGGGCTGCTAGTCTCAAATAAAGAAATACCAAATCATCAAATAGATCCAAACAGTGGGGGGGGGGAGAAGCAAAGAGCTGAACTCAGCTAAAAACTCAGTTGAAAACACAGCAGACATAGAGATCTCCTCATACCTTGGAACAGAAGAATGGGAAGGCTTTTTGGACGCTTATACCCAAGACAAAAGCAGAAGTGGGCTTTACACCAAAACACATGATAAGATAACTGAACATAACCAGGGATCACATGAGGGAGGAAAAGTAAATGAAGATCGAAATGAAACAAAAAATACAGCTCGTGTGGAGGAATCACCAAAAAATGCTAGCCAGGGAACGGCATGGCCTAGCTTGTTAAAACAATGCAATTATTGGTAGAGGCACTCCACTACCAGTCAGATAAGATGGATACCCAGTTGACGCCTTTAGATACCCTGGCTGTTTTCGTGGTTGCTATTGACGGGAAGCTGGGAACATTTAATACATTGCTACAAAACAAGCAGGATCAAGCCCAAAATAATATTCTGAGTTGTGGATGTGGTCCTATTATTGACAAACTGGCCACACTACCATCAATGCTGTGCGACCTATGTGTACAAATAAAAAAGCCCCTGCAAGGAAAGGAGTGTCATTTGTGCGAAGGACAAACAGATGCTGAAATAGAAAAGCTGTACGATGAACAAAATAGATAAAATGAAAAGCACAGGAACTCCAATAATTATAAAAAAAAGTATGCCCTGGGGCAAAGAACACTGAGATCTACAAAAACCGAAAAGAAGAGGCCAAAGAAACCATAACAGCGGATGATCAACTGCCAGCAGGTTCATTGGAAGACAAGGCTGACAAACATCTGAATGCAAAACAAAGGCGGGCGAAAAAACGAAAAGGCAGAAATAAAAAAACAAACTTAGATCAAGAGGGATTTTAGCATCTCTTTTGGTCGACGTCACAGTTTGACCAAGGTGAATCAGAATCCTAAAACAATATCAATAAGAACGAAGTAAGAGAGCCTACAAAAGACACCAATAAGACTGAAGAAGGAGATGCTCCGCATCAAGAAGAGATCAGCAGACCTTCTCCACTAATAATGAAAGAAAATAAACCCAAAGATCCAGCTCATAGTCAGCAAGTAAACATAGGAGGACATCAAACACTCCGTCAGGAAGGGAGCCGTGAAGTAGAATCCTCTACATATCATGCATTGTTGAGAGCATCGCAAGGACAGGAAATGGGACAAGGAAGAAATGACAACAACAAAAATAATAAGAGCCTGGAAGATATAAGAAGCTTAACAAATATTGTATGGTTTAACCCGGATTACATCTCGAAAGGAAGGCATGATATACTAAATAGGGGCAACATTTTACGGCTGATATCGCACATACCATTCCTGGCTGGTGTGACAACTCTGGACTTGGTTTCTATTGAATTTATAACAGAAGATGGAACAAAGGCGGAAAAAACAAAAGCAACATGGATAACATCTTCAGTTGCACATAAAATACTGGCAGAGATTCAAACCTTTAAAAATTGGGGAATAACAATTGCCCCTTATGTAAAACCAAAATATCCTGATCTAATAATTCCAGCAGCAATAGACGGAGAAGAGAACTCCTCCAACAGATCCGGGATACCAGTACTCAGAGGAGCAATAGGTACAGACGGAGCAAGAAGCATAGAAGATCTTAAAGTTAGGGGACGTACTTTAGATGGCGCAACAATAGGTCCAATCGATCTAAGAAGTATCGGCAGAACAATAAATAATCAGGCAAATTGACCAATAAATAATCTCCTTAAAACAAGCGGGCACAACCATTTTAGAATATGCTCGTGGAACATCAATGGTCTTGCCTCTAAAATGTCTAATCCAGAATATGTCAGCTACATAAGATCTTTTGATATTGTGACCCTTCAAGAAACATGGCAAGTAGAGCCCCCACATCTGCATGGCTTTCTGCGTTTTTTCACCATTGCAGTGAGAATAGCAAAATATGGACACCTTCAAGGGGGTTTAGTGGCTTACGTTTCGATCACAAGTTCCTATGAGATCAAGGAACTTGGATCAATCATTCCTGATTTGAAGTTAATAAATCTGTCGACCTCCAAATCAGGCACGAAGGGCACAAATCTTATATTGATCAACGTTTATATTCATCCAAAAAGGAAAGAAAAGGTAGTAAAAGAATTATACAAACACCTGGAGGAAATCATAAACGGCACACCGACAACAGATCTTATGATCACCGGGGATTTCAATCTTAATCTGATGGGAACCTCGACAGATGATGAGAACCATTATCAAAATATAGCCTGGAATATACCGTATCAAGAGACTTCAGAAATATCCAAATATTCCAAGCTAGATAAACAGGTGTTAGAGAATCTCGAGTCCTATAACATCAGAGCACTAAATGGCCGATTTATCGGAGATAATCCACCAGCGTGTACATTCCATACAACAAGAGAAAGTAAAATATTGGATTATACCTTTATCTCACTATCCCTATTTTATCAAATTGCCTCATTTGAAATAGGGGAAAAAGCTGATAGTGACCACTGCCCTCAGGAAATCATACTTAACACCAGCAAGCCTAAATTTGAGCTATCCCTGGTACCTAAAGATTTAATTTATACCATCAATTATAAAAGGATTATGTACTCGATAGCGAATGATGGAGGCCTGCAAGAAATGGCAAGACTGCACTTTGATGGGAGAATTGGAGTAAGCGAAGTTGAGAAATGGGAGAGTTTTAGAACAACTATGGCAGGTTACTCCACCACCCCGGAGCTCCAAAAGGGATGGAATGACAGCAATACGACTTCTTTTACAAAAGAATACAAAGTGAAGATAACCCCTAAACCCAAGGCATTAAGTAGTCTCCTCTAATATCACTGAAGAAGCATGGGCAAACCATCTTAGAGACCACTTCACACAACATAGAGACTCAGATATGGGGATAGAAAACGATGACAACAAATCAAAGCCATTGTGCGGAAATCACTACAAACAAGAAGGCCGTATTACGACCACGAACAAAGGAGAGGCAAATTTACAAAAGATACTTAAGCGCCAAATTAAAAAAGGAAGAAGAGAGGGGGCGCCAGGCCTGAATGGAATTCCTCCCATTCTTTACAAACAGAATGGAAGTGAATGGGCTGCAGCACTCGAGCCACTATTTTTGGAAATTTAACAGTTTAATATACTACCTGGTTCCTGAAAGGGCTCTATTATCTCTCCAATATTCAAGTCAGGGGATAAATCTCTACCACAAAATTATAGATTGATTGCCCTCATGGATAACGAGGCAAAGTATTTTGCTGGGATCCTCTTGAAAATTCCCTAATTCCTGCTAATCAGACGGGTTTTGCTAAAACGGTTGGGACAACAACGAATATTTTGACAATGGGTCTGCTAACAGATAAAGCTAAAATTACTAAAATCCCAATCCACCTGTTCTTCATAGATTACAAGGCGGCTTTCCACCATATTAATTGGAATCTTCTATGGTTTAAGTTGAAGAGCTGGGGGATTCCAGGGCCATTGCTAGGCCTGCTGATTAACTTGCATAGTGAAACATGGATACAGGTGAAGCTGGGCGACGGCTCTCACTTGTCAAGGCGTATTCCTACCGACAAGGGTCTCAAACAGGGATGTGTCCTGGCCCCAACGCTTTTTAACTTGTTCTTAGGAGACCTTATTCCGATTCTTAATAATTGCAATTCTCACGCACCAAAACTAGGAGGTCAAATACTGTCAACGTTACTCTATGCGGATGACATAGTTCTAATCAGTCATACAAAAATAGGGCTGTAAAATCTTGTGGATGTCACTCAGAAGTACTCTGATGAAAACCAATTGACGATAAATCTGGAGAAGACCCAAACAATGTCAATTAACAGGAAAGGGAAAACTCCACACGGCTTGTTTTGGAATAATATCTGTAAGAAGATACAACAGTGTATGAGTATCTAGGAGTTAAAATTGACAATAGTGGCCAGTTTACCACTCAGAAAGTGAGCATCAGAGGAAAAGGCATTGCTATAGCAATTTCGCTAAAAAAAACTAAATGGCAGGCTCACCAGTCCATCTCTTTTGTCCCTGACACAAGTTATATGAGCCAAACTCTTGCCCACAATTACTAACGGGAGTGAAGTACAGAGAGGAAGAGATGCAGCGATTCTGGATAAAACTGTGACAGCTGCATACAGGATCATCTTCAGCCTGCCACAATATACCTCCCGGGCTCGCCTTAGGCTAGAGTTTGGCGGCCAGAAGCAGTCTCTGGCAAGACAGGGGGCCTAAATAACCAGGTGGGACAAAATCCGGAAGGCCAAAAACGGGAACCTTAAACAGCTACTTACGGCTGGAACTAGAGCGAAATCCAGTCTCGCCATCCGCTAAGTATTTGGGAAAAAGTCTGGTGAACCTAGGTCTACAGGAGTTGTGGAATACTCCTACTAATCATACTACGGTCAAAAGATTAGTAAGGAAAACTACAAAACATCTTTCGTGGATCGAAGATAAGGCGTCTGTTGCCAAGAGGTCACATGGATGGATTATCCTAAACTCCTATTCTATACAAGGTCAACAGAGCTACCTTGACTTGGGGTACCACAAGAACTACAAAATTGAAGTTTTTAAAGTACAGATTGGGCCTGTTACCTTGCATATGCCATCTTCCACACTGGCTCGGGGATAAAGGGGGATCCCTTTGCCGTTCATGTGGCATGGCATCTGAGGACATGCCACACTTGTTGTGCTCCTGCGACAAACTGCTAGAGGAAAGGAAACGTTTGTTGAAGTTCCATTTTAACCAGCGAGGAATACGCTCGCGAAGACATGCAGTTCTTGCCTGTTTTGTACCTAACGACCCGCAGTTGAACTGTAGCATGGTGAAGTTTATGAAGGAGGTGGAAAAAAGATGCAGAAACTTGACCCTCCATTAAGCTTTTAAAGGTTATTAAATTAAGCTGAAATTATATTTAATAATGTTTGTTTAAAAAGTATCAAATCTATGAAGGTGGTGGAAAAGAGGACGTTGGAACTCGACCCTTCACTAAGCTCCTAGAGGACATTAAATTCAAGCTGAATCTTATCTAATTATCACCCAGATTCATCAAGAACACATTTTGCGATTCCTTAATAGCGAAAAATACCGATTCGCTATTAAGGAATAGCAAAATGCTATTCATCAAGAAATCACTTAAAAATAGCGATTTCAAATAATTCCTTAATTGCGACTCGCAAATTGCGAGTCGCAATTAAGGAATATCTCTCCCTTTAGGCCCATAGGAATGAATGGGGAGACCATCTGAATTTGCTAATCGCAATTAGCAATTCGCAAATTGAGATTGAGATTGAGATTTCAAGGGTGCAGGGGTGTCCGAAGGACACCCTGTTGCACCCCTGAAATTGATGTGTGCACATATGTTGCGCACACACATGCCCTTAGGGCATGTGTGTGTGCAACATGAAACTTAAAGTGCATTTTTCTAAGTTTTTGCTATTTACCACGTAGTTGGACTTCACGGTAAATAGCGCCCCCAGATTGCGAATTCGCAATTTTAAAATGGTTTATGAATTGCATTTAAGGAATCTCAAATTGAGATTCCTTAAATACATTTAATCGCAATTTAGCGAATTCTAGAATTGCGATTTTTGCATTTAGGATGATGAATCCCAAATGCAAAAATAGCGCTCGCAAACGGCCAGATTCTCAGAATCTGGCCCTTTGCGAGCCGATTTCGGCTTATGAATCTACCTGTATGTTCGTTAAAATGTATTAACTTCATTTTATTATTTATTTTTTTTTCATTTTTAAAGACCTTTATTGTTCAAATCACTCTTACACTCGGTACTTGGCCTACAACCCACAGGGGCTGGCAGCAGGTAATATTGATTTTAGGAGACATTAGCAAGTGAACACAGCCAATAAGCCGGCAACCCTAGGGTCCGGAGGCGTAGTATATTTATTTATTTTATTTATGTCATTTCTAAAAGCGCGCTGCAACCCTACGGGCATCCTGGCGCTGAAAAAAGTGCAACTAGAGAAACTGAACAGCAAAGGGACAAGTGAGTGGAACTGCTCTAGGGAAGTGTAATTTTGGGGAAAAGCCAAGTCTTTATCCTTTTGCGAAAAAGCAACAGTTTGTTGGTTTTCCTAATTGCCAAGGGAAGGCTATTCCAGAGATGAGCTGCAGCTATGCTAAAAGCTCTGCCACCATGAGTAGCTTTCCTAATCCTAGGTACATTGAGGAGGTTAGTGGATGAAGAGCGGAGGGTCCGTGTGGGTTCATACCACTTGAATTTGGCCTGAAGGGGCTTAGGACCCAAACCATGCGCTGCCTTGAAGACGGTGCACAGGGGTTTGAACCGGATCCTCTGATGAACGGGCAGCCAGTGCAACTGGCTGCCCGTATAGGAAAAGAATCATGTGAACATAGTTCAATACACAGCACAATACCAAGCAGGTCTATGAATTTGGTTGTTTTGTTGTTGGTTTAGACACATCAGTGCTTTGCCAGTATTGGCATCGCTCGAGCTTTGATCCGTCTCCACGGGGAGAGGACTATCAGTATGGATACTAAAGGCTATGTGTTCGCGATGCCATCCTGTTGCGGGTTGGTGTAAAATAGTATAGCTCACTAAGGCATGTGAGTAAGTGTATGATGTCGACGGCGCCAGGTTGCGACCACTGTAACTGGGGCGCAGTTGCCCATAAGCCTAGCAGTTGGTAAACCCTGTAGTGACGCCAGCGCGTGTACAGGCGTCTGAGGTAGCTGTTGGCGCTTGGTGTCAGCCGTCCGGTGGTGGAAGACATTGTTTCAGGTCGCGTCCCAAGCCTCTATTGTACAGTAGGTCGTGTCACGTCATTGTAACAGGAGCATAGTGTGTCAGCAGTTGCGTGCTGTCCTATGACATAGCCATGGCGTGAAGAGTAGTATCGGCAGGAACAATAAAGGGCCTGGTCGGGGAACATGACCAGCGTGGGAACTGGTTTCAGAACTTGAAAAACAATGGGGGTAAACAATTGCATCTGTCAGCGCGCAAGGGGGGGGTGGGATTGTCGCAGGTATAGTGGTGAGTTAACAGTCCGGGGACTGGGTGCGGCGGGGCAATCGCCGGGGCGCCGGGGGGCCCGGGTGGAGGCCCACGTGAGACGACTCCAGAACACAACTATGACAGGGGCCATCCTCCAAGGGACATGACTAGGATCCGTCGTGTAGAAGTTGTCGCCTAGTGTGGAGGAGCGGTCAGTGTGTCATCAGCGGCAGGTCATAGAATGGGAGCCAGCCGGAGCAGGGGCAGTGATGTAGGTGTGACGTAGTGCAGGTAGGTGAGGCGTGGCGAGCGGGTGAGAGCATTAGAGTCAGCCCGGGTCGCGACTGTGTAGAAAAGAGGGGGGGGTAGTGTGGGGGGGGGCGTTGGGGGAGAAAGAGGGGGGGACTGCGGCATTTGCAGTGGCCGCCTGTGGTGCCTCTCACCTCTGGCAATGGGCCGTGTCACCTCATGGTACCCCTTGTTGTTCCTAACAGGCATGTTGGAAGGACTTGAGGAAGTCCTCCCTGAGCTGCGCGATTGGGAATTTCCGGAGGCCAGCTGTTTCCTCCTGGATAAGCACCGTGTTCTCTGCCCGTGCCCAGTTAAGAAAGGATCTGTGCCAATGTCGGATGTGTGGGGGGGCATTTGCTTACCAGTGCTTGGTGATTAGGCGCTTGGCCGTGATTAGGCCCATGTCCCAGAACCTCACCTGTACTTTGTTCAGTATTGTGCGCTTATAGAGTCCTAGAATACAGGCCTCCCATGTGCGTGGCACGTGTTTGTCAGTGCTTTGCGTGAGCGAGGATGTGACCTCGTCCCAGTATGTCGGTATGGTAGGGCAATACCAGAGCATGTGCAGCAGGTCCGCCCCCACCAGGGTACAACGCTGGCAAGCGGTGTCAGTGGCTGCGAAGTACCTGTTTATTTTGTCGGGCGTGAGGTAGGCACAGTGCAAGATGTAGAACTGGATGAGTTAAAACAGGGGTTACGCGGAACATTCGTCAGTCCGGCCAAGATCATTGCCCACTCCTTATCCGTCCAGTCCCTCCCTCTGTCCGTTGCCCACTTCTCTCTTAGCAACAGTGTGGTAGGTTGCGTGTGGGTCAGCAGAGCTTGCGCCAGCCAGTGTATGATATGGGATTCGTTGGCCATGACATGCAGGTATTGCATGAAGTAGTGCATCAGCAGTTCTTCTGACATGTGCCCCCAGGAGGCAGTCAGCGTGCGTGCAAGGAACGCATGCAATAAAAACTGTCCATCCGGAAGGTCCATGCCAGCTGCGAGATCCGCGAAGGAAATCAGTGCGCCATCAGCATAGAGGTCGCCTAGTGTTTCCACCCCGACCTGTGTCCAGCTGGCCAAAAGGGCCTCAGTCAGGACGCCTTGTGCTTTGGGGGTGCCCAGGAGAGGAAGTATAGGGGCGTACGGCGTTGTTGTGCGGGTGAGTCTTAGGCATTGGAGGAAGCATTTGCGCGCCACCGCTAAGTGTAGCTGGGTGGGACAGGGGGGTCGAGCCATAGGATGGAACAGTGAGTAAATTTGGGTCTGGGTCCAGACAGTAGAGTCCGAGGCAGTGTCCCCCAGGTTCCTACCGCTGAGCCATCCCGACACCCACTGAATCTGCGCAGCCAGGTAGTACAGTTCCATATTAGGTACTGCCAGACCTCCCGAATCAGTGGGCATGTATAATCTGGTGAGTGCCACACGAGGGCGGCCTGCGTTCCAGATAAGGCCATGGAGCAGTACCTCCAGGTCCCGAAACACTCTGTTAGGCACATATGTGGGGATATTCTCAAAGTAGTACAATAGCCGTGGCAGGACTATCATTTTGGCCAATGCCACATGGCTAGGTACATTCAGGGGCAGTGTTCGCCAAAAGCTGATCTGGGCACGAATGGAGGCGATCGCCCGCATTAGATTCCCCTCCAAGACATCTGTTGGGTTCCGATAGACGTAAATTCCCAAATAACGGAAAGTGGTGGGGTACCACTGCAAGCGCTCCTCACCCAGGTGGATGTCACATTCCGGCGTATCCGGGCTGAAGGAGTAGGCTCCCGACTTGGACCAGTTGACCCTCAATCCCGACATTTCCTCAAAGGTGTTGAAGATGTCTGTTAGAGATCCAGGGATATCGGTCAAATCTCTGATATATAAGCGCAGGTCATCCGCATACAGAGAGACCACATGTAGGCCATCTGCCGTCGGGATCCCCCATTTATGGCCTTGGGCTCTAAGGATCGTGGCCAGTGGTTCCATAGCCAAGGAGAATAGAAGGGGCGATAGAGGGCATCCCTGTCTGGTACCCCGCCGCACACAGATAGCGTCAGAGTGTAGTTGACCAGTGCGGACCCGAACCGTAGGTCTACAGTACAACAGGTCAACCATGGTCTGGTATCCGTCGCCCAGTGCGCACTTCTCCATTACCGCCCGCAGATACGGCCATTCAACAGAGTTGAATGCCTTCTCGAGGTCTAGCATTAGGCACCCGCTCTGGGCCAATGTTGGACAGCGTATTCCTGAATACGGAACAGTCGACAAATGTTATAAGAGGTGTGGCGTGCCGGGACAAACCCGTTTTGATCTTGGTGTACCAGGAGCTGGACCAGGGGAGTCAGTCTCCGAGCTAGGGTCGAAGCCAGTATTTTATAGTCCGTATTCAGTAAGGCCAGCGGGCGGTAAGAGCCCAGCCGTGTGCCATCTCTGCCGGGTTTGGGAATGGAGATTAAGTTGGCCTCATTCAGTGTGGGAGGAAGAGAAGAGTCTTCCGCTGCCACAGCATAGACCTTTAGGAGTCCCGGGATGAGGATGTCCGAGCCAGCCTTGTAATATTCGTCCGGTAGCCCGTCGGGACCAGGAGATTTCCCATTAGACAAGTTGAATCTGGCTTCCCGGAGTTCCTCAGGTGTGAGCGTGGCTCCAAGGTCATCCTGCTGCGGAATGGTCAGTTGTGGCATCGGGAGTGGGGAGAGATACTCCGGTATGTCCGGGTGAGGGTAGCGGAGTCGGGAGCGATATAGAACGTCGTAATGGGACGAGAACGCCTCGTGTATCTGGCGTTGCGGGTATAGTAGGCCCCTTCCGTCCACATGTATCGCTGTCACCGGAGCTGCCCGGTCCTCCTGTGAGACCAGCCAGGCCAGTAATTTGCCAGGTCTATCTCGCAGGTGGTGCGTGCGCGCTGAATGGGCGGCATAGTTAAGGTTGCGCAACCGCTCAAGGAGGCATACATGTTCCGTATGAGCCTCCGTCAGCGGCTCACTAGTGCCATCGACCGCCTCCCGCTCTCGATCGAGTAGGTCAGCCTCCGGTTTCGTCAAGTCACCCTCCAGCTGACTCCTCATACGTCCCTGAGTCCCCAGATCGTGGCCCCGGATCACTACCTTAAAGGCGTCCCACTCAACCTATGGAGAGGTCGCCGTGCCTGAGTTCTCCTCAAAGTATTGGGCGGTTTGCGTAAGCAATGAGTCACGGAAGGCCGCATCTAGCAGCAGCGCCGGCTGGAGTCACCAGGTAGGGATAGGGGGGTGTGGGCGTTCCCAGGTGATATTTAGGAAATGTGGGTTATGGTCTGAATGAGTGCGCCCCATATATTGCGTGTCTGTAACAAGAAGTAAGAGCTCAGTGGACACCATGAATCTGTCCAGACGTACATGCAGGTTGTGTGCGCCTGAGTGATAGGAATACACCCGTGTCGCAGGGTTTCGTGAACGCCAAGCGTCCTGTAGATCCCAGCGTGTGGCCCAGTCGAGCAGCGCCCTCATAACTCCGTGTGTCGGCGTGTTAGCAAGGGGTGGAGAGGAGCGGTCCAGAGTTGTGTCTAAAACACAGTTGTAGTCACCCCCCAGTATCCACGGGACTGCATGCCAAGTCGCCATCGTCACAGAGAGGCTCGCTAGGAAACCACCCTGATCAGTATTGGGGGAGTAAATGGAGGCCAGTACCACCTGATGTCCATCTACTCTGCCCTGGGCCACCACGTACCTGCCGTCGGGGTCTAAATATGTGTCTGTGACTGCCCAGGGGGTTCCAGGACGGATCCATATCAGTGTGCCGCGTGCATATGAGGAGTATTCTGTGGCATAGAGTTGCCCGCGCCACCTGCGGTGTAGTGCCCGCACCTCTGTCCTATTGAGGTGTGTTTCCTGGAGTAGCGCAATATTGATCTTGTGGCGTTTTAAATAGGAATAGATCTGATACCTCCTAGTCAGTGTGTGCATTCCCCTGACATTCCAGGTACATATTCTGATTTCAGCCATATTTACTATCAGCGTGTTTTGCACATTTCCCTATCAGGCATAGTTCCCCTGGCGAGGGCCGCCCCCCGGTCTCATCCCCGCCCCCAGATCAGCCCCAGCCACCAGCATTGCGTATAACATCCCCCAGTGGTGCAAAAGGGTAGGGAGAACAAGGGATTCATATAGCCAAAAGAAGGCAACTTGGGAAACAATGCAAAGGTCGGCTGCACAACATGTCGCCGTCCAAACTCTCAAATGAGCTAAAGTAACCTATACAGTCCTAGGGGGAGTAAGTGGCTGTCACAAAGTAAGTTCAAATGTGCATGGAAGGAGTGTCACCCTTCCCGGGCCGGAAAGAAGTAGCCGTGGCCGCCCGGCGGGCCCATGAGCACACCCGTCTAGATCGCTGCAGAGCAGTCTATACAATGCCTGGGAGCAGGGTGAAGGGTCCCAAGGGGCTTTCGTCTCTGAAAATGTCATTGCAGCAATCCCATGCAGGAGCGTAAGCACAGCCGCGGCGTCGGCTCCACCAAAGCAGGGGGATATGGCCTTGCGTGTATGACTAAGCAGTACTCACTGTGTCCTGGCAATTCTTGGCTCCTCAGGGCAGGATGATCTCCACCGCAGGCAGGACTATGTGTCGTACGCCTCTGGACCAGGCAGCGCGGCAGCAGTTCGGCCGCTTCAGCCCCACGCCATGGGGAGAGAAGGCTCTCGGGTCCCTTTTTAACCAAAAAGGTTCACCGTCTGCGGCGTGATCTCCAGGGGGTCCGCAGAGTGTTGGGAGTCCGGCAGGCCTCATCATCGCTCGGAAATGTGGCTGGGCTGGCATGTGGGGCAGAGGATGGGGCCGGAGAGTTGCTAACCTCCGCGACCCTGCGCAGAGCATCCCGTTGCTCCTGCAGGATCAGGTCCGCAGGTGGAGAGCGGTGTGACGCTTCTGGGGTTCGGGGCGGTGTGGGTGTCGTACGTCCGCGCGTTGACGCGATCTCCGTGGGCGTGGCGCTGTGGTGGTTCCTGGCGCCCCTCTAGGCGTCCCAGCCATTCCTCCGTCTAGCCAGGCCTCAACCTCCTCTGGGTCGGTGAAAAAGTGCGTCCTGTCCTGCGCCACCACTCTCAATTTAGCGGGGAAGAGCAATGAATACTTGAGGCCCGCCTGCCGCAGTCGTCTTTTCGACGCCATGAAGGAGTGGCGCTGTCTCTGCACCTGTACTGTATAATCCTTGAAGAACATCACTGTGGCATTGTCTATTTGAATGTCGCCCAGTTTCCTGGATTCCCGCAGGATTGCATCTCGGTTCCTGTAGTTCAGGACACAAAAGATGAGAGGCCTGGGGTTGGAGCCAGTAGGGAGGGATCGTGTTGGCACACGGTGAGCACGTTCCACTACAAAGTGGGGTGATAGAGTGTCCTCTGGCAGCAGGTCGCGCAGCCAGTCTTCTACTTTGCGAGTAGTGTCCGTCTCCTCCCATTTCTCCGGGACGCCCACGAGTCGGATGTTGTTCCTCCGCGCCCGCCCTTCCGCATCCTCCGCGCGGTCCTCTAGGAATTCCACCCGGTTGAGTAAATCACGGATGTGTTTGTCCGCCTGGCTCACCGTGGGTTCCAGCGCCGCCACCGCCCCCTCCAGGGTCGCAGTGCGATCTTGAAGCTTCTTGTGGAAAAATGTATTAACTTCATGAGGTTAAATAGGAAAAGGGAAATTGAAAATATATATATATTTTTTTTTTTATGTAGATATAATTTTATGGCTAGGGTGAAAAATGTATTGAGTGTTGATGAATTTTTTTTATGGAGAAATTGCAATGGTTTTAATTAACTATGCAAATAAAAAAAATTACTTACTTACTTACAGTCTAGAGAGAACTAGCGATTGGACCAAGGTTTTTAGGTCATTCTCCGGGAAGAACCGACGAATCCCCCATAGAAGGCGCAGCTGATAACTTGCGCCCTTGGCAATGGAATTGATGTGTGAGATTAGGTTGAGGCTTTTGTCAAGTATTACAACTAAGGATTTAGCGCAGTCCACAATGATGGGTTTACTGTTGAGTAAATTCAACTGGTCCATCCAGGATTGAACAGGAGGCGGGGAGAGAGAGCTAGATAAGAGGAGGAATTCCATTTTGGAGGAATTGAGAATGAGTTGGTGAACTAACATCCAGTTGTGAATAGAGTTGAGAGTAGAGTTGAGTAGTGAGAGATCATGAGGGTAAGACACCTTGAGGCAGATTTGGGTTGTGTTGGACTTGGTCCTTCTGGCAGGTTCTCCCCTAAACTTTTTGCTTTTAATTGTGACTTGGTGTTAGTGATTTTTGGCTTCTGCGCACTTTACCACTGTGTCCCAGGTTAAAGTGCGTGCGTGTGGTAAGGTTGGCCTGCCCTCCCATAGGAATGCATCGGGAATGTCTGTGTCCCTGGTAGTTCCTGATGCATGGGGAGTGCAGGTGCGAGTTTGGTATGTGCGTACTCGTGTGATTAAATGCTGCACGATGATGTGTGCGGCGTGAATGTACCTAGTGTGGTCTCAGGAGCAACGCATCGCTTCCTTTCCACCGCACCAGCTTCTGCTTTTGGAACTTTGTTGCAACTAAAAGGTACTGTGAGTAAACGTGATGCAACTGTGAACTTTTCACGCATCTGTGGTTTACTTTACCGCAACTTGAAGAACTTTGATTATAACCTTAAGAACTCTCTTGAAACCATATTCTTGAACTGGGTATGTTGGATTTTTGTCGTTTTGGTCTTGTGTAGTTTAGAATAAATACCTTTATTTTCCTAAACTTATGTGGAATCAGTTTGTGGTGATTTCACTGTGTTACTGTCAGTGTTGGTACAAATACTTTACGCATTGCCTCTGATTAGCATAGACTGCTCAGGCCAAGCTACCTAGAGGGTGAGCAGGGGTTATCTCAGAGGGTTATCTCCTTGCCCTGACTAGAAGCAAGGGTCCCTATTTGGACAGTGGTACCTACCTCTGCCAACTAGAGACCCCCAGTTTTAACAGCCGGGTCGAGAGAGGGAGCTTTTTTGTGAATGGGAATGATTTCAGCTCCCAGCCAGGTTGGGGGGATCTCCAGGCCCTGCAGGATAGCGTTAAAATAAACCCAAATGTAAGGGGCCCAAACCTTTTGTTCACTACGATATAGGTCACCAGGGATCTTATCTAAGCCCGGTGCTTTCCCCAGCGTCAAGGAGGGCCGCCTGAACTTCAAGGAGGGTATAGGGCGGGCAGACAAGGCTCAAATCCTCTGGGTGCACTGGTTCAGGAGTACTTGTATGGGCCGCAAGATCTACTCGAGATTCGGGGTTGCTGAGTGAATAAAGGGGCTTAAAATGAACTAGCCAAACCTCTTCACTAAGGTTAGGAGTGATGGCAGACAACCCTTCAGCCGACCCAACTCGAACAAGGTTCCAAAAGGACCTATAGTCTCGAGCATCCAGGGTTTCTTTGATACTTTCCCACCTTGAGGCCTCCCACTCGGATCTAGCCGCCTTGATCAAACTTTTATATATTTACCTCGCGGTTCTGATGCTTGACTGGGACCCTGATTTTACCTCCTTTATCAGGGTATTTTTAGCCAGCCTACAGTTTTTATTAAACCAGTGATCACGCTGTTTTACCCTTGGCCTCTTGGAGTCGGTAGTGTAAAAATAACCGACCAGGGAAGAGAGAAGCTTGTTATTAATGCCTTAAAGGTGGAGATGGTGTAGTTCGCAATTGGAACTCAAAAGGTGAGAAACCTCTGTTAGAGAGCGTGCGATGAGGCGGTATAAGTCAGCTATCTTGTCAGGTGCTAACGCGACCTTCGCCCACCTGGTTCGTCTTCCACCTGTCACTGTCACAAGGTTCGGGTTAATGGTATTAATACAATAAAGAGGGTGTGTAAGGGAAATATTTATTGGCCTTGCATTGTTATGATCCCTACCTATAGTGAAAAACCATGTATAACAACGGGTCAAAACACAAAGTGAAGCTATCTAGACAACTATGTGCTGTTGATAGGATGCAATCCCTGAATCCAAGGTATTCATGGTGAAAAATGAGTTCCCATCAGATACCCGTCCTGTACCGCCCTACATCATTTGGGATCCTTCACCCGAAGGAAGTGGAAACAATTCCACTATGGATTAGGTGGATTGTGTCCTAATCGTATTTGAAGGATACAGTGATGTGTAAATGAAAACTATGTGTTGGTATCAGGGGGTAAAAATCATTAGCAGTGCAGAAGATGCTGTATGTAACATGTGATTAAGTGAATTAATATTGGGTTGTGGGAGTGGAAAAAATAATTTTAATAGGATCCTACCCACACCCAAGGTTAAAAAACAGTGCAAAGTAGTATTTACAATTAACTACTTAGGTGTAATCCAGGTCGACATGTTTCTGCAGATTTATAGGCTCACAAGATACCTGTCTGCTTCATCAGGACCTTAACAATAATATGCTACTGCTGATAAATGTGTTTTAAGTGATCAAAATCATATCACCTGAGATCGCCAGTCGAAATGATCCAAATGGTCACCAAAAGATGGACGAACAAACATACACACAAAAAAAGATGCACAAAGTTAATGACGATAGCTTCAAAGACAAAGAAAATCTCTCGTGATGTTGCATGTTTTGCCAACCAATGTTGGTCACTGATTGTTTACTAATCAACCTGAAAGCAAGGCAAAAAATGACCTTGTACAGAAAAGATTGAAGGAAATCTTTGTATTCACTCACCCACAATCTGGGGAATGAGCTCTCCACCTCACCCGGCTACAGCTCAGGTACAAAATGGAGCACCGCTCTATTAAATGTAAAAGGAGAAAAACACTATTGAAAGAGGAAGAGCTATCTAGAGCTCAATTGAAGGACACACCCTTTCCCCAACCTGTTTACTTTGTAGCAGTCTTATGTTGCAGCCCGGTATAGGGAAGGTCAATGATGTTAAAGTTTGAATTTTGTACATCTTAATAATGCTGGCTAGATTTAGAGCTTAGATGAAGATATATACGCTCGATCAAATAAATGCAGAAGGAATCGAGCAAAGTACCCGTGTGTGTTTATCGGGTATCTGGGCTAAAAACAAAGAACGACAACACACAAAGCTACGCATGGGTCTCCTTCTTAAACTTGCACCCCATTTGCGGAGAAAGGTTGCTAGGGTTAATGGTAGTCTCAGCTCCCCCCAGATCGTTACGGTGACCCAAGGTGTTTAGCAATTCTAGTGACAATAAATTATGGTCACTATCAACCCTCAGAATGACAGAAAAAGCTCTCAGTCAGGCCCAAGTTTGAATTTTGTACATCTTAATAATGCTGGCTAGATTTAGAGCTTAGATGAAGATATATACGCTCGATCAAATAAATGCAGAAGGAATCGAGCAAAGTACCCGTGTGTGTTTATCGGGTATCTGGGCTAAAAACAAAGAACGACAACACACAACGACAACACACAAAGCTACGCATGGGTCTCCTTCTTAAACTTGCACCCCATTTGCTGAGAAAGGTCGCTAGGGTTAATGGTAGTCTCAGCTCCCCCCAGATCGTTACGGTGACTCAAGGTGTTTAGCAATTCTAGTGACAATAAATTATGGTCACTATCAACCCTCAGAATGACAGAAAAAGCTCTCAGTCAGGCCCAGAATTCTACATTTACCAGGATATACTCTATAGTCGTGCTTTTCCCTGGTCTATTAAAAGTGTTTGAACACGAACGTCTGGGAGGAGTCTGCCATTACAGGCCCTAAGAGAATGTGATATAACCAGCTTGTTGATCGCAAGGGCCAAGGGCAGTACAGCCAATTTTCATCCTCGTCCGAGGTTACCAAGGGGATCCCCAAGAGCGGTTCAAAATGACAATTAAGATCGACTGCAATAATTTTATGATACGACGAGGGGAAGGAGTGAAGGAGAGCCTCTAGGGCATCCAGAATTGATAAGCCCAACTGGTGAGGGTGGGGATGTAAATAAATACTAATCACTGCCAGCGATAAACCGTCCGAAAATGTAAGTACAATGCATAAAATATCCGGGCAATGAGAATCTATTGTCTAAACGGAACAACCTAGATGCGAAGCAACCCAAATACATAACCCCCCGAAGGTCTTCCCCTTGATCCCTGCACAGCCGGTGAATGGAAAGCCGCATATCCTGTCCTAATGGGAGCAGACAGCAACCAAGTCTCTTGGAAGAGGCATATGTCGTAACTGTCCATCAGCTCTCCCCACTCCGGGTTGTGCAGCTTAGACCCCATCCCTGCTATATTCCAAGACCCAATAAGTGGTCTACGTGGTACCACTTGGGCTGGGGAATCCTCAGTGAGTTGGAACACAATAGAAGATGGAGGTGGTATGTATGTGAGGGTGTTCAGGGCAGATGCTAGCACCTTGGTTTGAGCCCTTAGAAACAGGCTTAGTTACTCCTGAAGCCCCTGCAGTGGCGGGATTCCCCGTTGAGGAAGTTGGCTGTACTCTCCCGAAGCCTTTGTCATTTATCAATGAAACTAGTTTATCAATCCTAGTAGACAAGGATTTAAAGTGGGTATTGATATGCTGTTCCAAATGGGTCTGGAGATCAATTAATAGATGTGTGGCCCAGACGGGAGGACCTGTGGTGGAAGATAGACTGCACAGGTTCAGGTGTGTATGCTATTCTCTTGGGCGACTTTTTTACAGGTTTCGACTTTTTAGTTCTAGCACGAGGTTTGTAAGCCTTTAAGCATGCCAAGGGGGGTGGAGACGGAACAACCTCTATTGAAACATTCACATCAGGCACAATCTGAGCACAGGGTAGGTCAGCAAAGGAGGACATGAGGAATGATGTGAATTCAGCGGGATTGGCTGTAGCTACAGAGCAATCCTCCAGAGACGTAAGGGGGGGCATAGCAGGGGTAATTGAGAGTCGCTTTTCGGTATTTTCTATGGCTGTTGCCACAACCCCTATCATTTTTGGGAGCATTTTATCAATAGCTGTAAGGCTCTGGAGTGGTTGGGTTGTTGCCTCTAGTTGCCTAGTCATTGGGCAAGCAGTGGTGGGCTTGCTATTTTTACCCATGCTACTCATCATGAAACGTAGACAAGACTGTTAACTAAAAATCACCAATTGTCAACCACGAATTTAAAAACACATTTAGAAAGATACAATAAGAGAAAATAAAGAGTAGGGCCTCACAAGAAACTTCTAATATTAACAAACAAAAATCTGGGCAAGTTTTGACTGATTGAAAAGAGTTGTGTTAGTTACCACATGGATGGGAATTCCAAGCCTCAAGTAGTCTCTTATAGGGGGACTTGGAGGGGAGGCCCAGCCCAGCCTCATTCAGCCCCTGACGGCCACAGACGGCCCGCCCTTTGCCCCGGCTTCGCCCGGCGCCGCCCACGCTCGTCCCGCGATGTGTGGGGGCGGGCGTGCTTTGAGGGCTGGTGCCGGACTGACGTGCCTCCCCTGGAGGCTGCTGGGGGTTGTGGGCGGCAATGCACGAATCCACAAAGCTGTTCCCCTCACGGTGCTGTAATGGTGCAGAAAGATGTTCCCCTCACGGTGCCAAAGCAGGATTGATGGCTCCTCTTCTCACGGCACCACAAAGCAAAGCCCAAGGACAGCCGTTCCCCTCACGGCGTTAGGGTAGGTCTGTGAATGCATCCCGTGATGCGTGGGGGTGGGCGCACTTTGAGGGCTGGTGCCGGAGTGATGTGGCTCCCCTGGAGGCTTCTGGTGGTTGTAGGCAGTAATGCACGAAGCCGCAAAGCTGTTTCCCTCACAGCGCTGTAATGGTGCAGAAAGCCGTTCCCCTCACGGCGCCAAAGCAGGATTGGTGGCCAGTCCCCTCACGGCACCACAAAGCAAAGCCCAAGGACAGTCGTTCCCCTCACGGCATAAGGGTAGGTCTGTGAGCGCATCCCGCGATGTGTGGGGGCGGGAGTGCTTTGAGGGCTGGTGCCGGACTGACGTGGCTCCCCAGGAGGCTGCTGGGGTTGTAGGCAGCAATGCGCGAAGCCGCAAAGCCGTTCCCCTCACGGCGCTATAATGGTGCCAAAGCAGGATTGATGGCCGTTCCCCTCACGGCACCGCAAAGCAAAGCCCAAGGACAGCCATTCCCCTCACGGCGTTAGGGTAGGTTTGTGACCGCGTCACATAGAAATTGGCAAAATGTCATTTTTTAAATAAAACTATTGTTTATGTGCAGGGTGGGAGCAACCGCTGAGCCTGTCACCAGGCTAGGTCGCCCCCACACACTGCTGCCTGCCAGCAAGCCTGCCTGCTGATTGCCGCTTCCTGCTGCCGCTTCTCTTCGGACGACCCAGCCGCCGCTGAGCCGCCAACCTCCAGACTTTTCCCGCCGCTGCCTCTCTGCGGCCTGCCCCCCTCCAGCCCATTCGCTGCCCTGCTCCTGCCACCCAGCTGCTCCTCCCTCCCGGCTCCTTACTTATGATGACCTCAGAGCGACCGCGCGCAGTGGGCGCGCTGATTGTGCGCCGAAGGCGCGTCAAAGGCAAGCCCGTCTGCGCCCATCCGCGCCTGGACCGCGCCCATTGCCGGAAACCCTGGATCTCTACGATACCAATGTACCCACCGAACTTACGACGCCTCCACCCTCCGTGCACTCAACACCGGCCGGAACCTCACCTGCTACATGGCCACCCCAAAACGCAACCACGGACCCTTCACCTGCCAGGAGAGCAAGTTCACCTGCATCCGCCCCGGACCAGCACCCGCCAATCCTACTACCAGCAAGAATCACCTCAAGTGCATCCTGCTCAACACCCGCTCCGTCCACAGGCACGCAGTTGAACCCTAGAACCTCCTAGACACAGCAGCACCAGACGTCGCCTTCCTCACGGAAACCTGGATGAACGCCTCCTCAGCCCCGAAATCGCCATAGCCATCCCGGACGGCTACAAGATCACCCGGAAGGACCGCACCAACCAAACCGGAGGAGGCATCGCCATCGTCTACAGGAACACCATCCGCATCACGACCAGCATGGAAGACACCCTCACAGCCGCCGAACACCTGCACTTCCAGATACACACCGACCCCAGGACTACCTTCAGAGGCACCCTAATCTACAGACCCCCAGGACCACGCACCCAATTCAGCGAAACCATCGCAGACTTTGTAAGCCTGCACGCCCTCGCCTCCCCAGACTATATCCTCCTAGGAGACCTCAACTTCCACCTGGAGAACAACAATGACAGCAACACCACCACCCTGCTGGACAACCTTGCCAACCTCGGACTCAAGCAACTAGTGAACACCCCCACTCACTATGCCGGCCTCACGCTTGACCCCGTCTTCTCCTCCAGCAAGCACATCTCCTTCAGCCACTCCACCGGACTCCACTGGACAGACCACAGCTGCGTCCAATTCACCTTCAAGAAAACCACGATCCACCACCACCCGCAACAGGCCCCCAGCAGAAGCCGGAGCAAGATCACCTCTGACCAGCTCACCACCGCCCTTAGCCAGAACCCTCCCACCATCACGACGGACCCCAACAAAGCAGACCGCAACCTCGCACAATGGATCACCGGCTGCGCCGACGAACTCGCACCACTGAAGAAACCACCCAGCAGACCCCACAGTAAGAAAGTCTCGTGGTTCACGGACGACCTCATAAACTCAAAGAAAACCTGCCGCTCCCTGAAGAAAGCCTGGCGCCAGAACCAGACAACAGAGAACATGACAACCCTCAAGAACGCCACCCGCAAGCACCACCAACTGAACCGCACCACCAAGAGAACTACCTACAAACAGCGCCTGGACAACAACACCCACAACAGCAAGGAACTCTTCAGCATCGTTAAGGAGCTCTCCAACCCCAGCGCCTGCAACAACATCACACCCTTGCAAGACCTCTGTGACTCCCTCGCCTCGTTCTTTCACCGCAAGATCGCCGACATACACAACAGCTTCGGCGCACAGACCAACCACCCAACCACCGAACCAGCGCACCCAACCGCCACCCTCTGCACCTGGAACCCGGTCAGCACCGAAGACACCGCCCGCACTATAAACATCATCCACTCTGGCTCCCCCACCGACCCATGCCCACACCACATCTTTAACAAAGCCGACTCCATCATCGCACCCCAACTCCGTGATGTCATCAACAGCTCCTTCGCATCAGCCACCATCCCAGAGAGCTGGAAGCATGCCGAACTCAGCGCCCTCCTGAAAAAACCCACGGTGGACCCCACGGACCTCAAGAACTTTTGAACCATCTCGCTCCTCCCGTTTCCTGCCAAAGTCATCGAGAAGATGGTCAACAAACAACTCTCCACCTTCCTCGAGAAAAAACGGATCCCTCGAACCGTCACAGTCCGGTTTCCGAGCTAACCACAGCACTGAGACCGCCCTCATCGCAGCCACCGACGACATCAGGTCTATGCTCGACAACGGGGAAAACACCGCACTCATCCTCCTGGATCTCTCAGCAGCCTTCGACACGGTATGCCACCGCACCCTGATACAACGCCTCAGCGACACCGGAATCCAAGTGCGGCCTTAGAATGGATCATCTTGTTCCTCGCCGGTAGAACCCAGTGAGTCCGCCTCCCCCCGTTCCGGTCCGCGGCTACCGAAGTCATCTGCGGCGTCCCACAAGGATCCTCGCTCAGCCCCACCCTCTTCAACGTCTACATGAGCCCCCTCGCAGCCATTGCACGCAAACACAACCTCAACATCATCTCCTACGCCGACGACACACAGCTGATCCTCTCCCTCACCAACGACCCAGCCACAGCCAGAGCCAGCCTCCAGGAAGGAATGAAGGACGTCGCGGAATAGATGAAGCTCAGCCGTCTGAAGCTGAACTCAGACAAGACGGAAGTCCTCATCCTCAGACCTTCCCCCTCTGCCTGGGACAACTCCTGGTGGCCACCTGCCCTGGGCACCGCCCCCAAACCCACAGACCACGCACGCAACCTGGGCTTCATCCCGGACTCCTCCCTCACGATGACCAAGCAAGTCAACGCCGTCTCATCGTCCTGTTTCAACACCCTGTGCATGCTCCGAAAAATCTTCTGATGGATCCCCACCGCAACCAGGGAAACGGTCACCCAGGCCCTCGTCACCAGCCGCCAAGACTACGGAAACACCCTCTACGCCGGAACCACAGCCAAGCTCCAGAAAAGACTACAGCGCATTCAGAACGCCTCGGCAAGACTCATCCTGGACATCCCCCGCCACAGCCACATCTCTGCCCATCTGAAGAATCTGCACTGGCTCCCCGTCCGCAAGAGAATCACATTCCGACTCCTCACCCACGCACACAAGGCTCCCCACGACGCTTGCCTCAACAACCGCCTCGCATTCTACACGCCACCCGCCAACTCCGCTCGGCCAGCCTCGCTCTTGCCACCGTCCCACGTATTCGCAAAGCCACCGTCGGAGAAAGGTCCTTCTCCTACCTGGCAGCCAAGACATGGAACTCCCTCCCCACCCACCTCCCGCTGACACAGGACCATCTCGCCTTCAGGAAGCAACTCAAGACCTGGCTGTTCGAGCAGTAGCAACCCCCCCCCAGCGCCTTGAGACCCTTACGGGTGAGTAGCGTGCTCTACAAATTCCTGATTTATTGATTGATTGATTGACCTTCCTGCACAAAAACAATGAATGGTGTTTTGCTGTTTGTATGTGTGCTGCACAACGCAAAAACGAGGAGAAAGTAATAATTTCTCCTCTTTTCGCCAAGTTAAGACCAGGGGGCATATTTACAAGCCCCTATCGCTATCACAACATCACTACCAGTGATGTTGTGATGGCGATAGGGGCCTCACCTTATTTACAAGGCAACGTTAAGCCAATTAACATGGCTTAACTCTGCCTTGTAAATAAGGCCCCCTTTCACGCTATGCTTAGCGTGAAAGTTGAGGGCAATTGGTGTTGCTGTGGGCATTCCACCGCAACACCCAATGATACATATGCTGCCTCCTATTTACAAGGGAGGCATAAATTGGAGGCAGCGCCAAAATGAAGTTCAGGAAAAACCTGGTCTTACACTGGCGCAACGAGGAGAAATATTTAATTTCTCCTCGTTTTTGCTGTTTTCATGTGTCCTGCATTGTGCAGCACTCATGAAAACATGTGTGTTTATGTACAGGAAGGTCCCCCTTCCTGCACATAAACAATATATTTTTTTTAAATGCCGTTTTGCAACTACAGTGTGCGCTGCATTTAGCAGCACATATAGAAGTTACAATGCAGCATTTAAAGATTGTTTATGTGCAGGATTGGGGACCCTCCTGTACATAAACAATCTTCCCGATAATGCAGACACCCTTACACTTTGGTGCAAGGGTGCCTATGTTGGCGCTGGGCTGCTAAACTTAGCACCAGCACAGGGATAAATGCAGGGCTGCACCATACTCTTCTAAATATGGTGCAGCCCTGTGTTTCAGAAGTGGCGGAGTGTGTTGTTAAACCAAGGTGTCTAACGACACGCTCCGCCACTTCTTTGTAAATATGCCCACAGGTTTTCCCTGGTCTTAATTTTGACGCTACCACCTATTTACGCCTCCCTTGTAAAAAGGGGGCAGCCTCAGAATCAATGGGTGTTGCGGTGAAACGCCCACCGCAACACCCATTGCCCACTCCTTTCACACGCAGTGTAGCATGAAAGAAGACCTTATTTACAAGGCAGCGTTAAACCACGTTAAGTGGCTTCACGCTGCCTTGTAAATAGGACAAAGCCCCTATCACCATTACAACGTCCTGAAAAGTGACGTTGTGGTGGCGTTAGGAGCTTGTAAATATGCCCCATAGAGGAACACGCCTCCTTTGATTGTTTTGTGCAGGAAGGTGTTCCATCCTGCATAAAAACAATCCTGACCACAACTCGGGCACCCATGCATTGGTGCATGGATGCAGTTTGTGCCCCGGGGCTGGAATAAAGGACAGGAATCTGCTGTATCTTGTAGAGACGTCGCATTCCTGGCCTTCTCTTTTGATATAGGGCAGCACAGCTAGTAGGCAAACGGTGCTGCTCTAAGTCAAAATATTGTAAATATGCCCCTGGTTTAAGTCTCGGCATCAGCATAACATCCTGTGATTCTGTGCAAATCACAATCTCTATGGGCCCGATTCACAGAACTAACTTGAGACAAAATCCTAAACTTACTACTTTTGTTATTCACAGAAGTTAGGATTTTGTCTTAAGACAGGCTTAAGACAGACGTAAAACAAAATCCTAACTTAAGTCTGTCTTAAGTCTGTCTTAAGACAAAATCCTAACTTCTGGGAATACCAAAAGTAGTAAGTTTAGGATTTTGTCTTAATTTAGTTCTGTGAATCGGGCCTTTTGCACCCTCGTCTTGAGGTGTCTGTAAATCCAGTTGCTTTTGGCTCTGTAATAAATTAACTAACTTTATTTTGTAGTTTGTGATTCTTAATGGCCCTGGAGAGCTGCAGTTGGATTGATTGACATTACTAACAATATTTCTCCCCCATGCTGCAAAAAAGTACAATCAACTTGAGGTTCTAGAGCCAATCTAGAACATGTCCATCAGCTCCTTCAAAAGCAAAGCCCCTATCGCCACCACAAGGTCAAGCAAAGTAGCATTGTGGTAGAGATAGCTGCCTATAAATATGCCCCCGTATTTTATGAGGATTGGCTGTGATTTAATCCTTTTTACTAGGTCAGTACCCTTCCATTTCTGGTGCATTGAAGCAGTTTAAACATCTTCTTAGAGTTTCTCCTTGCTCAAATGGGTGTAATTTCTGATATTTATATGTATCCCTTGTTTTCATTGCTTGATTTTGCTTGCGAGAAAGTAACACTTATAGGGGCATATTTACAAGGAAATGGCGGAGCGCAGCACTGTGACACGCTTTGCAGGGCCGCACTCCGCCATTTTCAAAATGCAGGGATGCGCCCCCTTTTTACCAATGCAGAGCACCCATGTGTTTTCCCTCGCAATGAGATAATTGATCTCTTCTGGGACCTATTGGCCTTGTATGAACCATTGATCTGTTTAACAAAACTATCTAACACCCCAGGTTCAAGGATTGGGCTTCCCCTGTTATGTAATACATTCCCTAGCAATGGCACTAAAAATAGCTGCCTAGCAACAACACAGACACCCTTGCACCGTAGCGCGCGGGCGCCTGCTTTGCAGGGAATAATTGCTTCTGCGCCGAAATGTGTCCCTTCCTGCACGTAAACAATCAATAATGTTGCTTTGGTGCTTGTATGTGCGCAGCATTCTGCAGCACACGTAGAAGTGGCAAATCGCCATTATTTATTGATCATTTACATGCAGGAAGGGGCACTTTCCTTCACATACACAATCAATAATGTTGCTTTGGTGCTTGTATGTGCGCAGCATTCTGCAGCACACGTAGAGGTAGCAAATCGCCATTATTTATTGATCATTTACATGCAGGAAGGGGCACTTTCCTGCACATGAACAAGCAGCGATGGCGTTTAGTTCTTTCTATTTATGCACAGGATCCAGCTCACGTAGAAAAAGCAAAAACGAGGCGCCGTTCATCGTTGAGCCATTCTAGCGCTTGCTATTGCCTGGCATCCGTTTTTGGCACTGTCTCAGATTTACAGATCCTTGTAAGTCAGGGGCACCGTCAAAAAGCAATGGGCGTTGTGGTGGAACGCCCACAACAACAGACATTGCGCGCCCCTTTCAAGCGTGTAAGGCCACCATATTTACAAAGCGGTGGCACAATCCCCTTGTAAATATCTTCCACTGCGACTCATAATTACACTGAAATTAAGAAAATGTCGCACATAAACAATCGCCAACCTTGGCAGCTACGACTTGCACTCTCCATCCTTTCCCTCAACATGCCTCTCTCAGCACCACCCAGGATGTGGCATTGCGGGCAGAGGGGCCCACTTTCAAACTTATGTTAACAGATGTATTCAGAGTACAGGAAGTCATCCATTAATTAACAAGTACATTGATGTCTAAAAATACAAAGGGCCTCATTTATGAGAAGTGACACATCTCTGTGTGAAAGCAGCGATGCGTTAGTTCTCAGTGCGCCCTCCTTGCGAAATGATGGATGCTTCATATTTACTGTATGATGCATCATGTTACAGATACGTCAGAATTTCTGACGTATCTTTAGGCGCAAAAGTGAAGCATTGCTGGAGTGTGTCACAAAAATTACGCAACTCCAGCAATGTGTTTTTTCACATGGGGCAAGCCCCATGTAAAACAGGCGTAAGATATTGATGCATTTGTGTCCTAGAAGTAATCCAGTGAAATCTCATAGATTTCACTGTGTCACTTTTACAAGGCTTACTTACGTGGGAACGCCCCCCTGCATACATTATACCTGATGCAGGTATAATGTAGCTCAGGGGTTTACAGTTCTGGGGTTTACAAAGGGATGTATCAGCTTAGATGTGCCACTTTGTAAATAGGGCGCAACAGAGGGCATGTTTTACGCCGCCGATGCTCACACAAAGTGACGCAACAGCAGCACAAAACAGTCGCAAGGCCTCATAAATAAGGTCAAAAACCATTTTTAGGTCAAGCCTGAGTCAGCGTGCATGTGCTGCTCTGCGAGACTGCTGAGTGGAGTATGGAAAAGAAACCCCGAGCACTCTCCGACAATATTTTTAATTGGTTGTGCCTTTGTCATTCGCAAATGCTGGCTTCCGATTCCTTAATAGGCTTGTTTGTCCCTCCTTAGTACGGACTTGTCTTCATTTGTAACCTGGTTTGAGTGCTGGTCGTGCACAGCCTCTTGTTTTAATGATTCTGATTCTTACTGGTTACGGTGCTCTCGGGAATCACTCCCCGTCTGGACTGTATTCAATAACTGGTAGGTAGCAGTTCCATCTACCATAGATCCGTCTCCCAAGGCACAGGTTTAATGCTGAAACCTTCAGCTTAAGTTCATAAATTACTGTGGTTCAACTCAAAAATTGATATTAAATGGCTCCTTTATTTCTTTGCTTTTTCCTTGATCATGTTCTAATCACATATAACCAATGATTGTTTTAACTTGATTCGTTCTTTTATGCATCAAAAATTAATTTCTTTATCCAATGCATTTCGGCGACTGTTCGCCTTCATCAGGGAAACATTCTAAAAGAAAAATAAACATAACGTTTTTTATCACTTAATCTCAAGCGGTGCCCATCGTTCAATTCATTACACCAGTTGCTATATAATGTTACTATTCATTCATCTGTTGAATAGTACTCTCTTTCTGCCAACGTATGTATGTGCTTTCCCTTACATCTTCTACACATAGCTACTACTGCGTTTGGCTGTACCGCTGTTCACTGCTGCCACTTAATTTTATGCCTTAATTGATAAAGCGTGTGTCAGTTCTATATGTGTGTATAATGCGCATGTATTACGTCCTGCTGGTTTGTTGTTATTCGTATGTTACGCGCCAACTATTCTAATTGTGCCTAAAAACCATGATGAAGAACATGCCTTTGACGCTCATATCTCCCATGTTCTACCAGGTGTGAAGTTTATATGACGCGAAGGAAGGTTCACGTAGATCACTAATGGTGGCTACCCCTAGCCCTCAGAGCTTGCTGCCTTTTCACTATCTGTTCCCTGGCAATATTTCACGCCAGGTACCGCGAGGCAGTGAACATGGATGTGAAGCTTTTTCACAAGTTAACTTTAATGCTGGTTTCCTTCCAACGTTTTGAAACATGAGGATTTTTGCATCCTTTTATCCTTGCAACATCTTAGTGTGAAACAGCTGTGTTTGCTCATCACAGTCAGAAAAAGTGCAAAAAAAGTCACAGATTACCCAGACTTGCCCACTTTTCACAATGTTCTGTTCTCCCCAATTTTTAGGTCGAGTCTGAGTCAGCGCGCATGCGTTGCTCTGCGAGACTTCTGTGGTGGTGTCTAGAAGAGAAGCCCGGAGACTCTCCGCCCATATTTTTCATTGGCTTATTTCTTTCTCCTTCATAAATGCTGGCTTTGATAGATATTCCCCACAATGTTTCCTGTTGATACTTCCAACTATGCATACTCTTATATAATGGTGATGTTAGCCTCACCTGCTAAGTTTCATTTTGCCACTTGTTTGCTCCATGTAATAGTTATAATGGCTGGTAGGCCCTGTAACTTTCGCTGCAGTAGGCTGCAGTGAGATTGTTCTCTGGCTCAGGGGGAAAGTTCCAATTCAATTGAGAGAAATGGAGAGAGACGACCTTGCATTTCATTCGCTATGCGCAGCACTCCTTCCCGTGGGACATGAGCTGGGAAGCGGCACTGTGACCTTGTACAGCAGACAGTGGGAGTGAGTCTTACTAGACGATGACTCAGTCTTCTACTGTGCCCCATTGTTCGCAGGTGTCCAGGCCCGGTGATTTTCCACCGACTGAGGTGGAAGGGTCATGTTTTTGGAGACTTTAACTATGTGATGATGGGGGTTGGAGGTCAGTCCCTCAGCAGACTCGGCGAGGACTCGGCTGACAGGGCTCACTCTGCAGAGTCTTGAATAAAGCTTTTAACTTGTATTCTCTGGTTGTCCGATTCCTCCTTGGATTTGGGAAGGCGCGATGAGGAGGTCTGAGTAACCCGGGTGGTCTGCTAGAGGTCACCACCTTCAGCTTCTGATTCCTTAATAGGCTTGTTAGTACCTCCTTAGTATGGCCTGGTCTTCATTTTTAACCTCCCATGGCTACTGGCCCTTTTACTTCGGTTGTTACATGGTACGTCTTGTGAAGTCTGTAAGCACTACTTTCTCTAATGTGTTTTTAGTGCTGCAGGCGCTACGGGTCCGATTCACAGAAAGAACTTAAGACAAATCCTAAAGTTACTACTTTCACAGAAGTTAGGATTTTTGCTTAAATTTGTCTTAAGACAAACTTAAGACAGACTTAAGTTAGGATTTTGTCTTAAATCTGTCTTAAGTCTGTCTTAAGACAAACTTAAAAATAAATCCTAACTTCTGTGAATACCAAAAGTAGTAAGTTTAGGATTTTGTCTTTAGTTAGTTCTGTGAATCGGTCTCTACATGCTTTTCTGCTTTCCTGCTGCTTGTTCACTAAGCGCTCCCAGCCCCTCCCTGCAGATATAGGAGCCGGGAGCCAGTGTGACAATCTGCCTACGATCCAAATACACATCCTGGGTAAGCATGGGCGAATTTTGCGAATCTCGCGTTCGCGAATTTTGCGGATTTGCGAACTCGCAATCCGCAAAATCCGCGAATTCTCGCGAATTTGCGGATTTTTTTTTTGTGTTCGCGCGGGTTTCTGCCAGTTCGCGAGGGTTTTGTACAATTTCGCAAAACACGAACTTACCTGTCGGGTCGCAAGTTTCGCAAACTTGTTGTTTCTACGTGTCCAGCCTGTTTGGGACACTCTTCTTCATCACTGCCACTCTCTGTCACCACTGCCACTCTCTGACTACTCATGCCACCCTCTGGCCCACCCATGCCACCCTCTGTTTCATCACAGCACCCTCTGGTTGTCCAGTCAGTGTACATTATTGTGGCAACGCAAGCACACCTTCCCTGCCTCAAGTGACCTGAATTAATTTGGGGCTGATTAATGTGTCACAGAATATTTTTTTAGCTGGCACCTGCTTCCTTAGTGCTTCCTGATTAGTGATCTTTTGCACTTGCTAAGTGCTTTCATTGTTGCAAAATTAGTTACAACACCTGCCCTGCCCCAACTGACAATAATGAATTAGGGGCTGATTAATGGATTTGAACTTCCAGCCTGGCTCCTGCTTGTCTCCCTTAGCTGTAATTCAGGACCTTTGTGGCATATGTGTAACTATTCTGAGGTTCAGAGCAGGGTCACATAATAGTTGCAACTGGCAACTGAACTCTGGAGGGGCCCCTCAGGAAGCACTACAGGAAATGGCTACTAATGATGAGCCTGAACTTTTGAACCTGGTAAGTAGTTTCAGTTTTGCTAAGATCGTATTTCTGCAATTTTGCGCTTATTCGCGGGGCGCGAAGTTGTACTGGGAAGCCGCGAACTCACGCGAACAGTGCGAGCAAGCCATGAAATCCGCTGCTCGCGGATTTGCGGATTTTGCGGGAGATTCGCGAATCCCGCGGATTGCGAATTTACCGAAAATCCGCAAAATCCGCGAGCGAAACAGATTTTCCGCCCATGCTTAATCCTGGGCTCTGATCGGCCGCCCCCTGCCAGCAGGCCGGTGCTTTGTGTATTAGAGCAGGGCACGACCCCTCCACCCTCCTTCGCTTAGACAAACTATGTTGTGCATTACACAGCTCTGCTAACGGCCCTATTAGTGCCTTGCAGCACAAGAAGAAAGCCTCACTATGCACCCAGCATTGCATATGTTATGATCTGTGGCTCGCAGCAAGGCTTCAATTACCCTTATTAAGGGCGGGTTCCCTTTTCACACTACCTCATTAGAAACCCTCTGACAGGACAGATGTGTTTGGTTTATTTTATTTTATTTATTTATTTTATTTTGAAAGTTTTATATAGCGCTAGCTGGACCCGTAGGTATCAGAGTGCTTCACATACATACTGTGAAAAACGGAAGGGTCTTACATTACATAGAAGGCTGACAGTAAGTAAGCAAACCACGGATAAAGAATACAGCATGAACAATAAATAAATATGCAACGGAGGGGGAGAGAATAAAAAGAAAACAAGGTGATTAGCATAGTCCGTTCACCAACAATCCTTGAATGGGAGTCAACTCGGAATATTGAGGTCTAGGTTGGTTGACGTTCTTCAGGAAAGTATTTGTTAAGGAAATAGAGTTTGAGGCCCCTTTTTGAAACAGGAGAAGGAGGGGTTGCATCTGAGGACTCCAGGGAGAGCGTTCCATATCCTGGGAGCATTGCCAGAAAATGATTGGTATTGGGTGGTTTTCTTTTTAATTTTTGGTGGAATGAGAAGGAGTGAGTTGGAGCTTCTCAGTGTTCTGGCTTGACCTGCTTTTACCAGTTTGTTGTTCAGGTAGTTGGAGGCCGGATAGTGGAGGGATTTGTGTGTGATGCAGGCCAGCTTGTAAATACATTTCCTTTCCACGGGAAGCCATTTGAGGGAGTTGAGAGCAGGAGTGATGTGTTCAAATCTTTTTACTCCAGCTACAAGTCGAGCAGCCATGTTCAGCTAGGCGAGCCTTTGGAGTCCCTGTAAGGATGGCGCTCCTGTAGTCGATTTTTGAGAGAACCAAGGATTGAACTACTGTCTTGAGGCCATCCTGGGGAAGAATAGGTTTCAATTTCTTGAGGTGTTTTAGAGAGAAAAGAGAACTGTTTGCAGAGTTTTTGATGTGGGCCTCCATTAATAGGTTCTTGTCAAGGGTGATGCCTAGAGACTTAACTGAGTCGGATAGAACGAGGGGGCAGTTTAGCGCAACCAGATTCTTGAGCCACTCTTGGATAGGACGATGATTGCTTTTTGGAGAGAATAGGATCAGTTCTGTTTTATCTGGGTTGAGCTTTAAGTGGATAACGTTGAACCAAGTTTGGATCTCCGTTAGAGTGGTATTGATGTGTTGGAGGTCATCGGGAGACTTGATTTTGAAATAGATTTGGGTGTCATCCGCGTAAAGGTAGTAACTCACTACAGTTTTTTTCAAGATGATAGTGAGGGGATCCATGAAGAGATTGAAGAGGGACGGGGAGAGGATCGAGCCTTGTGGTACCCCAAGTGTGACTTTTGTTGGCTTTGAGAGGCAGGAGTTGATTTTAATTTGTTGCGAGCGATGTTGGAGGAAAGAGGTGAACCATTTTAGTACAGTACCATTTATGCCGGAGCGCTTCGACAAGTTCTCCAGAAGAGCTGGATGATTTACTGTGTCGAATGCAGCTGATAGGTCAATAAGGCAGGCATCACCATCATCTAAGGCCTTGCGAATGTTGTCCGAGAAGGAACACCATCCTGCACATAAACAATCTTCCCCTGCACGCTGACACCATTGCCCTATTATGCAAGGGTGCCTGCCTTGGTACTACACTGCTAAGTGTTGCGCCAGCGCAGGGGGAAACTCAAGGCTGCACCATATCCTCGTAAATATGGTGCAGCCTTGCTTTTCTGTAGTGGCAAAGTGAGGCATTAAGTCATTATGGCTAACACCTCACTCCGCCACTTCCTTGTACATATGCCCCAGTGTTTGCCTTCTAGGAGCTAGTTGTGCAAGGCAGTGGAAGGATTTGCCTCACTGCTTCCTACAGTGTGCATGTGTGAGTACCCATCTGTCTTATGAGTATGTGTGTGTGTGTGTGTCTGCCTTTCATTGTACATCTCTGTGTCCATGTGTCTGTGTGCATGTCTGTTTTCCTATCTTTCAATATCTGTGCATCTATATCAGTGTGTCTTTCTTTTATTGTGTTTGTGTGTGTGCCCATCCTTCCAGGTGTGGGTGTGTTTTTCTATCTGTGTGTCTCCCTCTCATTGAATGCCTCTGTGTCCGCCAGTAAGTGGGTGTCTGACTGTATGCTATCTGTCAGTGTGTGTCTATCTAACATTGTATATCTGTGTGCCCATTTGTGAGTGTATGTATGTCTATAGTTGTGTGTCTCTGTCATTTTATGCCTGTTTCGCTCCGTGTATTGGTGTGTATGTCTCAGTGTGCACCATACCACAAAACAGACTCACTCTAAGGGCTCCATTCTTGACCTTGTTATCTCCAAAGTAGATATGCTCACAGTTGTTGATCCTATACCAGTAGACTGGTCTGACCACTTCCTCTTCCCCTTCTCTCTGCACCTATCTCATTCTGTTACTCTTGGCCAACCTAAAAGAACTACTACCTTGTTCCGCAATACCAAAAGCATCGACCATGACATATTGTGCAACACAGCTATGAGCTCACTTCCGATCTTAGACCCCTACTCTGATGTCAACGACCTGACCACCCAATGTCTCAACAGTCTATCAGCTATAATTGATAATGTTGCTACACTGTAAAGTAAAAAGAAAAGACCCACTCCTTCTGCTCCATAGTTCAATAAATCTATCTACGAAGAAAGAAAGCACTTGAGGAACCTTTAGAACCTATGGAGACATTCTCATTCCATTATTAGAAACAAAAAGCATCCACCCCAGAATGGATGCATAATTGTGTTCACCCAGGTCAAGTGTATTTCCTACAGTGGTGAGAATCACACAGCTTTGTTAAAATACCCCTCACACGCCAAAAGGGCCCTTGGTGTCATTCTTCATCATAGGGGTCTTCCTGCCCCGCTGCGGGAAGGGTGTGCTACAACCTGCAACTATGCGGGAGCACTGATTATTTTTTAAACAAAACTACGTGTAGTGTAGGAATGAGAGTGGAAGAGTCAAGAGTGAGTGAAGGAGTGATTATAAGTTGAAAAACACCTGGCCCTTTGGGAAGAAAAAACTTTAAAATTCCGTTGGGTTGGTGTTATTAAAAGTGGGAAATAAGGTGGAGATACAGTGCTATAATGAGCAGTTACTTCGATGTCGTCAACATGTTTCGAAGCACTCCCCTGGCTTCTTCGTCAGAACCAAAAGGATCCCTTATACACTCGAATATATATTCCAAAGGTAAGTATAAGAATTGTGTATACAAGTAGATGATACTATGTGAAGTACATGTCAATAAAAAAGCATGCACTGTACACGATACCCCAATCGGTATGCTACTAAATTAAAACTAAATTAAAGGGAAAATACCCCATGAGCCTCTGAACGGGGTGGAAAGGAGTGTCTATAGTCAAACAACTGTAAAGATCACTGCCTCTCCAGGAGTCGGGATACTGCCTCAGTTGAACCGGAGCCACAGGGAGGCAGTATTCGGGAGAGGCAGTGATCTTGACACACCTTCCCACACCATTCACAGGCAGATGAGGTATTTTCCCTTTTATTTCAAAAATGTAATTAAACAAATGCATTTAATAGCATACCTGTTGGGGTATTGTATAGAGTGCATGTTCTTTTATTGACATGTACTTCACATAGTATCATCTACTTGTATATCCACTTCTCATACTTACCATTGGAATATATTTCGGAGTGTAGAAGGGGTCCTTTTGACTCTCTCTGTAAGTGGTAACATAAGAGTTTTTAGGAGGTGTTTCATAGCCTCCATTATCTCTTTTAACAACAGACCTTCTGGAAGGAAACTTGTAGTTTCTTTAAGCCTTATAGGGACATCCTTCCCTAAATCCTTTGCTACCTTTTTCGTCAAATCCGCAGTTGGTAAAGATATTTTGGAGCAATTACCCTCTTTTTTCTCCCCTCCCTTCTTCCTTCTTTTTTTTGGTGGCGAGCGATGAGCTCCCTGATAGCTTTTGGTTTGTGTCTTTTCTTTTGGTACACTAACTGCTATCGGAGAGTGCATCTCCGAGACTACTTCCAATTCTACTAGTGAGTTTGATAAAGGAAGTGAGACATTTATATTAGACTACTAGCAGCCCGTCCCGATGTTGTCCGGGTATGAATTGCTGGCGGCCAGTAGTATATTGTTTCGTAGGATTTCATTTTGATAGCATTTCTTATCTGTGACAGGCCTGTGAAATGCTCCGATTCACAGTGCACTGCTGATGCACTTAAGAGTGCGCGTTCAGTAGTGTGTGAACTCGAGTTTCCCTACTTTATTTTCCTTGCAATATTATATAGCGCGAACTCGACAACATGGCATGAGCACAATTTACATTACAGAAGAACACATTGATTTGTGGTAGGCACGGGGAGACAAAGCGATTTGCCTGGAATCACAGGATATTGAGCTGATGCCGAGATTCTAACGTAGCTCCCCATCTCTAAAGTTCGCATATCTAGAACTTGTGGTGGGAGGTGTGTCTAAAAGTGTATGTCGGTGCTGGGCATCAATGAGAGAGACCTGTGCATTTTTCCAATTGGTGGTGAAAAAATATGAGTATGTTGCTGTAGATGTGGGCCGCCGTGCCACCAATGTACTTACGGGGGAGGGTAAACACCCATTATTCCGCAAATTTCTTTCCGCATACCATCACTCTGCATACTTTCATTACGAAAGTGCCATGACTCCGCAATGCCATTATAACGCATGGCATTACATTTTATATGCTTTTACCACACATACATTTAGAACGAAATTCGTTGTAAATGCATGAATGGTAAAAGCATGTTTTTTAAAAATGTTTGGATAAGGCAAGTATGGGTATAGGGATATATATGTTTTGGGGTACTGAGGTATATGTTTTGGGGTGTTTGGGTATTTTAATGGTTCAGATATCGTTTTGGGTTATGGGGTACAGGGGTATTTTTAGGGTTCAGGGCTAGGTTTGGGTGTTGGGGTATAGGGGAATTTTTAGGTTTCAGGGGTAGGTTTGGGTTTTCGGGTACAGGGGTATTTTAAGGGTTCAGGGCTAGGTTTGGGTTTTGGGGTACAGAGGTATTTTTAGGGTTCAGGGCTAGGTTTGGGTTTTGGGATACAGGGGTATTTTAGGGTTCTGTGCTAGGTTTGGGTTTTGGGGTACAGGGGTATTTTAGGGTTCAGGGGTAGGTTTGGGTTTTGAGGTACAGGGGTATTTTTAGGGTTCAGGGATAGGTTTGGGTTTTGGGGTACAGGGTATATTTATAGGGTTAAGATGGGTTAGTGTTTAAGGGTGTTGGGGTATTTTATAGAGTAAAGGTGGGTTATGATTATGGGGTGCAGGAGAAGTGTGGCTCAGGGGTTAGAGGCGGCAGACCCGGAAGCTGAGATCGGCCCTGGACCAGGGTTCAACTCCCCGCCTCGGCGGGTCTTGGGCTAAAAATTCCACGGTCTCGATAATTCTCGCTCCGGTGCCTTCTCGACTCACGGGTTCACGCTCTGCGACTCTGGGCAATAGCTTGCTTAATCTCTACAACGGCCCCTTGCGGCGGGATGCCTGGCTTTCACCTTGTGGATACCCTGCCGGGGCCTCTCACAGGGGAATACCAGGACGGGTTCCCTAGGCAAGCGCCAGGATGCCCTTTGTGGTGACAGGTCGCGCTATATAAGTATACCTACATTTACATTTACATGTACATTTACATTTAAAGTAGGGGTGGGCGGAATTGACGCGAACTTGGTACAATAAATCCGCAATATTTCGTTCCATCAGATTTCCAATTATTAAAACAGAAACCTCATATATTCAAGGTAAAATAACAAGTATTTCTACATGCTAAAATGCATATAGTCATTTCACAAAACTGAAATTAGCTTCCAGCAAGCAGTGAGAGAGATGATGGTTTTGAGATCAAGCCCCTGCAAACCATTATGGGACGAGATTAGCAGTGGGAAGTGAATATTATAGTATCCAAATAATTCTACAAAGAGCTGCAGTTCACCTCGTTCTCCCTAGTTGTCCCCAAGAGGCAAATGCAATAGCATTTAAAATATTATACATCAAGCTGCAGTTCACCTCATGGTCCCTAGATGTCCCTGATGAGACAAATGCAATAGCATTTAAAATATTACACATCAAGCTGCAGTTCACCTCATGTCCCTCGATGTCCCTAGATGTCCCTGATCATGCAAATGCAATAGCATTTAAAATATTACACATCAAGCTGCAGTTCACCTCATGTCCCTAGATGTCTCTGATGATGCAAATGCAATAGCATTTAAAATATTATATATCAAGCTGCAGTTCACTTCCCCATCCCTAGATATCCCTGATGAGGCAAATGCAATAGCATTTTAAATATTATACATCAAGCTGCAGTTCACCTCGTCGTCCCAAGATGTCCCTGATGAGTAAAATTCAAAAACATTGAAACCCTTTCATGAATGCTAAAAATTATGCTAAGCTTATCCCATAATGCTTTGCAGGGCCTTTTAGTTGTATTTTTGCCCATAACTGTGCTTGGGGTGGTTCTAAGAGAATGGGACCTCCACTGAATTACTATTTAAAGGGAGCAGGAATGTATAGAACCTGGGAAGAAAAAACAACACTCGTGACGGAATGCCCCCAGCGATTGTCACGCCCCCAGCACACACCCACAGCACAATGCAGACACGCCAACAAGGGACTACTTTGCTGGCATGGTTCTTTTACATTTTAAATGTATATGGTGGGTGTCTGCATAGCCTATGTCCTTCTGCTGCAACTGCCCTTTCCAACGCTGTATTGGGTGTTGTGATTGGTTCTGTGGTTCCCGAGTTTACCTGGCCAAAATGTGCAAGTTCTCTCTTTATAATAGTACTAGCAGTCCGTCCCGACGTTGTCCGGGTATGAATTGCTGCCGGCCAGTAGTATATTGTTTCGTAGGATTTCGTTTTGATAGCATTTCTTATCTGTGACAGGCCTCTGAAATGCTCCGATTCACAGTGCACTGCTGATGCACTTAAGAGTGCGCGTTCAGTAGTGTGTGAACTCGAGTTTCCCTACTTTATTTTCCTTGCAATATTATATAGCGCGAACTCGACAACATGGCATGACATGGCATGAGCACAATTTACATTGCAGAAGAACACATTCATTTGTGGTAGGCACGGGGAGACAAAGCGATTTGTCTGGAATCACAGGATGTTGAGCTGATGCCGAGATTCGAACGTAGCTCCCCATCTCTAAAGTTCGTAATTCTAGAGCTTGTGGTGGGAGGTGTGTCTAAAAGTGTATGTCGGTGCTGGGCATCAATGAGAGAGACCTGTGCATTTTTCCAATCGGTGGTGAAAAAATATGAGTATGTTGCTGGAGATGTGAGCCGCCGTGCCACCAATGTACTTACCGGGGAGGGTAAACCCCCATTATTCCGCAACTTTCTTTCCGCATACCATCACTCTGCATACTTTCATTACGAAAGTACCATGACTCCGCAATGCCATTATAACGCGTGGCATTACATTTTATATGCTTTTACCATGCATACATTTACAACGAAATTCGTTGTTAATGCATGTATGATAAAAGCATGTTTTTTTTTAAATGTTTGGATAAGGCAAGTATGGGTATAGGGATATATGTTTTGGGGTACTGAGGTATATGTTTTGGGGTGTTTGGGTATTTTAAGGGTTCAGATATAGTTTTGGGTTATGGGGTACAGGGGTATTTTTAGGGTTCAGGGCTAGGTTTGGGTTTTGGGATACAGGGGTATTTTAGGGTTCTGGGCCAGGCTTGGTTTTTGGGGTACAGGGGTATTTTTAGGGTTCAGGGGTAGGTTTGGGTTTTGGGGTACAGGGGTATTTTAAGGGTTATGGGCTAGGTTTGGGTTTTGGGGTACAGTGGTATTTTGGGGTACAGTGGTATTTTTTGGGTTCAGGGGTAGGTTTGGATTTTAGGGTACAGGGGTATTTTTAGGGTTCAGGTGTAGGTTTGGGTTTTGAGGTACAGGGGTATTTATAGGGTTTAGGGATAGGTTTGGGTTTTGGGGTACAGGGTATATTTATAGGGTTAAGATGGGTTAGTGTTTAAGGGTGTTGGGGTATTTTATAGAGTAAGGGTGGGTTATGATTATGGGGGTTCAGGGGTATTTAAAGTAAGGGTGGGCGGAATTGGCGCGAACTTGGTACAATAAATCCGCAATATTTCGTTCCGTCAGATTTCCAATTATTAAAACAGAAACCTCATATATTCAAGGTAAAATAACAAGTATTTCAACATGCTAAAATGCATATAGTCATTTCACAATAGTGAAATTAGCTTTCAGCAAGCAGTGAGAGAGGTGATGATTTTGAGATCAAGCCCCTGCAAAGCATTATGGGACGATATTAGCAGTGGGAAGTGAATATTATAGTATCCAAATAATTCTACAAAGAGCTGCAGTTCACCTCGTTCTCCCTAGTTGTCCCCAAGAGGCAAATGCAATAGCATTTAAAATATTATACATCAAGCTGCAGTTCACCTCATGGTCCCTAGATGTCCCTGATGAGACAAATGCAATAGCATTTAAAATATTACACATCAAGCTGCAGTTCACCTCATGTCCCTCGATGTCCCTAGATGTCCCTGATCATGCAAATGCAATAGCATTTAAAATATTACACATCAAGCTGCAGTTCACCTCATGTCCCTAGATGTCTCTGATGATGCAAATGCAATAGCATTTAAAATATTATATATCAAGCTGCAGTTCACTTCCCCATCCCGAGATATCCCTGATGAGGCAAATGCAATAGCATTTTAAATATTATACATCAAGCTGCAGTTCACCTCGTCGTCCCAAGATGTCCCTGATGAGTAAAATTCAAAAACATTGAAACCCTTTCATGAATGCTAAAAATTATGCTAAGCTTATCCCATAATGCTTTGCAGGGCCTTTTAGTTGTATTTTTGCCCATAACTGTGCTTGGGGTGGTTCTAAGAGAATGGGACCTCCACTGAATTACTATTTAAAGGGAGCAGGAATGTATAGAACCTGGGAAGAAAAAACAACACTCGTGACGGAATGCCCCCAGCGATTGTCACGCCCCCAGCACACACCCACAGCACAATGCAGACACGCCAACAAGGGACTACTTTGCTGGCATGGTTCTTTTACATTTTAAATGTATATGGTGGGTATCTGCATAGCCTATGTCCTTCTGCTGCAACTGCCCTTTCCAACGCTGTATTGGGTGTTGTGATTGGTTCTGTGGTTCCCGAGTTTACCTGGCCAAAATGTGCAAGTTCTCTCTTTATAATAGTAGTATAGATGAAGCTCCGTCTAACTCTATTGGAGAATTTAGATCTATTAGGGAGTTAGATACAGAAGGTGGCTCATTTGTATTAGTATCGATAGTTAACACATCAATAGATTTCGGAGGGGATCAAATTAGAGGGATACTTTCAGTATTAAATAGCTCTGCGTCTGCGTTGACTATCGTGGTGTTGTTTAGTTGTAAAGTGACTATGTCCTTTTGGGCCAGGGATAAGGACTTGTGTTTGAGAAGTTCGATGGATAACCGACGCTCAGTACGTCTCTCAGCAAGTGCGATATCTCTATCTATTTCTCGAGTAGCCCTGGAAAAATATTTATCTAGGGGTCCAAGTATAGAAACCCCTACAGTGGAGGGTAAGGCCTTTGGTGTACATGCAGACATACTGAGACCAAGGATCAATAGTGATTTCAAGAAGTGAGTCCCGAAGCTGTAAAGATCATATAACAATAACGATTGAGGGAATCAGACTGGGAACTGCTTACTGTGTCAAAGTCCCGAAAATAGGAATAAGGTACTGGCCGTGATGTTAGAGGACAGGCCCAGCCCAGCCTTGGCCAGCCCGGGATGGCCACATACGGCCTGCCCTTTTCACGGGCTTCGCCCGGCTCGTCCCGCGACGCGTGAGATGTTACCGCAATTTATGCGCCGCTTTGCTCGCAGGTCCTAGGTGCGGCGCTAGGGATGCTGGGATTAGTAGTTTGTTTCGCCCGCTGGGCCCCCCCCTCCGCTCGGCGGCCACACGGCAAGCTGGTTGTGTGCGGCGGCGGGAGGCGGGAGGCGAAAGGCAGGCTACCAGACAACGCAGGCGTTCTTCAAATGAGGACCAGGTAAGAAAGAGTCTTCGCAAATGTCCCGGCAGCAGGAGAGTTCCCCCTTTCTTGGTCTCCACAGGTACTATACCCCCCACTCAATCCACACGGACCTGGAGCCGCTCCTAAGCCAAGCTCTCCTTGGAAATGTGGGTCCATGAACTGGAAAGGACCAGACCTAAGTCTGACCCCTGTCCAGTCAAAGCCAAAGCTAATGACGACTTTTCTACCTTGATAGAGGAGTCATTGAATACGGTCCTCCCAAAAACACTGATGAAAAAGACTGGCGGGCCTCACAAGACCCCGTGGATTCCCTCCGTACTGCTCACTTTAAAACAGAGTTGTAAGGTAATGGAAAGACCCTGGAGGAAAGACTTTCTACCCAACAAAAAGCTGAAATAAAGGGCAGCCATTTGCATTTATAAATCAGAAATAAAAAAGGCTCAGGCCCCTTATTACGAGGAAAATATTCTGTCAGCCACCAACTCTCCAAGAGAAACAATCATCATAATAAAAAAACTACTCAAAGCTCCCGTACCGCTAGAAGCAACAGATATCTCAGGCCTACGTTGCAATAAACAGGCCGAATGTTTCACCTCCAAGGTTCAGAATATTCTTGAATCTTTACCACGTACGGATGACAATGGTGACTCTTCCAACAAGCAGGTGGACACAGCCTCACATTTAACTGAACACCAACTGGAGGTTTTCCCCCCTCATCCTAGGAATCACTTCTTGCCTTGTGGTCCTTGGTAAAAAGTGCATCGCCCAGGGACCCTGCACCACAAAATACCCGGAAACAGGTAGCTCCGATAATTGACCCACAATCACAGACCTGATTAACACCTCACTGTCCACAGGAATAGTCCCCACCAACGGGAAAGGGGCTATGATGAAAACCTTACTATAAAACCTAATCTGGATCCGGCGGACTTGGGCAACTATTGCCCTATCTCCCTTCTACCAGGAATAGGCAAGATCACAGAGAAATATGTTACTCATACTCTCTCCCGCTTCCTCGAATCTCACAATCTGCTTCACCCCTCTCAAACAGGATTCCGGTCCCAACAGAGCACCGAAACGGCCCTGTTAGCGGTGGTGGACGAAATCAGAAAGATTCTAGATTCAGGATGGTCGTCAGCCATTATACTCCTTGACCTGAGTGCAGCATTTGTTACGGTGAACCATGGCATCTTGGTTCACCGTCTCAGGGACATAGGAGTAACCGGCACTGCGCTGCAATGGCTGTGTTCCTTTTTGGAGGGAAGTTTTTTTCAGGTATTCACTAAGGGCTCTTCACGTAGCCCGGCTCTTTTTAATGTTTATATGGCCCCTCTGGCAGATGTTCTAGCCCCCTCTGGGATCCATATGGTGACCTACGCTGACGAGACCCAATTAATGGTAGCGTTAAATGAAGCAGATCAAAGGACTAAGGGCCTTTATTCTTGTCTTGAGGATGTATCAAACTGGATGGATGTGTCTCACCTTAAGCTTAATAATGGGAAAACTGAGTTCTTGATATTGGGCAACCCTCTAAGCTTTAAATCCAGCACCATGTGGCCAGCATGTATGGGTCTCACACCGGTCCCCAAGTCCGAAATCAAGAGCCTGGGCATCTGGCTGGACCAATATTTGTCCTTCAGGGTTCAGGCCAGGAAGACAGCAGCTATCTGCTATGGTCTACTTAGAATGGCCCGTAAAGACCTCTCTCTCCTCCCTTTCCAAGCCAAAAAAATACTGGTCCAATCGCTCATACTTTCCAGAATAGATCATGGAAATGCCCTATACCTGCGTGCCCCTACTACAGTAGTAACTAGACTCCAGACCGTTCAAAACAGTGCGGCCCGACTGCTGACTGGAGTTTCTAATAGACAATCAGTGAAACCAGCACTCCATTCCCTTCACTGGCTCCCGGTTCAGGAACAAGTCAGCTTTAAGGCCCTGTGCCTAGTACATAAATCCATGCAAGGGAATGGGCCTCCAATGAACTCTGCCATGATCCATCCCTATAAGACTAATAGGAAACTTTTGTCAGACGAGCTGCATCTGGCTGAAGTCCCCAGGATTAAGAAAGCCAGACGTGGTGGAAGGCTCTTTTCATATATAAGGCAGCCAGACTCTGGAATTCCCTGCCGTTGTTTCTTCGCAGGGAAGCCATTCATCTTGTCTTTAGAAAACTAACGAAGACTTTCCTGATCCCCTATGTTCTTCCTGCCTCTCTCATGTCTGGCCCAGCGCTAGGATGCTCCCGGCTAGCCATGTGCTTTATAATTGTCTCAAAAAATAAAAATAAACATTTCTTGCCCCTTACGGCCGTCTGGTACTCCCATGAGGTCAACTTTGTAATACAATCTGCAATACAATAGGGGGCAGATTTACAAGCCCCTTGCGCATCTTTTACGCCACTGTTAGGTCACTTTAGTGACGCAGCAGCGGCGCAAAAGAAGCAATATTCTGTGGGGTATTTACAACTTGACGCATCTGGGAGAGGGGTCACATTGTAAAGCCCTGCGGCAGAAGTAGGCTTTCCGGCGCACGGGGGGTGGGCGTTCCAGCGCAGGAACGCCTTCTATAAGAGGCTGAGTGAAATCTACAAGATTTCACTCAGGCACTTTTAAGCCCATGCTGCGTCAAAACCCTGCGCCTGCTTGAAGCAGGCGTAAGGATTGACACAGCATTTGAAAGATAGGGCACCCCGGAGCCTTGCGACGCAACTCCAGCAATGCACCACCTTTACAGCACAGATGCGTCACGCATCTGTCCACTTTTTGCCCATTGGTGTGCCGCACAATAACCGCACTATAACTGGCGCATCCCTGCACTGGCGCATGCCTGCTGATATGCAGGGATGCGCCAGTAATTGTAAATCTGCCCCTAGGTCTCGCTTTTGCCAAACTTTGACCTATTGTAAATTACAAAGCCTTTTAATAATATAAAAGGCATTACCATTTACCAAAGCCAATAGCTCAAAATCTCGCAATTGCGAACCCGATTGCATTGCAAATGCTTGTTTTTTGTGCGCGTTGGTGCGTGCGAAAGAGAGTCAGAGGGGCATATTACCAAGGGGGGCGATAGACAATTATCGCCGATTTAGCGGCGATAATCTTATCGCCCCATTAGCAAACTGTTGCTAATTGATGTTAGCGACAGCTTTTAGGCGCTAGCGAGTGGTTTGGGGCCCGCTTTGCATGTCAGTGATGTTTATTGCTAATGACATGCAAAGTGGGCATACCCTACCCGTTAGCGACTGAAAGCAGTCGATAACGTCGCTATCGCCTATTACAAGGCAGGCGTAGCGTTGGAAATATTTGCGCTTGCCCAGACCAGTTCTTAGTCATGTTATCCAATGGGAGGTGGATAACATGGCTAAGAGCATTTTGTTGCAAATGCGTGAATATCGCTGTATTCTCAGCGATATTCACGCTATCCCCTGAAAATATATTGCTTTGGAGATAAACCTTGCTAATAGCAAGTTATCTCATCGAAAACTTCCGGCGATGCTTAGCGATAAATATCGCCAATCGTTGGTAATATGCTCCAGAGAGCGCGCGAGGGAGGGGGAATTGAAATAGGTCCAGGAAACTTCAGGCGCAGTACCATCCTCTGTCACTAGAGGGAAGTCTGCCTGAAAGGAACAAGCTGTTTTTTTTTAGGGGATATTTTGCATACCCAGAAGCCGCTACAACACCACGCTCACTTCCGTTTCATTATCACGGGTAAAATAGCCTTTTTAGCACTAACATTGAGAAATACGTTTATATGTTTACAAATTGTGCTAAGACAGGATTACATTTGAAATAAAGATGAAGACCCGGAAGGTGACTGTAGTTTTCATAAGATATTTTTATGATAGGACCAGGCAGTTGAACTAAGCTAATTGGATATTCTAGAGAGCAAAACTCTATAGGTGCCGTGGTTCATTGTACTGCGTGTGATGATGATAAACGGACTAGGTAATAATTTTTGGAGAACCTCAACATGAGGTTTGCATTGAAGTGAATAAAGTTTCCGAGAATGAGCGAGTGAGGTTTCCGAAAGCGCCCGAGTAATGTATCGTGCTTTCCTAGAAGGCCATTTTCATTCCCAGCAGCATCCTAAACTCCAGAGTCTCTCAGCACTGGGAATGAGAGCGACGTTTGTGTGTGTAGATGTTTTGCTGTTAAAGCGTTACATTTCAAACCATGAATACCATTTCTAAAATGGCTGTAATTTTCATGAGTGATATTCATGATTCTGTCAGGCAAGAGATTTGAACTTGTCACGGTTTCTTAGATTGTATTTTCTTTCGTGCCGTGGTTTATTGCATTGATGTGTGGCGATGATGAACGGCAGAAGGATCTGAGCAGAGCGCGAGACCCACAATAAAGTAAAGGAAGTATATAAGTAAATTGAAAGAAACTATGTGGAGTTCTTTACATAAAACAATCTATAGATGTAAAGAGGGAAATTATCTTTACATTTTCTTTGTCTGTATTCATCTCTTTGTCCATATGAATCTCTAAATTTCCTTTGTATGAATCTCACCGAGTTGCATTCTGCTGCAAAGGGACCGAGGCGAGGCCTCGAATTGAGGGCGCCCCCTTCCCACCCCGGCCGAAAGGCGCCATATATTAAAGTAAATAAGCCCCATGGTGCATTCCTGCTCCTACACGCAGCGCACACCTGTGTTGCGAGAATCCATATCCATCTATATCTATACTCTATACTACTATTATAAAGAGAGAACTTGCAACTTTTGGCCAGGTAAACTCGGGAACCACAGCACCAATCACAACACCCAATACAGCGTTGGAAAGGGCAGTTGCAGCAGAAGGACATAGGCTATGCAGACGCCCACCATATACATTTAAAATGTAAAAGAACCGTGCCAGCAAAGTAGTCCCTTGTGGGCGTGTCCGCATTGTGCTGTGGGTGTGTGCTGGGGGAGTGACAATCGCTGGGGGCATTCCGTCACGAGTGTTGTTTTTTCTTCCCAGGTTCTATGCATTCCTGCTCCATTTAAATAGTAATTCAGTGGAGGTCCCATTCTCTTAGAACCACCCCAAGCACAGTTATGGGCAAAAATACAACTAAAAGGCCCTGCAAAGCATTATGGGATAAGCTTAGCATAATTTTTAGCATTCATGAAAGGGTTTCAATGTTTTTGAATTTTACTCATCAGGGACATCTTGGGACGACGAGGTGAACTGCAGCTTGATGTATAATATTTTAAATGCTATTGCATTTGCTTCATCAGGGACATCTAGGGACGGTGAGGTGAATTGCAGCTTGATATATAATATTTTAAATGCTATTGCATTTGCATCATCAGGGACATCTAGGGACATGAGGTGAACTGCAGCTTGATGTATAATACTTTAAATGCTATTGCATTTGCCTCTTGGGGACAACTGGGGAGAACGAGGTGAACTGCAGCTCTTTGTATAATTATTTGGATACTATAATATTCACTTCCCACTGCTAATATCGTCCCATAATGGTTTGCAGGGGCTTGATCTCAAAATCATCACCTCTCTCACTGCTTGCTGGAAGCTAATTTCACTTTTGTGAAATGATTATATGCATTTTAGCATGTAGAAATACTTGCTATTTTACCTTGAATATATGACGTTTCTGTTTTAATAATTGGAAATCTGACGGAACGAAATATTGCGGATTTATTGTACCAAGTTCGCGCCAATTCCGCCCACCCCTACTTTAAATACCCCTGCACCCCATAATCGAAACCCACCCTTACTCTATAAAATTCCCCAACACCCTTAAACACTAACCCATCTTAACCCTATAAATATACCCTGTACCCCAAAACCCAAGCCTATCCCTAAACCCTAAAAATACCCCTGTACCCCAAAACCAAAACCTAGCCCTGAACCCTATAAATACCCCTGTACCTCAAAACCCAAACATACCCCTGAACCCTAAAAATACCCCTGTACCCCAAAACCCAAACCTACCCCTAAAATACCCCTGTACCCCAAAACCCAAACCTAGCCCATAACCCTTAAAATACCCCTGTACCCCAAAACCCAAACCTACCCCTGAACCCTTAAAATAGCCCTGTACCCCAAAACCCAAACCTAGCCCAGAACCCTAAAATACCCCTGTATCCCAAAACCCAAACCTACCCCTGAACCCTAAAAATACCCCTGTACCCAAAACCCAAACCTAGCCCATAACCCTTAAAATGCCCCTCTACCCCAAAACCCAAACCTACCCCTGAACCCTAAAAATACCCCTATATCTCAAAACCCAAACCTAGCCCTGAACCCTAAAAATACCCCTGTACCTCATAACCCAAAACTATATCTGAACCATTAAAATACCCAAACACCCCAAAATATATACCTCAGTACCCCAAAACATATACCCCTATACCTATACTTGCCTTATCCAAACATTTTTTTAAAACATGCTTTTACCATTCATGCATTTACAACGAATTTCGTTGCAAATGTATGCGTGGTAAAAGCATATAAAATGTAATGCCATGCGTTATAATGGCATTGCGGAGTCATGGTACTTTCGTAATGAAAGTATGCAGAGTGATGGTATGCGGAAAAAATTTTGCGGCATAATGGGTGTTTACCCTCCCCCGTAAGTACATTGGTGGCACGGCGGCCCACATCTCCAGCAACATTCTCATATTTTTTCACCACCAATTGGAAAAATGCACAGGTCTCTCTCATTAATGCCCAGCACCGACATGCACTTTTAGACACACCTCCCACCACAAGTTCTAGAATTGCAAACTTTAGAGATGGGGAGCTACGTTAGAATCTCGGCATCAGCTCAACATCCTGTGATTCCAGGCAAATCGCTTTGTCTTCCCGTGCCTACCACAAATGAATGTGTTCTTCTGTAATGTAAATTGTGCTCATGCCATGTTGTCGAGTTCGCGCTATATAATATTGCAAGGAAAATAAAGTAGGGAAACTCGAGTTCACACACTACTGAACGCGCACTCTTAAGTGCATCAGCAGTGCACTGTGAATCGGAGCGTTTCACAGGCCTGTCACAGATAAGAAATGCTATCAAAATGAAATCCTACGAAACAATATACTACTGGCCGGCAGCAATTCATACCCGGACAACGTCGGGACGGGCTGCTAGTACTATTATAAAGAGAGAACTTGCACCTTTTGGCCAGGTAAACTCGGGAACCACAGCACCAATCACAACACCCAATACAGCGTTGGAAAGGGCAGTTGCAGCAGAAGGACATAGGCTATGCAGACGCCCACCATATACATTTAAAAGGTAAACGAACCGTGCCAGCAAAGTAGTCCCATGTGGGCGTGTCTGCATGGTGCTGTGGGTGTGTGCTGGGGGCGTGACAATCGCTGGGGGCATTCCGTCACGAGTGTTGTTTTTTCTTCCCAGGTTCTATACATTCCTGCTCCCTTTAAATAGTAATTCAGTGGAGGTCCCATTCTCTTAGAACCACCCCAAGCACAGTTATGGGCAAAAATACAACTAAAAGGCACTGCAAAGCATTATGGGATAAGCTTAACATAATTTTTAGCATTCATGAAAGGGTTTCAATGTTTTTGAATTTTACTCATCAGGGACATCTTGGGACGACGAGGTGAACTGCAGCTTGATGTGTAATATTTTAAATGCTATTGCATTTGCATGATCAGGGACATCTAGGGACATCTAGGGACATGAGGTGAACTGCAGCTTGATGTGTAATATTTTAAATGCTATTGCATTTGTCTCATCAGGGACATCTAGGGACCATGAGGTGAACTGCAGCTTGATGTATAATATTTTAAATGCTATTGCACAGGAGGAGGAGCTTCGCGGGCAACCAAGATGGCCGCGTAAGCTCGGAGCTCCGCGGACCCTCCGATCCTCCTCATATATCCTGCCTGAAATCCTGTTCCACGTGGGTGGATTCTTATCGCTGATGGTCTACTGAGGCAGGTGGTACCTTCCGCCGTCGAATCGGTGGTTCCTACGCTGAGCTACGTCAAGTTGAACTCCGTGCCAGGGCTGTGCCATTGTCTCTCCGGTCTCCGCCACTCCGCACGACTGGACTGCGGAGTTATCGCCTGTTGTCTCTGTTGGCGGAGAGCGGGTGCCTACTTCATGTTCCTTCATCGGCCTGCCTAACTATCTAGCCCGGATTCTCTACTTGACTCGCTGGGGTCGGGCTCGGCTGGTGGTGCCCTTTGTCCTCTTTGGAACCAACATGTCGGGCAGAGGGGACCCCGACAAGACGTCGAACAAAGGCGCCCGCGGGAAAACACAGCTGCAACAGAACAGAATTGAGTGATATGTCCAGCCGAAGACGCCGCCCGCTACGGGACCCTCTGCCAAGGGCGTCCCACCTACGGGCTCGCCTGACGGCTCCGAGCCTACGCTAAGCGACATCATGGGGGCCATCACCAGTTTTCGGGCTGACTTGCAGCAACAACATGAGATCTTAACCCACAAGGTGGACACAATGGCTGTTGATCTGACTCTCATTAGAGCCCACCTGGGCAAAACTAATGATCGTGTGAAGACACTAGACATTAAGACCTCCAGTTTAACTGCTGATGTCTCGGACCTGCAAACCGAGGTCCGGAACCTGCGGATGACTGCGGACCAATTCTCTAGGAGACTGGAGGACTTCGAGGGCCGTGCCAGGCGGCAGAACGTCCGCATTGTCGGTGTTCCGGAGGGATCGGAGGAAGCGGAGACGGACCTCTTTGTGGAGGAACTGATAAAGACCCATTTGGCACCGTCTGGCCTTAGTAACTTTTTCTCTGTGGAGCGTGCCCATCGAGTGCCGGGCGGCCCGCCGAAGTCGGGCGTGACGTCCAGGCCCATCGTGGCACGGCTTCTCAACTTTCGGGACCGGGATGCGGTCCTGCAGGCATCCAGACGGCACGGACCGCTTAAATACCAGAACGCTAAAGTACACTTCTACCCGGACTTTACCAGGACTGTTCAGCGGCAGCGCCAGAGCTATGCGGGAGTAAAGCGGAGACTGCGAGATATGGGACATAAGTACTCCATGATGTTTCCTGCTAAACTCCGGATTGAACATGAGGGCCGTGCCCTGTTTTTTTACTTCGCCGAGAATGTGAGTGACTGGTTAGACACTTTGTCGCCGCTTCGGGACGCTCAAGATGACCACGATGGAGGTGCGGCTGGTGGCTCGGATCTATGAGACTTGGCTTTATTGTGTACTACCGGCGTTTGGTGACCCAGCTTCGTGAGACTGTTGGTATTGTTTCTTCAGTGACCCTGTTGACTTTCCTGTTGATTACATGGAGGGTGGCGGGAGGTGTTCGCGGAGATTCCTTACTCCTCTGGGACTTTTTGTAGAGTAGTTATGGGGCGACAGGCACACTGCTGGTTGGGGGGGCTTTTTAGTCTGATGCAGGGGTGCAGGGTGGGGGGTGCAATTATGCAAGTTTCTTTGTTTGTTAGTTCTTTCTCTTTTTCTTTCTATAGGCAATGGAACGTGTTTACTGCTGTTCTCCACTTGATGGTTGGGTTGGCTGGAATTGGGTGGGACGGGTTGCGGGACGATGGGGGGTAGGAAATTAAAAGTAATCAGTTGGAATGTTAATGGGTTGGGTGACCGTGTTAAGAGAGGGGTGGTGATCCAATTGCTTAAGAGACATATGCCCGATATTGTGCTTTTACAAGAGACGCATTTGATAGGAAACTCTTGCAAGGCTCTTAACCGTAAAGGTTACAAGATGGTGGCCCACTCTGGGTTCTCCTCGGGCTCCCGGGGGGCTGGTATCCTTGTGCGTGCGTCCCTTCCTCTTGAGATAGGCGTGAGTGTGATTGATGAGAGGGGGCGCTACGCGGCAGTGGCGGGGAGATGGGAGGGGCGTTCCCTGGCGCTACTTTCGGTCTATGTTCCCCCGGGCCTGCAATCTAGTACCTTCCAGGACCTTGGTGCCGCCATTTTGTCCTTGCCTGATGGTCTATTGATAGTGGGGGGTGATTTCAATTCAGTCTGCTCTGGTTCCCTGGACCGCCAACCGCCGAGAGATCTCCGCAGTTCTCAACTGTGGTTAATTAATTAATTAATTAATTGTGGGTTTATATAGCGCTAGGATAGACTCCCGGAGGAGTATCTCCGCGCTTCGACCGCTGCGAAACCCTTCCTGGCTTCCCTGACAGATGGTCCCTTAATGGGTATCTCCAGGGTGAGACCAGGCATCCCCGGCGGTCTGGTGGGGCCGTTAGTGCAGATGAGGCAAGCTTATGCCCAGAGTTGCCGAGTGTGATCGCTGATCAGAGTGGGCACCGAGGCGAGAGAATTATCGAGTCCGCTGACCCTGGTCCAGACACCTGCCGCGTCGGGAATCGAACCCTGGTCCCGGGCCGTCCTCTGCTCTCGGGTCTGCCGCCTCTAACCAGTGAGCCACACTACTTGCCTTCATTTCTGGACTCCATGGGCCTGGTGGACAGTTGGCGTCTACTACACCCCGTGCTCCACCATTTCTCCTTCGCATCGAGTGCCCATGGTAGTCTCTCCCGTATAGACTATGTTTTTACCCTAGCCGCACATGCATCTTCCGTGTCTGAGGCCCGTTTTCTGGCACGGGGTATTTCCGATCACTCCCCGCTGTGGGTCTCGTTTGATTTTAACATCATCCTGTCTGACCGCCCGGTAGCGGTTAACCCGTGGTATTTCCGTAACTTCAAGACTCGTGCACTCCTTGCTAAGGCCATCGACCTCTACTTTTCGGAGAATGTGGGCTTGGTTGGCTCGGCTATCACCTTGTGGGAGGCATTCAAGACTGTGTTGAGAGGTGAGGCTCTTGCTCTCATTGCGGAGGCCAGGCGAGTCAGAGATGCCGACCTTGCGTGTATAGAAGACGAGGTTTTGCGCCTTGAGTCCCGACTGGGACCCGAGCCCGATCCCTCTCTTTTGCATGACCTTTCCCTCAAACAGGCGGAATACCATGATCTTGCCACGAATGCTGCCCTCACCCTGGCCAAGGAACAGCAAGGTCGTATCTATGATGTCGGGGATAAAGCTGGGAAACTGCTGGCGTGGTTGGACAGGCGCGAGATGGCTAGCCGCGTTGTGCCCGAGATCTTGGGCGACGACGGGGTTGCCGTCACGGACCCCAGTGCTATTGCCGAGTCTTTTGCTGATTATTTCCGGGGTGTCTACACTTCTAACTCGGACCGCTCCGAGGCTGACTCGGCTGAATTCCTATCAACGATTGACCTTCCCTGTCTCTCTGAAGAGGACCGTGCCGACTTAGTTCGAGATATATCCACTGATGAGGTCGCCTTGGCGATCCGTGCACTGAGGTCGGGTAAAGCGACTGGCCCCAATGGTCTTCCGGTCGAGTTATACAAAATTCGACCGGATGTGGTATCCACGCACCTGCGGGCTATGTTTTTGAAGGCACGGGACGAGGGCCTCCTCCCCTTAGATCAGAGGCTGGCCACCATCGTGGTTATTCACAAGGAGGGAAAACCGAGAGACGAATGCCGGTCCTATCGCCCCATCCCTCTCCTCAATGTGGAACCTAAGATCCTAGCCAAACTGCTTGCCAATTGATTGGTTGGAGTCATCGGAGATTTGGTGCACCCGGACCAGTCGGGTTTTATTCCCCGCCGTAACACTGCCCTTAATCTGCGTCGGCTCCATGGTGTCATGGCCAGAGCTCACACCCTCGAGGAACCGGCGGTACTTGCTTCGCTTGACGCCACGATGGCCTTTGACTCACTTGAATGGAGTTATCTTTGGGCGGTGCTGACGAAGCTTGGGTTTGGACCGGTCTTTCAGAGCTGGGTACAACTCCTTTACGCTTGCCCGTTGGCTAATGTCACGGTCAATGGCCGTGTGTCGGCGTCCTTTTCCCTTCACCGAGGTACCAGGCAGGGCTGCCCTCTGTCTCCTCTCCTGTTTGCCCTGGCTCTGGAACCGCTTGCAGCCATGCAACGTTCACACCCGGACTTACATGGTATAACCTGGGCCCCGGGCTTTGAGGATAGGGTTTCCCTTTACGCAGACGATATTCTGCTCTACCTTACCTCTCCCTGCAAATCGCTCATTGTAGCGTGCGATGTGCTCAGGCTGTTTGGACGCCACTCTGGCCTTGTCATCAACTGGGCCAAGTCCTCTCTTTACATTCTAAAGGGGGACACGCCACGCCTCCCCAGAGGTTGCAATATCAGATGGCCGGACAAGGTTTTAAGTATCTGGGAATATACATTTCCGGTAGCTCTAGGGCGCGATACAACCACAATCTACTCCCCCCACTCCAGCGTCTGCGGAGAGACGTGGATAGCTGGCGCAGGCTCCCGCTCTCTCTCCTGGGCCGGGCAGCATTGTTTAAAATGATGTCCTTACCCAGGTTTCTGTATGCCTTGCAGAACACTCAGGACTTGGTTCCTGCCCGCTATTTTCGAGCGATTGAGAGCTTGCAAAGGGCCTTGCTCTGGGATGGCAGACCCCGTGTCGCCATCCAGAAGCTCACGTTGCCGTGGTACGACGGGGGCATCGCCCTGCCGGATGTACGTAGGTACTATTAGTCCTCTCAGCTTACTGCCATCAACCACGGCTTTTATGGCCCTGTAGATAGCCCAGCTACGCAATGGACAGGTGGCTCTTGCGCGGTGGTAACTACTACCGTGCCTTGTATTCCAGATCCTTTGATCGGCGCCTATCGGGCCCGACCAAGGCGGCGGTTCGCGTCTGGCGGACGATTACTAAAACGCAGGGTTGGCAGGGCAGACTGACTCGATTTACCCCACTGTATGACTCCGATATCCTGGGCAGACTGTGGCACACCAAGGGCTTCGACAAATGGGATCTTATAGGCATTTCCAGGGTTGACGACATGGTCATTAAGGGCGCAATCAAGACCTTTCCCCAACTGCAGACCGAATACCATTTGGGCGCTTCGGAGTTTTTCCGCTACGCCCAGCTGAGACACGCGCTGCTCTCCGCCAGGCCGACGGAGGGTGAGATCCCCGAGAGCACCCCCTTGGAGGACAGGATACTGGATGGCCATATGCCTGACAGTGCTATTTCCCTGTCCTACAGGAAATTGATTAATGTGCGCACTGATCTCCTCCTGCGCTTGCGAGACCAATGGACTGCGGACGGCCTGGAACTGGACGATGAGGACTGGCAGAGTGCAGTGTCCTCCCCTAAGGAGGTCGCTATCTCCTCACGTCTCCGACTGGTGCAGTTCAAAATTCTTCACCGGATCTTTGTCACCGGCCCTCGGCTCTTACACATGGGGTTCTCGTCCGATGGCCTTTGTCGTCGAGGTTGTGGGGCTCTCGCAACCTTCTTACATATTCTTTGGGAGTGCCCCGTCATTGCCCCTTACTGGGCGAAAGTGCACCGTATAATGGGAGAGGTAACTGGTGTGGTGTTGGCAGCGAAGGCGCGGAGGTGCCTCCTTAATGTTTGGGAACCATCTGATCACAACACGGCGCAGACTCGTTGGGTGACTTTGGGCAATATGGTTGCCAAGCGCGATATTGCTCAAAAGTGGGGTGCTGCTACAGCCCCCCTGGTGGTACAATGGAAAGCCAACATGGATTGGTGCATGTTCAGAGAAAAGACGGTCTACGTTGCCAGGGGGAGGCCACAGACATGGAGTAAAGTGTGGGGGGCATGGAATGCATATAGGGGAGATGTGTGCCTACCAACGGAACCTGTCCCTCAGGACGAGCACCTATCACCTTAACCTGTGACACCAACTGTTTTATGCTGTATGTACTTCTCCTGCCTTTTCCTACCCCCCTCCCCCATCCTACTATTTGTTCTTTTTCTCGATTCTCTACCTGTCCCCCTCTACCTGTAGCCGACTCCTTCCCGTTTCTGATGCTCCATTGCCACTCTCATGCGCCCTTTGGCGTTTCTTTTCTTGGTTTAGTTATCTTTCTTATAAATAAAAATACAAAACAACCTGCAATGTTCTGATGTGAATCACCTTGCACTTTTCTCCTCCTGATTCTTTGCTGCCTTGCCTCCAGGATGTTAGGCTGAATAGCTGTGTGCTCTTCTACAATAAAGGTTTTAAAAAATTTAAAAAAAAAAAAATGCTATTGCATTTGCCTCTTGGGGACAACTGGGGAGAAGGAGGCGAACTGCAGCTCTTTGTAGAATTATTTGGATACTATAATATTCACTTCCCACTGCTAATTTCGTCCCATAATGGTTTGCAGGGGCTTGATCTCAAAACCATCATCTCTCTCACTGCTTGCTGGAAGCTAATTTCACTTTTGTGAAATGATTATATGCATTTTAGCATGTAGAAATACTTGTTATTTTACCTTGAATATATGAGGTTTCTGTTTTAATAATTGGAAATCTGACGGAACGAAATATTGCGGATTTATTGTACCAAGTTCGCGTCAATTCCGCCCACCCCTACTTTAAATACCCCTGCATCCCATAATCATAACCCACCTTTACTCTATAAAATACCCCAACACCCTTAAACACTAACCCATCTTAACCCTATAAATATACCCTGTACCCCAAAACCCAAACCTATCCCTGAACCCTAAAAATACCCCTGTACCTCAAAACCCAAACCTACCCCTGAACCCTAAAATACCCCTGTACCCCAAAACCCAAACCTAGCACAGAACCCTAAAATACCCCTGTATCCCAAAACCCAAACCTAGCCCTGAACCCTAAAAATACCTCTGTACCCCAAAACCCAAACCTAGCCCTGAACCCTTAAAATACCCCTGTACCCGAAAACCCAAACCAACCCCTGAAACCTAAAAATACCCCTATACCCCAACACCCAAACCTAGCCCTGAACCCTAAAAATACCCCTGTACCCCATAACCCAAAACTATATTGCGGCAGACCCGAGAGCAGAGGACCGCCCGGGACCAGGGTTCGATTCCCGGCGCGGCAGGTTTCTGGACCAGGGTCAGCGGACTCGATAATTCTCTCGCCTCGGTGCCCAGTCTGATCAGCGTTCACACTCGGCAACTCTGGGCATTAGCTTGCCTCATCTTCACTAACGGCCCCACCAGACCGCCGGGGATGCCTGGTCTCACCCTGGAGATACCCATTGAGGGACCATCTCTCAGGGAAGCCAGGAAGGGTTTCGCAGCGGTCGAAGCGCCTTGGGACCCTCCGGGTAAGTAGTGCGCTATATAAATGCCTATACATATACATACATACATAACCATTAAAATACCCAAACACCCCAAAACATATACCTCAGTACCCCAAAACATATATATCCCTATACCCATACTTGCCTTATCCAAACATTTTTAAAAAACATGCTTTTACCATTCATGCATTTACAACGAATTTCGTTCTAAATGTATGCGTGGTAAAAGCATATAAAATGTAATGCCATGCGTTATAATGGCATTGCGGAGTCATGGTACTTTCGTAATGACGAAAGCACCGACATACACTTTTAGACACACCTCCCACCACAAGTTCTAGAATTGCGAACTTTAGAGATGGGGAGCTACGTTAGAATCTCGGCATCAGCTCAATATCCTGTGATTCCAGGCAAATCGCTTTGTCTCCCCGTGCCTACCACAAATCAATGTGTTCTTCTGTAATGTAAATTGTGCTCATGCCATGTTGTCGAGTTCGCGCTATATGATATTGCAAGGAAAATAAAGTAGGGAAACTCGAGTTCACACACTACTGAACGCGCACTCTTAAGTGCATCAGCAGTGCACTGTGAATCGGAGCATTTCACAGGCCTGTCACAGATGAGAAATGCTATCAAAATGAAATCCTACGAAACAATATACTACTGGCCGGCAGCAATTCATACCCGGACAACGTCGGAACGGGCTGCTAGTACTAATATAATAAAGAGAGAGCCCAAACCTTTGAGGCGGGTAATCTCAGGAACCACAGCACCAATCACAACACCCAATACAGCGTTAGAAAAGGCAGTTGCAGCAGAAGGACATAGGCTATGCAGACGCCCACCATATACATTTAAAAAGTAAAAGAACCATGCCAGCAAAGTAGTCCCTTGTGGGCGTGTCTGCATTGTGCTGTGGGTGTGTGCTGGGGGGCGTGGCAATTGCTAGGATCATTCCGCCACGAGTGTTGTTTTTTCTGCCCAAGTTCTATACATTCCTGCTCCCTTTAAATAGTAATTCAGTGGAGGTCCCATTCTCTTAGAACCACCCCAAGCACAGTTATGGGCAAAAATACAACTAAAAGGCCCTGCAAAGCATTATGGGATAAGCTTAGCATAATTTTTAGCATTCATGAAAGGGTTTCAATGTTTTTGAATTTTACTCATCAGGGACATCTTGGGACCACGAGGTGAACTGCACTTTTGTGAAATGACTATGGGGCATATTATCAAGGGGGTTTATCTATTTAAAAGCCAAGAAAGCGGAGCTAAAATTATCTCCCTATTACCTAGCTGCCGCTAACACCAGTTAGCAACAGCTAGTAGGAGATAGCAACCATCTTGGGCCCCACTTTGCATGTCAGTGATATTTATCACTAATGAGATGCAAAGTGGGCGTGCCAAGATGTTAGCGACTGAAAAAAGTCGCTAACATCGCTATCTCCTATTACCAACTTTTGGAGATATTCGCGCTAAGCGGGAATATCTCCAAAAGCTAACACTTTCCCTCAGCAGTTCTTAGCCATGTTATCCAATGGGAGGTGGATAACATGGCTAAGAGCATTAGCTCGCTAATGCATGAATATCGCTGACTTTTCAGCGATATTCATGCTTTGCGGCGATTTTTACCGCATTTGCGTTAAACCTTGGTAATACCAAGGTTTATTTGCGGTAACAAATCACCGCAGCGCTGCGGTACATTTTTGTCTCTAACCAAGCAATAGCGATAATTATCGCTATTGCTTGGTAATATGCCCCTATATGCATTTTAGCATGTAGAAATACTTGTTATTTTACCTTGAATATATGAGGTTTCTGTTTTAATAATTGGAAATCTGACGGAACGAAATATTGCGGATTTATTGTACCAAGTTCGCGTCAATACCGCCCACCCCTACTTTAAATACCCCTGCACCCCATAATCATAACCCACCTTTACTCTATAAAATACCCCAACACCCTTAAACACTAACCCATCTTAACCCTATAAATATACCCTGTACCCCAAAACCCAAACCAATCCCTAAACCCTAAAAATACCCCTGTACCTCAAAACCCAAACCTACCCCTGAACCCTAAAATACCCCTGTACCCCAAAACCCAAACCTATCCCTGAACCCTAAAAATACCCCTGTACCTCAAAACCCAAACCTACCCCTGAACCCTAAAATACCCCTGTACCCCAAAACCCAAACCTACCCCTGAACCCTAAAATACCCCTGTACCCCAAAACCCAAACCTAGCACAGAACCCTAAAATACCCCTGTATCCCAAAACCCAAACCTAGCCCTGAACCCTAAAAATACCTCTGTCCCCCAAAACCCAAACCTAGCCCTGAACCCTTAAAATACCCCTGTACCCGAAAACCCAAACCTACCCCTGAAACTTAAAAATACCCCTATACCCCAACACCCAAACCTAGCCCTGAACCCTAAAAATACCCCTGTACCCCATAACCCAAAACTATATCTGAACCATTAAAATACCCAAACACCCCAAAACATATACCTCAGTACCCCAAAACATATATATCCCTATACCCATACTTGCCTTATCCAAACATTTTTTAAAAACATGCTTTTACCATTCATGCATTTACAACGAATTTCGTTCTAAATGTATGCGTGGTAAAAGCATATAAAATGTAATGCCATGCGTTATAATGGCATTGCGGAGTCATGGTACTTTCGTAATGAAAGTATGCAGAGTGATGGTATGCGGAAAGAAATTTGCGGAATAATGGGTGTTTACCCTGCCCGTAAGTACATTGGTGGCACGGCGGCCCACATCTCCAGCAACATACTCATATTTTTTCACCACCAATTGGAAAAATGCACAGGTCTCTCTCATTGATGCCCAGCACCGACATACACTTTTAGACACACCTCCCACCACAAGTTCTAGAATTGCGAAATTTAGAGATGGGGAGCTACGTTAGAATCTCGGCATCAGCTCAATATCCTGTGATTCCAGGCAAATCGCTTTGTCTCCCTGTGCCTACCACAAATCAATGTGTTCTTCTGTAATGTAAATTGTGCTCATGCCATGTTGTCGAGTTCGCGCTATATAATATTGCAAGGAAAATAAAGTAGGGAAACTCGAGTTCACACACTACTGAACGCGCACTCTTAAGTGCATCAGCAGTGCACTGTGAATCGGAGCATTTCACAGGCCTGTCACAGATAAGAAATGCTATCAAAATGAAATCCTACGAAACAATATACTACTGGCTGGCAGCAATTCATACCCGGACAACGTCGGGACGGGCTGCTAGTCTATCTATACTACTATTATGAAGAGAGAACTTGCACCTTTTGGCCAGGTAAACTCGGGAACCACAGCACCAATCACAACACCCAATACAGCGTTGGAAAGGGCAGTTTCAGCAGAAGGACATAGGCTATGCAGATGCCCACCATATACATTTAAAAAGTAAAAGAACCGTGCCAGCAAAGTAGTCCCTTGTGGGCGTGTCTGCGTTGTGCCGTGGGCTTGTGCTGGGGGGGCGTGATAATCGCTGTGGGCATTCCGTCACGAGTGTTGTTTTTTCTTATCAGGTACTATACATTCCTGCTCCCTTTAAATAGTAATTCAGTTGAGGTCCCATTCTCTGAGAACCACCCCAAGCACAGTTATGAAACAGTACCTCTCTGTCAACATCCCTCTATCCACCTGCACGAGTGGATTGATAACAATGAGGAAGGGACTGACATCGCGAGTCGGCGGAACTACAAAAATGGCTGCCGTGATGTCATTTTGTAATCCCGCAGAGTGATTTTCCCTGCGTTTTGCCGTTTTTTGCACTAAAAGCAAGGGTTTGCCAGCTCCAAGAGCAGAAGGAATAGGCTCTCATTAATAAGAGTGAGATATTACATTATAGGTACTAGCCTTTAATAATTAAAAAAAGGGGCTGATAAAGAAAATAAAACAAAGAAAAAGTAGTCCCCTTTGCAGAAACAATACTAAAACCCCAGTTCCTCCAGATCGGTGCCTCCCCCAAGCCTCAGGAGTGTTTGGTGGCACCGACAGAGAGGTAGGTCGAAGAGAATAGTTCTCTTAACAAGTAGTAGCAGTTAGTCTCTATTTTGAGTTACTAAGAAAGCTTGTTTGGGAGTATGAATTGACTTATGTTTGCACAGACTTTTGATTAACTAGGATGTCAGTGTGGTTAAGGAGTGCAATTTTGTTTTAGCCATTCAGGATGTGTTACAAGGGAAATTTAAGAGGGTCTCTGAAGCTGATTGGCAAGAATGCATTAGAAAAGATTCAAGGTGGGAAGATTTAGTGAATTTTATTCAGAATGGTTGGCCAAATAAAAATATTGTCAGGTCGGAATTGATGCCATTTTACAATGTCTTGGAGGAATTGGAATTGGATTGTGGTTTCATTTTCAAGTCTGGCAAGTGTATACCGCCAGAGGGCATGCAGGACACCATTTTACAAATTGCACATGATACACATCCTGGTATTTCGTCCATGAAATGTTTGGTTCGATCTGTGTTTTGGTGGCCAGGCATTGACAGATTTGTTGAAAGGACGGTTGGGGAGTGTCAAGAGTGTGTGTGTAAAGAAAGAATGCTAAAAGTGTATACTCAGCCACTTAAGATTGTTAAATGGCCTTCAGAGCCGTGGCAAAAAATTGCTTTTGATATATCTGGTCCTTTTAATATTCTTCCAGAGTCTTCACGTTATGCCTTAGTGATAGTGGACTATCATTCCAAGTGGCCTGAGGTGAAGTTTGTCCCTAAAGCCACCACTGAAGCTGTCATTAATTTCTTCAAGGAAGTGTTTACTAAAGAGGGTTGTCCTTCTGTTATGGTTTCGGACAATGGTGTTCAATTGACTTCTAGTGAAATGGCCAATTTCCTTAAAAATTGTAACATTGTTCACAGGTTAACTTCATTATATACGAACCACATGAGAATGGTCAAGTTGAGAGGTTTAATCGAGTTTTGAAGAATTTTGTGGTGGAGTCAGTCAAATCTGGAGCATATTGGGTAAGTGCTTTTGAGGGAGCGACTATGGACTTATCGCATTACACCCCACACTATCACTGAGGTGAGTCCTTTTAAATTGTTAAAAGGTCGCAATCCGGCATCAAGGATGTGACCATGGTGGTTAAAGGAGAAATGTAATCAGTTTTTGGTGAACAAGGTTAATATGGATGATGTTGCCAGACGTGTGGAAAATAAGCAATTTAAGACTAAGGTGCGGTATGACAGAAAATGGAATACAAAATCTCAAGAATTTCAGGTTGGAGAGTGGGTGAGAATTCTTAGACCGGGTTTGTTATCCAAGGGGTCTAATAAATTTAGTGATCCCATTCAGATTAGGAAAGTTTTCTCCAATAGCGTCATGACACAAGATGGAACAATTTGGAATGTTAAGAAATTAGCAAAATGTCCTATCATGGGTGATAAGAGAAATCTATCTGTTAAGCAAAATGTGTTGTTTGATAATGATTCTATTGCTCATAGAGTGAAAGATACCAAACGTGTTATCAATATGCCTAAGAGATATGTCAATTGACTTTTGTTAAAGACTTTATCCTCATGTATAAAAGATATGTTATTTTGCTGTATTTTTAAGTTTTCTTTTCTTGTGTTTATCTCATTTTTGTAATAAGGGAGATGTGTTATATTCTTGTATTTACTGTTGCTTTAATTGTCATGCTGTGGTCGCATGCCAGTGCATGAGACATGTTTATTTCTGAGTTACTTCAGGAGGTTCTAGAGTGTGTTACTTAAGATTAGGAACTGTTGGAATTCATTACAAGCTGAACCTTGACTTTGATGGATGTTATTCGTGCTGTCATTAAAACCAAAGTATTTCTTACCACTTTGACTGGATCATTTCAACAGTACGACCCGTTTTTATATGCGTAACCGGGTTTGCAAACCCGTTTGCGCATGCGAAAACCTATTGGGCCATGTACATAGCCTATTTCGCGAGTCTCCATTTTTTTGCGACTCGCTAAATAGGTCTTGCAACTTGCTATTTGGAAGGAGCATTCCTTTCCAAATAGCGAGTCTCAAACCATGTACAAATGTTTGGCGACCCCAATTGCGGTCGCAAAACACTCGCAATTCCCAGCTACTTCAAGTAGATGGTAATGCATTCGCAAATGGTAAGGGGTCCCCAGAGGACCCCTTCCCCTTTGCAAATGCATGCAAAATTATTTTTCAAGGGCAGGCAGTGGTTCCAGGACCACTACCTGCCCTTAAAAAATGAAAGAAAGATGTTTCATTTTCTTTTTTTTTTTAATGTATGGAAAACGGGCTGCATTTTTTAAAAATAAACTGCTTTATTTAAAAGCAGTCCCAGACATGGTGGTCTGCTGAGCTCAGTAGGCCACTATCCCTGGGAGGGCTGGCATTCCCAATGGGCTCGCATAATTGCGAGAGGCTTATTAATATTAATGAGCCTCGCAATTTGCGACCCCATTGGGAATCCCAAACAGTGTTCAACACACTGTTGTACACTTCAGTTAGCGACTCATAATTTACTACTCACAATGTGTCGCCAATTGCGAGGCGCTAAATGAAATAGTTGTACATCTGGCCCCAAAATCCTTAGAAATGTGAAAATTTGTTTTGTGTGCACACATGTCTTTTTCGAATTACTGTTTTAATATTTGAAATTTAAGTCATGCAAATTGCTTGGGGGTCCCCGGCTTCCGGTGGTGACTCAATGGGGGTCCTCAGGAGTCAAATGTTTGGGAACCACTGATCTAAGGCCTTGCGAATGTCGTCCGAGAAGGGACACCTTCCTGCACATAAACAATTTTCCCCTGCACGCTGACACCCGTGTACTATTATGCAAGGGTGCCTGCATTGGTACTGCACTGCTAAGTATAGCGCCAGCGCAGGGGGAAACTCAAGGCTGCACCATATCCTTGTAAATATGGTGCAGCCTTGCTTTTCTGTAGTGGCAAAGTGAGGTATTAAGTCATCATGGCTAACACCTCACTCCGCCACTTCCTTGTACATATGCCCCAGTGTTTGCCTTCTAGGAGCTAGTTGTGCGAGGCGCTGGAAGGATTTGCCCCACTGGGCAATCCAGCTTCCTACAGTGTGCATGTGTGAGTACCCATCTGTCTTATGAGTATATGTGTGTGTGTGTGTATGTGTGTGTGTGTGTGTGTGTGTGTGTCTTTCTCTCATTGTACATATCTGTGCCCATGTGTGTGAATGTCTGTTTTCCGATCTTTCAATATGTGTGCATCTATATCAGTGTGTCTTTTTTTTATTGTGTTTGTGTGTGTGACCATCCTTCCAGGTGTGGGTATGTTTTTCTATCTGTGTGTCTACCTCTCATTGAATGCCTCTGTGTCCGCCTGTAAGTGGGTGTCTGACTGTATGCCATCTGTCAGTGTGTCGTCTATCTAACATGGTGTATCTGTGTGCCCATTTGTGAGTGTATGTATGTCTATAGTTGTGTGTCTCTGTCACTTTATGCCTGTTTCGATCCATGTATTGGTGTGTATCTCTCTGTGCGCACCTGTGTGTGCACGTCTGTTTCCCATACCACAAAACCGACTCACTCTAAGGGCTCCATTCTTGACCTTGTTATCTCCAAAATAGATATGCTCACAGTTGTTAATCCTATACCAGTAGACTGGTCTGACCACTTCCTCTTCGCCTTCTCTCTGCACCTATCTCATTCTGTTACTCTTGGCCAACCTAAAAGAACTACTACCTTGTTCCGCAATACCAAAAGCATCGACCATGACATATTGTGCAACACAGCTACGAGCTCACTTCCGATCTTAGACCCCTACTCTGATGTCAACGACCTGACCACCCAATGTCTCAACAGTCTATCAGCTATAATTGATAATGTTGCTACACTGTAAAGTAAAAAGAAAAGACCCACTCCTTCTGCTCCATAGTTCAATAAATCTATCTACGAAGAAAGAAAGCACTTGAGGAACCTTTAGAACCTATGGAGACATTCTCATTCCATTATTAGAAACAAAAAGCATCCACCCCAGAATGGATGTATAATTGTGTTCACCCAGGTTAAGTGTATTTCCTACAGTGGTGAGAATCACACAGCTTTGTTAAAATACCCCTCACACGCCAAAAGGGCCCTTGGTGTCATTCTTCATCATAGGGGTCTTCCTGCCCCGCTGCGGGAAGGGTGTGCTACAACCTGCAACTATGCGGGAGCACTGATTATTTTTTAAACAAAACTACGTGTAGTGTAGGAATGAGAGTGGAAGAGTCAAGAGTGAGTGAAGGAGTGATTATAAGTTGAAAAACAGCTGGCCCTTTGGGAAGAAAAAACTTTAAAATTCCGTTGGGTTGGTGTTATTAAAAGTGGGAAATAAGGTGGAGATACAGTGCTATAATGAGCAGTTACTTCGATGTCGTCAACATGTTTCGAAGCACTCCCCTGGCTTCTTCGTCAGAACCAAAAGGATCCCTTGTACACTCGAATATATATTCCAAAGGTAAGTATAAGAATTGTATATACAAGTAGATGATACTATGTGAAGTACATGTCAATAAAAAAGCATGCACTGTACACGATACCTCAATCGGTATGCTACTAAATTAAAACTAAATTAAAGGGAAAATACCCCATGAGCCTCTGAACGGGGTGGAAAGGAGTGTCTATAGTCAAACAACTGTAAAGATCACTGCCTCTCCAGGAGTCGGGATACTGCCTCAGTTGAACCGGAGCCACAGGGAGGCAGTATTCGGGAGAGGCAGTGATCTTGACAGTTGTTTGACTATAGACACACCTTCCCACACCATTCACAGGCAGATGGGGTATTTTCCCTTTTATTTCAAAAATGTAATTAAACAAATGCATTTAATAGCATACCTGTTGGGGTATTGTATAGAGTGCATGTTCTTTTATTGACATGTACTTCACGTAGTATCATCTACTTGTATATCCACTTCTCATACTTACCATTGGAATATATTTCGGAGTGTAGAAGGGATCCTTTTGACTCTCTCTGTAAGTGGTAACATAAGAGTTTTTAGGAGGTGTTTCATAGCCTCCATTATCTCTTTCAACAACAGACATTCTGGAAGGAAACTTGTAGTTTCTTTAAGCCTTATAGGGACATCCTTCCCTAAATCCTTTGCTACCTTTTTCGTCAAATCCGCAGTTGGTAAAGATATTTTTGAGCAATTACCCCCTTTTTTCTCCCCTCCCTTCTTCCTTCTTTTTTTTGGTGGCGAGCGATGAGCTCCCTGATAGCTTTTGGTTTGTGTCTTTTCTTTTGGTACACTAACTGCTATCGGAGAGTGCATCTCCGAGACTACTTCCAATTCTACTAGTGAGTTTGATAAAGGAAGTGAGACATTTATATTAGACTACTAGCAGCCCGTCTCGACGTTGTCCGGGTATGAATTGCTGCCGGCCAGTAGTATATTGTTTCGTAGGATTTCATTTTGATAACATTTCTTATCTGTGACAGGCCTGTGAAACGCTCCGATTCACAGTGCACTGCTGATGCACTTAAGAGTGCGCGTTCAGTAGTGTGTGAACTCGAGTTTCCCTACTTTATTTTCCTTGCAATATTATATAGGGCGAACTCGACAACATGGCATGAGCACAATTTACATTACAGAAGAACACATTGATTTGTGGTAGGCACGGGGAGACAAAGCGATTTGCCTGGAATCACAGGATATTGAGCTGATGCCGAGATTCTAACGTAGCTCCCCATCTCTAAAGTTCGCAATTCTAGAACTTGTGGTGGGAGGTGTGTCTAAAAGTGTATGTCGGTGCTGGGCATCAATGAGAGAGACCTGTGCATTTTTTTTAATTGGTGGTGAAAAAATATGAGTATGTTGCTGGAGATGTGGGCCGCCGTGCCACCAATGTACTTACGGGGGAGGGTAAACACCCATTATTCCGCAAATTTCTTTCCGCATACCATCACTCTGCATACTTTCATTACGAAAGTGCCATGACTCCGCAATGCCATTATAACGCATGGCATTACATTTTATATGCTTTTACCGTGCATACATTTAGAACGAAATTCGTTGTAAATACATGAATGGTAAAAGCATGTTTTTTAAAAATGTTTGGATAAGGCAAGTATGGGTATAGGGATATATATGTTTTGGGGTACTGAGGTATATGTTTTGGGGTGTTTGGGTATTTTAATGGTTCAGATATCGTTTTGGGTTATGGGGTACAGGGGTATTTTTAGGGTTCAGGGCTAGGTTTGGGTGTTGGGGTATAGGGGAATTTTTAGGTTTCAGGGGTAGGTTTGGGTTTTCGGGTACAGGGGTATTTAAAAGGGTTCAGGGCTAGGTTTGGGTTTTGGGGTACAGAGGTATTTTTAGGGTTCAGGGCTAGGTTTGGGTTTTGGGATATAGGGGTATTTTAGGGTTCTGTGCTAGGTTTGGGTTTTGGGGTACAGGGGTATTTTAGGGTTCAGGGGTAGGTTTGGGTTTTGAGGTACATGGGTATTTTTAGGGTTCAGGGATAGGTTTGGGTTTTGGGGTACAGGGTATATTTATAGGGTTAAGATGGGTTAGTGTTTAAGGGTGTTGGGGTATTTTATAGAGTAAAGGTGGGTTATGATTTTGGGGTGCAGGAGAAGTGTGGCTCAGGGGTTAGAGGCGGCAGACCCGGAAGCTGAGATCGGCCCTGGACCAGGGTTCAATTCCCCGCCTCGGCGGGTCTTGGGCTAAAAATTCCACGGTCTCGATAATTCTCGCTCCGGTGCCTTCTCGACTCACGGGTTCACGCTCTGCGACTCTGGGCAATAGCTTGCTTAATCTCCACAACGGCCCCTCGCGGCGGGATGCCTGGCTTTCACCTTGTGGATACCCTGCCGGGGCCTCTCACAGGGGAATACCAGGACGGGTTCCCTAGGCAAGCGCCAGGATGCCCTTTGTGGTGACAGGTCGCGCTATATAAGTATACCTACATTTACATTTACATTTACATTTAAAGTAGGGGTGGGCGGAATTGACGCGAACTTTGTACAATAAATCTGCAATATTTCGTTCCGTCAGATTTCCAATTATTAAAACAGAAACCTCATATATTCAAGGTAAAATAACAAGTATTTCTACATGCTAAAATGCATATAGTCATTTCACAAAAGTGAAATTAGCTTCCAGCAAGCAGTGAGAGAGATGATGGTTTTGAGATCAAGGCCCTGCAAACCATTATGGGACGAGATTAGCAGTGGGAAGTGAATATTATAGTATCCAAATAATTCTACAAAGAGCTGCAGTTCACCTCGTTCTCCATAGTTGTCCCCAAGAGGCAAATGCAATAAAATTTAAAATATTATACATCAAGCTGCAGTTCACCTCATGGTCCCTAGATGTCCCGGATGAGACAAATGCAATAGCATTTAAAATATTACACATCAAGCTGCAGTTCACCTCATGTCCCTAGATGTCCCTAGATGTCCCTGATCATGCAAATGCAATAGCATTTAAAATATTACACATCAAGCTGCAGTTCACCTCATGTCCCTAGATGTCTCTGATGATGCAAATGCAATAGCATTTAAAATATTATATATCAAGCTGCAGTTCACTTCGCCATCCCTAGATATCCCTGATGAGGCAAATGCAATAGCATTTTAAATATTATACATCAAGCTGCAGTTCACCTCGTCGTCCCAAGATGTCCCTGATGAGTAAAATTCAAAAACATTGAAACCCTTTCATGAATGCTAAAAATTATGCTAAGTTTATCCCATAATGCTTTGCAGGGCCTTTTAGTTGTATTTTTGCCCATAACTGTGCTTGGGGTGGTTCTAAGAGAATGGGACCTCCACTGAATTACTATTTAAAGGGAGCAGGAATGTATAGAACCTGGGAAGAAAAAACAACACTCGTGACGGAATGCCCCCAGCGATTGTCACGCCCCCAGCACACACCCACAGCACAATGCAGACACGCCCACAAGGGACTACTTTGCTGGCATGGTTCTTTTACATTTTAAATGTATATGGTGGGTGTCTGCATAGCCTATGTCCTTCTGCTTCAACTGCCCTTTCCAACGCTGTATTGGGTGTTGTGATTGGTGCTGTGGTTCCCGAGTTTACCTGGCCAAAATGTGCAAGTTCTCTCTTTATAATAGTAGTATAGATGAAGCTCCGTCTAACTCTATTGGAGAATTTAGATCTATTAGGGAGTTAGATACAGAAGGTGGCTCATTCGTATTAGTATCGATAGTTAACACATCAATAGATTTCGGAGGGGATCAAATTAGAGGGATACTTTCAGTATTAAATAGCTCTGCGTCTGCGTTGACTATCGTGGTGTTGTTTAGTTGTAAAGTGACTATGTCCTTTTGGGCCAGGGATAAGGACTTGTGTTTGAGAAGTTCGATGGATAACCGACGCTCAGTACGTCTCTCAGCAAGTGCGATATCTCTATCTATTTCTCGAGTAGCCCTGGAAAAATATTTATCTAGGGGTCCAAGTATAGAAACCCCTACAGTGGAGGGTAAGGCCTTTGGTGTACATGCAGACATACTGAGACCAAGGATCAATAGTGATTTCAAGAAGTGAGTCCCGAAGCTGTAAAGATCATATAACAATAACGATTGAGGGAATCAGATTGGGAACTGCTTACTGTGTCAAAGTCCCGAAAATAGGAATAAGGTCCTGGCCGTGATGTTAGAGGACAGGCCCAGCCCAGCCTTGGCCAGCCCGGGATGGCCACATACGGCCTGCCCTTTTCACGGGCTTCGCCTGGCTCGTCCCGCGACGCGTGAGATGTTACCGCAATTTATGCGCCGCTTTGCTCGCAGGTCCTAGGTGCGGCGCTAGGGATGCTGGGATTAGTAGTTTGTTTCACCCGCTGGGCCCCCCCCCCTCCGCTCGGCGGCCACACGGCAAGCTGGTTGTGTGCGGCCGCGGGAGGCGGGAGGCGGGAGGCGAAAGGCAGGCTACCAGACAACGCAGGCGTTCTTCAAATGAGGACCAGGTAAGAAAGAGTCTTCGCAAATGTCCCGGCAGCAGGAGAGCTCCCCCTTTCTTGGTCTCCACAGGTACCATACCCCCCACTCAATCCACACGGACCTGGAGCCGCTCCTAAGCCAAGCTCTCCTTGGAAAAGTGGGTCCATGAACTGGAAAGGACCAGACCTAAGTCTGACCCCTGTCCAGTCAAAGCCAAAGCTAATGACGACTTTTCTACCTTGATAGAGGAGTCATTGAATACGGTCCTCCCAAAAACACTGATGAAAAAGACTGGCGGACCTCACAAGACCCCGTGGATTCCCTCCGTACTGCTCACTTTAAAACAGCGTTGTAAGGTAATGGAAAGACCCTGGAGGAAAGACTTCCTACCCAGCAAAAAGCTGGAATAAAGGGCAGCCATTTGCATTTATAAAGCAGAAATAAAAAAGGCTCAGGCCCCTTATTACGAGGAAAATATTCTGTCAGCCACCAACTCTCCGAGAGAAACAATCATCATAATAAAAAAACTACTCAAAGCTCCCGTCCCGATAGAAGCACCAGATATCTCAGGCCTACGTTGCAATAAACAGGCCGAATGTTTCACCTCCAAGGTTCAGAATATTCTTGAATCTTTACCACGTACGGATGACAATGGTGACTCTTCCAACAAGCAGGTGGACACAGGCTCACATTTAACTGAACACCAACTGGAGGTTTTCCCCCCTTATCCTAGGAATCACTTCTTGCCTTGTGGTCCTTGGTAAAAAGTGCATCGCCCAGGGACCCTGCACCGCAAAATATCCGGAAACAGGTAGCTCCGATAATTGCCCCACAATCACAGACCTGATTGACACCTCACTATCCACAGGAATAGTCCCCACCAACTGGAAAGGGGCTATGGTGAAAACCTTACTAAAAAACCTAATCTGGATCCGGCGGACTTGGGCAACTATTGCCCTATCTCCCTTCTACCAGGAATAGGCAAGATCACAGAGAAATATGTTACTCATACTCTCTCCCGCTTCCTCTTATCTCACAATCTGCTTCACCCCTCTCAAACAGGATTCCGGTCCCAACAGACCACCAAAACGGTCCTGTTAGCAGTGGTGGACGAAAGCAGAAAGATTCTAGATTCAGGATGGTCGTCAGCCATTATACTCCTTGACCTGAGTGCAGCATTTGCTACGGTGAACCATGGTATCTTGGTTCACCGTCTCAGGAACATAGGAGTAACCGGCACTGCGCTGCAATGGCTGTGTTCCTTTTTGGAGGGAAGTTTTTTTCAGGTATTCACTAAGGGCTCTTCACGTAGCCCGGCTCTTTTTAATGTTTATATGGCCCCTCTGGCAGATGTTGTAGCCCCCTCTGGGATCCATATGGTGACTTACGCCGACGAGACCCAATTAATGGTAGCGTTAAATGAAGCAGATCAAAGGACTAAGGGCCTTTATTCTTGTCTTGAGGATGTATCAAACTGGATGGATGTGTCTCACATTAAGCTTAATAATGGGAAAACTGAGTTATTGATATTGGGCAACGCTCTAAGCTTTAAATCCAGCACCATGTGGCCAGCATGTATGGGTCTCACACCGGTCCCCAAGTCCGAAATCAAGAGCCTGGGCATCTGGCTGGGCCAATATTTGTCCTTCAGGGTTCAGGCCAGGAAGACAGCAGCTATCTGCTATGGTCTACTTAGAATGGCCCGTAAAGTCCTCCCTCTCCTCCCTTTCCAAGCCAAGAAAATACTGGTCCAATCGCTCATACTTTCCAGAATAGATCATGGAAATGCCCTATACCTGCGTGACCCTACTACAGTAGTAACCAGACTCCAGACCATTCAAAACAGTGCGGCCCGACTGCTGACTGGAGTTTCTAATAGACAATCAGTGAAACCAGCACTCCATTCCCTTCACTGGCTCCCGGTTCAGGAACAAATCAGCTTTAAGGCCCTGTGCCTAGTACATAAATCCATGCAAGGGAATGGGCCTCCAATGAACTCTGCCATGATCCATCCCTATAAGACTAATAGGAAACTTTGGTCAGACGAGCTGCATCTGGCTGAAGTCCCCAGGATGAAGAAAGCCAGACGTGGTGGAAGGCTCTTTTCATATATAACCCAGCTACACTCTGGAATTCCCTGCCGTTGTTTCTTCGCAGGGAAGCCATTCATCTTGTCTTTAGAAAACTAACGAAGACTTTCCTGATCCCCTATGTTCTTCCTGCCTCTCTCATGTCTGGCCCAGCGCTAGGATGCTCCCGGCTAGCCATGTGCTTTATAATTGTCTCAAAAAAACATTTCTTGTCCCTTACGGCCGTCGGGTACTCCCATGAGGTCAGCTTTGTAAATACGTATTTTACTCCTTTTTTAACCTAACTCTGACACCTTTTATTTTGTACAATATAAATATGCAACTTGTTAGCTTTGTAGGTGCATATATGTAACTTGTTAGTGAGCTCAGCCTACCTTGTATACCTTGGTAACTGTATCCCTGCCTCTCTCTATCATTGCATGCCTGTTTGCCCATCTGTGTCTGCCTTCGTTGTATCTGCCTGTGTGTCCACCTTCGTTGTGTCTAAGTTGCTTTTTTAAACACTTTAATACTGAGCGGAGCACCTGCTTCAGGAACACCGCGCTCTGCAATAGAATAGGGGGCAGATTTACAAGAGGCACCATTCTGTGGGGTATTTACAACGTGACGCATCTGGGAGAGGCGTCACGTTGTAAAGCCCTGCGCCAGAAGTAGGCTTTCCGGCGCACGGGGGGCGTTCTGGTGCAGGAACGCCTTCTTAAAGAGGCTGAGTGAAATTTACAAGATTTCACTCAGTCACTTTTAAGCCCATGCTGCGTCAAACCCTACGCCTGCTTGAAGCAGGCGTAAGGATTCACGCAGCATTTGAAAGATAGGACACCCCGGAGCCTTGCTGGAGCTGCGTCGCGCTTGCGACGCAACTCCAGCAATGCACCACCTTTACAGCACAGATGCGTCACACATCTGTCCACTTTTTGCTCCATGGTGCGCCGCACAATAACCGCACAATAACTGGCGCATCCCTGCACTGGCGCATCCCTGCTGATATGCAGGGATGCGCCAGTAATTGTAAATCTGCCCCTAGGTCTCGCTTTTGCCAAACTTTGACCCATTGGTAGTGCAAATTACAATGCCTTTTAATATTATAAAAGGCATTACCATTTATTTACCAAAGCCAATAGCTCAAAATCTCGCAATTGCGAAACCGATTGCATTGCAAATGCTTGTTTTTTGTGTGCGAGAGCGCACGAGGGAGGGGGAATTGAAATATGTCCAGGAAACTTCAGGCGCAGTACCATCCTCTGTCACTAGAGGGAAGTCTGCCTGAAAGCAACAAGCTTTTTTTTTGGTGGGGGTGGGGGTAATTTGCATACCCAGAAGACTCTACAACACCACAATCACTTCCGTTTCATTATCACGGGTGAAATAGCCTTTTTAGCACTAAGATTGAGAAATACGTTTATATGTATACATATTTTGCTAAAATTGGATTACATTTGAAACAAAGAATAAGACCCGTAAGGTGACTGTAGTTTTCATAAGATATTTTCATGGTGCAATCAGGTCAGTTGAAGAGCATTACGCGAAATCGCGACATAAGGTATAGTTGTGCCGTGGTTCATTGAACCTAGTGTGACAATGATAAACGGTCGATACATGAATTTTTGGAGGATCTCAACATGAGATCTCTATTCAAGTGAAGACAGATTCAAATCACGTAGAGCAAATTAAACTGTAAAGTATTACAGTTGAGTTGAATGCGAATTTTCTGTAAACGATAAAGTGAATATGTGTTGCAAAGAGGATTATATCTGTAAACAGTGAATAAGATGTCTAAAGTGACTAATTTTCATAAGGGATATTCATGATACTGTCAGGCAAGAGATTTGATCTTGTCACGGTTTCTTAGATTGTATTTTCTTTCGTGCCGTGGTTTATTGCATTTCGTGTGGCGATGATGAACGGCAGAAGGATCTGAGCAGAGCGCGAGACCCACAATAAAGTAAAGGAGGTATATAGGTAAATTGAAAGAAACTATGTGGAGTTCAGTTCAGTAAATCTTTATTTGATGATAAAAAAACATCATAAAAGTACATATATACAGTTTTTAAAGAATTCAATTCAATAACATATCTGAACTTCATTTAAAAATCACCAATACAAATAAAAACCGGTTAACAAGGATTTTATCTCGGACCATTGATTAACCCTGTCCTCTTGTGTTTCTTTTTTTTAAGTTCAAGTAGAATTTTATTAGGGTAAACAAAATTATCATTACAAAGAGTGACATGAAATACAACAGCAGCAATAAGGATAATAAACTAGGGTAACAACAGTAAATATCATAAAATTAAAGAATGCAGGGGGAGAAAGAGGAAAAAGGAAAATGAAAAGTAAATGAGGCTTGGAATGTAAAGTGTACACTCGAAGCGGCTTTGTACCACGGGAGACAATGCAAATATATGCGGGAAGTTAAATATTAAAGAAAAAGAAGGAACAAAAGGTAATTCATGGGGGTTTCGAAACCTCTTGCTGAAATGGGGGTAGGTGAGATGAGCGTTTGGCACACACATCTAAGTAGAGGGTAACAGGAAGCCACAACGCATGTCTTTTCGGGGCCAGGGTAATGGGATAAACAAATGCAGGGGCAGATTTATGTTAACTGGCGCATCCCCGGGATGCGCCAGTTAACATGCGCCACAGTGCGCCACAGCTCCGCCAGCCATGGTGCGCCGCATTTATAATGCGGCGCACCATGGTGCAAAAACGGCACAGATGCGTGACGCATCTGTGCCGGAAATGTGGCGCATTGCTGGAGTTGCGTCGCAAGCGCGACGCAGCTCCAGCAAGGCTCAGGGGTGCCCCATTTCAACAATGCTGCGTCAAGACCTACGCCTGCTTCAAGCAGGCGCAGGCTTTTAACGCAGCATTGGCTTACAAGTGACTGAGTGAAATCTCATAGATTTCACTCAGCCACTTTTGCGAGGCGCACCTGCCCCGGAACGCCCACCCTGCGCTGGAACGCCCACAAGCGGCGCAGGGCTTTACAACGTGACACATCTGCCTAGATGCGTCACGTTGTAAATCGTTCGTAGGGAAGCGCCACGTTTACGCCGCCTTGCGTGACGCAACAGCGGCGTAAACGTGGCGCAAGGGCCTCATAAATCTGCCCAGCAGTGTCTAGTCTATGATTATAACATACATTGAACCACCAGGCTTTAAAAGTAATACCCTCAGAGTTCTTCCAGTTAACAGTAATCTGTTGAAACGCAACAGCTAATAACAAATCAATAATATGAACATTCGCTTCAACTTCGGTCCAGGAAGGGGAGAGTGAGCCAAGGAAAATGTCAGTGATAGAGAAGGGGATAGAAGTTTGGAAGATAGAATTGATTTGATCCCATACTTTGGTCCAGAATGCTTGCGTGAGAGGACAAAGGAAAAGCATATGAAAAAGCGTGGCATTGGGGGCGGAGCAAGACCAGCAAAGGTCCGGAGTTGTAGGGAATCTTTTGTGGAGGAGAGATGGCGTGTAAAGGAGTCGATTGTAAAGAAAAAAAAGTGTTTGTGTAAGAGAGGCAGCTCTGGAAGACTTGCGAAGCTTAATCCAAATTTTATCCCATAAAGAGGTGGACCAAGAGACGGCGAGTTCAGATTCCCACTGCTCCTCCACCGTAGTTTTAGGCCGAGGTGATGGAGGATTGTGGCAGGAGTGATAAATGGAAGACGCTGAAGAGTTGGAGCGCAGTTGGGAGTGTAGAGAGGAAATCGGAGAAGTAGAAATCGTAGGTGGAGAAGAATGAGAAAGGGAGTCATATGCGGTCTTGAGTAAGATGTATTTGTGGACAAAGGAGGAGGGGAGAGAGAAGTTCCGACTTAGAACAGGGAAAGGTGTGAAGACAGATCCAGTAAAAAGTTGGGAGACCCAGATTAAACCACGTTGCCTCCAAGTTTTCCAGTAGAAAGGTTTTAGTTTGATAAGAATGCTACTATTATACCAAATCGTGGTGGTGAGAAGTTCAGTGGTAGAGGAGGGAGGAGGTGGAGCAAAGGCTAAAAGTAGTTTCGCAGTGTATTTGTGAATTGGAGTGGATACGAATTGGGGTTTACGGGAGAAGGAGAGATACTCGGCAAAGGAGAAGGGAGAAAGAGAAAGGTGTTCAAGTTTAGCCCAAAGGGGAAGAGGTTCAGTAGGATCTTTAAGCCAGATAGCGGCCTGTTTTAGGAGGAAGGCTTTATGATAAGCGGGAAAGTTTGGAAAATTAACCCCTCCTTCCGATTTGGGGAGACGTAGTCTTGATAGAGACATGCGAGGTTTCTTTCCAGACCATAAAAAGGAGGATAAGGTGGTATTGATTTTGGCAAAAAATTTGGCAGGGATGGAAACAGGAATATTAGAAATGGTATAAAGGACAATTGGGGAGAGCATCATCTTAATGGTATCAAGGCGGCCCCACCAGGAAAGATATAAGGGATGCCACCTAGAGGTGAGGCAGATAACTTCTGAGTACACTTAGTAAGGCATAATGAGATAGTATCCGAGATAGAAGGAGTAATATGCAAGCCGAGGTATTTTATATGGGATGGGCTCCATTTGAAGTTAGATGCCGCAAAATCAGGCTTGTTCAATTTATAACCGGAAAGATGGGAGTACACGTTGACTTCAGCGAGGAAAGCTGGGATGGATACCGATGGGTTCGAAATGAAGAGTAGAATGTCGTCCGCATAGGCAGCTAATTTGATATGCGAATGAGATAGAGGGAATCCGTGAATATTCTGGTTTTGACGTAATTTAGATAGAAAAGGTTCAAGAGCAAGATTGAAGAGAAAGGGGGAGAGAGGGCATCCTTGTCTGACGCCTCTGCCAAGGCTGAAAAAGGAGGAAATCAAACCATTAGCACAGACCGCTGCTCTAGGGTTTGCGTAGAGAAAGGAGATGAGGGAAATAAAATTAGGGCCAAACCCAAACCACTTTAATGCGGAGAACAGGAATGACCATTCTACTCTGTCGAATGCCTTCTCGGCATCAAGAGCAATTGCGGCTAGGGAATTACTGAAGCGTGATGACTTAGACAAAACGTTAAAGAGAAGTCTAGTGTTGTCTGAAATGAAGCGACCCTTAACAAATCCTGATTGTTCAGGGCCAAGGAGTTCTGGGAGAAAGGAATCCAATATAATGGCTAAAGATTTGGCATATATTTTGTAATCGATGTTGACCAGTGATATCGGTCTGTAATTCTTACAGTGCTGAGTGTCTTTCCCCTCTTTTGGTATAATACAAATATAAGCATCAGAAAAAGTGCCTGAGGAAGCCCCGCTGGTTTTGAAAGACTCCAAAAGGTGAAGTAGTTTGGGCAACAAAAGAGTGGCAAAATGTTGATAAAATTCGGCAGTGAAGCCACCTGGACCGGGGGCTTTGTCTTTCTTAAGGGAGTGAAGTGCCGTATGAAGTTCCCGAACGGTGAGGGGAGTTTCAAGGGAGGCTAGGTCAACAGGAAAGTTGGGGGGAGGTTGAATGCTTGTAAAGAACGTGGAAAGAGAGTGATCAGAGGGTTGAGTGCCAGAAGAGTAAAGTGTAGAGTAGAAGCGAGAAAATTCCTCCAGAATATCCGCATCTTTATGTTGCAAAACTAAATTAGCATCAAAAACAGATTCAATATTCAGTTTGTTTTGTTTAACCTTCAAATAGTTAGCAAGAACTCTCCCCACCTTATTCTTCCCACCATAAAACTTCGAGCTGGATTTCAATAAGTACAATGATGCATCATCAGTAGACTGTTTGTTATAGTTCATTTTCGCATTAACAAGAGCTGTTAAACTTTCCTGGGTGCGAGAGGTATAAAAGGCATGTTCCAGAGCTTTGATCTGAGATAAAAGATCACTGGTACGTTTACGGGCAAGGCTACGCTTTGTAGCAACATGTCTGAGGATAAAGTCTCTGGCTGCAGCTTTATAAGCGTCCCATATAGTGTGAGTAGCTAAGGAGGGGGTATCATTAATAACAAAAAATTCGGTAATAAACTCAATAAAGGAGGCCGTAAATTTGGGATCAAGAAGGAGGGCATTGTTGAAACGCCATCTTTTGGGACCAGTAGATCTGGGTAGAATGTCAATGTTGATTAAAACTGGGGCATGATCAGAGAATACAATGGGGCCGATCTCAGCTTGGGTGAGGGATTGGGATAAATGGTGAGAGAGAAAAATATAGTCAATACGTGACTGGGAGTGATGGGCAGGGGAATAGAATGTAAATTCTTTACTGGTTGGGTTGCATAATCGCCAGGCGTCTATCAGTTTATGTTGAGAAATGGCGTGCGTGAAGAGCTTATGGGATTTATTAGGGACAAAAAAAGATTTGGAGTTCCTGTCCAAAAAGGGATCCAGTGGTAGGTTGCAGTCGCCTGCTAAAATAAAGTTGTCATCAATACATTGAGTAATTCGAGAGGCAAACGCACTCCAGAAAGTAGGATTCCCACCTGTGGACATTAAGCAAGGAAAAAGGGACACCTTTAGAGGAAAGTTTAACAAATAACCATCTGCCTTCGGGATCAGATTCGGAGTGCAATACAGAGTGAGAAAAGGACTTTCGAATTAACAAAACAACCCCATTTCTCTTACCATTGCCAGGAGCTGAAAAAACCCTTCCCACCCAGGACGGGTTCCCCAGCGGTCTATAGCGCTACGAGGCCTCCGGGTAGCAGTGCGCTTTACAAGACACAACAACAACAACAACCTCTTTGGAGCTTAGCAGCCTCAGTATCAGATAAATGGGTTTCTTGAAGAAAGGCAACATCTACATTCAATTTAGCTAAATGGGAAAGGATCTTTTGCCTCTTGATAGGTGAATTTAAACCTTTAACATTCCAAGAAACAATGCGCACTGACATCAAGAACAATTAGAAAGGGAGAGTGTAAACAAGAAATGCAAGAAAGCCTCATAGAAATCGAGAAAGGAGGGACAAGAGAGAAAAGAATAAGAATGCTCGAAAAAGAAAAGAACAGATAGAAGAGAATGAGAGAAGAAGTTGAAGAAGAAAAACGTTGTGATATAATAAGGAAGTCGTGATAATAGGATAATAGCAATCTGGGCAAGAGAGAAAGCAATAAAGGAGAAAAAGCATAGGAGACAGATAAAAAATACTTTGGAGAGATGATTAGAGAAGATCAAAAAGAAGAACAAGAGCAACCTGAGAAAGAGTGATACCAAAGGAGCCAACAATAACCAAGTAAAAATCAAGATGAGAACATATAAAACAATAGGGAGCATGTCAACAATGGAAGAGGAAAAAACAGGGCAATACTTACAAAGGATGATGGGGAGTGGATACGTTCAGAGGGCAGGACACAAGGGGGAAATAGGAGATGAGAGGAGGGGGGGAAGGCCAACCAACGGCGGACAGGTATACGGGGCCACAAGACGTCCAACCGGAGAGACGTGACGGAACACAGGGAAATAATCTGTGAAAGATAAGGAAAACAATAGTATTAGAAACAGGCGAGCGACGCAATTCCAGGTATATAAAGAAAAGGAAAATAAAAAACAAGATTAAACAGTTGAGTAACAGGAAATGAACCAGCACAGGCAGTGAACGCGAAAGTTATGCAATAGCTGAGGAACCTGTGGAAATAAGAACATAACAATATATGAAAAACTAGGAACCATGAGTATCAAGGTAATCCGAAAATATTAGTGACAAAAGTCAGGGTGGAAATTAAGAGGAAGGGCCAGAAAACTCCATGTCAGCCGTACCACAGGAATTCAGAAAACTTCGAAGTCGAAGAGGATCCTCAAAAGTCATAGGGCCAGATGTAGGTAAATGAGATTTACCGATTTTTAATTACCGAATTTTACCGATTCGGTAATTAAAAATCGGTACATCTGAGGGGTGGATATGTAGGAACATCCAGATGTTCCTTTTACCGAATCGGTAAATATCTGTATTTACCGATTCGGTAAATACCGACCGGTAATGCCCCATTCATTCCTATGGGCTTTGAAGCCCATAGGAATGAATGGGGCATTACCGGTCGGTATTTACCGAATCGGTAAATACCGATTCTGACAAGGGTGCAGGGGGTGTCACTTTGACACCCTCTAGCACCCCCAAAAAAGGTTCGGGGGCCATGTGGCAGGCATACCTGCCCTAAGGGCAGGTCTGCCTGTCATATGGCACAGGTGTGCATGCACACATGTGCATGCACACCAGAATCGGTATTTTACCATCAAATAGTATTTGATGGTAAAATACCGATTCTGTAATGCTTGTGGGACTCAGAAGAGTCCCACCTACATATCAATTTTACCGAATCGGAAAAAATACCGATTCGGTATTTTACAGAATCGGTAAATTTACCGATCTGTAAATTTACCGAATCTGTAAAATACAGGGCCCTACATCTCAAATTGCATTTACCGGTCGGTAACGGCCGAATTCGGCCGTTACCGACCGGTAAATGCCTACCTACATCTGGCCCATAGTCTTGTTGTTATGAGTGACTTTGAATAAGCATGGATGAAAAAGTCCGTATCTGGTTCCAATGGAACGCAGTTCCGCTCTCATATCAAGAAATGCTTTGCGACGTGAAGCAGTAGCCTTGGCATAATCCTGGGCGAAGAATAAGGTGGAATCCAACCATTTAAGATGAGGTATAGCTTTAGCCGTTAGTAGAACCTTCAGCAAATCTGTGTATTCAAGAAAATACATAATTACACCTCTAGGCTTTGTGGCAGGGGAGATAGTGGAAGGAGCTCGGCCAAGCCTATGTGCTCGTTGAATATTGAGAGAGGTGCCCTCAGGAAGGTGCAAAAGCTTGGGTAGGAAGGATGTAAAGAAGGCGATGGCATCATCCCCCTCGCAACCTTCCTTCAGGCCGTAGAGGCGTAGGTTGTTGCGCCTGTTTCTATTTTCAAGGTCCTCCACCTGCTTCTGGAGTGACGAAAATTGCGTTTCCATGTGGACAACCTTGGTGGTAGCTTCCTGGAGAGATGAGACAGTGTTTTCCACCTTGGAGACCCTGGTATCCATTAAGGACCAATTGTCAGTCAATATTTGCAACTTGGAATTTGTCTCCTCCATGAATGGACGTAGTGCTCTTATTTCCTCAAGGAGTAACTCTATGGAAATGGCTGATGTTGACTTTGGGGGAGACAGTGGATTCTGTTTCAGCCTCTTGGTAGTGTTTTTCGACCCTGGTTGAGGAGGAACATCCATGGTGAGAGATGGTTCACCAATGGAGGAGTCTGCAGAAGCGTCTAAATTAGCCAACGCAGTAAAAAGTTTTGAATTTTTAATAAAATTTCGTTTGGGGGTTTTACCAGGGCCCTCCGCCATGAGAACGCAGAGAAAAAGAGTCACCAATAAAGTATGAGCCAGTGAGCACTTCAGTTGTTAGGAGGGCACAGCAGAGTCAATAAGAGGAGGAGCCAACACCATATCCAACAAGAGCTTGAGAGAATCGGTAGATTATGGCAATAAAACTGAGGAAAGTCAGGTTGTAGCAGAAGCAGTACACAGCTGGAGTAATAGGAAACCTAAAATGGCTGCCGAAGCTGAGAAGGAGGCAGCAATCCAAGTGATAAGAGAAAAAAAAACGATTAAAAAAAAAAAGAATAAAGTCACCTGTGAAGATTCTGGTGGTTTGTCCTCATTTCCTGTTAAATTGCGACATTTCCAGTGAAGCGCCGGTGTCAGGAGGCTGCAGCCGTCGCAGACTCGCTCCTCAGACGAGCGCCGTCTGAAAGGACAAAATGGCGGTCGCGGCTGAAGCAAAGCCGCGACCGGAAGAAAACGGGAGCTGCTGGGCGAAGTCGAGGGAGTCTGGAGGCGGCATGCAGCTTAGAAGGAGCACGGAGTGTTCCGACGTCGTCCGCTACAAGGCATTGTTGTCGCCGAAGGGTAGAACCGCCAAGAATCTCCGGTGTGGGCGGAGCTCTACCCCGGGACCTCCATCCGTCTCGGGCGCTAAGCCACGCCCCCCTCTTGTGTTTCTTTAACCTCACCGAGACTTATAAAATTCATAATGCAGCATAGTGTACGCATGTCAGTTGCTCTTTGTAAGAAGAGCAAAGCAGTTTTAGCATGACGGAACTTTGCCTCTTTTAAAATATGTACCAAGAATTTCCGTCTAGGCATTTAATAAAAAGGACATAAAAGTACAAAATGAAGGGTGTCCTGCAGAGACCGATTGTCGCAGCCGCAGGCACCCTTCTGCTCAATTGTTAAAGTAAAACCTGGTGGGTCAGCCAGTATATTCGGTAATAAATTGAGCCTAAAACGACACATTAAAAACCTATCCTGGGAGTTATACATCAGGTACAAATAAGGTTCCATGCCCTCGCTATTCTTGATGAGACCATGGGCACTCACTGACCGTTTGGAAAGTTCTATTCCTGCTCTACGTGTGTCAAACTGGTCAAGTAACTTTTTTAATCTGTGGTTTGTCCTGATTTAATATTTTATTTGGGTTGGTAAAAAGATCCTCCTGGTCTAGATCCTTTAAGGTACTCTTAATGTATTTTAACCATGGGATCTGTAGACCTTTATCCCTACGTAGACAATCTCTCAAGATTAGTCTACCTAGGTCTGACTCAGGATTTGCCCAAATTCTTAACCATGCCATAACGGGGCTAAGCCTGATCTGATCCTCAATGAATGGTCTGCCCAGTTCTCTGTGCGCGATTACTGCGGGGTGCTCTGGGGGATTTTTAGAACCCTTTGAAGGTATTTGTCTTCCTCTAGCTGTAGTTGCTTAGTATCCACAAAGCCCCACACTTCTGAACCATACGTGGCTTTCATAGTGCTTATCGAGCCATATAGGTTCATGACCTGTTCCGGGGACCAACGACCCAGCCTTCGGGCAAAGTTTGTTATAGCACCATTTGAGGATATCATTCTTGAGCCCCGTTCTTCTACCAAGGTTTTAAATTTCAAAGCCCCATCAAATTGTAGCCCAAGATAAGAGAAGGACTTCACCTTCGCTAGAGTGTGGGTCCCTATTTTGTATGCAAAGTTCCTACAGAGCTTCGTTCCAGCCAACATCAGGAAGGACTTTTACATTTCATTTCATTTTACATTTCATAAAGCTTTATTCGGAGCATAGAAAACATGTCCATAAAAGCACACACAGTTATAAATACAGAACATTTGGTCGATTTAAAAAAGGAACACATAATGCATTATTATCCAGAAGGGGATGGAATAAATAATTAAAATAATTAAAACACATACTTTTCCTAGCACCGATTGCCTTAAGCAGGAAAGTAGCCGTAAAAAAGCAGATGTCCGGGTGGTGCAGATTAAAAAGCAGTTTCATAGAGTCATGAATTGTTCTTACTCCAAATCTTTTCAGCATAGGCTTTAGGAAAACTTTCCGTAGTTCACCATACAACTGACACAATAAAAGAAAGTGCATAGTGCTTTGCTCAGCATTATTATCACAAGCACAGGGTCCAGATGGGCGCATTTTTACATTGGGGCACGCTACCAGATAATGTACTGTTCCCATCCTCATCCTGGTCAGCACAAACTGATCCGAGACTCTGGTCACCTGTGTCAAGTACGGTTGGAGTCCAATAAAGTCATTCATACTGTTATACAGCATACAAGTAGAGAGATTTAATTCCTCCAAAGCACGCCTCTCTGCACAAAAGTTCAAGAAAGTGATTTTCAAATTAGACTTGGAGATGTCAGAGGCACAATATCGATCATTGGACATATTAAACCCAAAAACCTTCTGAAAACTATCAATAATATATTTGATCCAAGAGATCTTTAAATGCTGATCCAAAGTAAGGTAATCGTCGATGATGGCTCTGTTCAGGGAGGTACCATCTTTCAGCCATACAGAGCGCCACAATAATAGGGGTCTTAACATAATCATGTCATTCAGGAATTGAATCCCCATTTCCTTGTGAACGAAGTTGTTGGAGGTAGATGTGGGTAAACACAGGAGCCTTTTCAGAAAATTATTCTCCTCTACCTGCAGACTCCCGGCTGGTGACACACCCCATACTCCAGCCCCATAAAGGGCCGCAGAAAGACATCTAGATTGAAAAATATTTAACATGTCTTTAATACGCCTATTCCCCAACTTCTTGGAAAATACAAATACCCCATTAGCGCTCCTCATCATCTTTGTTCTAACGGCTTTATGTTCTGTATCCCAGCAGCTGTTTTTAGAGAATGTAATCCCCAAGTAGCAAAAGTTATCAACTTTTTGGACCGGTTCACCTTCTATGGAATAATGGGAATTAAATTTTGTTTTAGATCGTCCTGACCCACACTCCATAACATAAGTTTTAGTTCTATTAATGACCAGCTTCCTACTTTTGATGAACTGTACAAACCTGTCCATCAAACGTTGAAGACCTAATGGGGTCCTGGACAGCAGCACGGCGTCATCCGCATAGAGTAACACAGGGATGTTAAGGTTGTTAGCTCTCGGGACGTCTGCCGCAACTGTCTGTAGAACAGAATCCACCTCATTAATGAAGAGTGTGAAGAGCAGGGGTTCTAAAACACACCCCTACCTTATTCCCCTCCCGATCCTGAACTTGCTCGTACACTCCCCATTATGTCCATACCGAACACTGGTGCATAATTTTTCGTAGAGGCGGGCCAGGAAGTAGACTATACCTTTGGGAGCTCCCATTTCAATCAGTTTAGCCCAGAGTATAGCGTGGTCTACCATATCAAAAGCGCTGCTTAGGTCAGCAAAACATAAATAAATAGACCCTTTTTTGGCCTGGGTATATTTCCCTACCAAAAGTTCTAAATTCAAGCATTGCTCTATGGTACCACGGCCTTTCCTGAACCCAAACTGACTGTTGGTTAAAATCCCGTTGGACTCTGCCCATTCCTCTAATCTAACTAAAAGGACCTGGCTCATAACTCTTACGGATGAACCCAGTAAGGATATTGGCCGGTAATTTTTTGCATCACCCCGGTCACCTTTCTTGAAGATGGGGACAATTATTGATTCTGCCCATGTTGACGGTATCTCACAACTAACTGCTGCATTAAAAATCTTAACCAACAATGGGCCCCATATCTCCGGTGCAGTCTTGTACACATCTATAGTCACCCCATCAGGTCCCTGGGCATTCCCTCCCTTGCTAGCTCTAATACTATCCATGATCTCTGGTATGGTGATATTTAAGGCAACAATAGGCCAACTATCTCCAAAGGAGACCGGTCCATTACCAGAATCAAAGTTGATGGAAAAATGTTGAATCCATGATTCCATACTCACGTTTGATGTTAACTCCGGTACCTTCTCGTCCTTAAGAAATGGGCAGTTCACAGTGGCCCAGAACAGTGTGCAATTCTTCAATTCTGCTGCTTGGCTAAGTTTATCCCACGCTTCCTGCTGAAGTTCGGCCTTTCTGCGCTTAAGGGTCAAGTTGTAATCCAGCCTAAGTTGGGTCACCAGACTCTTATCTCTAGGTTTAACTGCTAAGGCCTCTTTGAGGTCTTTCCGGGCGGTAGAGAAGGCATGGTCAAACCACCCCCTTTTTTGTCTGCTCTTGTGCCCAGCTACTCTAGTGAACTTCTTATTGATGATTGCATTAATTCTACCGAAGTGATCAATACTGTCAGCCATGATTTCGTCCTGTTCGAGGATCGCCGTAATTTCTGTCATACAGCTTTTAATAATAGAGTCAGATGTTATTTCGGCTTTATCTCCTTTCCACCTCAACCTGAAACCATTTGGTCTATGGGGTTCAATATTAACAACAGTACCCGAATCGGTAACGGGGGCAGGTTTCCAGATCATGGCTTCAATAGTTAAGCAGTTATGGTCACTTAGCATAACATCAACCACCTTCAGTTCTGAGCACAAGGAGATTATATTAGAGGACATGCACATAAAATCAATGACAGTATTAGCCTCCCTCCCTTTGAAAGTCGGTAAACTTTCACCCAAGTCATTCTTTCCATTTTCCAAAATTTCGATGTCATAATCTATCAGAAAACTGTTCAGAGTTTCTCCATACAAATTATGGGGAAAATGAACATCAGCATCCCCTGAACGATCATAGACACCACATAACTTCTGAGATGATAAGGGGCAAACTGAAATGTTAAAATCCCCCACAAAAATAAATTCATAAACACCATTAAAATTATTCACAATACAACTTAGCGCATTTTCTAAGTCATTAATTACTGTGTGCCTTGTACCATCAAATATATTATTATAAAAATTAATCAAAAGTATATTTCTACCCGCTTCTTGTGCTAGCCATAGAATTTGGGAGTGAGCCCCCACTACTACATGCTTTTTCACCAAAATTGGTAACTTGACTGAAATCAAAACCAACAACCCCCCTTTTGCTCTGCCAAAGGGCGATGCCAAGGCGGGAAGTTCGTAGGATACAAAGCCATCACTGCCCTTGAAATTTTTGCACCAAGTTTCCTGTAGGCAAATGATATCGAATAAACCGATAAATTCTTTCCATCCTAAAATATCCTCCTTGGCAGTCAAGCCTGCAATATTCCAACTGGCGATACAGCAAGTTTCACTTTTCCTACAGTGGCTAACATTAGGCGGGCCATCACTAAATGTGGACATGTTCACATCTGAATTAGAAAGCTGAATGTTATACCTAAAATTCTCATCTTTTCCTCCAGTGGACATACAATCTATAGTCACATTATTAACCAGTTCAATCTCAGACATGGTTGACTCCTGGGAAATTCTTAGGTGAGGAATCTACAGTTTAAAAACTGTGTAGTGGCGAAAAGGAGACCCAGTATGTGCGTTAATACCTGTTTTGAGGACGGCTGCTCCCCAGGCGCTGGACATCGAGCTGCCTTGAGATCGGTTGCTGAGCGGACGGCTGCTGTTCTGGCGTCGGACCTTGGTGGTGCTGGAGTCCGGGATCGCCCGTGGTCGTAGGAAGGCGCCCGTTCTGTACCGGACCTGTGGTGGTTCTCCTGAGGAGCTGCGCACCGCTAGACATCGTTGGAGCTGCATGTGATCGGCTGCTGCTCTGGGTCTGCACACGGGCGCTGGACGTTGCTGCAGCTGGAGCCCGGGTTCGCCCGGAGGTCGGAGTGCTCCCGTGGCTACACCGGACGGTTCTGCAGGGGAGTCCCGCACCGCCAAATGCATAGCGAGTGCTTTGCAGCCCGCAGGAGGGCTTCTGACGGTCCGGGGGCCTGCCTATCACAGCCGGAGTGGTCCTGAGGGGTGTGAGACGCAGGAGGGCTCCCGGGACTTCACAGGACTGGGGAGTCTCGCATTGCTGGCCACGCTGGGAGCCGCGAGCCCTGTGCTGCCCGCGGGAGGGCTCCGGGCTGTGGGGGGTCTGCTTGTCACCACCGGAACGGCCCCACAGGATTTTGCACGGCGGCGGCGGGGGTCGAGAGAGGCCTCCCCCCCGCCCGCTCCACGGCAGAGATGCGGGCTGTGACCAGCGGGGAACAGAGAAGCAGAGCCGCCGGCTCCACGGCAGTGAGTCGCGGCGGCATCGGAGGGCTGAGAGAGGCCCCCCCCTGGCCACCTTAACTGAACGCTGGCAAATAGCGGCGCTGCCCAGAGGCTGGGACTACAGAGCACATGCTGAATAGGAAGCTGGATAAGGTATTTACTTTGCCCTACTCGTCTTTTTCTATTCTGTTTGTCATCCTCAAAAAACTCCTTAGTTCAAAATGGCAGGGGCCATAAAATGAGCAATTAATCCCCTCCTGTACCGCCTGAGCCCACGAGGCCCCTCTACAGTTCCACCTAAGATAACAAAAACAGAGATAAGACTCTCCACAGCAAGCAAGACTGAGCCAGCTGGAATAGAATCTGAAACTGCTCGTCCCTGCTCTCAAAACAGCAACAACTAAAAGAGGACTAATGACGCTATCCCCCCTACTTTGGTGGCCATGTTAGACTATTCTTTCTCTTTGGCGGCCATCATGGACTAGTCTTTCTGACTATTTTTGTCTATTGGTCCAAACTTTCCTCCCATGCTCTAAAAGCAACAACTCTCAAAAAGAGAACTACCAGCTATTTCACCTACCTCAGACTTTATATAACTATTTATCTATATAGACTCTATACAATAGGTATCTCTGTGTGATTAAGTGTCTGCCTTCTATTGCAGTATTATATTTCTACTGGTATTTTATACACTGTATGTAACCTGCACCCATATTCACTTTTGCCTCACCGGTAGTGCACTGATCGCTATCTCATTTGCTATCGGTTGCTCACTAGTGTCATGTTTGTCTATTGCAGCCGATTGTTTGCACGTATATCGGTTCCAGTGTTTCTTTAACATTTTATTGCAGTACTATACTTACACTACCAATATTTTAGACACTTTATGTAACCTGTACCCTTTCTCACTTTTTCACTTTTGCCTCACCGATCGCTACATCATATGCTACCGGTTGCTCACTAATGTCATGTTTGACTATTGTAGCCTATTGTTTGCACCTATATTGGTTCCAGTATTTCTTCAGTATTTTATTGCAGCATTATACTTCTACTGGTATTTTATACACGTTATGTAACCTGCACCCATTTTCACTTTTCTCTCACCGGTAGTGCACTGACCGCTACCTCATATGCTACCGGTTGCTCACTAGTGTCATATATCAATCAATCAAAGACATTTATAGAGCGCACTACTTACCCGGAGGGTCTCAAGGCGCTTGGGGGGGGGGGGGGGGGATGCTGCTACTGCTCGAACAGCCAGGTCTTGAGCTTCTTCCTGAAGGAGAGTTGGTCTTGGGTCAGGCGCAGGTCGGTCGGGAGGGAGTTCCAGGTCTTGACGGCCAGGTAGGAGAAGGACCTTCCTCCTGTTGTCGTTCTTCGGATGCGGGGGACGGCGGCGAGGGCGTGACTGGCTGATCGGAGGTGGCGTTTGGGAGCGTAGAAGTTGATGCGGTTGTTGAGGTAGCTCGGGCCTTGATCGTGTAGGGCTTTGTGTGCGTGGGTGAGGAGACGGAAGGTGATTCTTTTGTTGACGGGGAGCCAATGCAGGTCTCTCAGATGTCCGGAGATGTGGCTGTGTCGTGGGATGTCGAGGATGAGTCTGGCTGAGGTGTTCTGGATCCGCTGGAGTCTCTTCTGGAGCTTGGCGGTGGTTCCGGCGTAGAGGGCGTTGCCGTAGTCCAGTCGGCTGGTGACGAGGGCCGGTTGTGACCGTCTTCCTGGTCTCGGTGGGGATCCAACGGAAGATCTTCCGTAGCATGCGCAGGATGCTGAAGCACGACGAGGAGACGGCGTTGACTTGTCTGGTCATGGAGAGGGAGGAGTCCAGGATGAAGCCCAGGTTGCGTGCGTGGTCTGTCGGTTTGGGTGCGGTGCCCAGGGCGGGGGGCCACCAGGAGTCGTCCCAGGCGGAGGGCGAGGAGCCCAGGATGAGGACTTCCGTCGTGTCTGAGTTCAGTTTCAGGCGGCTGGTTGTCATCCACTCGGCTACATCTTTCATCCCTTCGTGAAGGTTGGCTCTGGCGGCGGCGGGGTCGTTGGTCAGGGAGAGGATCACCTGGGTGTCGTCGGCATAGGAGATGATGTTGAGGTTGTGTTGGCGTGCGATGGCCACGAGGGGGCTCATGTAGACGTTGAAGAGGGTGGGGCTCAGCGAGGATCCTTGAGGGACGCCGCAGATGACTTCGGTGGCCTCTGACTTGTACGGTGGTAGACAGACTCTCTGTGTTCTTCCGTCGAGGAAGGAAATGATCCATTCCAGTGCCTTCTCCTGGATTCTGACGTTGCTGAGTCGCTGCACTAGGGTGCGGTGGCAGACAGTGTCGAATGCCGCGGAGAGGTCTAGGAGGATGAGGGCCGCTGTTTCTCCGTTGTCCATCAGGGCTCAGATGTCATCGGTGGCAGCGATGAGGGCGGTCTCGGTGCTGTGGTTGGCTCGGAAGCCAGACTGTGAGGGGTCGAGGGATCCATTCGTCTCGAGGAAGGCGGCCAGCTGTTTGTTGATGGTCTTCTCGATGACTTTGGCTGGAAACGGGAGGAGCGAGATGGGGCGGTAATTCTTGAGTTCGGTGGGGCCCGCTGTTGGTTTCTTTAGTAGAGCGCTAAGTTCGGCGTGCTTCCAGCTCTCCGGGAAGGTGGCGGTGTCGAAGGAGGTGTTGATGATGTCCCGCAGGTGGGGTGCGATCACAGCGTCGGCTTTGTTGAAGACGTGGTGAGGGCAGGGGTCGGTCGGAGATCAGGAGTGGATGGAGTTCATCATGCGGACGGTGTCTTCGGTGTTGATCGGAGTCCAGGAGCGGAGGGTGGTGGTGGGGGGCGTTGCTGCGGTCGTGGCATGCGTCGGTTGAATGCTGAAGCTGTTGTGTATGTCCGCGATCTTGTTGTGGAAGTAGGAGGCGAGGGAGTTGCAGAGGTCTTGCGATGGGGTGATGTCGTTGTTTCCGGTGTTGGGGTTGGAGAGCTCTTTCACGATGTTGAAGAGTTCCTTGCAGTTGTGTGCGTTGTTGTCCAGCCGGTCCTTGAATGCAGTTTTCTTGGTGGCGCGGATCAGTTGGTGGTGCTTCCGGGTGGCGAGCTTGAGGGTGGTCATGTTGTCCGGTGTTGGTTCCCTTTTCCAGACTTTCTCGAGGGCTCGGCAGTTCTTCTTGGAGCTCTTGAGTTCGTCGGTGAACCATGGGGCTTTCTTGCTGCCGGGTCTGCTGGGCGGGGTCCTCAGTGGGGCGAGTTCGTCCGCGCAGTTGCTGATCCACTTCGTGAGGTTGTCGGCGGCCTGGCTGGGGTTCGCTGAGCTGGCGGGAGGGTGCTGGCTCAGGGAAGCGGCGAGCTGGTCGGCTGTGATCTTGTTCCAGCTTCTACGAGCAACCTGTTGCTGGTGGTGGTGGATCGTCGTTCTTCTGAAGGTGAAGTGGACGCAGCTGTGGTCCGTCCAGTGGAGTCCTGTGGCGTGGCTGAAGGCGATGTCTTTGCTGGATGAGAAGACGGCGTTGGGTGTGTGTCCGGCGAGGTGGGTGGGGGTGGACACCAGCTGCTTGGGTCCGAGGTTGGCGAGGTTGTCGAGCAGGGTGATGGTGTTGCGGTCCCTGTTGTTCTCCAGGTGGAAGTTGAGGTCCCCCAGGAGGATGTAGTCAGCGGAGGGGAGGGCATGCGGGCTGACGAAGTCGGCGATGTCCTCGCTGAATTGTGTGCGTGGTCCCGGGGGTCGGTAGATCAGGGTGCCTCTGAGGGTGGTCTTCGGGTCGGTGTGGATCTGGAAGTGTAGGTGTTCGGCGGTGGTCAGGGTGTCGTCGGTGTTGGTCGTGATGTGGATGGTGTCCCTGTGGATGATGGTGATGCCTCCTCCCATCTGGTTGGCGTTGCGGTCCCTTCGGGTGATCTTGTAGCCCTCTGGGATGGCGATGACGATGTCGGGTGCTGAGGAGTCGTTCATCCAGGTTTCCGTGAGGAAGGCAACGTCAGGAGCTGTTGGGTCGAGGAGGTTCCAGAGTTCGATGGCGTGTCTGTGGACGGAGCGGGTGTTGAGCAGGATGCACTTGAGGTAGTTGCTGCGATATATGTCTATCGTAGCCTACTGTTTGTAACCATACTGGTTCCAGTATTGCCTTAATATTTTACTCCTATTTGTATACTGTATACTCTGTAAGCGGCACCCTTTTCTCCTTTATGCACTGAATGCTACCTCATATATATGTTATTCAGTCCTGTAAGCTGCACCCACTCACTTTATATTCCTGGATTACACCGACGCTACCCCTTATACTCTGGTTATTTTTTCTGGCCATTCACCAGTGTCACTTTGGTTCAATCTAATTGATTGTTACCTCCTATATCTTGCACATTTGGTAAGCTGCGCGCACTCACTGTATGTTCCTGGACTGCACTGATTGCTACCTCTTATATTTGACCACTCACTAGTGGCTCTCCTGTGCCATGTAACCTACGGTTGACAGTTGTTCTTTGTATAAGCGTATCCTCCCATACCTACCTATACAGCCAGCCCAACATGGAGCTCATCGGCAAGCACAGAAATAGAATCAACTACCCATCCACTCTCACCAAAAAAGCCGCTAAACGCTTTAAACACAATTTCCTGAGGTCTCACCCTGAAACCCCCTTTGCCGACACCTACTTCTCACCGGTCAATGGAGCCCTGAACATTGATATCATCTTCCACACCCCACGCAGAGCTCAATGGAAAAAAGTGTTCCTCACCCTACTCACCGTCTCCACCACCAGGAAAAACGCTCATGGCCTAACTCTCTCCATCACACCATCCCAACTCTTCCCTGGCAGAACCACCATTGCTATTTACAATAACGGGATTGTCCTAATTCAATCCACAGACAAGAACCTGGAACTATTAGACAACCTGTTCCAGAAGTTCAAAGAGCACCTTTCCAAGCCGCGGACCCCCACCCATGACTCCTCCAGCACTATCACTCCTGAAGTCACAGCCCTCACCCACAACCCTCTATCCTAGCACAGCATCAGAATGACATGCTCCTCACCTCTACCCCCAGCACCTTAGTCAATCACCCACCTACTGTTACCACCCCACACACCTCATTCACAGTCACAAATCTCTCCCCCTCATACACTAGCCCCCCCTCTAACACCAACCCTTTGACCCCCTCGCATACCACTACCACTCCCATTCCTCTCTCCCCTGACATAACAACTCCCACCCACAACCCCTCTAACTTAGATCAGTACCAGAACGACACGTATAGCGACAAATCCCACCCGTTGTCCCCCCACTCTCAGTCCCCACTTCCACCCGCTAATTAACGAAGCAGAGCACATCACACCTATTATGATAACTCCTCCTCCCCATGACAGGACCATCCCCAGCCCCATCTTCCCCCCCACTCTAAGCCCTCACTACCCTTCAGGCTCCCCCATCACCACCAACATACACTCCACTTCCACCCCGCTCTCTCTGCCCGCAACCAATGCCCTCCTATATGCCACCAACCTCTGCCGTACCTCATCCACTCCCATCGCCCCCATACCCTCTCACCTCCCTAACACCAACCCGTACGCCGACACCGCGGAACCCTGCGGGAACACCAACCCACCCCCCCACTCGCACGATAATCCCCAGGTCAGCACTCACCCATGACTCTCACCTCCAGCACTCACACTTATCCCACGCTGGACAAGATTATGTCCTCCCTCCTCCAGCTCAAAGAAGACATTCACACCATCAAAGAAGACATTCACACCATCAAAGAGCTACTCATCACACCCCCCAGACACACCTCACTCACCACCACTCCCCCTCTCAACTTGCCCTACACCCTGCCGGATGACGCTTCCAAGCTACACCCATCACACAGGACAGCGATCCGTGCCCACAATCGCAACAACCGCACCCGTCGCCCACACTAGACAACGATCCCTGCCCACAATCGCAAACCACCGCCCCGTCGCACATGCAACCCTTTGTCGGATCCCGACACTCTCACCCTCCTCCGCTCCTACGACCCAGCTGCCATCAACATCCCAACCGCCTCGCACCTCCCCATTCCCACGATTCACTCAAATCCCTGTAGACCCTCCACACTAAACAACAGAATCTCCGTCTTGAATAACCTTAAGACAGTCCCCCTCTCTCTAGTACCCTCTACCTTCACTGACACACCCCGTCTTAAATGCACTCTCCTAAACTGAAGATCGGCCTCTAGACACTCCTCCGCCATCGCCGACCTAATCCTAACATTGGACCTTGACCTAATCATCTTGACTGAAACACGGCTAACTGAATCTTCCACACCTATAATGGACATTCTGGTTCCCCCCAACTACCACATCATTAGGCTTGACAGGTCTGGCAAGATAGGGGGTGGAATCGCATGCATATACAGGAACAACCTTGCTGTTCTGAAAGTCTCTGCATCGTCCCTACCCTCCCCAACTTCCTACGAATACATCTGCTTCGATATTATCAGTGAGGGCAAACCGACATGCTCTCTTCACAGCATTTACCACCCACCCAGAGACAACCTCTCCTTCGTCCAACAAATCATGGACAGACATGATTTCAATCAACGCTGGACGACAGCACACCCAAATATAACTTGGTGACTTCAACCTCCACTGGAACGATCTCAATGATGCGGTGGTAAATAGTCTTAAAAACTTCCTCGACGCACTGGACCTCACCCAAATATGCAACAGCCCGGCCCATGAGAAAGGCTCTATCCTCGACCTTAACATTGCCAAAGAGGAAGCTATCCAACTTGAGTCTATCCAACAATGTGACTGGTCAGACCATCATATTGTCACATTCTTCATCAACGAAAAAGTCAAACTCAACACGGGTCAACCCTCCAGACTTAATGTATGGAAAAGAGATCTGAAAAAACTCAATCCATACTCCCTACCCCCGAACAGCCGCAACCTCCTGCTCCCTCCGACGGGCGCTACAGATGTTCAATCCTTGACTGACCACTATCTCAACGCCATGACCTCAATAATTAATGAGGCTGCTCCCATACAGCTAAAAAGAGTCTCCGCTAAAATCTCCAATCCATGGTACGACGGGAGTCTCAATGAAGATAGACGAGCCATGCGAATGGAAGAGCGCACCTGGAGAGCAGCTCCCTCTGCACTGCACCTGAAAATCCTGAAGAAAAAGAGAAACGCCTACTTCAGGAAAATAAAACGCTCAAAAGCAAACTACTTCAGCCTCCAGCTCGACCAAGCAAAAAACCGCCCAAGAAAACTGTTTGAGCTAATCAGAACACAAGCCAAGGAACAACCCCAACCTCTAAGTACTTCATGCGAAGCTCCCTCCTGTGAAGACTTCGCCGCTTTCTTTACCCAAAAAACTGACAACATAATGAGTGATCTCCGCACTGACGCAAACCTCTTCGCCACACCCAATTGCATAACACCCTCTGAACTAAAAAACAATGCCACATGGTCTTCCTTCGACACCTACTCCGAAGAAGAAATAGGCAAACTGCTCAGCACCTTGAAACCCTCCAATCACCTCACTGATCCCCTCCCTGCTAATGCTGTCAAAGATTTCACCCCATTGCTCCTACCACTCTGGACTAAAATTATCAACAACTCGCTCCAACAAGGAACCTTCCCAGACTCCCTCAAAGTTGGACAAGTCACACCTTTACTAAAGAAAGCTACCGCCGACCCATCCGACCTGAACAACTACCGTCCCATTACCAATATTCCCACCCTCGCCAAACTACTGGAAAAATGCGCACAATTGCAACTGACTTAACACATTGATCAGTTTGATCTCCTCAACCCGCATCAATCAGGCTTCCGAGCAGGACACAGTACGGAAACTGCTATGACCCACATAATTGACGACGCCCTTCAAATCCTAGATCAAAATGATACCTGCCTCCTCTTCCTTCTTGATCTCTCTTCAGCATTCAACACTGTTAAACATGAGAATCTACTCGATCTCTTGAACACAAGAATGGGTATATCTGGGACTGTTCTCAAGTGGTTCTCCTCCTTTCTACATAACAGGACGCAGAAATTCAAGAGTAACAACCTGATGTCCTCGCCAATACCTGTTTCGTTAGGCGTCCCCCAAGGATCTTCCCTATCACCAACTTTGTTCAACCTAGTTATGGAACCTCTCACCACCTTACTACAAGCATCCAATGTACTCTTTCACATGTACGCAGATGACACCCAACTATATCTCAAATTACAATCCCCCAATGACATTTCACTCCTGAACTCAACGATCAGAAACACCCAATCCTGGCTTGCCAATAATCATCTCAAACTCAATACTCTGAAAACAGAGTTCCTTCTGATCTCACCTCCCGCGAAGATCTCTACCACTCAAACCTGGCTTAAACAGCTAACTGCTCTCAATGTCCAGCCCACCTTAGTGGATTCAGCAAAATCTCTAGGCATAACTCTCGACTCCAATCTCAACATGCAGCATCATATCAGCAAGGCTACTAAAGGAGCGAACTTCCAAATCAACACCCTGAGGAAACTTAAACCCTTCCTGCCAGCCAAAGACTTCCAAACTGCAGTACAAGCACTAGTAATCCCTCGAATTGAATACGGCAGCATCGCCCTCTGCGGTCTCCCGCTAACGACTACTGCACCCTTAAGAGCTTCTCTAAACGCTGCAGCGAGACTCATCACGGGGTCAAAAAAACACTCACATTTCTCCCCTGACTTGAAATCCTTGTACTGGCTGCCGTTTGAAGCCAGAATACATCTGAAAATAGCCTGCATGACATACAAGGCTGTACACCTGAGCTCCCCGGATACCTCACTCAGAAGCTGTCTATCTCGGGCGTCTCTAGAAACACTAGAGGCACAAACAATCTTCTGCTAAAACCTCGAAGATTCTGGAAGGAAAAAACCTATAAACGCTCTTTCTCAGGAATGGCACCCAGGATCTGGAACTCACTCCCTCCTGAAACCAGCCTCATCTCCTCCTTCACACTTTTTAAGAAAGAAGTAAAAGCTATTCTCATGGCCAAATACACTTGACCTATTAATGTTGAGCTGTAAAGATTCTGCACCGATCTGTATTATTCTGTTTGATTCCTATGACTATGTGTTTTACCTATACTATTGGCTTACCTGACTATTTATGCACACATTTATCTGTAATATTTGCTTTATTGTTGTATCGTTGCTACTTTACTCCTTAATGACCTGCTTTTCATTCTCTTGTTGGTATTCCCTGCATTGTAAAGCGCTCTGATATCTGCAAAGATCTTGTTCGCGCTATATAAAACTCTCAAAATAAATAAAAAATAAATAAATTATAATTTTTGTTTACATCCCTCCCAATTCCAGGGCCCATCTGATGTCAGTCATTTTGGTCCAGAAAACTCAATGACTGGTATCTGTTCTGGATTGGGACTTGGTAGACCATTCCGTTAGCAGATGAAAAAATGCTATCACAAGTGGGTACAAAATTGGGGGTGTGTGTTATAAATCTGTTTCCACCGGGGACAGGGTTCAACATATGGCAACACAGGTCTATTTCCAATAGATGAAAAATAAAAATTATTAGCCCCCTCCCTACAATTAGCAGAAGGCAACCTGTTAAGATGGTTATAGAAATAGCCCAATGGTCTTGCGACGACATCTGTCTCTGACTGCGTTAATGCAGCTGCTCTGAGCAAGACCGTCGCAACATGTTGCGGGTGTTTAAAATTAATGATCACACAATCACCCCCACAGGTCTTCCGGGTATTACCAATCCAATTGACTCTTCTGATAGATATAATTTGATCAGAGTAGCCAACTGGATAACCGCAATGGCGGTTTAACCATGAAGTAGTTTTGTTTTTTAAGGAATCCCCAGACTCCTGGGATTACGGAGCCTGGGTTAGAGCCGGGACGTTAGTTAAGACCGCAACATAGGGTACACATTCAGGGGGGAGGTCTACTGGTCGTCTACATATCCTTACAGGTACCCCCTCAGTGCCCCCTATGGCAGCTGGTATGGCTGACACAACTGGCACCGGCACAGTCTTGTCTCTGTTTGGTGCTGATAGTGTACTTACATCAGAGTTTAAACCTACAGGCACTACGGCTGCTGACGCAACCGCCGGTACCTGCGGAGGTCGGCCCATATCTTGTACTAATGGGCGTGCCAATACAGGTGTCTCTTTTCTTGGTTGTTTTCCTACATTAGTAACAGGAGGGGCGCTATTACCATGACAAGGCCTTCCCTTATCTTGTTTAGGTGCAGGATGAGGGCATGTAGTATCTTTTATAATTGATATGGATTTATCCAAATTAACTACATGCTGATCCACCGCAGCCCTCAGTCTCAGTACTTCTGCCCACAATTCATCAATTTTAACTAACAAAGGCTCCACAGCCAACTTCAATTTATCATCAATAGTACTCACTAGCAGGTCAATTTGGTTAGTATTAATGGGAACACAGTTATCTTTAGATGGTGCCCCTTTATCACCAATATTCTCCTTATGTATGGTGTCCTTTTTTTTCCTGGCAGAATGGCTTCCCCGTTTAGGAGCTGTTTTCCTACATGCTCTCATAAATTTTGTGGCCCTGGTAGACAGTTGAGGGGTGCCTTCAGGGGTCTCAGATGGATTCGATATATCTTCCACCACAGTAAGATCATCAGAGTGATATTAATATCCGCATTATTAGGGTCCAGAGATGAAACTAAAGGGAGGTCAGGTAAATTACCTTTACCTAGCGATTTCCTTTCTGTCGCTATTAATTCTAGTGACTACTTTCAGTAGGTAGTTGTCCGGTAGGGTAGATTGAATAGACATGTTGGGGGTAGTTCAAAAGTCACGGACAGTATGATGTCACAAACAAAGTTTTATAAACAAATTGCCACTAGCCCGGCCAAAATGGGCTCGTACTCACAATTAAAGCCAAGGGAGGTGGCCCCTCCCGTCCCTGGTCGTCCCCGGACGGCCACTGAAGGCCCGCCCTTTGCCCGGGCTTCGCCCGGCACCCACCTGCCCGCGTCCCGCGACGCGGAGGGAGCGCCCTGTTCAAATAGCACCTCCGGGCGCGCTGTGGCCGGAAGCTGAAAGTGGCCTCAAAGCTCCCTGGGAGCTGTAGTCTCGAGCCGCGAGGTGGAGTACGGCAGCGGCGAGACCACAGTGTCAGGAGCCCAGGAGCAACTCGAAAGCGTCCGCCTTGCAGGTAAGAGACCCTCCAACTGGTCTCTGCTCGTAATTCCCCCGGCTCCACCGAGGGAGCGCCCTGTTCAAATAGCGCCTCCGGGCGCGCTGTGGCCGGAAGTGGAAAGTGGCCTCAAAGCTCCCTGGGAGCTGTAGTCTTGAGCCGCGAGGTGGAGTACGGCAGCGGCGAGACCACAGCGTCAGGAGCCCAGGAGCAACTCAAAAGCGTCCGCCTTGCAGGTAAGAGACCCTCCAACTGGTCTCTGCTCGTAATTCCCCCCGCTCCAGCGAGGGAGCGCCCTGTTCAAATAGCGCCTCCGGGCGCGCTGTGGCCGGAAGTGGAAAGTGGCCTCAAAGATCCCTGGGAGCTGTAGTCTCGAGCCGCGAGGTGGAGTACGGCAGCGGCGAGACCACAGCGTCAGGAGCCCAGGAGCAACTCGAAAGCGTCCGCCTTGCAGGTAAGAGACCCTCCAACTGATTGTGAGCTGGTGAGTGGATTGAGGCGCTTCTACCTGCCAGCGCTTTAGTGCGCATGAGCCTGCCTGGGAACACCTATTTAAGGCGAGTCCCTCCGGATACCGCCCCCTGACAAGGTAGCTGATCGCTGTGATAGCGCTTCGCGCGCTTTTCTGAAAATTGCTTTTAAAATATCCTGTTTGATATTTTTGTTAAATTTGGTTCTTAAACCCTGTTTTTAAAATTGTCCCCTTACTTGCACGATAATTGGCCCCTGCACCGCCGTTTGGGCGGGTCTGGACCTGGGGTGGGTGCCCTGTTCGATTTTGGTCGCCATCTTGGAGTGGGGTGAGTGGATTGAGGCGCTTCTACCTGCCAGCGCTTTAGTGCGCATGAGCCTGCCTGGGAACACCTATTTAAAGCTCCTCCCCTAGCGCAGCGGGATCGCGCAGCGGGCGTGTCCTCGCATGGCCGGAGTCGTGCCAGAGTCCTGCCCGTCTGCGCCCGTCCGCGCTAAGGGCGCGCAGGCCGTGGCAGGACCCTGGTGTGCTGTTAACATGATTCGTCAGTACTCCAGTCAGGCTCTTCGCCTGATTAGACATAGTCTGCCCTCCTGTTCGCATTTGGCTCAGCATCCCTTGTGCGGTCCCCAAACCTGCCCATGTGGTTGGAACTAACAGCTCCGTTGATGGCCCCCAGCCAGGTACTACTACACTGGAAGAAGGTACTTCCTCCTCCCAGTGCCATTAAACTCTGGCACCATAATGTCAGGTCCCTGTCGAAACATCATCGAGATATATACGAGCTTATCTCGTTAAAAGGCCCTGATGTCTTCTTTATGACGGAGACCTGGCTAGGCGATGAGGATGCGGCCATTATCAATCTGGCCCTTCCCCCGGGCTACGCAATCCACACATTAAATCGCAAGGGGAGAGGAGGAGGCATAGCTGTGGCTTTTAAAACTTGCTACACTTGTACCTGGAAACCCATGGACCTGATTGGTGCGGAGTATGCCCATTTTTCCATCAGCATTGGTCAGACACAAACATTATCTGGCCTTTTGATATATCGCCCTCCAGGGAGTGACTGTGCCTTCAGGAAAGCCCTTCCTGAGTTGGTTAGCTCTCTGTCTCTTTACTCCTCCAATATTACCATCATCGGCGATCTTAACATACATTTTGATGCCATGGAGTCACCAGTGGTTAGAAGCTTGCTGGACGATCTTGAAGCTGTGCAGCTATCCCAACTGGTCCGTCTTCCGACCCATGAGGGTGGTCATATTCTTGACCTGGTTTTTACAAATCTCCAACTAGCCGAGGTTTCTCCCCCTAGACCTATGGGATGGAGCGATCACCATCTCATCGAGCTTTATGTCACAATGGCAACACGCTCTACCGGGAAGCCCGATAAAACATCTTTCAGGCGACCCTGGAAAAAGCTCAAACTAGAGGATTTCCATTGTCTCTTGGCCACTACTCCTCTGGTTCTTAAGGATGACGTTGCAATTGGGTACAACATCTTTTGCGCTTGGATTGTTCAAGCGCTCGATGCACTAATCCCGGCCAGCTGGAGCAGAAACCGATCGTCTCAGCCTAACCCCTGGTACTCGGAGGCACTTAGGCGGACTAAAGCTACCTGCCGTCAAGCCGAAAGAGCATGGAGGAAGAACTATGACAGAGATCTAAAAATATGCTACCTGGCTAAGGTAAAGATATATCATAGAGCTGTCTGCCGGGCTCGAGCTGACTACTATGCTAGAGAGTTCCAGGCGATGTCCAATCCGTCCAAACTGGTTTTTAAGGTCTTGAAGGAGCTCACAGCGAACAGACTTCCTATTACGGAGATCTGCTCCCTTGCCCACTGTGAGTCGTTAGCCAGCTTCTTTGTGGAGAAAGTAAATACCATCTATCGCTCTTTTCCCAAAGTTGATTCTGACAGTACGATTTTTACATTGCGTACCTCACAGTGCTTGGCCTCGCTTCCCATACCATCGGAACAGGAGTTTAGTCTCCTAGCGGCCAAGGTTAAGTCTGGCTCGCCGGATGACCCTTTGAGACCGGCCCAGTTTCTGGACTCGGCGTCCATCTGCCTCCCACCGATTCGACAACTGGTGGATCAATCCCTTACCACCGGGTCAGTTCCACCTAGTTGGAAGGCTGCCTGTGTCATGCCCATTATTAAGAAGCCGGGACTAGATCCAGTGAAGCCGGAGAGCTATCGACCTATCTCCCTCCTTCCATGGGTGACAAAGATCACAGAGGCTCATGTGAATAACATCTTAACCAAACATCTGACCTCTGCACACCTACTGGATCCTACACAGAATGGTTTTAGACCTGGGCACAGTACAGAGACGGCACTCCTATATATGGTTGAACATCTCCGCTCTGTACTAGATGCAGGTCAAACGGCGGCACTGGTCTTATTAGACCTCAGTGCCGCCTTTGACACTGTATCCCACACCATTCTTATCCGCAGGCTTGGTGAGGCTGGCATATCTGGCAAGGCACTGGATTGGTTTCAATCGTTCCGTTCGGAACGATCCTTTCAGGTAGTAGTGCCACCGTTCAGATCGAAGCCCTATGCCATCACTCAAGGAGTTCCGCAGGGATCGGCGTTGAGCCCCACTCTCTTCAACTTATACGTTCAACCTTTGGCGGCGGTTGCGAAGAGTTGGGGTCTCACTATGGTATCTTACGCCGATGATACCCAGTTGGCGGTGGTTCTCAATGGAGACTCTGACCAACTGGCATCAAACTTTGCGGATGGTTTGAGGGCTGTTGCTGGCTGGCTTACTACCAACTGTTTACAGCTCAACGCCCTCAAAACCGAGGTGATGGTATTAGGGAAACATTCTGATCTGTGGGGTGCGAGCTGGTGGCCTAACGAGCTGGGACCCCCCCTAAACCGGTCTTCGAACTCAAAAATCTTGGCGTGTGGCTGGATTCCAAACTAACCTTCTCGTGTCATACTAAGAAGGTGGCATCTACGTGCTTCGGCATTCTTCGTGGTTTGAGGCCTATCCTCAAATTGTTTGATGCCTCCATTCGCCAGATGGTTATTCAAGCTAGCGTATCATCAAGGCTTGATTACGCGAGTTCACTGTTTCTGGGTGCCAATCAGGCGGAGGTCCTGCGACTCCAACGGGTGCAGAACGCGGCTGCCAGGGCCCTGGTGGGCCTGCCACGCTTCTGTTCAGCCCGCAGTACAATCTCTAAACTGCAGTGGCTGCCTGTAATTAGACGCATAGAGTTTAAGACTCTGTGTTTCGCGTTTAAAATTCTCAAAACTGACACCCCTACCATCCTCCAGCACCTCTTGACCCTGTACACTCCTTCACGTAGCCTTCGCTCTGCAGGTCAAAGTCTAGCACTTGTTCCACGCTTTCAAAAATGCAGACTAGGCGGCCGATCATTTACTGTGTTGGCCTCAAAGCTCTGGAACGCGCTCCCTGTTTATATTCGATCTTTAGAAGATCTCTTTGCTTTCAGGAAAGCTGTTAAAACGTATCTCTTCCCCTTGCCTTATTAAAATTTCCCTATTTTGTCTATTTTTGTTAGTTATGTTACCTTCTCAGATATAGCGCCGGGACGCCCCTTCGCTGGGGCAGCTGTGCGCTCAAAAAAATCAATTAACATAACATAACATAACTGGTCTCTGCTCGTAATTCCCCCCGTTCCACTGAGGGAGCGCCCTGTTCAAATAGCGCCTCCGGGCGCGCTGTGGCCGGAAGTGGAAAGTGGCCTCAAAGCTCCCTGGGAGCTGTAGTCTCGAGCCGCGAGGTGGAGTACGGCAGCGGCGAGACCACAGCGTCAGGAGCCCAGGAGCAACTCGAAAGCGTCCGCCTTGCAGGTAAGAGACCCTCCAACTGGTCTCTGCTCGTAATTCCCCCCGCTCCACCGAGGGAGCGCCCTGTTCAAATAGCGCCTCCGGGCGCGCTGTGGCTAGAAGTGGAAAGTGGCCTCAAAGCTCCCTGGGAGCTGTAGTCTCGAGCCGCGAGGTGGAGTACGGCAGCGGCGAGACCACAGCGTCAGGAGCCCAGGAGCAACTCGAAAGCGTCCGCCTTGCAGGTAAGAGACCCTCCAACTGGTCTCTGCTCGTAAGGAAGGACTTACTCAAATCCACTGATAGATCTAAGGTGCCCATAAAATTTAGAAATCCATCGATTAGGCACTGCAAGCCCCTCAGAGTACGGGCAAGCAGGACCGCGTCATCCGCGTACAAAAGCACTGGTACATGGCGCGTTCCTGCTTTTGGGCAATCAGTGTTCAGAGCAATCAAGGTTCTCTCCAGATTATTAATGTAGAGTGAGAACATAAAAGGGGCAAGAATACAACCTTATCTTACTCCACTGGTACAAGGAAAGGATTCTGTTTTCCCCCCTCCATGTTGTAGCGGACTTTGGCAGTAGTATCCCAATGTAGCTCTCTAAGAATATCGATCAAACCTGGGTCAATTCCCATGTTACTCATCATGACCCATAGCTTGTTCCTATTTACGTGGTCAAACGCAGCTGCTAGGTCCATAAACCCCAGGTAAATAGCTTCATTGCTGGCTTTCGTGTATTTAGCTACCAGCAGATAAAGGTTAAGACACTGGTCGCTAGTAGACCTTCCAGACCTAAAACCATACTGGGTGTCCGAAATAGTGTGATGCTCTTCCGTCCAATCCATTAGCCGTTCCAAGATTACCCGGCCCAGGTTTTTGGCTGAGACATCAATCAATGATATTGGTCTATAGCATTTGGGGTCGTCCCTATTTCCCTTCTTAAATATAGGGACGATTATCGCAGTAGACCAGGAGCGGGGTAATCCAGGCTTAATAGCTGTATTTAACACCCTCATAAGGATGGGAGCCCATAGGCCTACATTGCTCAAATACAAATCAGGTGGGGTTCCATCAGGTCCTGGGGCTTTATTGCGGGTGAGCCCTTGGATCGCCTTAGTTTTTTCTTCCAGAGAGAATTCAGCAACCACTCTCAGCTTATCGTCCCACGCCCCCTCCTGGGCAGAATCCTGGTTATGATTATAAAGACCCTCAAAGTGTGTCACCCATTGTTCGGGTAAGATGTTCGTTCCAATCACAGGGGCACTACTATCTTGAAAACAAGGCCTGTTGATAATCCTCCAGAATTCTGTTGTATCTCTTCTTTCGCCAATCAATCAATCAATCAAGGCATTTGTTTAGCGCACTACTCACCCGGGAGGGTCTCAAGGCGCTGGGAGAGGGGTAGGTCACTGCTCGAACAGCCAGGTCTTGAGCTGCTTCCTGAAGGAGAGATGGTCTTGGGTTTGCCGAAGGTGGGTGGGGAGGGAGTTCCAAGTCTTGGCTGACAGGTAGGAGAAGGATCTTCCTCCGGCGGTGGCTCTGCGGATGCGTGGTACGGTGGCGAGTGCGTGGTTGGTCGATCGTAGCTGGCGGGTGGGCGTGTAGAAGGTCATGCGGTCGTTGAGATACATGGGGCCCAGGTTGCAGAGGGGCTTCGTGTGCGTGGGTGAGGAGTCTGAACGTGATTCTCTTGCTGATGGGGAGCCAGTGCAGGTCTCTCAGGTGTCCGGTGATGTGGCTGTGTCGGGGGATGTCGAGGATTGCGTTGGAGTCTTTTTTGGAGTTTGGCGGTGGTTCCGGCGTAGAGGGTGTTCCCGTAGTCTAGTCGGCTGGTGACTAGTGCCTGGGTGACGGTCTTCCTGGTTTCGGTGGGGATCCATCTGAAGATCTTGTGGAGCATGCGCAGGGTGTTGAAGCACGAGGATGAGACGGCGTTGACTTGTCTGGTCATTGACAGGGAGGAGTCCAGGATGAAGCCCAGGTTTCGTGCATGGTCCGTTGGTTTGGGAGCGGTGCCCAGGGCCGGGGGCCACCAGGAGTCGTCCCAGGTGGAGGGTGATGATTCAGCCTGGCTTAAATCTGCCCACACTTCAGCTTGAAGAGAAAACTTTCTCTGCTTCAGCGCAGATTTATATAACTATCTACAGAGGGCTACTCTTAATTTATCCCTGGGATTGGCTTTAAGACTAGGGGGCAGATTTACAAGCCACTTGCGCCTCTTTTGCGCTGCCGTTGCGTCACTTTTGTGACTCAGCGGCGGCGCAAAAGATGCGCCATGGTGCAGGCTACTTACAACGTGACGCATCTGGGAGATGCGTCACGTTGTAAAGCCCTGCGCCTTAAGGAAGCGTTCTAGTGCAGGGGGGGGGCGTTCTGTCGCAGGAACTCAGATTTCACTCAGTCACTTTTAGGCCAATGCTACGTCAAAACCCTGCGCCTGCTTGAAGCAGGCGTAAGGCTTGACGCAGCATTAGTAGAATGGGCCCCCCAGAGCATTGCTGGAGCTGCGTCGCAACTCCAGCAATGCGATACCTTTACGGCACAGATGCATGAAGCATCTGTGCCGTTTTTGTCCCCTCCTTGCACCATGGTGTGCCGCATTGTAAATGCCTCGCATCATGGGTGGCGGAGGCATGGCGCACAATTACTGGCGCATCCCTGCTAATTTGCAGGGATGCGCCAGTATTTGTAAATATTCCCCTTTATTTTCGGGGGCAGATTTATGAGTTCTGGCGCATCTCTGCAAATCAGCAGGGATGCGCCAGAACTGATGCGTCACACAATTCCCTCCTTGCGGCACCACAGATGCGCCGCATTTACAATGCGGCGCACCATGGTGCAAGGAAGGGACGATGTGTGACGCATCTGGTGGTGTATTATAAAAGGCATTACCATTTACAAAGCCAATAGCTCAAAATCGCGCAATTGCAAAACCGATTGCATTGCAAATGCTTGTTTTTGTGTGTGTGTCGGTGCGTGCTAAAGAGAGTCAGAGAGCGCGCGAGGGAGGGGGAATTGAAATATGTCCAGGAAACTTCAGGCGCAGTACCATCCTCTGTTACTAGAGGGAAGTCTGCCTGAAAGCAACAAGCTGGTTTTTTTTTTTTTTAGGGGATAATTTGCATACCCAGAAGCCGCTACAACGCCACATCACTTCCGTTTCATTATCACACTTGAAATAGCGTTTTTAGCACTGAGATTGAGAAATACGTCTATATGTGTACATATTTTTCTAATATAGTGTTACATTTGAAACTAAGAATAAGACCCGTAAGGTGACTGTAGTTTTCAAAAGATATTTTCATGATAGGACCAGGCAGTGGACTTACTTCGAGCATCACGTAGTACTATGCTGAACATGGTTTACGCCGTGGTTCATTAAACTGAGAGTGACGATGATAAACGATAGTGACATAAGTTATTGGAAGAACTCAACACGAGATTTCTAGTGAAGTGAAGGTAATTACGAAACAAACAAAAGGGAAGCAAGCCGAAAGGTATTGTAGAAGTGTCAATAGAGATGAGTTATCAGAAAACGACAGACTCTTGCGTTGTATTTGCTGAATGTTACTTTGCAAACTCAGTAGCCTCTTAAACTTCAGAATCACTTAGCACTGAGAATGAGAGCGACGTTAGTGTGTGTATGTTTTACTGAAAAAGCATGACATTTAAAACCATGAATAAGATTTCTAAAATGACTGTAATTTTCATAAGTGATATTCATGATACTGTCAGGCAAGAGATTTGATCTTGTCACGGTTTCTTAGATTGTATTTTCTTTCGTGCCGTGGTTTATTGCATTTTTTGTGGCGATGATGAACGGCAGAAGGAAGGATCTGAGCAGAGCGCGAGATCCACAATAAAGTAAAGGAAGTATATAAGTAAATTGAAAGAAACTATGTGGAGTTCTTTACATAAAACATTCTATAGATGTAAAGAGGGAAATTATCTTTACATTTTCTTTGTCTGTATTAATCTCTTTGGGGCAGATTTACAAGCCCCTTGCGACACTTTTACGCCGCAGTTGCGTCACTTTTGTGATGCAGCAGCGGCGTAAACAATGCACCACGTTACGACTTATTTACAACGTGACGCATCTAGGCAGATGCTGTGAGAAGTTGGCCCGATATGCAACGTTCGCTATTCTAGCGACCGCTATGTATCGTTCCAACGACCCTTATGGTGTTTGGTTGTAAGTCAACCTATAGACCAGCTATCCTAGTAGCGTGGATACGAGCAGTCTAAGGCTAAAGACTCGAGAGGGCGCGTTAAGCCAGCTGTTTACCACACATGTACCCCTTGAACACCCAGTGAAAGGACACCACACAAGTGTTATGAAAATAAACAGGATATTTATTAAGATTCACAACAGCCCTGGACTCTTTATGAGGACAGGGTACTAAGCACAAACCAAATCTCTTAGGAAAATACTTCAAGTGCACAATTAAAACAAGTGTCCGAGGACACGGAAAGTTTAAGGTCTCGGGCGGACCCGATAAGGCAAGTCGGAAGCGAGGGACTCGGGACCTTAGAGTAAAGAGGCTATGCAGGCACCGAAATGCCGATTTACCTAGCCACGAGGGCTGCGGCTGCACAAGTCTTACAGGCGTCGGGGTCTTCGCTGACGAGCCAGGAGCCGGAAGAAAAGGAGTTGCTGGCCGGCGACCAGTGATGAACAGTTCGTAGAGATCCAAGCCTGGATCAGAGATTGTTGATACCTGAAAGCAGAGGGGACCAAGTTCGTACTACTAGCCAGTAGTCAGAGGGTACCAGGAGGGCACCGGTTGGCCGTCACCTCGACCAGGTGAGTGGGCGACGCTAGGCTCTGCAGTCTCACGGACCAGGAGGCGTTTGTCGGCGACCACGGTGGAGGTGCGAGCTGTCCCACGAAGGATGATGCTGTCGGCGTCGCTGGGCCCAGGATGGGGCAACAAGCCTTGGCAGATCTCAGGGCCACGTGGTGGGCCTAAGATGGCGTCTTGAGTGGACCAGGAGGGTCCGGGGTGCTTCTCGCAAAGATGGAAGCAAGGGCCAGTCTGGAGCAACCAGACCAGCAGAGTTGTTTGTCGGTCGTCGTCAAGGAAGGGCACAAGCCAGCGGCTAGTGACCAGACAACGTGCTGAGCAGCGAGCAGAAGGGCCCCACGCAGATCGTGGAGATGCTGGGGGACTGCACTTCGGTGCTGGAGCGGCTCAGGGTCGGGGCTTCTCGGACCCCAGAGCACTCACCAGGGAATTGCTTCGAAGGTCGTGCTGGTTAAGAGCGTGCAGGTTCTGATGATGGCCGGTCCCTCGAGGTCTCGTCGCACCCACAGATCACAGCTGAGCTGATGACGTGGGTAGAGGTCAGAGGTGCCAGGGAAGCCGGTTCTCGTCGAGCTGGGCCGTCGGATTCCTTGAGGAAGGACTTACAGCAAACCGCAGAGTTCTTAGATGGTGCCCGCTGATGCAGGGTGACTACTCCTTAGTCACAAGGGAGAAATCTTGAGAAGAGTCTTGAGTGTCCTTTCGTAGAAAGTAGTTCTTGATTCAAAGATGATCTAATTTGGAAGGGTCCCCGCTCCGGCCTTTATTCTAAAGAAAGGGGTGGGTACATGACTAGGTCCTGCCCTAAGGGTGGGACCAGGAAGGGGGGTAGTTACACCCCTCTCCCCTGCCGGACTTTCCCCAGGCCAGGGCTGGCGCCCCTGGAACTGGTTCTGACCGGCAGATGCGTAGTGAGCACCGGGGTGCCACTCCGCAGTCACCTTCTCGCAAAAGCCCTACCTACCCAGAATACACAAACCCTGTCTGGGACGGTGCGAACACCGCCCTCGACAGGAAACCCTTTGTCCAAGTGCTCCTCGCTGGAAGGACTCCCAGCAGCAGGAGGTCAGACTCGGGTCTGTGGTGGCAGCATCCATTTTGTGGAGCTGAGGCTTTAGTTAACTTTAACCGGGGTTCACAGTTACGTACATGTCATGTCCCTCTAGAAGGGCGGAATGCTAACCTCGTCGCCAGAGTTGGTGAGAGGGCAGCATCCCGATTCGTATGACACCTTACTCGACATGTCTTGATAACGCGACACCGAAGTTACCGATGTGGTACGCGTTACCATGGAACAGCCATTGGATCTTGGTTCCGCAAGCTGCAACCGGGCTCGGCTCGGGCCAGAGCCTAGTTCACACGAGCCCATGCACTCTGCCTTCAGGATTGTCAAGGCCTGCCATAGGAGTGACTGATAGGAACTCGAGTGTCCATTGTATGGTTAGATATAGGGCTACTATATCTAAAGCAAAGTGTGATTACACGACTTCGCCCCAGCTGTCATGCAGCCAGTTGTGTCAAATTTAGGAGGCCAGCCAGGGGTGGCATAATACATGCTGCAGCCCCTGGCGGCCCTGGGTACACCTATGCCCTGAGTTACAGGGTCTGATAAGGTGGCCCAGTACCAATTGGTAAATGCACCTAGGGTACATGTCGTAATTTAGAAAGAGAACAGCCAGGCTGTGGGTCTGATTAGCAGGCCCACAGCCAGAGGAAGTCGTAAACCAGTGAAACAAAAGCAAAAAATCTGGGTGATCATAGGATTGCAGACCCTACTCTCCTACATGACCCCCCCCCAAACGTCGGAACAATAAGCTAACCTTGACCAGGTGAGTCTTCTTGTTCTAAGTGGAAATATCTGGAGAGCCCATCGGCATTGCCATGATCAGTACCAGGTCTATGTTCCACTGTAAAGTCCATCCCCTGTAGGGAAATGGACCACCTTAGCAGTTTGGGGTTTTCACCCTTCATCTGATTTAGCCACAAGAGGGGCTTATGGTCGGTCTGAATCTTGAAGTGGGTGCCAAACAAGTATGGCCTCAGCTTCTTCAGGGCCCAAACCACAGCAAAGGCCTCCCTCTCAATACCTGACCAATTCTTCTCTCTAGGGGTCAGCCTTCTGCTTATAAAAGCAATGGGCTGGTCTTGACCATCAAAATTCAGTTGAGAAAGAACAGCTCCCACACCCAACTCAGAAGCATCTGTTTGGACAATGAATGGTTTGGAGTAGTCCGGACTCTTGAGGATAGGCGCCGTGCACATGGCCTGCTTTAGGTCATCGAATGCTTTTTGACAGCTCACTGTCCACTGAACCTTTTTTGGCATTTTCTTACTTGTCAGTTCGTTTAATGGTGTCACGATGGAACCATAGTTCCTGACAAACTTCCTATAGTAACCAGTCAGGCCCAAGAAAGCTCAAACCTGAGTCTGGGTGGTTGGAGGAGCCCAGTCCCTGATTGACTGTATCTTGCTCTCCAGTGGCTGAACCTGGCCTCCACCTACAAGGTGGCCCAGGTATACAACCTGTGTCTGCCCTATCTGGCACTTGGTGGCCTTGATAGTGAGGCCTGCTGCTTGCAGAGCCTCTAACGCTTTCCGCAGGTGGACCAGGTGATCCTCCCAGGTGGAGCTAAAGACAGCAATATCGTCAAGATACGCCGCACAGAAGTCATCCAGCCCAGTAAGGACTTGATTCACCAACCTTTGGAAGGTGGCAGGTGCATTTTTCAGACCAAAGGGCATCACCACGAACTGATAATGCCCACCAGGGGTTGAAAATGCGGTTTTAGGCTTGGCGTCCTCAGCTAACCTGATTTGCCAATACCCAGCTGTCAGGTCAAACGTACTTAAGTAGTTGGCCGAAGCCAATCTATCGATAAGCTCGTCTGCCCTTGGTATTGGGTGGGCGTCAGTCTTAGTGACTGCATTGAGACCCCTGTAGTCTACGCAAAACCTCATCTCTCTCTTACCACCCTGGGTGTGAGGTTTCGGCACTAGAACTACGGGATTAGCCCAAGGGCTATCCGAGGGTTCAATGACTCCCAGCTCCAACATTTTCTGCACTTCACTCTTGATGCAGTCTCTAACGTGATCAGGCTGCCGGTAGATTTTACTCTTAACGGGCAAGCTGTCACCAGTGTCAACCTCATGGGTGCACCAATCGGTCTGACTGGGTGTTAGAGAAAACATATGTCTGAACGACTGAAGAACCTGTTTACAGTCGCTCTGTTGATGTTCGGAGAGGCTGCCACAAAAGACAACACCATCTACCGATCCATCGTCAGGATTCTGAGTGAGCAGGTCGGGGAGAGGGTCACTCTCTTCTTCCTGTCCCTCATCTAGGGCCATGAGCAAACTCATGTCCTTCCTGTCGACATATGCCTTGAGCCTGTTGACATGAAGCACCCTGTGGGGGCTCCGGGGAGTTCCCAGGTCGACCAGGTAGGTGACCTCTCCCTTTTTCTCCAGGATGGTGTAGGGCCCGGACCATTTGTCCTTGAGTGCTGCTGGGGCCACCGGCTCCAACACCCACACCTTCTGTCCGGGCTGGTAAACATTCAAGACAGCCTTTTGGTCATGCCAAGCTTTTTGGAGTTCTTGGCTGGCCTTAAGGTTTTCAGATGCCTTCTCCATGTATTCAGCCATCCGCGAGCGGAGGCCAAGCACATAGTCCACTATGTTGGCTGCAGGCTTTTTGAGAGGTCTCTCCCATCCTTCCTTCACCAAACACAGGGGTCCTCTTACAGGATGCCCGTACAAAAGTTCAAAAGGGCTGTAGCCAACCCCCTTCTGTGGGACTTCTCTGTAGGCGAACAAGAGGCAGGGGATCAGGACGTCCCATCTACGCCGAAGCTTTTCAGGTAGTCCATGAATCATCCCTTTAAGGGTCCTGTTGAATCTCTCAACAAGCCCATTGCATTGTGGATGATAGGGTGTAGTGAACTTGTAGTTGACACCACATTCCTTCCACATAGCAGTTAAGTAGCTCGACATAAAGTTTGCACCTCTGTCGGAGACGACCTCCTTAGGGAAGCCCACTCTGGAGAATACTCCAACTAGGGCTCTTGCCACAACAGGTGCTGTAGTGGTCCTAAGGGGAATAGCTTCAGGATACCTGGTGGCATGATCCACTACCACCAGTATAAACTTGTGCCCTGATGCTGTTGGTGGTTCCATGGGACCGACGATGTCGATCCCCACCCGTTCAAAGGGCACCCCCACCACAGGCATTGGTATAAGGGGGGCCTTTGTCGTGCCACCTGACTTACCACTGGCTTGGCAAGTGACACAGGAGCGGCAAAACTCCTTGGTATCTTCGTTCATATGAGGCCAGTGAAAGTGTGAGACAAGCCTGTCCCACGTTTTCGTCTGGCCTAAGTGGCCTGCTAAGGGAATCTCGTGGGCCAAGGTAAGTAGGAAACCACGCTGAGACAAGGGTACAACCAGCCTCCTGGTCATGCCAGGCTTGGGGTCTCTTGACTCAGTGTACAGGAGTCCATCTTCCCAGTATACCTTGTGGGTACCTGTGGCGTTCCCAGCAGCCTCAGCAGCAGCCTGCTGTCTGAGGGGTTCAAGAGAAAGGCAGTCTAACTGGTCCTTCCCCAGTTCTTCCCTTGAGGGTCCCCCTGCACCCAAGAATTCAACTTGATCAAGTTCAAACTCTCTAGGCTCAGTTTCCCTCAATTCTTGTAGGTCAGCCTCCTCTGAGACTTGATCCACAACCTGGGGCAAGGGGGAAGGCGCAGCCTTAACCCTACTGCTCTTTTTCTTGGGAGGTGTCTGGTCCGTTGTTCCAGGATCCAGCACCTGTTCAGTGGGGCATTTCCTGACCTGTGACCTGGTCACAGCGAACACATGTGCTGGCAAACCTAACATTTCCATGTGAGTCCGGTGCTCCACTTCTGACCATTGTGATGACTCCAAATCATTGCCCAACAAACAATCCACTGGGAGGTCTGGACTAACTACAACCTTCTTTTGGCCAGTTACCCCTCCCCAGGAGAAAGCTACAATTGCCATACTGTAATTGGTAGTGACATTGCTTGCATTGGTCACCAGGAATTCTGTACCTGGCATGATCTGTCCAGGGTCCACAAAGTTAGGCGTCACCATGGTGACGCTGGCACAAGTGTCCCTATAGGCCTGAGCCATCTTTCCATTTATGAAAGGCGTCTGTCTGTATTTGCCCAAGGTATTGGGACTTATGTCAGGGGACACGTCCGCGTCCCCTGTACTGACAAGGACAGCCTGAGTGAGTGTGCCAACTAAGTTGTCACGCCCCTCAGAACCCAGGGTTAACCCTACTAAACCCTTGGGAGGCGCACTACCACTGCTGACTGTACTAGGGGGCACAGGTGCCTTAGGGGCTGCAGTGGCAGGAGTCTGCCCTCCTCCTTTCTTGGTGCACTCACTAAACCAGTGAGATTTACTTTTACAGTACTGGCACCATCTTTTGGATTGGCCTTCTTTCTTCTTTTGGGGAGCCTGACCCCCACCCTCTTTGGGTTGTTGGGGACCTGTCGAAGACTTCTGGTCATTTTGTTCCCCCTTAGAATCTTTACCCTTCTGGTCTGCTTTCTTCTGACCACCTTGATTCTGGCCCTGGTTCTGTTTAACTCTCGTACGAACCCATCTGTCTGCCTTCTTTCCCAATTCTTGGGGAGAGGTCAGATCCGAGTCGACAAGATGCTGATGCAACAACTGGTTCTGACAATTGTTTAAAATTTGTTCTCTCATCATCAAATTATACAATCCTTTGTAATCAGTAACCTTACTGCCCAGCAACCATTCCTCAAAAGCCTTAGTGGCACAATCGACAAAGTCAGACCAATCTTGAGACTGCGTTTTCTGGGTATCCCTGAACAGCACCCTGTACTGCTCAGTGGTTAGGCCGAACCCTTCAACGAGTGTATTTTTCAAGACTTGGTAATCGTTCGCATCCTCCACCCTTGTGGTGAGGAGCTTGTCTCTTCCTTTACCTTCAAAGGAGAGCCACAAGATAGCTGCCCACTGACTCTGGGGAACACCTTGCACCGTGCAGGCCCTCTCCAAAGCAGTAATCCATTTGTGGATGTCGTTCCCTTGTTTAAAGGGGGGCACTATCTTACCAAGGTGTTTCGTATCGAAACTCTTTTCCCTATTGCTAGGTACATTGCTGCCACCAGTGGGGACTACCCCACTTAACTGTTCCTCTCTCGCAAAGGCAAGCCTTTCTTTGGCCAGGGCAAGTTCTTCCCTTTCGATCCTCAGATTAGCTGCCCTTTCCTTAGCTTCGTACACTCTCCGCTGAGGGGACGTCATCCCTCTTTGCGAAGAGTTGCGAGAGCCATTGGTTTGAAGGGATCTGCCAGAGTCTCTTGACAGAGATCGGGCTCGTCCATTCCCAATGTTAAGCGGACCTGACAGTAGCGCCGGGGGTCCCCCAGTACCACTATCATGTTTGCTTAAGTTGGACCTGCTTAGTCTAACGACTTCTACCTGTCCCTTATCTGCCTCATCCCCAGAGGGATCCTCATCCTCATCATCCTCCACATCTTCGTTCTCAGTTGCGAGGTGGATGAGGTCAGGATCGTCTCTGGTTCCCTCGAGGGGAGGCATGTCTCCTTCTGGATTAGAAGAGCTAAGACGGGTCTCAGCTTTTCTGGCATCATAAGTCTCCAAGAGACCAATCAGAAAGGACGTGGTGGGGTTAGACCCCTGCTTGATCTTCCAGGAGTGACACACCTGTCTTAACTCCTTGAAGCTCAGCACAGTATATCTTGAAGGGATGACCTGTGGAGGGTCAACTGACACAGGGGGAGACTCAGAGTTTCCTCCTTTGTCCGACATACTGTTTCTAGTGTGGTGTAAGTGATGCACCTACCTACACTACGTGTTTACCTACTGTTCCCTTGCTAAGAGTTGCAGCCAAGGTGTGCTAAGCCTTGAGGAGCTACAACAGCTGGTTCAGTAGAACTCAGAGTATTCTAAGCTTTAGTTATATGTACTAACAGTACTTGTGTGATCTTTCAACAAGATATTCTTAGGATACGTGTGGTAAAACAACAGCAAGCTCAAATCCCAACCGCTGCTCACCAATGTGAGAAGTTGGCCCGATATGCAACGTTCGCTATTCTAGCGACTGCTATGTATCGTTCCAACGACCCTTATGGTGTTTGGTTGTAAGTCAACCTATAGACCAGCTATCCTAGTAGCGTGGATACGAGCAGTCTAAGGCTAAAGACTCGAGAGGGCGCGTTAAGCCAGCTGTTTACCACACATGTACCCCTTGAACACCCAGTGAAAGGACACCACACAAGTGTTATGAAAATAAACAGGATATTTATTAAGATTCACAACAGCCCTGGACTCTTTATGAGGACAGGGTACTAAGCACAAACCAAATCTCTTAGGAAAATACTTCAAGTGCACAATTAAAACAAGTGTCCGAGGACACGGAAAGTTTAAGGTCTCGGGCGGACCCGATAAGGCAAGTCGGAAGCGAGGGACTCGGGACCCTAGAGTAAAGAGGCTATGCAGGCACCGAAATGCCGATTTACCTAGCCACGAGGACTGCAGCTGCACAAGTCTTACAGGCGTCGGGGTCTTCGCTGACGAGCCAGGAGCCGGAAGAAAAGGAGTTGCTGGCCGGCGACCAGTGATGAATAGTTCGTAGAGATCCAAGCCTGGATCAGAGATTGTTGATACCTGAAAGCAGAGGGGACCAAGTTCGTACTACTAGCCAGTAGTCAGAGGGTACCAGGAGGGCACCGGTTGGCCGTCACCTCGACCAGGTGAGTGGGCGACGCTAGGCTCTGCAGTCTCACGGACCAGGAGGCGTTTGTCGGCGACCACGGTGGAGGTGCGAGCTGTCCCACGAAGGATGATGCTGTCGGCGTCGCTGGGCCCAGGATGGGGCAACAAGCCTTGGCAGATCTCAGGGCCACGTGGTGGGCCTAAGATGGCGTCTTGAGTGGACCAGGAGGGTCCGGGGTGCTTCTCGCAAAGATGGAAGCAAGGGCCAGTCTGGAGCAACCAGACCAGCAGAGTTGTTTGTCGGTCGTCGTCAAGGAAGGGCACAAGCCAGCGGCTAGTGACCAGACAACGTGCTGAGCAGCGAGCAGAAGGGCCCCACGCAGATCGTGGAGATGCTGGGGGACTGCACTTCGGTGCTGGAGCGGCTCAGGGTCGGGGCTTCTCGGACCCCAGAGCACTCACCAGGGAATTGCTTCGAAGGTCGTGCTGGTTAAGAGCGTGCAGGTTCTGATGATGGCCGGTCCCTCGAGGTCTCGTCGCACCCACAGATCACAGCTGAGCTGATGACGTGGGTAGAGGTCAGAGATGCCAGGGAAGCCGGTTCTCGTCGAGCTGGGCCGTCGGATTCCTTGAGGAAGGACTTACAGCAAACCGCAGAGTTCTTAGATGGTGCCCGCTGATGCAGGATGACTACTCCGTAGTCACAAGGGAGAAATCTTGAGAAGAGTCTTGAGTGTCCTTTCGTAGAAAGTAGTTCTTGATTCAAAGATGATCTAATTTGGAAGGGTCCCCGCTCCGGCCTTTATTCTAAAGAAAGGGGTGGGTACATGACTAGGTCCTGCCCTAAGGGTGGGACCAGGAAGGGGGGTAGTTACACCCCTCTCCCCTGCCGGACTTTCCCCAGGCCAGGGCTGGCGCCCCTGGAACTGGTTCTGACCGGCAGATGCGTAGTGAGCACCGGGGTGCCACTCCGCAGTCACCTTCTCGCAAAAGCCCTACCTACCCAGAATACACAAACCCTGTCTGGGACGGTGCGAACACCGCCCTCGACAGGAAACCCTTTGTCCAAGCGCTCCTCGCTGGAAGGACTCCCAGCAGCAGGAGGTCAGACTCGTGTCTGTGGTGGCAGCATCCATTTTGTGGAGCTGAGGCTTTAGTTAACTTTAACCGGGGTTCACAGTTACGTACATGTCGTGTCCCTCTAGAAGGGCAGAATGCTAACCTCGTCGCCAGAGTTGGTGAGAGGGCAGCATCCCGATTCGTATGACACCTTACTCGACATGTCTTGATAACGCGACACCGAAGTTACCGATGTGGTACGCGTTACCATGGAACAGCCATTGGATCTTGGTTCCGCAAGCTGCAACCGGGCTCGGCTCGGGCCAGAGCCTAGTTCACACGAGCCCATGCACTCTGCCTTCAGGATTGTCAAGGCCTGCCATAGGAGTGACTGATAGGAACTCGAGTGTCCATTGTATGGTTAGATATAGGGCTACTATATCTAAAGCAAAGTGTGATTACACGACTTCGCCCCAGCTGTCATGCAGCCAGTTGTGTCAAATTTAGGAGGCCAGCCAGGGGTGGCATCATACATGCTGCAGCCCCTGGCGGCCCTGGGTACACCTATGCCCTGAGTTACAGGGTCTGATAAGGTGGCCCAGTACCAATTGCTAAATGCACCTAGGGTACATGTCGTAATTTAGAAAGAGAACAGCCAGGCTGTGGGTCTGATTAGCAGGCCCACAGCCAGAGGAAGTCGTAAACCAGTGAAACAAAAGCAAAAAATCTGGGTGATCATAGGATTGCAGACCCTACTCTCCTACAGATGCGTCACGTTGTAAAGCACTTCGCCACATTAAACCTGCGTCAGGTTTCATGTGAGCGTTCTGTCGCAGGGTGGGCGTTCCCTCGCAGGAAAGCCCCGTAAATCTGACGCAGTGAAATCTACAAGATTTCACTGATTCAGTTTTATGATGCTGCTGCGTCAAATCCTTACGCCTGCTTGAAGCAGACGTAAGGAGGGATGCACCACGTTGAGTATGGGTGGCCCCTGTGCATTGCAGAAGTTACGTCGCGCTTGCGCCACAAGATGCGTCACGCATCTTCCCTTCCTTGCACCATGGTGCACCGCATTGTAAATGCGGCGCATCTGTGGTGGCGGAAGGAGGGGATTGCATGACGCAACTGTTCTGGCGCATCCCTGCTGATTTGCAGAGATGCGCCAGAACATGTAAATCTGCCCCTTTGTCTATATGAATCTCTAAATTTCCTTTGTATGAATCTCACCGAGTTGCATTCTGCTGCAGAGTGACCGAGGCGAGCCCCATGGTGCCTTCCTGCTCTTACACGCAGCGCACACCTGTGTTGCGAGAATTTGTTATAAATATGGGCCGAGTCTTGGCGCTATAAACCGTTTGATCCTTCGATTTCTGCAGGAGCAGAAGTGGTGGGAGCTTTGATGCGGTTTGCTCAGGAAGCAGCCAGTGCCAGTTTTGGGTAACACTGGATAAGATTAGACTGGAAGATGAACTTGCGAAGCTGAGGAAACAGCTCGAGGCGCTATAGGCGAGGACTGACCAGCGCCTCGGTAAAGGAGCAGGAGGTGCAATGATCCTTCTTGCCGCTAGAGGCCAGGCTCCTCCAAGGCAAACAAATGGCGTCACCGGCAATCTGCATACCCATTTTATTTATTTATTTTATTTAATGCATTTTTATAAAGCGTGGACTTTACCCGAAGGTGTCAGAGCGCTGTACAATAGAACCAGTTACGTTACATGAGAGAACTTTTACAGGAATGAAACAAACAAAAGTAGTAGGCCATAGAATCAAAACGACACAGGCAAAAGGAACACAATCTCAAGCACAGCAAGCATAGAATGTACAAAGCAAAAATATAAATATTGAAGACAAATTTACAATGACTAAAGAACTTCCTGGCGGGCTCTGAGAAGGAGGGAATTAGTTCTGAAAGTCTCTTTGGAATAGAAGAGATTTGAGGTCCGCTTTGAAGATCTGGATGGAGGTGATGGTACAGAGCGAAGGAGGCAGCGAGTTCCAGATTCTCACCGCATTACCTGAGAACGATCGTGCCATCAATTTTTCCCTTTTGAAAGAGGGTGCTGAAGAAGGAACTTTTCCGCATTCCGAGAAGGTCTTGAGTCTCCAGACAAATTCAGTTTATTCGCCAGATAGCGAGGAGAGGAAGAGTGCAAAGCTTTGTGGGTGATGCACGCCGTTTTGTAGATAGCTCTAGCCTTGATGGGAAACCATTGGAGAGAAGACAGGATAGGAGTGATGAGGTCACTTTGTTTGGACCCTGAAATGAAGCGAGCTTCTGAATGGAGGATGGATTTGAGGGGGAAGAGGTGAGATTTTGGAAGGCCAGTCAGAAGAGAATTACAATAATCCAGACTAGAGATCAAGCACTTTTTTTCCTGCCAACAGGTGGAGAGCCGTTCCAGGAGAGCAATCGAGAGCCGATTGACGATTGAGTGTGCCGCTTCCGTGAGAGCTGCTTGCGCCTGCTTGCACCTGCAGCCACTCTAGCCCCCCCGCCCTGCCCCGTCCCGCCGAGAGCCACCGTGAGGAGCGAGGAGCGGGGCTGAGTAAAAGGCGAGAGCAGCTGGACCTCGGCGGGCTGGATTACCGGGAACAGCAAGCCGCCATCATCTTTACTACAGCGAGACACCACTGAGAGCCGAGAGCAGCAAGGCACCACCAGCCGCTACCCCGCGTGAGTTAATCCCGCTTACCTGCTGCTGTTGCTGGCGGGCAGCAGACTGCGGTTGGATCGCATGATGGGGGATTACTGCCACTGACAATAGCGCTCAGCTTTGTTTTGTTTTGCTTGGCTGGCATTTTGCGGGACCTGAGTGAACCTGAGAGGAGAGAAGAGAGAAGGAACGGCCCTGTTGGGGGCAGCCTGTTGCTTTCCCCCCAGCCCTGCTGCTGCTGCTGGCCCTGTCCCTGCCTCCGCCAGTTTTGTGGGTTCTGAGCCCGCTGTTTGCGGCGGCTGGTCCGGTCTCGGAGCAGGGCAGGGCAGGGCGGGTGTGCAGGAGCAAGCACTGAGCAGCTGCGCTTGTGTGTGGTTGCCAGGAGTCGCCGAGCCACCTAGCCACTGCCGTATTGGAAGAGAAATAAGTCCCCGCTTGGTCTCCCTTGTCCTGGGGTTGGCGGGGCAGCACGACTGGCGATCAGCCAGCTCAAATAAACAAAACAACTACAGGAGGGCGGCAACATTGGGTTGTGGGGCTGGCGCAACTGGCGTGCCTGAAGAGGGCGTTAATTGTTTCACAAAACTCTAAGTAAGCAAGTTAAATATAGTCTAACCGCGTCAAGTTGCGTGGTTTACAGAAGACCGGAGACAAGATTGTCGGAGCAAGCAGTAGACAGTATGAGGTCAGGTCAGGTCACGTCCGGGGCAATACAATGGTCAAAAGAGAAATAAAAAAACGAAAGCGAACAACCAAGATGCTGGAGGAGGCCAGGGATGAAATATCATCAGAAACTCCTCTGGCAACCTATAAAAACTGGGGGCATATTAACAAGATATGCTTTAAAATACGCACATCGCACATTTCCATATCGCCGGCTATCGCCGGATTTTTTCGCCGTGATAGCACTTAATTATCAACGCGCATCACGTAGGCGAAATGAAATCCGCCGATAGTCGGCGATATGGGACATTAGCGCATGAAAACAAGCGTTGTTTTCACGCGCTAATGTGTGCCTTGATAATATGGGGGGTGGATTCAGCTTTATGATCCACACCCCCATGTTATCTATGCCTAACACCTGATCAAAGCAGGCGTTGGGAGACCTGCGATAAACTCGTTTATCACAGGTCTCCTTCTCCCAACGCCTGCCTTGATAATAGGGTGTTACCACCTCCAACCACATTTTAAATGTGGGTGGGCGTGGGAACGGCCACCCTGCATCCCATTAGCGTTATCTATCGCCCCCAGCGCGGGCGATAGATAACGTCAAGAATACGTCTCTAACTCAGGTTAGAGACGTATTGGTAATAGTGTGATGTGAAAAAAAATGTGTTAGCGACTTTAAAAAGTCGCTGAAGCATTTCTCGCATTCTTCGTAATATGCCCCCCGGTCCCTTATAGAAATACCTGTAGATGGAAACACTCCTGGGTTAAAAAAGAGTGGGCAAACACCAAATCCGGAGATAAGCAACGAATTAATAAAAAGGCAATTTTCGTATCAACCAAAAATATTTACGAAATTCTGCTTTCTAAAAAATGCGGGGGACACTCTACTTTCAAGCACAAGAGAGGTGCCAGGTCTGCAATCACCTCTTCAGCCTTTACAATTAAATCAATCATTTCAAAATGCTGAAGAACAGAAATCCATACTAATATAATAAAGAGAGAGCCCAAACCTTTGAGGTGGGTAATCTCAGGAACCACAGCACCAATCACAACACCAAATACAGCGATGGAAAGGGCCGTTGCAGCAGAAGGACATAGGCTATGCAGACACCCACCATATACATTTAAAATGTAAAAGAACCGTGCCAGCAAAGTAGTCCCTTGTGGGCATGACTGCCTTGAGCTGTGGGCGTGTGCTGGGGGGCGTGACAAATGCTGGAGGCGTGTGGTACGTTCCGCCCTTTATACCATGTCTCATATTGTGTGCTGTGGGCGTGTGCTGGGGGCGTGGGCGTGTGCGGGGCGCGGGATTACGGAAAAAAGTGAGCATTGTGTCCAATATTTCATTGTCTCTTTCTTCCCAGGTACTGTACATTGCAGGTCCAGGTGTCCACCCTGTTCCCTTTAAATACCCCTGCACCCCATAATCATAACCCACCCTTACTCCTTAAAATACCACAACACCCTTAAACACTAACCCATCTTAACCCTATAAATATACCCTGTACCCCAAAACCCAAACCTATCCCTAAACCCTAAAAATACCCCTGTACCCCAAAACCCAAACCTAGCCCTGAACCCTAAAAATACCCCTGTACCCCAAAACCCAAACCTAGCCTTGAATCATAAAAATAACCCTATACCCCAAAACCCAAACCTACCCCTGAACCCTAAAATACCCCTGTACCCCAAAACCCAAACCTACCCCTGAACCCTAAAAATACCCCTGTACCCCAAAATCCAAACCTAGCTCTGAACCATAAAAATAACTCTGTACCCCAAATCTCAAACCTACGCCTGAACCCTAAAATACCCCTGAACCCAAAACCCAAACCTAGCCCTGAACCCTAAAAATACCCCTATACCCCAAAACCCAAACCTAGCCCCGAACCCTAAAAATACCCCTGTATCCAAAAACCCATACCTATCCCTAAACCCTAAAACTACCCCTGTACCCCATAACCCAAAACTATATCTGAACCCTTAAAATACCCAAACACCCCAAAACATATCCTCAGTACCCCAAAACATATACCTCTATACCCATACTTACCTTATCCAAACATTAAAAAAACATGCTTTTACCATTCATGCATTTACAACTAATTTTGTTGTAAATGTATGAGTGGTAAAAGCATATAAAATGTAATGCCATGAGTTATAATTTCAAAAATAACAGTTGATGGACAGAATGCAGAACAATGTCATACATTCACCCCAGTACAGAGTTCTGGGACTAAATCCATCGTTTTTTTGCCCCAGTTCAGACATGGCCATATGCAAATCAGCCTTGACCCTGTGCCTGTGCATGGCTTGGCTGTCCAGTCCGAACTGCCAAGCCATGTCTTTCCTGGAAATCAAGCATGCTAGGACCGGTTTCTGGCTATCAGCTGTCTTCAGCCAGGATAGCTTGACTGAACTGGGGTGGTGTAAAAGTGCAAAAAAACAATGGATTTAGGCCCAGATCTCTGTACTTGGGTGAATGCATGACATTGTTCTGCATTCTGTCCATCAACTGTTGTTTTTGCATTTGTCCCGAGTGGGATGGGTTTGCTCAGACGTGAGTCCCATGCTCTCCACAGCACTGGAGTCAAGCTATCCTGGCTGAAGACGGCTGATAGCCAGAAACCGGTCGTAGGATGCTTGATTCCGGTCCAGGAAAGACATGGGGCCTCATTTATGAAAGCCTTGCGCCACCGGTACGTCACTTTTTCCCATGTTAAAAGTGACGCACCGGCGCCGCAAGTCCTTCATAAATAAGGCCCATGGCTTGGCAGTCCGGGCTGGACTGTTCCCATGAGGCACAGGGTCAAGGCTGATTTGCATACAACCATGTCTGAACTGGGATGGTGTTGAGTGCAATAAAAACGATGGATTTAGGCCCAGATCTCTGTACTGGGGTGAATGTATGACATTGTTCTGCATTCTGTCCATCAAATGTTGTTTTTGCATTTGTCACCCCGAGTGGGATGGGTATGCTCAGACGTGAGTCCCATGCTCTCCACACCACCGAGTCAAGCTATCCTGGCTGATGACGGCTGATAGCCAGAAATCGGTCCTAGGATGCTTGATTCCAGTCCAGGAAAGACATGGCTTGGCAGTTCAGGCTGGACTGTTCCCATGAGGCACAGGGTCAAGCCTGCTTCTGAACTGGGGTGGTGTGGGGTGCAAAAAAAACGATGGACTTAGGCCCAGATTTCTGTACTAGGGTGAATGTATGACATTGTACTGCATTCTGCCATCAACTGTTGTTTTTGCATTTGTCACCCAGAGTGGGATGGGTATGCTCAAACGCTCTCCACACCACTGGTGTCAAGCTATCCTGGCTGAAGACGGCTGATAGCCAGAAACCGGTCCTAGGATGCTTGATTCCGGTCCAGGAAAGACATGGCTTGGCAGTTCGGCTGGACTGTTCCCATGAGGCACAGGCTCAAGGCTGATTTGCATATGGCCATGTCTGAGCTGGGGTGGTGTGGAGTGCAAAAAACAATGATCTCTGTATTGGGGTGAATGTATGACATTGTTCTGCATTCTGTCCATCAACTGTTGTTTTTGCATTTGTCACCCCGAGTGGGATGGGTATACTCAGACGTGAGTCCCATGCTCTCCACACCACTGGAGTCAAGCTATCCTGGCTGAAGATGGCTGATAGCCAGAAACCGGTCCTAGGATGCTTGATTCCGGTCCAGGAAAGACATAGCTTGGCAGTTCGGGCTGGACTGTTCCCATTAGGCACAGGGTCAATCTTAATCTGATGGGAACCTACACAGATGATGAGAACCATTATCAAAATATAGCCTGGAATATACCATAACAAGAGACTTCAGAAATATCCAAATATTCCAAGCTAGATAAACAGGTGTTAGAGAATCCCGAGTCCTATAACATCAGAGCACTAAATGGCCGATTTATCTGAGATAATACACCAGCGTGTACATTTCATACAACAAGATTCAGGAAAATATTGCATTATACCTGTATGTCACTATCCCTATTTTATCAAATTGCCTCATTTCAAATAGGGGAAAAAGCTGATAGTGACCACTGCCCTCAGGAAATCATACTTAACATCAGCAAGCCTAAATTTGAGCTATCCCTGGTACCTAAAGATTTAATTTATACCATCAATTATAAAAGGATTATGTACTCGATAGCGAATGATGGAGGCCTGCAAGAAATGGCAAAACTTCACTTTGATGGGAGAATTGGAGTAAGCGAAGTTGAGAAATGGGAGAGTTTTATAACAACTATGGCAGGTTACTCCACCACTCCAAAGCTCCAAAAGGGATGGAATGACAGCAATACAACTTCTTTTACAAAAGAATACAAAGTGAAGATAAAACACAAAAAAAACATATCTTTCAAACAATGCGTCAACTTAGGCATTGCCCAAGAGATACAGCGAAATTTGACCGTCTACGAGAACTAAAGGCATTTTTGAAAAAATTTAAATGGGAAGCGAACAGATCAATGGAGGACAGCTTGTGGGCCAAACTATATGCAGATTCCAAGCAAAATGATGGGGCAAAATTCTGGAAAACCATTAATTCCTTCATAAACCCTAGGCATGAAGGAGTCTCCTCTAATATCACCGAAGAAGCATGGGCAAACCATCTTAAAGACCACTTCACACAACATAGAGACTCAGATATGGGGACAGAAAATGATGACAACAAATCAAAGCCATTGTGCGGAACTCACTACAAACAAGAAGGCCATATTACAACCACGAACAAAGGAGAGGCAAACTTACAAAAGATAATTAAGCGCCAAATTAAAAAAGGAAGAAGAGAGGGGGCGCCAGGCCTGAATGGAATTCCTCCCATTCTTTATAAACAGAATGGAAGTGAATGGGCTGCAGCACTCGAGCCACTGTTTTTGGAAATTAAACAGTTTAATATACTACCTGGTTCCTGGAAGGGCTCTATTATCTCTCCAATTTTCAAGTCAGGGGATAAATCTCTACCACACAATTATAGATTGATTGCCCTCATGGATAATGAGGCAAAGTATTTTGCTGGGATCCTCTTGAAAATTCCCTAATTCCTGCTAGTCAGACGGGTTTTGCCAAAACGGTTGGGACAACAACGAATATTTTGACAATGGGTCTGCTAATTGATAAAGCTAAAATTACTAAAATGCCAATCCACCTGTTCTTCATAGATTACAAGGCGGCTTTCAACCATATTAATTGGAATCTTCTATGGTCCAAGTTGAAGAGGTGGGGGATACCAGGGCCATTGCTAGACCTGCTGATTAACTTGCATAGTGAAACATGGATACAGGTGAAGCTGGGCGGCGGCTCTCACTTGTCAAGACGTATTCCTACCGACAAGGGTCTCAAACAGGGATGTGACCTGGCCCCAACGCTTTTTCACTTGTTCTGAGGAGAACTTATTCCGATTCTTAATAATTGCAATTCTCACGCACCGAAACTAGGAGGTCAAATACTGTCAACGTTACTCTATGCGGATGACATAGTTCTAATCAGTCATACAAAAATAGGGCTGCAAAATCTTGTGGATGCCACACAGAAGTACTCTGATGAAAACCAATTGACGATAAATCTGGAGAAGACCCAAACAATGTCAATTAACAGGAAAGGGAAAACTCCACACGGCTGGTTTTGGAATAACATCCGTATAGAAGATACAACAGTGTATAAGTATCTAGGAGTTAAAATTGACAATAGTGGCCAGTTTACCACTCTGAAAGCGAGCATCAGAGGAAAAGGTATTGCTATAGCAATTTCGCTAAAAAAACTAAATGGCAGGCTCACCAGTCCATCTCTTTTGTCCCTGACACAAGTTATACGAGCCAAACTCTTGCCCACAATTACTTACGGGAGTGAAGTACAGAAAGGAAGAGATGCAGCGATTCTGGATAAAACTGTGACAGCTGCATACAGGATCATCTTCGGCCTGCCAAAATATACATCCCCGGCTGAACTTAGGCTAGAGTTTGGCGGCCAGAAGCAGTCTCTGGCAAGACAGGGGGCCTAAATAACCACGTGGGACAAAATCCAGAAGGTGGAAAACAGGAACCTTAAACAGCTACTTATGGCTGGAACTAGAGCGAAATCCAGCCTCGCCATCCGCTAAGTATTTGGGAAAAAGTCTGGCGAACCTAGGTCTACAGAAGTTGTGGAATACTCCTACTAATCATACTTCGGTCAAAAGATTAGTAAAGAAAACAACAAAACATCTTTCGTGGATCGAAGATAAGGCATCTGTTGCCAAGAGGTCACATTATCCTAAACTCCTATTCTATACAAGGCTAACAGAGCTACCTTGACTTGGGGTACTCAAGAACAACAAAATTGAAGTTTTTAAAGTACAGATTGGGCCTGTTACCTTGCATATGCCATCTTCCACACTGGCTCAAGGATAAAGGGGAATCCCTCTGCCGTTTATGTGGCATGGCATCTGAGGACATGCCACACTTGTTGTGCTCCTGCGACAAACTGCTGGAGGAAAGGAAACGTTTGTTGAAGTTCCATTTTAACCAGCGAGGAATACGCTCGCGAAGACATGCAGTTCTTGCCTGTTTTGTACCTAACGACCCGCAGTTGAACTGTAGCATGGTGAAGTTTATGAAGGAGGTGGAAAAAAAGATGCAGAAACTTGACTCTCCATTAAGCTTTTAAAGGTTATTAAATTAAGCTGAAATTATATTTAATAATGTTTGTTTAAAAAGCATCAAATCTATGAAGGTGGTGGAAAAGAGGACGTTGGAACTCGACCCTTCACTAAGCTCCTAGAGGACATTAAATTCAAGCTGAATCTTATCTAATTATCCCTCAGATTCATCAAGAACACATTTTGCGAATCCTTAATAGCGAAAAATAGCGATTCGCTATTAAGGAATAGCAAAATGCTATTCATCAAGAAATCACTTAAAAAATAGCGATTTCTAATAATTCCTTAATTACGACTCGCAAATTGCGAGTCGCAATTAAGGAATATCTCCCCATTTATTCCTATGGGACTAGAGGCAAACTTAAGACAGACTTAAGACAGACTTAAGACAACATCCTAACTTCTGTGAATACCAAAAGTAGTAAGTTCATTCTGTGAATGCCAAAAGTAGTAAGTGCATTCTGTGAATACCAAAATAGTAGTAGGTTTAGGATTGAGTCTTAAGTTAATTCTGTGAATCGGGCCCTCAGAATCTGGCCCTTTGCGAGCCGATTTCAGCTTGATGAATCTACCTGTATGTTCGTTAAAATGTATTAACTTCATGATTTTAAATAGGAAACGTGAAATAGAACATATATATATATATATATTTTTTTTTACGTAGATGTAATTTTATGGCTAGGGAAAAAATTGATTGAGTGTTGATGACATTTTTTATGGAGAAATCGCAATGTTTTTAATTAACTATGCAAATAAAAAAATGTACTTACTTACTTACAGTCTAGAGAGAACTAGCGATTGGACCAAGGTTTTTAGGTCATTCTCCGTGAAGAACTGACGAATCCCCCATAGAAGGCGCAGCTGATAACTTGCGCTCTTGGCAATGGAATTGATATGTCAGATTAGGTTGAGTCTTTTGTCAAGTATGACAACTAAGGATTTTTGCGCAGTCCACAATGAGGGGTTTACTGTTGAGTAAATGCAACTGGTCCATCCAGGATTGAACAGGAGGCGGGAGAGAGAGCTAGATAAAAGGAGGAATTCCGTTTTGGAGGGATTGAGAATGAGTTGGTGAACTAACATCCAGTTGTGAATAGAGTTGAGAGTAGAGTTGAGTAGTGAGAGATCATGAGGGGAAGACACCTTGAGGCAGATTTGGGTTGTGTTGGACTTGGTCCTTCTGGCAGGTTCACCCCTAAACTTTTTGCTTTTAATTGTGACTTGGTGTTAGTGATTTTTGGCTTCTGCGCACTTTACCACTCTGTCCCAGGGTAAAGTGCGTGCGTGTGGTAAGTAAGCATGGGCGAATTTTGCGGATCTCGCGTTCGCGGATTTTGCGGATTTGCGAACTCGCAATCCGCAAAATCCGCGAATTCTCGCAAATTTGCAGATTTTTTTTTTATGTTCGCACGGGTTTCTGCAAGTTCGCGAGGGTTTTGTACAATTTCGCAAATTGCGAAATTGTACAAAACGCGTGCGAACTTGCAGCAACCCGTGTGAACACAATAATGTGAAGAGAAAGAAGCTCCTGGTCACAGGAACAGCACGGGGATTGCGCTCATGAAAGTCAAGGATGCAAAGGCCTCTACCCAGCATCACAGCTGACTTTCCACGGTAGATTTGGGAAGAGGCACACCTGTCCAGCCTCGAAGACGCTCATGATTGTTTTTGGGCTAATGAATGAGTCACTGAATTTGAGCATCAACTAGTTCGAGCGACCATGTGTGTGTTACTAGGCAATCGCCCCGAAGGGCGCAGGGGTCCCTTGAGTGAGCTGTCCATCATAGTGGGTGAATGGCGGGAAGACGGTGCAAACCGCGAGTGTGTGCGCGGGGCCAAACGTGCGGGGCTTCCATGCGAGTTTACCATTCATGCATTTACAACTAATTTTGTTGTAAATGTATGAGTGGTAAAAGCATATAAAATGTAATGCCATGAGTTATAATTTCAAAAATAACAGTTGATGGACAGAATGCAGAACAATGTCATACATTCACCCCAGTACAGAGTTCTGGGACTAAATCCATCGTTTTTTTGCCCCAGTTCAGACATGGCCATATGCAAATCAGCCTTGACCCTGTGCCTGTGCATGGCTTGGCAGTCCAGTCCGAACTGCCAAGCCATGTCTTTCCTATGACCGGTTTCTGGCTATCAGCTGTCTTCAGCCAGGATAGCTTGACTGAACTGGGGTGGTGTAAAAGTGCAAAAAAACGATGGATTTAGGCCCAGATCTCTGTACTTGGGTGAATGTATGACATTGTTCTGCATTCTGTCCATCAACTGTTGTTTTTGCATTTGTCCCGAGTGGGATGGGTTTGCTCAGACGTGAGTCCCATGCTCTCCACAGCACTGGAGTCAAGCTATCCTGGCTGAAGACGGCTGATAGCCAGAAACCGGTCCTAGGATGCTTGATTCCGGTCCAGGAAAGACATGGCTTGGCAGTTTGGGCTGGACTGTTCCCATGAGGCACAGGCTCAAGGCTGATTTGCATATGGCCATGTCTGAGCTGGGGTGGTGTGGAGTGCAAAAAACAATGATCTCTGTACTGGGGTGAATGTATGACATTGTTCTGCATTCTGTCAATCAACTGTTGTTTTTGCATTTGTCACCCCGAGTGGGATGGGTATACTCAGACGTGAGTCCCAAGCTCTCCACACCACTGGAGTCAAGCTATCCTGGCTGAAGATGGCTGATAGCCAGAAACCGGTCCTAGGATGCTTGATTCCGGTCCAGGAAAGACATAGCTTGGCAGTTCGGGCTGGACTGTTCCCATTAGGCACAGGGTCAATCTTAATCTGATGGGAACCTCGACAGATGATGAGAACCATTATCAAAATATAGCCTGGAATATACCATAACAAGAGACTTCAGAAATATCCAAATATTCCAAGCTAGATAAACAGGTGTTAGAGAATCTCGAGTCCTATAACATCAGAGCACTAAATGGCCGATTTATCGGAGATAATACACCAGCGTGTACATTTCATACCACAAGATTCAGGAAAATATTGCATTATACCTGTATGTCACTATCCCTATTTTATCAAATTGCCTCATTTCAAATAGGGGAAAAAGCTGATAGTGACCACTGCCCTCAGGAAATCATACTTAACATCAGCAAGCCTAAATTTGAGCTATCCCTGGTACCTAAAGATTTAATTTATACCATCAATTATAAAAGGATTATGTACTCGATAGCGAATGATGGAGGCCTGCAAGAAATGGCAAAACTTCACTTTGATGGGAGAATTGGAGTAAGCGAAGTTGAGAAATGGGAGAGTTTTATAACAACTATGGCAGGTTACTCCACCACTCCAAAGCTCCAAAAGGGATGGAATGACAGCAATACAACTTATTTTACAAAAGAATACAAAGTGAAGATAAAACACACAAAAAACATATCTTTCAAACAATGCGTCAACTTAGGCATTGCCCAAGAGATACAGCGAAATTTGACCGTCTACGAGAACTAAAGGCATTTTTGAAAAAATTTAAATGGGAAGCGAACAGATCAATGGAGGACAGCTTGTGGGCCAAACTATATGCAGATTCCAAGCAAAATGATGGGGCAAAATTCTGGAAAACCATTAATTCCTTCATAAACTCTAGCATGAAGGAGTCTCCTCTAATATCACCGAAGAAGCATGGGTAAACCATCTTAAAGGCCACTTCACACAACATAGAGACTCAGATATGGGGATAGAAAACGATGACAACAAATCAAAGCCATTGCGCGGAACTCACTACAAACAAGAAGGCCGTATTACAACCACGAACAAAGGAGAGGCAAACTTACAAAAGATTCTTAAGCACCAAATTAAAAAAGGAAGAAGAGAGGGGGCGCCAGGCCGGAATGGAATTCCTCCCATTCTTTACAAACAGAATGGAAGTGAATGGGCTGCAGCACTCAAGCCACTGTTTTTGGAAATTAAACAGTTTAATATACTACCTGGTTCCTGAAAGGGCTCTATTATCTCTCCAATATTCAAGTCAGGGGATAAATCTCTACCACAAAACTATAGATTGATTGCCCTCATGGATAACAAGGCAAAGTATTTTTCTGGGATCCTCTTGAAAATTCCCTAATTCCTGCTAATCAGACGGGTTTTGTCAAAACGGTTGGGACAACAACGAATATTTTGACAATGGGTCTGCTAATTGATAAAGCTAAAATTACTAAAAGGCCAATCCACCTGTTCTTCATAGATTACAAGGCGGCTTTCGACCATATTAATTGGAATCTTCTATGGTCCAAGTTGAAGAGGTGGGGGATACCAGGGCCATTGCTAGACCTGCTGATTAACTTGCATAGTGAAACATGGATACAGGTGAAGCTGGGCGGCGGCTCTCACTTGTCAAACCGTATTTCTACCGACAAGGGTCTCAAACAGGGATGTGTCCTGGCCCCAACGCTTTTTAACTTATTCTTAGGAGACCTTTTTCCGATTCTTAATAATTGCAATTCTCACGCACCGAAACTAGGAGGTCAAATACTGTCAACGTTACTCTATGCGGATGACATAATTCTAATCAGTCATACAAAAATAGGGCTGCAAAATCTTGTGGATGCCACACAGAAGTACTCTGATGAAAACCAATTGACGATAAATCTGGAGAAGACCCAAACAATGTCAATTAACAAGAAAGGGAAAACTCCACACGGCTGGTTTTGGAATAACATCCGTATAGAAGATACAACAGTGTATAAGTATCTAGGAGTTAAAATTGACAATAGTGGCCAGTTTACCACTCAGAAAGCGAGCATCAGAGGAAAAGGTATTGCTATAGCAATTTCGCTAAAAAAACTAAATGGCAGACTCACCAGTCCATCTCTTTTGTCACTGACACAAGTTATAAGAGCCAAACTCTTGCCCACAATTACTTACGGGAGTGAAGTACAGAGAGGAAGAGATGCAGCGATTCTAGATAAAACTGTGACAGCTGCATACAGGATCATCTTCAGCCTGCCAAAATATACATCCCCGGCTGAACTTAGGCTAGAGTTTGGCAGCCAGAAGCAGTCTCTGGCAAGACAGGGGGCCTAAATAACCACGTGGGACAAAATCCAGAAGGTGGAAAACGGGAACCTTAAACAGCTACTTACGGCTGGAACTAGAGCGAAATCCAGCCTCGCCATCCGCTAAGTATTTGGGAAAAAGTCCGGCGAACCTAGGTCTACAGAAGTTGTGGAATACTCTTACTAATCATACTACGGTCAAAAGATTAGTAAAGAAAACAACAAAATATCTTTCGCGGATCGACGATAAGGCGTCTGTTGCCAAGAGGTGACATGGATGGATTATCCTAAACTCCTATTCTATACAAGGCTAACAGAGCTACCTTGACTTGGGGTACTCAAGAACAACAAAATTGAAGTTTTTAAAGTACAGATTGGGCCTGTTACCTTGCATATGCCATCTTCCACACTGGCTCAAGGATAAAGGGGGATCCCTCTGCCGTTTATGTGGCATGGCATCTGAGGACATGCCACACTTGTTGTGCTCCTGAGACAAACTGCTGGAGGAAAGGAAACGTTTGTTGAAGTTCCATTGTAACCAGCGAGGAATACGCTCGCGAAGACATGCAGTTCTTGCCTGTTTTGTACCTAGCGACCCGCAGTTGAACTGTAGCTTGGTGAAGTTTATGAAGGAGGTGGAAAAAAAGATGCAGAAACTTGACTCTCCATTAAGTTTTTAAAGGTTATTAAATTAAGCTGAAATTATATTTAATAATGTTTGCTTAAAAAGCATCAAATCTATGAAGGTGGTGGAAAAGAGGACGTTGGAACTCGACCCTTCACTAAGCTCCTAGAGGACATTAAATTCAAGCTGAATCTTATCTAATTATCCCCCAGATTCATCAAGAACACATTTTGCGATTCCTTAATAGCGAAAAATAGCGATTCGCTATTAAGGAATAGCAAAATGATATTCATCAAGAAATCACTTAAAAAATAGCAATTTCTAATAATTCCTTAATTGCGACTCGCAAATTGGGAGTCACAATTAAGGAATATCTCCCCATTTATTCTTATGGGCCAAGAGGCCCATAGGAATGAATGGGAAGACCATCCGAATTTGCTAATCGCAATTAGCGATTCGCAAATTGAGATTGCGATTTCAAGGGTGCAGGGGTGTCCAAAGGACACCCTGTTGCACCCCTGAAATCGATGTGTGCACATATGTTGCGCACACATGTGTGTGCGCAACATGAAATATTGAAAAATGCACTTTAGTTTTTGCTATTTACCACGTAGTTGGACTTCGCGGTAAATAGCGGCCCCAGATTGCGAATTCCAATTTTAAAATGGTTCATGAATTGCATTTAAGGAATCTCAAATTGAGATTCCTTAAATGCAATTAATCACAATTTAGCGAATTCTAGAATTGCGATTTTTGCATTTTGGGATGATGAATCCCAAATGCAAAAATAGCGCTCACAAACGGCCAGATGAGGGCCCGATTCACAGAATGAATTTAAGATTCAATCCTAAACTTACTACTTTTGGAATTCACAGAATGAACTTGCTACTTTTGTTATTCACAGAAGTTAGAATTTTAAGACAGACTTAAGACAAAATCCTAACTTCTGTGAATACCAAAAGTAGTAAGTTCATTCTGTGAATCCCAAAAGTAGTAAGTGCATTCTGTGAATACCAAAGTAGTAGTCGGTTTAGGATTGAGTCTTAAGTTCATTCTGTGAATCGGGCCCTCAGAATCTGGCCCTTTGCGAGCTGATTTCAGATTGATGAATCTACCTATATGTTCGTTAAAATGTATTAACTTCATGATTTTAAATAGGAAACGTGAAATAGAACATATATATATATATATATTTTTTTTTTTTAAAAAATTTTTACGTAGATGTAATTTTATGGCTAGGGTGAAAAATGTATTGAGTGCTGAAGAAATTTTTTATAGAGAAATTGCAATGGTTTTAATTAACTATGCAAATAAAAAAATGTACTTACTTACTTACAGTCTAGAGAGAACTAGCGATTGGACCAAGGTTTTTAGGTCATTCTCTGGGAAGAACCGACGAATCCCCCATCGAAGGTGCAACTGATAACTTGCGCTCTTGGCAATGGAATTGATATGTCAGATTAGGTAGAGTCTTTTGTCAAGTATGACAACTAAGGATTTAGCTTAGTCCACAATGATGGGTTTACTGTTGAGTAAATTCAACTGGTCCATCCAGGATTGAACAGGAGGCGGGGAGAGAGAGCTAGATAAGAGGAGGAATTCCGTTTTGGAGGGATTGAGAATGAGTTGGTGAACTAACATCCAGTTGTGAATAGAGTTGAGAGTAGAGTTGAGTAGTGAGAGATCATGAGGGGACGACACCTTGAGGCAGATTTGGGTTGTGTTGGACTTGGTCCCTCTGGCAGGTTCACCCCTAAACTTTTTGCTTTTAATTTTGACTTGGTGTTAGTGATTTTTGGCTTCTGCGCACTTTACCACTGTGTCCCAGGGTAAAGTGCGTGCGTGTGGTAAGGTTGACCTGCCCTCCCATAGGAATGCATGGGGAATGTCTGTGTCCCTGATAGTTCCTGATGCGTGGGGAGTGCAGGTGCGAGTTTGGTATGTGCGGACTCGTGTGATTAAATGCTGCGCGATGATGTGTGCGGCGTGAATGTACCTAGTGTGGAAGTGCCACTTCTAGAAGTTGACATGTCTGTGTAATTTATGTGAATTAAGCTGTCTGGCTTGTGATTGGCTGGAGCTGGCTGGTGAGCCTGGCTCCAGGTGTCAGGATGGGTTTGCCCCCGTGGTGAATAGGGAGATTGACAGCCAGATGGGTGGGAGGAGTACACCTGGGACCTGAATAGGGCTGGGCTTTCCCTACACAATGCTGGCTCCACCCCCTGTGGTGCGTCTATTGTCCCTAGCCTGGCCAGTGAATGAGAAGAGGGGCTGAGCACAACAGAGTGCTCCAAAACCAGCTGCTACTGGTGTTCCCCCACCCTGCAGACACAGACAAAGGGAAAATGTGTTTAAAAGAGGGGCTGTGACCCCATGAAAATGTTGTGTTGCTGATCCTAACTTGGAGGGGGCCTGCTGCTGCTGGGCGCCAGGAGGACCGCCACTGGGGACTGCCTCACTGCCTGGAGGGCCCTGTGAGCTGGCCCCTGGATCCAGCCTTACCCCCCACTGCCTTCTTAAAAAGACTTTTGCTGGACTTTGGGGACATTAGCGCTTGGGTGCGCTTTACTTTTAATTCTTGATTCCTGCAGCGCCTGGGAGCGCTGGATTTGTCCCCCGCTAGGGACGTGGGCTGTGTTGTGGAAGCTGACGGGAGGCCACCCTGCGCTTCCGTAAGATGGAAGCTCACCGCCGCGACCCGGAAGTTGTGCCTTGCAGCCTGGGTTGCGGGCGGGGCTTATGAGCGACCCAGAAGAGGAGTGCCTGTTGGAGCACAGGCAGAGCCGTGCCTGTGTTCCCGGAAGCGCCGTGCCCCAAGACCCAGGCGGGAGTCCACCCCGCACTGGGGCGTGCTCGCCATTTCAGAAAGCAGCCTATCCAGCAGCGGGGCTCCCTTGCGTGGAGGAGAGCCCCGCCGGTGTCGCAAGCGATCTCAGAAGTAAAGCAGAGGGGGCCCGAGGCACACTGTCAGTGTCTGCCCCCACCGCACCAGCCCGCACAGTCCGCCAGCAAAGAGTGGAGACCCCGGGTTAACGGAGTCCTGTGACAGGAGGAGAGGGCATGAGAGGCCTACAGTACTCCCGGTGAGTGGGGAGGGGGGAGCTGCCCCTACTCCTGATCAGTGCCGCGATTGGCACCAGGAGAGCCTGTGTTGTTCACCCCCTTTGCAGAACCACTCTACAGTTGTCCCGCATGACAGTGATCAACTGCACCATTATTGGGGCACAGTTGGTTCAGATCCGACAAGACTCCTGGGGCATCATTGTATTGCGAGCCCACAAGAGGCTCCTAACTACACCCACATATTTGGGGGGCATTTCGGGAGGTAGAGCGGCCCCGGCTGGCAGAGGGCCGCTCCCCCCACAATGGGCACCATTTTCTTTCGAGCCACGAGGCTCCTGAGGCCCCATTGGTTTCTTCAGAGCCCACGAGGCTCCCAGGCACACAGTTCTTTCGAGCCCACGAGGCTCCAGGGGGAATCTTGTTTCTCGAGCCAGAAGGTTCCAACGTGGCACAATTTATTCACAGGGCTACTGAGAGCCCAGGCCACATTCCTATCCCCAGCTGCCCAGCACTTAGTGGGCAGCTGCTCCGTTTAGGCCTATTCTTCTAAATGTGTTTTCATGCATCATGTGTAAAGCTTCTGGCCTATTCCTCTGAATGAGTCTTCATGCATCATGTGTAAAGCTTCTGGCCTATACCTCTGAATGTGTTTTTCATGCTTAGGAGGTTCCTTTTCCTAGTATAGGTTATGCTAGTGAGATTATGATTCCCTGAGTAATATTTGCCTAAGGTGTTTAGGATTGAACAGGTGGTACTTACCTTTTACCAGTGGTTACTGGTTGTGTGCTACATTTGTTATTTGGTGCTACAGTTATTATATGTGCTATATGCTAAGCATTATTCCTACCAAGTGCTAATTCTACCAAGTGCTAGTTCTAAAAGTGCTTATTCCTGACAGTGGTCCATGTGGCCCTGTCCCGTGTACATAATCCCCTGTAAATTCTGCCCGTGCCTATGGCACATTGTAAAGTGTGTGTTCATTATCTAATGTGTTTGGTATCATACAAAGGCTATTTTTATATATAACCTTGTGTGGAGTTTCCTTTGTGGTGGGCCTTGGGTGTTGTTGCTGGGTGCGCGCACAAACGCTTTACACATCACCTCTGAGATAAGCCTGGCTGCTCGTGCCAAGCTACCAAGGGGGTGAGCAGGGGTTATCTTGGCGGGAGACTTCTTTGCCCTGACGTAGAATGGTGGTCTCTGCCTGGCTTTGGCGCAAGCCTTAGCCAACCAGAAATCACCATTTCTGACAGGTGTCATTCGCATATAGATGGTAGAGGATTCCAAATTTGCTTCGGAGGTTCCCTAATGATTCCAGATAGAGATTAAACAGAGTGGGAGCAAGAATAGAAACTTGAGGGATGCCTTGCCCAACCACCAGTGGAGACGAGAGACTGTTCGCATCTTGATCATTTGAGATCTGTCCGAGATCTTTCCTTGATCACAATCTTGATCATTTTGTTCCAGATAGAGATTAAACAGAGTGGGAGCATGAATAGAAACTTGAGGGACGCCTTGACCAACCACCAGTGGAGACGAGAGACTGTTCGCAATCTTGATCATTTGAGATCTGTCCGAGAGAAAAGAAACCATTTGAGTACTGTGCCTTCCACGCCCATTCTCTGTTGAAGAATGTTAAGGAGGGTGTTGTGATTAACAGTGTCAAAAGCTGCAGAGAGGTAAAAAAGAATCAGAAGGCACTATTCCCCCGAATCGAGAATGTGCAGCGCATCATCGATCACTCGCAGCAGGGCTGTTTCAGTGCTGCAATTTTTGGATAAAGCCCGACTGGAGCATGTCGAGGAGATTATTGTCCATAATGTGTTGGGAACGTTGTTTTGCAACGCATTTTTCTGTGATCTTTGAAAGAAAAGGGAGATTGGTGATGGGGTGGACGTTATTGAGGTCATTTGCATCAGCAGAGGTTTTTTTTAGAAGGGTGGAACCTGTCCTGTTTTGAGGACAACTGGGACGGATCCTTGACTGAGGAAGAGATTGACTAGCCTAGTCCAGTAGGAGAGAGTGTTAGTATACAAATCAATGGCGATGCCACTGTGAATGGGGTCAGAAGAATGGTTGGAGGGTTTGGTTTCGCGTATGCATTTGAGGAGATCCTCCTTCGAGATGGCAGTAAAGTTCTGCCAAGTGACTAAGGATTTAGCGAATAGCGAACTCAGTTGCTTTCTTTGAAGCATCCCCAGGCCTGATGGTTTGGGGAATACAATTTGGGTTTTTGATGAGGTCGAAAAGTTTTTTGGGTCTGTTTTTAGCTGATTCGAGGAGGAATCTGAAATGTGATGTTTTTTCCTGGAAGATGTGCTTGTGGTACTTGGATCCTGCTAAACGTAAAAGAGAGAGGTTGGAGGTGGATGGGAGTGGGAGCAAGAATAGAAACTTGGGGGACGCCTTGACCAACCACCAGTGGAGACAAGAGACTGTTCGCAATCTTGATCATTTGAGATCTGTCCGAGAGGAAAGAGGCAAACCATTTTAGTACTGTGCCTTCCACGCCCATTCTCTGTTGAAGAATGTTAAGGAGGGTGTTGTGATTAACAGTGTTAAAAGCTGCAGAGAGGTCAAGAAGAATCAGAAGGCACCATTCCCCCGAATCGAGAATGTGCAGCGCATCATCGATCACTCACAGCAGGGCTGTTTCAGTGCTGCAATTTTGAATAAAGCCCGACTGGAACATGTCGAGGAGATTATTGTCCATAATGTGTTGGGAACGTTGTTTTGCAACGCATTTTTCTGTGATCTTTGAAAGAAAAGGGAGATTGGTGATGGGGTGGACGTTATTGAGGTCATTTAAATCAGCAGAGGTTTTTTTTAGAAGGGTGGAACCTGTCCTGTTTTGAGGACAACTGGGAGGGATCCTTGACTGAGGAAGAGATTGACTAGCCTGGTCCTGTAGGAGAGAATGTTAGTGTAGAAATCATTGGTGATGCCACTGGGTATGGGGTCAGAAGAATGGTTGGAGGGTTTGTATTCGCGGATGCATTTGAGGAGATCATTCTCCCAGATGGGGATAAAGGTCTGCCAAGTGACTAAGGATTTTCGCTCCTCAATGGGGGTGGGTGGGGGACCTGTTCCACCAGAGATTTTAGCTTTTGATCAAAGAAAATAGCGAACTCAGTTGCTTTCTTTGAAGCAGCCCCAGGCTTGATGGTTTGGGGAGAACAATTTGGGTTTTTGATGAGGTCGAAAAGTTTTTTGGTTCTGTTTTTAGCTGAATCGAGGAGGGATCTGAAATGTGATGTTTTTTCCTGGAAGATGTGCTTGTGGTATTTGGATCTTGCTGAACAAAAAAGAGAGAGGTTGGAGGTGGATGGAGATTGTCTTCAGTGCTTCTCCAAGATTCTAAGGTTTTTCCTTTCATCATAGAGAGCATTATTGAACCAAAGAGCTGATGGGGTGGACATTTCCTTTTGCTTTGGAGTGGAGCTACCTTGTCGATTTCGGCTGCAAGGATTGAGTTGCAATGGGGAGTGAGATCGTTGACATCCGTATTGTGGTCTAACTAGGAAGTGAACGCATAGCAGAATCACATAGAGTCCCAAGATCAATGGTTTTTGTGTTGCGGAACCACGTAGAGACTTTTTTAGGTTGGCCGAGAGTTAAAGTGTGTGAGAGGTGAAAACAGAAGGGAATGAGGAAATGTTCAGACCAGTCAACACGGATGGGTGGAGCAGTGGTAATCTGGTCTGATTTGGATATAACAAGGTCCAGAATTGAGCCTTTGGCATATGTAAATTCCGAGCAGTGTTGGGCAAGATCGTTAGCTGAGAGAAACGTTGCAAGCTTGTTGGCAGCCGAGTCTTCCACGGAGCACCAGTGGAGATTGAAATGACCTAGGAAGACCTGCTTGTCGCTTTGTGAATATTGGTCACTAATTCAAGTCGATGAGAAGGAAGAGCAATTACCCGTCGGTTGGAAAATGGCATGGAACCTGAAGTGTGAACCTAGAACTTGGAGTTCTAGGGAAAGGCATTCAAAAGTGCGAAAGAGAATGGTGGGAAAGGCTTTGATTTGGAGGGAGTTTCTGAAGATAATCTGTACACCTCCCCAGATCTTGGGGCATATTACCAAGCAGGGCGATAGGGAATTATCGCCGCTTTAGCGGCCGTTTTCAGCCGCTAAGCGGCAATAATTCTATCGCTCTATTAGCAAGCTGTCGCTAACATCAGTTAGCAACAGCTTTAGGCGATAGCGAGCGGTTTGGGTCCCGCTTTGCATGTCAGCAATATTTATCGCTAATGACATGCAAAGTGGGCGTACCCAACCTGTAAGCGACTTAAAGCAGTCGCTAACATCGCTATCGCCTATTAGCAAGGCAGGCGTAACAATGGAAATATTCCCGCTATCGCCAAAAACTAACGCCTGCTCTTACCAGTTCTTAGCCATGCTATCCAATTGGAGGTGGATAACATGGCTAAGAGCATTTTGTCGCTAATGCGTGAATATCGCTGTATTCTCAGCGATATTCACTCTATCGCCGGAAAATGTATCGCTTTGGAGATAAACGTTGCTAATAGCACGTTATCCCAGCGATAATTTCCAGCGATGATTAGCGATAAAAAATTTGTTGCTAAGCCTAGTTAGCGATAAATATCTGTAACGTTGGTAATATGCCCCCTTGTCTGTTCTGTCGTTTGTGAGGATAGAGTGGCCAGTAGGTATCAAAAGATCAAATGAAGTGTGAGAGGAGTCATTGAACCAGGTCTCAGTGAGAAAGAGCATGTCGAGATTGTGGTGAGTGATAGTGTCAGAGATGTCCAATTTGTGTTTGGTTGCAGATCTGCAGTTATGGGGCATACAGTGTAGCTCTGACGCAACTGTTTTGGTGATGTGAGTGTCTGGACTGATGAGGGGGATAAGAATTAGATTCTTGAATGAGGGTGCCCCTTTAGGGGGGGCTGGGGTGTTCTGATGAAAGAGATGGTCTGAATGGCAAATTGAGTAGAGTTGTTAGGAGAGGCGAGTGGAGGGGAATTGACATTGATGGTCTTGTAGGTAGGCAGTAAGTTGGTGATGTCTGTGGAGGACAGATTGTGGTTGGCTTTATTGGGGCGCGGGAGCAAGGAACTCCTCAGGATGTTATTCGGAAAGGGGGATATCTTAGCACATAAGAGTGAAATGTACGCTTCAAGCTGGAAATGGAAGAGATGAGAGAATCAAGTTTAGTTTCCAGAGAGAGGTGAGCTGAGCACAGAGTGAAGGGTGGCTCAATGGTTAAGGGAGAGGGTGGCCTGGGCGAAGGAGGACAGGAGGAAGTGGGGGACCGGGGAGAGTGTTGGGGTGCGAGGGTCAAAGGTGGGGGATGAAGTGAAGTAGGCAAAGAAGGACAGTGGGCTGTGGGGAACTGGGGAGAGAGATGTGATGCAAGGGTCTGAGGGGGGAAAGAAGGTGATAGAAAGGAGTGGATGGAGTTACTGTGATATTTTTACTGGTGTTGAGCTGAGGTGAAGAATAGAGATCATACATAGGAGGAGAAAGTTGAGGAGTAGAAATGGATGGCTGGAGGAGGAGGGGGAGGAGTGGGGTTATGGGAAGGCCACGGATACGGTGAGATGAGAGGAGAAGGGGCTGAACAGGTAGGGGAGGTCAAAGGGAGGTCAAAGGGAGGCCACAGGAGTGGGGAGAAGAGAGAGGGTGCATGCCAGGTACCATGGGTAATGAAAGGTGAATGTAGGGGTAAAGGCAGCAGGCAGAGTGGGGGGGTGTTTGAGCAAGATGAAAGTTGTGGGAAGAGTGAAGGACTGTGCAGTCAAAGGGAGGGAAGAGGGAGGAATTACCCAGCGGGGAAACCGGGTTGTGAAGCATAGGGGCAATGTAAATTGTGGAGAGATGGGAGGTGTAAGATCAGTGAGAGGGAAGATGATGAAATTACAAATAGGGGAGGCAGGGATGTGAGGCATGGGAGGGGGAAGTGAAGGTTGTAGAGAGATGGGAGGTGTAAGGACAGAATTGAGGGTACGAGGAAAGGGGAAGTGCGGAAAGGAGTGACGAGAAGGGGGGAGGGAGGAGGAGGGGAAGGCGAGTTGATCGGTAGTTCAGATTGTTAGAAAGGTGGACTAAATGAGGGAAATGGGTAGGAGTGGGGGAGTTAGGGGGGGGAAAGGCAGTGGGATAATGGACAGATGCAGGATGTAGAGGTGAAGTGGGGTATAAAGCAGATGAGGTAAGGGGAAGGTCCGGGTGGGAAGGTGGCAGAATGAGAAGGGATGGAATGAGGGAAGGAGGGGAAAAGGGGTCGACCTGTGAATCCCAGCTGAAGGAATGTGAGGGTGTCAAGGGGGGAGAAAGTAGATAAGCTAGAGGAAGAATCTAGAGAGATAGTAGTCACAGGTGGGATGAAGGGAGTGGAAGATGTGATCAAAGAGAGAGAGAGACAAGAGTCAGAAGCATGGATCATGACAGTGTCATTGTAATAAAGTGTAATGGTTGTTTGCACTGTGAAATTAATGCAATATAATTGCAAATAGCATTCTGCACACTACCAACTGTAACATAACAAGTATCTCTAACTTTGATTACTAAAACACATATTGTACTTACACTATAGTGATACAGAACAATTATTAAGCAGTGAGAGAGGTGATGATTTTGGGATCCTCCCTAACCTAGGGGGAGTACCATACAGATGCCTTGAAAACAAAAAAGCACATCTTATTAAATGATTTGGTGGTGGTCCCATCCTCTTAGGACCACCCCAAGTACAGTTATTGGCAAAAAAACATTCCCAACCACAGGCCCTGCAAAGCATTATGGGATGAGATTAGCAGTGGGCAGTAAATAATATATAGGGCCTTATTTATGAAGGACTTGCGCCGCCGGTGCGTCACTTTTAACAAGGGAAAAAGTGACGCACCGGCGGCGCAAGTCCTTCATAAATAAGGCCCATAGTATCCAATTTTAAAATAATTCTACAAAGAGCTGTAGTTCAACTTGTAGTTACTAGATGTTCCTCACGAGTCAAATGCAAATGCTTGATGAAAGGGTTTCAATGGTTTTGCATTTGACTCGTGAGGGACATCTAGTAACGACTAGTGGAACTGCAGCTTGATCTATACTATATATATAAATTTCTTTATTCAGTATTTCATAATAGAAATCCATAAAAGCAATATTGCACACATTATGTCATAAAATGGAAAAAGGAAACAATATTTGCAATCAAAGTTTACAATGAAAGTTTGAGGGAGAATGCTTAAAAGATAATTCAGTTCTCTTTACATTAAATACATTTTATTATGTTGTAGGCAGCTCTCACAGATTATTTCTATGTTTAAAAAATACATTTTAGAAAGTTAAGCATGTGATAACAAGTGACTTCAGAATCCAAAAATTGAAGGCGCAGCATAGCAGGGCGAAACTGTCTTAAGTCCCGCTTTTTCAGCAATGGTACCAACTAAATTTTCAGATGAACACGATAGAACTTACAGAACAATACTGTATGTATAGTAGTCTGTACAGCTGTCTCATCACAAGGACAGTGTCCTAGCGTCTGTTCCCAGGTGTTTCTCATGGGGAAGGCTACTAACCAGTGGAAAAGGTTTAATCTGAATCTGGTTAGTTGAAAGCGATCAAAAATGCCAATTTCAAGCGTTAGGTAGGGCTGAATTGTGAGGACAAAATGGACCATGATTGCATGGTGGACAGAGGGTTTCCCTATTTCACTTGTGAGTCTTAGTCCATCTAGATGGCTCAGGGCCATTTCTTTCAACTCTTTCTTGGATATCTCACAGATCTTTTCTGGTGTGATGTAATATGCCTCCAGGCCTAAGTCCGTAAGAAAATTTCTAATGTAGGTGAGCCATTTTATTTTCCTCGAATGATCTAATGCCATTGAATCTGCCACAATACCTTTGGTTAACATGTTTTTATCTGAGGCCCATATGCGCCACCACAGTAGCAAAGGTTGGATCTTTGCCAGGTCCTCAATGTGCGGTATGCCTAATTCAATGTGGGATGCATATGTGGAGATTCGCCTTGGTGCCACCAGAAGAAATGTTAAAAAGGAATTTTCTGCCACCTGTAGAGCACTAATGTCCACGTGTCCCCAAACCCCAGCCCCATACAGAGCTACTGCCTGGCATTTCGCGTTGTAAATTTTCAGTAGTTCCACAGGCGACCGTTTGCCCAGTTTTTGTGAGAAGGACATCAGGGCTGCTATTGCCCTCTTAAAGAAGTGCTTTCTAGACTCAACTGCTGCTTTTCAATTCAATTTTTCATCTATTGTGATGCCTAAATAAGGATACTGGGCCGTCAGTTCAAGTTTTTGGTTATTGAGAGATATGTCCCTGAACCCTTTTTCCCTTTGCCTGCCACCATTACAAAGGTCTGCTTAATATTAATGTGGAGGTCAAGGGTGCCCATAAAGTCTGTGTACCTGGTCAATGCCTTTTGTAACTCGCGAGGAGTACGGGCGAAGATGACGGCGTCGTCTGCGTAGAGCAGAGCAGTAATCGGGTGTTGTTTTACTTGGGGGAGGTCTTGGCCACCCTCAGAAGCTCCGTCTCCAGGTTGTTTGTCTAGAAGGAGAATAAGAAGAGGGCCAAGACACAACCCTGCCTGACTCCACGCTCTACTTCAAAAGATGCAGTCAGCTCGCCCCTCACACTGTAACGTACTCTTGCAGAAGCCTTGGAGTATAGTTCCCTCAGAAAATCTAAAAGTGAGGGGTCCACACCCATTTGTGACAGGATTAGCCATAGTTTGGAATGGGACACGCAGTCAAAGGCTGCGGATAGATCCACGTACACCATATAGAGCTTATCTTTTTTTGCATGAATATATTTTCCCACAATTATTCACAGATTTAAAGCCTGCTCCACTGTACCAAAACCTAAATCGGACAGTACCCCCCTATCCTCTGCCCACTGTTGGAGATGCTCAAGGATGACCCTGCCGGCTACCTTGCCCAAAGAGTCCAACAGTGAGATGGGGCGGTAGCAGGTAGGGTCCTGGGGGCATATTACCAAGCAATAGCGATAATTATCGCTATTGCTTGGTTAGAGACAAAAATTTACCGCTCAGCTGCGGCGATTTTTACCGCAAATAAACCTTGGTATTACCAAGGTTTATCGCAAATGCGATACAAATCGCGGCAAATGAATGAATATCGCTGAAAAGTCAGCGATATTCATGCATTACCGAGCTAATGCTCTTAGCCATGTTATCCACCTCCCATTGGATAACATGGCTAAGAACTGCTCAGGGCAGGTGTTAGCTTTTGGAGATATTCGCGCTTAGCGTGAATATCTCCAAAAGTTGGTAATAGGAGATAGCGATGTTAGCAACTGTTTTCAGTCGCTAACATCTTGGCACGCCCACTTTGCATGTCATTAGTGATAAATATCACTGACATGCAAAGTGGGGCCCAAGATGGTCGCTATCTCCTACTAGCTGTCGCTAACTGGTGTTAGCGACAGCTAGGTCATCTATACTACTATTATAAAGAGAGAACTTGCACCTTTTGGCCAGGTAAACTCGGGAACCACAGCACCAATCACAACACCCAATACAGCGTTGGAAAGGGCAGTTGCAGCAGAAGGACATAGGCTATGCAGACGCCCACCATATACATTTAAAATGAAAAAGAACCGTGCCAGCAAAGTAGTCCCTTGTGGGCGTGTCTGCATTGTGCTGTGGGTGTGTGCTGGGGGCGTGACAATCGCTGGGGGCATTCTGTCACGAGTGTTCTTTTTTCTTCCCAGGTTCTATACCTTCCTGCTCCCTTTAAATAGTAATTCAGTGGAGGTCCCATTCTCTTAGAACCACCCCAAGCACAGTTATGGGCAAAAATACACCTAAAAGGCCTTGCAAAGCATTATGGGATAAGCTTAGCATAATTTTTAGCATTCATGAAAGGGTTTCAATGTTTTTGAATTTTACTCATCAGGGACATCTTGGGACGACGAGGTGAACTGCAGCTTGAAGTATAATATTTTAAATGCTATTGCATTTGCCTCATCAGGGACATCTAGGGACGGCGAGGTGAACTGCAGCTTGATATATAATATTTTAAATGCTATTGCATTTGCATCATCAGAAACATCTGGGGACATGAGGTGAACTGCAGCTTGATTTGTAATATTTTAAATGCTATTGCATTTGCCTCATCAGAGACATCTAGGGACCATGAGGTGAACTGCAGCTTGATGTATAATATTTTAAATGCTATTGCATTTGCCTCTTGGGGACAACTGGGGAGAACGAGGTGAACTGCAGCTCTTTGTAGAATTATTTGGATACTATAATATTCACTTCCCGCTGCTAATCTATTCCCATAATGGTTTGCAGGGGCTTGATCTCAAAATCATCACCTCTCTCACTGCTTGCTGGAAGCTAATTTCACTTTTGTGAAATACTTGTTATTTTACCTTGAATATATGAGGTTTCTGTTTTAATAATTGGAAATCTGACGGAACAAAATATTGCGGATGTATTGTACCAAGTTTGCGCCAATTCCGCCCACCCCTACTTTAAATACCCCTGCACCCCATAATCATAACCCACCCTTACTCTATCAAATACCCCAACACCCTTAAACACTAACCCATCTTAACCCTATAAATATACCCTGTACCCCAAAACCCAAACCAATCTCTAAACCCTAAAAATACCCCTGTACCCCAAAACCAAAACCTAGCCCTGAACCCTATAAATACCCCTGTACCTCAAAACCCAAACATACCCATGAACCCTAAAAATACCCCTGTACCCCAAAACATAAACTTACCCCTGAACCCTAAAATACCCCTGTACCCCAAAACCCAAACCTAGCCCATAACCCTTAAAATACCCCTGTACCCCAAAACCCAAACCTACCCCTGAACCCTAAAAATACCCCTGTACCCCAAAACCCAAACCCAGCCCTGAACCCTTAAAATACCCCTGTACCCCAAAACCCAGACCTTCCCCCGAACCCTAAAAATACCCCTATACCCCAAAACCCAAACCTAGCCCTGAACCCTAAAAATACCCCTGTACCCCATAACCCAAAACTATATCTGAACCAATAAAATACCCAAACACCCCAAAACATATACCTCAGTACCCCAAAACAAGTACCCCTATACCCATACTTGCCTTATCCAAACATTTTTAAAAAACATGCTTTTACCATTCATGCATTTACAACGAATTTCGTTGTAAATGTATGCCTGGTAAAAGCATATAAAATGTAAATCTCTGAAAACACATCTATTCTCCTCCTAATACTGGATATCTGACCCTATGAACTCTATTTTTTCAGAGTTTTCAGCGCCGGGACGCCCCGTTGGGGCCCCTGCGCGCTCTACAAAATTCTCAAATAAATAAATAAATGCCATGCATTATAATGGCATTGCGTAGTCATGGTACTTTCGTAATGAAAGTATGCAGAGTGATGGTATGCGGAAAGAAATTTGCGGAATGATGGGTGTTTACCCTCCCCGTAAGTACATTGGTGGCACGGCGGCCCACATCTCCAGCAACATACTCATATTTTTTCACCACCAATTGGAAAAATGCACAGGTCTCTCTCATTGATGGCCAGCACCGACATACACTTTTAGACACACCTCCCGCCACAAGTTCTAGAATTGCGAACTTTAGAGATGGGGAGCTACGTTAGAATCTCGGCATCAGCTCAACATCCTGTGATTCCAGGCAAATCGCCATGTCTACCCGTGCCTACCACAAATCAACGTGTTTTTCTGCAATGTAAATTGTGCTCATGCCATGTTGTCGAGTTCGCGCTATATAATATTGCAAGGAAAATAAAGTAGGGAAATTCGAGTTCACACACTACTGAACGCGCACTCTTAAGTGCATCAGCAGTGCACTGTGAATCAGAGCGTTTCACAGGCCTGTCACAGATAAGAAATGCTATCAAAATGAAATCCTACAAATTAATATACTACTGGCCGGCAGCAATTCATACCCGGACAACGTCGGGACGGGCTGCTAGTAGGGAGATAATTTTATCTCCGCTTTCTTGGCTTTTAAAGCCAAAAAAGCGGATATAAACCCCCTTGATAATATGCCCCCTGGCGATTTCCTTTTTTAAATATCGGGACCATGACAGACTTGGTCCAAGATTCCAGGAGCCCCTTTTTTGCGGCTGCCGCACACACCCTGGTCAGTATGGGGGCCCAGAGGTCCTTGTTGTATTTGAAGATGTCCACCGGGACTCCGTCGGGTCCCGGAGCTTTTCCATTTTTACTTAATTTTAGAGCCGTGAGGACTTCGGAAATATCGGATTCTATTGCGATGGGATAAACGACGGCTGGATGGGTTATATCTTCACTTCCTAAAGGCGTTTGTTTCTTAAAAAGTTTTGAAAAGTGAGAAACCCAAGCTCCTTCTTCTATGGCCACTTCTATTTTTGGGAGGTTATCGTCAGCTAAAAAGGGGGATTTTACTACTCTCCAGAATGCTTTGCTGTTTTTATTTAGGGCACTTTTATGTAGTTCGTCCCACAGGGCCTGCTTTAATTCGGCCTTTCTCTGATTTCGGGCAGACAGATATTCTTTTCTGAGTCTGGCAATTAGCTGTGGATCTCTATTTTCATTTTTCAGGGCCACTTTATGCTTGGAGTATGCCGAGGTGCAACTATGATTAAACCAGCCTCTCTTATTTGAAGCTTCTACCTTTGATTTTTTCGTTAGGAGGCCCTTGATGACGGTTAGTATTTTAGAGAAGTTACTTATTACTTCCTCGTCTGTCGTGATTAAATCAAGGCATTTTATGATGTGAGAGTAGGCTGATTTTATTACCTCTTCGGTGATTTACCCGGGGTTTATCTTCCCCCATTTTAAAGTATAACCATTTACCTGAGCCAGATATAGATTGTTCTGACTCAGAGCTTTAGCTATCCTTAAGGCAAGGGGTTGTTGGTGCAATAAGTTGAGTTCTATCCTAATAGCAGAGTGATCGCTTAGGGTATTCAGTAGAACCTCAACTTGCTTAGTCCTATTTGACAGCCCATCTGATATGAGGATGTAATCAACAGTAGACTGGTGACCCCTCCCTACATATGTTGGTTCTAGCTTTCTTGTTTTTGAGTTCAAGTTGTTGGCTATTATGAGGCCCAAGTCTGACAGAAGTTCGTTCATGGCTGTGCCCGATTTGGTATGACAAAAATGAGTAAGGGGGGTGTCCAGCTCGTTAACCAATCCACCACAGTTTTTACTAAAGTAAGGACAAGGATGCAAGTTAAAATCCCCTCCCCATAAAAAGAAGACAACACCTTTCCCTCCTCTCGTCTCTCTAAGATTAGAGAGTTTTTCATTTAGATTTAATATTACTCTCAGGAATTCTTCTTCCTCCAAGTTGTTATAGAAGTTAATGAGTAAGACAGTCTCATTTTTGGGTAGGGAAAGGGAAAGAAGCTGGAAATTTGCATCCAGTTCGAGAGTGGTTACTTTTGTTTGTTGAATGGTGTTCGCTTTATAGATAGTTAGTCCCCCCTTAGCTCTGCCCATGCTCCCCGCCAGAGCTGGAGAGAAGAACGTCCTAAAACCCAAGAGGTGTAGTTCCGTTGGTGACCATGTCTCCTGGAGGCATACAATTTGGTGTCTGTCTAGGAAACTTATGGCGGAGCGGTCCTCAATCTTGGGACGGAGACCGGCAATGTTCCAAGACACGATGCTCAAACTTTGGGGGTCTCTCGTTGGAGTTTGAGTTATTTGTGGACCAGTATTGTGCTCTGATTCTCCTTTTTTGGGGCTAGGATGGTTTTCAGCCTGTGATGGTCAATCAACTAACTCAAGGCCACTATATCTATTCGTCATTGGGATGCCGCTCCAGCCCTCCCAAGATAGTGGTTCTCTATAGGGATCCCTATGATAAGGTCCTCCCCAGTCGTCCCTTTCTCTACCCCGATGCGAGAGCCTACTGTGTGCCAGGGTCCATCGTAATGATAGCTGTTACGATGTCTTGGGGGGTAGAAGAAGGAGAGGCGCTTTGTTCCTATCGAGCCAGTTGAGGTCGGGTGGTCCCATGAACAAATGTGATCAACCAATCTAGGATCATCAAAGGTGATAAGAACACAATCACCCTGTATTGTTTTTTTTTACCATGCCCTACCCAAGGGGCTCTTCTTACCATTAGGGTCTTAGTTGAGCAATAGATTGTAGGTGGGCGATTTGCACTTAGCCAATGTTGGACCTTATTCTTCAGCGACCAGGTTGCTTCATTGGTTTGATCTCCCAATTCTGGTACGCCGGTCATTACAACTATGAAGGGGCTGGCCTCCGGTGGTAGATTAACAGAAAATCTTCCATCTTCCATCTCTATCCCACCCTCTGTTCGGCTGTGTAGCTGGTGTTTTTAGGCCCATGTTGTTATGTTCCGAATTAGTGTTGGTGATATTGATCGGAGTATTGCTTAGTGTATTTTCTAGTGTCATTTTTTTCGTCACAATCGATTGGACTGGTTTGGCTACTGGGGGGGATAGGTTGTTTATTTTGAAGAGTGGAGTTTGCGGGCGGCTGCTTCCCTCCCCCTGTCTTTTGTGCCCCCTGATTTGGCTTTGTTTTAACTGTTGTCAAATCAGCTAGTGCTTTATCTATTTGTCCCAGTCTCAATTCTAGTGGTGTGAATAATTGCTTAAATAGGTCTCCAATTTTAATTAATAATTGGGCATTGGAATCGCAGTTGTCGTCTGCCTCCTTATCTGGTGGGAGGTCAATTACGATTTCCCTAGTCATGGGAACCGGGGTGTCGTGTAGTGCTTGATGAACAATCACATTATGGGATTCCTGGTCTCCTCTCGGTGGGGTAAGGGTTCGGGACTCTCCTGTCTTGTTGGGAACCTTATGTAGTTTATTAGATTTTAGATTTTTGGGGGATGAAGGTTTTTTCTTTCTTATTGCACCCTCCCTCCTCCCTCTTATCTGTCTTATTTCTTCTGGGGTGGTTTGTATCACTAGATCTGGGTCTTTTCTAAGTCCGAGGAAGGTTGTGAATCAGAGAGCTGTGAGACCGATAGATCAACCATGGTTGGTAGGCTATGTCTTTGGCCGCCGGCTTCCCTCTGTCCAGGGTCCCTAAGTTGGACCGGCATTCTTGCATCCGCCAGATGCCCCAAGGAGGATCTTTTTGCATTTGCTAAATCTTGGGACACTCTATGTTCTATCAGGGGGATACTCTGATCTATGAAGGTGTTCGCTCTAGTGATAAAATTATCAATAGGAACTGTAATTTGGCCATCCTTAGCGGCAGTTTTGCTTCTGCTTCCTCGTGTAGACATGATAGGTATTAGAATACTGCCTCACTTGCAACAATGAGGATGGGCATGTGGATATATGAGCAGAATCCCAGATTTAGGGAGAGCTAAATAATCGTGCTTTTTAGGGGGGTGGCCCAGCCCAGTCTATAACGGTCTCTAACGGGCACAAACGGGCCCGCCCTTGGCCCGGGCTTTGCCCCGCGCTGCGTCCCGCGGGCGTCCCGAGGTGGCGTGCTGGGTGTGGTCTAAATAGAGGTAGGGGGAGGAGTTGCGGGAAGAGGCAGCAGGTGTGCGTGGTGTTGAGGCGCACTGACCTGTGGTCCTCGCAGTCCTGCAGTCCCGAGCAGCAGTTAAAGGCACAGCAACAGTCACGCAGGTTTGGCAGATAGAACACAGCAATCCAGTAGGGCGTAATCCAGTGAAGCAAAATCAGCTCCCAGCAACAAGGTTCGGACTACGAGCGGCCCCCACGAGCGGGGGCTGCGAGTCGCTTTATCAGGCAGTAGGCTGGGCAGGGAGGAGCTGCGGGAAGAGGCAGCAGGTGTGCGTGGTGTTGAGGCGCACTGACCTGTGGTCCTTGCAGTCCCGAATAGCACTTAAAGGCACGACAACAGTCCCACAGGTTTGGCAGATAGAACACAGCAGCCCCGCTCTGTGCAATCCAGTAGGGCGTAATCCAGTGAAGCGAAATCAGCTCCCAGCAACAAGGTTCGGACTACGAACGGCACTACTACTATAATAAAGAAAGAACTTTAAACCTTTGAGGCGGGTAAACTCGGGAACCACAGCGCCAATCCACACACCCGATAAATCGTTGAAATTATCAGGGCGTGCAGATGGACATAGGCTATATAAATTTAAAAAATATAGGTTACTAGCAGCCCGTCCCGACGTTGTCCGGGTATGAATTGCTACCGGCCAGTAGTATATTGTTTTGTAGGATTTCGTTTTGCTAGCATTTCTTATCTGTGACAGGCCTGCGAAACGCTCCGATTCACAGTGCACTGCTGATGCACTTAAGAGTGCGCATTCAGTAGTGTGTGAACTCGAGTTTCCTTACTTTATTTTTCCTTGCAATATTATATAGCGCGAACTCGACAACATGGCATGAGCACAATTTACATTACAGAAGAACACATTAATTTGTGGTAGGCACGGGGAGACAAAGCAATTTGCCTGGAATCACAGGATGTTGACCTGATGCCGAGATTCGAACATAGCTCCCCAGCTCTAAAGTTCGCAATTCTAGAACTTGTGGCGGGAGGTGTGTCTAAACGTGTATGTCGGTGTTGGCCATCAATGAGAGAGACCTGTGCATTTTTCAAATGGGTGGTGAAAAAATATGAGTATGTTGCTGGAGATGTGGGCCGCCATGCCACCAATGTACTTACCAGGGGAGGGTAAACACCCATTATTCCGCAACTTTCTTTCCACATACCATCACTCCGCATACTTTCATTACGAAAGTACCATGACTCCGCAATGCCGTTATAACGCATGGCATTACATTTTATATGCTTTTACCACGCATACATTTACAACAAAATTAGTTGTAAATGCATGAATGGTAAAAGAATGTTTTTTTTAATGTTTGGATACGGTAAGTATAGGTATAGGGGTATATGTTTTGGGGTACTGAGGTATATGTTTTGGGGTGTTTGGGTATTTTAAGGGTTCAGATATAGTTTTGGGTTATGGGGTACAGGGGTAGTTTTAGCGTTTAGGGATAGGTATGGGTTTGGGGGCACAGGCGTATTTTTAGAGTTCAGGGCTAGGTTTGGTTTTGGGGTATAGGGGTATTTTTAGGGTTCAGGGGTAGTTTTGGGTTTTGGGATACAGGGGTATTTTAAGGGTTCAGGGCTAGATGTGGGTTTTGGGGTACAGGGGTATTTTTAGCGTTCAGGGCTAGGTTTGGGTTTTGGGGTACAGGGGTATTTTAGGGTTCAGGCGTAGGTTTGAGTTTTGGGGTACAGGGTTATTTTTATGGTTCAGGGCTAGGTTTGGGTTTTGGGGTGCAGGGGTATTTTTAGGGTTCAGGGGTAGGTTTGGGTTTTGGGGTACAGGGGTATTTTAAGGGTTCAGGGCTAGGTTTGGGTTTTGGGGTACAGGGGTATTTTAGGGTTCAGGGATAGGTTTGTTTTTTGGGGTACAGGGGTATTTTTAGGATTTAGGTATAGATTTGGGTTTTGGGGTACAGGGTATGTTTATAGGGTTGAGATGGGTTAGTGTTTAAGTGTGTTGGGCTATTTTAAGGAATAAGGGTGGGTTTTGATTATGGGGTGCAGGGGTATTTAAAGAGAGCAGGGTGAACACCCGGTGCTGGAATGTACAGAACCTGGGGAAAAAAACAATGAAATATTTGCCACAACGCCGACAGAATGCAGAACAATGTCCACCCCAATACAGAAATCAGGACATATGTCCATCATTTTTTTTTTACTCCACACCACCCTAGCCTTGACCCTGTGCCTCATGGGAACATTCCAGGCTGAACTGCCAAGACATGTCTTTCTTGGATCGGACTCAAGTATTCTAGGACAAATTTCTGTCTATCAACCGTCTTGAACCAGGATAGCTTGACTCCAGTGGAGTGGAGAGCATGGGACTCACGTCTGAGCATACCCAATCCACTCGGGGTGACAAATGCAAGAACAACAGTTGATGCAGAACAATATCATACATTCACCCCAGTACAGAGATCTGGGTCTAAATCCATCTTTTTTTGCACTCCACACCACCCCAGTTCAGACATGGCCATATGCAAATCAGCCATGGCCCTGTGCCTCATGGAACAGTCCAGCCCAAAGGGCGGAACAACCACACGCCCCCAGCATTTGTCACGCCCCCCAGCACAAGCCCACAGCACAATGCAGACACGCCCACAAGGCACTACTTTGCTGGCAAGGTTCTTTTACTTTTTAAAAGTATATGGTGGGTGTCTGCATAGTCTATGTCCTTCTGCTGCAACTGCCCTTTCCAACGCTGTATTGGGTGTTGTGATTGGTGCTGTGGTTCCTGAGATTACCCGCCTCAAAGGTTTGGGCTCTCTCTTTATTATATTAGTATGGATGGATGATATGCCCCTGGTTTGAGTCTCGGCATCAGCACAACATCCTGTGATTCTGTGCAAATCACAATCTCTATGGGCCCGATTCCCAGAACTGACTTAAGACAAAATCTTAAACTTACTACTTTTGGTATTCACAGAATTTAGGATTTTGTCTTAAAACTGACTTAAGACAAAATCCTAACTTAAGTCTGTCTTAAGTCTGACTTAAGTCTGTTTTAAGACAAAATCCTAACTTCTGGGAATACCAAAAGTAGTAAGTTTAGGATTTTGTCTTAAGTTAGTTCTGTGAACTGGGCCCAATGCATTTTTGCACCCTCGTCTTGAGGTGTCTGTAAATCCAGTTGCTTTTGGCTCTGTAATAAATGAACTAACTTTGGGGCATAGTAGCAAGCAATAGCGATAATTATCGCTATTGCTTGGTTAGAGACAAAAAAGTATCGCCGATCTGCGGCGATTTTTATCGCAGATAAACCTTGGTATTACCAAGGTTTATCGCAAATGCGATAAAAATCGGCCGCAATGTATGAATATCGCTGAAAAGTCCGCGATATTCAGGCATTACCGAGCTAATGCTCTTAGTCATGTTATCCACCTCCCATTGGATAACATGGCCACGAACTGCTCAGGGGCAGGTGTTCGCTTTTGGAGATATTCGCGCTTAGCGCAAATATCTCCAAAAGTTGGTTATAGGAGATAACGATGTTAGCAACTGTTTTCAGTCGCTAACATCTGGGCACGCCCACTTTGCATGTCATTAGTGATAAATTTCTCTAACATGCAAAGTGGGGCCCAATATGGTCGCTATCTCCTACTAGCTGTCGCTAACTGGTGTTAGCGACAGCTGGGTAATAGGGAGATGATTTTATCTCCGCTTTCTTGGCTTTTAAAGCCAAAAAAGCGGAGATAAGCCCCCTTGATAATATGCCCCTTTATTTGGTAGTTTGTGATTCGTAATGGCCCTGGAGAGCTGCAGTTGGATAGATTGACATTACTAACAATATTTCTCCCCCATGCTGCAAAAAAGTACCATCAACTTGAGGTTCTAGAGGCAATCTAGAACATGTCCATCAGCTCCTTCAAAAGTGAAGCCCCTATCGCCACCACAAGGTCAAGCAAAGTAGCATTGTGGTAGCGATAGGTGCCTGAAAATATGCCCCTGTATTTTATGAGGATTGGCTGTGATTTAATCCTTTTTACTAGGTTAGTACCCTTCCATTTCTGGTGCATTGAAGCAGTTTAAACATCTTCTTAGAGTTTCTCCTTGCTCAAATGGGTGTAATTTCTGATATTTATATTTATCCCTTGTTTTCATTGCTTGATTTTGCTTGCGAGAAAGTAACACTCATAGGGGCATATTTACAAGGAAATGGCGGAGCGCAGCACTGTGACACGTTTTGCAGGGCCGCACTCCGCCATTTTCAAAATGCAGGGATGCGCCCCCTTTTTACCGATACAGAGCACCCATGTGTTTTCCCTCGCAATGAGATAATGGATCTCTTCTGGGACCTATTGGCCTTGTATGAACCATTGATCTGTTTAACAAAACGATCTAAGACCCCAGGTTCAAAGATTGGGGTTCCCTTGTTATGTAATACATTCCCTAGCAATGGCACTAAAAATAGCTGCCTAGCAACAACACAGACGCCCTTGCACCGTAGCGCGCGGGCGCCTGCTTTGCAGGGAATAATTGCTTCTGCGCCGAAATGTGTCCCTTCCTGCACGTAAACAATCAATAATGTTGCTTTGGTGCTTGTATGTGCGCAGCGTTCTGCAGCACACGTAGAAGTAGCAAATCGCCATTATTCAATGATCATTTCCATGCAGGAAGGGACACTTTCCTGCACATACACAATCAATAATGTTGCTTTGGTGCTTGTATGTGCGCAGCGTTCTGCAGCACACGTAGAAGCAGCAAATCGCCATTATTTATTGATCGTTTACATGCAGGAAGGGACACTTTCCTGCACATACACAATCAATAATGTTGCTTTGGTGCTTGTATGTGCGCAGCATTCTGCAGCACACGTAGAAGTAGCAAATCGCCATTATTTAATGATCATTTACATGCAGGAAGGGACACTTTCCTGCACGTAAACAATCAATAATGTTGCTTTGGTGCTTGTATGTGCGCAGCATTCTGCAGCAAACATAGAAGTAGCAAATCGCCATTATTTAATGATCATTTACATGCAGGAAGGGACACTTTCCTGCACGTAAACAATCAATAATGTTGCTTTGGTGCTTGTATGTGAGCAGCATTCTGCAGCACACGTAGAGGTAGAAAATCGCCATTGATCATTTACATGCAGGAAGGGACACTTTCCTGCACATACACAATCAATAATGTTGCTTTGGTGCTTGTATGTGCGCAGCGTTCTGCAGCACACGTAGAAGCAGCAAATCGCCATTATTTATTGATCGTTTACATGCAGGAAGGGACATTTTCCTGCACGTAAACAATCAATAATGTTGCTTTGGTGCTTGTATGTGCGCAGCGTTCTGCAGCACACGTAGAAGTAGCAAATCGCCATTATTTAATGATCATTTCCATGCAGGAAGGGACACTTTCCTGCACATACACAAGCAGCGATGGCGTTTAGTTCTTTCTATTTATGCATAGGATCCAGCTCACGTACAAAAAGCAAAAACGAGGCGCCGTTCATCGTTGCGCCATTCTAGCGCTTGCTATTGCCTGGCATTCGTTTTTGGCACTGCCTCAGATTTACAGATCCTTGTAAGTCAGGGGCACCGTCAAAAAGCAATGGGCGTTGTGGTGGAACGCCCACAGCAACAGACATTGAGCGCCCCTTTGAAGCATGTAAGGCCACCATATTTACAAAGCGGTGGCACAATCCCCTTGTAAATATCCTCCACTGCGACTCATAATTACACTGAAATTAAGAATATGTCACACATAAGCAATCGCCAACCTTGGCAGCTACGACTTGCACTCTTCATCCTTTCCCTCAACATGCCTCTCTCAGCACCACCCAGGATGTGGCATTGCGGGCAGAGGGGCCCACTTTCAAACTTATGTTAACAGATGTATTCAGAGTACAGGAAGTCATCCATTAATTAACAAGTACTTTGATGTCTAAAAATACAAAGGGCCTCATTTATGAGAAGTGACGCATCACTGCGAGAAAGCAGCGATGCGTCAATTCTCAGTGCGCTCTCCTTGTGAAATGATGGATGCGTCATATTTATTGTATGATGTATCAAGTCGCAAGGAGTTACAGATATGTCAGAATTTCTGACGTATCTTTAGGCGCAAAAGTGACGCATTGCTGGAGTGTGTTACAAAAATTACGTAACTCCAGCAATGTGTTCGGAACAGGCGTAAGATATTGATGCATTTGTGTCCTAGAAGTGGTCCAGTGAAATCTCATAGATTTCACTGCGTCACTTTTACAAGGCTTACTTAGTGGGAACGCCCCCCCTTCATACATTATACCTGACGCAGGTATAATGTAGCGCAGGGGTTTACAGTTCAGGGGTTTACAAAGTGATGCATCAGCTTAGATGTGCCACTTTGTAAATAGGGCGCAACAGAGGCCATGTTTTACGCCGCCGATGCGTCACAAAAAGTGACGCAACAGCAGCACAAAACAGTCGCAAGGCCTCATAAATAAGGCCCAAACCATTTTTAGGTCAATCCTGAGTCAGCGCGCATGCGCTGCTCTGCGAGACTGCTGTAGTGGAGTATGGAAAAGAAGCCCCGCCCACTCTCCAACAATATTTTTAATCGGTTGTGTGTTTGTCATTCGCAAATGCTGGCTTTTGATTCCTTAATAGGCTTGTTTGTCTCTCCTTAGTACAGACTTTTCTTCATTTGTAACCCCCATAGCTACCAGCCCTTTTACTTCGGTTGTTAAACGGTACATCTTTTTAAGACTGTAAGCACTACTTTCTTCAATTCGTTTTTAGTACTGCAGGCATGACGTGCTTGCTTGCTTTCCTTGTTGACTGGGCTCACCCATGCCACAGTTGGCGAGGAGCCCTCGGTGTATCAAGCTTGGAATTGAGCAGCTGTCAGCAGGCACAGGATCCAGGTGCAGCGCTTTGGAAGGGGGGGCAGGGTAGGCTGGTGGTTGTGACACTCTGGACCATTCTCCAGTCATTCACAGTAACTATTCAGCACCCTGGGAGGGTTCATCAGACGGGCGGTCCCACATGTGTTCATGTGCTGAAGATCACAGGATTCACTCTTCTGAGGCGGGATTGAGTGCATACCAGGTCTGTTCATTCCGCGTTCAAACCCATGGCACATGCACCGTCCAGACCGTTAGTAATTCCTAGAGTTTCACCGCTTTGAAGAACTACGAGTCTGTGACCTCACACAGGTTTCCCTTCACATTCATCCCAGGCAATACATGGACAAGTTATTGTCATGGTCATTAAGACCCAGAGATGTACAAAGGAGACGATGCAGATAAGGTGGGCGTTATGCACAAACCAACATCCTTCTTCCTGGTGAGAACTGAGTCTAAATGTAGCACATCAGAATAGTTTTATTTTCCTAACACGTCCCATTCCCTTTAGGGAAAGGCCATGCATAATCAAATGTTCAGGTCCCTGCAGGCACAGCTGCTTGTCACCACTGCACACCTAAGCTGAGCTCAAGGTCTCTGTGCTCCCAGCCCTCACAGTCAGAAAGTGTCTTAAGGCGCATTAGTCGCCTAGAGGAGCTATACCAGTGTATTTTTCAATCTATTCAGCAGTCCATTCAGCAATCCCTACTGGTCCCTTCATTCATCTCAATCTATTGATTTGTCCATACATCCTTCCATTACTCCAAACCTCCATCCACCTGTGGTCACCCACAGAGGCTTCGTAAGATCACCCGCCTTTGACGCTCATATCTCCCATGTTCTACCAGGTGTGAAGTTTATATGACGCGAAGGAAGGTTCACGTAGATCCCAAATGGTGGCTACCCCTAGCCCTCAGAGCTTGCTGCCTTTTCACTATCTGTTCCCTGGCAATATTTCACGCCAGGTACCGCGAGGCAGTGAACATGGATGTGAAGCTTTATCACAAGTTAACTTTAATGCTGGTTTCCTTCCAACGTTTTGAAACATGAGGATTTTTGCATCCTTTTATCCTTGCGACATCTTAGTGTGAAGCAGCTGTGTTTGCTCATCACAGTCAGCAAAAGTGCAAAAAAAGTCATAGATTACCCAGACTTGCCCACTTTTCACAATGGTCTGTTCTCTCCCATTTTTAGGTCGAGTCCGAGTCAGCACTCATGCGCTGCTCTGCGAGACTGCTGTTGTGGTGTCTAGAAGAGAAGCCCCGCCGACTCTCCGCCCATATTTTTCATTGGCTTATTTCTTTGTCCTTCGTAAATGCTGGCTTTGATAGATATTCCCCACAATATTTCCTGTAGATACTTCCAACTATGCATACGCTCATATAATGGCGATGTTAGCCTCACCTGCTAAGTTTCATTTTGCCACTTGTTTGCTCCATGTAATAGTTATAATGGGTGGTAGGCCCTGTAACTTTCGCTGCAGTAGGCTGATGTGAGATCGTTCTCTCGCTCAGGGTGAAAGTTCCATTTCAATGGAGAGAAGTGGAGAGAGACGACCTTCATTTCATTCTCTATGCGCAGAACTCCTTCCCGTGGACATGAGCTGGGAAGCGGCACTGTGACCTTGGACAGCAGACGGTGGGAGTGAGTCTTAACAGACGATGACTCAGTCTGCTACTGTGCCCCATTGTTCGCAGGTGTCCAGGCCCGGTAATTTTCCACCGACTGAGGTGGAAGGGTCATGTTTTTGGAGACTTTAACTATGTGATGATGGGGGTTGGAGGTCAGTCCCTCAGCAGGCTCAGCGAAGACTCGGCTGACAGGGCTCACTCTGCAGAGTCTTGAATAAAGATTTTAACTTGTATTCTCTGGTTGTCCGATTCCTCCTTGGATTTGGGAAGGCGCGATGAGGAGGTCTGAGTGACCCCTATGGTCTGCTGGAGGTCACCACCCTCAGCTTCTGATTCCTTAATAGGCTTGTTAGTCTTTAGTATGGCCTGGTCTTCATTTTTAAACTCCCATGGCTACTGGCGCTTTTACTTCGGTTGTTACATGGTACGTCTTGTGAAGTCTGTAAGCACTACTTCCTCTAATGTGTTTTTAGTGCTGCAGGCGCTACGGGTCTGATTCACAGATTGAACTTAAGACTCAAACCTAAACTTACTACTATTTTGGTATTCACAGAATGCATTTACTACTTTCGGTATTCACAGAAGTTAGGATGTTGTCTTAAGTTTGTCTTAAGACAAACTTAAAACAAACTTAAGACAGACTTAAGACAGACTTAAGTTAAGATTTTGTCTTAAGTCTGTCTTAAGTTTGTTTTAAGACAAACTTAAGACAAAATCCTAACTTCTGTGAATACCAAAAGCAGTAAGTTCATTCTGTGAATGCCAAAAGTAGTAAGTGCATTCTGTGAATACCAAAATAGTAGTAAGTTTAGGATTGAGTCTTAAGTGCATTCTGTGAATCGGGCCCTACATACTTTTCTGCTTTCCTGACGCTTGTTCACTACGCGCTCCCAGCCCCTCCCTGCAGATATAGGAGCCGGTAGCCCATGTGACAATCAGCCTAAGATCCAAATATACATCCTGGGCTCTGATCGGCCGCCCCCTGCCAGCAGGCTGGTGCTTAGTGAATTAGAGAAGGGCACAACCCCTCCACCCTCCCTCGCTTAGACAAACTATGTTGTGCATTACACAGCTCTGCTAACGGCCCTATTTGGGCCTTGCAGCACAAGAAGAAAGCCTCACTATGCACCCAGAATTGCAGATGTTATGATCTGTGGCTGGCAGCAAAGCTCCACTTACCCTCATTAAGGGCGGGTTCCCTTTTTCACACTACCTCGTTAGAAACCCTCTGACAGGACAGATTTGTGTGGTTTATTTTATTTATTTATTTTAAAAGTTTTATATAGCGCTAGCTAGACCCGTAGGTATCAGAGTGCTTCACATACATACTGTGAAAAACGTAAGGGTCTTACATTACATAGAAGGCTGACAGTAAGTAAGCAAACCACGAATAAAGAATACAGCATGAACAATAAATAACTGTGCAACGGAGCGGGAGAGAATAAAAAGAAAGCAATGTGATTAGCATAGTCGGTTCACCAACAACCATTGAATGGGAGTCAACTCGGAATATTGAGGTCTAGGTTGGTTAACGTTGTTCAGGAAAGCATTTGTTAAGAAAATGGAGTTTGGGGTTTCTTTTGAAACAGGAGAAGGAGGGGTTGCATCTGAGGACTCCAGGGAGAGCGTTCCATATCTTGGGAGTGTTGCCAGAAAATGATCGGTATTGGGTGGTTTTCTTTTTCATTTTTGGTGGAATGAGAAGGAGTGAGCTTCTCAGTGTTCTGGCTTGACCTGCTTTTACCTGTTTGTTGTTCAGGTAGTTGGGGGCCGAAGAGTGGAAGGATTTTTGTGTGATGCAGGCCAGCTTGTAAATACATCTCCCTTCCAGGGGAAGCCAATTGAGGGAGTTGAGAGCAGGAGGGATGTGTTCAAATCTTTGTACTCCAGATACAAGTCGAGCGGCCATGTTCAGCACTCACCTAGAGGGGCTAGGTGAGCTTTTGGAGTCCCTGTAAGGATGGCGTTCCCGTAGTCGATTTTTGAGAGAACCAAGGATTGAACTACTGTCTTGAGGTCATCCTGGGGAAGAAAAGTTTTCAATTTCTTGAGGTGTTTTAGAGAGAAAAGAGAACTGTTTGCAGAGTTTTTGATGTGGTCCTCCATTGATAGGTTCTTGTCAAGGGTGATGCCTAGAGACTTAACTGAGTCGGATAGAACGAGGGGGCAGTTTAGGGCAACCAGATTCTTGAGCCACTCTTGGATAGGATGATGGTTGCTTTTTGGAGAGAATAGGATCAGTTCCGTTTTATCTGGGTTGAGCTTTAAAGGGCAGATTTACAAGCCCCTTGCGCCTCTTTTACGCTGCAGTTGCGTCACTTTTGTGACACAGCGGTGGCGCAAAAGATGCACCATGATGCGGGGTATTTACAATGTGATGCATCTGGGAGATGCGTCACGTTGTAAAGCCCTGCGCCATAAGGAGGCGTTCTGACACGGGGGGCTTCCTGCGCAGGAACACCTCCTAAAAGTGGCCGAGTGAAATCTACAAGATTTCACTCAGTCACTTTTAGGCCAATGCTGCGTCAAAACCCTGCGCCTGTTTGAAGCAGGCGTAAGGTTTGACGCAGCATTGGACTGATAGGGCCCCCCAGAGCATTGCTGCAGCTGCATCGCGCTTGCGACGCAACTCCCGCAATGTGCCGCCTTTACGGCACAGATGCGTCGCGCATCTGTGTCGTTTTTGACCCATGGTGCGCCGCATTGTAAATGCGGCGCACCATGGGTGGCGGAGCTGCGGCGCACAATAACTCGCGCAGCCCTGGGGATGCGCTAGTTATTGTAAATCTGCCCCTAAGTGGTTAGCGTTGAACCAAGTTTGGATCTCCATTAGAGTGGTAGGACCCGATTCACAGAATGAACTTAAGACTCAATCCTAAACTTATTACTATTTTGGTATTCACAGAATGCACTTACTACTTTTGGTATTTACAGAAGTTAGGATTTTGTCTTAAGTTTGTCTTAAGACAAACTTAAGACAGACTTAAGACAGACTTCAGACAAAATCCTAACTTCTGTGAATACCAAAAGTAGTAAGTTTATTGTGTGAATGCCAAAAGTAGTAGGTGCATTCTGTGAATACCAAAATAGTAGTACGTTTAGGATTGAGTCTTAAATTCATTCTGTGAATCGGGCCCGTATTGAGGTGTTGGATGTCATCTGGAGACTTGATTTTGTGTCCTCCGCGTAAAGGTGGTAACTCAATGCAGCTTTTTTCAAGATGATAGTGAGGGGCTCCATGAGGAGATTGAATAGGGACGGGGAGAGGATCGGGCCTTATGGGACCCCAAGTGTGACTTTTGTTGGCTTCGAGAGACAGGAGTTGATTTTAATTTGTTGCGAGCGATGTTGGAGGAAAGAGGTAAACCATTTTAGTACAGTACCATTTATGCCGGAGCGCTTCAACAAGTTCTCCCGAAGAGCTGGCTGATTTATTGTGTTGAATGCCGCAGATAGGTCAATAAGGACGAGTAGGCAGGCATCACCATCATCTAAGGCAGTGTTTCCCAAACTGAGGTCCGTGACACATTCCCAGGGGGTCCATAGACAGCAGTTTTAAAAGCACAGCAAAGTTTCTTGTATAATTAGCAGCTTTCTAGCAACAATTAAAGTGTCAAGATAATGCCAGTGATTAATGTACCTGCTGCAGAGAGATGAGAGTTTTGCTCAGTGGCAGCTTTGACTTAAGTAATGTAGCACAGAGGGTTAATATGCCTACTGCGAAGAACATGTAACATGCATTTTAAAAAGCAGTATTTTATGTGCATAGGTCCGTGGTTACTGCTTTTGGCACAGAGATTCTTTTGTTTCTGTGCACTTCATAAGTGACAATCGTAATCTAGCAGGGGGATCTATAAACTGTCATCAAAAAGCTGCTTGCAAACTGATTGTTACCAGTTAGTTACTTATGTTCTTTCCCAGTCCTTCATATCCTGATGCTGCTAAAAAGCCTCGTACTGCGAAATAAAACCAACAATTTAAATGTTAATCACAGAGGTGCAGCACCAACCTTCCCATTATTTTGTTTCCTTTTTTGCAAATTCCTTCAATATAAATTACTTAGGGCCAAATGTACGTGTTATATTCTTGTATTTACTGCCTCTTTAATTGTCATGCTGTGGTTGCATGCCAGTGCATGAGACATGTTTATTTCTGAGTTACTTCAGGAGGTTCTAGAGTGTGTTAGTTAAGATTAGAGACTGTTGGAATTCATTACAAGCTGAACCTTGACTTTGATGGATGTTATTCGTGCTGCCATTAAAACCAAAGTATTTATTACCACTTTGACTGGATCATTTCAACAATTTTGGCGACGAGGTAAACCACCACTTGCAGCACGGATTTTGTGGTGATCAGAACCCAGTTTATTCTTTTTTCCTTATTTTTGGAAAATAATTTTGGTCTGTACAACCATTATTTTATTCAAGCATTTTTATTATGCCAGTGGCTGTTTCTTATGTATGTGCCTTAATAGCACCAGTGGCAGTATTTTCGTCTGATTTTATCATCAATTTGCTCTAATTCTGCATTAATTTGGCCTGCCTCGTGAAAACGGATACAAAACAATTTTTTTTTGTTTATTGTTGCTACGTATGCTTTGCTTGTCTTCCGCTTTATTAGCTGATTATATTTAAACTATTATAGCCTTTGCAAGACTTCTGGAGCATTTGTTTAGCACTCTACGATATTTGTTTTTATTCAAAAGAGAAGCTCGCGTCTTACTTGCTGTCTGGAACGCTTCGTGTCTCTCAATGACATCAGCGTTGTGCGCAAGCATTGCGCATGCGTATGGATGCTCATCACGCACTACGTTATTATTATTATTATAGGAGCTTATAGAGCGCCTGGTGATGTCTCTCGACGTGTCCCCGCGCTATGGAGAAGAGTGTTGCTTGGATGGAGCAGAGCATCAGACAGTTTAAGTGGTGAAAAGATATGTTTTTAGATGTTTCCTAAAGAATGTTTCACTTTTTTCCTGTCTGACGTTGTACGTCTAGCACCCATTTTGTTATACTCCGTTTCCATAGTTAATTAACAAGTTTTAAGCGGAAACAAGCAAAAGTAAGGATTTCTTTCTAATTTTCAACATTTACTGCATTTTCTTTTATAAATTCATTATTTTATCCAAGGAATATATCGCAAAGAATACATCGTTTTGCTGCATTTGTTTTCCATACAAAACTGTTAAGGTCATTTATATTATTTATTCATTATTTGTAATAACAGTATGCAATTCAATTCCCCCACCAAATTCTTACAAGTGAAAGGTGATCCACCTATGCCATGGACAAGGTGGAAAGAAGAATTTGTGAATTACATAAGAGCTATTGATAGTGAGAGGATGGGTGCGGAAAGAAAGAAAAGTATTCTTCTACATTGTCTTGGTTCAGAAGGACAAGAAATTTTTAGATCCTTACCTCAAATTACCTCTAGCAATGAAGCAGGTGGAGATAATTTAAATCCATATACTGAAGCTTTAGCAAGACTTGAAAACAGATTTAAACCTAATGTAAGCATTGCACTTAAACATTTTACATTTTATACCAGAAAGCAAAAGGAAGACACATTTTTTGACTTCCCTAAGATCCTTGAGTTTACACTGTAATTTTGGTACAATTACGGACGAAATGATACGAGATCAGATCATATTAAATGCAAAAAAACTCAAGATAAACTCTGGGTCATGGGCGATCCTAATTTAGCTGAAACCATAGCTATAGCTAAGGCACAGGAACAATCTGACGTTTGGATGACCACTGTAAAAAGCAATACTGAGAAAAAAACATGTAGATGATGAAGTCTGCGTAGTAAAACATAAACAAGGAATTAAACAAGATTCATCTTTTAATAGGACAAAACAATTTCCTTCTCAAAGAAAAAATGACTCTTTCAACCACAATTTTCAAGGGATATGTTTTAGATGTGGTAACAAATTTCACATTGCTTCCTTTCCAGGTTGTCCAGCTTTAAAAAGGGAATGTAATTTTTGCAAAAGAATTGGACATTTCAGCATTATGTGCAGAGATAGACGCCCTCAACTACAAAATAAAGGTGCTGTGTCTATTATTTCTGAAGAAAGAGTAAGCAACTATAAGGGTAGTGAATCTTTTGGTGAATTTAGCAATGAGTCTGGTTTTGTAGTCTCAATTGTTGATGTTCAATCAAATTTACAACGTAATTCACCAAAATGTATCTTTACTATTTGTGAAATTGATGTATATCTCATGGTCGATTCATGTTCTCCATGGACCATAATTACTCAAGAATATTTTGAAAATACGTTTGCTCATTCAAAAAAGTTAGGAGATATTTTTGAATCTGATGTCTCTGCTGTTAATTTTTCTGGTACTAAGATTGAAATGATTGGATTTTTCAAAGTTGAAATTCAATTTAAAATCAGAAAAGCTGATATTAAGTTGTACGTTTCAGTTAAAGGCATTAATGTGTTGGGGTGGATTGACCAATGGAAGTTGGGTATTTTACTGAACCCCAGAGCGAAAGAACCAGTGTCTCTGTGTGATGATAGCCTTATGAATACCATCTCTGTGGTTGAACTACCTGATGACCCCATTTTAAATGACAAAGGAAGTAACCTGATCAAACATTTTGATACTGTTTTCTGTGAAAAACTAGGGAAACTCAAGAATTTTTCACACAGTATTATCTTAAAAAAGGATCACACTCCTGTTTTTCAAAAACTTAGAGGAGTTCCCATTAATATAAGAGAAGAACTAAAGACTATGTTAGATGATTTGTTGAAGGAGGGAATTATTGAACCCATAGAATCATCAGAGTGGGTTTCTCCCATAGTGTTGGTAAAAAAACCGGACCAAAAATGAAGATTGTGTGTTGACCTGAGAGCGCTAAATTCAAACATAGTTATTGATTGCCATCCGTTGCCAAATATAAATGAATTAGTGTCATTATTTGACGGAGCAAAAATATTTTCTACATTAGACTTAAGATCGGCCTACCACCAGATCAAATTAACTGAAGAGTCTAGAAAACTTACGGCATTTATAACACCTCAGGGCCTTTTTCAATATGAACGCATGCCTTTCGGACTTGCGTCCGCTGCATCCGTTTTTCAGAGAGCTATGTTTCATATATTCAGGGATGTAGATACATATGTAAAATGTTTTCAGGACGATATATTGGTGTTCTCAAAAAATATTAGTGAACATGAACACCATTTGCAAGAAGTATGCAAGAGACTGCATGTTAATGGTCTAACAGTGAAAGCACGTAAGTGTAAACTTTTTAAGGAGTCAGTGGAATATTTGGGACATACCTTATCAGGAAAAGGGGTATTTCCGAAAAAATCCAATGTGGAAGCGATCACCAAAGCTCCAATTCCAGAAAACAAGGACCAATTGTTATCCTTTTCTGGTATGTGCGAATACTACAGCAAATTTGTAGAAAACTTTGCTAATAAGATGGAACCTTTGAGAAGATTGTTGAGACAGGGTGTTGAATTTTGTTGGTCTGACATTCAACAACAGGCATTTGATGAAGTTAAAAGAGACATTGTCAAGGCGGCTAATTTAAAACCCTTTAGGATTAACAAAGAATGTATCATTACAGTTGATGCCAGCCTGTATGGTTTGGGTGTAGTGTTGTCGCAAAGGGATGGAATCGAATGGAATGTAGCATTTGCGTCAAGAACATTGAATGAGTGTGAACGTGAGTATTCTGTGATAGAAAAGGAATTATTGGCGTGTGTTTGGGCCATTGAGCATTTTAGACTTTATGTTTGGGGATCCAATTTTACGCTAAGAACGGATCACAAACCTTTGGTCAATGTTTTATCTGTGGGAGGTGGATGGAATTCCACAGCCAGAATCGCGATACTAACTTCCAGGTTGCAAGAATATAATTTTGTCACGATTTATGTACCTGGGAAAAAGAACGTTACGACAGATTGTTTGTCACGTTTGCCATGCAAGGTGGAGGATGTCAGTGTGGTTAAGGAGTGCGATTTTGTTTTAGCCATTCAGGATGTGTTACAAGGGAAATTTAAGAGGGTCTCTGAAGCTGATTGGCAAGAATGCGTTAGAAAATATTCAAGGTGGGAAGATTTAGTGAATTTTATTCAGAATGGTTGGCCAAATAAAAATATTGTCAGGTCGGAATTGATGCCATTGTACAATGTCTTGGAGGAATTGGAATTGGATTGTGGTTTCATTTTCAAGTCTGGTAAGTGTATACCCCCAGAGGGCATGCAGGACACCATTTTACAAATAGCACATGATACACATCCTGGTATTTCGTCCATGAAATGTTTGGTTCGATCTGTGTTTTGGTGGCCAGGCATTGACAGATTTGTTGAAAGGACGGTTGGGGAGTGTCAAGAGTGTGTGTGTAAAGAAAGAATGCTAAAAGTGTATACTCAGCCACTTAAGATTGTTAAATGGCCTTCAGAGCCGTGGCAAAAAATTGCTTTTGATATATCTGGTCCTTTTAATATTCTTCCAGAGTCTTCACGTTATGCCTTAGTGATAGTGGACTATCATTCCAAGTGGCCTGAGGTGAAGTTTGTCCCTAAAGCCACCAATGAAGCTGTCATTAATTTCTTCAAGGAAGTGTTTACTAAAGAGGGTTGTCCCTCTGTTATGGTTTCGGACAATGGTGTTCCATTGACTTCTAGTGAAATGGCCAATTTCCTTAAAAATTGTAACATTGGTCACAGGTTAACTTCATTATATACGAACCACATGAGAATGGTCAAGTTGAGAGGTTTAATCGAGTTTTGAAGAATTTTGTGGTGGAGTCAGTCAAATCTGGAGCATATTGGGTAAGTGCTTTTGAGGGAGTGACTATGGACTTATCGCATTACACCCCACACTATCACTAAGGCGAGTCCTTTTAAATTGTTAAAAGGTCGCAATCCAGCATCAAGGATGTGACCATGGTGGTTAAAGGAGAAATGTAATCAGTTTTTGGTGAACAAGGTTAATATGGATGATGTTGCCAGACGTGTGGAAAATAAGCAATTTAAGACTAAGGTGTGGTATGACAGAAAATGGAATACAAAATCTCAAGAATTTCAGGTGGGAGAGTGGGTGAGAATTCTTAGACCGGGTTTGTTATCCAAGGGGTCTAATAAATTTAGTGATCCCATTCAGATTAGGAAAGTTTTCTCCAATAGCGTCATGACACAAGATGGAAAAATTTGGAATATTAAGAAATTAGCAAAATGTCCTATCATGGGTGATAAGAGAAATCTATCTGTTAAGCAAAATGTGTTGTTTGATAATGATTCTATTGCTCATAGAGTGAAAGATACCAAACGTGCAAATGCATGCGAAATTATTTTTCAAGGGCAGGCAGTGGTTCCAGGACCACTGCCTGCCCTTAAAAAATGAAAGAAAGATGTTTCATTTTCTTTTTTTTTGTTAATGTATGGAAAACGGGCTGCATTTTTTAAAAATAAACTGCTTTATTTAAAAGCAGTCCCAGACATGGTGGTCTGCTGAGCTCAGTAGGCCACTATCCCTGGGAGGGCTGGCATTCCCAATGGGCTCGCATAATTGCGAGAGGCTTATTAATATTAATGAGCCTCGCAATTTGCGACCCCATTGGGAATCCCAAACAGTGTTCAACACACTGTTGTACACTTCAGTTAGCGACTCATAATTTACTACTCACAATGTGTCGCCAATTGCGAGGCGGTAAATGAAATAGTTGTACATCTGGCCCCAAAATCCTTAGAAATGTGAAAATTTGTTTTGTGTGCACACATGTCTTTTTCGAATTACTGTTTTATATTTGAAATTTAAGTCATGCAAATTGCTTGGGGGTCCCCGGCTTCCGGTGGTGACTCAATGGAGTCAAATGTTTGGGAACCACTGATCTAAGGCCTTGCGAATGTCGTCCGAGATTGCACATAAACAATTTTCCCCTGCACGCTGACACCCGTGCACTATTCTGCAAGGGTGCCTGAATTGGTACTGCACTGCTAAGTATAGCGCCAGCGCAGGGGGAAACTCAAGGCTGCACCATATCCTTGTAAATATGGTGCAGCCTTGCTTTTCTGTAGTGGCAAAGTGAGGTATTAAGTCATCATGGCTAACACCTCAGTCCGCCACTTCCTTGTACATATGCCCCAGTGTTTGCCTTCTAGGAGCTAGTTGTGCGAGGCGCTGGAAGGATTTGCCCCATTGGGCAATCCAGCTTCCTACAGTGTGCATGTGTGAGTACCCATCTGTCTTATGAGTATATGTGTGTGTGTGTGTATGTGTGTGTGTGTGTGTGTGTCTTTATCTCATTGTACATCTCTGTGCCCGTGTGTGTGCATGTCTGTTTTCCAATCTTTCAATATGTGTGCATCTATATCAGTGTGTCTTTCTTTTATTGTGTTTGTGTGTGTGCCCATCCTTCCAGGTGTGGGTGTGTTTTTCTATCTGTGTGTCTACCTCTCATTGAATGCCTCTGTGTCCGCCTGTAAGTGGGTGTCTAACTGTATGCCATCTGTCAGTGTGTGTCTATCTAACATGGTGTATCTGTGTGCCCATTTGTGAGTGTATGTATGTCTATAGTTGTGTGTCTCTGTCACTTTATGCCTGTTTCGATCCATGTATTGGTGTGTATCTCTCTGTGCGCACCTGTGTGTGCACGTCTGTTTCCCATACCACAAAACCGACTCACTCTAAGGGCTCCATTCTTGACCTTGTTATCTCCAAAATAGATATGCTCACAGTTGTTAATCCTATACCAGTAGACTGGTCTGACCACTTCCTCTTCCCCTTCTCTCTGCACCTATCTCATTCTGTTACTCTTGGCCAACCTAAAAGAACTACTACCTTGGTCCGCAATACCAAAAGCATCGACCATGACATATTGTGCAACACAGCTATGAGCTCACTTCCGATCTTAGACCCCTACTCTGATGTCAACGACCTGACCACCCAATGTCTCAACAGTCTATCAGCTATAATTGATAATGTTGCTACACTGTAAAGTAAAAAGAAAAGACCCACTCCTTCTGCTCCATAGTTCAATAAATCTATCTACGAAGAAAGAAAGCACTTAAGGAACCTTTAGAACCTATGGAGACATTCTCATTCCATTATTAGAAACAAAAAGCATCCACCCTAGAATGGATGTATAATTGTGTTCACCCAGGTCAAGTGTATTTCCTACAGTGGTGAGCATCACACAGCTTTGTTAAAATACCCCTCACACGCCAAAAGGGCCCTTGGTGTCATTCTTCATCATAGGGGTCTTCCTGCCCCGCTGCGGGAAGGGTGTGCTACAACCTGCAACTATGCGGGAGCACTGATTATTTTTTAAACAAAACTACGTGTAGTGTAGGAATGAGAGTGGAAGAGTCAAGAGTGAGTGAAGGAGTGATTATAAGTTGAAAAACAGCTGGCCCTTTGGGAAGAAAAAACGTTAAAATTCCGTTGGGTTGGTGTTATTAAAAGTGGGAAATAAGGTGGAGATACAGTGCTATAATGAGCAGTTACTTCGATGTCGTCAACATGTTTCGAAGCACTCCCCTGGCTTCTTCGTCAGAACCAAAAGGATCCCTTGTACACTCGAATATATATTCCAAAGGTAAGTATAAGAATTGTATATACAAGTAGATGATACTATGTGAAGTACATGTCAATAAAAAAGCATGCACTGTACACGATACCTCAATCGGTATGCTACTAAATTAAAACTAAATTAAAGGGAAAATACCCCATGAGCCTCTGAACGGGGTGGAAAGGAGTGTCTATAGTCAAACAACTGTAAAGATCACTGCCTCTCCAGGAGTCGGGATACTGCCTCAGTTGAACCGGAGCCACAGGGAGGCAGTATTCGGGAGAGGCAGTGATCTTGACAGTTGTTTGACTATAGACACACCTTCCCACACCATTCACAGGCAGATGGGGTATTTTCCCTTTTATTTCAAAAATGTAATTAAACAAATGCATTTAATAGCATACCTGTTGGGGTATTGTATAGAGTGCATGTTCTTTTATTGACATGTACTTCACGTAGTATCATCTACTTGTATATCCACTTCTCATACTTACCATTGGAATATATTTCGGAGTGTAGAAGGGATCCTTTTGACTCTCTCTGTAAGTGGTAACATAAGAGTTTTTAGGAGGTGTTTCATAGCCTCCATTATCTCTTTCAACAACAGACCTTCTGGAAGGAAACTTGTAGTTTCTTTAAGCCTTATAGGGACATCCTTCCCTAAATCCTTTGCTACCTTTTTCGTCAAATCCGCAGTTGGTAAAGATATTTTTGAGCAATTACCCCCTTTTTTCTCCCCTCCCTTCTTCCTTCTTTTTTTTGGTGGCGAGCGATGAGCTCCCTGATAGCCTTTGGTTTGTGTCTTTTCTTTTGGTAAACTAACTGCTATCGGAGAGTGCATCTCCGAGACTACTTCCAATTCTACTAGTGAGTTTGATAAAGGAAGTGAGACATTTATATTAGACTACCAGCAGCCCGTCTCGACGTTGTCCGGGTATGAATTGCTGCCGGCCAGTAGTATATTGTTTCGTAGGATTTCATTTTGATAGCATTTCTTATCTGTGACAGGCCTGTGAAATGCTCCGATTCACAGTGCACTGCTGATGCACTTAAGAGTGCGCGTTCAGTAGTGTGTGAACTCGAGTTTCCCTACTTTATTTTCCTTGCAATATTATATAGGGCGAACTCGACAACATGGCATGAGCACAATTTACATTACAGAAGAACACATTGATTTGTGGTAGGCACGGGGAGACAAAGCGATTTGCCTGGAATCACAGGATATTGAGCTGATGCCGAGATTCTAACGTAGCTCCCCATCTCTAAAGTTCGCAATTCTAGAACTTGTGGTGGGAGGTGTGTCTAAAAGTGTATGTCGGTGCTGGGCATCAATGAGAGAGACCTGTGCATTTTTTTTAATTGGTGGTGAAAAAATATGAGTATGTTGCTGGAGATGTGGGCCGCCGTGCCACCAATGTACTTACGGGGGAGGGTAAACACCCATTATTCCGCAAATTTCTTTCCGCATACCATCACTCTGCATACTTTCATTACGAAAGTGCCATGACTCCGCAATGCCATTATAACGCATGGCATTACATTTTATATGCTTTTACCGTGCATACATTTAGAACGAAATTTGTTGTAAATACATGAATGGTAAAAGCATGTTTTTTAAAAATGTTTGGATAAGGCAAGTATGGGTATAGGGATATATATGTTTTGGGGTACTGAGGTATATGTTTTGGGGTGTTTGGGTATTTTAATGGTTCAGATATCGTTTTGGGTTATGGGGTACAGGGGTATTTTTAGGGTTCAGGGCTAGGTTTGGGTGTTGGGGTATAGGGGAATTTTTAGGTTTCAGGGGTAGGTTTGGGTTTTCGGGTACAGGGGTATTTAAAAGGGTTCAGGGCTAGGTTTGGGTTTTGGGGTACAGAGGTATTTTTAGGGTTCAGGGCTAGGTTTGGGTTTTGGGATATAGGGGTATTTTAGGGTTCTGTGCTAGGTTTGGGTTTTGGGGTACAGGGGTATTTTAGGGTTCAGGGGTAGGTTTGGGTTTTGAGGTACAGGGGTATTTTTAGGGTTCAGGGATAGGTTTGGGTTTTGGGGTACAGGGTATATTTATAGGGTTAAGATGGGTTAGTGTTTAAGGGTGTTGGGGTATTTTATAGAGTAAAGGTGGGTTATGATTATGGGGTGCAGGAGAAGTGTGGCTCAGGGGTTAGAGGCGGCAGACCCGGAAGCTGAGATCGGCCCTGGACCAGGGTTCAATTCCCCGCCTCGGCGGGTCTTGGGCTAAAAATTCCACGGTCTCGATAATTCTCGCTCCGGTGCCTTCTCGACTCACGGGTTCACGCTCTGCGACTCTGGGCAATAGCTTGCTTAATCTCCACAACGGCCCCTCGCGGCGGGATGCCTGGCTTTCACCTTGTGGATACCCTGCCGGGGCCTCTCACAGGGGAATACCAGGACGGGTTCCCTAGGCAAGCGCCAGGATGCCCTTTGTGGTGACAGGTCGCGCTATATAAGTATACCTACATTTACATTTACATTTAAAGTAGGGGTGGGCGGAATTGACGCGAACTTGGTACAATAAATCTGCAATATTTCGTTCCGTCAGATTTCCAATTATTAAAACAGAAACCTCATATATTCAAGGTAAAATAACAAGTATTTCTACATGCTAAAATGCATATAGTCATTTCACAAAAGTGAAATTAGCTTCCAGCAAGCAGTGAGAGAGATGATGGTTTTGAGATCAAGGCCCTGCAAACCATTATGGGACGAGATTAGCAGTGGGAAGTGAATATTATAGTATCCAAATAATTCTACAAAGAGCTGCAGTTCACCTCGTTCTCCATAGTTGTCCCCAAGAAGCAAATGCAATAAAATTTAAAATATTATACATCAAGCTGCAGTTCACCTCATGGTCCCTAGATGTCCCGGATGAGACAAATGCAATAGCATTTAAAATATTACACATCAAGCTGCAGTTCACCTCATGTCCCTAGATGTCCCTAGATGTCCCTGATCATGCAAATGCAATAGCATTTAAAATATTACACATCAAGCTGCAGTTCACCTCATGTCCCTAGATGTCTCTGATGATGCAAATGCAATAGCATTTAAAATATTATATATCAAGCTGCAGTTCACTTCGCCATCCCTAGATATCCCTGATGAGGCAAATGCAATAGCATTTTAAATATTATACATCAAGCTGCAGTTCACCTCGTCGTCCCAAGATGTCCCTGATGAGTAAAATTCAAAAACATTGAAACCCTTTCATGAATGCTAAAAATTATGCTAAGTTTATCCCATAATGCTTTGCAGGGCCTTTTAGTTGTATTTTTGCCCATAACTGTGCTTGGGGTGGTTCTAAGAGAATGGGACCTCCACTGAATTACTATTTAAAGGGAGCAGGAATGTATAGAACCTGGGAAGAAAAAACAACACTCGTGACGGAATGCCCCCAGCGATTGTCACGCCCCCAGCACACACCCACAGCACAATGCAGACACGCCCACAAGGGACTACTTTGCTGGCATGGTTCTTTTACATTTTAAATGTATATGGTGGGTGTCTGCATAGCCTATGTCCTTCTGCTTCAACTGCCCTTTCCAACGCTGTATTGGGTGTTGTGATTGGTGCTGTGGTTCCCGAGTTTACCTGGCCAAAATGTGCAAGTTCTCTCTTTATAATAGTAGTATAGATGAAGCTCCGTCTAACTCTATTGGAGAATTTAGATCTATTAGGGAGTTAGATACAGAAGGTGGCTCATTCGTATTAGTATCGATAGTTAACACATCAATAGATTTCGGAGGGGATCAAATTAGAGGGATACTTTCAGTATTAAATAGCTCTGCGTCTGCGTTGACTATCGTGGTGTTGTTTAGTTGTAAAGTGACTATGTCCTTTTGGGCCAGGGATAAGGACTTGTGTTTGAGAAGTTCGATGGATAACCGACGCTCAGTACGTCTCTCAGCAAGTGCGATATCTCTATCTATTTCTCGAGTAGCCCTGGAAAAATATTTATCTAGGGGTCCAAGTATAGAAACCCCTACAGTGGAGGGTAAGGCCTTTGGTGTACATGCAGACATACTGAGACCAAGGATCAATAGTGATTTCAAGAAGTGTGTCCCGAAGCTGTAAAGATCATATAACAATAACGATTGAGGGAATCAGATTGGGAACTGCTTACTGTGTCAAAGTCCCGAAAATAGGAATAAGGTCCTGGCCGTGATGTTATAGGACAGGCCCAGCCCAGCCTTGGCCAGCCCGGGATGGCCACATACGGCCTGCCCTTTTCACGGGCTTCGCCTGGCTCGTCCCGCGACGCGTGAGATGTTACCGCAATTTATGCGCCGCTTTGCTCGCAGGTCCTAGGTGCGGCGCTAGGGATGCTGGGATTAGTAGTTTGTTTCACCCGCTGGGCCCCCCCCCCCTCCGCTCGGCGGCCACACGGCAAGCTGGTTGTGTGCGGCGGCGGGAGGCGGGAGGCGGGAGGCGAAAGGCAGGCTACCAGACAACGCAGGCGTTCTTCAAATGAGGACCAGGTAAGAAAGAGTCTTCGCAAATGTCCCGGCAGCAGGAGAGCTCCCCCTTTCTTGGTCTCCACAGGTACCATACCCCCCACTCAATCCACACGGACCTGGAGCCGCTCCTAAGCCAAGCTCTCCTTGGAAAAGTGGGTCCATGAACTGGAAAGGACCAGACCTAAATCTGACCCCTGTCCAGTCAAAGCCAAAGCTAATGACGACTTTACTACCTTGATAGAGGAGTCATTGAATACGGTCCTCCCAAAAACACTGATGAAAAAGACTGGCGGACCTCACAAGACCCCGTGGATTCCCTCCGTACTGCTCACTTTAAAACAGCGTTGTAAGGTAATGGAAAGACCCTGGAGGAAAGACTTCCTACCCAGCAAAAAGCTGGAATAAAGGGCAGCCATTTGCATTTATAAAGCAGAAATAAAAAAGGCTCAGGCCCCTTATTACGAGGAAAATATTCTGTCAGCCACCAACTCTCCGAGAGAAACAATCATCATAATAAAAAAACTACTCAAAGCTCCCGTCCCGATAGAAGCACCAGATATCTCAGGCCTACGTTGCAATAAACAGGCCGAATGTTTCACCTCCAAGGTTCAGAATATTCTTGAATCTTTACCACGTACGGATGACAATGGTGACTCTTCCAACAAGCAGGTGGACACAGGCTCACATTTAACTGAACACCAACTGGAGGTTTTCCCCCCTTATCCTAGGAATCACTTCTTGCCTTGTGGTCCTTGGTAAAAAGTGCATCGCCCAGGGACCCTGCACCGCAAAATATCCGGAAACAGGTAGCTCCGATAATTGCCCCACAATCACAGACCTGATTGACACCTCACTATCCACAGGAATAGTCCCCACCAACTGGAAAGGGGCTATGGTGAAAACCTTACTAAAAAACCTAATCTGGATCCGGCGGACTTGGGCAACTATTGCCCTATCTCCCTTCTACCAGGAATAGGCAAGATCACAGAGAAATATGTTACTCATACTCTCTCCCGCTTCCTCTTATCTCACAATCTGCTTCACCCCTCTCAAACAGGATTCCGGTCCCAACAGACCACCAAAACGGTCCTGTTAGCAGTGGTGGACGAAAGCAGAAAGATTCTAGATTCAGGATGGTCGTCAGCCATTATACTCCTTGACCTGAGTGCAGCATTTGCTACGGTGAACCATGGTATCTTGGTTCACCGTCTCAGGAACATAGGAGTAACCGGCACTGCGCTGCAATGGCTGTGTTCCTTTTTGGAGGGAAGTTTTTTTCAGGTATTCACTAAGGGCTCTTCACGTAGCCCGGCTCTTTTTAATGTTTATATGGCCCCTCTGGCAGATGTTGTAGCCCCCTCTGGGATCCATATGGTGACTTACGCCGACGAGACCCAATTAATGGTAGCGTTAAATGAAGCAGATCAAAGGACTAAGGGCCTTTATTCTTGTCTTGAGGATGTATCAAACTGGATGGATGTGTCTCACATTAAACTTAATAATGGGAAAACTGAGTTATTGATATTGGGCAACCCTCTAAGCTTTAAATCCAGCACCATGTGGCCAGCATGTATGGGTCTCACACCGGTCCCCAAGTCCAAAATCAAGAGCCTGGGCATCTGGCTGGACCAATATTTGTCCTTCAGGGTTCAGGCCAGGACGACAGCAGCTATCTGCTATGGTCTACTTAGAATGGCCCGTAAAGTCCTCCCTCTCCTCCCTTTCCAAGCCAAGAAAATACTGGTCCAATCGCTCATACTTTCAAGAATAGATTATGGAAATGCCCTATACCTGCGTGACCCTACTACAGTAGTAACCAGACTCCAGACCATTCAAAACAGTGCGGCCCGACTGCTGACTGGAGTTTCTAATTGACAATCAGTGAAACCAGCACTCCATTCCCTTCACTGGCTCCCGGTTCAGGAACAAATCAGCTTTAAGGCCCTGTGCCTAGTACATAAATCCATGCAAGGGAATGGGCCTCCAATGAACTCTGCCATGATCCATCCCTATAAGACTAATAGGAAACTTTGGTCAGACGAGCTGCATCTGGCTGAAGTCCCCAGGATGAAGAAAGCCAGACGTGGTGGAAGGCTCTTTTCATATATAAGGCAGCCAGACTCTGGAATTCCCTGCCGTTGTTTCTTCGCAGGGAAGCCATTCATCTTGTCTTTAGAAAACTAACGAAGACTTTCCTGATCCCCTATGTTCTTCCTGCCTCTCTCATGTCTGGCCCAGCGCTAGGATGCTCCCGGCTAGCCATGTGCTTTATAATTGTCTCAAAAAAACATTTCTTGTCCCTTACGGCCGTCGGGTACTCCCATGAGGTCAGCTTTGTAAATACGTATTTTACTCCTTTTTTAACCTAACTCTGACACCTTTTATTTTGTACAATATAAATATGCAACTTGTTAGCGTTGTAGGTGCATATATGTAACTTGTTAGTGAGCTCAGCCTACCTTGTATACCTTGGTAACTGTATCCCTGCCTCTCTCTATCATTGCATGCCTGTTTGCCCATCTGTGTCTGCCTTCGTTGTATCTGCCTGTGTGTCCACCTTCGTTGTGTCTAAGTTGCTTTTTTAAACACTTTAATACTGAGCGGAGCACCTGCTTCAGGAACACCGCGCTCTGCAATAGAATAGGGGGCAGATTTACAAGAGGCACCATTCTGTGGGGTATTTACAACGTGACGCATCTGGGAGAGGCGTCACGTTGTAAAGCCCTGCGCCAGAAGTAGGCTTTCCGGCGCACGGGGGGCGTTCTGGCGCAGGAACGCCTTCTTAAAGAGGCTGAGTGAAATTTACAAGATTTCACTCAGTCACTTTTAAGCCCATGCTGCGTCAAACCCTACGCCTGCTTGAAGCAGACGTAAGGATTCACGCAGCATTTGAAAGATAGGACACCCCGGAGCCTTGCTGGAGCTGCGTCGCGCTTGCGACGCAACTCCAGCAATGCACCACCTTTACAGCACAGATGCGTCACACATCTGTCCACTTTTTGCCCCATGGTGCGCCGCACAATAACCGCACAATAACTGGCGCATCCCTGCACTGGCGCATCCCTGCTGATATGCAGGGATGCGCCAGTAATTGTAAATCTGCCCCTAGGTCTCGCTTTTGCCAAACTTTGACCCATTGGTAGTGTAAATTACAATGCCTTTTAATATTATAAAAGGCATTACCATTTATTTACCAAAGCCAATAGCTCAAAATCTCGCAATTGCGAAACCGATTGCATTGCAAATGCTTGTTTTTTGTGTGCGAGAGCGCACGAGGGAGGGGGAATTGAAATATGTCCAGGAAACTTCAGGCGCAGTACCATCCTCTGTCACTAGAGGGAAGTCTGCCTGAAAGCAACAAGCTTTTTTTTGGTGGGGGTGGGGGTAATTTGCATACCCAGAAGACTCTACAACACCACAATCACTTCCGTTTCATTATCACGGGTGAAATAGCCTTTTTAGCACTAAGATTGAGAAATACGTTTATATGTATACATATTTTGCTAAAATTGGATTACATTTGAAACAAAGAATAAGACCCGTAAGGTGACTGTAGTTTTCATAAGATATTTTCATGGTGCAATCAGGTCAGTTGAAGAGCATTACGCGAAATCGCGATATAAGGTATAGTTGTGCCGTGGTTCATTGAACCTAGTGTGACAATGATAAACGGTCGATACATGAATTTTTGGAGGATCTCAACATGAGATCTCTATTCAAGTGAAGACAGATTCAAATCACGTAGAGCAAATTAAACTGTAAAGTATTACAGTTGAGTTGAATGCGAATTTTCTGTAAACGATAAAGTGAATATGTGTTGCAAAGAGGATTATATCTGTAAACAGTGAATAAGATGTCTAAAGTGACTAATTTTCATAAGGGATATTCATGATACTGTCAGGCAAGAGATTTGATCTTGTCACGGTTTCTTAGATTGTATTTTCTTTCGTGCCGTGGTTTATTGCATTTCGTGTGGCGATGATGAACGGCAGAAGGATCTGAGCAGAGCGCGAGACCCACAATAAAGTAAAGGAGGTATATAGGTAAATTGAAAGAAACTATGTGGAGTTCAGTTCAGTAAATCTTTATTTGATGATAAAAAAACATCATAAAAGTACATATATACAGTTTTTAAAGAATTCAATTCAATAACATATCTGAACTTCATTTAAAAATCACCAATACAAATAAAAACCGGTTAACAAGGATTTTATCTCGGACCATTGATTAACCCTGTCCTCTTGTGTTTCTTTTTTTTAAGTTCAAGTAGAATTTTATTAGGGTAAACAAAATTATCATTACAAAGAGTGACATGAAATACAACAGCAGCAATAAGGATAATAAACTAGGGTAACAACAGTAAATATCATAAAATTAAAGAATGCAGGGGGAGAAAGAGGAAAAAGGAAAATGAAAAGTAAATGAGGCTGGAAGTGTGAAGTGTACACTCGAAGCGGCTTTGTACCACGGGAGACAATGCAAATATATGCGGGAAGTTAAATATTAAAGAAAAAGAAGGAACAAAAGGTAATTCATGGGGGTTTCGAAACCTCTTGCTGAAATGGGGGTAGGTGAGATGAGCGTTTGGCACACACATCTAAGTAGAGGGTAATAGGGAGCCACAACGCATGTCTTTTCGGGGCCAGGGTAATGGGATAAACAAATGCAGTGTGTAGTCTATGATTATAACATACATTGAACCACCAGGCTTTAAAAGTAATACCCTCAGAGTTCTACCAGTTAACAGTAATCTGTTGAAACACAACAGCTAATAACAAATCAATAATATGAACATTCGCTTCAACTTCGGTCCAGGAAGGGGAGAGTGAGCCAAGGAAAATGTCAGTGATAGAGAAGGGGATAGAAGTTTGGAAGATAGAATTGATTTGATCCCATACTTTGGTCCAGAATGCTTGCGTGAGAGGACAAAGGAAAAGCATATGAAAAAGCGTGGCATTGGGGGCGGAGCAAGACCAGCAAAGGTCCGGAGTTGTAGGGAATCTTTTGTGGAGGAGAGATGGCGTGTAAAGGAGTCGATTGTAAAGAAAGAAAAGTGTTTGTGTAAGAGAGGCAGCTCTGGAAGACTTGCGAAGCTTAATCCAAATTTTATCCCATAAAGAGGTGGACCAAGAGACGGCGAGTTCAGATTCCCACTGCTCCTCCACCGTAGTTTTAGGCCGAGGTGATGGAGGATTGTGGAAGGAGTGATAAATGGAAGACGCTGAAGAGTTGGAGCGCAGTTGGGAGTGTAGAGAGGAAATCGGAGAAGTAGAAATCGTAGGTGGAGAAGAATGAGAAAGGGAGTCATATGCGGACATGACTGCAGTCTTGAGTAAGATGTATTTGTGGACAAAGGAGGAGGGGAGAGAGAAGTTCCGACTTAGAACAGGGAAAGGTGTGAAGACAGATCCAGTAAAAAGTTGGGAGACCCAGATTAAACCACGTTGCCTCCAAGTTTTCCAGTAGAAAGGTTTTAGTTTGATAAGAATGCTACTATTATACCAAATCGTGGTGGTGAGAAATTCAGCGGTAGAGGAGGGAGGAGGTGGAGCAAAGGCTAAAAGTAGTTTCGCAGTGTATTTGTGAATTTGAGTGGATACGAATTGGGGTTTATGGGAGAAGGAGAGATACTCGGCAAAGGAGAAGGGAGAAAGAGAAAGGTGTTCAAGTTTAGCCCAAAGGGGAAGAGGTTCAGTAGGATCTTTAAGCCAGATAGCGGCCTGTTTTAGGAGGAAGGCTTTATGATAAGCGGGAAAGTTTGGAAAATTAACCCCTCCTTCCGATTTGGGGAGACGTAGTCTTGATAGAGACATGCGCGGTTTCTTTCCAGACCATAAAAAGGAGGATAAGGTGGTATTGATTTTGGCAAAAAATTTGGCAGGGATGGGAACGGGGATATTTGAAATGGTATAAAGGACAATTGGGGAGAGCATCATCTTAATGGTATCAAGGCGGCCCCACCAGGAAAGATAAAAGGGATGCCACCTAGAGGTGAGGTCAGATAACTTCTGAGTACACTTAGTAAGGCATAATGAGATAGTATCCGAGATAGAAGGAGTAATATGCAAGCCGAGGTATTTTATATGGGATGGGCTCCATTTGAAGTTAGATGCCGCAAAATCAGGCTTAAAGGTGAACTTGGTGAGGGGTAAAATTTCGCACTTATCGTTGTTCAATTTATAACCGGAAAGATGGGAGTACACGTTGACTTCAGCGAGGAAAGCTGGGAAGGATACCGATGGGTTCGAAATGAAGAGTAGAATGTCGTCAGCATAGGCAGCTAATTTGATATGCGAATGAGATAGAGGGAATCCGTGAATATTCGGGTTTTGACGTAATTTAGATAGAAAAGGTTCAAGAGCAAGATTGAAGAGAAAGGGGGAGAGAGGGCATCCTTGTCTGACGCCTCTGCCAAGGCTGAAAAAGGAGGAAATCAAACCATTAGCACAGACCGCTGCTCTAGGGTTTGCGTAGAGAAAGGAGATGAGGGAAATAAAATTAGGGCCAAACCCAAACCACTTTAATGCGGAGAACAGGATTGATTGCTCTTGATGCCTTCTCGGCATCAAGAGCAATTGCGGCTAGGGAATTACTGAAGCGTGATGACTTAGACAAAACGTTAAAGAGAAGTCTAGTGTTGTCTGAAATGAAGCGACCCTTAACAAATCCTGATTGTTCAGGGCCAAGGAGTTCTGGGAGAAAGGAATCCAATCTAATGGCTAAAGATTTGGCATATATTTTGTAATCGATGTTGACCAGTGATATCGGTCTGTAATTCTTACAGTGCTGAGTGTCTTTCCCCTCTTTTGGTATAATACAAATATAAGCATCAGAAAAAGTGCCTGAGGAAGCCCCGCTGGTTTTGAAAGACTCCAAAAGGTGAAGTAGTTTGGGCAACAAAAGAGTGGCAAAATGTTGATAAAATTCGGCAGTGAAGCTATCTGGACCGGGGGCTTTGTCTTTCTTAAGGGAGTGAAGTGCCGTATGAAGTTCCCGAACGGTGAGGGGAGTTTCAAGGGAGGCTAGGTCAACAGGAAAGTTGGGGGGAGGTTGAATGCTTGTAAAGAAAGTGGAAAGAGAGTGATCAGAGGGTTGAGTGCCAGAAGAGTAAAGTGTAGAGTAGAAGCGAGAAAATTCCTCCAGAATATCCGCATCTTTATGTTGCAGAACTAAATTAGCATCAAAAACAGATTCAATATTCAGTTTGTTTTGTTTAACCTTCAAATAGTTAGCAAGAACTCTCCCCGCCTTATTCTTCCCACCATAAAACTTCGAGCTGGATTTCAATAAGTACAATGATGCATCATCAGTAGACTGTTTGTTATAGTTCATTTTTGCATTAACAAGAGCTGTTAAACTTTCCTGGGTGCGAGAGGTATAAAAGGCATGTTCCAGAGCTTTGATCTGAGATAAAAGATCACTGGTACGTTTATGGGCAAGGCTACGCTTTGTAGCAACATGTCTGAGGATAAAGTCTCTGGCTGCAGCTTTATAAGCGTCCCATATAGTGTGAGTAGCTAAGGAGGGGGTATCATTAATAACAAAAAATTCGGTAGTAAACTCAATAAAGGAGGCCGTAAATTTGGGATCAAGAAGGAGGGCATTGTTGAAGCGCCATCTTTTGGGACCAGTGGATTTGGGTAGAATGTCAATGTTGATTAAAACTGGGGCATGATCAGAGAATACAATGGGGCCGATCTCAGCTTGGGCGAGGGATTGGGATAAATGGTGAGAGAGAAAAATATAGTCAATACGTGACTGGGAGTGATGGGCAGGGGAATAGAATGTAAATTCTTTACTGGTTGGGTTGCATAATCGCCAGGCGTCTATCAGTTTATGTTGAGAAATGGCGTGCGTGAAGAGCTTATGGGATTTATTAGGGACAAAAAAAGATTTGGAGTTCCTGTCCAAAAAGGATCCAGTGGTAGGTTGCAATCGCCTGCTAAAATAAAGTTGTCATCAATACATTGAGTAATACGAGAGGCAAACGCACTCCAGAAAGTAGGATTCCCACCTTTGGGGGCATAGACATTAAGCAAGGAAAAGGGACACCTTTAGAGGAAAGTTTAACAAATAACCATCTGCCTTCGGGATCAGATTCGGAGTGCAATACAGAGTGAGAAAAAGACTTTCGAATTAACAAAACAACCCCATTTCTCTTACCATCGCCAGGAGCTGAAAAAACCCTTCCCACCCAACCTCTTTGGAGCTTAGCAGCCTCAGTATCAGATAAATGGGTTTCTTGAAGAAAGGCAACATCTACATTCAATTTAGCTAAATGGGAAAGGATCTTTTGCCTCTTGATAGGTGAATTTAAACCTTTAACGTTCCAAGAAACAATGCGCACTGACATCAAGAACAATTAGAAAGGGAGAGTGTAAACAAGAAATGCAAGAAAGCCTCATAGAAATCGAGAAAGGAGGGACAAGAGAGAAAAGAATAAGAATGCTCGAAAAAGAAAAGAACAGATAGAAGAGAATGAGAGAAGAAGTTGAAGAAGAAAAACGTTGTGATATAATAAGGAAGTCGTGATAAGAGGATAATAGCAATCTGGGCAAGAGAGAAAGCAATAAAGGAGAAAAAGCATAGGAGACAGATAAAATATACTTTGGAGAGATGATTAGAGAAGATCAAAAAGAAGAACAAGAGCAACCTGAGAAAGAGTGATACCAAAGGAGCCAACAATAACCAAGTAAAAATCAAGATGAGAACATATAAAACAATAGGGAGCATGTCAACAATGGAAGAGGAAAAAACAGGGCAATACTTACAAAGGATGATGGGGAGTGGATACGTTCAGAGGGCAGGACACAAGGGGGAAATAGGAGATGGGAGGAGGGGGGGAAGGCCAACCAACGGCGGACAGGTATACGGGGCCACAAGACGTCCAACCAGAGAGACGTGACGGAACACAGGGAAATAATCTGTGAAAGATAAGGAAAACAATAGTATTAGAAACAGGCGAGCAACGCAATTCCAGGTATATAAAGAAAAGGAAAATAAAAAACAAGATTAAACAGTTGAGTAACAGGAAATGAACCAGCACAGGCAGTGAACGCGAAAGTTATGCAATAGCTGAGGAACCTGTGGAAATAAGAACATAACAATATATGAAAAACTAGGAACCGTGAGTATCAAGGTAATCCGAAAATATTAGTGACAAAAGTCAGGGTGGAAATGAAGAGGAAGGGCCAGAAAACTCCATGTCAGCCGTACCACAGGAATTCAGAAAACTTCGAAGTCGAAGAGGATCCTCAAAAGTCGTAGGGTCAGATTCACAGAATGAACTTAAGACTCAATCCTAAACTTACTACTATTTTGGTATTCACAGAATGCACTTACTACTTTTGGTATTCACAGAATGAACTTACTACTTTTGGTATACTTAAGACACACTTAAGACAAAATCCTAACTTCTGTGAATACCAAAAGTAGAAAGTTTATTGTGTGAATGCCAAAAGTAGTAGGTGCATTCTGTGAATACCAAAATAGTAGTAAGTTTAGGATCGAGTCTTAAGTTCATTCTGAGAATCGGGCCCGTATTGAGGTGTTGGATGTCATCTGGAGACTTGATTTTGTGTCCTCCACGTAAAGGTGGTAACTCAATCCAGCTTTTTTCAAGATGATAGTGAGGGGCTCCATGAGGAGATTGAATGGGGACGGGAGAGGATTGAGCCTTGTGGTACCTCAAGTGTGACTTTTGTTGGCTTCGAGAGACAGGAGTTGATTTTAATTTGTTGCGAGCAATGTTGGAGGAAAGAGGTGAACCATTTTAGTACAGTACCATTTATGCCGGAGCGCTTAGACAAGTTCTCCAGAAGAGCTGGATGATTTACTGTGTCGAATGCCGCAGATAGGTCAATAAGGACGAGTAGGCAGGCATCACCATCATCTAAGGAATGTGTTTCCCAAACTGGGGTCCGTGACACATTCCCAGGAGGTCCATAGACAGCAGTTGTAAAAGCACAGCAACGTTTCTTGTATAATTAGCAGCTTTCTAGCAACAATAAAAGTGTCAAGATAATGCCAGTGATTAATGTACCTGCTGGAGAGAGATGAGAGTTTTGCTCAGTGGCAGCTTTGACTTAAGTAATGTAGCACAGAGGGTTAATATGCCTACTGCAAAGAACATGTAACATGCATTTTAAAAAGTAGTATTTTATGTGCATAGGTCCGTGGTTACTGCTTTTGGCACAGAGATTCTTTTGTTACTGTGCACTTCATAAGGGACAATCGTAATCTAGCAGGTGCATCTATAAACTGTCATCAAAGAGCTGCTTGCAAACTGATTGTTACCAGTTAGTTACTTATGTTCTTTCCCAGTCCTTCATATCCTGATGCTGCTAAAAAGCCTCGTACTGCGAAATAAAACCAACAAATTAAATGTTAATCACAGAGGTGCAGCACCAACCTTCCCATTATTTTGTTTCCTTTTTTGCAAATTCCTTCAATATAAATTACTTAGGGCCAAATGTACGTGTTATATTCTTGTATTTACTGTCTCTTTAATTGTCATGCTGTGGTTGCATGCCAGTGCATGAGACTTGTTTATTTCTGAGTTACTTCAGGAGGTTCTAGAGTGTGTTAGTTAAGATTAGTGGAGAGGAGAGGTGTGGCTCACTGGTTAGAGGCGGCAGACCCGAGTGCAGAGAACGGCCCGGGACCAGGGTTCGATTCCCGACGCGGCAGGGTCTTGGACCAGGATCAGCAGACTGATAATTCTCGCATCGGTGCCTACTCCGACCAGGGAGCACACTCGGCAACTCTGGGCATTAGCTTGCCTCATCTCCACAACGGCCCCACACAAACGCCGGGGATGCCTGGTTTCACCTTGGAGACCCCCAGGAGGGACTATCTCACAGGGAAAGCCAGGACGGGTTCCCCAGCGGTCTATAGCGCTACGAGGCCTCCGGGTAGCAGTGCGCTTTACAAGACACAACAATTTACAATTAGAGACTGTTGGAATTCATTACAAGCTGAACCTTGACTTTGATGGATGCTATTCGTGCTGCCATTAAAACCAAAGTATTTATTACCACTTTGACTGGGTCATTTCAACAATTTTGGCGACGAGGTAAACCACCACTTGCAGCACGGATTTTGTGGTGATCAGAACCCATTTTATTCTTTTTTCCTTATTTTTGGAAAATAATTTTGGTATGTACAACCATTATTTTATTCAAGCATTTTTATTATGCCAGCGGCTGTTTCTTATGTATGTGCCTTAATAGCACCAGTGGCAGTATTTTCGTCTGATTTTATCATCGATTTGCTCTAATTCTGCATTAATTTGGCCTGCCTCGTGAAAACGGATACAAAACGATTTTTTTTTTGTTTATTGTTGCTACGTATGCTTTGCTTGTCTTCCGCTTTATTAGCTGATTATATTTAAACTATTATAGCCTTTGCAAGACTTCTGGAGCATTTGTTTAGCACTCTACGATATTTGTTTTTATTCAAAAGAGAAGCTTGCGTCTTACTTGCTGTCTGGAACGCTTCGTGTCTCTCAATGACATCAGCGTTGTGCGCAAGCATTGCGCATGCGTATGGATGCTCATCACGCACTACGTTGTACGTCTAGCACCCATTTTGTTATACTCCGTTTCCATAGTTACCGGAATTCACGGAGACAAAGGCATTTATTCCTATTTACCTACATGCGATAAATTAACAAGTTTTAAGCGGAAACAAGCAAAAGTAAGGATTTCTTTCTAATTTTCAACATTTACTGCATTTTCTTTTATAAATTCATTATTTTATCCAAGGAATATATCGCAAAGAATACATCGTTTTGCTGCATTTGTTTTCCATACAAAACTGTTAAGGTCATTTATATTATTTATTCATTATTTGTAATAACAGTATGCAATTCAATTCCCCCACCAAATTCTTACAAGTGAAAGGTGATCCACCTATGCCATGGACAAGGTGGAAAGAAGAATTTGTGAATTACATGAGAGCTATTGATAGTGAGAGGATGGGTGCGGAAAGAAAGAAAAGTATTCTTCTACATTGTCTTGGTTCAGAAGGACAAGAAATTTTTAGATCCTTACCTCAAATTACCTCTAGCAATGAAGCAGGTGGAGATAATTTAAATCCATATACTGAAGCTTTAGCAAGACTTGAAAACAGATTTAAACCTAATGTAAGCATTGCACTTAAACATTTTACATTTTATACCAGAAAGCAAAAGGAAGACAAATTTTTTGACTTCCCTAAGATCCTTGAGTTTACACTGTAATTTTGGTACAATTACGGACGAAATGATACGAGATCAGATCATATTAAATGCAAAAAAACTCAAGATAAACTCTGGGTCATGGGCGATCCTAATTTAGCTGAAACCATAGCTATAGCTAAGGCACAGGAACAATCTGACGTTTGGATGACCACTGTAAAAAGCAATACTGAGAAAAAACATGTAGATGATGAAGTCTGCGTAGTAAAACATAAACAAGGAATTAAACAAGATTCATCTTTTAATAGGACAAAACAATTTCCTTCTCAAAGAAAAAATGACTCTTTCAACCACAATTTTCAAGGGATATGTTTTAGATGTGGTAACAAATTTCACATTGCTTCCTTTCCAGGTTGTCCAGCTTTAAAAAGGGAATGTAATTTTTGCAAAAGAATTGGACATTTCAGCATTATGTGCAGAGATAGACGCCCTCAACTACAAAATAAAGATGCTGTGTCTATTATTTCTGAAGAAAGAGTAAGCAACTTTAAGGGTAGTGAATCTTTTGGTGAATTTAGCAATGAGTCTGGTTTTGTAGTCTCAATTGTTGATGTTCAATCAAATTTGCAACGTAATTCACCAAAATGTATCTTTACTATTTGTGAAATTGATGTATATCTCATGGTCGATTCATGTTCTCCATGGACCATAATTACTCAAGAATATTTTGAAAATACGTTTGCTCATTCAAAAAAGTTAGGAGATATTTGTGAATCTGATGTCTCTGCTGTTAATTTTTCTGGTACTAAGATTGAAATGATTGGATTTTTCAAAGTTGAAATTCAATTTAAAATCAGAAAAGCTGATATTAAGTTGTACGTTTCAGTTAAAGGCATTAATGTGTTGGGGTGGATTGACCAATGGAAGTTGGGTATTTTACTGAACCCCAGAGCGAAAGAACCAGTGTCTCTGTGTGATGATAGCATTATGAATACCATCTCTGTGGTTGAACTACCTGATGACCCCATTTTAAGTGACAAAGGAAGTAACCTGATCAAACATTTTGATACTGTTTTCTGTGAAAAACTAGGGAAACTCAAGAATTTTTCACACAGTATTATCTTAAAAAAGGATCACACTCCTGTTATTCAAAAACTTAGAGGAGTTCCCATTAATATAAGAGAAGAACTAAAGACTATGTTAGATGATTTGTTGAAGGAGGGAATTATTGAACCCATAGAATCATCAGAGTGGGTTTCTCCCATAGTGTTGGTAAAAAAAACGGACCAAAAATGAAGATTGTGTGTTGAGAGCGCTAAATTCAAACATAGTTATTGATTGCCATCCGTTGCCAAATATAAATGAATTAGTGTCATTATTTGACGGAGCAAAAAGATTTTCTACATTAGACTTAAGATCGGCCTACCACCAGATCGAATTAACTGAAGAGTCTAGAAAACTTACGGCATTTATAACACCTCAGGGCCTTTTTCAATATGAACGCATGCCTTTCGGACTTGAGTCCGCTGCATCCGTTTTTCAGAGAGCTATGTTTCATATATTCAGGGATGTAGATACATATGTAAAATGTTTTCAGGACGATATATTGGTGTTCTCAAAAAATATTAGTGAGCATGAACACCATTTGCAAGAAGTATGCAAGAGACTGCATGTTAATGGTCTAACAGTGAAAGCACGTAAGTGTAAACTTTTTAAGGAGTCAGTGGAATATTTGGGACATACCTTATCAGGAAAAGGGGTATTTCCGAAAAAATCCAATGTGGAAGCGATCACCAAAGCTCCAATTCCAGAAAACAAGGATCAATTGTTATCCTTTTCTGGTATGTGCGAATACTACAGCAAATTTGTAGAAAACTTTGCTAATAAGATGGAACCTTTGAGAAGATTGTTGAGACAGGGTGTTGAATTTTGTTGGTCTGACATTCAACAACAGGCATTTGATGAAGTTAAAAGAGACATTGTCAAGGCGCCTAATTTAAAACCCTTTAGGATTAACAAAGAATGTATCATTACAGTTGATGCCAGCCTGTATGGTTTGGGTGTAGTGTTGTCGCAAAGGGAAGGAATGGAATGGAATGTAGCATTTGCGTCAAGAACATTGAATGAGTGTGAACGTGAGTATTCTGTGATAGAAAAGGAATTATTGGCGTGTGTTTGGGCCATTGAGCATTTTAGACTTTATGTTTGGGGATCCAATTTTACGCTAAGAACGGATCACAAACCTTTGGTCAATATTTTATCTGTGGGAGGTGGATGGAATTCCACAGCCAGAATCGCGAGACTAACTTCCAGGTTGCAAGAATATAATTTTGTCACGATTTATGTACCTGGGAAAAAGAACGTTACGACAGATTGTTTGTCACGTTTGCCATGCAAGGTGGAGGATGTCAGTGTGGTTAAGGAGTGCGATTTTGTTTTAGCCATTCAGGATGTGTTACAAGGGAAATTTAAGAGGGTCTCTGAAGCTGATTGGCAAGAATGCGTTAGAAAAGATTCAAGGTGGGAAGATTTAGTGAATTTTATTCAGAATGGTTGGCCAAATAAAAATATTGTCAGGTCGGAATTGATGCCATTGTACAATGTCTTGGAGGAATTGGAATTGGATTGTGGTTTCATTTTCAAGTCTGGCAAGTGTATACCCCCAGAGGGCATGCAGGACACCATTTTACAAATTGCACATGATACACATCCTGGTATTTCGTCCATGAAATGTTTGGTTCGATCTGTGTTTTGGTGGCCAGGCATTGACAGATTTGTTGAAAGGACGGTTGGGGAGTGTCAAGAGTGTGTGTGTAAAGAAAGAATGCTAAAAGTGTATACTCAGCCACTTAAGATTGTTAAATGGCCTTCAGAGCCGTGGCAAAAAATTGCTTTTGATATATCTGGTCCTTTTAATATTCTTCCAGAGTCTTCACGTTATGCCTTAGTGATAGTGGACTATCATTCCAAGTGGCCTGAGGTGAAGTTTGTCCCTAAAGCCACCACTGAAGCTGTCATTAATTTCTTCAAGTAAGTGTTAACTAAAGAGGGTTGTCCTTCTGTTATGGTTTCGGGCAATGGTGTTCCATTGACTTCTAGTGAAATGGCCAATTTCCTTAAAAATTGTAACATTGGTCACAGGTTAACTTCATTATATACGAACCACACGAGAATGGTCAAGTTGAGAGGTTTAATCGAGTTTTGAAGAATTTTGTGGTGGAGTCAGTCAAATCTGGAGCATATTGGGTAAGTGCTTTTGAGGGAGCGACTATGGACTTATCGCATTACACCCCACACTATCACTGAGGTGAGTCCTTTTAAATTGTTAAAAGGTCGCAATCCAGCATCAAGGATGTGACCATGGTGGTTAAAGGAGAAATGTAATCAGTTTTTGGTGAACAAGGTTAATATGGATGATGTTGCCAGACGTGTGGAAAATAAGCAATTTAAGACTAAGGTGTGGTATGACAGAAAATGGAATACAAAATCTCAAGAATTTCAGTTGGGAGAGTGGGTGAGAATTCTTAGACCGGGTTTGTTATCCAAGGGGTCTAATAAATTTAGTGATCCCATTCAGATTAGGAAAGTTTTCTCCAATAGCGTCATGACACAAGATGGAAAAATTTGGAATGTTAAGAAATTAGCAAAATGTCCTATCATGGGTGATAAGAGAAATCTATCTGTTAAGCAAAATGTGTTGTTTGATAATGATTCTATTGCTCATAGAGTGAAAGATACCAAACGTGTTATCAATATGCCTAAGAGATATGTCAGTTGACTTTTGTTAAAGACTTTATCCTCATGTATAAAAGATATGTTATTTTGCTGTATTTTTAAGTTTTCTTTTCTTGTGTTTATCTCATTTTTGTAATAAGGGAGATGTGTTATATTCTTGTATTTACTGTTGCTTTAATTGTCATGCTGTGGTCGCATGCCAGTGCATGAGACATGTTTATTTCTGAGTTACTTCAGAAGGTTCTAGAGTGTGTTACTTAACATTAGGGACTGTTGGAATTCATTACAAGCTGAACCTTGACTTTGATGGATGTTATTCGTGCTTTCATTAAAACCAAAGTATTTCTTACCACTTTGACTGGATCATTTCAACAGTACGACCCGTTTTTATATGCGTAACCGGGTTTGCAAACCCGTTTGCGCATGCGAAAACCTATTGGGCCATGTACATAGCCTATTTCGCGAGTCTCCATTTTTTTGCGACTCGCTAAATAGGTCTTGCAACTTGCTATTTGGAAGGAGCATTCCTTTCCAAATAGCGAGTCTCAAACCATGTACAAATGTTTGGCGACCGCAATTGCGGTCGCAAAACACTCGCAATTTCCAGCTACTTCAAGTAGATGGTAATGCATTCGCAAATGGTAAGGGGTCCCCAGAGGACCCCTTCCCCTTTGCAAATGCATGCAAAATTATTTTTCAAGGGCAGGCAGTGGTTCCAGGACCACTGCCTGCCCTTAAAAAATGAAAGAAAGATGTTTCATTTTCTTTTTTTGTTGTTAATGTATGGAAAACGGGCTGCATTTTTTAAAAATAAACTGCTTTATTTAAAAGCAGTCCCAGACATGGTGGTCTGCTGAGCTCAGTAGGCCACTATCCCTGGGAGGGCTGGCATTCCCAATGGGCTCGCATAGTTGCGAGAGGCTTATTAATATTAATGAGCTCGCAATTTGCGACCCCATTGGGAATCCCAAACAGTGTTCAACACACTGTTGTACACTTCAGTTAGCGACTCATAATTTACTACTCACAATGTGTCGCCAATTGCGAGGCGGTAAATGAAATAGTTGTACATCTGGCCCCAAAATCCTTAGAAATGTGAAAATGTGTTTTGTGTGCACACATGTCTTTTTTGAATTACTGTTTTAATATTTGAAATTTAAGTCATGCAAATTGCTTGGGGGTCCCCGGCTTCCGGTGGTGACTCAATGGGGGTCCGTAGGAGTCAAATGTTTGGGAACCACTGATCTAAGGCTTCGCGAATGTCGTCCGAGATTGCACATAAACAATTTTCCCCTGCACGCTGACACCCGTGCACTATTCTGCAAGGGTGCCTGCATTGGTACTGCACAAGTATAGCGCCAGCGCAGGGGGAAACTCAAGGCTGCACCATATCCTTGTAAATATGGTGCAGCCTTGCTTTTCTGTAGTGGCAAAGTGAGGTATTAAGTCATCATGGCTAACACCTCACTCCGCCACTTCCTTGTACATATGCCCCAGTGTTTGCCTTCTAGGAGCTAGTTGTGCGAGGCGCTGGAAGGATTTGCCCCACTGGGCAATCCAGCTTCCTACAGTGTGCATGTGTGAGTACCCATCTGTCTTATGAGTATATGTGTGTGTGTGTGTATGTGTGTGTGTGTGTGTGTGTCTTTCTCTCATTGTACATCTCTGTGCCTGTGTGTGTGCATGTCTGTTTTCCAATCTTTCAATATGTGTGCATCTATATCAGTGTGTCTTTCTTTTATTGTGTTTGTGTGTGTGCCCATCCTTCCAGGTGTGGGTGTGTTTTTCTATCTGTGTGTCTACCTCTCATTGAATGCCTCTGTGTCCGCCTGTAAGTGGGTGTCTAACTGTATGCCATCTGTCAGTGTGTGTCTATCTAACATGGTGTATCTGTGTGCCCATTTGTGAGTGTATGTATGTCTATAGTTGTGTGTCTCTGTCACTTTATGCCTGTTTCGATCCATGTATTGGTGTGTATCTCTCTGTGCGCACCTGTGTGTGCACGTCTGTTTCCCATACCACAAAACCGACTCACTCTAAGGGCTCCATTCTTGACCTTGTTATCTCCAAAATAGATATGCTCACAGTTGTTAATCCTATACCAGTAGACTGGTCTGACCACTTCCTCTTCCCCTTATCTCTGCACCTATCTCATTCTGTTACTCTTGGCCAACCTAAAAGAACTACTACCTTGTTCCGCAATACCAAAAGCATCGACCATGACATATTGTGCAACACAGCTATGAGCTCACTTCCGATCTTAGACCCCTACTCTGATGTCAACGACCTGACCACCCAATGTCTCAACAGTCTATCAGCTATAATTGATAATGTTGCTACACTGTAAAGTAAAAAGAAAAGACCCACTCCTTCTGCTCCATAGTTCAATAAATCTAGCTACGAAGAAAGAAAGCACTTGAGGAACCTTGAGAACCTATGGAGACATTCTCATTCCATTATTAGAAACAAAAAGGATCCACACCAGAATGGATGTATAATTGTGTTCACCCAGGTCAAGTGTATTTCCTACAGTGGTAAGAATCACACAGCTTTGTTAAAATACCCCTCACACGCCAAAAGGGCCCTTGGTGTCATTCTTCATCATAGGGGTCTTCCTGCCCCGCTGCGGGAAGGGTGTGCTACAACCTGCAACTATGCGGGAGCACTGATTATTTTTTAAACAAAACTACGTGTAGTGTAGGAATGAGAGTGGAAGAGTCAAGAGTGAGTGAAGGAGTGATTATAAGTTGAAAAACAGCTGGCCCTTTGGGAAGAAAAAACTTTAAAATTCCGTTGGGTTGGTGTTATTAAAAGTGGGAAATAAGGTGGAGATACAGTGCTATAATGAGCAGTTACTTCGATGTCGTCAACATGTTTCGAAGCACTCCCCTGGCTTCTTCGTCAGAACCAAAAGGATCCCTTGTACACTCGAATATATATTCCAAAGGTAAGTATAAGAATTGTATATACAAGTAGATGATACTATGTGAAGTACATGTCAATAAAAAAGCATGCACTGTACACGATACCCCAATCGGTATTCTACTAAATTAAAACTAAATTAAAGGGAAAATACCCCATGAGCCTCTGAACGGGGTGGAAAGGAGTGTCTATAGTCAAACAACTGTAAAGATCACTGCCTCTCCAGGAGTCGGGATACTGCCTCAGTTGAACCGGAACAACAGGGAGGCAGTATTCGGGAGAGGCAGTGATCTTGTTTGACTATAGACACACCTTCCCACACCATTCACAGGCAGATGGGGTATTTTCCCTTTTATTTCAAAAATGTAATTAAAAAAATGCATTTAATAGCATACCTGTTGGGGTATTGTATAGAGTGCATGTTCTTTTATTGACATGTACTTCACGTAGTATCATCTACTTGTATATCCACTTCTCATACTTACCATTGGAATATATTTCGGAGTGTAGAAGGGATCCTTTTGACTCTCTCTGTAAGTGGTAACATAAGAGTTTTTTAGGAGGTGTTTCATAGCCTCCATTATCTCTTTTAACAACAGACCTTCTGGAAGGAAACTTGTAGTTTCTTTAAGCCTTATAGGGACATCCTTCCCTAAATCCTGTGCTACCTTTTTCGTCAAATCCGCAGTTGGTAAAGATATTTTGGAGCAATTACCCCCTTTTTTCTCCCCTCCCTTCTTCCTTCTTTTTTTTGGTGGCGAGCGATGAGCTCCCTGATAGCTTTTGGTTTGTGTCTTTTCTTTTGGTACACTAACTGCTATCGGAGAGTGCATCTCCGAGACTACTTCCAATTCTACTAGTGAGTTTGATAAAGGAAGTGAGACATTTATATTAGACTACTAGCAGCCCGTCCCGACGTTGTCCGGGTATGAATTGCTGCCGGCCAGTAGTATATTGTTTCGTAGGATTTCATTTTGATAGCATTTCTTATCTGTGACAGGCCTGTGAAATGCTCCGATTCACAGTGCACTGCTGATGCACTTAAGAGTGCGCGTTCAGTAGTGTGTGAACTCGAGTTTCCCTACTTTATTTTCCTTGCAATATTATATAGCGCGAACTCGACAACATGGCATGAGCACAATTTACATTACAGAAGAACACATTGATTTGTGGTAGGCACGGGGAGACAAAGCGATTTGCCTGGAATCACAGGATATTGAGCTGATGCCGAGATTCTAACGTAGCTCCCCATCTCTAAAGTTCGCAATTCTAGAACTTGTGGTGGGAGGTGGGTCTAAAAGTGTATGTCGGTGCTAAGCATCAATGAGAGAGACCTGTGCATTTTTCCAATTGGTGGTGAAAAAATATGAGTATGTTGCTGGAGATGTGGGCCGCCGTGCCACCAATGTACTTACGGGGGAGGGTAAACACCCATTATTCCGCAAATTTGTTTCCGCATACCATCACTCTGCATACTTTCATTACGAAAGTGCCATGACTCCGCAATGCCATTATAACGCATGGCATTACATTTTATATGCTTTTACCACGCATACATTTAGAACCAAATTCGTTGTAAATGCATGAATGGTAAAAGCATGTTTTTTAAAAATGTTTGGATAAGGCAAGTATGGGTATAGGGATATATATGTTTTGGGGTACTGAGGTATATGTTTTGGGGTGTTTGGGTATTTTAATGGTTCAGATATCGTTTTTGGTTATGGGGTACAGGGGTATTTTTAGGGTTCAGGGCTAGGTTTGGGTGTTGGGGTATAGGGGAATTTTTAGGTTTCAGGGGTAGGTTTGGATTTTCGGGTACAGGGGTATTTTAAGGGTTCAGGGCTAGGTTTGGGTTTTGGGGTACAGAGGTATTTTTAGGGTTCAGGGCTAGGTTTGGGTTTTGGGATACAGGGGTATTTTAGGGTTCTGTGCTAGGTTTGGGTTTTGGGGTACAGGGGTATTTTAGGGTTCAGGGGTAGGTTTGGGTTTTGAGGTACAGGGGTATTTTTAGGGTTCAGGGATAGGTTTGGGTTTTGGGGTACAGGGTATATTTATAGGGTTAAGATGGGTTAGTGTTTAAGGGTGTTAGGGTATTTTATAGAGTAAAGGTGGGTTATGATTATGGGGTGCAGGAGAAGTGTGGCTCAGGGGTTAGAGGCGGCAGACCCGGAAGCTGAGATCGGCCCTGGACCAGGGTTCAATTCCCCACCTCGGCGGGTCTTGGGCTAAAAATTCCACGGTCTCGATAATTCTCGCTCCGGTGCCTTCTCGACTCACGGGTTCACGCTCTGCGACTCTGGGCAATAGCTTGCTTAATCTCCACAACGGCCCCTTGCGGCGGGATGCCTGGGTTTCACCTTGTGGATACCCTGCCGGGGCCTCTCACAGGGGAATACCAGGACGGGTTCCCTAGGCAAGTGCCAGGATGCCCTTTGTGGTGACAGGTCGCGCTATATAAGTATACCTACATTTACATTTACATTTAAAGTAGGGGTGGGCGGAATTGACGAGAACTTGGTACAATAAATCCGCAATATTTAGTTCCGTCAGATTTCCAATTATTAAAACAGAAACCTCATATATTCAAGGTAAAATAACAAGTATTTCTACATGCTAAAATGCATATAGTCAGTTCACAAAAGTGAAATTAGCTTCCAGCAAGCAGTGAGAGAGATGATGGTTTTGAGATCAAGCCCCTGCAAACCATTATGGGACGAGATTAGCAGTGGGAAGTGAATATTATAGTATCCAAATAATTCTACAAAGAGCTGCAGTTCACCTCGTTCTCCCTAGTTGTCCCCAAGAGGCAAATGCAATAGCATTTAAAATATTATACATCAAGCTGCAGTTCACCTCATGGTCCCTAGATGTCCCTGATGAGACAAATGCAATAGCATTTAAAATATTACACATCAAGCTGCAGTTCACCTCATGTACCTAGATGTCCCTAGATGTCCCTGATCATGCAAATGCAATAGCATTTAAAATATTACACATCAAGCTGCAGTTCACCTCATGTCCCAAGATGTCTCTGATGATGCAAATGCAATAGCATTTAAAATATTATATATCAAGCTGCAGTTCACTTCGCCATCCCTAGATATCCCTGATGAGGCAAATGCAATAGCATTTTAAATATTATACATCAAGCTGCAGTTCACCTCGTCGTCCCAAGATGTCCCTGATGAGTAAAATTCAAAAACATTGAAACCCTTTCATGAATGCTAAAAATTATGCTAAGCTTATCCCATAATGCTTTGCAGGGCCTTTTAGTTGTATTTTTGCCCATAACTGTGCTTGGGGTGGTTCTAAGAGAATGGGACCTCCACTGAATTACTATTTAAAGGGAGCAGGAATGTATAGTACCTGGGAAGAAAAAACAACACTCGTGACGGAATGCCCCCAGCAATTGTCACGCCCCCAGCACACACCCACAGCACAATGCAGACACGCCCACAAGGGACTACTTTGCTGGCATGGTTCTTTTACATTTTAAATGTATATGGTGGGTGTCTGCATAGCCTATGTCCTTCTGCTGCAACTGCCCTTTCCAACGCTGTATTGGGTGTTGTGATTGGTGCTGTGGTTCCCGAGTTTACCTGGCCAAAATGTGCAAGTTCTCTCTTTATAATAGTAGTATAGATGAAGCTCCGTCTAACTCTATTGGAGAATTTAGATCTATTAGGGAGTTAGATACAGAAGGTGGCTCATTCGTATTAGTATCGATAGTTAACACATCAATAGATTTCGGAGGGGATCAAATTAGAGGGATACTTTCAGTATTAAATAGCTCTGCGTCTGCGTTGACTATCGTGGTGTTGTTTAGTTGTAAAGTGACTATGTCCTTTTGGGCCAGGGATAAGGACTTGTGTTTGAGAAGTTCGATGGATAACCGACGCTCAGTACGTCTCTCAGCAAGTGCGATATCTCTATCTATTTCTCGAGTAGCCCTGGAAAAATATTTATCTAGGGGTCCAAGTATAGAAACCCCTACAGTAGAGGGTAAGGCCTTTGGTGTACATGCAGACATACTGAGACCAAGGATCAATAGTGATTTCAAGAAGTGAGTCCCGAAGCTGTAAAGATCATATAACAATAATGATTGAGGGAATCAGACTGGGAACTGCTTACTGTGTCAAAGTCCCGAAAATAGGAATAAGGTCCTGGCCGTGATGTTAGAGGACAGGCCCAGCCCAGCCTTTGCCAGCCCGGGATGGCCACATACGGCCTGACCTTTTCACGGGCTTTGCCCGGCTCGTCCCGCGACGCGTGAGATGTTACCGCAATTTATGCGCCGCTTTGCTCGCAGGTTCGAGGTGCGGCGCTAGGGATGCTGGGATTAGTAGTTTGTTTCGCCCGCTGGGCCCCCCCCTCCGCTCGGCGGCCACACGGCAAGCTGGTTGTGTGCGGCGGCGGGAGGCGGGAGGCGAAAGGCAGGCTACCAGACAACGCAGGTGTTCTTCAAATGAGGACCAGGTAAGAAAGAGTCTTCGCAAATGTCCCGGCAGCAGGAGAGTTCCCCCTTTCTTGGTCTCCACAGGTACCATACCCCCCACTCAATCCACACGGACCTGGAGCCGCTCCTAAGCCAAGCTCTCCTTGGAAAAGTGGGTCCATGAACTGGAAAGGACCAGACCTAAGTCTGACCCCTGTCCAGTCAAAGCCAAAGCTAATGACGACTTTTCTACCTTGATAGAGGAGTCATTGAATACGGTCCTCCCAAAAACACTGATGAAAAAGACTGGCGGGCCTCACAAGACCCCGTGGATTCCCTGCTCACTTTAAAACAGCGTTGTAAGGTAATGGAAAGACCCTGGAGGAAAGACTTCCTACCCAACAAAAAGCTGGAATAAAGGGCAGCCATTTGCATTTATAAAGCAGAAATAAAAAAGGCTCAGGCCCCTTATTACGAGGAAAATATTCTGTCAGCCACCAACTCTCCGAGAGAAACAATCATCATAATAAAAAAACTACTCAAAGCTCCCGTCCCGCTAGAAGCACCAGATATCTCAGGCCTACGTTGCAATAAAACGGCCGAATGTTTCACCTCCAAGGTTCAGAATATTCTTGAATCTTTACCACGTACGGATGACAATGGTGACACTTCCAACAAGCAGGTGGACACAGCCTCACATTTAACTGAACACCAACTGGAGGTTTCCCCCCCTTATCCTAGGAATCACTTCTTGCCTTGTGGTCCTTGGTAAAAAGTGCATCGCCCAGGGACCCTGCACCACAAAATATCCGGAAACAGGTAGCTCCGATAATTGACCCACAATCACAGACCTGATTAACACCTCACTGTCCACAGGAATAGTCCCCACCAACGGGAAAGGGGCTATGGTGAAAACCTTACTAAAAAACCTAATCTGGATCCTGCGGACTTGGGCAACTATTGCCCTATCTCCCTTCTACCAGGAATAGGCAAGATCACAGAGAAATATGTTACTCATACTCTCTCCCGCTTCCTCGAATCTCACAATCTGCTTCACCCCTCTCAAACAGGATTCCAGTCCCAACAGACCACCGAAACGGCCCTGTTAGCGGTGGTGGACGAAAGCAGAAAGATTCTAGATTCAGGATGGTCGTCAGCCATTATACTCCTTGACCTGAGTGCAGCATTTGCTACGGTGAACCATGGCATCTTGGTTCACCGTCTCAGGGACATAGGAGTAACCGGCACTGCGCTGCAATGGCTGTGTTCCTTTTTGGAGGGAAGTTTTTTTCAGGTATTCACTAAGGGCTCTTCACGTAGCCCGGCTCTTTTTAATGTTTATATGGCCCCTCTGGCAGATGTTCTAGCCCCCTCTGGGATCCATATGGTGACTTACGCCGACGAGACCTAATTAATAGTAGCGTTAAATGAAGCAGATCAAAGGACTAAGGGCCTTTATTCTTGTCTTGAGGATGTATCAAACTGGATGGATGCGTGTCACCTTAAGCTTAATAATGGGAAAACTGAGTTCATGATATTGGGCAACCCCCTAAGCTTTAAATCCAGCACCATGTGGCCAGCATGTATGGGTCTCACACCGGTCCCCAAGTCCGAAATCAAGAGCCTGGGCATCTGGCTGGACCAATATTTGTCCTTCAGGGTTCAGGCCAGGAAGACAGCAGCTATCTGCTATGGTCTACTTAGAATGGCCCGTAAAGTCCTCCCTCTCCTCCCTTTCCAAGCCAAGAAAATACTGGTCCAATCGCTCATACTTTCCAGAATAGATCATGGAAATGCCCTATACCTGCGTGCCCCTACTACAGTAGTAACTAGACTCCAGACCGTTCAAAACAGTGCGGCCCGACTGCTGACTGGAGTTTCTAATAGACAATCAGTGAAACCAGCACTCCATTCCCTTCACTGGCTCCCGGTTCAGGAACAAATCAGCTTTAAGGCCCTGTGCCTAGTACATAAATCCATGCAAGGGAATGGGCCTCCAATGAACTCTGCCATGATCCATCCCTATAAGACTAATAGGAAACTTCGGTCAGACGAGCTGCATCTGGCGGAAGTCCCAGGATGAAGAAGGCCAGACGTGGTGGAAGGCTCTTTTCATATATAAGGCAGCCAGACTCTGGAATTCCCTGCCGTTGTTTCTTCGCAGGGAAGCCATTCATCTTGTCTTTAGAAAACTACTGAAGACTTTCCTGTTCCCCTATGTTCTTCCTGCCTCTCTCATGTCTGGCCCAGCGCTAGGATGCTCCCGGCTAGCCATGTGCTTTATGATTGTCTCAAAAAATAAAAATAAACGGGGCATATTATCAAGGGATTTATCTCCGCTTTTTTGGCTTTAAAAGCCAAGAAAGCGGAAATAAAATTATCTCCCTACTAGCAGCCCGTCCCGACGTTGTCCGGGTATGAATTGCTGCCGGCCAGTAGTATATTGTTTCGTAGGATTTCATTTGATAGCATTTCTTATCTGTGACAGGCCTGCGAAACGCTCTGATTCACAGTGCACTGCTGATGCACTTAAGAGTGCGCGTTCAGTAGTGTATGAACTCGAGTTTCCCTACTTTATTTTCCTTGCAATATTGTATAGCGCGAACTCGACAACATGGCATGAGCACAATTTACATTACAGAAGAACACATTGATTTGTGGTAGGCACGGGGAGACAAAGCGATTTGCCTGGAATCACAGGATGTTGAGCTGATGCCGAGATTCTAACGTAGCTCCCCATCTCTAAAGTTCGCAATTCTAGAACTTGTGGTGGGAGGTGTGTCTAAAAGTGTAGGTGGGTGCTCGGCATCAATGAGAGAGACCTGTGCATTTTTCCAATTGGTGGTGAAAAAATATAAGTATGTTGCTGGAGATGTGGGCCGCCGTGCCACCAATGTACTTACGGGGGAGGGTAAACACCCATTATTCCGCAAATTTCTTTCCGCATACCATCACTCTGCATACTTTCATTACGAAAGTACCATGACTCCGCAATGCCATATAACGCATGGCATTACATTTTATATGCTTTTACCACGCATACATTTACAACGAAATTCGTTGTAAATGCATGAATGGTAAAAGCATGTTTTTTAAAAATGTTTGGATAAGGCAAGTATGGGTATAGGGGTATATGTTTTGGGGTACTGAGGTATATGTTTTGGGGTGTTTGGGTATTTTAATGGTTCAGATATAGTTTTGGGTTATGGGATACAGGGGTATTTTTAGGGTTCAGGGCTAGGTTTGGGTTTTGGGGTGTAGGGGTATTTTTAGGGTTCAGAGGTAGGTTTGGGTTTTGGGGTACAGGGGTATTTTAAGGGTTCAGGGCTAGGTTTGGGTTTTGGGGTACAGGGGTATTTTTAGGGTTCAGGGCTAGGTGTGGGTTTTGGGATAAAGGGGTATTTTAGGGTTCTAGGCTAGGTTTTGGGTTTTGGGGTAGAGGGGTTTTTATAGGGTTCAGGGGTAGGTTTGGTTTTTGGGGTACAGGGGTATTTTAAGGGTTATGGGCTAGGTTTGGGTTTTGGGGTACAGGGGTATTTTTGGGTTCAGGGGTAGGTTTGGGTTTTGGGGTACAGGGGTATTTTTAGAGTTCAGGGGTATAATTGTGTTTTGAGGTACAGGGGTATTTATAGGGTTCAGGGCTAGGTTTTGGTTTTGGAGTACAGGGGTATTTTTAGGGTTTAGGGATAGGTTTGGGTTTTGGGGTACAGGGTATATTTATAGGGTTAACATGGGTTAGTGTTTAAGGGTGTTGGGGTATTTTATAGCGTAAGGGTGGGTTATGATTATGGGGTGCAGGGGTATTTAAAGTAAGGGTGGGCGGAATTGGCGCGAACTTGGTACAATAAATCCACAATATTTAGTTCCGTCAGATTTCCAATTATTAAAACAGAAACCTCATATATTCAAGGTAAAATAACAAGTATTTCTACATGCTAAAATGCATATAGTCATTTTACAAAAGTGAAATAAGCGTCCAGCAAGCAGTGGGAGAATTGATGATTTTGAGATCAAGCCCCTGCAAACCATTATGGGACGAGATTAGCATTGGGAAGTGAATATTATAGTATCCAAATAATTCTACAAAGAGCTGCAGTTCACCTCGTTCTCCCCAGTTGTCCCCAAGAGGCAATTGCAATAGCATTTAAAATATTATACATCAAGCTGCAGTTCACCTCATGGTCCCTAGATGTCCCTGATGAGGCAAATGCAATAGCATTTAAAATATTACACATCAAGCTACAGTTCACCTCATGTCCCTAGATGTCCCTGATGATGCAAATGCAATAGCATTTAAAATATTATATATCAAGCTGCAGTTCACCTCGCCGTCCCTAGATGTCCCTGATGAGGCAAAAGCAATAGCATTTAAAATATTATACATCAAGCTGCAGTTCACCTCGTCGTCCCAAGATGTCCCTGATGAGTAAAATTCAAAAACATTGAAACCCTTTCATGAATGCTAAAAATGATGCTAAGCTTATCCCATAATGCTTTGCAGAGCCTTTTAGTTGTATTTTTGCCCATAACTGTGCTTGGGGTGGTTCTAAGAGAATGGGACCTCCACTGAATTACTATTTAAAGGGAGCAGGAATGTATAGAACCTGGGAAGAAAAAACAACACTCGTGACGGAATGCCCCCAGCCATTGTCACGCCCCCAGCACACACCCACAGCACAACGCAGACACGCCCACAAGGGACTACTTTGCTGGCACGGTTCTTTTACCTTTTAAATGTATATGGGTGGTGTCTGCATAGCCTATGTCCTTCTGCTGCAACTGCCCTTTCCAACGCTGTATTGGGTGTTGTGATTGGTGCTATGGTTCCCGAGTTTACCTGGCCAAAAGGTGCAAGTTCTCTCTTTATAATAGTAGTATAGATTAGCAACAGGGCGCTAACACGCAAATTCGCATGTTAGCACCCTTTTTCTCTAAGTTCCCCTAGCATCTCTAATGAGATGCAAAGGGGGCGTTCCAGAGAAAAATAATAGGAGAAATGTTGTTAAACGACATTTCTCCTATTATCAAGGATTTCGCTAACCCTGTTAGTGAAAAAAAAGCAGCGCTAACCGCGGTTAGAACTGCTTTTTTTACACCTGGTATTTTCCTGATTTAGCCATGATATCCTATGGAAGGTGGATATCATGGCTAAGTTTGTGAGCCCCTATTATCAAGCTAACGCCAAACTTCGAGAGAATATTGTTGGTTTTCCAGAGATAATCTCTCAATTGGCAGTTAGTGCGAGGATTTTTATCACTACTGAGATAAACCTTGCTAATAGCGAGTTAACTCTGCGATAATTTCCGGCGATGCTTAGCGTTAAAAAAGTCGTTGCTAAGCATCGTTAGTGGTAAATATCGCTAACCGTTGGTAATATGCCCCAACATTTCTTGTCCCTTACGGCCGTCTGGTACTCCCATGAGGTCAACTTTGTAATACAATCTACAATACAATAGGGGGCAGATTTACAAGGCCCTTGCGCCTCGTTTACGCCACTGTTAGGTCACTTTTGTGACCAGTGGCGGCGCAAAAGAGGCACCATTCTGTGGGGTATTTACAACTTGACGCACCTGGGAGAGGCGTCACGCTGTAAAGCCCTGCGCCAGAAGTAGGCTTTCCGGCGCATGGGTGGGTGGGCGTTCCAGCGCAGGAACGCCTTCTAAAAGAGGCTGAATGAAATCTACAAGATTTCACTCAGTCACTTTTAAGCCCATTTTGCGTCAAAACCCTGTGCCTGCTTGAAGCAGGCGTAAGGATTGACGCAGCATTTGAAAGATAGGGCACCCCGGAGCCTTGCTGGAGCTGCGTCACGCTTGCGACGCAACTCCAGCAATGCGCCACATTTACAGCACAGATGCGTCACGCATCTGTCAATTTTTGCCCTATGGGGCGCCGCACAATAACCGCACAATAACTGGCGCATCCCTCCACTGGCGCATCCCTGCTGTTATGCAGGGATGCACCAGTAATTGTAAACCTGCCCCTCGCTTTTGCCAAACTTTGACCTATTGGCATTGTAAATTACAATGCCTTTTAATATTATAAAAGGCATTACCATTTACCAAAGCCAATAGCTCAAAATCTCGCAATTGCGAAACCGATTGCATTGCAAATGCTTGTTTTTTGTGCGCGTGGGTACATGCGAAAGAGAATCAGAGGGGCATATTACCAAGGGGGCGATAGACAATTATCGCCGATTTAGCAGCCGTTTTCCACCGCTAAGCGGCGATAATTCTATCGCCCCATTAGCAAGCTGTCGCTAACTGATGTTAGCAACAGCTTTTAGGCGCTAGCGAGTAATTTGGGGCCCACTTTGCATGTCAGCGATGTTTATTGCTAATGACCTGCAAAGTGGGCGTACCCTACCCGTTAGCGACTGAAAGCAGTCGATAACGTCGCTATCGCCTATTAACAAGGCAGGCGTAGCGTTGGAAATATTAAGCGCGAATATCACCAAAAACTAACGCCTGCCCAGACCAGTTCTTAGTCCTGTTATCCAAAGGGAGGTGGATAACATGGCTAAGAGCATTTTGTCGCAAATGCGTGAATATCGCTGTATTCTCAGCGATATTTACGCTATCTCCTGAAAATATAGGGGCATATTACCAAGCAATAGCGATAAATATCGCTATTGCTTGGTTAGAGACAAAAATTTACCGCTGAGCTGCGGCGATTTTGACCGTAAATAAACCTTGGTATTGCCAAGGTTTAACGCAAATGCGATAAAAATCGCCGCAATGCATGAATATCGCTGAAAAGTCAGCGATATTCATGCATTACCGAGCTAATGCTCTTAGCCATGTTATCCACCTCCCATTGGATAACATGGCTAAGAACTGCTCAGGGCAGGTGTTAGCTTTTGGAGATATTCGCGCTTAGCGCCAATATCTCCAAAAGTTGGTAATAGGAGATAGCGATGTTAGCGACTGTTTTCAGTCGCTAACATCTTGGCACGCCCACTTTGCATGTCATTAGTGATAAATATCACTGACATGCAAAGTGGGGCCCAAGATGGTCGCTATCTCCTACTAGCTGTCGCTAACTGCTGTTAGCGACAGCTAGGTAATAGGGAGATAATTTTATCTCCGCTTTCTTGGCTTTTAAAGCCAAAAAAGCGGAGATAAACCCCCTTGATAATATGCCCCATATTGCTTTGGAGATAAACCTTGCTAATAGCAAGTTATCTCATCGAAAACTTCCGGCGATGCTTAGCGATAAATATCGCCAATCGTTGGTAATATGCTCCAGAGAGCGCGCGAGGGAGGGGGGATTGAAATATGTCCAGGAAACTTCAGGCGCAGTACCATCACTAGAGGGAAGTCTGCCTGAAAGGAACAAGCTGTTTTTTTTTTTTAGGGGATAATTTGCATACCCAGAAGCCGCTACAACACCACGCTCACTTCCGTTTCATTATCACGGGTGAAATAGCCTTTTTAGTACTAAGATTGAAAAATACGTTTATATGTGTACAAATTTTGCTAAGATAGGATTACGTTTGAAACAAAGAATACGACTCGTAAGGTGACTGTAGTTTTCATAAGATATTTTCATGATGGGACCAGGCAGTTGAGGTGGCTGTAGGGTACTCTTTATGACATAACTGTTTTGGTCGAAGTTGTTCATAGTACTCTGTGTGACGATGATAAACGGTGGTAGCCATAAATTTTTGGCGGATCTCATCATGAGGACTAATATGAAGTTATAATAGATTTCGATGAAGTAGATTGTCTGTTTACAGAAAGCGCCAGAGTGTTGTATCCTCGATGCTTAGAAGATTCATTCGTCCGTTGCGTTCCCAGAGCGACGTTTGTGTGTATATGTTTTGCTGAAATAGCATTCCATTTCAAACCATGAATAAGATTTCTAAAATGACTAATTTTCATAAGTGAAAATAATGATTCTGTCAGGCAAGAGGTTTGATCTTGTCACTGTTTCTTAGATTGTATTTTCTTTCGTGCCGTGGTTTATTGCATTGATGTGTGGCGATGATGAACGGCAGAAGGATCTGAGCAGAGCGCGAGACCCACAATAAAGTAAAGGAAGTATATAAGTAAATTGAAAGAAACCATGTGGAGTTCTTTACATAAAACAATCTATAGATGTAAAGAGGGAGATTATCTTTACATTTTCTTTGTCTGTATTCATCTCTTTATCCATATGAATCTCTAAATTTCCTTTGTATGAATCTCACCGAGTTGCATTCTGCTGCAGAGGGACCGAGGCGAGGCCTCGAATTGAGGGCGCCCCTTCCCACCCCGGCCGAAAGGCGCCATATATTAAAGTAAATAAGCCCCATGGTGCATTCCTGCTCTTACACGCAGCGCACACCTGTGTTGCGAGAATCCATATCCATCTATATCTATACTACTATTATAAAGAGAGAACTTGCACCTTTTGGCCAGGTAAACTCTGGAACCACAGCACCAATCACAACACACAATACAGCGTTGGAAAGGGCAGTTGCAGCAGAAGGACATAGGCTATGCAGACGCCCACCATATACATTTAAAATGTAAAAGAACCGTGCCAGCAAAGTAGTCCCATGTGGGCGTGTCTGCATTGTGCTGTGGGTAGGTGCTGGGGGCGTGACAATCGCTGGGGGCATTCCGTCACGAGTGTTGTTTTTTCTTCCCGGGTTCTATACATTCCTGCTCCCTTTAAATAGTAATTCAGTGGAGGTCCCATTCTTTTAGAACCACCCCAAGGACAGTTATGGGCAAAAATACAACTAAAAGGCCCTGCAAAGCATTATGGGATAAGATTAGCATAATTTTTAGCATTCATGAAAGGGTTTCTATGTTTTTGAATTTTACTCAGCAGGGACATCTTGGGACGACGAGGTGAACTGCAGCTTGATGTATAATATTTTAAATGCTATTGCATTTGCCTCATCAGGGTCATCTAGGGACCACGAGATGAACTGCAGCTTGATGTATAATATTTTAAATGCTATTGCATTTGCCTCATCAGGGACAACTAGGGACGACGAGGTGAACTGCAGCTCTTTGTAGAATTATTTGGATACTATAATATTCACTTCCCACTGCTAATCTAGTCCCATAATGCTTTGCAGGGGCTTGATCTCAAAATCATCACCTCTCTCACTGCTTACCTGAAGCTAATTTTACTTTTGTGAAATGACTATATGCATTTTAGCATGTAGAAATACTTGTTATTTTACCTTGAATATATGAGGTTTCTGTTTTAATAATTGGAAATCTGACGGAACGCAATATTGCGGATTTACTGTACCAAGTTTGCGCCAATTCCGCCCACCCCTACTTTAAATACCCCTGCACCCCATAATCATAACCCACCCTTACTCTATAAAATACCCCAACACCCTTAAACACTAACCCATCTTAACCCTATAAATATACCCTGTACCCCAAAACCCAAACCTATCCCTAAACCCTATCAATACCCCTGAACCTCAAAACCCAAACCTACCCCTGAACCCTAAAAATACCCCTGTACCCCAAAACCCAAACCTACCCCTGAACCCTAAAATAACACTGTACCCCAAAACCCAAACCTAGCCCATAACCCTTAAAATACCCCTGTACCCCAAAACCCAAACTTACCCCTGAACCCTAAAAATACCCCTGCACCCCAAAACCCAAACCTAGCCCAGAACCCTAAAATACCCCTGTATCCCAAAACCCAAACCTAGCCCTGAACCCTAGAAAACCCCTGTATCCCAAAACCCAAACCTAGCCCTGAACCCTTAAAATACCTCTGTACCCCAAAACCCAAACCTACCCCTAAACCCTAAAAATACCCCTATACCCCAAAACCCAAACCTAGCCCTGAACCCAAAAAATACCCCTGTACCCCAGAACCCAAAACTATATCTGAACCTTTAAAATACCCAAACACCCCAAAACATGTACCTCAGTACCCCAAAACATATACCCCTATACCCATACTTGCCTTATCCAAACATTTTAAAAAAAACATGCTTTTATCATTCATGCATTTACAACGAATTTCATTGTAAATGTATGCGTGGTAAAAGCATATAAAATGTAATGCCACGCGTTATAATGGCATTGCGGAGTCATGGTACTTTCGTAAGGAAAGTATGCGGAGTGATGGTATGCGGAAAGAAAGATGTGGAATAATGGGTGTTTACCCTCCCCCGTAAGTACATTGGTGGCAGGGCGGTCCACATCTCCAGCAACATACTCATATTTACACCACCAATTGGAAAAATGCACAGGTCTCTCTCATTGATGCCCAGCACCGAAAAACACTTTTAGACACACCTCCCACCACAAGTTCTAGAATTACGAACTTTAGAGATGGGGAGCTACGTTCGAATCTCGGCATCAGCTCAACATCCTGTGATTCCAGACAAATCGCTTTGTCTTCCCGTGCCTACCACAAATGAATGTGTTCTTCTGTAATGTAAATTGTGCTCATGCCATGTTGTCGAGTTTGCGCTATATAATATTGCAAGGAAAATAAAGTAGGGAAACTCGAGTTCACACACTACTGAACGCACACTCTTAAGTGCATCAGCAGTACACTGTGAATCGGAGCGTTTCACAGGCCTGTCACAGATAAGAAATGCTATCAAAACGAAATCCTACGAAACAATATACTACTGGCGGCAGCAATTCATACCCAGACAACGTCGGGACGGGCTGCTAGTACTATTATAAAGAGAGAACTTGCACCTTTTGGCCAGGTAAACTCGGGAACCATAGCACCAATCACAACACCCAATACAGCGTTGGAAAGGGCAGTTGCAGCAGAAGGACAAAGGCTATGCAGACGCCCACCATATACATTTAAAATGTAAAAGAACCGTGCCAGCAAAGTAGTCCCTTGTGGGCGTGTCTTCATTGTGCTGTGGGTGTGTGCTGGGGGCGTGACAATCGCTGGGGGCATTCCGACGAGTGTTTTTTTTTCTTCCCAGGTTCTATACATTCCTGCTCCCTTTAAATAGTAATTCAGTGGAGGTCCCATTCTCTTAGAACCACCCCAAGCACAGTTATGAAACAGTACCTCTCTGTCAACATCCCTCTATCCACCTGCATGAGTGGATTGATAACAATGAGGAAGGGACTGACATCGCGAGTCGGCGGAACTACAAAAATGGCTGCCGTGATGTCATTTTGTAATCCTGCGGAGTGATTTCCCCTGCGTTTTGCCGTTTTTTGCACTGAAAGCAAGGGTTTGCCAGCTCCAAGAGCAGAGAGCTATGAAATATGAAGGAATAGGCTCTCGTTAATAAGAGTGAGATATTACATTATAGGTACTAGCCTTTAATAATTAAAAAAAGGGGCTGATAAAGAAGATAAAACAAAGAAAAAGTAGTCCCCTTTGCAGAAACAATTCTAAAACGCCCAGTTCCTCCAGATCGGTGCCTCCCCCAAGCCTCAGGTGTGTTTGGTGGCACCGACAGAGAGGTAGGTCGAAGAGAATAGTTCTCTTAACAAGTAGTAGCAGTTAGTCTCTATTTTGAGTTACTAAGAAAGCTTGTTTGGGAGTATGAATTGACTTATGTTTGCACAGACTTTTGATTAACTATACATAAGAATAGGAGATAACACTTTAGGGTTCTTGACATGGATAGACAGTATTGTTTGTTTTTGAATGAGTATACTCAATAGTTTTAAGATGGATTATGTGCGTTTTAGATAAAAGATAGGCATCTATTGATGCTAGTCGAAAGGGTTTTATGCCAGTGACTGGGGAGTGCTCTATCACTGAGTTTGTTGATGGGCAAGGATGACTAATATAACAGGGAGTAAGGATGGATATCTTTGGACTCTACTAAAGAGGTAGATATTTGATGTTTCCCCCTATTTGCATCTACTTGTTCCACAGAGTGGGGCCTCGTATACCTGAGCACGGTCCAGGTGAGGTGAGGTCCGGTCCCCTGTCATTCTGGGTGAGAAAAATGGATTGATTCATTGATTAAGACAGAAGATATTATGGAAGCACAGGTGTTTGGGCTATTGTAATACACTGTATTAACAGGATAATTATTTTCCCAACAGATGGTTATTGACATCTGCTGACATTGAGGAGTAGTACAAAATGTTGGTACAGGTTGTATCGTTTTTTCAACCATTATTATTTGTAAATTTCTCACAACTTTATTTGGTGCACTATTTAGTACAACAGTAGCAACAAGTAGAAGAACAGTGGCCCTGATGAAAGCCTAGGGTCGTTTTGCCCGGTAGGCAGAAACATGTTGGCCCATATCGCGACAGATATTTGGTTCATACTGTCGTTTGCGCTGTTACTGTTTTTTAATTAGGGAATGTGCATTGTTTCTAATTAAAATAGTTTGTTTGAGACATATCACCCTATTTTAACATCACCACCTTTGGTTAGTAGCACTGTGTTTTCACTATTTCTCTCTACCATCAATAATTGGCTATCAGTTGGTGGTTCACAGTTAACTGTGGACTAAATCCAGTATCAACAACTTACTGTGTGGCATGTGGTCTCGATAATCAAAGGACCCGCCAATTCACAAGTTGGACGGCCAAATGATATGACTGATTACCTGTTCTGTTTGATGGTTATCCACGATGAGATGATCTGGATCTTGTTGATCAGTTTTTTTGAAGTAGTTCCACATTTTGTGTTCTTAGTTCACTGCTCTTGTGTTTTCCTTTTCTTGCTTCTTGTAATTTGTTAAACGGTGACTGTAACACCCACTGATATACAGTTATGGAACAACACACAAAAGTAGCAGGCCATAGAATCAAAATGACGCAGGCAAAAGGAACACAATCTCAAACACAGCAAGCATAGAATATGCAAACAGATCTGGGAATAATTATGACAAATTTACAATGACTAAAGAACTTCCTGGTGGAAAATAGCAGGCCATAGAATCAAAACAACGCAGGCAAAGGGAACACAATATCAAACGCAGCAAGCACAGAATGTACAAAGCAAAAATATAAATATTAAAACAAATTTACAATGACTATAGAACTTCCTGGCGGGGTCTGAGAAGGAGGGAATTAGTTCTGAAAGCGTCTTTGGAATAAAAGAGATTTGAGGTCCGCTTTGAAGATCTGGATGGAGGTGATGGTACAGAGCGAAGGAGTAAGCGAGTTCCAGATTCTCACCGCATTACCTGAGAACGATTGTGCCATCAATTTTTCCCTTTTGAAAGAGGGGGGCTCAAGATGGAACTTTTCTGCATTCCGAGAAGGTCTTGAGTCTCCAGACAAATTCAGTTTATTCGCCAGATAGATAGGGGAGGAAGAGTACAAAGCTTTGTGGGTGATGCACGCCGTTTTGTAGATAGATCTAGCCTCGATGAAAAGCCATTGGAGAGAAGACAGGATAGGAGTGATGTGGTCACTTCGTTTGGACCCTGAAATGAAGCGAGCTGCTTGAATGGAGGACGGAAGAGGTGAGATTTGATAAGGCTAGTCAGAAGAGAATTACAATAATCCAGCCTAGAGATCAAAGCATTTTTTTCTTCCAACAGGCGGAGAGAGCCTATCCAGGAGAGCAATCGAGAGCCGGTTGACGATTGAGTGAGCCGCTTCCGTGAGAGCCGCTTGCGCCTGCTTGCACCCGCAGCCACTCTAGCCCCCCCGCCCCGCCCTGCCCCGTCCCCCCGAAAGCCACCGGCGAGAGCCACTGTGAGGAGCGAGGAGCAAGGAGCGAGGAGCGAGGCTGAGTAAAAGGCGAGAGCAGCTGGACCTCGGTGGGCTGGATTACCGGGAGCAGCGAGCCGCCATCATCTTTACTACAGCGAGACACCACTGAGAGGCGAGAGCAGCAAAGCACCACCAGCCCCTACCCCGCGTGAGTTAATCCCTCTTACCTGCTGCTGTTGCTGGCGGGCAGCAGACTGCGGTTGGATCACACGGTGGGGGATTACTGCCTCTGACAATAGCATTCAGCTTTGTTTTGTTTGGCTTGGCTGGCTATTTGCAGGACATGAGTGAACCTGAGAGGAGAGAAGAGAGAAGGAACGGCCCTGTTGGTGGCAGCCTGTAGCTTCCCCCACCACTACTTCTACTGCTGGGCCCTGTCCCTGCCTCCGCCAGTTTTGTGGGTGCTGAGCCCGCTGTTGGTGGCGGCCTGTCCGGTCTCAGAGCAGGGCAGGGCAGGGCGGGGGTGCAGGAGCAAGCACTGAGCAGCTGCGCTTGTGTGTGGTTGCCAGGAGTCGCCGAGCCACCTAGCCACTGCCGTATTGGAAGAGGAATAAGTCCCCGCTTGGTCTCCCATGTCCTGGGGTTGGCGGGGCAGCAGGACTGGCGATCAGCTAATTCAAATAAACTAAACAACTACAGGAGGGCGGCAACAGTGAGATGTGGGGCTGGCTCGACTGGCGTGCCTGAAGAGGGCATTAATTGTTTCACAAAACTCTAAGTAAGCAAGTTAAATCTATACTAATATAATAAAAAGAGAGCCCAAACCTTTGAGGCGGGTAATCTCAGGAACCACAGCACCAATCACAACACCCAATACAACATTGGAAAGGGCAGTTGCAGCAGAAGGACATAGGCTATGCAGACGCCCACCATATACATTTAACAGGTAAAAGAACCTTGCCAGCAAAGTAGTCCCTTGTGGACGTGTCTGCATTGCGCTGTGGGTGTGTGCTGGGGGCGTGACAATCGCTGGGGGCATTCCGTCACGATTGTTGTTTTTTCTTCACTGGTTCTATACATTCATGCTCCCTTTAAATAGTAATTCAGTGGAGGTCCCATTCTCTTAGAACCACCCCAAGCACAGTTATGGGCAAAAATACAACTAAAAGGCCCTGCAAAGCATTATGGGATAAGATTAGCATAATTTTTAGCATTCATGAAAGGGTTTCAATGTTTTTGAATTTTACCCATCAGGGACATCTTGGGACGACGAGGTGAACTGCAGCTTGATGCATAATATTTTAAATGCTATTGCATTTGCCTCATCAGGGACATCTAGGGACGGCGAGGTGAACTGCAGCTTGATGTATAATATTTTAAATGCTATTGCATTTGCTTCATCAGGGACATCCAGGGATGACGAGGTAAACTGCAGCTTGATGTGTAATATTTTAAATGCTATTGCATTTGCCTCATCAGGGACATCTAGGGACCACGAGGTGAACTGCAGCTTGATTTATTATATATTAAATGCTATTGCATTTGCCTCATCAGGGACAACTGGGGATGATGAGGTGAACTGCAGCTCTTTGTAGAATTATTTGAAGACTATAATATTCACTTCCCACTGCTAATCTCGTCCCATAATGCTTTGCAGGGGCTTGATCTCAAAATCATCACCTCTCTCACTGCTTGCTGGAAGCTAATTTCACTTTTGTGAAATGACTATATGCATTTTAGCATGTAGAAATACTAGTATTTTACCTTGAATATACGAGGTTTCTGTTTTAATAATTGGAAATCTGATGGAACGAAATATTGCGGATTTATTGTACCAAGTTTGCACCAATTCCACCCACCCCTACTTTAAATACCCCTGCACCCCTTAATCATAACCCACCCTTACTCTATAAAATACCCCAACAACCTTAAACAATAACCCATCTTAACCCTATAAAAATACCCTGTACCCCAAAACTCAAACCTAGCCCTGAACCCTAAAAATACCACTGTACCCCAAAACCCAAACCTACCCCTGAACCCTAAAATACCACTGTACCCCAAAACCCAAACCTAGCCCATAACCCTTAAAATACCCCTGTACCCCAAAACCCAAACCTACCCCTGAACCCAAAAAATACCCCTGTACCCCAAAACCCAAACCTAGCCCAGAACCCTAAAATACCCCTATATCCCAAAACCCAAACCTAGCCCTGAACCCTAAAAACACCCCTGTACCCCCAAAACTAGCACTGAACCCTTAAAATACCCCTGTACCCAAAAACCCAACCCTACCCCTGAACCCTAAAAATACCCATATACCCCAAAACCAAACCTAGCCCTGAACCCTAAAAATACCCCTGTACCCCAGAACCAAAAGCTATATCTGAACCCTTAAAATACCCAAAACCCCCAAAACATATAACTCAGTACCCCAAAACATATACCCCTATACCCAAACTTGGCTTATCCAAACATTTAAAAAAAACATGCTTTCATCATTCATGCATTTACAACGAATTTCGTTGAAAATGTATGCGTGGTAAAAGCATATAAAATGTAATGCCACGCGTTATAATGGCATTGCGGAGTCATCGTACTTTAATATTGAAAGTATGCGGAAAGAAAGTTGCGGAATAATGGGTGTTTACCCTCCCCCGTAAATGCATTGTTGGCACGGCGGCCCACATCTCCAGCAACATACTTATATTTTTTTACCACCGATTGGAAAAATGCACAGGTCTCTCTCATTGATGCCCAGGACCGACATACACTTTTATACACACCTCATAACCACAAGTTCTAGAATTACGAACTTTTGAGATGGGGAGCTACGTTCGAATCTCGGCATCAGCTCAACATCCCGTGATTCCAGACAAATCGTTTTGTCTCCCCGTGCCTACTACAAATAAGTGTGTTCTTCTGTAATGTAAATTGTGCTTATGCCATGTTGTCGAGTTCGCGCTATATAATATTGCAAGGAAAATAAAGTAGGGAAACTCGAGTTCACACACTACTGAACGCGCACTAAGTGCATCAGCAGTGCACTGTGAATCGGAGCATTTCACAGGCCTGTCACAGATAAGAAATGCTATCAAAACAAAATCCTACGAAACAATATACTACTGGCCGGCAGCAATTCATACCCGGACAACGTCGGGACGGGCTGCTAGTATAGTCTAACCGTGTCAAGTTGCGTGGTTTACAGAAGACCGGAGATAAGATTGTCGGAGCAAGCAGTGGACAGTATGAGGTCAGGTCGCGTCCGGGGCAATACAATGGTCAAAAGAGAAATAAAAAAACGAAAGCGAACAACTAAGACGCTGGAGGAGGCAAGGGGTGAAATATCATCAGAAACTGGTCTGGCAACCTATAAAAACTGTTCCCTTATAGAAATACCTGTAGATGGAAACACTCCTGGGTTAAAAAAGAGTGGGCAAACACCAAATCCGGAGATAAGCAACAAATTAATAAAAAGGCAATTTTCGTATCAACCAAAAATCTTTACGAAATTCTGTTTTCTAAAAAATGAGGGGGACACTCTACTTTCAAGCACACAAGAGTTGCCAGGTCTGCAATCACCTCTTCAGCCTTTACAATTAAATAAATCATTACAAAATGCTGAAGAACAGAAATCAACTCATAAAAAGAGAAGTCCAGGCAAAAAAAGAAATGCTAGTATAGCAGCCACTAGCCCCATACAAATAACATCAACTCCATAACAAAACACGGATGAACTTCAAAACTACAGGCAAAATACAAAGAGCGATGTTGAGATAGTCCAAGTACATAGGCAAAATGAAGCAAAGAAGAGCTCCAATGATGTCCAAGGAGAAAATCGAGAAAACCAAGAAATCAGCTTTGACTTGAATAGCGACAGCGGATCAATACATAGCAAAAACAGAATTGGCAACTGTGCTATAATCAATATACCAATGATGGGGCGTGGCTAGGACGCCGATGGTGGAGGCGACGTGAGCCCGCGGTCCAGCGGTGGTGCTCCCTGAGCAACGGGGAAAGAAGTTACGGCGATCATTGCTGGGGCTGAGTTCGACACTGGGGCGGCAAGATGGCAGCGGGGCTCGATGCATGAGATCGAGAAGGAGGGCCCTGGGTGTGCTGAATCCCCTAAGCTGGCGGTGGAAATGGAGACGCAGGCCACACTGGAGTCGGTGATGGCGAGGCCCCGGCTGTAAAAGTTTCCTATCAGTCGACGTCCACGCACTTCGGAATTTTCTTGGAACGAGGCCTCTGTTCGTTTGTGCACTTCAAAATGGCGCCGAGTCGCTGAGCGGCCTGCAACCGAGATCAGGACACTCATTCTCGGATACGGAGGATGTGGAGCTGATGCCCGATCGGGGCCCACACCGGGGGTGACCTACAGACCAGAACCGGTAGTCTATGATAACAACCGCCCGGAGGGATGGAGGGCAGCGGCAATTTTGAGCTGTTGAGTGAACTGCGTACCACCCTGGCAGCGGCCTGGGGTGTGATCGGTGCTCCGGTGGAGCCAACTGTGGACCAATCAGGTGTTGGACCTACAATATATTAGAAGAGGGTGCGGGACACAGGCCGCAGAAATTGACCCTGGCGCTGATGTCCCTATGAACGGCTGGTCTGCTACCCCTCCCCCATCGAAGAGTGATACAGCTGAGGCCTAGCTGGTGGTGGCCAACGAGTGGCTTATGAGTGCAGTGGCGATGAAACCCAAAGGCAAGACTGAGGAAGCGGCGGCAGCGGATGGAGCTAGAAGTGGTGATGCAGATGCGGAGGCCACGCCGACGGAAAAACGCCTGGCTGACCGTCTAGATAAAATTCTGGGAGCCATTGAAGCGACGAAAAATTCACTGCACCAGGACATCTCGCAAGTGGCTACCGGACTGGGGCTTCTGAGAGCGGACCATGCGAAGCTAGTGGACAGGGTCAAGGAAGCTGAATCCACGATACTGGAACTGAAACCGGCGGTGGTAACGGTAGAACGCAAGCTGGAAGATGCACTGCACCGTTTAACGACTCTGGAACGGAGGGCGGAGGACTCCGAAAGTCGCAATCGACGAAATAATGTGCGAGTGGTAGGCCTGCCGGAAAAAATTGAAGAAACTGACATGGTGGCGTACTTAGAAGCCTTTCGCCTTTCTTTACCCTGGAAAGGGCGCTCAGAGTACCGGCCAAGCCGCCCCTGCTGGGTCGCCCACCTCGACCTGTGGTGGCCAGGGTGCTTCACTATAAAGACCGGGACTTGTTAATTCAAAATGCACGATCAAACGGGCCCTTTAAAGTGGAGAACTGTTCAGTGACATTATTCCCGGACTATACTCAGGATATCCAGAGGCGTAGGGCCTCATATCTGGCGATCAAAAAGGAGCTAAGAGGCGAGGGCATCTAGTATTCGCTGCTGTTCCCAGCGAAGCTGCGAATCATCGTGGATGGGATGACGCAGTTTTTCTTGACGCCAGGTGAAGCGTGGACATGGCTGGAGACATATAGAGCCGGAACGGTCCGTAGACCTTGTGGGTCCGGCACACAACATAAACAACCTCAAATGCGCCAGTCACAGAGGATTCGGAACAGAGGTAACGCCAAAAAAGATCCCAGTCCACGCAGATGGCGGCGGATAAACAGGATGCGCTGCTGGCCGCTGCTGCCTTAACGGGGTCTCAGACAGAGAACTCGGCTAGGGGCATGGACTCTGAGGAGGACAAGCGTTGTTCGGGTCCTGAGTTTTCAGACACAGACAGTATCAAGGGCCCGGAACTGACACCCAGGATGGCTGACAAAATATAACCTTCACCTATTCTGCAAGGGTAAATACTGTTGGTCGGAGGGAGCGCCTGCTGTACCAGTGGGGGACCCACATGACTTTTTGGCTGCACTGTGAATTGTGGGGATTACGGGTGATGGTCTGAGTTGCGGCCCACCTCATGTCGGGCCTACGCCACCTTCCTGTAGCCCTTAAGGCTTCCTATGGTGGTGACTGCGGGATAGTAGCGTGTGTTTGTTGTGGAAGTTTGGATGGGGACTGATAATGTGTTATTGGGTCCTGTTCTGGGGGTTGGGGGATGGGTGTTGAGTTACTTAGGTTGGGGGCTCGTTTTATAGCTCTTGGTGTGAGCTGGCTACAATGGAATGGAGGGAGTGCGTCGCGCCTTGTCAATGGGGACATTACCTGAACTGAAATGTGTTACCTGGAATGTGCGTGGATTGCATACAATGTCCAGACGCCATAAAGTGCACGCTTATTTGGTGAGGCGGGGGATCCACATAGCGTTGCTTCAAGAGACCCATTTGACTAAGCAAGAATGTACAGCTTTACAGAAGAGATGGAGAGGGCAAGTGTTTGGTACTACTTATTCAGCGTATGCGAGAGGGGCTCTGGTATGGGTTAGAGCGGGGACTCCTTTCCAGATGACGAACACTGTGATAGCTCAGGAGGGCAGATATGTGGCAGTGGAAGGGAGATTGTGGGGAAGAGAGGTGGTTCTCTGTAGTGTCTATGCTCCAAACACGGAACAACCCAGATTCCTGGATAAATTGTCTGGGTCGTTGGCTCATGCCCTTGCTGGTGCGGTGAGAATGGGGGGGGGGATTTTAATTCTATTACTGATGTGCCGCTTGATAGGTCACACCCACCATTGGTTGATTCCTTGGTCCGTAGGACAGCGAAATTGAGGGCGGAATGGCAGGAGAAATGGGGGTTGCTGGATATTTGGAGGGGGCACCACCCAGACGATAGGGATTATTCCTTTTTCACTGCACTGCACGAATTACATGTTAGGATTGACGGGATCCTTTGTAGTCGGGAGTTGGCTCCCTTGGCGAACCGATCAGAGTATTTAGCCAGGACGTTGTCTGATCATAACCCTCAGGTGGTGGCGTTTCAATGGCAGCAGGAGAGAACTGTGATTCAAACTTGGAGGTTGCGAACGGACACCCTGGAGGACCTGATCTTTAGCACCAGGGTACAGGAAGGGATCGACAACTATTTCATGTTGAATGAGGGTACAGCGACGTCCAGAGGGGTGGAGTGGGACGCCTTCAAAGTAGTGCTGAGAGGGCTCTATATTAGTAACCACTCAGGAGAGCGAAAGGTGGTGTTGGCTGATGTGGCAAAGGCAGAAGAGGGCTTGAGGGAGTTGGAACTACAAAGGCCTGAGCAGCCAGGGGTGCAGGAACGATTGACCGAGGCCAAGGAGCGAGTAGCGGCGGAAACGGAGAGGTTGCGCTGTTTCGATTGTAAGCAATACATGGTGAAAGTTCATTCGGAAGGGGACAAAGTGGTGCATGCGGATCAGGCAGGGTTTATTCCGACTCGGAATACCTCGCTTAACATACGTAGATTGATACGGGTGTTGGAAGGTGGATTGGAGGAGGACGCGTTGGTGGACGTGGAAAAGGCTTTTGATAGCCTGGAATGGCTCTACTTAGATAAAGTGTTGGAGAAGTTCGGATTGGGGGAACGGTTTAGGAAATGGACGACCATTTTATACTCATTGGCGAGAGCGAGGGTGCGACTGGGGCCTGTTATTTCAGCGCAATATCCGGTGCAGAGAGGCACGAGACAGGGCTGCTCACTCTCAACCCTGCTGTTTGCGCTAGCGATCGAACCCCTAGAGGCTCGGGCTCGAACGGGGGAACCACATCATATTTCGCTATACGTGGACGATTTGCTTCTGTTCTTGGAGGATACCACAGTGGCTCTTCACGGAGCGGTGAACTTGTTGATGAATTTTGGGGCACTTTCGGGCCTCAGGGTCAACTGGGGTAAGACTTGTGTGTTTCCTCTGAGGGCAGACATGCAGCAGCCGCTTCTGCCCCCCGGACTGGTATGGGAGAGGTCGTGTTTTACCTACCTAGGGGTCCGGATCTATCATGACTCGGAGTCCATGTTAGAGGGAAATGTGGGCCGCTGTATCAGGGTTTTGAGGGGCTGTGTATCGTACTGGGCTACGTTGCCTCTCTCGGTGTTGGGGAGAGTGTCGCTGCTTAAGATGGTGGCTCTACCTTGCCTCTTAAATTATTTCCGTACCCTCCCTCTCTGGATACCTCCCAGGTTCTTTCGGGACCTGAGAACACTCACGATTGATTTTATATGGGGATCTGGGAGGAGACGAGTGGCGCTGGATACACTTCTCAGGCCAAAATTGGACGGAGGATTCGCTGTCCCGAACGCAGAAGGTTGCGAGGGAGTTCAGAGGTCCGGAAGACAGCCGGGGGACGGGTGCCCAGAGGCATATACTGTCCTACATCATTATGCAACAAAAATTAGACTTAAAGGAGTTGACCTCGGAGGACAGAACCCTGAGGCTATGTTGGAATAGGAGTCAGCGGAGGGCGGGGGTGCTTCACCCCTATGCGCCTGAAATCCCCTTGGCATGTTGACGGCGCTACCACCTGGGGGGACTGGTCGAGATTGATGGAATGGGAGGAGCTGGGGCTCCAGATGGTCGGTGACCTGTATCCGGATGGAGTTACTGTCCTTCCCGGCGCTACAGGACCAATTTGGACTTCCGGATAGGGGTTTCCTATTGCACATGGCGGTGGTGTCGGCCATGAACAGACATTGGAGATCGGGCAGTTAGAACCCAAGACTACGCTAGCATGCCAATACGTGGTGATGGCGGCGGGCACTTTCAAGGCGGTTACATGTCTGCAGTCGCGCTTACTACAAGAAGGGTTGACACCGTTGGACACACTTAAACAGAAATGGGAAGAGAATGTGGGGAAACCCATACCGGATGCGACCTGGGCCCAAATTTTAAAGAGAACGTGGAAGGGCAGCAGAAATGCACGCTTTCAACAGGTGCACTTTTTTGTGTTACATACGGCATACCTCACCCCGGGGAAAATTAAGACATATTTCCAGGTCCAGGATGCGGCCTGTCCCCGATGCTTGAGGTCCCGAGGTAGAGCTAGAACATATGTTGTGGGACTGCCCCAAGCTAGGACACTACTGGGCGGAAATAGGGGACCTGTTAAATGAAGCTACGGACAGGCAGGTGGAGTACGATATGGCGACCTGCCTGCTGCTATAGTTCCCCCACACGAGGAAGACCAAGGTAACCAGTAAGTTTATTGATCTGGGACTTATGCTAGCTTAGCTTGATTGCCCTCATGGATAACGAGGCAAAGTATTTTGCTAGGATCCTCTTGGTGGAATTGTAGGCCTGGGCTACAGAAAATTCCCTAATTCCTGCTAATCAGATGGGCTTTGCCAAAACGGTTGGGACAACAACGAATATTTTGACAATGGGTCTGCTAAATGATAAAGCTAAAATTACTAAAAGGCCAATCCACCTGTGCTTTATAGATTACAAGGCGGCTTTCGACCATATTAATCGAAATCTTCTAATGTCCACGTTGAAGAAGTGGGGTATACCAGGGCCATTGCTAGACCTGCTGATTAACTTGCATAGAGAAACATGGATACAGGTGAAGCTGGGCGGCGGCTCTCACTTGTCAAGGCGTATTCCTACCGACAAGGGTCTCAAACAGGGATGTGTCCTGGCCCCAACGCTCTTTAACTTGTTCTTAGGAGACCTTATTCCGATTCTTAATAATTGCAATTCTCACGCACCGAAACTAGGAGGTCAAATACTGTCAACGTTACTCTATGCGGATGACATAGTTCTAATCAGTCATACAAAAATAGGGCTGCAAAATCTTGTGGATGCCACACAGAAGTACTCTGATGAAAACCAATTGACGATAAATCTGGAGAAGACACACACAATGTCAATTAACAAAAAAGGGAAAACTCCACATGGCTGGTTTTGGAATAACATCCGTATAGAAGATACAACAGTGTATAAGTATCTAGGAGTTAAAATTGACAATAGTGGCCAGTTTACCACTCAGAAAGCGAGCATCAGAGGAAAAGGTATTGCTATAGCAATTTCGCTAAAAAAACTAAATGGCAAGTCAAGTCAAGTCAAGTCAAGTCATAAAATTTGTATAGCGCACTACATACCCAGAGGGTTTCAAGGCGCTTAGGAAGGGGAGGAGGATTATTTGTCAAATATCCACGTTTTAAGCTGCTTTCTGAACGCTAGGCGATTCTGGGTGAGGCGAAGGTAAGCGGGGAGTGAGTTCCATGTTTTGGCAGCCAGGTATGAAAAGGATCTGCCTCCCATGGTGGTTTTGTTGATGCGAGGTAAAGTGGCGAAGGCTTGGCTGGAAGAGCGAAGTTGGCGGGAGGGGGTGTAGAAGGACAGTCGAGAGTTGAGGCAATCTGGTCCGATGTCGTAGAGTGATTTGTGTGCGTGGGTAAGCAGTCGGAAAGTGATCCTCTTATTGACGGGTAGCCAGTGGAGGTCTTTAAGGTGACCAGAGATGTGTTCGTTGCGTGGGATGTCTAATATGAGCCTGGCTGAGGCGTTTTGGATTCGTTGTAGTTTCTTCTGGAGTTTAGCGGTGGTACCTGCGTAGAGGGTGTTTCCGTAGTCCAGTCGGCTCGTGACTAGAGCGTGGGTGACTGTTTTCCTTGTTTCGGAGGGGATCCAGCTAAATGTTTTTCTGAGCATGCGAAGAATGTTAAAGCAGGAAGAGGATACTCACCAGTCCATCTCTTTTGTCCCTGACACAAGTTATACGAGCCAAACCCTTGCCCACAATTACTTACGGGAGTGAAGTACAGAGAGGAAGAGATGGAGCGATTCTGGATAAAACTGTTACAGCTGCATACAGGATCATCTTCAGCCTGCCAAAATATATATCCCCGGCTGAACTTAGGCTAGGGTTTGGCGGCCAGAAGCTGTCTCTGGCAAGACAGGGGGCCTAAATAACCACGTGGGACAAAATCCAGAAGGTCAAAAATGGGAACCTTAAACAGCTACTTATGGCTGGAACTAGAGCGAAATCCAGTCTCGCCATCCGCTAAGTATTTGGGAAAAAGTCCGGCGAACCTAGGTCTACAGAAGTTGTGGAATACTCTTACTAATCATACTACGGTCAAAAGATTAGTAAAGAAAACAACAAAACATCTTTCGTGGATCGAAGATAAGGCGTCTGTTGCCAAGAGGTCACATGGATGGATTATCCTAAACTCCTATTCTATACAAGGTCAACAGAGCTACCTTGACTTGGGGTACTCAAGAACTACAAAATTGAAGTTTTTAAAGTACAGATTGGGCCTGTTACCTTGCATATGCCATCTTCCACACTGGCTCAAGGATAAAGGGGGATCCCTCTGCCGTTTATGTGGCATGGCATCTGAGGACATGCCACACTTGTACTCCTGCGACAAACTGCTGGAGGAAAGGAAACGTTTGTTGAAGTTCCATTTTAACCAGCGAGGAATACGCTCGCGAAGACATGCAGTTCTTGCCTGTTTTGTACCTAACGACCCGCAGTTGAACTGTAGCATGGTGAAGTTTATGAAGGAGGTGGAAAAAAAGATGCAGAAACTTGACTCTCCATTAAGCTTTTAAAGGTTATTAAATTAAGCTGAAATTATATTTAATAATGCTTGTTTAAAAAGCATCAAATCTATGAAGGTGGTGGAAAAGAGGACGTTGGAACTCGACCCTTCAATAAGCTCCTAGAGGACATTAAATTCAAGCTGAATCTTATCTAATTATCCCCCAGATTCATCAAGAACACATTTTGCGATTCCTTAATAGCGAAAAATAGCGATTCGCTATTAAGGAATAGCAAAATGCTATTCATCAAGAAATCACTTAAAAAATAGCGATTTCTAATAATTCCATAATTGCGACTCGCAAATTGCGAGTGGCAATTAAGGAATATCTCCCCATTTATTCCTATGGGCCTAGAGGCCCATAGGAATGAATGGGAAGACAATCCGAATTTGCTAATCGCAATTAGCGATTCGCAAATTGAGAATGCGATTTCAAGGGTGCAGGGGTGTCCAAAGGACACCCTGTTGCACCCCTGAAATTGATGTGTGCACATATGTTGCGCACACACATGCCCTTAGGGCATGTGTGTGTGCAACATGAAACTTTGAAAAATGCACTTTAGTGCATTTTTCAAAGTTTTTGCTATTTACCACGTAGTTGGACTTCGCGGTAAATAGCGGCCCCAGATTGCGAATTCGCAATTTTAAAATGGTTCATGAATTGCATTTAAGGAATCTCAAATTGAGATTCCTTAAATGCAATTAATCACAATTTAGCGAATTCTAGAATTGCGATTTTTGCATTTTGGGATGATGAATCCCAAATGCAAAAATAGCGCTCGCAAACGGCCAGATGAGGACCCGATTCACAGAATGAATTTAAGATTCAATCCTAAACTTACTACTTTTGGAATTCACAGAATGAACTTACTACTTTTGTTATTCACAGAAGTTAGGATTTTGTCTTAAGTTTGTCTTAAGATAAACTTAAGACAGACTTAAGACAAAATCCTAACTTCTGTGAATACCAAAAGTAGTAAGTTCATTCTGTGAATGCCAAAAGTAGTAAGTGCATTCTGTGAATACCAAAGTAGTAGTCGGTTTAGGATTGAGTCTTAAGTTCATTCTGTGAATCGGGCCCTCAGAATCTGGCCCTTTGCGAGCTGATTTCAGATTGATGAATCTTCCTAAATGTTCGTTAAAATGTATTAACTTCATGATTTTAAACAGGAAACGTGAAATAGAACATATATATATATATATATATACTAGCAGCCCGTCCCGACCTTGTCCGGGTACGAATTGCTACCGGCCAGTAGTATATTGTTTTGTAGGGTTTCGTTTTGATAGCATTTCTTATCTGTGACAGGCCTGTGAAACGCTCCGATTCACAGTGCACTGCTGATGCACTTAAGAGTGCGCATTCTGTAGTGTGTGAACTCGAGTTTCCTTACTTTATTTTTCCTTGCAATATTATATAGCGCGAACTCGACAACATGGCATGAGCACAATTTACATTACAGAAGAACACATTAATTTGTGGTAGGCACGGGGAGACAAAGCAATTTGCCTGGAATCACAGGATGTTGACCTGATGCCGAGATTCGAATGTAGCTCCCCAGCTCTAAAGTTCGCAATTCTAGAACTTGTGGCGGGAGGTATGTCTAAAAGTGTATGTCGGTGCTGGCCATCAATGAGAGAGACCTGTGCATTTTTCAAATCGGTGGTGAAAAAATATGAGTATGTTGCTGGAGATGTGGGCCGCCGTGCCACCAATGTACTTACCGGGGGAGGGTAAACACCCATATTCCGCAACTATTTTTCCGCAGACCATCACTTCGCATACTTTCATTATGAAAGTACCATGACTCCGCAATGCCATTATAACGCATGGCATTACATTTATATGATTTTACCACGCATACGTTTACAACGAAATTCGTTGTAAATGCATGAATGGTAAAAGCATGTTTTTTTTAATGTTTGAATAAGGTAAGCATAGGTATAGGGGTATATGTTTTGGGGTACTGAGGTATATGTTTTGGGGTGTTTGGGTATTTTAAGGGTTCAGATATAGTTTTGGGTTATGGGGTACAGGGGTAGTTTTAGCGTTTAGGGTTAGGTATGGGTTTTGGGGTACAGGCATATTTTTAGGGTTCAGGGCTAGGTTTGGGTTTTGGGATATAGTGGTATTTTTAGGGTTCAGGGGTAGTTTGGGGTTTTGGGGTACAGGGGTATTTCAAGGGTTCAGGGCTAGGTTTGGGTTTTGGGGTACAGGGGTATTTTAGGGTTCAGGGGTAGGTTTGGTTTTTGGGGTACAGGGGTAGTTTTAGGATTTAGGTATAGGTTTGTGTTTTGGGGTACAGGGTATATTTATAGGGTTAAGATGGGTTCGTGTTTAAGGGTGTTGTGGTATTTTAGGGAGTAAGGTTGGCTTTTGATTATGGGGTGCAGGTGTAGTTAAAGGGAGCAAGGTGAACACTCAGAGCTGGAATATCCAGTACCTGGGAAGAAAAAACAATGAAATATTTGACACAGCACGCTCCCCGCACCCAAACACCCAGCACACGATATGAGACATGGCATGAAAGGCAGAATGTAAAAACAACAGCTGATGGACAGAATGCAGAACAATGTCATACATTCAGCCCAATACAGAGATCTGGGTCTAAATCCATCATTTCTTTGCACTCCACACCACCTCAGCCTTTACCCTGTGCCTCATAGAAACACTCCAGACCAAACTGCCAAGCCATGTCTTTCCAGGACCAGAAGCAAGCATCCTAGGACCAATTTCTGGCTACCAGCCATCTTCAGCCAGGATAGCTTGACTCAAGGGGTTTGGAGAGCATGGGACTTACGTCTTAGCATACCCATCACACTCGGGGTGACAAATGCAAAAACAACAGTTGATGGACAGAATGCAGAACAATGTCATACATTCACCCCAGTACAGAGATCTGGGCCTAAATACATCGTTTTTTTGCACTCCACACCACACATGGCCATATGCAAATCATCCTTGACCCTGTGCCTCATGGGAACAGTTCAGCCCGAAGGGCGGAACGTACCACACGTCCCCCCCACCACAAACCCACAGCACAACGCAGACTCGCCCACAAGGGACTACTTTGCTGGCATGGTTCTTTTACTTTTTTAAATGTATATGGTGGGCGTCTGCATAGCCTATGTCCTTCTGCTGCATCTGCCCTTTCCAACGCTGTATTGGGTGTTGTGATTGGTGCTGTGGTTCCTGAGATTACCCGCCTCAAAGGTTTTTGGCTCTCTCTTTATTATATTAGTATGGATATATCTTTTTTTTTAACGTAGATGTTATTTTATGGCTAGGGTGAAAAATGTATTGAGTGTTGATGAATTTTTTTATGGAGAAATTGCAATGGTTTTAATTAACTATGCAAATAAAAAAAATGTACTTACTTACTTACAGTCTAGAGGGAACTAGCGACTGGACCAAGGTTTTTAGGTCATTCTCCGGGAAGAACCGACGAATCCCCCATAGAAGGCGCAGCTGATAACTTGCGCTCTTGGCAATGGAATTGATGTGTGAGATTAGGTTGAGTCTTTTGTCAAGTATGACAACTAAGGATTTAGCTTAGTCCACAATGATGGGTTTACTGTTGAGTAAATTCAACTGGTCCATCCAGGATTGAACAGGAGGCGGGGAGAGAGAGCTAGATGAGAGGAGGAATTCCGTTTTGGAGGGATTGAGAATGAGTTGGTGCACTAACATCCAGTTGTGAATAGAGTTGAGAGTAGAGTTGAGAGTAGAGTTGAGTAGTGAGAGTTCATGAGGGGAAGACACCTTGAGGCAGATTTGGGTTGTGTTGGACTTGGTCCTTCTGGCAGGTTCACCCCTAAACTTTTTGCTTTTAATTGTGACTTGCTGTTAGTGATTTTTAGCTTCTGCGCACTTTACCACTGTGTCCCAGGGTAAAGTGCGTGCATGTGGAAGGTTGGCCTGCCCTCCCATAGGAATGCATGGGGAATGTCTGTGTCCCTGGTAGTTCGTGATGCATGGGGAGTGCAGGTGCGAGTTTGGTATGTGTGGACTCGTGTGATTAAATGCTGCACGATGCTGTGTGCAGCGTGAATGTACCTAGTGTGGAAGTGCCACTTCTAGAAGTTGGCATGTCTGTGTAATTTATTTGAATTAAGCTGTCTGGCTTGTGATTGGCTGGAGCTGGCTGGTGAGTCAGGATGGGTTTTCTCCGGTCGTGAATAGGGAGATTGACAAGCCAGATGGGTGGGAGTAGTACACCTGGGACCTGAATAGGGTGGGCTTTCCCTATACAATGCTGGCTCTGCCCCCTGTGGTGCTTCTAATGACCCTAGCCTGGCCAGTGAATGAGAAGAGGGGCTGAGCACACCAGAGTGCTCCAAAACCAGCTGCAACTGGTGTTCCCCCACCCTGCAGACACAGACAATGGGAAAATGTGTATAAAAAGGGGCTGTGACCCCATGAAAATGTTGTCTTGCTGATCCTAACTTGGAGGGGGCCTGCTGCTCGGGGTGCCAGGAGGACCACCACTGGGGACTGCCTCCCTGCCTGGAGGGCCCTGTGAGCTGGCCCCTGGATCCAGCCTTGCCCCCCACCTGCCTTCCTAAAAAGACTTTTGCTGGACTTTGGGGACATTAGCGCTTGGGTGCGCTTTACTTTTATTTCTTGATCCCTGCAGTGCCTGGGAGCGCTGGATTTGTCCCCCTAGCGCTTGGGAGCGCTTTCTTTTCACTTTAGCAGGAGCCCACCCTGCTTTATCAGTCAATTTAGTGGGAGCCTACCCCGTAGTAACCCCGAGCAGGTGCCCACCCCACTAGGGACGTGGTGCTGTGTTGTGGAAGCAATATTTACAACAAGGGGTGGTGAGGGACAGAGTCTCTGAATTAAGCAGAAAGCTCTCACCCAGTCAAGAGATCCGGGCTAGATCCAACACCGTTTTTTAGCTCACTGCACCATCCCAGTTTCAGAACCTGGCTGTATGCAAATTAGTCTGTTCCTGTCCCAGTGCATGATGGGAACAGGGCAAACCAAACAACAAAAGCCAATTCTTACACTGGGAAGGAAACAAGCTCCCGGGGACCGGTTTCTGGCATTACAGCCGTCTTCGGCCCGGTTTGCTTGAATCCTGATGGTGCAATGAGCAAGGGTCTCACATCTGAGAATACCCTTCCACGCTTAGGGTGGACAAAAATATTTACAACAAGGGGTGGTGAGGGACAGAGTCTCTGAATTAAGCAGAAAGCTCTCACCCAGTCAAGAGATCAGGGCTAGATCCAACACCGTTTTTTAGCTCACTGCACCATCCCAGTTTCAGAACCAGGCTGTATGCAAATTAGTCTGTTCCTGTCCCAGTGCATGATGGGAACAGGGCAAACCAAACTACAAAAGCCAATTCTTACACTGGGAAGGAAACAAGCTCCCGGGGACCGGTTTCTGGCATTACAGCCGTCTTCGGCCCGGTTTGCTTGAATCCTGATGGTGCAATGAGCAAGGGTCTCACATCTGAGAATACCCTTCCACGCTTAGGGTGGACAAAAATATTTACAACAAGGGGTGGTGAGGGACAGAGTCTTTGAAATAAGCAGAAAGCTCTCACCCAGTCAAGAGATCAGGGCTAGATCCAACACCGTTTTTTAGCTCAATGCACCATCCCAGTTTCAGAACCTGGCTGTATGCAAATTAGTCTGTTCCTGTCCCAGTGCATGATGGGAACAGGGCAAACCAAACTACAAAAGCCAATTCTTACACTGGGAAGGAAACAAGCTCCCGGGGACCGGTTTCTGGCATTACAGCCGTCTTCGGCCCGGTTTGCTTGAATCCTGATGGTGCAATGAGCAAGGGTCTCACATCTGAGAATACCCTTCCACGCTTAGGGTGGACAAAAATATTTACAACAAGGGGTGGTGAGGGACAGAGTCTCTGAATTAAGCAGAAAGCTCTCACCCAGTCAAGAGATCAGGGCTAGATCCAACACCGTTTTTTAGCTCACTGCACCATCCCAGTTTCAGAACCTGGCTGTATGCAAATTAGTCTGTTCCTGTCCCAGTGCATGATGGGAACAGGGCAAACCAAACTACAAAAGCCAATTCTTACACTGGGAAGGAAACAAGCTCCCGGGGACCGGTTTCTGGCATTACAGCCGTCTTCGGCCCGGTTTGCTTGAATCCTGATGGTGCAATGAGCAAGGGTCTCACATCTGAGAATACCCTTCCACGCTTAGGGTGGACAAAAATATTTACAACAAGGGGTGGTGAGGGACAGAGTCTCTGAATTAAGCAGAAAGCTCTCACCCAGTCAAGAGATCCGGGCTAGATCCAACACCGTTTTTTAGCTCACTGCACCATCCCAGTTTCAGAACCTGGCTGTATGCAAATTAGTCTGTTCCTGTCCCAGTGCATGATGGGAACAGGGCAAACCAAACTACAAAAGCCAATTCTTACACTGGGAAGGAAACAAGCTCCCGGGGACCGGTTTCTGGCATTACAGCCGTCTTCGGCCCGGTTTGCTTGAATCCTGATGGTGCAATGAGCAAGGGTCTCACATCTGAGAATACCCTTCCACGCTTAGGGTGGACAAAAATATTTACAACAAGGGGTGGTGAGGGACAGAGTCTCTGAATTAAGCAGAAAGCTCTCACCCAGTCAAGAGATCAGGGCTAGATCCAACACCGTTTTTTAGCTCACTGCACCATCCCAGTTTCAGAACCTGGCTGTATGCAAATTAGTCTGTTCCTGTCCCAGTGCATGATGGGAACAGGGCAAACCAAACTACAAAAGCCAATTCTTACACTGGGAAGGAAACAAGCTCCCGGGGACCGGTTTCTGGCATTACAGCCGTCTTCGGCCCGGTTTGCTTGAATCCTGATGGTGCAATGAGCAAGGGTCTCACATCTGAGAATACCCTTCCACGCTTAGGGTGGACAAAAATATTTACAACAAGGGGTGGTGAGGAACAGAGTCTCTGAATTAAGCAGAAAGCTCTCACCCAGTCAAGAGATCAGGGCTAGATCCAACACCGTTTTTTAGCTCACTGCACCATCCCAGTTTCAGAACCTGGCTGTATGCAAATTAGTCTGTTCCTGTCCCAGTGCATGATGGGAACAGGGCAAACCAAACTACAAAAGCCAATTCTTACACTGGGAAGGAAACAAGCTCCCGGGGACCGGTTTCTGGCATTACAGCCGTCTTCGGCCCGGTTTGCTTGAATCCTGATGGTGCAATGAGCAAGGGTCTCACATCTGAGAATACCCTTCCACGCTTAGGGTGGACAAAAATATTTACAACAAGGGGTGGTGAGGGACAGAGTCTCTGAATTAAGCAGAAAGCTCTCACCCAGTCAAGAGATCAGGGCTTGATCCAACACCGTTTTTTAGCTCACTGCACCATCCCAGTTTCAGAACCTGGCTGTATGCAAATGAGTCTGTTCCTGTCCCAGTGCATGATGGGAACAGGGCAAACCAAACTACAAAAGCCAATTCTTACACTGGGAAGGAAACAAGCTCCCGGGGACCGGTTTCTGGCATTACAGCCGTCTTCGGCCCGGTTTGCTTGAATCCTGATGGTGCAATGAGCAAGGGTCTCACATCTGAGAATACCCTTCCACGCTTAGGGTGGACAAAAATATTTACAACAAGGGGTGGTGAGGGACAGAGTCTCTGAATTAAGCAGAAAGCTCTCACCCAGTCAAGAGATCAGGGCTAGATCCAACACCGTTTTTTAGCTCACTGCACCATCCCAGTTTCAGAACCTGGCTGTATGCAAATTAGTCTGTTCCTGTCCCAGTGCATGATGGGAACAGGGCAAACCAAACTACAAAAGCCAATTCTTACACTGGGAAGGAAACAAGCTCCCGGGGACCGGTTTCTGGCATTACAGTCGTCTTCGGCCCGGTTTGCTTGAATCCTGATTTGCATATAGCCAGGTTCTGAGCTGGGATGGGGCAGTGAGATAAATAACGGTGATGGATCAAGCCCTGATCTTTGGACTGGGTAAGAGTGGTCTGCTCAATTCAGACACTCTGTTCATCACCACCCCCTTTTGTAAATCGATTTTGGCCACTATAGGTGTGGCAGGGTATACTCAGACATGAGTCCCTTTCTCACTGCTCCATCAGGATTCAAGCAAGCCGGGCCGAAGAGGCTGAAATGCCAGAAACCGGTCCCCGGTAGCTTGTCTCCTTTCTGGCAAAGAATTGGCTTGGTAGTTTAGTCTGCCCTGTTCCCATGATGCACTGGGCCAGGGACAGACTGATTTGCATATAGCCAGGTTCTGAGCTGGGATGGGGCAGTGAGATAAATAACGGTGATGGATCAAGCCCTGATCTTTGGACTGGGTAAGAGTGGTCTGCTCAATTCAGACACTCTGTTCATCACCACCCCCTTTTGTAAATCGATTTTGGCCACTATAGGTGTGGCAGGGTATACTCAGACATGAGTCCCTTTCTCACTGCTCCATCAGGATTCAAGCAAGCCGGGCCGAAGAGGCTGAAATGCCAGAAACCGGTCCCCGGTAGCTTGTCTCCTTTCTGGCAAAGAATTGGCTTGGTAGTTTAGTCTGCCCTGTTCCCAAGATGCACTGGGCCAGGGACAGACTGATTTGCATATAGCCAGGTTCTGAGCTGGGATGGGGCAGTGAGATAAATAACGGTGATGGATCAAGCCCTGATCTTTGGACTGGGTAAGAGTGGTCTGCTCAATTCAGACACTCTGTTCATCACCACCCCCTTTTGTAAATCGATTTTGGCCACTATAGGTGTGGCAGGGTATACTCAGACATGAGTCCCTTTCTCACTGCTCCATCAGGATTCAAGCAAGCCGGGCCGTAGAGGCTGAAATGCCAGAAACCGGTCCCCGGTAGCTTGTCTCCTTTCTGGCAAAGAATTGGCTTGGTAGTTTAGTCTGCCCTGTTCCCATGATGCACTGGGCCAGGGACAGACTGATTTGCATATAGCCAGGTTCTGAGCTGGGATGGGGCAGTGAGATAAATAACGGTGATGGATCAAGCCCTGATCTTTGGACTGGGTAAGAGTGGTCTGCTCAATTCAGACACTCTGTTCATCACCACCCCCTTTTGTAAATCGATTTTGGCCACTATAGGTGTGGCAGGGTATACTCAGACATGAGTCCCTTTCTCACTGCTCCATCAGGATTCAAGCAAGCCGGGCCGAAGAGGCTGAAATGCCAGAAACCGGTCCCCGGTAGCTTGTCTCCTTTCTGGCAAAGAATTGGCTTGGTAGTTTAGTCTGCCCTGTTCCCATGATGCACTGGGCCAGGGACAGACTGATTTGCATATAGCCAGGTTCTGAGCTGGGATGGGGCAGTGAGATAAATAACGGTGATGGATCAAGCCCTGATCTTTGGACTGGGTAAGAGTGGTCTGCTCAATTCAGACACTCTGTTCATCACCACCCCCTTTTGTAAATCGATTTTGGCCACTATAGGTGTGGCAGGGTATACTCAGACATGAGTCCCTTTCTCACTGCTCCATCAGGATTCAAGCAAGCCGGGCCGAAGAGGCTGAAATGCCAGAAACCGGTCCCCGGTAGCTTGTCTCCTTTCTGGCAAAGAATTGGCTTGGTAGTTTAGTCTGCCCTGTTCCCATGATGCACTGGGCCAGGGACAGACTGATTTGCATATAGCCAGGTTCTGAGCTGGGATGGGGCAGTGAGATAAATAACGGTGATGGATCAAGCCCTCATCTTTGGACTGGGTAAGAGTGGTCTGCTCAATTCAGACACTCTGTTCATCACCACCCCCTTTTGTAAATCGATTTTGGCCACTATAGGTGTGGCAGGGTATACTCAGACATGAGTCCCTTTCTCACTGCTCCATCAGGATTCAAGCAAGCCGGGCCGAAGAGGCTGAAATGCCAGAAACCGGTCCCCGGTAGCTTGTCTCCTTTCTGGCAAAGAATTGGCTTGGTAGTTTAGTCTGCCCTGTTCCCATGATGCACTGGGCCAGGGACAGACTGATTTGCATATAGCCAGGTTCTGAGCTGGGATGGGGCAGTGAGATAAATAACGGTGATGGATCAAGCCCTGATCTTTGGACTGGGTAAGAGTGGTCTGCTCAATTCAGACACTCTGTTCATCACCACCCCCTTTTGTAAATCGGTGTTGTGGAAGCTGGCGGGAGGCCACCCCGCGCTTCCGTAAGATGAAAGCTCACCACCGCGACCCGGAAGTTGTGCCTTGAAGCCTGGGTTGCGGGCGGGGCTTAGGAGCGTCCCAGAAGAGGAGCACCTGTTGGAGCACTGGCAGAGCCATGCCTGCATTCCCGGAGGCGCTGTGCCCCAAGACCCAGGCGGGAGTCCGCCCTGCACTGGGGAGTGCTCGCCAGGTCAGAAAGCAGCCTGTCCAGCAGCGGGGCTCTCTTGCGCGGAGGAGAGCACCGCCGGTGTCGCAAGCGATCTCACAAGTAAGGCGGAGGGGGCCAGAAGAGTGGAGACCGCGGGTTACGGAGTCCTGTGACAGGAGGAGAGGGCGTCAGAGGCCTACAGTACTCCCAGTGAGTGGTGAGGGAGGGAGCTGCCCCTAAGCCTGATCAGCGCCGCTATTGGCACCAGGAGAGCCCGTGTTGTTCACCCCCTTTGCAGAACCACTCTACAGTTGCCCCGCGTGACAGTGAGCAACTGCACCATTTTTGGGGCACAGTTGGTTCAGAGCCGACAAGGCTCCTGAGGGCATCATTGTATTTCGAGCCTACGAGAGGCTCCTACCTACACCCACATATTTGGGGGGCATTTCAGGAAGTGGAGCGGCCCCGGCTGGCAGCGGGCCGCTCCCCCCACAGTGGGCAGCATTTTCTTTTGAACCACAAGGCTCCTGAGGCCCCATTGGTTTCTTCAGAGCCCACGAGGCTCCCAGGCACACAGGGGCATATTATCAAGGGTCTATATCTCCGCTTTTTTGGCTTTAAAAGCCAAGAAAGCGGAGATAAAATTATCTCCCTATTACCTAGCTGTCGCTAACACCGTGTACATAATCCCCTGTAAATTCTGCCTGTGCCTATGGCACATTGTAAAGTGTGTGTTTATTATCTAATGTGTTTGGTATGATACAAAGGCTTTTTTTTATATATAACCTTGTGTGGAGTTTCCTTTGTGGTGGGCCTTGGGTGTTGTTGCTGGGTGCGCTCGTAAACGCTTTACACATCGCCTCTGAGATAAGCCTGACTGCCCGTGCCAAGCTACCAAGGGGGTGAGCAGGGGTTATCTTGGCGGGAGACTTCCTTGCCCTGACGAAGAATGGTGGTCTCTGCCTAGCTTTTGCGCAAGCCTTAGCCAACCAGAAATCACCATTTCTAACAGGTGTCATCCGCATATAGATGGTAGAGGATTCCAGATTTGTTTAGGAGGTTCCCTAATGGTTCCAGATAGAGATTAAACAGAGTGGGAGCAAGAATAGAAACTTGAGGGATGTCTTGACCATCCACCAGTGGAGACGAGAGACTGTTCGCAATCTTGATCATTTGAGATCTGTCCGAGATCTGTCCTTGATCACAATCTTGAACATTTGGTTACAGATAGAGATTAAACAGAGTGGGAGCAAGAATAGAAACTTGAGGGACGCCTTGACCAACCCCCAGTGGAGACGAGAGACTGTTCGCAATCTTGATCATTTGAGATCTGTCCGAGAGAAAAGAAACCATTTAAGGACTGTGCCTTCCACGCCCATTCTCTGTTGAAGAATGTTAAGGAGGGTGTTGTGATTAACAGTGTCAAAAGCTGCAGAGAGGTCAAGAAGAATCAGAAGGCACTATTCCCCCGAATCGAGAATGTACAGCGCATCATCGATCACTCGCAGCAGGGCTGTTTCAGTGCTGCAATCTATACTACTATTATAAAGAGAGAAGTTGCACCTTTTGGCCAGGTAAACTCAGGAACCACAGCACCAATCACAACACCCAATACAGCGTTGGAAAGGGCAGTTGCAGCAGAAGGACATAGGCTATGCAGACGCCCACCATCTATATCTATACTACTATTATAAAGAGAGAACTGGGAACCTTTGGGCCAGGTAAACTCCAGAAGTACACGACCAATCACAAGACCCAATACAGCGTTGGAAAGGGGAGGTCCAGGAGATGGACATAGGCTATAAATCACCACACCATATACATTAGGGGGGGGGAAAGAACGTTAGCGGAAAAGTAGTCCTTAGGCGTAGGCATACAGTGATTGATCTCGGCATTCAGCGTCAGGGTCATGGGCGCATAACGCGGCGTTTGGTGCATATAACGCGATAGCGTGTGGGCGTGACGCGAGGAGGAGCGTGGAACCGACACCCGGTTCACTGCAATGTGCGCCACTGGAGCCGTGGGGAGGAGCGGCGAAAGTGCAACCAACACCCTGTTCAGTGCAATGGCATTCCTGGAGCCATGGGGAGGAGCGGCGAAAGTGCAACCAACACCCGGTTCACTGCAATGTGCGCCACTGGAGCCTTGCGGAGCAGCGGCGAAAGTGCAGCCGTAAAGAAGAAAAGTAAGGCGGTATTCAGCCTACGGCCAGGAGCGCGGGGAGGAGAGCGGAAGTAAGTGTACTCGAGTGATAGTGTGAACCGACACACGGTTCACTGCGGAGGAGCGTGGAAGTGAGTGTACTCCAGTGATAGTGTGAGGATGAGGTGACTGGGCTCAGGAGATTGGGGGGGGAAGGTGCGCAGGCTCTCACAACAAAAGGACAAGTACTTTGAGGTGAACACACAGAAAGGAGCTGGCCGTGTCCGGGTTGCGCAATGTTGGTGACTACAGGAGATTTGGGGGGGGGGTGCGCAGGCTCTCACAATAGAAGGCCAAGTACTTTGAGGGGAAGTGGGCAAAAAGGGCTGATTGCTAAAACACAGAAAGGAGCTGGCCGTGTTCGGGTTGCGCAATGCTGGTGACTACCTTTCACCTCGCAAAGCCTACCCGGACAACGTCGGGACGGGCTGCTAGTACTATTATAAAGAGAGAACTTGCACCTTTTGGCCAGGTAAACTCAGGAACCACAGCACCAATCACAATACCCAATACAGCGTTGGAAAGGGCAGTTGCAGCAGAAGGACATAGGCTATGCAGACGCCCACGATATACATTTAAAATGTAAAAGAACCGTGCCAGCAAAGTAGTCCCTTAAGGGCGTGTCTGCATTGTGCTGTGGGTGTGTGCTGGGGGCGTGACAATCGCTGGGGGCATTCCGTCACGAGTGTTGTTTTTTCTTCCCAGGTTCTATACATTCCTGCTCCCTTTAAATAGTAATTCAGTGGAGGTCTCATTCTCTTAGAACCACCCCAAGCACAGTTATGGGTAAAAATACAACTAAAAGGCCCTGCAAAGCATTATGGGATAAGCTTAGCATAATTTTTAGCAGTCATGAAAGACTTTCAATGTTTTTGAATTTTACTCATCAGGGACATTTTGGGACGACGAGGTGAACTGCAGCTTGATGTATAATATTTTAAATGCTATTGCATTTGCCTCATCAGGGACATCTAGGGACGGCGAGGTGAACTGCAGCTTGATATATAATATTTTAAATGCTATTGCAATTGCATCATCAGGGACATCTAGGGACATGAGGTGAACTGCAGCTTGATGTGTAATATTTTAAATGCTATTGCATTTGCCTCATCAGGGACATCTAGGGACCATGAGGCGAACTGCAGCTTGATGTATAATATTTTAAATGCTATTGCATTTGCCTCTTGGGGACAACTGGGGAGAACGAGGTGAACTGCAGCTCTTTGTAGAATTATTTGGATACTAAAATATTTACTTCCCACTGCTAATCTCGTCCCATAATGGTTTGCAGGGGCTTGATCTCAAAATCATCACCTCTCTCACTGCTTGCTGGAAGCTAATTTCACTTTTGTGAAATGACTATATGCATTTTAGCATGTAGAAATACTTGTTATTTTACCTTGAATATATGAAGTTTCTGTTTTAATAATTGGAAATCCGATAGAACGAAATATTGCGGATTTTTTGTGCCAAGTTCGCGCCAATTTTGCCAACCCCTACTTTAAATACCACTGCACCCCATAATCATAACCCACCCCTACCCTATAAAAAACCCCAACACCCTTAAACACTAACCCATCTTAACCCTATAAATATACCCTGTACCCCAAAACCCAAACCTATCCCTAAACCCTAAAAATACCCCTTTACCCCAAAACCTAGCCCTGAACCATATAAATACCCCTGTACCTCAAAACCCAAACATACCCCTGAACTCTAAAAATACCCCTGTACCCCAAAACCCAAACCTACCCCTGAACCCTAAAATACCCCTGTACCCCAAAACCCAAACCTAGCCCATAACCCTTAAAATACCCCTGTACCCCAAAACCCAAACCTAGCCCATAACCCTGAAAATACCCCTGTACCCCAAAACCCAAACCTAGCCCTGAACCCTAAAAATACCCCCGTACCCCATAACCCAAAACTATATCTGAACCATTAAAATACCCAAACACCCCAAAACATATACCTCAGTACCCCAAAACATATACCCCTATACCCATACTTGCCTTATCCAAACATTTTTAAAAAACATGCTTTTACTATTCATGCATTTACAACGAATTTAGTTGTAAATGCATGCGTGGTAAAAGCATATAAAATGTAATGCCATGTGTTATAATGGCATTGCGGAGTCATGGTACTTTCGTAATGAAAGTATGCAGAGTGATGGTATGCGGAAAGAAATTTGCGGATTAATGGGTGTTTACCCTCCCCCGTAAGTACATTGGTGGCACGGCGGCCCACATCTCCAGCAACATACTCATATTTTTTCACCACCAATTGGAAAAATGCTCAGGTCTCTCCCATTGATGCTCAGCACCGACATACACTTTTAGACACACCTCCCACCACAAGTTCTAGAATTGCGAACTTTAGAGATGGGGAGCTACGTTAGAATCTCGGCATCAGCTCAACATCCTGTGATTCCAGGCAAATCGCTTTGTCTACCCGTGCCTACCACAAATCAATGTGTTCTTCTGTAATGTAAATTGTGCTCATGCCATGTTGTCGAGTTCGCGCTATATAATATTGCAAGGAAAATAAAGTAAGGAAACTCGAATTCACACACTACTGAACGCGCACTCTTAAGTGCATCAGCAGTGCACTGTGAATCGGAGCGTTTCACAGGCCTGTCACAGATAAGAAATGCTATCAAAATGAAATCCTACAAAACAATATACTACTGGCCGGCAGCAATTCATACCCGGACAACGTCGGGACGGGCTGCTAGTATACATTTAAAATGTAAAAGAACCGTGCCAGCAAAGTAGTCCCTTGTGGGCGTGTCTGCATTGTGCTGTGGGTGTGTGCTGGGGGCGTGACAATCGCTGGGGGCATTCCGTCACGAGTGTTGTTTTTTCTTCCCTGGTTCTATACATTCCTGCTCCCTTTAACTAGTAATTCAGTGGAGGTCCCATTCTCTTAGAACCACCCCAAGCACAGTTATGGACAAAAATACAACTAAAAGGCCCTGCAAAGCATTATGGGATAAGCTTAGCATAATTTTTAGCATTCATGAAAGGGTTTCAATGTTTTTGAATTTTACTCATCAGGGACATCTTGGGACGACGAGGTGAACTGCAGCTTGATGTATAATATTTTAAATGCTATTGCATTTGCCTCATCAGGGACATCTAGGGACGGCGAGGTGAACTGCAGCTTGATCCATCTATACTACTATTATAAAGAGAGAACTTGCACCTTTTGGCCAGGTAAACTCGGGAACCACAGCACCAATCACAACACCCAATACAGCGTTGAAAAGGGCAGTTGCAGCAGAAGGACATAGGCTATGCAGACGCCACCCATATACATATAAAAGGTAAAAGAACCGTGCCAGCAAAGTAGTCCCTTGTGGGCGTGTCTGCGTTGTGCTGTGGGTGTGTGCTGGGGGCGTGACAATGGCTGGGGGCATTCCGTCACGAGTGTTGTTTTTTCTTCCCAGGTTCTATACATTCCTGCTCCCTTTAAATAGTAATTCAGTGGAGGTCCCATTCTCTTAGAACCACCCCAAGCACAGTTATGGGCAAAAATACAACTAAAAGGCTCTGCAAAGCATTATGGGATAAGCTTAGCATCATTTTTAGCATTCATGAAAGGGTTTCAATGTTTTTGAATTTTACTCATCAGGGACATCTTGCGACGACGAGGTGAACTGCAGCTTGATGTATAATATTTTAAATGCTATTGCCTTTGCCTCATCAGGGACATCTAGGGACGGCTAGGTGAACTGCAGCTTGATATATAATATTTTAAATGCTATTGCATTTGCATCATCAGGGACATCTAGGGACATGAGGTGAACTGTAGCTTGATGTGTAATATTTTAAATGCTATTGCATTTGCCTCATCAGGGACATCTAGGGACCATGAGGTGAACTGCAGCTTGATGTATAATATTTTAAATGCTATTGGAATTGCCTCTTGGGGACAACTGGGGAGAACGAGGTGAACTGCAGCTCTTTGTAGAATTATTTGGATGCTATAATATTCACTTCCCAATGCTAATCTCGTCCCATAATGGTTTGCAGGGGCTTGATCTCAAAATCATCAATTCTCTCACTGCTTGCTGGACGCTAATTTCACTTTTGTGAAATGACTATATGCATTTTAGCATGTAGAAATACTTGTTATTTTACCTTGAATATATGAGGTTTCTGTTTTAATAATTGGAAATCTGACGGAACTAAATATTGTGGATTTATTGTACCAAGTTTGCGCCAATTCCGCCCACCCTTACTTTAAATACCCCTGCACCCCATAATCATAACCCACCCTTACTCTATAAAATACCCCAACACCCTTAAACACTAACCCATGTTAACCCTATAAATATACCCTGTACCCCAAAACCCAAACCTATCCCTAAACCCTAAAAATACCCCTGTACTCCAAAACCAAAACCTAGCCCTGAACCCTATAAATACCCCTGTACCTCAAAACACAATTATACCCCTGAACTCTAAAAATACCCCTGTACCCCAAAACCCAAACCTACCCCTGAACCCAAAAATACCCCTGTACCCCAAAACCCAAACCTAGCCCATAACCCTTAAAATACCCCTGTACCCCAAAAACCAAACCTACCCCTGAACCCTATAAAAACCCCTCTACCGCAAACCCCAAAACCTAGCCCAGAACCCTAAAATACCCCTTTATCCCAAAACCCACACCTAGCCCTGAACCCTAAAAATACCCCTGTACCCCAAAACCCAAACCTAGCCCTGAACCCTTAAAATACCCCTGTACCCCAAAACCCACACCTACCTCTGAACCCTAAAAATACCCCTACACCCCAAAACCCAAACCTAGCCCTGAACCCTAAAAACACCCCTGTATCCCATAACCCAAAACTATATCTGAACCATTAAAATACCCAAACACCCCAAAACATATACCTCAGTACCACAAAACATATACCCCTATACCCATACTTGCCTTATCCAAACATTTTTAAAAAACATGCTTTTACCATTCATGCATTTACAACGAATTTCGTTGTAAATGTATGCGTGGTAAAAGCATATCAAATGTAATGCCATGCGTTATAATGGCATTGCGGAGTCATGGTACTTTCGTAATGAAAGTATGCAGAGTGATGGTATGCGGAAAGAAATTTGCAGAATAATGGGTGTTTACCCTCCCCCGTAAGTACATTGGTGGCACATCGGCCCACATCTCCAGCAACATACTCATATTTTTTCACCACCAATTGGAAAAATGCACAGGTCTCTCTCATTGATGCCGAGCACCCACCTACACTTTTAGACACACCTCCCACCACAAGTTCTAGAATTGCGAACTTTAGAGATGGGGAGCTACGTTAGAATCTTGGCATCAGCTCAACATCCGGTGATTCCAGGCAAATCGCTTAGTCTCCCCGTGCCTACCACAAATCAATGTGTTCTTCTGTAATGTAAATTGTGCTCATGCCATGTTGTCGAGTTCGCGCTATACAATATTGCAAGGAAAATAAAGTAGGGAAACTCGAGTTCATACACTACTGAACGCGCACTCTTAAGTGCATCAGCAGTGCACTGTGAATCAGAGCGTTTCGCAGGCCTGTCACAGATAAGAAATGCTATCAAATGAAATCCTACGAAACAATATACTACTGGCCGGCAGCAATTCATACCCGGACAACGTTGGGACGGGCTGCTAGTCCAAACTAATATAATAAAGAGAGAGACCAAACCTTTGAGGCGGGTAATCTCAGGAACCACAGCACCAATCACAACACCCAATACAGCGTTGGAAAGGGCAGTTGCCGCAGAAGGACATAGGCTATGCAGACGCCCACCATATACATTAAAAAAGTTAAAGAACCGTGACAACAAAGTAGTCCCTTGTGGGCGTGTCTGCATTGTGCTGTGGGGGCGTGACAAATGCTGGGGGCATGTGGTATGTTCCACCCTTTGGGCTGGTCTGTTCCCATGAGGCACAGGGTCAAGGCTGATTTGCATATGGCCAGGTCTGAACTGGGGTGGTGTGGAGTGCAAAACAACGATGGATTTAGGGCCAGATCTCTGTACTGGGGTGAATGTATGACATTGTTCTGCATTCTGTCCATCAACTGTTGTTTTTGCATTTGTCACCCCGAGTGGAATGGGTATGCTCAGATGTGAGTGCCACGCCCCTAGAGTCAAGCTATCTGATTGAAAATGGTTGATAGTCAGAAATTGGTCCTAGCATGTGTGAGTCAGATCCAGGGAAGACATGGCTTAGCAGTTCAAAGGGCCTGGAATGTTTCTCTTAGGCACAGGGTCATGGCTGAGGAGGTGTGGAGTGCAAAAAAAATTATGGATTCTGGCAAAGATCTCTGTTTTGGGGTGAATGTATGAGATTGATCTGCATTCTGTCCATCATCTGTTGTTTATACAATCTGCACTTCATGCCATGTCTGATATACTGTGCTTGGGGTGTGGGCGGCTGCAGGGCGCGCGTTGTGTCAAATATTTCATTGTTTTTTCTTTCCAGGTTCTGCACATTCCAGCTCCGGGTGTTCACCCTGCTCTCTTTAAATACCTCTGCACCCCATAATCAAAACCCACCCTTACTCCTTTAAATACCCAACACCCTTAAGCACTAACCCATCTTACCCCTATAAATATACCCTGTACCCCAAAACCCAAACCTATACCTAAATCCTAAAAATACCCCTGTACTCCAAAACCCAAACCTACCCCTGAACCCAAAAATACCTCTGTACCCCAAAACCCAAACCTAGCCCGAACCCTTAAAATACCCCTGTACCCCAAAACCCAAACCTACCCCTGAACCCTAAAAATACCCCTGCACCCCAAAACCCAAACCTAGCCCTGAACCATGAAAATAAAACTGTACCCCAAAACGCAAACCTACCCCTGAACCCTAAAATACCCCTGTACCCCAAAACCCAAACCTAGCCCTGAACCCTAAAAATACACCTGTACCCCAAAACTCAAACCTAGCCCTGAACCCTTAAAATACCCCTGTACCCCAAAGCCCAAAACTACCCCTGAACCTTAAAAATACCCCTATACCCCAAAACCCAAACCTAGCCCTGAACCCTAAAAATACGCCTGTACCCCAAAACCCATACCTATGCCTAAACTCTAAAACTACCCCTGTACCCCATAACCCAAAACTATATCTGAACCCTTAAAATACCCAAACACCCCAAAACATATACCTCAGTACCCCAAAACATATACCCCTATACCTATACTTACCTTATCCGAACATTTAAAAAAAACATGCTTTTACCATTCATGCATTTACAACGAATTTCATTGTAAATTTATGCGTGGTAAAAGCATATAACGTAATGCCATGCGTTATAATGGCCTTGCGGAGTCATGGTACTTTCATAATGAAAGTATGCGGAGTGATGGTCTGCGGAAAGAAAGTTGCAGAATAATGGGTGTTTACCCTCCCCCGGTGAGTGCATTGGTGGCACGGCGGCCCACATCTCCAGCAACATACTCATATTTTTTCAACACCGATTTGAAAAATGCACAGGTCTCTCTCATTGATGGCCAGCACCGACATACACTTTTAGACACACCTCCCTCCACAAGTTCTAAAATTGCGAACTTTAGAGCTGGGGAGCTACGTTTGAATCTCGGCATCAGGTCAACATCCTGTGATTCCAGGCAAATTGCTTTGTCTCCCCGTGCCTACCACAAATTAATGTTTTCTTCTGCAATGGAAATTGTGCTCATGCCACATTGTCGAGTTCGCGCTATATAATATTGCAAGGAAAAATAAAGTAAGGAAACTCGAGTTCACACACTACTGAACGCGCACTCTTAAGTGCATCAGCAGTGCTTTGTGAATCGGAGCGTTTCACAGGCCTGTCACAGAAAAGAATTGCTATCAAAACGAAGTCCTACAAAACAATATACTACTGGCCGACAGCAATTCATACCTGGACAACGTCGGGACGGGCTGCTAGTAATATAATAAAGAGAGAGCCTAAACATTTGAGGCGGGTAATCTCAGGAACCCCAGCACCAATCACAACAACCAATACAGCGTTGGAAAAGGCAGTTGCAGCAGAAGGACATAGGCTATGCAGACGCCCATCATATTCACTTAAAAGGTAAAAGAACCGTGCCAGCAAAGTAGTCCCTTGTGGGAGTGTCTGCGTTGTGCTGTGGGCGTGTGCTGGGGACGTGACAAACGCTGGGGGTGTGTTGTACGTTCCGCCCTTCATGCCATGTCTTCATATCGTGTGCTAATCCCACCCTGCTCCCTTTAAATACCCCTGCACCCCATAATCATAACCCACCCTTACTCCTTAAAAAACCCCAACACCCTTAAACTAACCCATCTTAACCCTATAAATATACCCGGTACCCAAAACCCAAACCTAGCCCTGAACCCTATAAATACACCTGTACCTCAAAACCCATACCTAACCCTGAACCCTAAAAATACCCCTGTACCCCAAAACCCAAACCTAGCCATGAACCCTAAGGATACCACTGTACCCCAAAACCCAAACTTACGCCTGAACCCTAAAATACCCCTATACCCCAAAACCCAAACCTTGCTTCGAACCCTTAAAATACCCCTGTACCCCAAAACCCAAACCTACCCCTGAACGCTAAAAATACCCCTGTACCCCAAAACCCAAACCTACCCCATAACCCTAAAATACCCCTGTACCCCAAAACCCAAACCCACCCCTGTACCCTAAAAATACCCCTGTACCCCAAAACCCATACCTAGCCCTGAACCCTTAAAATACCACTGTACCCCAAAACCCAAACCTACCCCTGAACCCTAAAAATACCCCTATACCCTAAACCATAACCTAGCCCTGAACCCTAAAAATACCCCTGTACCCCAAAACCCATACCTATCCCTAAACCCTAAAACTACCCCTGTACCCCATAACCCAAAACTATATCTGAACCCTTAAAATACCCAAACACCCCAAAACATATACCTCAATACCCCAAAACATATACCCCTATACTCATACTTACCTTATCCAAACCTTTTAAAAAAACATGCTTTTACCATTCATGCATTTACAACGAATTTCGTTGTAAATGTATGCGTGTTAAAAGCATATAAAATGTAATGCCATGCGTTATAACGGCATTGCGGAGTCATGGTACTTTCGTAATGAAAGTATGCGGAGTGATGGTATGCGGAAAGAAAGACGCGGAATAATTGGTGTTTACCCTCCCCCGGTAAGTACATGTGGCACGGCGGCCCACATCTCCAGCAACATACTCATATTTTTCACCACCCATTTGAAAAATGCACAGGTCTCTCTCATTGATGGCCAGCACCGACATACACTTTTAGACACACCTCCCGCCACAAGTTCTAGAATTGCGAACTTTAGAGCTGGGGAGCTACGTTCGAATCTCGCCATCAGCTCAACATCCTGTGATTCCAGGCAAATCACTTTGTCTCCCCGTGCCTACCACAAATGAATTTGTTCTTCTGTAATGTAAATTGTGCTCATGCCATGTTGTTGAGTTTTCGCTATATAATATTGCAAGGAAAAATAAAGTAGGGAAACTCGAGTTCACAGATTACTGAACGCCCACTCTTAAGTGCATTAGCAGTGCACTGTGAATCAGAGCGTTTCTCAGGCCTGTCACAGATAAGAAATGCTATCAAAACAAAATCCTACAAAACTATATACTACTGACAGCAGCAATTCATACCCGGACAACGTCGGGACGGACTGCTAGTACTAATATAATAAAGAGAGAGACCAAAAATTTGAGGCGGGTAATCTTAGGAACCACAGCACCAATCACAACACCCAATACAGCGTTGGAAAGGGCAGTTGCAGCAGAAGGACATAGGCTATGCAGACGCCCACCATATACATTTAAAAAGTAAAAGAACCGTGCCAGCAAAGTAGTCCCTTGTGGGCGTGTCTGCGTTGTGCTGTGGGGGCGTGACAAATGCTGAGGGCATGTGGTATGTTCCACTCTTTGGGCTAGTCTGTTCCCATGAGGCACAGGGTCAAGGCTGATTTGCATATGGCCATGTCTGAACTGGGGTGGTGTGGAGTGCAAAACAACAATGGATTTAGGGCCAGATCTCTGTACTGGGGTGAATGTATGACATTGTTCTGCATTCTGTCCATCAACTGTTGTTTTTGTATTTGTCACCCCGAGTGGGATGGGTATGCTCAGACGTGAGTGCCATGCTCTCCACGCCACTAGAGTCAAGCTATCCTGATTGAAAACAGTTGATAGCCAGAAATTGGTTCTAGCATGTGTGAGTCAGATCTCGGAAAGACATGGCTTAGCTGTTCAAAGGGCCTGGAATGTTTCTCTTAGGCACAGGGTCATGGCTGAGGAGGTGTAGAGTGCAAAATATATGATGGATTTTGGCCCAGATCTCTGTATTGGGGTAAATGTATGAGATTGTTCTGCATTCTGTCCATCATCTGTTGTTTATACAATCTGCACTTCATGCCATGTCTCATATCCTGTGCTGGGGGTGTGGGCAGCTGCGGGGGGCACATCGTGTCAAATATTTCATTGTTTTTTCTTCCCAGGTTCTGCACATTCCAGCGCCGGGTGTTCACCCTGCTCCCTTTAAATACCTCTACACCCCATAATCAAAACCTACCCTTACTCCTTTAAATACCCCAACACCCTTAAACACTAACCCATCTTAACCCTATAAATATACCCTGTACCCCAAAACCCAAACCTATACCTAAATCCTAAAAATACCCCTGTACCCCAAAAACCAAACCTACCCCTGAACCCAAAAATACCTCTATACCCCAAAACCCAAACCTAGCCCGAACCCTTAAAATACCCCTGTACCCCAAAACCCAAACCTAGCCCTGAACCATGAAAATAACCCTGTACCCCAAAACGCAAACCTACCCCTGAACCCTAAAATACCCCTGTACCCCAAAACCCAAACCTAGCCCTGAACACTAAAAATACCCCTGTACCCCAAAACTCAAACCTAGCCCTGAACCCTTAAAATACCCCTGTACCCCAAAGCCCAAAACTACCCCTGAACCTTAAAAATACCCCTACACCCCAAAACCCAAACCTAGCCCTGAACCCTAAAAATACGCCTGTACCCCAAAACCCATACCTATCCCTAAACGATAAAACTACCACTGTACCCCATAACCCAAAACTATATCTGAACCCTTAAAATACCCAAACACCCCAAAACATATACCGCAGTACCCCAAAACATATACCCCTATACCTATACTTACCTTATCCGAACATTTAAAAAAAAAAAGCTTTTACCATTCATGCATTTACAACGAATTTCATTGTAAATGTATGCGTGGTAAAAGCATATAACATGTAATGCCATGCGTTATAATGGCCTTGCGGAGTCATGGTACTTTCATTATGAAAAAATGCGGAGTGATGGTCTGCGGAAAGAAAGTTGCAGAATAATGGGTGTTTACCCTCCCCCGGTAAGTGCCTTGGTGGCACGGCGGCCCACATCTCCAGCAACATACTCATATTTTTCAACACCGATTTGAAAAATGCACAGGTCTCTCTCATTGATGGCCAGCACCGACATACACTTTTAGACACACCTCCCGCCACAAGTTCTAGAATTGCGAACTTTAGAGCTAGGGAGCTACGTTTGAATCTCGGCATCAGGTCAACATCCTGTGATTCCAGGCAAATTGCTTTGTCTCCCCGTGCCTACCACAAATTAATGTGTTCTTCTGTAATGTAAATTGTGCTCATGCCACATTGTCGAGTTTGCGCTGTATAATATTGCAAGGAAAAATAAAGTAAGGAAACTCGAGTTCACACACTACTGAACGCGCACTCTTAAGTGCATCAGCAGTGCACTGTGAATCGGAGCGTTTCACAGGCCTGTCACAGATAAGAAATGCTATCAAAACGAAGTCCTACAAAACAATATACTACTGGCCGACAGCAATTCATACCCGGACAACGTCGGGACGGGCTGCTAGTTTTGAATAAAGCCCGACTGGAACATGTCGAGGAGATTATTGTCCATAATATTTTGGGAAAGTTGTTTTGCACTACATTTTTCTGTGATCTTTGAAAGAAAAGGAGATTGGTGATGGGGCGGAAGTTATTTAGGTCATTTGCATCAGCAGAGGGTTTTTTTTAGAAGGGGGGTAACCTGTCCTGTTTTGAGGACAACTGGGAGGGATCCTTGACTGAGGAAGAGATTGACTAGCCTGGTCCAGTGGAAGAGAGTGTTAGTATCGAAATCAATGGCGATGCCACTGGGAATGGGGTCAAAAGAATGGTTGGAGGGTTTGGTTTCGCGGATGCATTTGAGGAGATCATCCTCCGAGATGGCGGTAAAGTACTGCCAAGTGACTAAGGGCCCGATTCACAGAATGAACTTAAGACTCAATCCTAAACTTAGCACTATCTTGGTATTCACAGAATGCACTTACTACTTTTGGCATTCACAGAATGAACTTACTACTTTTGGTATTCACAGAAGTTAGGATTTTGTCTTAAGTCTTGTAGCATATAAAGTTCTTGAATTCAGTAAGTATAAATAGGTTTGATTTATTGTTGATTAATCCAAGTTAAGTTGACAATAAAATGATCTATAGATGTAATAATAAAAACCCCACCAGGAGCAGATCTTCTCTCGCTCAGCCTGCCTGCCATCAACTGCCTCTACTCAGAGCAGTCAGGTACCAAACATTCTACGGTGTCATCAACATTCTACCAGATGCAGTAGCTAAGCAAAAGGGAAAATCTATGCAAGGGAAATGCAAGAAATAAGCAAGATGTAACAAGTCTGTCTTAAGTCTGTCTTAAGTTTGTCTTAAGACAAACTTAAGACAAAATCCTAACTTCTGTGAATACCAAAAGTAGTAAATTCATTCTGTGAATGCCAAAAGTAGTAAGTGCATTCTGTGAATACCAAAATAGTAGTAAGTTTAGGATTGAGTCTTAAGATCATTCTGTGAATCGGGCCCTAAGGATTTAGCGAATAGCGAACTCAGTTGTTTTCTTTGAAGCATCCCAAGGCTTGATGGTTTTTGGAGAACAATTTGGGTTTTTCATGAGGTCGAAAAGTTTTTTGGGTCTGTTTTTAGCTGAATCGAGGAGGGATCTGAAATGTGATGTTTTTTCCTGGAAGATGTGCGTGTGGTATTTGGATCTTGCTGAACATAAAAGAGAGAGGTTGGAGGTCGATGGAGATTGTCTCCAGTGCTTCTCCAAGATTCTAAGGTTTTTTCTTTCATCATAGAGAGCACTATTGAACCAAAGAGCTGATGGGGTGGGTCTTTTCCTTTTGCTTTGGAGTGGAGCAACCTTGTCGATTTCGGCTGCAAGGATTGAGTTGCAATGGGGAGTGTGATCGTTGACATCCGTATTGTGGTCTAACTAGGAAGTGAACGCACGCAGAATCACATATAGTCCCAAGATCAATGTTTTTTGTGTTGCGGAACCACGTAGAGACTCTTTTAGGTTGGCCGAGAGTTAAAGTGTGTCAGAGGTGAAAACAGAAGGAAATGAGGAAATGGTCAGACCAGTCAACACGGATGGGTGGAGCAGTGGTAATCTGGTCTGATTTGGATATAACAAGGTCCAGAATTGAGCCCTTGGCATATGTAAATTATCCAGTATTTGGGTGTCTTTCATAGATTCACATGCCTGAATCATTCCCCGTCGCCGAGACGGGAGCCTCCGGTACATAAAAAAGTAATGTCCTAAGGACATACATAGAGAACATAGGCCGAAGGGCCTCCCCTTAGGGGCCTTTCCACGTCCTTATGTAAAAAGGACCGAACTCTCATCGTTAGCCAATCAGCTCCGACCTCCCTCTAGAACCTTCCCGGGAGGAGCCTCAGTCCCTCAGATTTTCTACCGCACGTTGTGCTAGGGAGTCTCCAACCTGAGCTCCTCAGGTTTTTTGCTTCAAAGTCTCCAAACTTCTCTGGAAGTCCCTTTTTTCAAGGGTGTAAATATCTTCGACTGCCGTCTTCCATGTCGGATTCCAATAAAAAGGCTTCATCCATGGCGGACTCGCAAAAGAAAGCCCTTCTCAGGGCCTGTTCCTCCTGCGGCAAGAAGCGGATCAACGCGGAGGATAAGCACGATCTGTGCTTGTATTGCCTGTACCCTGACCACGTCTCTGACAAGTGTAGGGTGTGTAGAGCCTTCCCAAAAAAGACTGTGAAGGAAAGAGAAGCCCGCCTTCTCGAATGGCTCGACAGGCTTAAGGACCGAGACACTCTGGAATCTTCAGAGGGTAGTGTCTCCGCGTCCTCCAAAGTCTCCAAGAAGAGACCCAGGGTGCAGTCCCCTGGAGAGACAGACACTCCTCCTAAGAAGGCGCACAGGAAACCTTCGGAGGCACGTTCCACTACCTCTTCCGTGTCTGTTCGAGATGACCAAAGGTTCAAGAGACCCGCTCCGTCTACTAAGCGGACCACCTCGGTCTCGACCACTGTGTCGACTACTACGTCCTCATCGCCCTCCGCGACGGCCACAACGACCACTACCGCGTCCTCAGGCGCGCCTGTCTCCTCTACCATTCCTTTGAAGTCTTCGTCTAAAACGAAAACAGGACCGTCGACGGTGTCCCCACTGTCTGCGTCATCGTCACCTAAACAGTCAAAGTCAAGTTCGAAAGGTCCGCCTTCACCGAAGAAATCGCAAACGGAAGGCTCTAACAAGAGAAAGTCGACGGTGGAATTGTCACCGAAAACGCCTGTCCCCACGACAGTGTCGAAATCGTTCACGTCGTCAACCCAAATCAAGGCCTCGTCGGCGGCTGACGCGCCATCCAACGGCACGTCGTCGGAAGGGACTCCGGCGCCATCATGGAAGGAGTCCAGGTTGGTCGAGGTCTCCATCCACTCGATTCCGCCTTCCTCGGTTCCCTCTACAGCGAAGGGGGTGCCTGCCGCTCAGGGCAAATCTGGGGCACAGATCACCCCGGAATCAACGTCTCCCAGCAGGGTGGAGGCATTCCCCTCGCAGGTAATTCTACAAAGTGAGGATTCCGAGGAGGAAAACCAGCCCGATCCGGCCACCTCTTTCCCGGACCTTCACGAGGACCATGAGGAAGTCATGTACCAGGAACATTCCGTACACACAAGTGTCCGCACGGACAACACCCCGATGATCTGTTTGCCCGTGTCTCTGGTCAACGACTTGCGCTGCCTTGTGCAGGACTATAAGCAACGGTTCCCGGATGCCGACGGCGGAGCACAAGTACCGGTCACCCAGGCGCCACCGCCTGCCTCGCGTCCTTCCGCTCTCCAGGGCCGGCCTCGGAACCAACCCCAGCCTCGTGCTCGACCCCAACCTCAGGTAGAGGAATCCTCAGAGGACGAGGAAGAGGAGGCGGACTTGGAGGAAGGCGAGGTACAAGACGTCGACTCTGACCAGCATGACAATGAGGCCGATGCTGCGTCATCCCAGCATTCGTCACCCCCGGCTTCCCCGCAACCGCGCCAAACGGAAGCGACAGACGTTGGGGGTTTCCACAAACTAGTGGACAGAGCGGCTAAGAGGTTTCACAGGGCGGTGGAATCCACGGAAACAGAATGCTTCCTCCATGACTTCAAGGAGCACAGCCAGAAATCGGCCAAGTCTATTCCAGTTATAGACTTTCTATGGGAGCAGGGCAAGAAGTTAATGCTAACACCTGCCTCGGTGCCGGCGGTGGTTCCGCGCCTGGACAAGAAATATAAGGCCCCGCTTACGGCGCCGGCCTGCCTTAACGGCCACCCAAAACCGGATTCGGTGGTGACTCAAGCGGCCCAAAAACAATCCCGCAACCCATCCTCGCCACTGTCCGCCCCGCCGGACAAGGAAGGCAGAAAGCTGGACACCATAGGCAAACGGTTCTCTACCACGTCCGCCATGACCATCAAGGTGGCGAATTCCATCGCCCTGCTAGGGCGCTACAACCGCCAGCTATGGGAAGATATTGCCCCCTACCTGCAAGAACTGCCTGACACGGTCCAGAACGAGGTTAAAGCTCTCCTGGCGGAAGGACAAAACTCTGCTGCGGAGATCATCGACTGCGCCATCGACGCAGCCATGACTGGATTCCGTCAGTTGGCCGGGGCCGCCGTGCTCCGCCGCCAAGGCTGGCTCAAGGCTACGTCTTTCCCACAGGAAGTCCAATCGAAGGTGCTGGACATGCCGTTCGATGGTCAGTATCTTTTTGGGGAAAAGATCGACGAAGCACTACAGGCCATTAAGAAGGATACCGACACCGCAAGGGCGCTGGGCTCCCTACAGTCCCGGAACCAGTCGTTTCGGGGTGGCCGCTCCAGGGGTCAATACTCCTACAGAGGTTCCTACCAAAACAGGTCATCCTACTCATACAGCAACAGGAATCAGTCCCAGCACAAGCAGCAGAACCGGCAGTCGTCCTATGGGAGGTCCTCCTTCAGAGGCAAATCCGCCAAGAAGGGCACTGGCGGCCGCCAGTGACCATTTACTCCAGCCAGTCCCACCACCGTCTCAATCCTTTCAAATTGGAGGAAAACTAACCCACTTCCTCCCCAATTGGCGAAAAATCACTACGGATCGGTGGGTACTACAGATAATACAATTTGGACATTCCCTAGAATTCACCAACACCCCTCCCAATACACCTCCCCGGCAGCGTGCTCACAAACACCTGCACCTCCTTCTCAAGGAAGTCACCGCCATGTTAGCAAAGGGGGCCATCGAAAGGGTCCCGGCGTCCCAGAAGGGGACGGGATTTTACTCCCACTTCTTCCTAGTAAAACAAAAGGGAGACAAGTGGAGACCAATCTTGGACCTCCGGGCGCTCAACGCCTTCCTTCGGAGTCAATCCTTCCGGATGGTAACGATCCAAAAGATCCTGGGAGCGCTGGACAGGGGAGATTCCATGACTTCCCTGGACTTACAGGACGCATACTACCACATCCCCATCCTCAAAAGACACAGGAGGTTCCTACGGTTCGAGGTAGCAGGCAGACATTATCAGTTCAAGGTCCTGCCTTTCGGCCTCAAGTCCGCACCACGTATCTTCACGAAGTGCCTGGCACCAGTGGCAGCCTTCCTGCGGCAAAGAGGCCACCAGGTATTCCCCTACCTGGACGACTGGCTGGTAAAGGCACCCTCTCCAGGGGGCGCGGCCGCTTCATCCAACGCCTGCACCGCACTTTTTCAGCAGCTGGGTCTGACGATCAACCTCAAAAAATCCTGCACTACTCCATCAACGAGGATTACTTTCCTAGGGGCTACCCTGGACACGGAGTGCGCAAAGGCCTTCCCCTCTGAGGAGAGGACGGACAAGATACTGTCTCTGGCCACAGCAGTGGCCGCTAAGTCTCGCATCAAAGTCAGGACATTCACCTACCTGCTCGGAATGTTGTCCTCCTGCATTCTCCTCATACCACACTGCAGGCTCCGCATGCGTCCCTTGCAAGAAGCTCTAGCGAGGCAATGGACGCAGAGTTCCGGCTCGTTCGAGGACATTATCAAGATCACACCGGCCATTTCAAAAGCCCTTCTGTGGTGGAGAAGGCGGAAGCACCTGACAGCCGGCTTGCCGTTCCTCCTTCCGCCGGCCCCTCTGGTTATCACGACGGATGCCTCCCTGGAAGACTGGGGCGCTGTTCTACTAGACCTTCGAGTCAGCGGCAAATGGGAGGCCCAAGAGAAACTACTGCATATCAACCTCTTGGAGCTGAGGGCAGTGTCTCTGGCTCTGCTAGCGTTCTTGCCACGAATCAGGACTTCCCCAGTGCTCGTCAAAACAGACAACACCACGACGATGCACTACCTGAACAAACAAGGGGGAACGCGATCTCTTTCTCTCTCACGAGAATCGCAGAAAATCTGGAACTGGCTGGTGTTGCACGGAATATCACTCAAGGCGGAATACTTTCCCGGAAAGGACAATACCATCGCGGACGCCCTCAGCAGGCAGAGCTCTCTCTCCCACGAATGGGAGCTGAATGAAGACACTTTGGCCCACATCTTCTCGCAATGGGGAGCCCCGAAGATCGATCTCTTCGCAACAGCGGGGAACGCCAAATGCCCAAGCTACGCAAGCTGGCATCACCAACAGGGGTCGTTGGGAAATGCTTTTTCCATCGGCTGGTTCAGCGTGTTTGCGTACGCTTTTCCTCCGTTCCCGATGATACCAAGGCTCCTCCGGAAAATGAAGACAGAGCCGTGCACCATAATCCTGATTGCTCCGTTTTGGCCGAGACAACACTGGTTCTCGGATATGCTTCGCCTCTCCATCAGGCCCCCGATTCACCTGCGACAACACCCGAACCTCTTAACGATGTCCGGAGGCCAGGTACACCACCCGAACCTCCGCTCGCTCAAATTATCGGCCTGGCTCCTGAGCACAGAGAGTTCGGAGACCTAGAGATCCCACAGGACTGCAGGGACGTTCTAGCCAAGGCGAGGGCGGGCAGTACGAATAAGACCTACTCGCTCAAGTGGAAAAGGTTCTGCATGTGGTGTTCGGACCAGGGTTTACAACCGCTACGGATTACCCCGGTACAGCTGCTGCCGTACCTCCTCCACCTGGCACAATCGGGACTGGCTCACGCTTCCATTAAGGTTCATTTGGCAGCGATCTCTAGATTCACCAGGACCTCATCAGGGCCTTCCCTGTGGTCCAGTCGGCTGATAAAACAATTTCTAAAGGGACTCTACAGATCCTTTCCGAGGCCTCGGAAAGTCCCTCCAACCTGGCAGTTGAACTTGGTGCTCAACCAACTCATGAAGCATCCGTTCGAGCCCATCCACCGGGCCTCTATCAAACATCTGTCGTGGAAAACGGCGCTCTTGCTCGCCCTGACGTCAGCCAGGAGAGTCAGCGAACTTCAAGCACTGTCCATTCAGGAACCGTATCTCCTATTCAGACACGACAGAGTGGTGCTCAGGCCCAACCCAAAATTTATACCGAAAGTGCCTTCAGACTTTCACCTGAACGAACCAATTGTCCTCAAGTCCTTCTTTGTGAACCCTTCCACAGCAGCGGAAAGGGCGCTGCATTCATTGGACCTCAAACGATGTCTCAAATTCTACTTGGACAGAACTAAAGATCTCAGAAAGTCTTCTCAACTGTTTGTAGCCTACAGCAACCCACGGGTGGGTTTGCCCCTTACAAAACAGAGCATCTCTCGCTGGATTTCGTCAGCGATTGCGTTTTGCCATGATCAAGCCGGACGGCCTTTAACGGACCGGGTGGCTGCCCACTCCACCAGAGCGATGTCCGCATCAGCGGCGCTCTTCGCTGGGGTGACAGTCTTAGACATTTGCCGGGCGGCGACCTGGAAGTCCCCGCACACCTTCTCCAGGCATTACTGCTTGGACATCGAACTGCAGAAGGATGCTGCAGTGGGACAAGCGGTGCTACGCCATCTATTCCAATAAGGTGAGCCTTACTTCATCCCGCCATCCAGGTATGCACATTCTTCATGGTTTTCTACTGTATTCATGACTGTATACTGCCATGGTTTCTCTCATACTGTCTGACATTCCTGCTGTACTGCGGGATGTAAGAATGTGCTTTACCACTATGCATGTATAACTGCTGGCTACTCTGATTCAGGCATGTGAATCTATGAAAGACACCCAAATACTGGATAAGAAATGCGTTACTTACCTGTAACAGCAGTTATCCAGTATTGGTGTCTTTCATAGATTCACATGCAACCCTCCCGCCTCCCCGGTAAGGACTCACGTACCTCTATGTCTACATTGCGACACCCTAGCTGGGTGCGTACGAAAATCTGAGGGACTGAGGCTCCTCCCGGGAAGGTTCTAGAGGGAGGTCGGAGCTGATTGGCTAACGATGAGAGTTCGGTCCTTTTTACATAAGGACGTGGAAAGGCCCCTAAGGGGAGGCCCTTCGGCCTATGTTCTCTATGTATGTCCTTAGGACATTACTTTTTTATGTACCGGAGGCTCCCGTCTCGGCGACGGGGAATGATTCAGGCATGTGAATCTATGAAAGACACCAATACTGGATAACTGCTGTTACAGGTAAGTAACGCATTTCTTCTGAGCAGTGTTGGGCAAGATTGTTAGCTGAGAGAAACGTTGCAAGCTTGTTGGCAGCCGAGTCTTCCACGGAGCACCAGTGGAGATTGAAATCACCTAGGAAGACCTGCTTGTCGCTTTGTGAATATTGGTCACTAATGAAGACGATGAGAAGGAAGAGCAATTACCCGTCGGGTGGAAGATGGCATGGAACCTGAAGTGTGAACCTAGAACTTGGAGTTCTAGGGAAAGGCATTCAAAAGTGCGAAAGAGAAGGGTGGGAAAGGCTTTGATTTGGAGTGAGTTTCTGAAGATAATCAGTACACCTCCCCTGATCTTGAGGCATATTAGCGAGCAGGGCGATAGGGAATTATCGCCGCTTTAGCGGCCGTTTTCGGCCGCTAAGCGGCGATAATTCTATCGCTCTATTAGCAAGCTGTCGCTAACAGCAGTTAGCGACAGCTTTGGGCGATAGCGAGCGGTTTGGGTCCCACTTTGCATGTCAGCAATATTTATCACTAATGACATGCAAAGTGGGCGTACCCAACCTGTTAGCGACTGAAAGCAGTCACTAACGTCGCTATCGCCTATTAGCAAGGCAGGCGTAGCAATGGAAATATTCCCGCTATCGCCAAAACCTAACGCCTGCTCTGACCAGTTCTTAGCCATGTAATCCAATTGGAGGTGGATAACATGGCTAAGAGCATTTTGTTGCTAATGCGTGAATATCGCTGTATTCTTAGCGATATTCACGCTATCGCCGGAAAATGTATCGCTTTGGAGATAAACGTTGCTAATAGCACGTTATCGCCGCAATAATTTCCAGCGATGCTTAGCGATAAAAATTTTGTTGCAAAGCCTAGTTAGCGATAAATAACACTAATCGTTGGTAATATGCCCCCTTGTCTGTTCTGTCGTTTGTGAGGATAGAGTAGCCAGTAGGTATCAAAAGATCAAATGAAGTGTGAGAGGAGTCATTAAACCAGGTCTCAGTGAGAAAGAACATGTTGAGATTGTGGTGAGTGATAGTGTCAGAGATTTCCAGTTTGTGTTTGGTTGCAGATCTGCAGTTATGAAGCATACAGTGTAGCTCTGACGGGAGGGAGGTCAAAGGGAGGCCACAGGATTGGGGAGAAGAGAGAGGGTGCAGGCCAGGTACCATGGGTAATGAAAGGTGAATGTAGGGGTAAAGGCAGCAGGCAGAGTGGGGGGGGGGGTTGAGCAAAATGAAAGTTGTGGGAAGAGTGAAGGACTGTGCAGTCAAAGGGAGGGAAGAGGGAGGAATTACCCGGAAGGGAATCAGGGTTGTGAAGCATAGGGGGGGAATGTAAATTGTGGAGAGATGGGAGGTGTAAGATCAGTGGGCCCGATTCACAGAATTAACTTAAGACTCAATCCTAAACCTACTACTGTTTTGGTATTCATAGAATGCACTTACTACTTTTGGTATTCACAGAAGTCAGGATTTTGTCTTAAGTTTGTCTTAAGACAAACTTAAGACAGACTTAAGACAAACTTAAGACAGACTTAAGACAGACTTAAGTTAGGATTTTGTCTTAAGTCTGTCTTAAGTTTGTTTTAAGACAAACTTAGGACAAAATCCTAACTTCTGTGAATACCAAAAGTAGTAAGTTAATTCTGTGAATTCCAAAATAGTAGTAAATTTAGGATTGAGTCTTAAGTTCATTCTGTGAATCGGGCCCAGTGAGAGGGAAGATCATGGAATTACAAATAGGGGAGGCAGGGATCTGAGGCATGGGAGGGGGGAGTGAAGGTTGTAGAGAGATGGGAGGTGTGAAGACAGAATTGAGGGTACGAGGTAAGGGGAAGAGAGGAAAGAAGTGACGAGAAGGGGGGAGGGAGGAGGAGGGTAAGGCGAGTTGACCGGTAGTTAGTTCAGATTGTAAGAAAGGTGGATTAAATGGGGGAAATGGGTAGGAATAGGGGAGTTATGGTGGGAGAAGGCAGTGGGATAATGGGGAGAGGCAGGATGTAGAGGTGAAGTGGGGTATAAAGCGGATGAGGTAAGGGGAAGGTCCGGTTGGGAAGGTGGCAGAATGAGAGGGGAGGGAAGGAGAGAAGGAGGGGATAAGGGGTCGACCTGTGACTCCCAGCTGAAGCAATGTGTGGGTGTCAAGGGGGGAGAAAGTAGATAAGCTCGAGGAAGAATCTAGAGAGATAGTAGTCACAGATGGGATGAAGGGAGTGGAAGATGTGATCAAAGAGAGGGATACAAGAGCCAGAAACTTGGTTCATGATAGTGTCATTGTAATAAAGTGTAATGGTTGTCTGCACTGTGAAATAAATGCAATATAATTGCAAAAGCATTCTGCACAGAACCAACTATAACAAAACAAGTATTTCTAACTTTGAATACTAAAATGCATATTGTACTTACACTATAGTGATACAGAACAATTATCAAGCAGTGAGAGAGGTGATGATTTTGTGATCCTCCCTAACAGATGCCTTGAAAACAAAAAAGCACATCTTATTAAATGATTTGGTATAATTATATAGTATAGTTATTGGCAAAAAAACATTCCCAACCACAGCCCCTGCAAAGCATTATGGGATGAGATTAGCAGTGGGCAGTAAATAATATATAGTATCCAATATTAAAATAATTCTACAAAGAGCTGTAGTTCAACTGGTGGTTACTAGATGTTCCTCAGGAGTCAAATGCAAATGCTTGATGAAAGGGTTTCAATGGTTTTGCATTTGACTCGTGAGGGACATCTAGTAACGACTAGGTGAACTGCATCTCTTTGTCGAGTTATTTTGATACTGGATACTATAATATTCACTGCCCACTGCTAATCTCGTCCCTTAATGCTTTGCAGGGCCTTTGGTTGGGATTGCTTTTTTGCCAATAGTTGTGCTTGGGGTGGTCCTAAGAGGATGGAACCACCACTGAAGTCCAACAAAATGTGATTTGTGTTCATGCTCTTTGAGTTCAATGCATCTGCTTGGTCCTCCCCCTAGGTTAGGGGGGGGGTGTAAAATCATCAGTTCTCTCATTGCCTAATATTTTCAATGTATAAGTTCACTTTAGTGAATTAGTTATATGATTTCAAACAAGTAAATTAGCTTCTTTCAAGTATCTGAGGATATTGTTGATTTAGTAGCTACACATGAATAAGCACTGTATTTGTACTGTACTACTGCGGGTGGAATTAACATAAATTGTGCATGCTCCGTATTATGCCCAGGGTTAATCAGGACCAAAAGTAGATACCTGACAAGGCTAGAAAAAGGTAGAAATGCACAAAGAGAAACAGTATGAAATCATGTGTGCATACTTGTTCTGTTTATTATAGAGGAAAAGGAAGCACCAGCAGAAAGGTACAGGGGAGAAGCAGCATTGAATCATGTATGCATACCTCTTCTGTTTCTAATAGAGGAAGAGGAAGCACCAAAAGGGGTTTCCCAATTCAAGATGGCCATCAAAGATTTAAATGAGCATTCCTCTTTCTGTTCTATGCACTGCCTGATGGCAAGGGCCGCCATCTTAGGGTCAAGCATCTAGGTTATGGGCCTGGGGAGCCTGGGTTGGGGGAAATAACATGGATGGTTGGGAGGTGGAAGCAATACAGAGGGCATCCCAGATAGTAAGCGAGTAATCCACAGTAATTCAGTTTAAAAACCCCCGTCACCCGATCTGTGAACACATTGTCTGAAGGGACAATGGAGCGCTGAATCTTCCCAAAGTACACAGCCGACCCCTCAAAATAGGCCAAAGCAGTTACCTTGGAAGCACATTGATCCTCGCAGTGGATCGGACCTCCCGGTAAGGGCCCGACTCTAGGCACCAGTAGAACGTTCAGGGGAGCACCCTCCAATTGGGCCCCTGTTAAGCAGACACAGCGGATCCAGATCTGCATCCGATCCCGACCGAGGGGTCCTCTCACCCTCCCTCACAGTCGCCCTCAGGCACTGGCTCCAGGGGCTTACCGGAACAGAAACAATTGGAGCACTCCAGGCTTCATCGGGTCCAGCACCATCGCACCGCGATGTTCAGGTCAGAGGCACCTCGCCTCCAAGCGCCGTCGACAGCAGGGCGCTGAAAACGTGGATCGCGTTTCAGGTGATTCTCACCGCAGGAGCGCTCGTCCTCATTTCGCTCTCATTGCAGTCAGCAGCCTCTGTTGTGTCTTGCGGGGTCACAGCTCTGCTCGTACCTTGGACACAAGATGCATCACACCGCACTCGGGGCCACTCAGGTCTCTAGCTTTCAGTAGTTCCCCATGGCGGCCATCTTTATGTCTCCGGCCTCGGACCTTGTATGTTTTCATTTTTGGCTCAAGTAAGGCTTCTGGCATCGGATTCGGCACGGATGTACATCCTCTGCGTCCTACACTCCGGACCTGCCCCCAGGAAGATCGGTTGATCACTGATCTCCTGGTTTAACTCCAGATGTCGCCATCTTAGAAGGGGCTTAAATAAACAATGTCCCAACAGGTAATAGTGAAAGGCAAATACGCATGTATGCAAAAAGCATTAAAGAAACAGAAATAAGGAGGCCACTATTGAATTGATTTAAGATTGTAAATCATCTTGTATTTCAAAAAGGTTTCTTATGCTCGGGTATATACAGTTAAGGCAGGACTGTATAAAATAATTTGTGTGACAACCATAATGCACTTGGTGCTCAAGGACGTGTACGTGGAGAATGTGGCGACGCAAGTGATAGGGTGACAGCGTGGACGGCACACAGTGACAATAGTGCTAATAATATACAGCGAGTGGCTCAGGTACAGTCACAAGGTAACATCTCTGTAACAGGTAATTTACAATTTTTTATATTGAGCCACAATAGAAGATGCGCCTAGTATTGCGCTGTAGAGTCGACTGCGTTTCGATCCTCCTGAATTGGGATCATCATCAGGACTGGTTGTCTTGTTTGTGAAGTGCTGCAAAAAGGAAGGGACAAGTAAGGGGGAGGGAGGGAAGGTGGCAGGGAAGGAGAAATCGCAGGTGATTTGCCTGCGATCCCCCACTCATAAGCTACACCACCCTTCCTGGTCTACCAGGACCTACTCCATCCCCTTGCTGCACTGAGTTATGCGCACACTGTCATTGCCCGAGATCCCACTGTACCAATCCGACTCTGTGTGTATACAGCGTGGTGCCTGGCGGACTTGATTAAGGACCCCCAGTGATAGCATGCGGTACTGTACCTTCGTGTATTTACAGTGTGAAACTTATCCATTAAGGACTCATAGTGACCACATGTGGTACTGCACCCTTGTGCATATACAGTTGGTGCCTGGCTGACTTGATTAGGGACCCCAAGTGAGGACCTGTGGTACTGCACCCTGGTGTATATACAGTGTGAAGCCTGGCGGATGCCATTTGGGACCCCCAGTGACAACATGTGGTACTGCTTGCTAGAGGTGTATACAGTGTGACTTGGTTAGTGATGACCTGTGGTACTGCACCCTGATTGTTATACACTGCAAAGCCTGGCGGATGCCATTAGGGACCCCTAGTGACCTCCTGCGGTACTAGACTCTCCATGGCTTATTTACAAACCACTTGCTCCGCCAGTACATTACTTTTATTATGGGAAAAAGTGACGCATTAGCAGCGCAAGGGCCTTGTAAATAAGCCCCTCGGGGTAAAGGCAGTGGGGCTTATTTACAAGCCTCTTGCACCATTTTTGCATCACTTTTCCCATGTTAAAAGTGACCCAAAAGTGGCGCAAGGGGTTTGTAAATAGGCCCCAGTGTTTTTCCTGGCTGGCTTGGTTAGAGATGAACTGTGGTACCGCACCCGAATGTTTATACAGTGTGCTGCCTGCCTGGTAGAGGGTAATAGGGCCCTCTGGTATCGGCCTGTGGTACTGCACCCTGATGTGTGTGTACATACAGTGCAATCCCTGGCAGATGTCTGCAGGAACTACTAGGCACCAACTGTGGCACTGCATCCTTGTGCATTGTGGGAGCCACCGAGTCCTACTAGACCTCTAGTCAGGTTTGTCAGAATTTGGGACCGGTCCCAAAGCTATCCAAGCCATACAAGTTCAATTTCATTTGAAGACCAGTATCAGTCCTTAAGTAGCTCACAATTGCAAATCTCAAATTGTGCAAAGATATTATTCAGTGTACATATATCTGGAGTACGGTTAATTGGCAACACATGTCTGTCTTGCAGAGCTGCGGACCTTAGAGCTGGGGAACCAGGGGGCATATTTACAACGCCCATGCTGCACTTTTACTCCACCGACACAGTGTGCTGGCCCATATTTACAAGGCCATGCAAAGTCACACTATGTGGCTGTTCATGGCCTTGTAAATATGGAGTAAGGTGTAAAAAAGGCATTCCAAGGGTGTTGCTGTGGGTGTTCCCACACAATACCCATGTGGCCTCATTTCTGAAAAGTGACACATTGCTGCGTGAAAACAGCAATGCGTCACTTTTCATTGCGCCCTCCTTGTGACACCAATGATGCGTCATATTTACAGTTTGACGCATCATTGCGCAAGGAGTTACAGATACGTCAGTATTTCTGTTGTATCTGTATCGTGCAAAATTTATGCATTGCTGGAGTGTGTCACAAGAGCAACGCAACTCCAGCAATGCGTCCTTTCACATGGGGCAAGCCCCATGTGAAAGGGCCTGCATCAGTCTTATGCCTGCTGTGAGGCAGGCGTAATATAATGACGTATTTGCATCCTAGAAGTGGCGCAGTGAAATCTTATAGATTTCACTGCGTCACTTCTGCTACCCTGTCTTGCGTCAATACGCCCCCTTTGCATACATTATACCTGGCGCAGGTATAATGTGGCACAGGGGTTTACTTTTTTTTTTTTTTTTTTTTTAAAGTTTTTATTTTCCCTTAAATTACAAAGGCACATTTAAAATTACACAATTACCTTTACACAATTTACAGTATATTAATTATTTCCACATGTTTTTCCTTAACACTTTATATCTATTTAAACTTTAATACATCTAAATCATAAACCAGTCGGGCTCCAAACCATAATTAAACATATCATTATTAGGGAGCCATTAGATATAATCCCCCTCAAACTTTCCCTCAACCACCCCCTAATCAGCTTTACTTTGCTTCTCTTTCCATTTGCTTATAGGCTCCCATATTCTCCTCCCCATACATCTTCCTCTCCTTCCTTTCCGAGCATAAACATTTTCCTCTATCTTAAAGGCATACAACGTGGTTGCCAACCAGTCTTGGAATTTAGGGGGTTTTTTATCTAACCAAGCCCGGGCTATTGTCAATCTATATACTGCCATTATTACAAACAATAATTCTGCAAATTGTTCTTGTCCCTGTTCAGCTACACCTAGCATAATCCAGCATGGTGTGAGACAAATTATAATTCCCAAAGATCTTTCTAAAAATCCCTCTATCTCCGTAATCAATGAGTGTAGCTGTGGGCATGTTGCAAAGATGTGAATGCTGTCAGCTTCCAACTCATTGCATCGGGGACAATTTATACCTGTGTTCCCACCCCATTTTGCTATTTTCTCAGGCGTATAATAAAGAAAATATAAGGTTTTGTAATGTTGAGACTGGAGAGGGGCAGCACTTAAGATTGTGCAGCCTAAGTTTAAGGATTCACAAAATCGATTACAATCAACCCCTATTTTGTCTGCCCACTTTGTACTATATTTCTCTAGATCGTCCTGCTTTTCTTTCAGCAAAGCTGCATAGAGAGACCTAATTGTGCAGTCCCCTGACATCCTAATTTTCTCCATTATTTCTATCTTATTAAAGCCTGCTGGCCCTCCAGATTTATTCTTTAAGTAGCTTCTGATCTGTAGGTACTTGAAGAAGCCCCTATTCCCTATACCATATGCCTCTCTCAAGTCTGCGAACTGCTTAAAGCCTTCCTGATCAAATAGGTCCCCTAATTGGGTAATACCACTCGCTACCCAATCTAACATGGTTTGATCAGCAAAAATTTCCCCCGGGAGCGATCTATTATTCAACAGCAAGACATATCTATTATACCTGCCCATTTTAACTTTCTTTAAAAAAGCGTTCCATATCGTAACTGCAGCCTTAACAGTTTTAAACCTCGTTCTCTTAAAATAGCTGTATTCTGTACATTTTAGAAAACAATTATATGCATTTGGCCCTAATACGACAGTATAGATCTTTGTAGACATATCTTGTATTCTTACATCATCAACCCTCCCCCCGATTAACCCTTGTATATATTGCAATACAGTAACCATGTAGTATAAGTGAAAATCAGGTGCACCCCATCCCCCTTTTTCCCTAGGTAATGTCATATATCTGTAGGCTCTCCGGGTCTTGCCGTGGGCCCAAATAAATCTATTGCATATGGCTTCTATATTATTAAACCAACTGGATTCGAATAACAATGGTATGGCCCTAAAAAGGTATAAGAACTTAGGAAAAATCATCATCTTAATAATGTTTGTGCATCCCACCAGTGATAGATGTAGATTGTTCATTCTTTCCAAATCTCTTTTTACACTGGTCATCAAGGGGTCGAGATTGCTTTTAACAATGTTGTCAATCTCTGCTGTAATTCTCACCCCTAGGTAAGTTGCTGCTTCTACCACTCTGTCGTCATTACAAATTGCCCACTGGTTTTTAACAATTTGGGTTTTAGTGCTGTTCAGACTATTACCCTGAAAACTGTCCAAATCGCCCCGCTTCAGCTTCAATTGTTCTAATAGCTACTGTAGGTTGTGCAGTCAAAATAGCCACATCGTCAGCATATGCTAACGTTTTAAATCTACATCCATTAAGAACTAATGGGGGAATTTGGTGATTGTTTTCCAATTTCCGAATGTAAGGATCTAGATATAGAGCAAACAGCAAGGGGGAGGATGGACACCCCTGTCTTGTCCCTCTATAAATTTTAACTGCAGTTGATTGCCCTCTATTAACCCTTATTTTGGCGGTTGGATTAATATAGAGAGTCTGTAAGGCCTTTACAAATCCTGCCCCTATACCATTCCACCTCAGTACTTCCCATAGATATCTCCAGGAAACCCTGTCAAATGCTTTTTCAGCATCTAAAAACAGAGCAGCTGTAGGGTCTTTTGGTGCGTTTGCTGCATCGAATACCGTAATTACTTGCCTAGTGTGTTGAGTCGTTCTCTTTCCTGGAATAAAACTGTGCTGTGTGGGAACTACCAGCGTTTCGATTACCCTTGATAGCCTTTTTGCCAAAATTTTAGAGAACACCTTAACATCTGCAATCATTAGCGTGATGGGGCGGTACGAGCCCGGAAGATCTGTAGGTTTGCCCTTTTTAGGAATTACAATAATATCTGCACCTCCCCACGATTCTGGTACAGCCTCACCCTTTTGTGCTAATAACATCACGTTAAACATTTCTTCTAACAGTGCTGATTTAAAGGTTCTATAGAATTCTACTGGCAACTGATCTGGGCCAGCTGCTTTCCCTGCTGGTAGATCCCCCAGAGCTTCAACCAATTCATTCAACTGTATGGTCTCTTCCAGGCTATTTTTGTCTTGCTCGTCTAACACCGTAGGCTCTATCTCGCTTAGATAAGATCTTATATCTTCCTCATCCTCCTGACCTTCCTGTGCATAGAGTTCCTCATAAAACTGTTTAAAGACCTCTCTAACTTGCTCGACTTCCTTCACTATATCCCCCTGATAATTCTTAATTTCCTTGATATCAGCCATTCCCTCTCTTTGCCTAGCTCGCACAGCTAGTATGTGTCCTACTCGTTCATTAAGTCCGTAAGCCTTTTCTTTATTTGCCATATATTTCTCCACTGTCTTTTTCGCCATCCCATCCAGGGCCTCCGCTTTAAGAGCAACTATTTTCAGTAAAATCTGGTCTATGGGAGAGTGAGAAGATATGGCTGAGACAAGTGCTTCTTCTGCTTCCGTCAGTAATTTAATATTTTCTTCAGCTTTTACTTTTGATTCTCTCTGTGTCTTAATGACAAAACTTAGGGTTTCCCCCCTTACCCCAGCTTTAAAAGCGTCCCACACTATCCCTGGTGATGATGTGCCCTTGTTTATCTCCCAATATTCCTTTATCCAGTAGTTCATTCTATCCTTATAGCCCTGGTCTTGTAGTAGTGTTCTATCAAATGTCCACTGACTTAATACTTTATTTCTCCTTTGTCCAATTATTACCGTTAAAACTAATGGACTATGATCCGAAATAATCCTCGGTTCCCTGTCTATCTTTACTCTATCCATCAGGCTTCTTGAAATTAAAAAGTAGTCCAACCTAACCAATATTTGGTGGGGGGCTGAAAAATAAGTACTCCCATCTATATTAGAATGGCATTTTAACCAGGGGTCATCTAGCGAGTTGTTCCTTACCAAATCTGCTAGGGCTCTGTGGGTCCTTTTTTTCCTACCTGAGTAAATCCTACCAGGATCTAGAAAGCTACTGTTTGCATCATGTATATTCAGATCCCCGCATACTATTATGGGTTCTGGCCACTGTGCTAATTCCGTATCTAGATATTGAAAGATCTCGGGGTCATCGCCTGTAGATCCGTAGACCGAGACAACCGTGAGAGTCTCCCCTCTAAGTACTAATTCAGTTATAACCCATCTACCCCATTGATCTTCCTTCTTTCTTTTTACCTGCGTATCGTATCTCTTACCTAAGATGGCCACCCCCCTTGTTTTAGTATTCTGATTGGTTTTCGCTAGTACATTAAAACCTAACTGTTCTAATAGATAAGCCTTAGAATCCTCAATGTGTGTCTCTTGGAGACATACTAAATCCGGATTTAGTGTTTTGATGTAGGCAGTAGTTTTAAGCCTTTTGTTTAAATCATTTAGCCCACATATATTTATTGAAATTATCCTACAAGTCATTATAAATCAGGTTTTTCCATCTCCCATTTCCTATACTCGATTGCTTCTTTGAATCCTCACCTTCAAATTTTATTAGAAAACTAGTAAACACTTTATTCATCAATTCTTTCTTTTCTTTGTTACGTGTATCGTGCTTTAACTTGTGATTGTGCCCGTACTTTTGCTTGTGCCCATCACCTAAGTGTCTAACTTCCCCCCCCCGTGGCACAGGGGTTTACAAAGTGACGCATCTACCTAGATGCGTCACTTTGTAAATATGGCGCAACACAGCGCATTTTTTACGCCACTGGTGCGTCACAAAAAGTGACGCACCAGCGGCATAAAAGTGACCCACAGCCTCATAAATGAGGCCTAAGGTTTTTGACACTGCCCTAGATTAACAACACAACGTAAATCTGGGGCACCGCCAAAACTAACGCCTTCCAAAAGCATGCGTAACGAGGAGAAATGTTTATATTTCTCAGTTTTTTCCTTTTTCCATTCGGCAGCACACATAGGGGCATATTTACTAAGAAGTGACGGAGTGCGGCCTTAGCCTTCCTGGTTTAACGCTGCACTCCGCCACTTCTGAAATGCGGCACTGCGCCATATTTTCAAAATATGGCCGAGTGCAGCATTTCCCCCTGTGCTGGCGCTGAATTTAGCTGCCTAGCGCCAACATAGACACCCTTGCACCATAGTGCCAGGATGTCCGCATTGAGGGGATTTGCATGGTGTTTTTTAACTTCTATTTGTACTCCTTAATGCAGCGCACATAGATATTCTTTTTCTTTTTTTTTTTCTTTTTTTGTGGCGGAGCCAAGACGCTCCCCTGCCTCACTCCCTTCTCCACCGGAAATGGAACTGACAGCTCCCCACTCCTCCCATATCTCACCCTTGCGTTTGTACCTTGGTGCATACGTTTGAATAAATGGCACAGGTGGGCCGGGGCACCAATCTCCAGCAGGATTGCCCAGATCTTATCCCTTTGGACCAGGTCAAATGCAGTCACAAAAATCAATTACCGGCTACCTGCCCCATTAGAAACAGTCTTCCAATAGACCAACTATAATCTAAACAGTTGGTCAATGGAGGAAACCTTTGCACGAAAGCCAGCTTGGAGGGAGGTTAGGATGTGAGGTTCGTCCATCCAGCCCTCAACCTTGTTAAAAGAAAGCGGGCAAATAATTTCTGGATGACGTCGATCAGACTAATGGGGCGATAGTTGGCCGGGTCTAGAGGGGAAGCTTTTTTGTGAATGGGAATGATATCAGCTCCCAGCTAGGTTGGGGTGATCTCCAGGCCCTGTAGGATAGCGTTAAAATAAACCCAAATGTAAGGGGCCCAAACCTTTTGTTCACTACGAATAGGTCGCCAGGGATCCTATCTAAGCCCGGTGCTTTCCCCAGCGTCAAACTTCGGAGGCCGCCTGAACTTCAAGGAGGGTACGGTGGGCAGACAAGGCTAGAATCCTTTGGGTGAGGTGGTTCAGGAGTATTTGTGTGGGCCGCAAGATCTACTCGAGATTTGGGGTTGCTGAGTAAATAGAGGGGCTTAAAATGATCTAGCCAAACCTCATCACTAAGGTTAGGAGTGATGGCAGATGACCCTTCAGCCGACCCAACTCGAACAAGGTTCCAAAGGACCTATAGTGTGGAGCATCCAGCGTTTCTTTGATACTTTCCCACCTTGAGGCCTCCCACTCGGATCTAGCCGCCTTGATCAAACTTTTATATATTTCCCTCGCGGTTCTGATGCTTGACTGGGACCCTGATTTTACCTCCTTTATCAGGGTATTTTTAGCCAGCCTACAGTTTTTATTAAACCAGTGATCACGCTTTTTTACCCTTGGCCTCTTAGAGTCGGTAGTGTAAAAATAACCGGCCAGGGAAGAGAGAAGCTTGTTATGAATGCCTTAAAGGTGGAGATGGTGTAGTTCGCAATTGGAACTCAAAAGGTGAGAAACCTCTGTTAGAGAGCGTGCGATGAGGCGGTATACCTCAGCTATCTTGTCAGGTGCTAACGCGACCTTCGGCCACCTGGTTCGTCTTCCACCTGCCACTGTCACAAGGTTCTGGTTAATGGTAGTCTCAGCTCCCCCCAGATCATTACGGTGACCCAAGGTGTTTAGCAATTCTAGTGACAAAAAATTATGGTCACTATCAACCCTTGGAATGACAGAAAAAGCTCTCAGCCGGGCCCAGAATTCTACATGTACCAGGATATACTATATAATCTTGCTTTTCCCTGGTCTATTAAAGGTGTTTGAACCCGGGACGTCTGGGAGGAGTCTGCCATTACAGGCCCTAAGAGAATGTGATATAACCAGCTTGTTGATCGCAAGGGCCAAGGGCAGTAAGCGCTTTACCGGGTACAAAGTACAATCCAGAATCAGCCAATTTTCATCCTCGTCCAAGGTTACCGAGGGGATCCCCAAGAGCGGTTCAAAATGACAATCAAGATCGACTCCAATAATTTTATGATACAACAAGGGGAAGGAGTGAAGGAGAGCCTCTAGGGCATCCAGAATTGATAAGCCCAACTGGTGAGGGTGGGGACGTAAATAAATACTAATCACTGCCAGCGATAAACCGTCCGAAAATGTAAGTACAATGCATAAAATATCCGGCAATGAGAATCTATCGTCTTAACGGAACAACCTAGATGCGAAGCAACCCAAATACATAACCCCCCCGAAGGTCTTCCCCTTGATCCCTGCACAGCTGGTGAATTGAAAGACGCATATCCTGCCCTAACGGGAGCAGATAGCAACCAAGTCTCTTGGAACAGCATATGTCGTAACTGTCCGTCAGCTCTCCCCACTCCGGGTTGTACAGCTTTGACTCCATGCCTGCTAAATTCCAAGACCCAATAAGTGGTCTACGTGGTACCACTTGGGCTGGGGAATCCTCAGTGAGTTGGAACACAATAGAAGATGGAGGTGGTGTGTATGTGAGGGTGTTCAACTCCCTTTCACCTCCTGTTAAGCCAATGTATTGGGAAGATGGGGATATAGTTGTGCTACCCGCCTTAGTTCTAAAAACCTGCTCAAAGGACCCCACCACTATGCTCAAACCCTGCACAACATGGCCCCCAAACCGATTCAAAACCAATCCATCTGCCCCCGAAAATAATAGTAGTCAATCTACATTGCTCAATGCACTAAATCTATTGCCCACTGGGATGTTATAGTCGAATTTATGGCCACCATGGTGGGAATGGGTTGGTTCTAGCCTACCCGGTGCAAGAGTTCGTGAATAGAAATACCCCAGGTGGCAAGTGTTAATAGTGCCCGCATTAGAAGGCCGACCATTAGCTAGTTTGTTTCCAACTACTCTATGATCCCTGAAGTTGACAATTACACAATCACCACAGATGTCTTTGGGTCTAGTCCCCAGCCAACTTACTCTTTGCGCAAATAAAATCTCCCCCTGTCCCGCTCCCATTAAAGGTCTACATCTATTTAGCCAGAAGGTGATTTTATTCATTAACTTGGGGAAAGCTTCCCCTTGTTCGCTGGCCAGTGGGGGTACTCCTGTGAGCACCACCACATACGGAGATGCTCCTGGGGGTAACTGGGGGCAAGGAGGAGATTTTAGAGGTCCATTGACGCCAGGTTTCAGGGCGGGGATGTATTGGGACCTACCCGAATCTGGGCACTGATTTTCGGTCGTTTTTGAGATGGAAATTAAGCCACACGGATTCAGGCCAGATACGGCTGGGTGCGAATTAGGACAATTGGTTAGACCGGGGCCAATCGGGGCTAGGATAGGTTTCAGCGTGTTTAGCGGGGCCAATACATGTGTAGGGATATCAGGGCAGATGCTAGCACCTTGGTTTGAGCCCTTAGAAACAGGCTTAGTTACTCCTGAAGCCCCTGTAGTGGCGGCATTCCCCATTGAGGAGCTTGGCTGTACTCTCCCCAAGCTTTTGTCATTTATCAATGAAACAAGTTTATCAATCCTAGTAGACAAGGATTTAAAGTGGGTATTGATATGCTGTTCCAAATGGGTCTGGAGATCAATTAAAAGATGGGTGGCCCAGACGGGAGGACCTGTGGTGGAAGATAGAGGGCCAGGGTCAGACTGCACAGGTTCAGGTGTGTATGCTATTCTCTTGGCCGACTTTTTTACAGGTTTCGACTTTTTAGTTCTAGCACGAGGTTTGTAAGCCTTTAAGCATGCCAAGGGGGGTGGAGACGGAACAACCTCTATTGAAACATTCACGTCAGGCACAATCTGAGCACAAGGTAGGTCAGTAAAGGAGGACATGAGGAATGATGTGAATTCAGCAGGATTGGCTGTAGCTACAGAGCAATCTTACAGAGACGTAAGGGGGGGCATAGCAGCAGTAATTGAGAGTCGCTTTTCTGTATTTTCTATGGCTGTTGCCACTACCCCTATCGTTTTTTGGAGCATTTTATCAATAGCTGTAAGGCTCAGGAGTGGTTGGGTCGTTGCCGCCAGTTGCCTAGTCATTGGGCGAGCAGTGGTGGGCTTGCTATTTTTACCCATGCTACTCATCATAAAACTTAGACAAGAGTGTTTACCAAAAATCAACAATTGTCAACCACGAATTAAAAAAAACATTTAGAAAGATACAGTAAGAGATAATAAAGAGTTGGCCCCCACAAGAAACTTCTAATATTAACAAACAAAAATCGGGGCAAGTTTTGACTGATTGAAAAGAGTTGTGGAAGTTACCACATGGATGGGAATTCCAAGCCTCAAATAGTCTCTTGTAGGGGGACTTAGAGGGGAGGCCCAGCCCAGCCTCCTTCAGCCCCTGACGGCCACGGACGGCCCGCCCTTTGCCCGGGCTTCGCCCGGCACCGCCCACGCGCTCGTCCAGCAATGCGTGGGGGCGGGCGTGCTTTGAGGGCTGGTGCCGGACTGACGTGGCTCCCCTGGAGGCTGCTGGGGGTTGTAGGCAGCAATGCACGAAGCCACAAAGCTGTTCCCCTCAAGGTGCTGTAATGGTGTAGAAAGCTGTTCCCCACATGGTGCCAAAGCAGGATTGATGGCTGTTCCCCTCACGGCACCGCAGAGCAAAGCCCAGGGACAGCCGTTCCCCTCATGGCGTTAGGGTAGGTCTGTGAGCGCGTCCCGCGATGCGTGGGGGCGGGCCGGTTGCCGGACTGACGTGGCTCCCCTGGAGGCTGCTGGGGGTTGCAGGCGGCAATGCACGAAGCCGTGAAGCCGTTCCCCTCACGGCGCTGTAATGGTGCAGAAAGCCATTCCCCTCACGGCAGCAATGCAGGATTAATGGCCGTTGCCCTCACAGAACCGCAAAGCACAGCCCAAGGACAGCCGTTCCCCTCACGGCGTTAGGGTAGGTCTGTGAGCGCATCCAGCGATGCGTGGGGGCGCGCGCGCTTTGAGGGCTGGTGTTGGACTGACGTGGCTCCCCTAGAGGCTGCTGGGGGTTGTAGGCGGCAATGCACGAAGCCGCGAAGCCGCGAAGCCGTTCCCCTCACAGTGCTGTAATGGTGCAGAAAGCCGTTCCCCTCATGGCGCCAAAGCAGGATTGGTGGCTGTTCCCCTCACAGCACCGCAAAGCCCAAGGACAGTCGTTCCCCTCACGGCGTAAGGGTAGGTCTGTGAGCACATCCCGCGATGCGTGGGGGCGGGAGTGCTTTGAGGGCTGGTGCCGGGCTGGCGTGACTCCCATGGAGGCTGCTGGGGGTTGTAGGCGGCAATGCACGAAGACGCAAAGCTGTTCCCCTCACGGCGCTGTATTGGTGCAGAAAGCCGTTCCCCTTATAGAGCCGAATTAGGATTGATGGCCGTTCCCCTCACGGCACCGCAAAGGAAAGCCCGAGGACAGCCGTTCCCCTCACTGCGTTAGGGTAGGTCTGTGACAGCCTCACATAGAAATTGCAAAATGTCATTTTTTAAATAAAACTATTGTTTATGTGCAGGGTGGGACACCTTCCTGCACATAAACAATCAATGCTGTTTTGCTGTTTGTATGTGTGATGCACAACGCAGCACACATGAAAACAGCAAAAACGAGGGGAAAGTAATATTTCTCCTCTTTTCGCCAAGTTAAGACCAGGGGGCATATTTACAAGCCCCTATCGCTATCAAAACATCACTTCCAGTGATGTTGTGATGGCGATAGGGGCCTCACCTTATTTACAAGGCAACATTAAGCCACTTAACATGGCTTAACTCTGCCTTGTAAATAAGGCCCCCTTTCACGCTATGCTTAGCATGAAAGTTGAGGCCAATTGGTGTTGCTGTGGGCATTCCACCACAACACCCATTGATTCAGATGCTGCCTCCTATTTACAAGGGAGGCATAAATTGGAGGCAGCGCCAAAATTAAAGATCAGGAAAAACCTGGTCTTACCCTGGCGCAACGAGGAGAAATTTTTAATTTCTCCTTGTTTTTGCTGTTTTCATGTGTGCTGCATTGTGCAGCACTCATGAAAACATGGGTGTTTATGTACAGGAAGGTCCCCCTTCCTGCACATCCATACTAATATAATAAAGAGAGAGCCCAAACCTTTGAGGCGGGTAATCTCAGGAACCACAGCACCAATCACAACACCCAATACAGCGTTGGAAAGGGCAGTTGCAGCAGATGGACATAGGCTATGCAGACGCCCGCCATATACACTTAAGAGGTATAAGAACCGTGCCAGCAAAGTAGTCCCTTGTGGGCGTGTCTGCATTGTGCTGTGGGCGTGTGCTGGGGGCGTGACAAACGCTGGGGGCGTGTGGTACGTTCCGCACTTCATGCCATGTCTCATATCGTGTGCTAATTCCACCCTGCACCCTTTAAATTCCCCTGCACCCCATAATCATAACCCACCCTCACTCCTTAAAATACCCCAACACCCTTAACCACTAACCCATCTTAACCCTATAAAAATACCTTGTACCCCAAAACCCAAACCTACCCCTGAACCCTAAAAGTACCTCTGGACCCCAAAACCCAAACCTAGCCCGGAACCCTAAAAATACCACTGTACCCCAAAACCCAAACCTACCCCTGAACCCTAAAATACCCCTGTACCTCAAAACCCAAACTTAGCCCTGAACCCTTAAAATACCCCTGTACCCCAAAACCCAAACCTACCCCTGAACCCTAAAAATAACCCTGTACCCCAAAACCCAAACCTACCCCTGAAACCTAAAATCCCCCTGTACCTCAAACCCCAAACCTAGCCCTGAACCCTAAAAATACCCCTGTACCCCAAAACCCAAACCTAGACGTGAACCCTTAAAATACCCCTGTGCCCCAAAACCCAAACCTACCCCTGAACCCTAAAAATACCCTATACCCCCAAACCCAAACCTAACCCTGAACCCTAAAAATACCCCTGAAACCCAAAACCCATACCTATCCCTAAACCCTAAAACTACCCCTGTACCCCATAACCCAAAACGATATCTGAACCCTTAAAATACCCAAACACCCTAAAACATATACCTCAGTACCCCAAAACATATACCCCTATACCCATACTTACCTTATCCAAACATTTAAAAAAAACATGCTTTTACCATTCATGCATTTAGAACGAATTTCGTTGTAAATGTATGCGTGGTAAAAGCATATAAAATGTAGCGCCATGCATTATAATGGCATTGCGGAGACATGGGGCCTTATTTATGAAGGCCTTGCGCCACTGGTGCGTCACTTTTTCTCATTTTAAAAGGGACATTGGTTAAATCACTGTTGGACGTAGCAGTTAACCCGGCCAGCGTGGCTGCAAATGTTACTCTCCTTGGAGATTTCAATCTTCATTTAGATGATTTAGGACCAATAAATGCAACCGAGTTGGCCAGAGATCTCGAGGCTTTTCAAATCCCTAAAAAAATTCTACATCCAACACATGTGAAAGGTCACCTCCTCGATCCAGTATTCTCTAATTTAGAGGACCTTAAAGGGAAAGATCTTATCCGTCTTCTGTTGTCTGACCACTTCCTTATCCCCCTTTCCTGGTCTCCACAGGTACCATACCCCCCACTCAATCCACACGGACCTGGAGCCGCTCCTAAGCCAAGCTCTCCTTGGAAAAGTGGAAAGGACCAGACCCAAGTCTGACCCCTGTCCAGTCAAAGCCAAAGCTAATGACGACTTTTCTACCTTGATAGAGGAGTCATTGAATACGGTCCTCCCAAAAACACTGATGAAAAAGACTGGCGGGCCTCACAAGACCCCGTGGATTCCCTCCGAACTGCTCCCTTTAAAACAGCGTTGTACGGTAATGGAAAGACCCTGGAGGAAAGACTTCCTACCCAGCAAAAAGCTGGAATAAAGGGCAGCCATTTGCATTTATAAAGCAGAAATAAAAAAGGCTCAGGCCCCCTATTACGAGGAAAATATTCTGTCAGCCACCAACTCTCCGAGAGAAACAATCATCATAATAAAAAAACTACTCAAAGCTCCCGTCCCGCTAGAAGCACCAGATATCTCAGGCCTACGTTGCAATAAACAGGCCGAATGTTTCACCTCCGAGGTTCAGAATATTCTTGAATCTTTACCACGTACGGATGACAATGGTGACACTTCCAACAAGCAGGTGGACACAGCCTCACATTTAACTGAACACCAACTGGAGGTTTCCCCCCCTTATCCTAGGAATCACTTCTTGCCTTGTGGTCCTTGGTAAAAAGTGCATCGCCCAGGGACCCTGCACCACAAAATATCCGGAAACAGGTAGCTCCGATAATTGCCCCACAATCACAGACCTGATTAACGCCTCACTGTCCACAAGAATAGTCCCCACCAACGGGAAAGGGGCTATGGTGAAAACCTTACTGAAAAACCTAATCTGGATCCTGCGGACTTGGGCAACTATCGCCCTATCTCCCTTCTACCAGGAATAGGCAAGATCACAGAGAAATATGTTACTCATACTCTCTCCCGCTTCCTCGAATCTCAAAATCTGCTTCACCCCTCTCAAACAGGATTCCGGTCCCAACAGACCACCGAAACGGCCCTGTTAGCGGTGGTGGACGAAAGCAGAAAGAGTCTAGATTCAGGATGGTCGTCAGCCATTATACTCCTTGACCTGAGTGCAGCATTTGCTACGGTGAACCATGGCATCTTGGTTCACCGTCTCAGGGACATAGGAGTAACCGGCACTGCTCTGCAATGGCTGTGTTCCTTTTTGGAGGGAAGTTTTTTTCAGGTATTCACTAAGGGCTCTTCACATAGCCCGGCTCTTTTTAATGTTTATATGGCCCCTCTGGCAGATGTTGTAGCCCCCTCTGGGATCCATATGGTGACTTACGCCGACGAGACCCGATTAATGGTAGCGTTAAATGAAGCAGATCAAAGGACCAAGGGCCTTTATTCTTGTCTTGAGGATGTATCATGATATGTTCATGATATTGGGAAACCCTCTAAGCTTTAAATCCAGCACCATGTGGCCAGCATGTATGGGTCTCACACCGGTCCCCAAGTCCGAAATCAAGAGCCTGGGCATCTGGCTGGGCCAATATTTGTCCTTCAGGGTTCAGGCCAGGAAGACAGCAGCTATCTGCTATGGTCTACTTAGAATGGCCCGTAAAGTCCTCCCTCTCCTCCCTTTCCAAGCCAAAAAAATACTGGTCCAATCGCTCATACTTTCCAGAATAGATCATGGAAATGCCCTATACCTGCGTGACCCTACAACAGTAGTAACTAGACTCCAGACCGTTCAAAACAGTGCAGCCCGACTGCTGACTGGAGTTTCTAATAGACAATCAGTGAAACCAGCACTCCATTCCCTTCACTGGCTCCCGGTTCAGGAACAAGTCAGCTTTAAGGCCCTGTGCCTAGTACATAAATCCATGCAAGGGAATGGGCCTCCAATGAACTCTGCCATGATCCATCCCTATAAGACTAATAGGAAACTTCGGTCAGATGAGCTGCATCTGGCGGAAGTCCCCAGGATGAAAAAGGCCAGAAGTGGTGGAAGGCTCTTTTCATATATAAGGCAGCCAGACTCTGGAATTCCCTGCCATTGTTTCTTCGCAGGGAAGCCATTAATCTTGTCTTTAGAAAACTACTGAAGACTTTCCTGTTCCCCTATGTTCTTCCTGCCTCTCTCATGTCTGGCCAGCGCTAGGATGCTCCCGGCTAGCCATGTGCTTTATAATTGTCTCAAAAAATAAAAATAAACATTTCTTGCCCCTTACGGCCGTCTGGTACTCCCATGAGGTCAACTTTGTAAATATGTATTTTACTCTTGTTTTAACCTAACCCTGACACCTTTTATTTTTTACAATATAAATATGCAACTTGTTAGCTTTGTAGGTGCATATATGTAACTTGTTAGTGAGCTCAACCTACCTTTTATACCTTGGTAACTGTGGGGCATATTATCAAGGACAGGCGATACAATATTGCCGCTTTTATCGGCAGGAAACTGCCGATAATGCGGCGATAATGGCCTTGATAATATGCTCTATGAATTCCAATCGAAGCCCATGTTAAATGTAAACACATCTAACATGGGCTTCGATTGGAATTCATAGAGCATATAATCAAGGCCATTATCGCCGCTTTATCGGTAGTTTCCTGCCGATAAAAGCGGCGATAATGTATCGCCTGTCCTTGATAATATGCTCCTGTATCCCTGCCTCTCTCTATCATTGCATGCCTGTGTGCTCATCTGCGAGTGTCTCTACCAGTGTGTCGGCCTTCGTTGTATCTGCCTGTGTGTCCATCTCTGTGTGTCTCTATCAGTGTGTCCACCTTCGTTGTGTCTAAGTTGCTTTTTTTTAAAACTATAATACTGAGCGAAGCGCCTGCTTCAGGAACACTGCGCTCTGCAATACAATAGGGGGCAGATTTACAAGCCCCTTGGGCCTCTTGTACGCTGCCGTTGCGTCACTTTTGTGACGCAGCGGTGGCGTAAAAGAGGCACCATTCTGTGGGGTATTTACAACGTGACGCATCTGGGAGAGGCGTCACGTTGTAAAGCCCTGCGCCAGAAATAGGCGTTCCGGCGCACGGGGTGGGGGCGTTCCAGGGCAGGAACGCCTCCTAAAAGAGGCTGAGTGAAATCTACAAGATTTCACTCAGTCACTTTTAAGCCCATGCTGCGTCAAAACCCTGCGCACGCTTGAAGCAGGCAAAAGGATTGATGCAGCATTTGAAAGATAGGGCATCCCGGAGCCTTGCTGGAGCTGCGTCGCGCTTGCACGCAACTCCAGCAATGCGCCACCTTTACAGCACAGATGCGTCACGCATCTGTCCATTTTTGCCCCATGGTGCGCTTCACAATAGCCGCACAATAACTGGCGCATTCCTGCTGCAGGGGTGCGCCAGTTATTGTAAATCTGCCCCAAGGTCTCGCTTTTGCCAAACTTTGACCTATTGGTATTGTAAATTACAATGCCTTTTAATATTATAAAAGGCATTACCATTTACAAAGCCAATAGCTCAAAATCGCGCAATTGCAAAACCGATTGCATTGCAAATGCTTGTTTTTGTGTGTGTGTCGGTGCGTGCGAAAGGGAGTCAGAGAGCGCGCGAGGGAGGGGGAATTGAAATATGTCCAGGAAACTTCAGGCGCAGTACCATCCTCTGTCACTAGAGTAACGCAAGCACCTAAAAGCAACAAGCTTGTTTTTTTTTTTAGGGGATAATTTGCATACCCAGAAGCGGCTACAACGCTACATCACTTCCGTTTCATTATCACGGGTGAAATAGCGTTTTTTTAGCACTGACCTTGGAAATACGTTTATATGTGTACATATTTTTCTAATATAGTATTACATTTGGAACGAAGAATAAGACCCGTAAGGTGACTGTAGTTTTCAAAAGATATTTTAATGATACGACCAGGCAGTGGAATTCTTCACTACATCACGTAGTACAATGCTGAACATTGTTTACGCCGTGGTTCATTGAACTTAAAGTGACGGTGATAAACGGTAGAGACATGAATTTTAGGAGGATCTCAACATGAGATCTATATCGAAGTGAAGAAAGTGCTAACCAAATAAAGGGAAGAAAGCTGAAAGGTTATCCAGTAGTTCCAATGAAGATGAGTTTTCAGGAAGCGACAGTCTGTTGCGTTGCAGTTGCTGAGATGTTGCTTTGCATTCTCAGTAGTCTCTAAAACTTCATAATTACTTAGCACTGAGAATGAGAGCGACGTTTGTGTGTGTGTAGATGTTTTGCTGAAAAAGCATTCCATTTCAAACCATGAATAAGATTTCTAAAATGACTGTAATTTTCATAAGTGATATTCATGATACTATTAGGCAAGAGATTTGAACTTGTCACGGTTTCTTAGATTGTATTTTCTTTCGTGCCGTGGTTTATTGCATTTTTTGTGGCGATGATAAACGGCAGAAGGATCTGAGCAGAGCGCGAGACCCACAATAAAGTAAAGGAGGTATATAAGTAAATTGAAAGAAACTATGTGGAGTTCTTTACATAAAACATTCTATAGATGTAAAGAGGGAAATTATCTTTACATTTTCTTTGTCTGTATTATTCTCTTTGGGGCAGATTTACAAGCCCCTTGCGACACTTTTACGCCGCCGTTGCGTCACTTTTGTGACACAGCAGCGACGTAAACAATGCGCCACGTTACGACTTATTTACAACGTGACGCATCTAGGCAGATGTGTCACGTTGTAAAGCACTGCGCCACATGAAACCTCCGTCAGGTTTCATGTGAGCGTTCTGTCGCAGGGTGGGCGTTCCCTCGCAGGAAAGCCCCGTAAATCTGACGCAGTGAAATCTACAAGATTTCACTGATTCAGTTTTATGATGCTGCTGCGTCAAATCCTTACGCCTGCTTGAAGCAGACGTAAGGAGTGATGCACCACGTTGAGTATGGGTGGCCCCTGTGCATTGCAGAAGTTACGTCGCGCTTGTGCCACAAGATGCGTCACGCATCTTCCCTTCCTTGCACCATGGTGCACCGCATTGTAAATGCGGCGCATCTGTGGTGGCGGACGGAGGGGATTGCATGACGCAACTGTTCTGGCGCATCCCTGCTGATTTGCAGAGATGCGCCAGAACATGTAAATCTGCCCCTTTGTCTATATGAATCTCTAAATTTCCTGTGTATGAATCTCACCGAGTTGCATTCTGCTGCAGAGTGACCGAGGCGAGCCCCATGGTGCATTCCTGCTCTTACACGCAGCGCACACCTGTGTTTCGAGAATTTGTTATAAATATGGGCCGTGTCTTGGCGCTATAAACCGTTTGATCCTTCGATTTCTGCAGGAGCAGAAGTGGTGGGAGCTTTGATGCGGTTTGCTCAGGAAGCAGCCAGTGCCAGTTTTGGGTAACACTGGATAAGATTAGACTGGAAGATGAACTTGCGAAGCTGAGGAAACAGCTCGAGGCGCTATAGGCGAGGACTGACCAGCGCCTCGGTAAAGGAGCAGGAGGTGCAATGCTCCTTCTTGCCGCTAGAGGCCAGGCTCCTCCAAGGCAAACAAATGGCGTCACCGGCAATCTGCATACCCATTTTATTTATTTATTTTATTTAATGCATTTTTATAAAGCGTGGACTTTACCCGAAGGTGTCAGAGCGCTGTACAATAGAACCAGTTACGTTACATGAGAGAACTGTTACAGGAATGGAACAAACAAAAGTAGCAGGCCATAGAATCAAAACGACGCAGGCAAAAGGAACACAATCTCAAACACAGCAAGCATAGAATGTACAAAGCAAAAATATAAATATTTAAGACAAATTTACAATGACTAAAGAACTTCCTGGTGGGGTCTGAGAAGGAGGGAATTAGTTCTGAAAGCGTCTTTGGAATAGAAGAGATTTGAAGTCCGCTTTGAAGATCTGGATGGAGGTGAAGGTACAGAGCGAAGGAGGAAGCGAGTTCCAGATTCTCACCGCATTACCTGAGAACGATCGTGCCATCAATTTTTCCCTTTTGAAAGAGGGGGGCTGAAAAAGGAACTTTTCCGCATTCCGAGAAGGTCTTGAGTCTCCAGACAAATTCAGTTTATTCGCCAGATAGCGAGGAGAGGAAGAGTGCAGAGCTTTGTGGGTGATGCACGCCGTTTTGTAGATAGCTCTAGCCTTGATGGGAAACCATTGGAGAGAAGACAGGATAGGAGTGATGTCCCAGCCTCTGCCAGTTTTGTGGGTTCTGAGCCCGCTGTTGGCGGCGGCCGGTCCGGTCTCGGAGCAGGGCAGGGCGGGGGTGCAGGAGCAAGCACTGAGCAGCTGCGCTTGTGTGTGGTTGCCAGGAGTCGCCGAGCCACCTAGCCACTGCCGTATTGGAAGAGAAATAAGTCCCCGCTTGGTCTCCCTTGTCCTGGGGTTGGCGGGGCAGCACGACTGGCGATCAGCCAGCTCAAATAAACAAAACAACTACAGGAGGGCGGCAACATTGAGTTGTGGGGCTGGCGCGACTGGCGTGCCTGAAGAGGGCGTTAATTGTTTCACAAAACTCTAAGTAAGCAAGTTAAATATAGTCTAACCGCGTCAAGTTGCGTGGTTTACAGAAGACCGGAGACAAGATTGTCGGAGCAAGCAGTAGACAGTATGAGGTCAGGTCACGTCACGTCCGGGGCAATACAATGGTCAAAAGAGAAATAAAAAAACAAAAGCGAACAACTAAGATGCTGGAGGAGGCCAGGGATGAAATATCATCAGAAACTCATCTGGCAACTTATAAAAACTGGGGGCATATTAACAAGATGTGCTTTAAAATACGCACATCGCACATTTCCATATCGCCGGCTATCGCCGGATTTTTTCGCCGTGATAGCGCTTAATTATCAACGCTCATCACGTAGGCGAAATGAAATCCGCCGATAGTCGGCGATATGGAACATTAGCGCATGAAAACAAGCGTTGTTTTCACGCGCTAATGTGTGCCTTGATAATATGGGGGGTGGATTCAGCTTTATGATCCACACCCCCATGTTATCTATGCCTAACACCTGATCAAAGCAGGCGTTGGGAGACCTGCGATAAACTCGTTTATCACAGGTCTCCTTCTCCCAACGCCTGCCTTGATAATAGGGTGTTAACACCTCCAACCACATTTTACATGTGGGTGGGCGTGGGAACGGCCCCCCTGCATCCCATTAGCGTTATCTATCGCCCCCAGTGTGGGCGATAGATAACGTCAAGAATACGTCTCTAACTCAATTTAGAGACGTATTGGTAATAGTGCGATGTGAAAAAAAATGCGTTAGCGACTTTAAAAAGTCGCTGAAGCATTTCTCGCGAGCTTGGTAATAGGCCCCCCGGTCCCTTATAGAAATGCCTGTAAATGGAAACACTCCTGGGTTAAAAAAGAGTGGGCAAACACCAAATCCGGAGATAAGCAACAAATTAATAAAAAGGCAATCTTCGTATCAACCAAAAATATTTACGAAATTCTGCTTTCTAAAAAAGGAGGGGGAACCTCTACTTTCAAGCACAAGAGAGGTGCCAGGTCTGCAATCACCTCTTCAGCCTTTACAATTAAATCAATCATTACAAAATGCTGAAGAACAGAAATCCATACTAATATAATAAAGAGAGAGCCCAAACCTTTGAGGTGGGTAATCTCAGGAACCACAGCACCAATCACAACACCCAATACAGCGATGGAAAGGGCCGTTGCAGCAGAAGGACATAGGCTATGCAGACGCCCACCATATACATTTAAAAGGTAAAAGAACCGTGCCAGCAAAGTAGTCCCTTGTGGACGTGACTGCCTTGTGCTGTGGGCGTGTGCTGGGGGGCGTGACAAACGCTGGAGGCGTGTGGTACGTTCCGCCCTTCATACCATATCTCATATTGTGTGCTGTGGGCGTGTGCTGGGGGCGTGGGCGTGTGCGGGGCGCGGGATTACTGAAAAAAAAGCGAGCATTGTGTCCAATATTTTATTGTCTTTTTCTTCCCAGGTTATGTACATTGCAGGTCCGGGTGTCCACCCTGTTCCCTTTAAATACCCCTGCACCCCATAATCATAACCCACCTTTACTCCTTAAAATACCACAACACCCTTAAACACTAACCCATCTTAACCCTATAAATATACCCTGTACCCCAAAACCCAAACCTATCCCTAAACCCTAAAAATACCCCTGCACCCCAAAACCCAAACGTAGCCTGAACCATAAAAATACCCCTGTACCCCAAAACCCAAACCGAGCCTTGAATCATAAAAATAACCCTATACCCCAAAACCCAAACCTACCCCTGAACCCTAAAATACCCCTGTACCCCAAAACCCAAACCTACCCCTGAACCATAAAAATAACCCTGTACCCCAAAACTCAAACCTACGCCTGAACCCTAAAATATACCTGAACCCAAAACCCAAACCTAGCCCTGAACCCTAAAGATACCCGGTACCCCAAAACCAAACCTATACCTGAACACTTAAAATACCCCTGTACCCCAAAACCCAAAACTACCCCTGAACCGCGCTCCAAGCAGCTCAACAATGGAACAAACTCCCTCCTGTGCTGAGACTGGAGAGCAATGAATTGCGGTTTAGGGCTCTGCTTAAAACACATCTATATTCTGCATAGAGTCTGGGTTTTATGCTGTTTCACTGATAGCTTTAGCGCGGGGACACGCCGCGATGGCGTTACTGAGCGCTCTATAAGCTCGTTATTATTATTATTATTATAACCCTAAAAATACCCCTATACCCTAAAACCCAAACCTAGCCCTGAACCCTAAAAATACCCCTGTATCCAAAAACCCATACCTATCCCTAAACGCTAAAACTACCCCTGTACCCCATAACCCAAAACTATATCTGAACCCTTAAAATACCCAAACACCCCAAAACATATACCTCAGTACCCCAAAACATATTCCCCTATACCCATACTTACCTTATCCAAACATTAAAAAAACATGCTTTTACCATTCTTGCATTTATAACGAATTTTGTTGTAAATGTATCCGTGGTAAAAGCATATAAAATGTAATGCCATGCGTTATAATTGCAAAAATAACAGTTGATGGACAGAATGCAGAACAATGTCATACATTCACCCCAGTACAGAGATCTGGGCCTAAATCCATCGTTTTTTGCCCCAGTTCAGACATGGCCATATGCAAATCAGCCTTGACCCTGTGCCTCATGGGAACAATCCAGCCCGAACTGCCAAGCCATGTCTTTCCTGGACCGAAATCAAGCATCCTAGGACCGGTTTCTGGCTATCAGCCGTCTTCAGCCAGGATAGCTTGACTGAACTGGGGTGGTGTAAAAGTGCAAAAAAACGATGGATTTAGGCCCAGATCTCTGTACTTGGGTGAATGTATGACATTTTTCTGCATTCTGTCCATCAACTGTTGTTTTTGCATTTGTCCCGAGTGGGATGGGTTTGCTCAGACGTGAGTCCCATGCTCTCCACACCACTGGAGTCAAGCTATCCTGGCTGAAGACGGCTGATAGCCAGAAACCGGTCCTAGGATGCTTGATTCCGGTCCAGGAAAGACATGGGGCCTCATTTATGAAAGCCTTGCGCCACCGGTGCGTCACTTTTTCCCATGTTAAAAGTGACGCACCGGCGGCGCAAGTCCTTCATAAATAAGGCCCATGGCTTGGCAGTCCGGGCTGGACTGTTCCCATAAGGCACAGGGTCAAGGCTGATTGGCATACGACCATGTGTGAACTGGGATGGTGTTGAGTGCAAAAAAACAATGGATTTAGGCCCAGATCTCTGTACTGTGGTGAATGTATGACATTGTTCTGCATTCTGTCCATCAAATGTTGTTTTTGCATTTGTCACCCCAAGTGGGATGGGTATGCTCAGACGTGAGTGCCATGCTCTCCACACCACGAGTCAAGCTATCCTGGCTGAAGACGGCTGATAGCCAGAAATCGGTCCTAGGATGCTTGATTCCAGTCCAGGAAAGACATGGCTTGGCAGTTCAGGCTGGACTGTTCCCATGAGGCACAGGGTCAAGCCTGCGTCTGAACTGGGGTGGTGTGGGGTGCAAAAAAAACGATGGATTTAAGCCCAGATGTCTGTACTAGGGTGAATGTATGACATTGTACTGCATTCTGCCATCAACTGTTGTTTTTGCATTTGTCACCCCGAGTGGGATGGGTATGCTCAAACGCTCTCCACACCACTGGTGTCAAGCTATCCTGGCTGAAGACGGCTGATGGCCAGAAACCGGTCCTAGGATGCTTGATACCGGTCCAGGAAAGACGTGGCTTGGCAGTTCGGGTTGGACTGTTCCCATGAGGCACAGGCTCAAGGCTGATTTGCATATGGCCATGTCTGAGCTGGTGTGGTGTGGAGTGCAAAAAACAATGGATTGAGGACCAGATCTCTGTACTGGGGTGAATGTATGACATTGTTCTGCATTCTGTCCATCAACTGTTGTTTTTGCATTTGTCACCCCGAGTGGGATGGGTATGCTCAGACGTGAGTCCCATGCTCTCCACACCACTGGAGTCAAGCTATCCTGGCTGAAGATGGCTGATAGCCAGAAACCGGTCCTAGGATGCTTGATTCCGGTCCAGGAAAGACATGGCTTGGCAGTTCGGGCTGGACTGTTCCCATTAGGCACAGGGTCAAGGCTGATTTGCATATGGCCATGTCTGAACTGGGGTGGTGTGGAGTGAAAAAAAACGATGGATTTAGGCCCAGATCTCTGTACTGGGGTGAATGTATGACATTGTTCTGTATTCTGTCCATCAACTGTTGTTTTTGCATTTGTCACCCGAGTGGGGGCTGATAGCCAGAAACCGGTCCTAGGATGCTTGATTCCGGTCCAGGAAAGACATGGCTTGGCAGTTCGGGCTGGACTGTTCCCATGAGGCACAGGGTCAAGGCTGATTTGCATATGGCCATGTCTGAACTGGGGTGGTGTGGAGTGCAAAAAAACGATGGATTTGGGCCTATATCTCTGTACTGGGGTGAATGTATGACATTGTTCTGCATTCTGTCTATCAACTGTTGCTTTTGCATTTGTAACCCCGAGTGGGATGGGTATGCTCAGACGTGAGTCCCATGCTCTCCACACCACTGGAGTCAAGCTATCCTGGCTGAAGATGGCTGATAGCCAGAGACCGGTCCTAGGATGCTTGATTCCGGTCTAGGAAAGACATGGCTTGGCAGTTCGGGCTGGACTGTTCCCATGAGGCACAGGGTCAAGGCTGATTTGCATAGGGCCATGTCTGAACTGGGGTGGTGTAGAGTGCAAAAAAACGATGGATTTAGGCCCAGATATCTGTACTGGGGTGAATGTATGACATTGTTTTGCATTCTGCCCATCAACTGTTGTTTTTGCATGCGTTATAATGGCATTGCGGAGTCATGGTACTTTCGTAATGAAAGTATGCGGAGTGATGGTATGCGGAAAGAAAGTTGCGGAATAATGGGTGTTTAGCCTCCCCTGGTAAGTACATTGGTGGCACGGCGGCCAACATCTCTAGCAACATACTCATATTTTTTCACCACCGATTTGAATAATGCACAGGTCTCTCTCATTGATGGCCAGCACCGACATACACTTTTAGACACACCTCCAGCCACAAGTTCTAGAATTGCGAACTTTAGAGCTGGGGAGCTACGTTCGAATGTCGGCATCAGCTCAACATCCTGTGATTCCAGACAAATCGCTTTGTCTCCCCTTGCCTACTACAAATGTATGTGTTCTTCTGTAATGTAAATTGTGCTCATGCCATGTTGTCGAGTTCGCGCTATATAATATTGCAAGGAAAAATAAAGTAGGGAAATTCGAGTTCACACGCTACTGAACGCGCTCTCTTAAGTGCATCAGCAGTGCACTGTGAATCGGAGTGTTTCACAGGCCTGTCACAGATAAGAAATGCTATCAAAACAAAATCCAACAAAACAGTATACTACTGGCCGACAGCAATTCATACCCGGACAACGTCGGGACGGGCTTCTAGTCTCAAATAAAGAATTACCAAATCATCAAACAGATCCAAACAGTAGGGGGGAGAGAAGCAAAGAGCTGAACTCAGCGAAAAACTCAGTTGAAAACACAGCAGACATAGAGATCTCCTCATACCTTGGAACAGAAGAATGGGAAGGCGTTTTGGCCGCTTATACCCAAGACAAAATCAGAAGTGGGCTTTACACCAAAACGCATGGTAAGATAACGGAGCATAACCAGGAATCACATGAGAGAGGTCAAATAACTGAAGATCGAAATGAGACAAAAAATACAGCTCATGTGGAGGAATCACCAAAAAATGCTAGCCAGGGAACGGCATGGCCTAGCTTGTTAAAAACAATGCAATTATTGGTAGAGGCACTCCACTACCAGTCAGATAAGCTGGATACCCAGCTGACACTTTTAGATACCCTGGCTGTTTTCGTGGTTGCTATTGACGGGAAGTTGGGAACATTAAATACATTGCTACAAAACAAGCAGGATCAAGCCCAAAATAATATTCTGAGTTGTGGATGTGGTACTATTATTGACAAACTGGCCACACTACCATCAATGTTGAGCGACCTATGTGTACAAATAAAAAAGCCCCTGCAAGGAAAGGAGTGTCATTTGTGCGAAGGACAAACAGATGCTGAAATAGAAAAGCTGTACGATGAACAAAATAGATAAAATGAAAAGCACAGGAACTCCAATAATTATTAAAAAAAATATGCCCTGGGGCAAAGGACACAGAGATCTACAAAAACCGAAAAGAAGAGGCCAAAGAAACCATAACAGCGGATGATCAACTGCCAGCAGTTTCATTGGAAGACAAGGCTGACAAACATCTGAATGCAAAAAAAAGGCGGGCAAAAAAACGAAAAGGCAGAAATCATTTAATTTCATAAAGCTTTATTCGGAGCATTTAAAAAACATGTCCAAAAAAGCACATATAATACAGACAATTCATACATAATTCATTAAAGAAAACACATGATATAAAATATGCAATTATTAATTACAAACAATACATTGAACAATACATATTTGCGAGAAATAACACATGATACAAAATATCCAGAGGGGGATGGAATAAATATTTAAAAATGATTTAAAAACGCATACTTTTCCTGGCGCTAATAGCTTTAAGCAAAAAAGAAGCGGTAAAAAAGCAAATGTCCGGATGATTCAAATTAAAAAGCAGTCTCATAGCATCCGAAGTATTTCTCACTCCAAATCTATTAAATAATGGCTTTAAGTAGAATTTCTGTAACTCCCTATATAGTTCGCATGTTAATAAAAAGTGCTTAGTGCTTTGTTCAGTTTTATTATCACATTCACAGGGGCCAGTAGGGCGCATTTTAATGTTTGGGCACGCAACCAGATAATGTACTATACCCATCCTCATTCTGGTTAGTGAAAACTGGTGCGTGGTTCTTGTTACCTGTGACAGATATGGGCTAAAACCAATACATTAATTCATGCTATTGTACAGTACACATGTAGTTAACTTGAAATCCTCTAGAAGATGCCTTTCATTACAGTGATTTAAAAAGATTGTTTTCACATTAGATTTGGGGATTTCCGAGAGACTGTAAGGGTCCATCAGCACATTGATCCCAAATATTTTTTGTGAACATTCAATAATATATTTGATCCAGGGGATCTTTAAGTGCTGGTCCAGTAAAAAACAGTCCTTAATAATTGCTCTGTTCAATGAGGTACCATCACTGAGCCAGATAGAGCGCCACAATAGTATGGGCCTTAACATAATCAGATCATTTAGGGCTTGGATCCCTGTTTCATTATGAACCAAGGAATTGGAAGTAGACTTGGGTAAACACAAGAGCTTTTTCAGGAAGAGGTTTTCCTCTACCTGAAGGCTCTTAGCAGATGACACACCCCAGACACCTGCCCCATAAAGGGCCGCAGAGAGACATTTAGCTTGGTAGATGTTTAACATGTCTTTAATACGTCTATTCCCCAACTTCTTGGCAAACAAAAAGACCCCATTAGAACTCCTAATCATCTTAGTTCTGACTACTTTATGTTCAGTGGCCCAACTCCCATTATTAGAAAAGGTAATTCCCAAATAGCAAAAATGTTCAACTTTTTTAACTGGTTCACCATCAATAACATAGTGGGTTTTACCTCTAATTTTTGCTTTTCCCGAACTACATTCCATTACATATGTCTTAGACTTATTGATCACCAGTTTCCTATTCTTAACGAAGGATACAAAACAATCCATAAGAGACGTTGGAGACCCAGGGGTGTCCTAGACAGTAACACTGCTTTGTCCGCATAGAGTAATACAGGTATGTTAAAGTTATTGACTCTAGGGGCATCCGCAGCGACTGCCTGCAGGGCAGATTCGACCTCATTAATAAAGAGGGTAAAAAGCAGGGGTGCTAAAACGCACCCCTGTCTAATACCTCTTACAATCCCAAACTTAGGAGTACATTCCCCATTGGGTCCATAGCGGACGCTGGTGCGGAGCTTTTCATACAGTCGGGCTAAGAAATATATAATGCCTTCAGGTGCACCCATTTCCAATAATTTGGCCCATAATATTGCGTGATCTACCAAATCAAAAGCGCTACTAAGGTCAGCGAAACATAGATAAAGCGAACCTTTTTTCGCCTGGGTGTATTTTCCCACTAGTAGCTCTAAGTTCAGGCACTGTTCAATAGTACCGCGGCCTTTCCTAAAGCCAAACTGGCAATTACTTAGGATCTCGTTAGATTCTGCCCACTCCTCTAGTCTTACAAGGAGGACCCTACTCATAATTTTAACAGATGAGTCCAGTAAGGATATAGGTCGATAATTTTTAGCATCCCCCCGGTCTCCTTTCTTATAAATGGGGATGATTATTGACTCTTCCCAAGTAGACTGTATTTTACAGCAGATAGCTGTATTAAAGATTTTGGTAAGCAGTGGACCCCAAATATCTGGCGCAGTCTTATACACGTCTATGGGAACGCCATCCGGCCCCTGGGCCTTACCTCCTTTACTAGATCTTATACTAGCCATGGTTTCTCCAATGGTAATATCTAAGGCTAGGATGGGCCATCTTTCTCCATGGAAATCTGTTAAATTACTAGAGTCAAAGATGTTAGAAAAATGCTGGATCCACGAGTCCATGCTCACATTAGATGTGAGTTCTGGGACCTTGTCATCTTTTAGGAATGGACTGTTCACCGTGGACCAGAACAGGGTACAATTATTCGTGTCCGCAGCTTGGGTGATATTATCCCAGGCTTCTTGCTGTAATTCAGCTTTTCTACGTTTGAGGGTAGTGTTATATCCCTGTCTAAGTTGGACCACCAGATCCTTGTCCCTTGGTTTTGCTGTAAGAACCTCTTTAAGGTTATTCCGGGCAGTAGAGCAAGCATGGTCAAACCAGCCCCTTATACACCTAGCTTTAGACCCAGCCTCTTTAGTAAACTTTTTATTGATGATTGAATTAATCCTGTTAAAGTGATCGATACTGTCGGACGAGGTGTCTTCCTGTTCTAAGATTGCCGTGATCTCCATCAGGCAACTAGAAATAATGGAATCTGATGTTATGTCCGCTTTTTCCCCTTTCCACCTCAGTCTATGTCCATTCTGTCTATGCGGTTCGATATTGGCAATGATACCCTGTTCACAGACATGATCATTTTTCCAGAAAGTTAATTCAGTAATCAAACAGTTATGGTCACTCAACATAATATCTATCACCTTGGGCATTGGGCATAGCGGAGCAATGGTTGAAGACATGCACATAAAATCAATAGTGGTATTTGTGCCCCTTCCTTTACAAGTTGGTATATTTTCACCCATGTCGTTTTTAGGGTTGTCCATAATTTCCATGTCATATTGTATCAGAAAATTATTCAAGGTTTCCCCGTAGGTGTGATGAGGAAAATGGACTTCAGCTTCCCCCAGTCGGTTATACACACCGCAAACCTTCTGGGTGGATAATGGGCACACAGGAACATTAAAATCCCCCACGAAAATAAACTCAAATATACCATTAAATTCTTCACGAAATTATTCACTGCCGTATCTAATTCATTAATTGCTACGTATCTAGTGTTATCAAAAACATTATTATAGAAATTTATCAAAAGGATATTTCTGCCAATTTCTTGTGTAAGCCATAAAATTTGCGAATGCGCCCCCACATTAACAATTTTTTTCACTGAGATGGGTAATTTGACAGAAATTAGCACCATCAACCCACCTTTAGCTCTACCATGGGTTGAGGGCAGTGCTGGGAGCTCATAAGACACATACCCATCAATGCCCTTGAAATTTTTGCACCAGGTTTCCTGTAAGCACAGGATATCGAATAGATGCACAAAATCCTTCCAGCCTAATGCATCCTCCTTGCCCGCAATTCCAGCAATGTTCCAGCTAGCAATGGGACAAGTTACTTTCACTCTCTCTTGGCTAACATTTGGCTGTTCAACACTAGGTATGGACATGTTATTCTCTATAATAAAAGGCTCTATGTTTGGTATAGAATGTGGGATGTCACCCCCTGTCAACGTACAGTTCAAGCACACATCATTACCCGTTTCATCTATTGACAAAATAACTTCTTCATTAAGGATACTATTTCCTACATCCCTAGGAGGGTCAATCTCATGTCAGTCATTCTGATCTAGGTAACTCAGGGACTGAAACCTGTTCTGGGTTGGGACCTGGTAAACCATTCCATTATCGTACAGAGGGGTGCTACCAAAAGGTACAAATGGGTTAGGGGTATGCATTAAGGAAACATTCCCCCCTAACATAGAATTCCCCATATGCAACGGTGGGGTGAATAGACCATTTTGTGGACCAAAGAAGAAATTAGGCATCACTGGTCTGTTTACCATAGATGGATAGGTAGAATTACTCGGTACCCTCTCCTTACAGTTAGCGGGAGGTTGCCCACCAAGGTGATTATAAAAGTAGCCCAATGGTCTAGCAACTACTTCAGTCTCCGACTGTGTGATTGCGGCCGCTCTAAGCAAGACAGTCGCCACATGTTGTGGGTGCTTAAAATTAATTATCACACAATCCCCCCCACCGACTTTTTTGGTATTACCTATCCAGTTGACTCTTCTGATGGAAATGATTTGGTCGGAATAGCCGACTGGATAGCCACAATGACGGTTTAACCAGGAGATGGTTTTATTCCTCAAGGAATCAGGTGTCTCATAATCATTTGGGGGCTGAGTGAGGATGGGGACGTTAGTTAATACCACAACGTAAGGTACACAGTCGGGTGGAAGATCAACTGGGCGTCTACATATCCTAGTGGACACCCCATTAGATCCTCCCGTCGTATCAGATGGAACTGGGACCACAGGTGCCGATACTTGCATGGGGGCTGATAATTTGACACCCGGCAATGTGCTTGTTACCCCATTGTTAGATTGTTAGATTGCTTTGAAGATCTACCTGCCTCCTGAGTCAATGTGGGTAGTGGTTTCAGTGATTCTTTAGAAGAGTGTTTCCTGGTGGTAATGGGAGGGGCACTAGTTGAGGCTTGTGGCTGCTCCTTATCTTTAGTGGGAGCAGTGGCTGGACAAGTTGTCTTTTTGATGTGGGCTAAAGACTTTTCTAGGTTGTCAGCATGCTTGCCCACCATACCCCTTAACCTAGCTACTTCCTCCTGGAGATCTCCTATTTTAGTTAGCAATGGCTCTACCACCATACTAAATTTACTGAGAATAGTACTCATTAGTGAGTCAATTTGGTCAGGCTTAATGGAAACATATTTATCTTTGGTCGGAGTTCCTAAGTCCTCGGTATGTTCCAATTGTATGGTGTCTTTTTTCTTTCCTGAGATATGACTACCTCGCTTGGGGGCTGTTTTTCTACAGGCTCGCATAAATTTGGAAGCCCTCCCAGATTGCTGAGGTGTCCCCCCAACATTACCACATTGTTCATCATCCCCCACTATCGACTTGTCTGATACTATTATCAAGCTCAACAGGAGCGACCATCTCATTAACAGTATTATCTGAGTTAATATAGTTATTTGCATCAGCAGACGGGATCAAAGGGGGGTCAGCAATAGTACTTTTTCCTAGTGATTTCCTTCTGTCGCTGTTGATTTTGGAGACCACTTTCAGTAAGTAATTGTCCGGTAGTGTACTTTGGACTGACATTTCAGGGCTTGATTGACAGTCACAGGTGATTATTAATTAAAACAAGGGGAACAAAAGGATTTTCCACGGTGTGTCGTTAAACAGTACTCACAGTTCGAGCCAAGGGGGGTGGCCCTGCCCGGCCTCTTCTGGCCCCTGACAGCCACAGACGGACCCGCCCTTGTCCCGGGCTTCTCCCGGTCGCTCCTGCGCGCGACTCACGGGGCGAGAGGGGGTGTCAGGCTTTATCTGGCGCCTCCGGCGCTCTCTGCGCGTCATGGGCGCGCTGCTGGCAGAGGGAGTGCTGGGGAGTGTGGTCCGTTCTCTCGGGACGCCTCCCTTCGCCTCCCGGCGTGTGCTGCTCCCGCCGTTCCCCTCACGGCAATGCCCGTTGGCAGTAAGGTCAGGTAAGTAGCGTGGCAGAAATCAAAAAACAAACTTAGATCAAGAAGGATTTAAGCATCTCTTTGGGTCGACGTCACAGTTTGACCAAGGTGAATCCGAACCCTCAAACAATATCAATAAGAACGAAGTAAGAGAGCCTACAAAAGACACCAATAAGACTGAAGAAGGAGATGCTCTGCATCAAGAAGAGATCAGCAGACCTTCTCCACTAATAATGAAAGAAAATAAACCCAAAGATCCAGCTCATAGTCAGCAAGTAAAAATAGGAGGACATCAAACACTCCGTCAGGAAGGGAGCGGTGAAGTAGAATCCTCTACATTTCAAGCATTGTTGAGAGCATCGCAAGGATAGGAAATGGGACAAGGAAGAAATGACGACAACAAAAATAATAGAAGCCTGGAAGATATAAGAAGCTTAACAAATATTTTATGGTTTAACCCGGATTACATCTCGAAAGGAAGGCATGATATACTAAATAGAATCAACATTTTACGGCTGATATCGCACATACCATCCCTGGCTGATGTGACAACTCTGGACTTGGTTTCTATTGAATTTATAACAGAAGATGGAAAAAAGGCAGAAAAAACAAAAAAGCAACATGGATAACATCTTCAGTTGCACATAAAATACTGGCAGAGATTCAAACCTTTAAAAATTGGGGAATAACAATTGCCCCTATGTAAAACCAAAATATCCTGATCTGTTAATTCCAGCAGCAATAGACGGAGAAGAGAACTCCTCCAACAGATCTGGTATACCAGTACCCAGATGAGCAATAGGTACAGACGGAGCAAGAAGCATGGAAGATCTTAAAGTTAGGGGACGTACTTTAGATGGCGCATCAATAGGACCAATCGAACTAAGATGGATCGCTAGAACAATAAATAATCAGGCAAATTGACCAATAAATAATCTCCTTAAAACAAGCGGGCACAACCATTTTAGAATATGCTCGTGGAACATCAGTGGTCTTGCCTCTAAAATGTCTAATCCAGAATATGTCAGCTACATAAGATCTTTAGATATTGTGACCCTTCAAGAAACATGGCAAGTAGAGCCCCCACATCTGCATGGCTGTCTGCGTTTTTTCACCAGTGCAGTGAGAATTGCAAAATATGGACACCTTCAAGGGGGTTTAGTGACTTACGTTTCGATCACAAGTTCCTATGATATCAAGGAACTTGGATCAATCACTCCTGATTTGAAGTTAATAAATCTGTCGACCTCCAAATCAGGCAAGAAGGGAACAAATCTTATATTGATCAACGTTTATATTCACCCAAAAAGGAAAGAAAAGGTAGTAAAAGAATTATGCAAACACCTGGAGGAAATCATAAACGACACCCCCACAACAGATCTTATGATCACCGAGGATTTCAATCTTAATCTGATGGGAACCTCGACAGATGATGAGAACCATTATCAAAATATAGCCTGGAATATACCGTAAAAAGAGACTTCAGAAATATCCAAATATTCCAAGCTAGATAAACAGGTGTTAGAGAATCTTGAGTCCTATAACATCAGAGCACTAAATGGCCGATTTATCGGAGATAATCCACCAGCGTGTACATTTCATACAACAAGATTCAGGAAAATATTGCATTATACCTGTATGTCACTATCCCTATTTTATCAAATTGCCTCATTTCAAATAGGGGAAAAAGCTGATAGTGACCACTGCCCTCAGGAAATCATACTTAACATCAGCAAGCCTAAATTTGAGCTATCCCTGGTTCCTAAAGATTTAATTTATACCATCAGTTATAAAAGGATTATGTACTCGATAGCGAATGATGGAGGCCTGCAAGAAATGGCAAAACTGCACTTTGATGGGAGAATTGGAGTAAGCGAAGTTGAGAAATGGGAGAGTTTTATAACAACTATGGCAGGTTACTCCACCACTCCAAAGCTCCAAAAGGGATGGAATGACAGCAATACGATTCTTTTACAAAAGAATACAAAGTGAAGATAAAACGCACAAAAAAACATATCTTTCAAACAATGCTTCAACTTAGGCATTGCCCAAGAGATACGGCGAAATTTGACCGTCTACGAGAACTAAAGGCATTTTTGAAAAAATTTAAATGGGAAGCGAACAGATCAATGGAGGACAGCTTGTGGGCCAAACTATATGCAGATTCCAAGCAAAATGACGGCGCAAAATTCTGAAAAACCATTAATTTCTTCATAAACCCTAGGCATGAAGGAGTCTCCTCTAATATCACCGAAGAAGCATGGGCAAACCATCTTAAAGACCACTTCACACAACATAGAGACTCAGATATGGGGACAGAAAACGATGACAACAAATCAAAGCCATTGTGCGGAACTCACTACAAACAAGAATGCCGTATTACAACCACGAACAAAGGAGAGGCAAACTTACAAAAGATACTTAAGCGCCAAATTAAAAAAGGAAGAAGAGAGGGGGCCAGGCCTGAATGGAATTCCTCCCATTCTTTACAAACAGAATGGAAGTGAATGGGCTGCAGCACTCGAGCCACTGTTTTTGGAAATTAAACAGTTTAATATACTACCTGGTTCCTGGAAGGGCTCTATTATCTCTCCAATATTCAAGTCAGGGGATAAATCTCTACCACAAAATTATAGATTGATTGCCCTCATGGATAACGAGACAATGTCTTTTGCTGGGATCCTCTTGAAAATTCCCTAATTCCTGCTAATCAGACGGGTTTTGCCAAAACGGTTGGGACAACAACGAATATTTTGACAATGGGTCTGCTAATTGATAAAGCTAAAATTACTAAAATGCCAATCCACCTGTTCTTCATAGATCACAAGGCGGCTTTCGACCATATTAATTGGAATCTTCTATGGTCCAAGTTGAAGAGGTGGGGGATACCAGGGCCATTGCTAGACCTGCTGATTAACTTGCATAGTGAAACATGGTACAGGTGAAGCTGGGCGACGGCTCTCACTTGTCAAGACATATTCCTACCGACAAGGGTCTCAAACAGGGATTTGTCCTGGCCCCAACGCTTTTTAACTTGTTCTTAGGAGACCTTATTCCGATTCTTAATAATGGCAATTCTCACGCACCGAAACTAGGAGGTCAAATACTGTCAACGTTACTCTATGCGGATGACATAGTTCTAATCAGTCATACAAAAATAGGGCTGCAAAATCTTGTGGATGCCACACAGAAGTACTCTGATGAAAACCAATTGACGATAATTCTGGAGACGACCCAAACAATGTCAATTAACAAGAAAGGGAAAACTCCACACGGCTTGTTTTGGAATAATATCCGTATAGAAGATACAGCAGTGTATAAGTATCTAGGAGTTAAAATTGACAATAGTGGCCAGTTTACCACTCAGAAAGCGAGCATCAGAGGAAAAGGCATTGCTATAGCAATTTCGCTAAAAAAACTAAATGGCAGACTCACCATTCCATCTCTTTTGTCCCTGACACAAGTTATACGAGCCAAACTCTTGCCCACAATTACTTACGGGAGTGAAGTACAGAGAGGAAGAGATGCAGCGATTCTGGATATAACTCTGACAGCTGCATACAGGATCATCTTCAGCCTGCCAAAATATACATCCCCGGCTGAACTTAGGCTAGAGTTTGGCGGCCAGAAGCAGTCTCTGGCAAGACAGAGGGCCTAAATAACCACGTGGGACAAAATCCGGAAAGCCAAAAACGGGAACCTTAAACAGCTACTTATGGCTGGACTAGAGCGAAATCCAGCCTCGCCATCCGCTAAGTATTTGGGAAAAAGTCTGGCGAACCTAGGTCTACAGGAGTTGTGGAATACTCCTACTAATCATACTACGGTCAAAAGATTAGTAAAGAAAACAACAAAACATCTTTCGTGGATCGAAGATAAGGCGTCTGTTGCCAAGAGGTCACATGGATGGATTATCCTAAACTCCTATTCTATACAAGGTCAACAGAGCTATCTTGACTTGGGGTACTACAAGAAATACAAAATTTAAGTTTTTAAAGTACAGATTGGGCCTGTTACCTTGCATATGCCATCTTTCACACTGGCTCAAGGATAAAGGGGGATCCATCTGCCATTAGTGTGGCATGGCATCTGAGGACATGCCACACTTGTTGTGCTCCTGCGACAAACTGCTGGAGGAAAGGAAACGTTTGTTGAAGTTCCATTTTAACCAGCGAGGAATACGCTCGCGAAGATATGCAGTTCTTGCCTGTTTTGTACCTAACGACCCGCAGTTGAACTGTAGCATGGTGAAGTTTATGAAGGAGGTGGAAAAAAAGATGCAGAAACTTGACTCTCCATTAAGCTTTTAAAGGTTATTAAATTAAGCTGAAATTATATTTAATAATGTTTGTTTAAAAAGTATCAAATCTATGAAGGGGGTGGAAAAGAGGGCGTTAGAACTCGACCCTTCACTAAGCTCCTAGAGGACATTAAATTCAAGCTGAATCTTATCTAATTATCCCCCAGATTCATCAAGAACACATTTTGCGATTCCTTAATAGCGAAAAATACCGATTCGCTATTAAGGAATAGCAAAATGCTATTCATCAAGAAATCACGTAAAAATAGCAATTTCTAATAATTCCTTAATTGCGACTCGCAAATTGCGAGTCGCAATTAAAGAATATCTCCCCATTTATTCCTATGGGTCTAGAGGCCCATAGGAATGAATGGGAAGACCATCTGAATTTGCTAATCGCAATTAGCGATTCGCAAATTGAGATTGAGATTTCAAGGGTGCAGGGGTGTCCAAAGGACACCCTGTTGCACCCCCTGAAATTGATGTGTGCACATATGTTGCGCACACACATGCCCTTAGGGCATGTGTGTGCGCAACATGAAACTTTGAAAAATGCACTTTAGTGCATTTTTCAAAGTTTTTGCTATTTACCACGTAGTTGGACTTCACGGTAAATAGCGCCCCCAGATTGCGAATTCGCAATTTTAAAATGGTTTATGAATTGCATTTAAGGAATCTCAAATTGAGATTCCTTAAATGCAATAAATCGCAACTTAGCGAATTCTAGAATTGCGATTTTTGCATTTGGGATGAGGAATCATAAATGCAAAAATAGCGCTCGCAAAGGGCCAGATACTCAGAATCTGGCCCTTTGCGAGCCGATTTCGGCTTGATGAATCTACCTGTATGTTCGTTAAAATGTATTAACTTCATTTTATTATTTTTTTTTAATTTTTAAAGACCTTTATTGTTCAAATCACTCTTACACTCGGTACTTGGCCTACAACCCACAGGGGCTGGCAGCAGGTAATATTGATTTTAGGAGACATTAGCAAGTGAACACAGCCAATAAGCCGGCAACCCTAGGGTCCGGCGGCGTAGTATAGGAAAAGAATCATGTGAACATAGTTCAATACACAGCACAATAACAAGCAGGTCTATGAATTTGGTTGTTTTGTTGTTGGTTTAGACCAGGGGTCTCGAACCTTTTCTGTAGCGAGAGCTACTTCTGGTCAGTCAAGTTCATCGTGAGCTACTAAAGGCCAAGCAACTCGCGCATTTTTCTGAGAGACCCCCCACGCCCATCTATAAGGGAACTACAATGTTTGAACTACTGTTGGCTGCACAACCACTGAGTGCAGTTAGTGTATTGATGAGGGCAAGCGGGTTATTTTTTTTACTGAAATGAATTAAATAATATCCTGGCAAGCCAAGTGACTTCATATGGGTTGTAACACTTTCAGACAGTCCACTCCAGACTTTTAGATTCAATTTTTCATGGCGACATTTAGAGCCCAAAATTGCAATACTAAAAGCACATACACAAGGCCCACAATGCAACGTGGAAATTGAAAATGAACATATATTTTTATAAAGACACATTAACATCTTGCTCTTCCAGCCTTCCTTTGTATTAGTTAGTGTGTTACTTAAATTACATTTTTGATTCAAAACTTCCAGAATTTTTAAAAAGTATCCCTCTTCAAAACTGCATTTTGTGATTTGCGCATTCACACACTTCGAAAGCTACCCTCACTGCAGAGAATGGGCGAGTTTTTGTGAACTTGACCGGATGAACTACCAGCACGTTTAACCCACCTTGACAGTCATGCGTTGTGACAGCAAGAACACTATTTATCTGCTGATTCAAGATGTTTTATGTGCAATATAATAGTGGGACAGAGTGCACCTTGGGGTTCCTACCTCTGCTGCTTCCACCCTGGCAGTACGCACATTTGGAACATAATGGATGCGGAGCGAACACCCACCGTCATCAAGAACACTTGACATAATGGATCATTATATAACAGTTAACTTCCCTCCACATGATGGCCACTTTTTAACGTTCTGACAAGCATTGCATCACCCTAAAAAGGATCTGGCATGAGACTGAATGCAAACAGGCAGCAAGCATGTCCAATCATGTTTTATTTAAGTGAGCCTTAGTTTTTGGAAAGTGACACTATTGGAAACACCGTTTTTAACATTTCAGCTAAACCTGGGTATTTTAGCACATATTATCTTTTATGCAATTGAAGTGTTTCTCTGCAAATTAAGAATTCTATATGTATGATTTTAGTCAATGGTTTGCATTTAACATTGATACCCTCTTGAAGTGGAAATACAAATTACTTTCCGTTTCATTGTAGTGTGCAAACATGAAGCCTAATTGAAACACCAGAGATCATGAATGTCAAACACGATATATTTCATGGCAGCGTTCTCATCTGTTTTTATTTTGTCTGGTTTCATGTGCCCTGGACAGCAATGAGCTGCGCACCTACTCAACTATCAGGCCAGATTAGGAGCTCGCTACGGGTGTGGAGCTGATGAGGCCTGCGCAGGGCTCCTTGAGCTTACCTGCCGCTCCGGTCGAACTGGTGGCAGGCTGAACAAAGCAGATGGCAAAGGTACCGGTAGCAGTTTAATACTGCATGCGCCACTTGCACGCTTTCCTCGCACCGGCCGCTCTGCTCCTCCATGCCTGCTGCTCTGTACTCTGTACTGGCACTCAACGCGCAGGATGAAAAGTGCGGTGCCAGGGTTTGAAAGGAAGGTGGCGGCGGCACAGAGGCTACTGGAGGATCGGCGTAATACTCTTTGGCCCACCCCTCTTCAGTTAAGCCAATCGGAGCTGCTTGTTTGGCTAGGGAAGACAACGTCTACATCTACAAGGGAAAAAGGCCGGTGTTCCAACAACGTCAATGGGCAACTAAATTGCGACGCTATCAGCGCGAGCTACCTAAGGGGCATTGGCGAGCTACCGGTAGCTCGCGATCGACCGGTTGGCGACACCTGGTTTAGACACATCAGTGCTTTGTCAGTATTGGCATCGCTCGAGCTTTGATCCGTCTCCACGGGGAGAGGACTATCAGTATGGATACTAAAGGCTATGTGTTCGCGATGCCATCCTGTTGCGGGTTGGTGTAAAATAGTATAGCTCACTAAGGCATGTGAGTAAGTGTATGATGTTGACGGCGCCAGGTTGCGACCACTGTAACTGGGGCGCTGTTGCCCATAGGCCTAGCAGTTGGTAAACCCTGTAGTGACGCCAGCGCGTGCACAGGCGTCTGAGGTAGCTGTCGGCGCTTGGTGTCAGCCGTCCGGTGGTGGAAGACATTGTTTCAGGTCGCGTCCCAAGCCTCTATTGTACAGTGGGTCGTGTCACGTCATTGTAACAGGAGCATAGTGTGTCAGCAGTTGCGTGCTGTCCTATGACATAGCCATGGCGTGAAGAGTAGTATCGGCAGGAACAATAAAGGGCCTGGTCGGGGAACATGACCAGCGTGGGAACTAGTTCCAGAACTTGTAAAACTATGGGGTAAACAATTGCATCTGTCAGCGCGCAAGGGGGGGGATTGTCGCAGGTATAGTGGTGAGTTAACAGTCCGGGGACTGGGTGCGGCGGGGCAATCGCTGGGGCGCAGGGGGGCCCGGGTGGAGGCCCACGTGAGATGACTCCAGAACACAACTATGACAGGGGCCATCCTCCAAGGGACATGACTAGGATCCATCGTGTAGGAGTTGTCGCCCAGTGTGGAGGAGCGGTCAGTATGTCATCAGCGGCAGGTCGCAGAATGGGAGCCAGCCGGAGCAGGGGCAGTGATATAGGTGTGGCGCAGTGCAGGTAGGTGAGGCGTGGCGAGCGGGTGAGAGCATTAGCGTCAACCCGGGTCGCGACTGTGTAGAAAAGAGGGGGGGGAGGGGGCGGGGGGGAGAAAGAGGGGGGGACTGCGGCATTCGCAGTGGCCGCCTGCGGTGCCTCTCATCTCTGGAAATGGGCCGTGTCTCCTCATAGTACCCCTTGTTGTTCCTGACAGGCTTGTTGGAAGGACTTGAGGAAGTCCTCCCAGAGCTGCGCGATTGGGAATTTCCGGAGGCCAGCTGTTTCCTCCCGGATAAGCACCGTATTCTCTGTCCGTGCCCAGTTAAGAAAGGATGTGTGCCTATGCCGGATGTGTGGGGGGCATTGGCTTTCCAGTGCTTGGTGATTAAGCGCTTGGCCGTAATTAGGCCCATGTCCCAGAACCTCACCTGTACTTTGTTCAGTTTTGTGCGCTTATAGAGTCAGTCAGTCAATTATCTTTATTTGATTATTAAAAATCATAAAAGAACGAGCAAAATTACATATCACCATTTCATCAGAGCACAAATTTTTACAAATTAAAAACAGACAATCATTATATTAGGAACACTAAATTTACAATGAAACATACATAAATATTTAAAAAAGATAAAAAGAAGGGCTTATTAAAACACAACTCATTTAGATAAATGAGAAAAGAGGAAATTCATTTTTCAGAGATAAAGTGCCTGTGCCTTGTGCGATGCGTATTTAAACGTGCTCCTGCAACTAGAAAGCTAGCGACAGAAAAAGCTACTTTAACATTAGGGAGAAGTTGCAAAAACAACAGGGCTAGTTTTACCTGAATAAAGCCCTGATTACGTAAAATAAGGAGCAGATATCTTTTTCTAATCTCAATATAGTGTCCGCAAAACATGATAAAGTGCAACGTATCCTGTGTGGAAAAATGGTCACAGTCACATGGTTCAGCATCATCGGGTCTAGTCCAGATTCTAAAGTTGCCCAGTATAAGATGAATTAGATCAAAACGAAATCTCGTTAAGAGAAAACGATGATAAGAATTTGTTACCAGAAGGAGATATGGTTCCATTCCTGGAACAGAGGAGAGCATACAGTGTTTCCTTACCATGGGTTTTTTAGCTCTGTAACTTCCCTCTCCAGGGCATATAAATTTGTCAGAGTATTTTTGACTAATTTTAGATCTTCGTAAGTTATTCCATCTGGAGATGAGAAGAGCTCCGGGCGGCCTGCTAAAGTTAGCTGCGTTTTCACATATCTTACCCATGGGATGTTAAGGGCTCTATCCAGGGCTAAACAGTCTTTTAAAATAATATGATTTAAAGTAAGCTCCTGCTTAAGCCAGGTTTTTATCCAACCAATCACTGGGGCTAGTTTTAAAATGTCAGATATATAGCCCAAGCCTAACTCTGTATGCAATGCAAAGGTCGAGGTCGATTGGGGAATAGAAAGCAGAGATCTCAAAAATGTATTTTCTACATTCTGGGGCAGATTTATGTTAACTGGCGCATCCCCAGGGATGCGCCAGTTAACCTGCACCACAGTGCGCCACAGCTCCGCCAGCCATGGTGCGCCGCATTTATAATGCGGCGCACCATGGTGCAAAAACGGCACAGATGCGTGACGCATCTGTGCCGGAATTGTGTTGCATTGCTGGAGTTAGGTCGCAAGCACGACGCAGCTCCAGCAAGGCTCGTGAGTGCCCCATTTTAACAATGCTGCGTCAAGACCTACGCCTGCTTCAAGCAGGCGCAGGCTTTTGACGCAGCATTGGCTTAAAAGTGACTGAGTGAAATCTTATAGATTTCACTCAGCCACTTTTGCGAGGCGCACCTGCCCCGGAACGCCCACCCTGCGCCGGAACGCCCACAAGCGGCGCAGGGCTTTACAACGTGACGCATCTGCCTAGATGCGTCACGTTGTAAATAGTTCGTAGGGATGCGCCACGTTTACGCCGCCTTGCGTGACGCAACAGCGGCGTAAACGTGGCGCAAGGGCCTCATAAATCTGCCCCTCTGTATTTTGGCGGAACTAGTATATCCCCAGATAACAGAGCCATACTGGGCGACTGACAAATATTTTGCTTTATAAACTTTGATGATGCTTTTCCATGGGACGGGTGCCCAGTTTTTTAGCAAAACCTAGCAGCCCTCTAGCAACAGCGTTGCTTTTAACCAAGTGCCCTTTTCGTCAAAAGTCACTCCTAAGTATGGAAAAGAAGGGACTCTCTTGACCTCCTTCCCCGTACAGTAAAATGTTAACGACTTTCTTTTCCTGCCTGCGGCTCCAGCAATCATTACATGTGATTTTTCTGTGTTAATTTTCATGTCCAGTGATGACATAAAAACTCCAAAAGATAAAAGAAGTTTGTTTAACGCAACTCCAGAGCGTGCCAAAAGGACGGCATCATCCGCGTACAGGAGGACAGGTATCTTTGTCTCACCTTCACGCGGGATGTCACTATGGGATGTTGTCATTACTGCCTCAAGGTCATTGATGTATAGAGTAAAGAGGAGGGGGGCAAGTATACACCCTTGCCTAACCCCCCTCTCTGACTTAAAGTGACAAGTGCATCTTCCTTCCCTAGTGACTCTGACCGAGGTCATGAGATCCTTGTGTAGCTCAGCTAAGTATTCGACCAAAGGGGGGTCAAGGCCCATGGCCAAGAGGATCCTCCACAGCTTTGCCTTGTTTACCAGGTCGAAAGCTGATGAGAGGTCCATGAAGGCCATGTACAATGAGCCCTCCTTGGCGATTACATATTTATTTAAAATTAATTCTAGGTTTAGGCACTGATCTAAGGTTCCTCTTTTGGCTCTAAAGCCATATTGTGCGTTAGATAAAATGCCCACGCTTTCTAAAATCAGGGTCAGTCTACCTAAGAGGACCCTCCCCAAGATTTTAACACTCGAGTCGATAAGGGAAATTGGCCTATAACAGGCCGGGTCTGTCCTCTGTCCTTTCTTAAAAATTGGCACTATGGTCGAATTCGCCCAGCTAGAGGGGAAAATAAATTCCCTTGTAGCATTAAAAATGTTAGTTAGAATCTTTGAGCTTAGTTCAGGAGCGCTCTTAAAAAAGTCTGCGGGGACCCCATCTGGCCCCGGTGCCTTTTTACAGAGTGTGTCGTTAATTGCTTGTTTCACCTCCTCCTGAGTGAAGGGAGAGATGTGAGTTGACGATTGTGAAAGAGGTATTTCACATTCTGTAGTGGTATGAGTGCGACTATAAATATTGCTAAAATGTGTCACCCACTGTTCATCTGGGATAATGCAGTCAGCTCTCTGATTATCTAATCCCACAAAATATGGGTGATTTATAACTGCCCAAAATTTAGCACTGTCTTTCTGTGTCTCAGGCAGTAACAAATCATTCCAAGCCTCGTCTTTTATCTCAGATTTCCTCTTCCTGATAGCTAGGTTGTATTGTTTCCTTAATGACGCTATCAGCACTCTGTCTCTAGGTTTGTTCTTTAGGGCCTTAAGGAGAGTTGAATGGGCCTTGGAACAGTTTGTATCAAACCATTTGGGGCCCTTTGGCTTATTGGACTTTGCCTTTACAGTCAAATCTAAATTGACTTGGTGACAAATAACACTAAAGGCCTCAACCATAATAGCGCTAGGGTTCTTATTATCTAAACAGATGGCGACCTCTCCTGCGACTTTGGCCAAAGTTTCCTGTAAAAAGGTTATTGGAGTAACTTGATCCCATTTGAGCCTCCGATTTTGATCTCTTAGCACAAGATCTGTCGCACATAAGGCGTCAATCTTCCTATTTCCCAAGACTCCCTGAGCTAAAACCTCTAAAATCACAGGATTGTGATCGCTAAAAACAGAAGTTTCTACCTTATAAACAAATACTTCAGGCAGAATTCTAAAAGATACGAAAATATAATCTATAATTGTGCCTGAATCATTACCCACGTATGTCGGTAACCTCGGATCATTAGAACAGGTACATGATTCATGAAGGTTGAAGGTAGCCAAGAGCAATTCCAGAGCCTCACCGCTTGGTGTGTGTTCAAAATGCGGCGAGGAGGAATAAGATAAAAACTCCTCTGGTTCCCTATGACAACCCACCTGGCATGGATGAATGTTAAAATCTCCCATAAGGATCACCTCATACCCGTTGGAACTGTTCTCAGTGTAAGTGGATAAGAGATCCTCGAAGGATACCAAATGCTCGGTGGGAAATTGACTGACCGGAGAATTATAAAAGTTAACAAGTAAAATAGGATGGGAGTTTGATGAAGTCAATTCAACCACTAAACAATTTTTAGATTTAGACTTAATATGTCTAGGTTTTCCTTGGACATCAAGTGAAATATATACAGCCAAACCTCCCCTTGCTCTTCCTGCTTTGCTGGGGACTGCAGATACATAAAAATAAGAATAGCCATCTAAGGCCAAACAATCTGACGTTTCCCAAGTTTCCTGAAAGGCAAGAATATCATAATTCCTGATTATGTCCAACCAGTTCTTGTCTTTGAATTTGGCTCTAAGCCCGGCGATGTTCCAGCTCATAATTCTGCAGACCCTGGCACCTGCAGAAGACTGAGCTGACGGACCAAGAGCGGACTGTGGTCCCTCCACATCACTGTCTCGTCCTGGCAAAAGTCAGTCATTTTGGTTCATAAAAGATAGTGGCGCAAAGTGGTTAAACAGCTCTAATGGCTGTGTAACAGGGTTAAGCATTAAAGGTTGATGACGATGAACTGCTGCGTTGTTCCTTAAATCTTGTCCCCATCTGAAGTGATATATAGAGTCCTAGAATACAGGCCTCCCATGTGCGTGGCACGTGTTCGTCAGTGCTTTGCGTGAGCAAGGATGTGACCTCGTCCAAGTATGTCTGTATGGTGGGGCAATACCAGAGCATGTGCAGCAGGTCCGCCCCCACCAGGGTACAACGCTGGCAAGCGGTGTCAGTGGCTGCGAAGTACCTGTTTATTTTGTCGGACGTGAGGTAGGCACAGTGCAAGATGTAGAACTGGATGAGTTTTAAACGGGGGTTACGCGGAACATTCGTCGGTTCGGCCAAGGTCATTGCCCACTCCTTATCCGTCCAGTCCCTCCCTCTGTCCGTTGCCCACTTCTCTCTGAGCAATGTGGTAGGTTGCGTGTGGGTCAGCAGGGCTTGCGCCAGCCAGTGTATGATATGGGAGCCGTTACCCATGACATGCAGGTATTGCATGAAGTAGTGCATCGGCAGTTCTTTCGACATGTCCCCCCAGGAGGCAGTCAGCGTGCGTGCAAGGGACGCATGCAATAAAAACTGTCCATCCGGGAGGTCTGTGGCAGCTGCGAGATCCGTGAAGGAAAGCAGTGCGCCATCAGCGTAGAGGTCGCCTAGTGTTTCCACCCCGACCTGTGTCCAGCTGGCCAAAAGGGCCTCAGTCAGGACGCCTTGTGCTCTGGGGGTGCCCAGGAGAGGAAGTATAGGGGCGTACGGCGTCGTTGTGCGGGTAAGTTTTAGGCATCGGAGGAAGCATTTGCGCGCCACCGCTAAGTGTAGCTGTGTGGGACAGGGGGGTCGAGCCATAGGATGGAACAGTGAGTAAATTTGGGTCTGGGTCCAGACAGTAGAGTCCGAGGCAGTGTCCCCCAGGTTCCTACCGCTGAGCCATCCCGACACCCACTGCAGCTGCGCAGCCAGGTAGTACAGTTCCATATTAGGTACTGCCAGACCTCCCGAATCAGTGGGCATGTATAATCTGGTGAGTGCCACACGAGGGCGGCCTGCGTTCCAGATAAGGCCATGGAGCAGTACCTCCAGGTCCCGAAACACTCTGTTAGGCACATATGTGGGGATATTCGCAGAGTAGTACAATAGCCATGGCAGGACTATCATTTTGGCCAATGCCACACGGCTAGGTACATTCAGGGGCAGTGTTCGCCAAAAGCTGATCTGGTCACGAATGGAGGCAATCGCCCGCATTAGATTCCCCTCCAAGACATCAGTTGGGTTCCGATAGACGTAAATTCCCAAATAACGGAAAGTGGTGGGGTACCACTGCAAGCGCTCCCCACCCAGGCGAATGTCACATTCCGGCGTATCCGGGCTGAAGGAGTAGGCTCCCGACTTGGACCAGTTGACCCTCAATCCCGACATTTCCTCAAAGGTGTTGAAGATGTCTGTTAGAGATCCAGGGATATCGGTCAAATCTCTGATATATAAGAGCAGGTCATCCGCATACAGCGAGACCACATGTATGCCATCTGCCATCGGGATCCCCCATTTATGGCCTTGGACTCTAAGGATCGTGGCCAGTGGTTCCATAGCCAAGGAGAATAGAAGGGGCGATAGAGGGCATCCCTGTCTGGTACCCCGCCGCATACAGATAGCGTCAGAGTGTAGTTGACCAGTACGGACCCGAACCATAGGTCTACAGTACAACAGGTCAACTATGGTCTCGTATCCGTCGCCCAGTGCGCACTTCTCCATTACCGCCCGCAGATATGGCCATTCAACAGAGTCGAATGCCTTCTCGAGGTCTAGCACTAGGCACCCCGCTCTGGGCCAATGTTGGACAGCGTATTCCTGAATAGGGAACAGTGACGAATGTTATAAGAGGTGTGGCGTGCCGGGACAAACCCGTTTTGATCTTGGTGTACCAGGAGCGGGACCAGGGGAGCCAGTCTCCGAGCTAGGGTCGAAGCCAGCATCTTATAGTCCGTATTCAGTAAGGCCAGCGGGCGGTAAGAGCCCAGCCGTGTGCCATCTCTGCCGGGTTTGGGAATGGAGATTAAGTTGGCCTCATTCAGTGTGGGAGGAAGAGAAGAGTCTTCCGCTGCCGCAGCATAGACCTTTAGGAGTTCCGGGATGAGGATGTCCGAGCCAGCCTAGTAATATTCGGCCGGTAGCCCGTCGGGACCAGGGGATTTGCCATTAGACAAGTTGAATATGGCTTCCCGGAGTTCCTCAGGTGTGAGCGTGGCCCCAAGGTCATCCTGCTGTGGAATGGTCAGTTGTGGCATCGGGAGTGGGGAGAGATACTCCGGTATGTCCGGGTGAGGGTTGCGGAGTCGGGAGCGAAATAGAACGTCGTAATGGGACGAGAACGCCTCGTGTATCTGGCATTGCGAGTATAGTAGGCCCCTTCCGTCCACATGTATCGCTGTCACCGGAGCTGCCCGGTCCTCCTGTGAGACCAGCCAGGCCAGTAATTTGCCAGGTCTATCTCGCAGGTGGTGCGTGCACGCTGAATGGGCGGCCTGGTTAAGGTTGCGCAACCGCTCAAGGAGGCATACATGTTCCGCATGAGCCTCCGTCAGTGGCTCACTAGTGCCATCGACCCCCTCCCGCTCTCGATCGAGTAGGTCAGCCTCCGGTTTCGTCAAGTCACCCTCCAGCTGACCCCTCATACGTCCCTGAGTCCCCAGACAGTGGCCCGGATCACTACCATAAAGGCGTCCCACTCAACCTATGGAGAGGTCGCCGTGCCTGAGTTCTCCTCAAAGTATTGGGCGGTTTGTGTAAGCAATGAGTCACGGAAGGCCGCATCTAGCAGCAGCGCCGGCTGGAGTCGCCAGGTAGGGATAGGGGGGTGCGGGCGTTCCTCAGTGATATTTAGGAAGTGTGGGTTATGGTCTGAATGAGTGCGCCCCATATATTGCGTGTCTGTAACAAGAGGTAAGAGCTCAGTGGACACCATGAATCTGTTCAGACGTACATGCAGGTTGTGTGCGCCTGAGTGATAGGAATACACCCGTGTTGCAGGATTTCGTGACCGCCAAGCGTCGTGTAGATCCCAGCGTGTGGCCCAGTCATGCAGCGCCCTCATAGCTCCGTGTGTCGGCGTGTTAGCAAGGGGTGGAGAGGAGCAGTCCAGAGTTGTGTCTAAAACACAGTTGTAGTCACCCCCCAGTATCCACGGGACTGCATGCCAAGTCGCCATCGTCACAGAGAGGCGCGCTAGGAAACCGCCCTGATCAGTATTTGGGGAGTATATGGAGGCCAGTACCACCTGCTGTCCATCTAATCTGCCCTGGGCCACCACGTACCTGCCTTCGGGGTCTAAATATGTGTCTGTGACTGCCCAGGGGGTTCCAGGACGGATCCATATCAGTGTGTCGCGTGCATATGAGGAGTATTCTGTGGCATAGAGTTGCCCGCGCCACCTGCGGTGTAGTGCCCGCACCTCTGTCCTATTGAGGTGTGTTTCCTGGAGTAGCGCAATATTGATCTTGTGGCGTTTTAAATATGAATAGATCTGATACCTCCTAGTCGGTGTCTGCATTCCCCTGACATTCCAGGTACATATTCTGATTTCAGCCATATTTACTAACAGCGTATTTTGCACATTTCCCTATCAGGCATAGTTCCCCAGGCGAGGGCCACCCCCCGCCCCCGGTCTCATCCCCGCCCCCAGATCAGCCCCAAACGCCAGCATTGCGTATAACATCCCCCAGTGGTGCAAAAGGGTAGGGAGAACAAGGGATACATATAGCCAAAAGAAGGCAACTTGGGAAACAATGCCAAAAGGTCGGCTGCACAACATGTCGCCGTCCAAACTCTCAAATGAGCTAAAGTAAACTATACAGTCCTAGGGGGAGTAAGTGGCTGTCACAAAGTAAGTTCAAATGTGCATGGAAGGAGTGTCACCCTTCCCGGGCCTGAAAGAAGTAGCCGTGGCCGCCCGGCGGGCCCATGAGCCCACCCGTTCAGATCTCTGCAGAGCAGTCTATACAATGCCAGGGAGCAGGGTGAAGGGTCCCAAGGGGCTTTCGTCTCTGAAAATGTCATTGCAGCAATCCCCTGCAGGAGCGTGAGCACAGCCGCGGCGTCGGCTCCACCAAAGCAGGGGGATATGGCCTTGCGTGTATGACTAAGCAGTACTCACTGTGTCCTGGCAATTCTCAGCTCCTCAGGGCAGGATGATCTCCGCCACAGGCAGGACTATGTGTCGTACGCCTCTGGACCAGGCAGCGCAGCAGCAGTTCGGCCGCTTCAGCCCCACGCCATGGGGAGAGAAGGCTCTCGGGTCCCTTTTTAACCAAAAAGGTCCACCGTCTGCGGCGTGATCTCCGGGGGGTCCGCAGAGTGTTGGGAGTCCGGCAGGCCGTAGATCGCCTCATCATCGCTCGGAAATGTGGCTGGGCTGGCATGTGGGGCAGAGGATGGGGCCGGAGAGTTGCTAACCTCCGCGACCCTGCGCAGAGCATCCCGTTGATCCTGCAGGATCAGGTCCGCAGGTGGAGAGCGGTGTGACGCTTCCGGGGTTCGGGGCGGTGTGGGTGTCCTACGTCCGCGGCGTCAACGCGATCTCCGTGGGTGTGGCGCTGTGGTGGTTCCTGGCGCCCCTCTAGGCGTCCCAGCCATTCCTCCGTCTAGCCAGGCCTCAACCTCCTCTGGGTCGGTGAAAAAGTGCGTCCTGTCCTGTGCCACCACTCTCAATTTCACAAAACAACACACTAGCCAGTGCTGAGGAATTAATTACAAAAACTCTTTAACTGGTGTACACGACATTGACATGGACACTTGCTTTACAAATTGCAACTTTTTTAATTGTTCTTTTTTATATATTGTATCTATTCAATTATGCATCTTTTTGCATGGGAATACAAAACATTTTATGTACATATATTTACACACAACCATGAAATGAAACAACAAATAATACGATAAATACAATGGGTTAACAACTTACATGCAACACATTCGTGGCCGTCCATTCATACAAAAACATATAAACATACACACTGGTCCCAGTGTCAAAATAAACTTTTTTTTCAAATTAATGAATTTTCCGGCAGGAATGGGAAGATTTTTTTCATCATTTTTAGCTTTCCAAAGCAGGCAGCCGTGACTTTATTAATTTGCGGGCCGCAGGAGAGCGTGTCGTCAAACTGGAATCCCAAATTACGGGCGGTGTGCACCGGAATGGGGGGGGGATTAAGTACCGTAGGCCACCACAGTGAGGGGGGTATTGTTATTTTTTGATTAAAGAACAGGACCTCCGTCTTATCCGCATTGAGACGCAGGTGGTTCGAGGCCATCCAAGAACAGATTTCTCCCAGACAGTGGCGGAAACTAGAGAGGCTGGAGTCAGAGTGATCACTAAAGGAGAATATCAGCTGTGTATCATCAGCATATGAGATCACTCTGACTCCGCATGCCTCCACCACCTTGGCCAGCGGGGCCAGGTAGACATTAAAAAACAGAGGACTCAGTGCCGAGCCCTGAGGAACTCCACAGGCAAGAGGTTTGGGCCCTGATTTAAAAGGTCTGAGGAGAACCCTCTGTGATCGGCCCTGGAGAAAAGATGTGATCCAAGATAGTGCAGAGCCACCCAGTCCAATCTGCTCCAGTCGATCTAAAAGTATTTGATGAGACACCGTATCGAAAGCGGCGGACAGGTCGAGGAGAACCAACATGGCCTCCTCGCCCTTATCCACACACTTTCGAACAGTCTCTGAGACTTCCAGTAATGCAGTAATACAACTAAGGATTTAGCGCAGTCCACAATGATGGGTTTACTGTTGAGTAAATTCAACTGGTCCATCCAGGATTGAACAGGAGGCGGGGAGAGAGAGCTAGATAAGAGGAGGAATTCCATTTTGGAGGGATTGAGAATGAGTTGGTGAACTAACATCCAGTTGTGAATAGAGTTGAGAGTAGAGTTGAGTAGTGAGAGATCATAAGGGGAAGACACCTTGAGGCAGATTTGGGTTGTGTTGGACTTGGTCCTTCTGGCAGGTTCTCCCCTAAACTTTTTGCTTTTAATTGTGACTTGGTGTTAGTGATTTTTGGCTTCTGCGCACTTTACCACTGTGTCCCAGGTTAAGGTGCGTGCGTGTGGTAAGGTTGGCCTGCCCTCCCATAGGAATGCATCGGGAATGTCTGTGTCCCTGGTAGTTCCTGATGCATGGGGAGTGCAGGTGCGAGTTTGGTATGTGCATACTCGTGTGATTAAATGCTGCGCGATGATGTGTGCGGCGTGAATGTACCTAGTGTGGAAGTGCCACTTCTAGAAGTTGGCATGTCTGTGTAATTTATGTGAATTAAGCTGTCTGGCTTGTGATTGGCTGGAGCTGGCTGGTGAGCCTGGCTCCAGGAGTCAGGATGGGTTTGCCCCGGTGGTGAATAGGGAGATTGACAGCCAGATGGGTGGGAGTAGTACACCTGGGACCTGAAAAGGGCTGGGCTTTCCCTACACAATGCTGGCTCCGCCACCTGTGGTGCGTCTAATGTCCCTAGCCTGGCCAGTGAATGAGAAGAGGGGCTGAGCACACCAGAGTGCTCCAAAACCAGCTGCGACTGGTTTTCCCCCACCCTGCAGACACTGAAAAAAGGAAAAATGTGTATAAAAGAGGGGCTGTGATCCCATGAAAATGTTGTCTTGCTGATCCTAACTTGGAGGGGGCCTGCTGCTGCTGGATGCCAGGAGGACTGCCACTGGGGACTGCCTCCCTGCCTGGAGGGCCCTGTGAGCTGGCCCCTGGATCCAGCCTTGCCCCCCCTGCCTTCCCAAAAAGACTTTTGCTGGACCTTGGGGACATTAGCGCTTGGGTGCGCTTTACTTTTATTTCTTGATCCCTGCAGCGCCTGGGAGAGCTGGGTTTGTCCCCCTAGCGCTTGGGAGAGCCTTCTTTTCACTTTAGCAGGAGCCCACCCTGCTTTATCAGTCAATTTAGAGGGAGCCTACCCCGTAGTAACTCCTAGCGGGTGCCCACCCCGCTAGGGACGTGGTGCTTTGTTGTGGAAGCTGAGGGGAGGCCACCCGGCGCTTCCGTAAGATGAAAGCTCACCGCCGCGACCCGGAAGTTGTGTCTTGCAGCCTGGGTTGCGGGTGGGGCTTAGGAGCGACCCAGAAGAGGAGCGCCTGTTGGAGCACAGGCAGAGCTGTGCCTGCGTTCCCGGAGGCGCCGTGCCCCAAGACCCAGGCGGGAGCCCATCCCGCACTGGGGCGTACTCGCCAGGTCAGAAAGCAGCCTGTCCAGCAGCGGGGCTCCCTTGCGCGGAGGAGAGCCCCGCCGGTGTCGCAAGCGATCTCAGAAGTAAGGCGGAGGGGGCCCGAGGCACGCTGTCAGTGCATGCCACCGCCGCACCAGCCCGCACAGTCCGCCAGCGAAGAGTGGAGACCACGGGTTACGAAGTCCTGTGACAGGAGGAGAGGGCGTCAGAGGCCTACAGTACTCCCGGTGAGTGGGGAGCTGCCCCTAAGCCTGATCAGCACCGCGATTGGCACCAGGAGAGCCCGAGTTGTTCACCCCGTTTGCAGAACCACTCTACAGTTGCCCCGCGTGACAGTGAGCAACTGCACCATTTTTGGGGCACAGTTGGTTCAGAGCCGACAAGGCTCCTGGGGGCATCATTGTATTTCGAGCCCCTGAGAGGCTCCTACCTACACCCACATATTTGGGGGGCATTTCGGGAGGTAGAGCGGCCCCGGCTGGCAGCGGGCCGCTTCCGTCACAGTGGGCAGCATTTTCTTTCGAGCCACAAGGCTCCTGAGGCCCCATTGGTTTCTTCAGAACCCACGAGTTTCCCAGGCACACAGTTATTTCGACCCCACGAGGCTCCAGGGGGAATCTTGTTTCTCGAGCCAGAGGGCTCCAATGTGGCGCAATTTATTCACAGGGCTACTGAGAGCCCAGGCCACATTCCTATCCCCAGCTGCCCAGCACTTAGTGGGCAGCTGCTCCGTTTAGGCCTATTCTTCTGAATGTGTTTTCATGCATCATGTGTAAAGCTTCTGGCCTATACCTCTGAATGTGTCTTCATGTATCATGTGTAAAGATTTTGGCCTATACCTCTGAATGTGTTTTCATGCATCATGTGCAAAGTTTCTGGCCTATACCTCTGAATGTGTTTTCATGCTTAGGAGGTTGCTTTTCCTAGTATAGGTTATGCTGGTGATTTTATGATTCCCTGCGTGATATTTGCCTAAGGTGTTTAGGATTGCATAGGTGGTATTTACCTTTTACCAGTGGTTACTGGTTGTGTGCTACATTTGTTATTTGGTGCAACAGTTATTATATGTGCTTTGTGCTAAGTATTATTCCTACCAAGTGCTAATTCTACCAAGTGCTAGTTCTAAAAGTGCTTATTCCTGAAAGTGGTCCATGTGGCCCTGTCCCATGTACATAGTCCTCTGTAAATTCTGCCCATGCCTATGGCACATTGTAAAGTGTGTGTTTATTATCTAATGTGTTTGGTATGATACAAAGGCTATTTTTATATATACCCTTGTGTGGAGTTTCCTTTGTGGTGGGCCTTGGGTGTTGTTGCTGGGTGCGCGCGCAAACGCTTTACACATCGCCTCTGAGATAAGCCCGACTGCTCGTGCCAAGCTACCAAGGGGGTGAGCAGGAGTTATCTTGGCGGGAGACTTCCTTGCCCTGACGTAGAATGGTGGTCTCTGCCTGGCTTTGGCGCAAGCCTTAGCCAACCAGAAATTGCAATTTCTAACAGATGTCATCCGCATATAGATGGTATAGGATTCCAGATGTGCTTAGGATGTTCCCTAATGGCTCCAGATAGAGGTTAAACAGAGTGGGAGCAAGAATGGAAACTTGAGGGATGCCTTGACCAACCACCAGTGGAGACGAGAGACTGTTCACAATCTTGATCATTTGAGATCTGTCAGAGAGGAAAGAGGCAAACCATTTGAGTACTGTGCCTTCCACGCCCATTCTCTGTTGAAGAATGTTAAGGAGGGTGTTGTGATTAACAGTATCAAAAGCTGCAGAGAGGTCAAGAAGAATCAGAAGGCACTATTCCCCCGAATCGAGAATGTGCAGCGCATCATCGATCACTCGCAGCAGGGCTGTTTCAGTGCTGCAATCTATACTACTATTATAAAGAGAGAAGTTGCACCTTTTGGCCAGGTAAACTCAGGAACCACAGCACCAATCACAACACCCAATACAGCGTTGGAAAGGGCAGATGCAGCAGAAGGACATAGGCTATGCAGACGCCCACCATCTATATCTATACTACTATTATAAAGAGAGAACTGGGAACCTTTGGGCCAGGTAAACTCCAGAAGTACACGACCAATCACAAGACCCAATACAGCGTTGGAAAGGGGAGGTCCAGGAAATGCAAGTAAGTAAGTGCATTCTGTGAATACCAAAATAGTAGTAAGTTTGGGATGGAGCTTAAAATTCTTTCTGTGAATCGGGCCCATGGTCGCTAATGTGTAAATATCGCTGTATTCTCAGCAATATTCACGCTATCGCCGGAAAATGTATCGCTTTGGAGATAAACGTTGCTATTAGCACGTTATCTCAGCGATAATTTCCAGCGATGCTTAGCGATAAAAAATTTGTTGCTAAGCCTAGTTAGCGATAAATATCACTAATCGTTGATAATATGCCCCCTTGTCTGTTCTGTCGTTTGTGAGGATAGAGTAGCCAGTAGGTATCAAAAGATCAAATGAAGTGTGAGAAGAGTCATTAAACCAGGTCTCAGTGAGAAAGAGCATGTCGAGATTGTGGTGAGTGATAGTGTCAGAGATTTCCAGTTTGTGTTTGGTTGCAGATCTGCAGTTATGGAGCATACAGTGTAGCTCTGACACAACTGTTTTGGTGATGTGAGTGTCTGGACTGATGAGGGGGATAAGGATTAGATTCTTGAATGAGGGTGCCCCTTTAGAGGGAGGCTGGTAAGTTCTGACAAAAGAGATGGTCTGAATGGCATATTGAGTAGAGTTGTTAGGAGAGACGAGTGGAGGGGAATTGACATTGATGGTCTTGTAGGTAGCCAGTAAGTTGGTGATGTCTGTGGAGGACAGATTGTGGTTGGCTTTATTGGGGCGCGGGAGCAAGGAACTCCTTGGGAGGTTATTCGGGGAGGGGGATATCTTCGCACATAAGAGTGAAATGGACGCTTCAAGCTTGGAAATGGAAGAGATGAGAGAATCAAGTTTAGTTTCCAGACAGAGGTGTGCTGAGCACAGAGTGAAGGGTGGCTCAATGGTTAAGGGAGAGGGTGGCCTAGGCGAAGGAGGACAGGAAGAAGTGGGGGACCGGGGAGAGTGTTGGGGTGCGAGGGTCGAAGGTGGGGGATGAAGTGAAGTAGGCGAAGGAGGACAGTGGGCTGTGGGGAACTGGGGAGAGAGGGTGAACAGTAAAAATATCGAGTACAAAATATCGAATGGACATAATATCAAGTTTTAAATATAGAATGGACAAAATATCGAATGGACAGAATATAGACATCAAAAATATCGTTTTTAAGGTAAGTAATGTAATATCGAATGTTAAAAATATAGAAAGTTAAAATATCGAAGTATATAATATAGGTTATTAAAATTATCGATTTTTTAATATTATCGAATTTTTTATAGTGTTTTTTATGTTATTATATGTGTGAAAAGTGTGTATTTATGTTATAAATAATTTTAATTAATGAATTTTGTTTTTATAATTTAATTCTGTAGAGGGTTGTGGGTTTATAGGGGAATAGGGTGGGAAGTAATTTAATTATAAATAAATAAATATGTAAATGTATTTATTGGTATTAATTTTTAATTAATTGTTAATTAATTTATATTTGGTAATTAATTAAATTTTAATAGGTAATTAATTTTAAATAGTTGATTAATTGCTAATTATGTTAATTTTACTAATTTATTTTTTGTAGGGGGTTGTGGGTTTATAGGGGAATTGGGTGGGAAGTAATTTAATTATAATTAATTAACTATGTAAATGTATTTATTGGCATTAATTTTTAATTAATTGGTAATTAATTTATATTTGATAATTAATTAAATTTTAATAGGTAAATGATTTTATTTATTGATTAATTGCTAATTATGTTAATTTTAATAATTTATTTTCTGTAGCGGGTTGTGGGTTTATAGGGGAATTGGGTGGGAAGTAATTTATTTATAATTAATTAAATAATTGAATGTATTTAATTGTATTTAATTCGAATTAATTGTTAGTTAATTTTTATTTATTAAATAATTAATTGTTAATTTGCAATTAATTTGTATTAATAGGTAACTAATTGTAATAATTAATGTTAATTAGTAATTTTAATAGATTATTTATTATATTATATTAAATTGGTAATTACTTTTAAATAATTTTTTTATAGCTAATAATTTATATTTTTTTAAATAATATATGAAGTATCTACTTTCCCTAATGTTGCATTCTCTGGAGTGGGAATAGTGATTTTAACCCTTAAGCTATCCAATGCTTTCACTACTGTTGCACTCTTTGGAGTGGGAATAGTAATTTTGACCCCTACGCTATCCAACGCTTTCCCTACTGTTGCACTCTTTGGAGTGGGAATAGTAATTTTTACCCCTATGCTATCCAACTCTTTCCCTACTGTTGCACTCACTGGAGTGGGAATAGTAATTTGAATCCCTATGCTATCCAACGCTTTCCCTACTGTTGCACCCACTGGAGTGGGAATAGTAAATTTTACCTCTATGCTATCCAACGCTTTCCCTACTGTTGCACCCACTAGAGTGGGAATAGTAAATTTTATCTCTACGCTATCCAACGTTTTCGCTACTGTTGCACCCATTGGAGTGGGAATAGTAATTTTAACCCCTACGCTATCCAACGCTTTCCCTACTGTTGCACTCTTTGGAGTGGGAATAGTAATTTTTACTCTTACGCTATCCAACGCTTTCCCTACTGTTGCTCCCACTGGAGTGGGAATAGTAATTTTTACCCCTACGCTATCCAACGCTTTCCCTACTATTGCATTCACTGGAGTGGGAATAGTAATTTTTACCCCTACGCTATCCAACGCTTTCCCTAGTGTTGCTCCCACTGGAGTGGGAATAGTAAATTTTACCTCTACACTATCCAACGCTTTCCCTACTGTTGCACCCACTGGAGTGGGAATAGTAAATTTTACCTCTATGCTATCCAACGCTTTCTCTACTGTTGCACCCACTGGAGTGGGAATAGTAATTTTAACTCCTACGCTATCCAACGCTTTCCCTACTGTTGCACTCTTTGGAGATGGAATAGTAATTTTAACCCCTACGCTATCCAACGCTTTCCCTACTGTTGCACCCACTCGAGTGGGAATAGTAATTTTTACCCCTACGCTATCCAACGCTTTCCCTACTATTGCATTCACTGGAGTGAGAATAGTAATTTTTACCTCTACGCTATCCAACGCTTTCCCTAGTGTTGCTCCCACTGGAGTGGGAATAGTAAATTTTACCTCTACACTATCCAACGCTTTCCCTACTGTTGTACCCACTGGAGTGGGAATAGTAAATTTTACCTCTATGCTATCCAACGCTTTCTCTACTGTTGCACCCACTGGAGTGGGAATAGTAATTTTAACTCCTACGCTATCCAACGCTTTCCCTACTGTTGCACTCTTTGGAGTGGGAATAGTAATTTTAACCCCTACGCTATCCATTGCTTTCCCTACTGTTGCACCCACTCGAGTGGGAATAGTAATTTTTACCCCTACGCTATCCAACGCTTTCCCTACTATTGCATTCACTGGAGTGAGAATAGTAATTTTTACCTCTACGCTATCCAACGCTTTCCCTACTGTTGCACCCACTGGAGAGGGAATAGTAAATTTTACCTCTACGCTATCCAACGCTTTCCCTACTGTTGCACCCACTGGAGTGGGAATAGTAATTTTAACCCCTACGCTATCCAACGCTTTCCCTACTGTTGCACTATTTGGAGTGGGAATAGTACTTTTTACAGTTCCGCTATTGTACGGTAATAATATTGGATATTATTTAATCATATTATGTTACTATATATATATGTTTTAACACACTTTTATTAAAAACATTTTTTTATAAGTTTTATTAATTATTTAATCATTATAAGTTAATTTAAGTATTTTTAAGTATATTTTAGTATTTAATTTTTAATATTAATAATATTAATTTAATTTAACATTGTTTTTAATAAAGTCAATATTTTTATAAACTATATTTTAGTAAACGATATTTTTTACTCTATATTTTTGTACTTACCGGTTTGTAGATACAAACTCGATATTTTGTCTATAGATATTTTCTCAACCATATTTTTGATAGTCGATATTATGTCCCTCGATATTATGTCAGTGATCCAGGAGAGAGATATGATGCAAGGGTCTGAGGGGGGAAAAGAAGGTGATAGAAAGGAGTGTATGGAGTTACTGTGATATTTTTACTGGTGTTGAGCAGAGGTGAATAATAGAGATCATACATAGGAGGAGAAAGTTGAGAAGTAGAAATGGATGGCTGGAGGAGGAGGAGTGGGGTTATGGGAAGGCCATGGATACGGTGAAATGAGAGGAGAAGGGGCTGAACAGGTAGGGGATGGAGGGAGGTCAAAGGGAGGCCACAGGAGTGGGGAGAAGAGAGAGGGTTCAGGCCAGGTACCATGGGTAATGAAAGGTGAATGTAGGAGTAAAAGCAGCAGGCAGAGTGAGGGGGGGTGGTTGAGCAAAATTAAAGTTGTGGGAAGAGTGAAGGACTGTGCAGTCAAAGTGAGCGAAGAGGGAGGAATTACCCAGAGGGGAAACAGGGTTGTGAAGTATAGGGGGAATGTAAATTGTGGAGATATGGGAGGTGTAAGATCAGTGAGAGGGAAGATGATGGAATTACAAATAGGGGAGGCAGGGATGTGAGGCATGGGAGGGGGGAGTGAAGGTTGTAGAGAGATGGGAGGTGTAAGGACAGAATATATGAGGAAAGGGGAAGAGCGGAAAGGAGTGACGAGAAGGGGGAGGGAGGAGGAGGGTAAGGCAGGTTGATTGGTAGTTCAGATTGTAAGAAAGGTGGATTAAATGGGGGAAATGGGTAGGAATAGGGGAGATAGGGTGGGAGAAGGCAGTGGGATAATGGGGAGATGCAGGATGTAGAGGTGAAGTGGGGTATAAAGCAGATGAGGTAAGGGGAAGGTCCGGTTGGGAAGGTGGCAGAATGAGAGGGGAGGGAATGAGAGAAGGAGGGGATAAGGGGTCGACCTGTGACTCCCAGCTGAAGGAATGTGTGGGTGTCAAGGGGGGAGAAAGTAGATAAGCTAGAGGAAGAATCTAGAGAGATAGTAGTCACAGGTGGAATGAAGGGAGTGGAAGATGTGATCAAAGAGAGAGAGACAAGAGTCAGAAGCTTGGATCATGACAGTGTTATTGGATTAAAGTGTAATGGTTGTCTGCACTGTGAAATAAATGCAATATAATTGCAAATAGCATTCTGCACAGCACCAGTTATGACAAAACAAGTATCTCTAACTTTGAATACTAAAATGCATATTGTACTTACACTATAGTGATACAGAACAATTATCAATCAGTGAGAGAGGTGATGATTTTGGGATCCTCCCTAACCTCCCTAACAGATGCCTTGAAAACAAAAAAGCACATCTTATTAAACGATTTGGTGGTGGTCCCATCCTCTTAGGACCACCCCAAGTACAGTTATTGGCAAAAAAACATTCCCAACCACAGGCCCTGCAAAGCATTATGGGATGAGATTAGCAGTGGGCAGTAAATAATATATAGTATCCAATATTAAAATAATTCTACAAAGAGCTGTAGTTCAACTGGTGGTTACTAGATGTTCCTCACGGGTCAAATGCAAATGCTTGATGAAAGGGTTTCAATGGTTTTGCATTTGACTCGTGAGGGACATCTAGTAACGACTAGTGGAACTGCAGCTTGATGCAAGAATAATTTCAATGCATTGCATTTGACTCGTGAGGGACATCTTGTAACGACTAGGTGAACTGCATCTCTTTGTAGAATTATTTTGATACTGGATACTATAATATTCACTGCCCACTGCTAATCTTGTCCCTTAATGCTTTGCAGGGCCTTTGGTTGGGATTGCTTTTTTGCCAATAGTTGTGCTTGAGGTGGTCCTAAGAGGATGAAACCACCACCGAAGTCCAACAAAATGTGCTTTTTGTTTATGCTCTTTGAGTTCAATGCATTTGCTTGGTCCTTCCCCTAGGTTAGGGGGGTAAAATCATCAGTTCTCTCATTGCCTACTAATTTCAATGTATAAATTCACTTTTGTGACTTAGTTATATGATTTCAAACATGTAAATTAGCTTTTTCAAGTATCTGAGGATATTGTTGATTTAGTAGCTACACATGAATAAGCACTGTATTTGTACTGTACTACTGCAGGTGGAATTAACATAAATTGTGCATGCTCCATATTATGCACAGGGTTAATCAGGACCAAAAGTAGATACCTGACAAGGCTAGAAAAAGGTAGAAATGCACAAAGAAGAAATGGTATTAAATCATGTGTGCATACTTCTTCTGTTTATTATAGGGGAAAAGGAAGCACCAGCAGAAAGGTACAGGGGAGAAGCAGCATTGAATCATGTGCATACCTCTTCTGTTTCTAATAGAGGAAGAGGAAGCACCAAAAGGGGTTTCCCAATTCAAGATGGCCATCAAAGATTTAAAAGAGCATTCCTCTTTCTGTTCTATGCACTGCCTGATGGCAAGGGCCGCCATCTTAGGGTCAGGCATCCAGGTTATGGGCCTGGGGAGCCTGGGTTGGGGGAAATAACATGGATGGTTGGGAAGTGGAAGCAACACAGAGGGCACACCAGATAGTAAGCGAGTAATCCACAGTAATTCAGTTTAAAACCCCCCAATCAACCGCTCTGTGAACATATTGTCTGAAGGGACAATGGAGCGCTGAATCTTCCCAAAGTACACAGCCGACCCCTCAAAATAGGCCAAAGCTGTTCCGTTGGTAGCACACTGATCCTCGCAGTGGATCGGACCTCCCGGTAAGGGCAAGACTCTAGGCACCAGTAGAATGTTCAGGGGGAGCAGCCTCCGATTGGGCCCCTGTTAAGCAGGCACAGCGGATCCAGATCTGCACCCGATCCCGACCGAGGGGTCCTCTCAACCTCCCTCACAGTCACGCTCAGGCACTGGCTCCAGGGGCTTACCGGAGCAGAAACAATTGGAGCACTCCAGGCTTCACCGGGTCCGGCACCATCGCACTGCGATTTTCAGGTCAGAGGCACCTCGCCTCCAAGCGCCGTCGACAGCAGGCCGATGAAAACGTGGATCGCGTTTCAGGTGATTCTCACCGCAGGAGCGCTCGTCCTCATTTCGCTCTCATTTCAGTCGGCAGCCTCTGTTATGTCTTGCGGGGTCACAGCGCTGCTCGTACCTTGGACACAAGATGCATCACACCACACTCGGGCCCACTCAGGTCTCTAGCTTTCAGTAGTTCCCCATGGCCGCCATCTTTATGCCTCCGGCCTCGGACCTTGTACGTTTTAATTTTTGGCTCAAGTAAGGCTTCTGGCATCGGATTCGGCACGGATGAACATCCTCTGCGTCCTACACTCCGGACCTGCCTCCAGGAAGATCGGTTGATCACGGATCTCCTGGTTCAACTCCCGGTGTCGCCATCTTAGAAGGGGCATAAATAAACAATGTCCCAACAGGTAATAGTGAAAGGCAAATACGCATGTATGCAAAAAGCATTACAGAAACAGAAATAAGGAGGCCACTATTCAATTGATTTAAGATTGTAAATCATCTTGTATTTCAAAAAGGTTTCTTATGGTCGGGTATATACAGTTAAGGCAGCACTGTATAAAACAATTTGTGTGACAACCATAATGCACTTGGTGCTCAAGGACGTGTACGTGGAGAACGTGGCGACGCAAGTGATAGGGTCAATCAATCAATCAGGAGTTTGTTAAAGCGCGACTACTCACCGTGAGGGTCTCAAGGCGCTAGGGGCGGGTGGGGGAGGGGGGTGCAGGTTCCATTCCATCAAGGAGGGGGTCTGTCGAAGAGCCAGGTTTTGAGGTTTCTTGCGAAGATGGGGAGCGATGTTGTCTGTCTGAGGTGGAGCGGAAGGACGTTCCATGCTTTGGCCGCGAGGAAGGAGAAGGAACGGCCTCCCCATCTGGTCTTTCTGGTGCGAGGGACCACGGCGTAGGAAAGCTGGGCTGATCGTAGGGTCCTTTGGGGTGCGTGGAATTTGAGTCGGCTGTTCAGGTATGCTGGTCCGGTGCCGTGGAGGGACTTGTGTGCGTGGGTGAGCATCTTAAAGGTGATTCTCACCTCGATGGGAAGCCAGTGGAGTGTGCGCAGGTGCTGGGAGATGTGGCAGTGTTTTGGCAGGTTGAGGACCAGTCTTGCGGCGGCATTCTGGATGTTCTGTAGCTTGCGGATGAGGTTTTTGTTTATTCCGGCGTAGAGTGCGTTGCCGTAGTCGAGTCTGCTGGTGACCAGGGCGTGAGTGACTGTCTTTCGGTGTTCGAGGGGGATCCATTTGAAGGTCTTACGAAGGAGGCGGAGGGTGAGGAAGCAGGAAGATGAGACAGAGTTGATCTGGCAGTCCATTTTGAGCTCGGAGTCCAGGATGATTCCCAGGTTGCGTGCGTGGTCTGTGGGGGTTGGCGGGTTTCCGAGGGCGGTGGGCCACCAGGTGTCGCTCCAGGCGTCGGGGTTTGGGCCCATGATGAGTACTTCTGTTTTGTTGGTGTTTAGTTGAAGGCAGCTGTTTTTCATCCATTTGGCGACGGCTTCCATGCGTTCTCGAAAGTTGCGTCTGGCGGTGTTGGGCTCGTTGGATAGGGAGAGGATGAGCTGGGTGTTGTTTGCGTATGACACGATGTTGAGTCCGTAGGTTCCTCCGATGGAGGTAAGTGGAGCCATGTAGACGTTGAAGAGCGTCGGGCTGAGGGAGGAGCCCTGGGGGACTCTGCAGGTGGTAGGTTTGGGGTCCGAGAGGAAAGGGGGGAGTCTGACCCGCTGCGTCCTGCCGGAGAGGAAGGAGCTGATCCAGTCGAGGGCCTTGTCCTGGATTCCTGCATCGTAGAGTCTGCGTATTAGGGTGCGTTGGGAGACTGTGTCGAACGCCGCTGATAGGTCGAGGAGGATGAGGACTACTGTTTCTCCTTTGTCCAGTAAGGTGCGGATGTCGTCTGTTGCGGCGAGGAGGGCGGTTTCCGTACTGTGGTTTTTTCTGAAGCCGATTGGGAGGAGTCGAGGATGTTGTGTTCTTCAATGAATGTGGCGAGTTGGCTGTTGATGGCTTTCTCGATGACTTTCGCTGGGAACGAGAGCAGGGAGATGGGTCTGTAGTTTTTTAGGTCGGTGTGGTCCACTGAGGGTTTCTTGAGGAGGGGGATGACCTCGGCTTTTTTCCAGTCGTCGGGGAACGAGGCGGTTACCAGGTAGCGGTTGATGGTGTGGCAGAGCATGGGTGCGATGGTGTTGGTGGCTCTGTTGAAGATGTGGTGGGGGCAGGGGTCCATGGGGGCCCCTGAGTGTATTGACATCATTGTCTTCAGTGTGTCTTCGGTGGTGAGGGCTGTCCAGTAATCAATCGCTGGTTTCCGGCTGTCGGGGGTGGTTGGTGAGGGTTCAGTGTGTTGGTTGTCTTCGTCGAAGTTGTCGTAGATGCTCTTGATTTTGTGGTGGAAAAAGATGCTGAGTTTGTCGCAGAGGTCTTGTGAGGGAGGGATGTCGGTAGACTCGCTGGTGGGTTGGGCGAACTCCTTGATGATGCTGAAGAGTTCCTTGCTGTTGTGTGCGTGGGTGGAGATTCTGTCTTCAATCGCTTTTTTCCTCGTTTCTCTGATGAGTTGATGGTGGGCGTTGGTGGCGGCTCTGAAGTTGTTGTGGGCTTCTGTGGATTTGGTGTTTCTCCAGGTCTTTTCGAGGCGGCGGCATGTGCGCCTGGACTCTCGAAGTTCAGTGGTAAACCATCTGGCTTTCTTGGCACGGGTATTGTTGTTTTTCTTGAGGGGGGCTATGGTGTTGGTGCTGTCCGAGATCCATCTATGCAGGGTTCGGGCTGCGGTGTTGGGGTCGTCGTTTTCCACGATGGTTGGGGTGGAGTTGTTGAGTGAGGAGGTGAGCTGGTCATCAGTGATTTTGGTCCAGTTTCTTTGTGGAAGCAGGTGCTGGTGTCTGTGGATGGTGGGTGTTCTGAAGGTGAAGTGGACGCAACGATGGTCGGTCCATGGGAGTTCAGTGGTGTGGCTGAAGGTGATGGAGTTTCCTGTAGTGAAGAGGGGGTCGAGGGTGTGTCCTGCTGAGTGCGTGGGCTCGGTCACGATCTGGCGGAGTCCAATGTTGTGGAGGTTGTCCAGGAGGCATGTGGTGTTGGGGTCCAGTTGATTGTCGAGGTGGAAGTTGAGGTCTCCCAGCAGGGTGTAGTTGGTGGATGCGATGGCCTGGGGGGAGATAATGTCCGTGATAGAGTTGGCGAAGGGTCCGCGGGGTCCATGGGGTGGTGAGATGAGGGTTCCTCGGAGGGCGGCGGCGGGGCTGGCCAGTATCTTGAAGTGAAGGTGTTCCATCAGTTTTGTGGACTCGTCAGGGAGTGTGCTCAGGCGGAGGCTGGATTTGTGGACGATGGCGATTCCTCCTCCTGGGTGGGTGGGGCGGTCCTTCCTGGAGATCTTGTATCCTTGGGGGATGGCGATGGCGATGTCCGGTCCCGAGGTGGTGTTGGTCCAGGTTTCGGTGAAGAATGCTACATCTGGGGTGGTGCTGTCGAGGAGGTCCCAGATTTCTGTGGCGTGTTTGTGGAGGGATCGGACGTTAAGGAGGATGCATTGCAGGGTCTTCGGTTCGGTTGTGTTCTTGTGGACGGGTTGTGCTGGATCCGTGTTCTTGGCGGTGCTGCAGGTGTGCCGGCAGCGGTGACAGCTGAAGGGTCCATGGGTGTCGGCTGGTGATGCTAGCTTGCAGTTGTTGTTGCAGCCTGGGTTGAGTGCGTGGAGTGCTGCTGGGTCATAGCGTTGGCGGGGCGGAGGTCCAGGGTTCCTGGTGCTGGTCGCAGACGGGTCGCAGACGGGCGCAGACGTGCTTGCCTTTGACGTGCCTTCGGTGCATCAGCGGCGCGCCCGCAGCCCGCGGCCGCTGCGCGGCCGTGCAGTGGCCGCCATTAAGTAGGGGTTGGGGAGGGCTGGACAGCTGGGAGGCGGGAGCGGGGAGGGGAGCTGGATTGGGCCGGTCGCGCTGGGGGGGGAGGGGGTTCCTGGTGACCCTGCTCCTCTCTACGCAAAGTTTGGAGCTCCATTTTATTAGTTGCAAGATCCTTTTTTAGTTCCTCCACTGTGGTCTTGAATCTTGAGTACTTCGGTTCTCTCCGTTAAGGAATCCAACTTTTTATCCAATGTCTCACAAAAACCCCTGTATTTCGTGCTGATTAGCTTCTGATACAGAAAACCCTTTTTTGATATCTAGCGTTAATGATGTTAGCACCCTTTTACACTACGCCTACCTTTGCACCTCTAATGAGATGCAAAGTGGGCGTTCCTGACATACACTACATGTCAGGACATCAATAGTGCGGCTTCGCGCTATCAGCAAGGATGCCCTAGCATTTTAGCAGATGTTAGTTTTTGGAGAAAACTGCTGTTTTCTCCAAAAACTAATGTCTGCTAAATTCTTGACATACTCACAAAACAGAACAAAGTAGCTAGTCAGGTTTATTTTCTAGTTATTTAGGAAACACCCAGCCTGTCTGTACTGCGTGACCCACAAGTCTGTTTATACAGAGATTTTTTATTCTATTTTATTCAAATTTCATTAATTCATCTGTATGTCTTCAAAGAACACCTTTGTCAAAACAATCAAGTTAACATTCAGACAAAAAATGTGCGCAATATATACAAGAGTGGAAATAGTTCACAATAAATACTCAAATTTACAAACACCAAAAAGAATATACCATGTACAAATCAATTGAAACATGAAAACATTTAACAAAACACCAGTCCTTCTAATAATGAACCAATGGACAGGCGGACGCACGAATTAGATGAAACTGCCTGCCTGTCTCAATACACCTGTGATTAAGTCTTTTTAGGATTAAACAGCTAGGGAGAGTAGCAGTGATATTAATTATTCCCTAGCTGCACCCTTCTTCCTTATCACAGGCTGGGGGTCAACGCGTTTCGAACCACTGGTCAGTTGAGGGTTCTCCTCAGGACGTGGACTGGGTGAATCCTTATCTGTAAGACAGGGGATTCGGTGTAAATATTGTGTTGCGGTGACATGATGGTATGCTCTCTGACTAACTGGGGGTTATACAAAAGAATAATACCTGCAGAAATCGCGCAGGAGCTGCAGCGGTGTTAGATGGCTTCACACAGTATGGAATTCCTGCAAGAAATGCAATGGTAATAGTGGCGGTGAGGGCTGCTGGGCAGGGCTTGGTAGATCAAGATAAACAAATCAATTAAATGCCTAAGGTCCTACCTGGACTTGAAAAGAGTCGAAGACATGTTGATTTAAATGTTGATTTAAACGCTCACAGGTAAGTCGGGAGATCAGGGGAGGATGCTGCTGACCTTTAATTCGGAACTAAATGAAACATAATGGGTGGGGTTTAGCAGGCGTGCAAAGCCTAGAACTAGCGTGAAACAGCTGAAGTTTGCAACGAGAGTGGAAATAGATACTCACTCAGACAGGAACTAGACTGGATCTGTTCCGCGGTCTCTGGCGTGTGGCAAGCGGCGCCTCGGGCCAGATCGAATGTATTTTTAAATGAAGCGGGCTGGGTCTCCTCAAACTATGGAAAGAGAAAGCGGACCAAGCCGAGGGGATAGCCGCCGATACTGGTACTTGTAGTCCGCTGCCGGCGTAACAGGGAGTTAAGTCTGTAACTGCCGCTATGACAGAAAGTACAGTCTGTGGGATCTTTACGGAACATGTGGTTACAATTTAAATTAACACACTGCCCGACTGTATCACAAGAAAAAATGCTCGGATTGTGAAATTGGGGCTAGACAAAAGAAGCACTGGGACTGCTTGGACTTAGAACATGAAGGCGGGCCAGACTCAAAAGATTACTGCTAGAACTGGTACTTGTAGTTCAGTATGTAACATTTGGACAGACCGTATGCTGAACATGATGTGAGTTTGAAATATACAGATGAGGCTGAGCGAAGCCACGGTGGGGAGTACTTTGAGATCTAGATCGCCACGGCAGCACACTATTAGTTCATGCACGGACAAAATCCGTGAATGAAAGAAAGATAATGATACAAAATTGACTAGTAAAAAATTATCAATCTGCGGCACGGCCCAAGCAATTAGGAATTAGCACAGACAAACCCTTGACTGAGGGACCACATGGCACGAGATGGTGGCAGAAAGGGATAGGTTACAGGTTGCCCAGTTCAGACAGTTCATTCAGGCCCGAATTGGCTGTATCAAATTTGAGAATCAGATAGGCTTCTTTCTGGGATAGACGTGTGTCTGGATCTCCACTCCCACCTTTGATAACTGCCAACACAGTCCATCTGATGTCATTCACTGAGTGCTTGTGTTGTAGATAATGGGACACCAACTGTGCTGTCAAGGTCTTGTTGTTGATTCTGGATCGATGCTGAATGATCCTCTGTCGGACCTCCTATGTGGTCTTTCCAATGTACACCTTGTTGCAGGGACACTGAATGGCGTATACCGTGTTTTTTGTTTTGCAGTTCGTATGTTCGTCATGACGCCAGAATTTTGTCCGATCTGTGAAGAGGGTGCCCTCCATTGTGAGATTGCAAACCGTACATGTGCCACATTTACGGTGTCCTTTGACTGGGCTGGCACCAAAGATGGTACTTTGATTATCCTTTTTAGCAGATGGATGTGTAGATGTTATCAGCTGACCGATACTTCGGTTTTTCTTCAAGGCGAAGAGTGGTGGACCAACATCAGGAAAAATTTCTTCAACAAGGTGCCAGCTCTTCCTGATGATTTTCTGAAGAGGATGGGTATGAGGACCAAAGGTTGAGACACAGACAACTCGTTGGGTCGGTGATCTGAGTCTTTTTTCCAAAAGATGCTCCCTAGGAGTCCATCTTGCTCTTTTCATAGAGTGCTTCAGCAACTTCCGGGGGTATCCTCTTTCCTGCAATTTAGCGGTCAACGCATGGCCGTGAACAACAAAGTCCTGCACTCTCGGACAATTCCACCTCACCCTCAGGAACTGCCCATAGGGGAGATTATTCCTGAGACTCCTAGGGTGATAGCTCCTGTAGTGCAGCGCATTGTTTTTGTCAGTCTTTTTTTGGTAAAGGGAGCAAGACAAACCGTCAGGTGTTACTATGATTTCCACGTCCAGGAATGGCAAAGATTTACAGCCTGATTCATCATACTCCCGTTTTGCGAACCCCTAATAGCGATTCATAGCGAATCGCTATTAAGGACTCGCAAAACGGGATTCATGTAGGAATATGCAAAAAAAATGCGATTCCTACTAATTCCTTATTTGCGATTAGCAAATTGCTAATCGCAAATAAGGAATAACTCCCCATTCATTCCTATGGGCCAAAAGGCCAATAGGAATGAATAGGGAGTATTCCTTATTTGCGATTAGCAATTAGCTAATCGCAAATAAGATAGCGATTGAAAGGGTGCCAGGGGTGTCCAAAGGACACCCTGTAGCACCCCTTAAATGCTAATATGAACAGGGGTTGCGCACACACATGTCCAAAGGACATGTGTGTGTGCAACATGCAACTCAGAAAAATGCTTTTAAAAGCATTTTTCTGAGTTATCGCTATTAACCAGGAGGTTTGACCTCGCGGTAAATAGCGGCCTGAAATTGCGATTTCGCAATTTTTAAATGGATGATGAATTGCATTTAAGGAATCTCAAATAGAGATTCCTTAAATGTAATCCATCGCAAATTTGCGAAAACGCAATTACCGATTTTTGCATTTGGGATGATGAATCCCAAATGCAAAAATCTCACTCGCTAAGGGCCAGATTATCAGAATCTGGCCCTTTGCGAGCCGAATTCAGCTTCATGAATCAGGCTGTTTGAGTCATAACACAGGCCAAACTTGATGTCAGGACTTCTATTGTTTAACCACACATGAAACTCCTCTAGCAATTGTGGTGTCCTATTCCAGACGCACCACACATCGTCTATATATCGGAGCTACTGCTCAATGTGATCTCGGTATGGATTGTTGTTGTACACAAATTTTCCTCGTATTGGCCCCCTATGTTATGGGTGGCTCAGCCCATCGCTGAGCCACCCATAACATAGGGGGTGGATTGTGCTGATACGATCCTTTGGGTCGTATCAGCAAGGTTATTGCCCTTTTGCAGGAAACATCGCTGGAAAACCGTTAATGTTCCCTTCAAAAGGGAGATAACCTCGCTATCTTTGGAATTTTTATCGCCCTGGAGTAACGTGTTGTTATTTACACGCTAACAGGGCGATAAAAAGCAGAGATAGGCTGCGATAATCGAATTATCACTAAGCACGGCCAGCGATAATTATTGCTGGCCGTTGCTAGTATGCCCCATAGATTTTAAAAATAAAATGTTGGGATTTATTTTCCCATCAACTTGCAATGAAACAGAGGCAATTACGAGAGGGAGACAGCTATATTAAAGTAATTTGTGGCTTAGAAAACCTGGGGGCATATTAGCAACAAATAGCGATATTTATCGCTAAATGAGCATAGCGCAAATTTTTTTATCGCCGCTCATGGCCGGATATTATCGCAGAGATAATGTGCTATTAGCAATGTTTATCTCAAATGCGATAAAATATCCGGCGCTAGCGGCTCAATGTGTGAATATCGCTGGAAATCCAGTGATGTTCTCTGCAAAAGGGAGATAACCTCGCTATCTCTGGAATTTTTATCGCCCTGGAGTAACGCGTTGTTAATTACGCGCTACCAGGGCAATAAAAAGCAGAGATAGCCTGCGATAATCTAATTATCGCTAACTCCTCCCAGGGTAAGGGTTGTACATTACGGGCAGGGCCCTGCTGCCAACTCTGGCCAGGGTAAGGGTTGTACATCACGGGCAGGGCCCTGCTGCCAGGGGTGGCCAGGGTAAGGGTTGTACAGCACGGTCAGGGCCACGCTACTAGCGGTGGCATGGGTAAGGGTTGTACATTACGGGCAGGGCCCTGCTGCCAACTCTGGCCAGGGTAAGGGTTGTACATCACGGGCAGGGCCCTGCTGCCAACTCTGGCCAGGGTAAGGGTTGTACATCACGGGCAGGGCCCTGCTGCCAGCGGTGGCCAGGGTAAGGGTTGTACAGCATGGTCAGGGCCACGCTACTAGCGGTGGCATGGGTAAGGGTTGTACATCACGGACAGGGCCCTGCTGCCAGCAGTGGCCAGGGTAAGGGTTGTGCATCACGGTCAGGGCCCCGCTACCAGCGGTGGCCTGGGTAAGGGTTGTACATCACGGTCAGGGCCCTGCCGCCAGCAGTGGCCAGGGTAAGGGTTGTACATCACGGTCAGGGCCCTGCTGCCAACTCTGGCCAGGGTAAGGGTTATACATCACAGCCAGGGCCATGCTGCCAGCGGTAGCCATGGTAAGGGTTGTACATCACGGTCAGGGCCCTGCTGCCAACTCTGGCCAGGGTAAGGGTTGTACATCATGGTCAGGGCCCTGCTGCCAGCGGTGGCCTGGGTAAGGGTTGTACATCACAGGCAGGGCACTGCTGCCAGCGGTGGCCTGGGTAAGGCTTGTGCATCACTGAAGCTTTCTTCCTGACATTCTCCTTAAAACTCCCAAACCTTGTCCCTCTGGAAGGGCTTTACTTCAGTGCCTCTTCTGCTGGGTTCTGTGATGTATAGGCAACATGGTTATGCCAGTGTACTACTGCTAGTCTTCCAAAATCCTCCACAACTACTTTCTTAGCACCGCATTCCTAAGGCCTTTATGTCTGAAGCATTAAGCGGCGGGAGTGAAGGGGGCAACCAGTGCCAAGCTGGGGTCGACAAAGGCTTGCAAAAATTACAATGGTTTTTGGTGGCCTCAACGAGGTCCTGGGAAGAATACTGTTAATTATGAAATTAATTCATAAAATTAATTCAGGGAGAAAGTCTTAGTAGAATACCATATAGGTCAGTTTTATTACAATATTATACAAAAAAAATTTTGAAAAAAATTAGTAATAACGATAATTACTTTCTTATCAGGTGCTCACATATGTGACAAAAGTGCTTAAAGTGACTTTAGTGAATATATTAAAAAAGCAATTATATACATTTATATACAAAGATGTCACCACAAGGTTATTCCCACAAAAATTATATACAATGAAAAATAGGGGAGTTTTCCTTGAGTTTGACGACGGCGTTTCGATCTAGTTTGTTTTAGATCATCATCAGGACGTGAGCTTCCCTGAAACTATTAATAAGATTACATTTAGTCCTATGGTATTGTACAAGACAGAACAGTAAATTAATTTGTACTCCCAAAATTCTACAGATGAAAATACTAGTTAGGCGTTATTTAAATTGCCCACAATCATTTCAAAAATAAGTATTTACACACATTTTTTAAGCACATTTTTTATGGCTGCACCAAAACAATTGACAGTCATAGTCCTGGACCTAGCCGGTTGTGGACTAGTTTACGCGCTTTACTTTTTGAAAAACAGTCCTAGTACTGGACCTAGCCGGTTATGGACTAGTTTACGCGCTTTACTTTGCCTGTAAACTTACTTAAAGAAGTATCAACTGTGATTCCTAGGCGGCGAGGAAATTAATTTGGCCGGTGTCGTGAATCTACCTTTTTTAAAAAAATTAAAAAGGAAGTGATTACATTTAGGGAGGGTGCAGCGAAAGGCCCAAACAAATTAATTTGATTTAGCACTTACACGAAGTCTATGCAATAAGCGCCAGAGATTGCAGAGGCTAATGTTGTTTGTATTTGTAGTCTCCGTTTCCAAAGGGGTTATCTAAAGGAACAGGAAACCAATTATATGACTCATATGTTCAATTAATTTAGGGTAAACCAAATTATAGCATTCATTCTTTTAAACATTTTTTTAAAAACATTTTTACCTATTCAGGTTTGGAAATGAAGGGGCCGTGTTATTCCCTGGGCCAGGTGTGGTTTCCGTAGCAGGGAAACGTTATGTGATGCGAGGATTCAATTGCTCGTATCAGTGGCTCAAAGGCGGCGTCAATGCGGGAGCTAGTCGAAAGACAGTAAATAATACACGACAGTTAGGATCGTGTATCCTGACGATTACATTTAAAAGAAGGGGACGGGGACCAAGCATATCTATCCTAGTGCCAGTACTTACTTAAACACCGCTTAGTTCTATGCCGTCCGGCAGCGCAGATAACGTCTCTAATCCGGCGTTCTCTCGAGCACTACTCTCTTACTTCCTAGGTGTATTTAAACGCATGCGTCGACTGGATCTAACTGCGCGCATGCGTGGTATCGTCCTAATGCTGCGCATGTCTAAGATAGTAGTATCACTAGCGCGAGCCCATGTCTAATTATTGGTTTTTAGAGTCTCCGGAGCTAGTAAGTAAGTTCTAGTATCATTGTGGGGACAGGCCACGTATTCCTGTGATTCTTTTAAACTAGTGATTCTTTTAAGCCAGGAAACAAAAACCATAGCTTACAAACCTATATAGTTTACATTTATATGCACAGATATATTTTGTATTTACAAATAGCAACCATCGTCAGAATTACAGTTTTGAACAGTTTTTTAACATGAACGTTATACTGAAAATTATTTCTTTAGCCACAACTGTTCCACTGATCCAGAGTGTTGAGTCCTTTTTCAATACTTTTACACTGAAAAATCCATTTACACTCCAGGCGGTTCAAAATTGTCTGGTGATTGCCTCCTCTTACATTAGGTACAACCTGGTCAATCATTTGCCACAACAAATCATTTTCTGAATGTCCAAATTCCACGTAGTGTTCAACTAGGGGCGCAGTAAGTACCTTACATCGTATTCGGCTTCGATGTTGGGAGATTCTCATCCTGATTTGTTGTGTAGTCTGGCCGATATACAGTTTTTCACAGGGGCATTGAATGCAATACACAACATTCTTTGAGTTACAATTCGTAAAAGATTTTAAATTATACTTGCAATTTTCATACTCAAAATTTTTTTTATTACTCGTGAACACGCATGCAGTACAATTATTGCATTTATAGTGCCCTATAATAGGTGGAAGATTCAGATAGGTCTCTATAGTTGCATTTTTATTTTTTGTACAACAGGCGGCTCTCACTAGATGATCTTTCAAGTTATTGCCCCTTTTAAATGAAAATAAGGGGATACCTGTCTCAAGCTCAAGAGGAGCTAGAACAGGCCAGTGTTTTTTAATGGCTTTACAGATCTTATTACTAACAGTGTTGAAAGTTGTTACACAAGTTATTCTTTTTAAGGGCTCTTTCTTTTTAGACTCAAACAGATGTTCCCTATGCGTGTACCATGCACGCTTCATAGCTCTCCTTACAAGCTTCCTGGGGTAGCCTCTAGTTGTCAATTTAGAGCATAGGATTTCTGCTTCTTGAAAAAAATCCTTTTTAAACTTGCAAACAAACTCAAGGAAAACTCCCCTATTTTTCATTGTATATAATTTTTGTGGGAATAACCTTGTGGTGACATCTTTGTATATAAATGTATATAATTGCTTTTTTAATATATTCACTAAAGTCACTTTAAGCACTTTTGTCACATATGTGAGCACCTGATAAGAAAGTAATTATCGTTATTACTAATTTTTTTCAAAAAAAATTTCATTTTTTTTTGTATAATATTGTAATAAAACTGACCTATATGGTATTCTACTAAGACTTTCTCCCTGAATTAATATTGTAATATTGTAATAAAACTGACCTATATGGTATTCTACTAAGACTTTCTCCCTGAATTAATTTTATGAATTAATTTCATAATTAACAGTATTCTTCCCAGGACCTCGTTGAGGCCACCAAAAACCATTGTAATTTTTGCAAGTACTTTCACCCCAGGTTTTACTAATGGGGTACCCTTGTTTTCTTTAAATATGGGGTCGACAAAGGAGCACCGAACACAGCAGACAGTTGTTTGTAGGGGGGAAATGAGGAGAAGTCCATCTCTTCACACCCACAACTGTAATACCGAGGATATAGACGCCATTGTGTCCCTGTGCTCTCTGTTCATCTCCTCCATTGCAACACTGCCAGCAGGCCAGACGTGGCAGGGGATTGTGGGGTACTGAGAGAGTGCTGGGACCAGGCCCAACAGACACCAGAACCCTCTTCGGCACCTGGTATTGCTTGGCTCTCCCACTTTTGCATTTGCCTGACCCTTCCAGAGCCAGGCACTGTCAGCTTCCGGGTTCCTTATCCAATGTCTTGGCCGTCAGCATGCAGCCATTCCGAAGCCCGCGAACGGAGGTGCACGAGGGAGAGAGGGCAGGCCATCACCCTCGCACTCTGCTCCATCAGGCACCTCCAGAAAGCCAAGCGGTGATTTCAGGAAGCGGCATTACGTTTTCTTAAAACTGGTAGGCAATCTTTTGTTACTGGGAACCTCAGACTACCACAGCAGTAGGCAAGTACTGTGCTGCAAACAAATAAACTAAAAAAAAAATTATGATTTACAATGCCAATAGCTCTAACTGACATCTGTTGCATTGCAAGTACTTGTTTTCCTTACGCGACGCTGTTTGGATGGCACTTCCGTTCAATGTGACAGACTCTGAATAGACATCCGGTTTACCATAATGCATTGCAAAGATGACAAACCTTTTTGCATCTAACAAAACAAATTATATTTGTCATTAATCAGACTGTAATATCATCGTTCTTTCTACTGTTCACGCGAAACATAATTTTATATTCTTTCACACAAACTCCGTAGACTTAGGTGCTTTAACAGTCATAAGAGTCGAATTGAATCTCAAACCACAGAAGGCTTCTGTACACTATACGATAGTAGCACATAGCATACCGCTGATTCTTTGATTTAGTCGCACTTCGTGTGGCGTCTGAAAGAAGATCAGGAAATTTTTGGAAGGTCTTCGTCAATACGGAGATCTAAATCAATAGTTACTAAATGAAGATTTAATCAACTGTAGGGTTAGATATGGCATTTTGAATAGACTTCTCGTAGCTGCTATCTATCGCAGGGTGTTTGTTTTGTTAGAAGCACTGCAGAGAACATTTTGTGTGCTTTAGCTTCGCGGACACGTATAAACTCCAAAAGAAAACAAGCACTGGCAAAGCAAAGATACCCCAGCTGTATAATGCGAGTGTAATGTTGTGGCAACGAGGTCAAGACCATCTCTTTCCGCCTTGCGGGGAAGATTTCCATGCTTCTGTTCCTGTGAGGTCCGGTCCTCGTCATTCACCACCATTGAGGTATTGAGTTTTTTCCCCACTTATTCAAGCGGTTCAGCTACCTCTGCTCCCAAGCTGTTCTCGCTCGCGCACGATCTTCCTTGCTTAGCAACTTAAGGTGACCTTCTTTGCCTTCATCTTGTTCCTGGTGGCGTCAGTACGTACACGCTAACGGGACACCATTTTGGAGCAGGCTATTTTTCACTGCATTTGGCGATGTCATCACGCAACGTGCGGCCATTTAGATTGCTTTTCTTCTTATCTGTGTAATATGATGTCTGCCATTATGAGTGTATTTTAGAATGTTGGGATTTAGAACGTTAGAAAGAAAGCTGTAGACAGTTGCTGAAAGGGATGAGCACCATACAGGCTGCCCCTGGTGGGGCTCTTCCTTATATAACTTATCTCCTAAATAAACCTTCCTGAAAATACCTCGATTGAAGAAATATCGGGGCATATTATCAAGGGATTTATTTCCGCGTTTTTGGCTTTAAAAGCCAAGTAAGCAGAGATAAAATTAGCACTGCTTTTTTCTACACCTGGGGGCAGATTTACAATAACTGGTTCATCCCTGCATATCAGCAGGGATGCGTCCGTTATTGTGCGTCACGGCGCCGCCACCATGGATGCGCCACATTTACAATGCGGCGCACCATGGGGCAAAAACGGACAGATGCGTGACGCATCTGTGCCGTAAAGGCGGCGCATTGCTAGGGTTGCGTTGCAAGCGCAACGCAGCTCCAGCAAGGCTCGGGATGCCCTATCCTGTAAATGCTGCATCAATCCTTACTCCTGTTTCAAGCAGGCGAAGGGTTTTAACGCAGCATGGGCTCAAAAGTGACTTAGTGAAATCTTGTAGATTTCACTCAGCCACTTTTAGGAGGCGTTCCTGCGCCGGAACGCCCCCCCCCCCTTACGCAGGAAAGCCTACTTCTGACGCAGAGCTTTACAACGTGACGCATCTCCCAGATGCGTCACGTTGTAAATACCCCTCCGCACGGTGCTGGCTTTGCGCTGTCGCTGCTTCACAAAAGTGACGCAGCAGCGGCATAAAAGAGGCGCAAGGAGCTTGTAAATCTGCCCCCTGGTATTTTCCTGACTTAGCCATGATATCCTATGGAAGGTGGATATCATGGCTAAGTTTGTGAGCCCCTATCATCAAGCTAATGCCAAACTTCGAGAGATTATCGTTGGTTTTCCAGCGATAATCTCTCAATTGGCAGTTAGCGCAAGGATTTTTATCACTTCTGAGATAAACCTTGCTAATGGCAAGTTATCTCTGCGATAATTTCCGGCGATGCTTAGCGTTAAAAAATACGTTGCTAAGCATCGTTAGCGATAAATATCGCTAAACGTTGGTAATATGCCCCATCATTTTATTACAATTGGCGACTATTGGAATAACCTCGTATGCTACTGCCACCTAATTCAACCACTTCAAGATAATTTTTTTTTTTTTTATTGCAATTTTATATAGCGCGAACTTTACCAGAAGGTGTTAAAGCGCTTTCCATAAGAACCAGTTGCAAAACATAGGGACATAGGATTACATGCGTTACATAAGAGATACACACAGAATTTTTTTTGCAAATGTACAAGATGTAAAGTCACACAAAGAAGAGATTGGTGATTATAGTTATCTCTATATACATAGGGAAGGGATACGAATGGATATACTCTAAGAGTCATATAGGGATGATAGAGAGTACAATGGTCTACTGCATATACTAGTGATTAGAGTTATCTATATCTATTATCTATACTACTATTATAAAGCAAGAACTTGCACCTTTTGGCCAGGTAAACTCGGGGACCACAGCACCAATCACAACAACCAATACAGCGTTGGAAAGGGCAGTTGCAGCAGAAGGACATAGGCTATGCAGACGCCCACCATATACATTTAAAATGTAAAAGAACCGTGCCAGCAAAGTAGTCCCTTGTGGGCGTGTCTGCATTGTGCTGTGGGTGTGCACTGGGGGCGTGACAATCGCTGGGGGCATTCCGTTACAAGTGTTGTTTTTTCTTCCCAGGTTCTATACATTCCTGCTCCCTTTAAATAGTAATTCAGTGGAGGTCCCATTCTCTTAGAACCACCCCAAGCACAGTTATGGGCAAAAATACAACTAAAAGGCCCTGCAAAGCATTATGGGATAAGTTTAGCATAATTTTTAGCATTCATGAAAGGGTTTCAATGTTTTTGAATTTTACTCATCAGGGACATCTTGGGACGACGAGGTGAACTGCAGCTTGATGTATAATATTTTAAATGCTATTGCATTTGCCTCATCAGGGACATCTAGGGACGGCGAGGTGAACTGCAGCTTGATATATAATATTTTAAATGCTATTGCATTTGCATCATCAGGGACATCTAGGTACATGAGGTGAACTGCAGCTTGATGTGTAATATTTTAAATGCTATTGCATTTGCCTCATCAGGACATCTAGGGACCATGAGGTGAACTGCAGCTTGATGTATAATATTTTAAAGGCTATTGCATTTGCCTCTTGGGAAAAACTGGGGAGAACGAGGTGAACTGCAGCTCTTTGTAGAAGTATTTGGCTACTATAATATTCACTTCCCACTGCTAATCTCGTCCCATAATGGTTTGCAGGGGCTTGATCTCAAAATCATCACCTCTCTCACTGCTTGCTGGAAGCTAATTTCACTTTTGTGAAATGACTATATGCATTTCAGCATGTAGAAATACTTATTTTACCTTGAATATATGAGGTTTCTGTTTTAATATTTGGAAATCTGACGGAACGAAATATTACGGATTTATTTTACCAAGTTCGCGTCGATTCCGCCCACCCCTACTTTAAATACCCCTGCACCCCATAATCATAACCCACCCGTACTCTATAAAATACCCCAACACCCTTAAACACTAACCCATCTTAACCCTATAAATCTACCCTGTACCCCAAAACCCAAACCTATCCCTAAACCCTAAAAATACCCCTTTACCCCAAAACCAAAACCTAGCCCTGAACCCTATAAATACCTCTGTACCTCAAAACCCAAACATACCCTGAACCCTAAAAATACCCCTGTACCCCAAAATCCAAACCTACCCCTGAACCCTAAAATACCCCTGTACCCCAAAACCCAAACCTAGCCCATAACCCTTAAAATACCCCTGTACCCCAAAATCCAAGCCTACCCCTGAACCCTAAAGATACCCTGTACCCCAAAACCCAAACCTAGCCCTGAACCCTAAAAATACCCCTGTACCCCAAAACCCATACCTATCCCTAAACCCTAAAACTACCCCTGTACCCCATAACCCAAAACTATATCTGAACCCTTAAAATATCCAAACACCCCAAAACATATACCTCAGTACCCCAAAACATATACCACTATTTCCATACTTACCTTATCCAAACATTAAAAAAAACTTGCTTTTACCATTCATGCATTTACAACGAATTTCGTTGTAAATGTATGCGTGGTAAAAGCATAGAAAATGTAATGCCATGCATTATAATGGCATTGCGGAGTCATGGTACTTTCGTAATGAAAGTATGCGGAGTGATGGTATGCGGAAAGAAAGTTGCGAAATAATGGGTGTTTACCCTCCCCCGGTAAGTACATTGTTGGCACGGCGGCCCACATCTTCAGCAACATACTCATATTTTTTCACCACATATTTGAAAAATGCACCGGTCTTTCTCATTGATGCCCAGCACCGACATACACTTTTAGACACACCTCCCACCACAAGTACTAGAATTGCGAACTTTAGAGCTGGGGAGCTGCGTTCGAATCTTGGCATCAGCTCAACATCCTGTGATTCCAGGCAAATCGCGTTGTCTCCCCGTGCCTACCACAAATGAATGTGTTCTTCTGTAATATAAATTGTGCTCATGCCATGTTGTCGAGTTTGCGCTATATAATATTGCAAGGAAAAAGAAAGTAGGGAAACTCAAGTTCACACACTACTGAATGCACACTCTTAAGTGCATTAGCAGTGCACTGTGAATCGGAGCGTTTCACAGGCCTGTCACAGATAAGAAATGCTATCAAAATGAAATCCTACAAAACAATATACTAGTGGCCGGCAGCAATTCATACCCGGACAATATCGGGACGGGCTGCTAGTGAATTAATGAATGAATGAATACATTTTATTTGCGTGGTTACTCAAAACCATTACAATAGAAAAGAAGAGCACTACTTTTTAAAAGATAAACAGTGTAATTAAAATCTAGGGGGCAGATTTACAATTACTGGCGCATCCCTGCAAATTAGCAGAGATGCACCAGTAATTGTGCGCCGCAGCTCCGCCACCCATGATGCGCCGCATTTACAATGCCATGGGGCAATCTGTGCCGTAAATGCGGCGCATTGCTGGAGTTGCGTCGCAAGCACAACGCAGCTCCAGCAATGCTCTGAGGGCCTATTCTTCCAATGCTGCGACAAGCCTTACGCCTGCTTCAAGCAGGCGCAGGGTTTTGATGCAGCATTGGCCTAAAAGTGACTGAATGAAATCTTGTAGATTTAACTCAGCCACTTTTAGGAGGCGGTCCTGCGCAGGAGCGCCCCCCCCCTGCGCTGGAACGCCTCCTTATGGCGCAGGGCTTTACAACGTGACGCATCTCCCAGATGCGTCACATTGTAAATACACCGTACCATGGTGCATCTTTTGCGCCGCCGAAATTCGTTGTAAATGCATGAATGGTAAAAGCATGTTTTTTTAATGTTCGGATAAGGTAAGTATAGGTATAGGGGTATATGTTTTGGGGTGTTTGGGTATTTTACGGGTTCACATATAGTTTTGGGTTGTGGGGTACAGGGGTAGTTTTAGCGTTTAGGGATAGGTATGGGTTTTGGGGTACAGGCGTATTTTTAGGGTTCAGGGCTTGGTTTGGGTTTTGGGGTATAGGGGTATTTTTAGGGTTCAGGGGTAGTTTGGGGTTTTGGGGTACAGGGGTATTGTTAGGGTTCAGGGCTAGGTTTGGGTTTTGGGGTACAGGGGTATTTTAGGGTTCAGGGGTAGGTTTGGGTTTTGGGGTACAGGTTTTTTTATGGTTCAAGGCTAGGTTTGGGTTTTGGGGTGCAGGGGTATTTTTAGGGTTCTGGGGTAGGTTTGGGTTTTGGGGTACAGGGGTATTTTAAGGGTTCAGGGATAGGTTTGGGTTTTGGGGTACAGGGGTATGTTAGGGTTCAGGAGTAGGGTTGGTTTTTGGGGTACAGGGGTATTTTTAGGATTTAGGTATAGGTTTGGGTTTTGGGGTACAGTGTATATTTATAGGGTTAAGATGGGTTAGTGTTTAAGGGTGTTGGGGTATTTTAAGGAGTAAGGGTGGGTTTTGATTATGGGGTGCAGGGGTATTTAAAGGAAGCAGGGTGAACACCCGGAGCTGTACAGAACCTGGGAAGAAAAAACAATGAAATATTTGACACAACGCGCGCCCCGCACCCGCCCACACCCCCAGCACACGATATGAGACATGGCATGAAGGGCAGAATGTATAAACAACAGTTGATGGACAGAATGCAGAACAATGTCATACACTCACCCCAATACAGAGATCTGGGCCAAAATCCATCATTTTTTTTGCACCCCACACCACCTCAGCCTTGACCCTGTGCTTCATGGGAACATTCCAGGCCGAACTTCCAAGCCATGTCTTTCCTGGACTGGACGCAAGCATCCTAGGACCAATTCCTGGCTATCAGCCGTCTTCAGCCAGGATAGCTTAACTCCAGTGGTCTGGAGAGCATGGGACTCACGTCTGAGCATACCCATCCCATTTGGGGTGACAAATGCAAAAACAACAGCTGATGGACAGAATGCATAACAATGTCATACATTCACCCCAGTACAGAGATCTGGGCCTAAATCCATCGTTTATTTGCACGCCACACCACCCCAGTTCAGACATGGCCATATGCAAATCAGCCTTGACCCTGTGCCTCATGGGAACAGTCCAGCCCGAAGGGCGGAACGTACCAGACGCCCCCAGCATTTGTCACGCCCCCCCAGCACAAGCCCACAGCACAACCCAGACACGCCCACAAGGGACTACTTTGCTGGCACGGTTCTTTTACTTTTTAAATGTATATGGTGGTCGTCTGCATAGCCTATGTCCTTCTGCTGCAACTGCCCTTTCCAACGCTGTATTGGGTGTTGTGATTGGTGCTGTGGTTCCTGAGATTTCTCGCCTCACAGGTTTTTGGCTCTCTCTTTATTATATTAGTATGGATATAGAGACTAGGCGGACCAACCATTGCTGAAATGGGGGGGGTAGAGCATCTAACCATGCAATCCTTAAAACAGTCATAGCGACAAATAGAAACCAATATATATTCTCCACTTTAGTCATACTGCTGACTCCTAACAGAACTAATTCATGGGTTAGTTTAATTTTGATCCCAAGTGACCAATTCAGGTATTCCTCAATTTGTTTCAGTAACCTTTGCAAATGGGGGCAGGATGCAAACATATGAACCAGATCCGCATCACCCCCCCCCCCCCCACACACACCTTGGACAGGTTACCCCCGATGACCCGCCCCACTGAGCAATTCTGTTCGGGGTATAATACAATGAAAACACAGGGGCATATTATCAAGGACCGGTGTTAAAATTATCGCCGTTTTATCAGCAGGAAACTGCCGATAAAACCGGCAATAATGAGCTTGATAATATGCCCTTGTTAATTCCCATAGACGCCCATGTTCTGATGTTAACATGGGCTTCTATGGGAATTAACAAGGGCGTATTATCAAGCCCATTATCGCCGTTTTATCGGCAGGTTCCTGCCGATAAAACGGCGATAATTTTAACACCGGTCCTTGATAATATGCCCCACAGTTCTATAGTGCTGTGCCTGAAGCCCAGCAGAGCATAGAATCGCCTGACCCAGCTCTAAAGACCTCAGAAGTACACCCAGAGCAGTTCCCACTCGCTCAGCCCTCTTTGTCTCCTGTTTAGTTAAATTGTCTTGTTTTAGCCTTATTAATTCTGCATATATCAGCTTAATGCCCCTCTTATTACTTCCTTGCATAAGGTCAATAATAACATTGCCCTCAATCCCACAATCCCCCCCCCGTTTTTTTTTTTACAAAAAAACTGCAAATCTGTAAATACTTAAAAAAAATTACAATTACCCAACAAGAACTCAATCTGCATATCGCTAAATTGCTGAAAGACATCTATTCCAAATAAATCCCCATCCTTATGGACACCCTTGTCGTCCCACGCTACCATTATTTAATCCGAAAATATTTCTGGAAGTGTGGGGTTTTTATATAAAACTGTACAATAATGAACTCTCCCAGACCGATCTTGTAAGCAGCAATCAGAGTCTTAAATGTAGTCTTCTCAGGCCAATATTGTAAGCAGCAATCAGAGTTTTAAATGTAGTTTTTTTGTAATAACTGGGTGTAGTATATTGTTTTAAGATGGAATACTATGCGTGTAAGTATGATGTAAGTACGATCTAGAATTGTAATAGATGCATTGTACAAACCCTTGAATTATCAGTTACTTGAAAGAAGTATTGCAGGCTCTACCCTTATTTCTCCTGTGCTGGAGGTCTTAATAAAGGACCTACTTATCTACTGGAATTTGGTGATCTTCAACGGATGTTGGCCATTGGCTCATGGATGTCAAGTAACTGCTTGAAATTAAATTCGGACAAAACCGAGGTGATGACCTTTGGCAACCTTTCACCGGAATGGTCCTCCATCTGGTGGCCCATCGAAATGGCTTCCCCTCCCACTCCGGTTGCCAAGGTCAGAAACCTCAGTGTTATGTTCAATGATAAGCTGTCATTCAAGCACCACATGAATGCAGTGGTCTCATCCTCCTTCTTTATGCTGAGGAAAATTAAGAAGCTATTGCCATATCTCCCTCCAGCTGCAGGAAAAACATTGATCACCACCCTCGTTTTTCCAAGATGGATTATGGCAACGCTCTCTTCCTCAACACTCAAGAACACGTCTTAACCAAACTACAATCAGTCCAAAATGCCGCTGCCATAATTCTGCTCGGCATCCCCAGTAACCGCCCCACCTCCTCGGCTATACATCACCTGCATTGGCTGAGGGTCAAGAGTCGGATAAAGTTTAAGGCACTTTGCATTGCCTATAAAGCCATCTATGACTCAGGACCCAGGTTTCTTAACCCCTTCCATGCTCATGACGAGCTCAGCTCGTCATGAGGCACAGTTGAGTTGTGCTTATGACGAGCTGAGCTCGTCATGAATAAAGGAGCTTTCAAAAAAGTCAGCACCGGAGGGGAAAACCCTTAGCAGCCAAGGTGTTAAGGATGCTTTTCGGATATATGTTCCAAAAAGATCACTTCGCTCATCCTCCACCCATCTTCTTTCTGTCCCACGGACCAGAACCACTACCTGGGGAGACAGACGTTTCTTAGTAGCAACCCCCAGGCTGTGGAATTCTCTTCCTCTGTTTATCAAAACCAGTCCCACTCTCATCATCTTCTGTAAACATCTGAAAACCTGGGGGCATATTATCAAGGGATTTATCTCCGCTTTTTTGGCTTTAAAAGCCAAGAAAGCGGAAATAAAATTATCTCCCTATCAGCAACAGGGTGCTAACTTTCAAATTCGCATGTTAGCACCCTTTTTCTCTACACTTCCCCTTGCATCTCTAATGAGATGCAAAGGGGGCGTTCCCGAGAAAAATAATAGGAGAAATGTTGTTAAGCGACGTTTCTCCTATTATCAAGGATTTCACTAACCCTGTTAGTGATAAAAAAAAAAGCACCGCTAACCGCGGTTAGCACTGCTTTTTTTACACCTGGTATTTTCCTGACTTAGCCATGATATCCTATGGAAGGTGGATTTCATGGCTAAGTTTGTGAGCCCCTATCATCAAGCTAACGCCAAACTTTGAGAGATTATCGTTGGTTTTCAAGTGATAATCTCTCAATTGGCAGTTAGCGTGAGGATTTTTATCACTTCTGAGATAAACCTTGCTAATAGCAAGTTATCTCTGCGATAATTTCCGGCGATGCTTAGCGGTAAAAAATTTGTTGCTAAGCATCGTTAGCGTTAAATACCGCTTAACGTTGGTAATATTCCCCCTGGTTATTTAATCAATGATCATCTGGCTGCTTTCTGTCCCAGGAAGCCCGACATGCACCGAGACACCCCAGGGTAGTTGTGCGCAATAAAAAATTCCAAAAACATAAACATAAACATTGCTACACCGATTTGGCGACGAGGACAGAAGACCTCCAGTACTTCATTATCTTCAATTAGATGATATCAAGCTTCTTTAAAGGACAACGTGCCCAAAACCACAGAAGAAGACAAGTAACAAGAAAGTGAAATTATTCCACTGTTTGAAGTGTTCGTGATCGACAGTGCAACAACCTTATTCCGGTAGAAAATACTCCTTTCACCGAAGCGGAGCATGACCGACAACTTTTTCGTAAGTTTAGTCATGTACAATTTTTATTGACTTCCTCCAAAAATTTTCCTAAGGAAACCCTAAGGATTTTTATATCAAGTACTTGAGACTGGTGAGCGAGTGAGCGAGTGCTTCTCATTTCACAAAAGCTGTTTACTTTTGATTAGCATCGACGAGCGTATGCAGGTATCAAACAACTCTTTCAAACCAGCACAACCATTGTTTACTTACGATTTGCCACACGCGTTCCACACGTGCTTCTTCTGTGACGGATCAGAAAAGGGGGTGGTGATGGACAGAGTCTCTGAATTAAGCAGAACACTCCTACCCAGTCAACAGATCAGGGCTTGATCCATCACCGTTTTTTAGCTCACTGCACCATCCCAGCTCAGAACCTGGCTACAAGCAAATTAGTCTGTCCCTGGCCCAGTGCATCATGGGAACAGGGCAGGCCAAACTACCAAGCCAATTCTTTTACTGGAAAGGAAACAAGCTTCCGGGGACCGGTTTCTGGCATTACAGCCGTCTTCGGCCCGGCTTGCTTGAATCCTGATGGTGCAGTGAGCAAGGGACTCACATCTGAGCATACCCTTCCACGCTTATGGTGGACAAAACGATTCAGAAAAGGTTCATCACCACCCCCTTTTCTGAATCTTCTGTGACTGAGGCACTCCATTTCTTCACTCCTTCAACGCGCTGACGCTGATGCTTTGGGATCGAGTCTTCTCCTCAACGTGCTGACGCTCTTGAGTTAGCGTAAGAGTCACGCTGTCACATGACACAAACAACCATTTGTTTTGTTTCTCGCTTCAATATTATTGATACCGACTCATTGTTAACAACATTTTTAAACTCGTATCTACCAACATTACTTTTGTCCTGGCACTGGATCGCATTTAAAAAGAAAAGAAAGAAGATAACATTAAAAGGAAAAGTAAGACTTTTATTATTTATTTACTTGCTGGGCACATCCTCTTCATAAATTCTACAAAATGGATGGGGAAAACAGTACAGCCTCTACTTCGAATACTAATTCCAGCATTACTTTAAGTGATCCAAAGGAATTCTTAATTAATCCAGGAGAACCAATTATTAAATGTCAAGACTGGAAAGAATATTTTTTAAATTATATAGCTACATTAGAAGATAATGGCAGTGTGTTATCTCCTGAAAGGAAGAAAATAATTTTAATGCACTGTTTAGGACCTGAAGGGTTAAGAGTATATTTACAAATGCAAAAAACTGAAGCAAGTGGTGATTTGGATGTTTTCAAATGTGCTATTTCTGATTTAGATAGTCATTATTCACCAATTGTTTGTGTTGCTGTTCCCCGATGCACTTTCTACAAACGTAAATAAAACGTCAATGAGTCTGTTGAAGACTATGTATCTGCTTTGAAAATACTAGCCATTAAGTGTAAATTCGGTTCTTTACATGACGATATGATTAGAGATCAATTAGTCATGTGTACAAAGAACAAAAATATTCAGGACAAGTTATGGATAGAGGGTGATGCATGTCTTAAAGATATAATAATCTTAGTTAAAAAAGCAGAACTTTCAGAAAGATGTGCTAAAGCAATTTCTCTTTCCTATGATCCTGTAACTGTGAATACAATTTATGTTACTAGGAAGGATAAAAGTTATAATTTCAAACAGTCCAAACCATACCAAAATTGGAGACCTCAACAACATTTTTACCTCAAGAAAGAAGAAAACACAGCTCAATCTTACATATGTAGCAGTACATCACACACAGCGAGGTTTGATAAATGTCCTGCCAAGTCATCTAAGTGTTCAGTATGTGGACTAGTAGGTCATCTGTCCAAATTATGCAGAAGGAAATCTCAAAAGAAACCAAGAGTGAACAGTGTAACCAACAATGACTCTGATTTATCTGATGATGATTACTCTTGAAAATTTGAACATCTCTGATGATTCTTCGAAACATGTTGTGGTTAACATCACAGGCGGTGACAGTAACAAACCTTTGTGTATAGTTTCTTTTGGTGGAATAGATTTACAAGTTGCTGCAGATTCTGGATCTCCGTTCACTATTATTCCTAAGTCTACGTGGGATAACAAATTTGCTACTACCATTGGCCCATATTTACAACCGACTGATGTGACACCAGAGAGTTACACTGGACAAACAATTGACATGTTGGGTTTTAGATCCTTAATGTTTGAATTTAAAGGTAGAAGGTCTACATGTAAACTGTATGTAGCTAAGGATGGACCACCTGTATTGGGTTGGAAGGACCAACGTTCTCTGGATATAATACTAAATCCTAACAGTCCTGAACAAGTTTTAGTTGTAAGCCATCTGAAAACACAAAAAATGGCTTTTGGAAGAATTTCCTGAAGTTTTTGGTGGTGGCATTGGTAATCTTCAAGGATTTTCCCATAAGATAAGAGTAAAACCCAATGCTATTTCCAAAATTCATAAGGTTCGACATATTCCATGAATTGTTCGCGATGAAGTGAAGGCAGAACTTAACAAATTGTTAAATGCAGGTATAATTATTGAACCCATTGAGGCGTCCGATTGGATTTCTCCACTCGTGATTGCTAGACGTTCCAATGGCAAAATTCGCATGTGCATTGATCTGATGTATTTAAATGATAACATTATTGTTGATCAATTTCCTCTACCGAGAATAGATGATATGCTCACCTTGACCAGTGGAGCCAAATGGTTTTCGACCATTGATTTATCTAGTGCGTACCACCAGATATCGTTACACCACATGAGCAAACACCTCACAGCTTTCTGCACTCCTTTTGGCTGTTTCCAATTCTGCGGCATGCCATTCGGTTTGGCGTCCGCTGCACCGGTATTTCAAAGACTCATGCATGAATTATTTGGTGATTTGCAAGGTATAGTATTTTTTCAAGATGATAGCCTTGTTATGGGACCAAAAAAGAAAACTCATGATGAGCGTTTGGGAAGAGTGTTTAGTATTTTACAGAGTAAAGGTGTCACGGCAGAACCAGCAAAATTTAAATTTGCTGAAAACAGTGTCACTTATCTAGGACATGAAGTTTGTTCTTCTGGTATTAGGCCGAAAGCTAGTCTGGTAAGTGCAATCAAAGATGCCCCTGCACCTAACTCCAAAGATGATCTCAGATCATTTTTAGGACTTAATTTTATGCAAAATGTGTTGATAAGTTTTCCGAAAAGACGCATGTCATGAGATCCTTGCTTAAAAACAAGGCACAATTCAGTTGGTGTATGTCATGCCAAAAGTCTTTCGAGGAGATTAAGAAAGCTATTGCTCAAGCACCTAGCCTACAAGGCTTTGACCCCTGTGCTAAAACCATTGTCACAACCGATGCCAGTAGCAAAGGTCTAGGTAGTGTTTTAACCCAAATTGATGATAGCAATAAAGAAATGATTATAGCATTTGCATCTCGTTTACTCACTCCTACGGAGGAACGATATTCTGTGGTTGAGAGAGAAACGCTTGCTGTTGTGTGGGCATTGGAACACTTTAGAAAGTTTTTGTGGGGCAGGAAATTTGTACTTCGCTGTGACCACAAACCTTTAACTAAGTTACTGACAACTGATGGTCTCACTATTGCCATGGCTAGGATAGCAAGATTGTCTATGAGGTTGCAGGATTTCATATCCATACGAATATAATAAAGAGAGAGCCCAAACATTCGAGGCGGGTAATCTCAGGAACCACAGCACCAATCACAACACCCAATACAGCGTTGGAAAGGGCAGTTGCAGCAGAAGGACATAGGCTATGCAGACGCCCACCACATACACTTAAAAGGTAAAAGAACCGTGCCAGCAAAGTAGTCCCTTGTGGGCGTGTCTGTGTTGTGCTGTGGGCGTGTGCTGGGGGCGTAACAAACGCTGGGGGCGTGTGATACGTTCCGCCCTTCATGCCATGTCTCATATTGTGTGCTAATTCCACCCTGCTCCCTTTAAATACCCCTGCACCCCATAATCATAACCCACCCTTACTCCCTAAAATACCCCAACACTCTTAAACACTAACACATCTTAACCCTATAAATATACCCTATACCCCAAAACCCAAACCTACCCCTAAACCCTAAAAATACCCCTGTACCCCAAAACCCAAACCTAGCCCTGAACCCTATAAATACCCCTGTACCTCAAAACCCAAACCTATCCCTGAACCCTAAAAATACCCCTGTACCCCAGAACCCAAACCTAGCCCTGAACCCTAAAAATACCACTATACCCCAAAACTCAAACCTATCCCTGAACCCTAAAATACCCCTGTACCCCAAAACCCAAACCTAGCCCTGAACCCTTAAAATACCCCTGTACCCCAAAACCCAAACCTACCCCATAACCCTAAAAATACCACTGTACCCCAAAACCCAAACCTAGCCCTGAACCCTAAATATAACCCTGTACCCCAAACCAACCCCTGAACCCTAAAATACCCCTGTACCACAAAACCAAAACCTAGCCCTGAACCCTAAAAATACCCCTGTACCCTAAAACCCAAACCTAGCCCTGAACCCTTTTAATACCCCTGTACCCCAAAACCCAAACCTACCCCTAAACCCTAAAAATACCCCTATACCCCAAAACCAAAACCTATCCCTGAACCCTAAAAATACCCCTGTACCCCAAAACCCATACCTATCCCTAAACCCTAAAACTACCCAAACACCTCAAAACATATACCTCAGTACTCCAAAACATACTTACCTTATCCAAACATTAAAAAAAAACATGTTTTTACCATTTACAACGAATTTCGTTGTAAATGTATGCGTGGTAAAAGCATATAAAATGTAATGCCATGCGTTATAATGGCATTACTGAGTCATGGTACTTTCGTAATGAAAGTATGCGGAGTGATGGTATGTGGAAAGAAAGTTGCGGAATAATGGGTGTTTACCCTCCCCTGGTAAGTACATTGGTGGCACACATCTCCAGCAACATACTCATATTTTTTCACCACCCATTTGAAAAATGCACAGGTCTCTCTCATTGATGGCCACCACCGACATACACTTTTAGACACACCTCCCGCCACAAGTTCTAGAACTGCAAACTTTAGAGCTGGGGAGCTACGTTCGAATCTCGGCATCAGCTCAACATCCTGTGATTCCAGGCAAATGTCTCCCCGTGCCTACCACAAATGAATGTGTTCTTCTGTAATGTAAATTGTGCTCATGCCATGATGTCGAGTTCGCGCTATATAATATTGCAAGGAAAAATAAAGTAGGGAAACTCGAGTTCACACACTACAGAACGCGCACTCTTAAGTGCATCAGCAGTGCACTGTGAATCGGAGCGTTTCACAGGCCTGTCACAGATAAGAAATGCTATCAAAACGAAATCCTACAAAACAATATATTACTGGCCGGCAGCAATTCATACCCGGACAACGTCGGGACGGGCTGCTAGTAATTCATATCCGGACAACGTCGGGGACGGGCTGCTAGTATGATATACAGTATGTACCTGGTACTAAAAACGTCACTGCTGATTTTTTGAGCCGTATGTCCTTGCCATTAATTGAATTAGACAAGAACTCACGGAATGATTTCTCTGTGGCTCATATTTCTTTTGACAATACCCTAAGTAGGTTTACTAAGGATGAGTGGCTTGATGCTGAAAATACTGATCAGATTCTGCTTGTGTTAAAACAGCTAATTATTAAAGGTTGGAGTGGGATGGATAAAAAATATTGTCAATGATGATTTAAGAGGTTTCTGGGAAGTTCGGGATGAACTCAGTCTCTCAGATATGCTAGTTGTTCGTGGCGATAGGATTGTACCACCAAGAGATCTTAGGAAGAAAATTATTGATCTTTGCCATGAGGGACATTCTGGAATTACCCGCACAAAGTTACGTATAAAAGAATTGTACTGGTGGCCAAAAATGGATGTAGAAGTTGAAAGTTGAAAGGTGTGTGAGATCATATGTAAAGTGTGAGGTTTCTGATAAGACACTTAAAACTTTCAATTGCATTGGACCAGTAATTTGGCAAGATTGAACACAGAAGTATATTTAGGTGTTGATTGATACTTTTTCACAGTGGCAAGAAATCAGTGTTGTTAATGTAATCCATACTAATATAATAAAGAGAAAGCCAAAAACCTTTGAGGCGGGTAATCTCAGGAACCACTGCACCAATCACAACACCCAATACAGCGTTGGAAAGGGAAGTTGCAGCAGGAGATAGGCTATGCAGACGCCCACCATATACATTTAAAAAGTAAAAAACGTGCCAGCAAAGTATTCCCTTGTGGGCGTGTCTGCGTTGTGCTGTGGGGGCGTGACAAATGCTGAGGGCGTGTGGTTCGTTCCACCCTTCGGGCTGGACTAATCCCATGAGGCACAGGGTCAAGGCTGATTTGCATATGGCCATGTCTGAACTGGGGTGGTGTGGAGTGCAAAAAAACGATGGATTTAAGCCCAAATATCTGTACTGGGGTGAATGTATGACATTGTTCTGCATTCTGTCCATCAACTGTTGTTTTTGCATTTGTCACCCCGAGTGGAATGGGTATGCTCAGACGTGAGTACCATGCTCTCCATACCACTGGAGTCAAGCTATCCTGGCTGAAGATGGCTGATAGCCAGAAATTGGTCCTGGGATGCTTGAGTCCGGTTCAGGAAAGACATGGCTTGGCAGTTCGGCCTGGAATGTTCCCATAAGGCACAGAGTCATGGCTGAGGTGGTGTGGAGTGCAAAAAAATGATGGATTTAGGCCCAGATCTCTATATTGGGGTGAATGTATGACATTGTTCTGCATTCTGTCCATCCACTGTTGTTTTTACATTCGGCCCTTCATCCTATGTCTCGTATCGTGTGGGCGGGTGCGGGGCGCGCGTTGTGTCAAATATTTAATTGTTTTTTCTTCCCAGGTTCTGTACATTCCAGATCCGGGTGTTCACCCTGCTCCATTTAAATACCCCTGCGCCCCATAATCAAAACCTACCCTTACTCCTTAAAATACCCCAACACCCTTAAACACTAACCCATCTTAACCCTATAAATATACCCTGTACCCCAAAACCCAAACCTATATCTAAATCCTAAAAAATACCACTTTACCCCAAAACCCAAACCTAGCCCTGAACCCTAAAAAAATCCCATGTATCCAAAAACCCAAACCTCCCCTGAACCCTAAAATACCCCTGTACCCCAAAACCCAAATCTAGCCCTGAACCCTAAAAATACCCCTGTACCCCAAAACCCATACCTATCCCTAAACCCTAAAACTACCCCTGCACTCCAAAACCGAAACCTACCCCTGAACCCTAAAATACCCCTGTGCACCAAAACCCGAACCTAGCCCTGAACTCTAAAAATACCCCTGTACCCCAAAACCCAAACCTAGCCCTGAACCCTTAAAATACCCCGTACCCCAAAACCCAATCCTACCCCTGAACCCTAAAAATACCCCTATACCCCAAAACCCAAACCTAGCCCTGAACCCTAAAAATACGTCTGTGCCCGAAAACCCATACCTATCCCTAAATCCTAAAACTATCCCTGTACCCCATAACCCAAAACTATATCTGAACCCAATACCCAAACACCCCAAAACATATACCTCAGTACCCCAAAACATATACCCCTATACCCATACTTACCTTGTCCAAACATTTAAAAAAAACATGCTTTTACCATTCATGCATTTACAACGAATTTCGTTGTAAATGTATGCGTGGTAAAAGCATATAAAATGTAATGCCATGCGTTATAATGGCATTGCGGAGTCATGGTACTTTCATAATGAAAGTATGCGAAGTGATGGTCTGCGGAAAGAAAGTTGCGGAATAATGGGTGTTTACCCTACCCCGTTAAGTACATTGGTGGCACGGCGGTCCACATCTCCAGCAACATACTCATATTTTTTCACCACCGATTTGAAAAATGCACAGGTCTCTCTCATTGATGGCCAGCACCGACATACACTTTTAGACACACCTCCCACCACAAGTTCTAGAATTGCGAACTTTAGAGATGGGGAGCTACGTTAGAATCTCGGCATCAGCTCAACATCCTGTGATTCCAGGCAAATCGCTTTGTCTCCCCGTGCCTACCACAAATCAATGTGTTCTTCTGTAATGTAAATTGTGCTCATGCCATGTTGTCGAGTTCGCGCTATACAATATTGCAAGGAAAATAAAGTAGGGAAACTCGAGTTCATACACTACTGAACGCGCACTCTTAAGTGCATCAGTAGTGCACTGTGAATCAGAGCGTTTCGCAGGCCTGTCACAGATAAGAAATGCTATCAAATGAAATCCTACGAAACAATATACTACTGGCCGGCAGCAATTCATACCCGGACAACGTCGGGACGGGCTGCTAGTCAATACTAAAATGGTTATTACATTTCTTGATGAAATTTTCTTACGAGAAGGTTTTCCCAAATTTATTTTGTCTGACAATGGTGTACAATTCAAATCACTTGAGATGAAGAATTATTTATTTGCTTCTGGTGTACAACAAAGATTCACTGCTCTTTACCATCCCAGTGGAAATGGTATAGTTGAGAGAGCTAACCGTAGTATTAAAAGGGTTCTACAACAAGCAAATAGAAGTAACTGATCTTCGGATGGTGAATTAAAAAAATTGCTGTGGGCTTACAGAAGTATCATTCATGGTTCCACGGGTCAAAGTCCATTTGCATTAATGAGAGGTAGGATTCCCCATACAAAACTCAATCCTGGTTGGTTAAATAAAAGTGGGATGACCAGTTGTGACATACCTAAAATTAGAGACTCCATCAAAGATTCTCAATTGAAGAACAAAATATACTATGATTCTAAACATGGAGCTAAGCAAGTAAAGTTGTGTAGAGGTCAATGGGTTTGTGTAAAGAATGCTAGGAAGGTTACTAAAGGCGAGAGTCAATTTAGGGGCATATTATCAAGGGATTTATCTCCGCTTTTTTGGCTTTAAAAGCCAAGAAAGCGGAGATAAAATTATCTCCCTATTAGCAACAGGGTGCTAACACGCAAATTCGCATGTTAGCACCCTTTTTCTCTACGCTTCCCCTTGCATCTCTAATGAGATGCAAAGGGGGCGTTCCAGAGAAAAATAATAGGAGAAATGTTGTTAAGCGAAATTTCTCCTATTATCAAGGATTTCGCTAACCCTGTTAGTGATAAAAAAAGCAGCGCTAACTGCGGTTAGCACTGCTTTTTTTACACCTGGTATTTTTCTGACTTAGCCATGATATCCTATGGAAGGTGGATATCATGGCTAAGTTTGTGAGCCCCTATTATCAAGCTAACACCAAACTTCGAGAGATTATCGTTGGTTTTCCAGAGATAATCTCTGAATTGGCAGTTAGCGTGAGGATTTTTATCACTACTGAGATAAACCTTGCTAATAGCAAGTTATCTCTGCGATATTTTCCGGCGATGCTTAGCGTTAAAAAATTCGTTGCTAAGCATCGTTAGCGGTAAATATCGCTAAACGTTGGTAATATGTCCCTTAGTGAGCCTAGATTGGTTTTCAAAGTTATGAACAACACTGCTTTGTTACAAAATGGCGAAGTTTGGCATTTTAGCTGTCTTGCATCAGTATCCCATGGTGATGACAATGCTGCTGAAAATGTTTACAATAACACTACGTCTTGGTGGTGGGATACACCTAGTAGCAGTCAGAAATTTGATTTTTCTGGTACTAGTCTACCTGTTGTTTCTCATGATGCTATTTCTGATTTTGTGAATGAAGAGTCAGTAATTTCTGATGGTATTCCTGTACCTGATTCTGAGTCACAATTGACGGAAAATTCATTGGAGTTATCCACTACTGCAAAGGTTGTTCCTGATGATAATATTGTCAAAACTTCAAGTGGAAGGATAGTTAAACAAGCATTGGAAATGCAATAGGTCTTGCATTAGGAAAGTTTGAGCTATTTGTCTTGTAAATGACAATGTTTTTTATTTGTGTTGGTTTTGAAAATAGCTAAATTAATAGCTTGGTCATTTACAATGCCAATAGTTATAACTTTCGCAAATGTGACACCGATAGCATTTGTAATGCAATGTGTTGTAGTTACGTGACTTACATGTATTGATATTACAAATAACAATGTCTTTTAATGTTTTTAATTAATTAATACTTAAGTAAAAGTTATTGTAATTTCTAATGGCAATAGCTTAAACTTTTGTAAATAACTTTTGTTAAGATTATGTTTTATTGTGACGAAAATCCAAGAACAGAAGTGAAATATTAACATTTTTTTGTTACATTTGTAATAAAGCTTGAAACATTGAGAGAACATATTTGAACCAGTTGTTGAATGGTTGCACAGATTGGTGCTGTGGTGGCGCTGAGTGATGTTGTGATGGCGAACGAGTGATGCTGTGGCGTTCAGTGATGCTGTGGTAGCGCATAGTGATGTTGTGGTGCCCCTGAGTGATGCTGTGGTGGTGCTGAGTGATGCTGTATGCTATGCTATGTTTTGTTTTGCTTTCCTATGTTTTGTTTTGGTATGCTATGCTATGTTTTGCTATCCTATGCTTTTGATTTATTATGCTATGCTATGCTGTGTTTTGTTAAGCTATGTATGTTTTGTTATGCTATGCTATGTTTTGCTATTCTATGCTTTTCTATGCTATGTTGTGTTTTATTATGCTATGCTTTGTTTTGCTATGTTATGTTTTGTTATGCTATGCTATGGTTTGTTGTGTTTGGTATGCTATGCTTTGCTATGCTATTATATGTTTTGCTATGCTATGTTTTGTTGTGTTTTGTTAAGCTATGTTTTGTTGTGTTTTGCTATGTTTTGTTATGCTGTGTTGTGTTTTGTTATGCTATGTTTTGTTAGGTTATGCTATGTTTTGTTATGCTATGCTATGTTTTGTTATGCTATGCTATGTTTTGTTATGCTATGCTATGTTTTGTTTTGCTATCCTATGCTTTGTTTTATTATGATATGCTATGTTAAGTTTTGCTATCCTATGCTTTGTTTTGTTATGCTACATTATGTTTTGTTGTGTTTTGTTATGCTATGTTTTGTTATGTTATGCTATGTTTCGTTCTGCTGTTTTGTTGTGTTTTGTAATGCTATGCTTTGTTGTGTTTTGCTATGCTATGTTTTGTTTAGTTATGCTATGTTTTGTTTTGCTATCCTATGCTTTGTTTTGTTATCCTATGCTTTGTTTTGTTATGCTATGCTGTGTATTGTTAATCTATGCTTTGGTTTGTTATGCTATGCTGGTGAGGGTGTGTGAGGGTGAGTGAAAGTGAGGGTGAGTGAAAGTGAGGGTGAGTGATAGTGAGGGTGTGTGAGGGTGTATGAGGGTGTACGAAGGTTGTGAGTAAAGCATGCCATGCTTAGCACAGCTTGGAAAGCATACCATGCTTAGCACAAAGTGTCATGGGAACATAACCTAGCATAGGGGAATGGTGCAACAGCAGCACGTGACCATACCATAAGACAAACAATAACTTGTTTCATGTAGCGCTTCATGCTTCACTTCTGACAGCCCCCAGTTTCCAAGCGCTATTGAATAACAGGCGTCACATTTGTTTCTTTACATAATACTCTAAATAGAAAACATAATTTTATTCGCGGAGCACACTGAAGGGGGCCTCTTGGCGCTAATGACAAATGATAGATGTGTGTTCCTAACACGGCTGGACTCATTCACAACACTCCAGAAGGGTTAAAGGTGGAGCAGCCACGTGCAGGGAGAGACAGTGCTTTAAGTGGGTCGGATCCTGTTGGATCGCAGACCCAACAGTAAATAAAACAAGTTTGGGCTATTGACATTGTAAATGACAATGCCTTTTATTTATGTTTTTGGTTTTAAAACATAAATAAAAGATATTGTCATTTAGAATATTAATAGCTTAAACTCTCACAAATGCGAGAACTGTTGCATTGCAAATGCTTCCCCAAATGCGCTTGCAGCTATGTTCTAATTTTTCATCAACACCAGCATTACTTGTTTCCTATTTTCCCAGCTTTTATATCATTTCTTTAGAAGTTTCACGACCTATATCAGATTAAAAAATGCATTTCTTTTCCCTTTTGGGGTTGGATTTTAAAAAAAGTGTCCATTTGCTGCAAACAGTGGTGATGAAGTGATACCTTTGCTCGGAGTGCGCACCCCCTTTTCAGTAGGTGTTGGCATATGCCATCTTCAGCAAGGACAAGTTTTAAAGAGCAAAGGAGCCTGGCCATGCAGGTCTGCAGTCTGCAGAGTGAGACGTGACGTCACAGGGGGCGGGTGCAAACATGTGTGTGAGGGAGAGAGTCAGATGGGGAAAACCTGAGAGGTGCTGCATGGCATGCACAGATGACGACAGTCAAAGTCTGCACCAACCGGGACATATGCTGCCACACAGGAGGAGCTCAACTACATTACTATTGTGTAATCCAAAGTTCTTCACATAAAACATATTTATTCAGCATATCTCTTATTCAGTGGAGAGCCCTGCACAATGTACCAACATTGGAAAGATGAATGTGTAGGACGACATGCTAGGATTCCGCCTAGATCCCGGCAGGTTATACACAGATGAAACTGAGCGCTTGTTTATCTCTGGAAATGGTGAAGCTGAAAGACGTCACTCTGCGCACAGAGATAAAACAAATAATTATCCCCACTCTTTTCTGCACAAACATGTTTCAAAAGAAGCTGAACAGTTTCATCTGCAACTTTATTGTGCTAATGAGCCAAGCTGCAATCCGAGAGCTTCTTTTGAAACCTGCTCATGGAATTTGGAGCGGCACCTTTGATGTGCGCCGGACCCCGGGGGCCGTCTTGGGAGAGAAGGGGCCAATGTTTTGCTGCATGTTCCTCAGTGCAGTAACCTCTGCTAGCCCTCCAAGACCCGTAAACCTCTGGCACAGTTAATGTACACCCGGTTGGCTTCAGGTCACATGGCACCAGGCTAGGTTGCTCCTTTGTGCTGGACCTACTGGGAGGAGGCACCCAAGGAGTCGAGCCAGCCGCAGCTGTGTGCAATCCCTTCTCGAAGTTGTTGAAAGGCACATTCACTGCAATAAAAGCAGGGGGAAGGAGTAGGTAGCGAAGAAGACGAGCAAGCTGGAGTGTTAAAAGGTACGCTCCTTGAAATAAGAAGCAGGGCGGTGGAGGTGGATGAGTTTACCCAGGAGACGAGCCTGCTGAAAACCACAGGACAGCTAATAAATAAATAAATAATGGTGCATATGAGAGGTAGGGGAGGGCTGCTTCAGCGGGGGAACAAAGGACTTCTGCATTTGTGGAACAGAGCATACCTAAAAGTTAAAACAAGTTGGTTTTAGTAATAACAATAAATCTTTGCAAGTGGGGATGAGTCTGCCCAGGAGAAGAGCGAGCCGAAGCACACATGACAGTTAATAAATAAATAAATAAAGGTGCATATGAGAGGTGGGGAGGGCTGCTTCAGTGGGGGAACAAAGGACTTCTGCATTTGTGGAACAGAGCATACCTAAAAGTTAAAACAAGCTGGTATTAGTAATAACAGTAAATCTTTGCAAGTTTAAACAAGCAAAAAAAAAATGAAACGAGACACGGCCTGCCGGCAGTGAAAGTGAGAGTTCGGCCGGCCGGCCGTGAATAATTAGGGGAGGAGCAGCCAGGAGAGAGCAAGATCGGAGGCGCCAAGCTGGGGAACAGATGGCTGGAGATTTGATGATGTGCACGCGCATTTTAGCTCAATGCGCTTGCGCATTGACCTAAAAGCGCACGGGCAAAGACTCAAATCGCCAGTCTAGTTTACGCCCCTATAATCTCGCTCCGCTCAATGCGCATACGCATTGACAGGCGAGACCTAAAAACCTAAATGTTTTGAAATGTTTGACTGTAGTTGAAGTTATATATATTTTTGGTTTTTTTTCTTGTTTTTTTTGCTGTTTTTGTGTTTTCCTTTAAGAAGGGGGATTGTGTAGTATATCGCTTTAAAATGGAATACTATGCGTGTAAGTATGATGTAAGTACGATCTAGAATTGTAATAGATGCATTGTACAAACCCTTGAATTATCAGTTACTTGAAAGATGAAAGGTCGCCAAAGAGGCCCGAGCACTTGCTAGTCAAAAAAAGGGGGCCCGCGATAAACAAACGTTAGTTGAAGGAAGCAAGGAGTAGCTATAGGAAGTCACTGAGGGTTGCGAAGTCCTCTTATAAGGAAGCAATCTGGATCAAACCTCTAAGTGCGGGAAAATAGCCAAACAGCCGGGACTTCTGGGGCATTATTAACTTTCTAAACAAAGGGGCAACACTCCAACAGGAAGCAGGAGTCGGAGTGGAAACTTGGGCACTCCATGTGCAAACCTTGTACTGTGAAATAGACCCAGGCACCGTTAACGGCTTATGGGCGATACAGGTAAACGAAGAGGATAAAAACAGAAATAAGAGTAAGGAATATAAAGAAATCGAGACCGTGGAAGAAATCAAGGGGCCCACTGAAATGGTCGACTTAACCACCAAAAACGAACTGAGGAACATAACATCAAGATTGAAGACAGAAGGAGCAGCTGGCCGGTCTTGTGGTCAGATACCTTAACGCCTCTTTTTAACCACATATATAAACAACCTGAGGTCCCTGCCTCCTGGAAAGGTAATATTATTCACCCGATATTTAAGCATGGAGACCACCGCAAACCCGCAAACTGCAGGCTGATATCCTTAATAGATGTGGAGGCCAAGCTCTACGCCTCTTGCATTCTATCAGAGCTACAAGAGTGGATAGGACTCACAAACATAATCCCCAAGTTTCAAACAGGGTTCAGGCAAGGAATGGGAACGATAACAAACCTAACTTGTCTGTCACTCCTAATGGATATTGCGGTAATCAAGGGAGCTCGGCTGTACGCATGCTTTATTGATATCAAGTCCGCATTCGACCGGGTGAATAGAGAGCGCCTGTGGGGAAAGTTAAGGAGCTGGGGCTTGCCGAATCAAATTTTAAAGGCAATAAAAGTCCTATATAAGAACACTTGGGCTAGAGTGAAATTGGGCAATGGAGGCAGCACCACCTCGAGTATTTCAACACACCAAGGTCTCAAACAAGGTTGCGTGTTGGCCCCTACCCTTTTTAACCTTTTCCTTTCTGATATCACAAGTGTCCTGGAATCGGCTGAATGTCATCCACCATTACTGGCTAATAACCCAATACATTTTTTACAATATGCAGACGACATCGTATTGCTGAGCAAAACACCTATCGACCTACAAAGAGCAATAAATAATCTAACATCCTATTTGAAACGGGAAAGTCTGGAACTAAACAAAGAAAAAACAAAAGTAGTCCGGCTAGTAGATCCACAAAAGCTCAAGTACAAATGGATGGCGAATGGGGTAATGGTGGAAGAACAAGGGTCGTACAAGTACCTTGGAATAGTAATATCACAAGGAGCAAAACATAAGGATCACAAAGCAGCAATCCAAGCCAAAGCTCAATCATCAATTTTCGCTTACCGTTTACTAAAAGCAAAAATGGATTGCCCTAATTACAAGCACCTACTAAAAGTTATGGCAGACAAATTATGCCCACCCTATCCTACGGTTTAGTTGGTGCGACAAGGAGGCCGATCTATTAAATGACCTACAGATTAAAATCTACAAAGCTGTCTTTAACCTCCCAAAATCCGCCTCAGCATCGCAAGTCAGACTTGAATTTGGACTGCAAAATCAGAAATTCCGGAGCATGAGCGGCTTCGTGAAGCTCTGTCACAAACTATGCTGTGCAGACCTAGACACAATGGACTGGCTGAGCTGGGAAGAAATAAAAAACAGGTGCACAGCGCATCCCCGAGCACCTGGGGATCGCATTTGAAATCCAGTGTGAAAGAGCTGGATCTGGAATTAGAATGGACAACTGGGTCGGACAAAGCATGTTTAAGTAGATCAGCTAACGCAGCAGCAAAAAGGAAATCCTTTTTGGAGGACAAAAATACACTTACAAAACGTCGGCATGGATGGACCATCATCAACTCCTTTACTGCATTAAAACCTCAAGCTTATCTCTCATCTCATTTTAGCGGGTATTTAAAAAGAGCATTCACAGACTACCGGATGGGTCTGCACGTTTCGAAAGATTTATTACCATACTGGAAACGCACTCAACAGATGGAGCAATGCCGTCTTTGCGGTTACAAAACCGAAACCCTAGCCCATCTTCTCTGTGTATGTCCAGCACTCATGGCTCATAGGCGACGGCATTTGAAACCTATTTTTAATGAGCTAAACATTTGATCATGCAGGCACGCAGTACCAAGCTGGCTGGGAGGTTCCTCCATAATCCTGGAATGCCGGGGAGTCAAATTCCTGGCAGAGGTGAGAAAATGCCTAGGTCAAGTCGAGCAGGGGAACACTGAGGAGTTATCCCATTGGAATTTACAAATTGTAAAAACTCTTTGAGACTCTGAGACGGCTTGAGATACCCTGGATGAAAGCTTTTAAATATTGTATTTTATATGATTACTTAGACGCTGAGTAGTAAAAGGACCTGGAAATTTTATTTTGTAACGTTATTTTACCATGTGAAATTTGTAATAATTTTGTATTGCAGGCTGTACCCTTATTTCTCTTGTGCTGGAGGTTTCAATAAATAACCTACTTATCTACTGGAATTTGGTGATCTTCATTGCTTCACTGGGCTCTGAGCAGCTGATAACACTGTGTACTTGTCTGCACTGTGAAACATTAGCAAAATGCTTCCAAAGGGCAATCTGTACAGTGCCAATTTTTATAAAACAAATATCATTATTTTTGTATAGTAAAGTGCATATAGTACTTTCACAAAAGTGATTATGATAATTAGTCAGCAGTGAGAGAGGTGATGATTTTGGATCCTCCCTAACCTAGGGGGAGTACCAGATGCCTTGAAAACAAAAAAGCACATCTTATTGAAGGATTTAGTGGTGGTCCCATCCTCTTAGGACCACCCCAAGTACAGTTATTGGCAAAAAAACATTCCCAACCACAGGCTCTGCAAAGCATTATGGGATGAGATTAGCAATGGGCAGTGAATATTATATAGTATCCAATATCAAAATAATTCTACAAAGATCTGCAGTTCAACTTGTGGTTACTAGATGTCCCTCACGAGTCAAATGCAAATGCTTGATGAAAGGGTTTCAATGGTTTTGCATTTGACTCGTGAGGGACATCTAGTAACTAGTGGAATTGCAGCTTGATGTAAGAATAATTTGTAGAATTATTTTGATATTGGATACTATAACATTCACTGCCCACTGCTTATCTCGTCTCATAATGCTTTGCAGGGCCTTTGGTTGGGAATGTTTTTTTGTCAATAACTGTGCTTAGGGTGGTCCTAAGAGAATGGGACCACCACTGAAGTTCAACGAAATGCGCTTTCTGTTTATGCCTTTTGTGTTCAAGGCATCTGCTTGGCCCTCCTCCTAGGTTAGTAGGGGGGACTAAATCATCAGCTCTCTCATTGCCTAATGTTTTTAATCTAAAAGTTCACTTTTGTGAATTGGTTGCAACAAAATAGGATGTGGGTCAAAGACTCACCTGATCTGGTGGGTTGCTATGCTTTAAGGTGGGGAGGGTGTAGTCTGAACCCTCTGTAAGGCTTGTCTTCCCAGGGCCTGTGTTTGTCTTCTTACCAGCAAGTGTGGGCGTAAATAATGCATTTCATTTTATTTCATTTATAAACGTTATTTCGATTTAAATAAAATCACAAAAGTCATCACAGTACAAACATAGGGACTAAATTGATCAGTAGTCATTGCACTATCTTGACACACATGATTGTGACTATATCATTTAAAACATGCTATTAAAACAATTAAAAAATTCATATACAAAAATATTAAATGGTTATTAAAAAGGGAGGAGGATTACCTATGCCTCCCTGCAGAACAGCGAATCACCCACACCCAACTTAAGAATTTGGCTATAGCAATCACAAAGGGGCCATCCACTGTGGTTTTAAATAATCTGTATGCCTCAATGTAGCATCTCCTTGGATTGTAATACGCTTGGCAAACAAATAGCATGCGGGCCACAGTTTCAACCCTGTCTGAGCAAAAAGGACAGTTGCAATAATTAGCATTCAAGTTAGACCACTGTGAAGTGAAAGCCTTGGTTGGTAGTGTTCCCATTCTAAACTGGTGAATAGTTTTCTATCACGAGACGAGGTGATTAGATCCCAGTACTGTTCATAGTTAGGTTCTTATTTCATTTGTAGGAAGGCGCTTGACAGGGCAGGACTGCTGGAAGTTATAAGCTATCGGGAATAAATCATATACCAGTATGCTGCCTTTAACTCTGATTTGCTGGGAAAGCTACTTCCCTCGGTGGAAGTCCACAACCGATTCAGTCCCAACTCACAGAGAATGTTTTTAACACTCCTGAACCACTCAATTTTATTGTTCACATCCATATCCCGAATTTCAAGGACAGCCAATGCATAGTTGACTAATTCGGGAGTCACCCATAGTCTCCTCCTGTATAATACTAACCTATAACGGGCTACGTCCCTAATGGAATGGCACCCCAAGTCCATATGAAGCAGAATAAGGGGAGTTGCTTGCGGCAAACCAATTAGAGATCGTACAAATTTATTTTGTACCACGACCAACGAATCCAGATTTGCATGCGCCCACAACTCTGAGCCATACAAGATTCTCCAATACTGGAGCTATGGGTTTGGTGTAGGAGCGACTATGCTCCCTAAGCAGCACACCCGAGAGTTGGGCGTGTCTTACCGTAAGACAGTCTATTTGCAGCTTCCAGCTCATCTTTTTATCTAAGGCTACCCCTAGATATGAAAAAATCTCTGTCTGCTCTAAAGCACCTTCCTGCATCCTAACTTCACCGATGTTTTTGTTGGAGTTCTGGAGGACCATAAATTTAGTTTTGTCAACGTTGGCAAAACGGTTGTGGTCCGCACAGAAATCTTCAAATCTTGACAGGGCACGTTGAAGTCCCTGTCTTGTTTTGGAAAGGATAAGAGTGTCATCTGCGAAAATTAGGAGTGGGATCCTTTTTCCACCTAGGCTAGGGGCATCGGTAGGGCAGTTTTCAAAGTATTTCATTACCCCGTTTATATGGTACACAGACAAAATATCGATTTTTTTATATCGACATACAAAAATATCGAAGTTTAAATATCGATGGGACAAAATATCGAAGGTAAGTAATATCGACAGTCTTAATATCGATATTAGTATGATATCAGTAATATCGAAGTTTTAAATATCGATGTCAATAATATCGAAATAAATAACTTCGATGTTACTAATATCAATTTTTAAATAAATTTAGTGTATATTATATTGTATTTATTATGTTTTATTATTTATTTTTAATGTAATTTAATTAAATATTGTCTTTTACTACTTTAGCGGGTTGTGGGTTTATAGGGGAATAGGGTGGGAAGTAATTTAATTATGTTAAATTAATTATTAATTAGTAGGAATTATTAATTAATTAATTGAGAAATAATTTTTAATTAATTTTAATTAATTGATTAATTGATAAATATGTTCTGTAGCGGGTTATGGGTTTATAGGGGAATAGGTTGGGAAGTAATTTAATAATAAATAATTAATTAATATATGTTTGTACATATTTTAATTAATAATTAATTTGTAATTAATTTATATTAATTAGTTAATTAATTAATATAATTTTGGACATATTTAACATTATTAATTAGTTAGTAATTAATTAATAATAATTAGTTAATTACATTAATTATAGTAATTTTTTTAATATATAATTTTTTGTTATTCTTAATTAATTAATTGGGAAAATAATATTAATTATTAAATTAAATTAATTACAGCTAATGTGCTAATATATTTACTTTATTGTTATTGTTAATTAATAATTAATTGGTAATTAAATCATAATAATTAATTTTGGGTAAAGGAGTATTTTTAGGGTTCAGTGTCAGTTTTCAGTTTTTGGGTAAAGGGGTATTTTTAGGGTTCAGGGTCAGTTTTCAGTTCATGGGTAAAGGGGTATTTTTAGGGTTCAGGGTCAGTTTTCAGTTCATGGGTAAAGGGGTATTTTTAGGGTTCAGGGTCAGTTTTCAGTTTTTGGGTTAGGGGTATTTTTAGGGTTCAGTGTCAGTTTTCAGTTTTTGGGTAAAGGGGTATTTTTAGGGTTCAGGGTCAGTTTTCAGTTCATGGGTAAAGGGGTATTTTTAGGGTTCAGGGTCAGTTTTCAGTTCATGGGTAAAGGGGTATTTTTAGGGTTCAGGGTCAGTTTTCAGTTTTTGGGTAAAGGTATTTTTAGGGTTCAGGGTCAGTTTTCAGTTTTTGGGTAAAGGGGTATTTTTAGGGTTCAGGGTCAGTTTTGGGTTTTTGGGGTACAGGGATATTTTTAGGGTTCAGGGTCAGTTTTGGGTTTTTGGGGTACAGGCGTACAGGGTAAAAACCAAAAAAATATTACATTAAATCAATTAAATAACATTAAAAAAAATAAATTACATTACATTATTAAGTGTTTTATTTGTTTTAAATGTATATGTATTACTTTTAATTTTGTTTTAATATTTTTATTTAATATTTGTTAAATTATATGTATTTTAAAATTATTTTTACATTATTATTAATACATTTAAAAAAACGATATTTTTAATTCCGATATTTTTGTACAACGATATTTTTTTTCTCGATATTTTTGTACTTACCTTTATGAAGATAGGATTCCGATATTTTTGATGTCGATATTTTTGTTCCGATATTTTTGTAGTTCGAGATTCTGTCTGTCGATATTATGTCAGACATTCGTTTATATAGATGGAAAATAGGCTGGGAGCAAGAATGCACCGCTGCCTTACCCCCTTCTCAACCAAAAACCTTTCGGTGGTATGGCCTGCCTTGTCCCACCTTACCTGGGCGAAGTTGTCTGTTCACAATTTGACAACAAAAGCCAAGATTTCCAGTGGCATACCCAACTTTAGAAGGCTGTGCCACAGCTTGGAACTCGGAACTAGGTCAAATGCAGACCTGATGTCCACGAAAACTGCATAGATAGAACCTCTCCCCAAAGTAACAGTACGCCAATAAATGAGGATGAACCTTAACACCTGGCCCACTGTACTGAAACATCTTCAGAAACCTGCTTGTAGGTCAGAAAGGCTGTGACAATCGTCCATCCATGTCCATGTGGTAGTCTGAGGTTCCCAGTAACATTTTCTTAAAAATTATATTGCTAAATTACAGGACATCATTGGTGTATTTTCTGCAGAAAGAAAAAAAAAGACGTCTTATGTACTGATTAGGGTTAGAAGGATTACACATTGACAATCAGTTACAGAAACCAGAGAGAGCTGGGGGTGGCATTTATGTATTTAAGAGTGCTATGATGGACGTGGGTGGTCACTTCACACCATCTGTGCGCATGGCTGTTACAAGACATGCTTACTTTGAAAAAAGTAGGAAAAAAGGGAAAGTATTGAAGATTATGTTGCAGCTTTCAAGCATCTTGCTAGTAGGTGCACATTTGGAAACTTCCATGATGAGCTAGGGCGTGACCAAATTCTCATGTACACGAAAAACAAGGCTATTCAAGACAAGGTATGGGTCGAAGTAGAAAATAACCTTAGGGAGAGAATAGATATGGTAAAAAAGTGAAACATTTAGATCTTTGCTCCAAGTCTACACTGTTGCAGGAAAAGGGTAATGCTGAAGTGGTAGGGAAGTTTTCAGATAACATGCATGAGAATAGAATGAACAATGACAGGCTCAAAGACCAAAGGAAGGGAAAAAAGGAAACAGTGTTGAAGATGGGAAAAGCACTAATGTTATTTGTTTTAACCCCTTCGATGCGGCCGCGATTCCCCTGGTGTGCTGTAAACAGCACGAACAGGGGCGGGCCGTGACGAACCCCAGCCGTCATCAGCACACGAGCACCGTAGTGCATGACGGCTGGGGTTCGTCATGAGCATGGAAGGGGTTAATGGTGGGAGCTTGTCACATTCAGCAAGATTTGAAAGATGTCCCACCAAGTCTGCAGAATGTTTGTAGTGTGCCATATTTGTGCATTTCACAAGGGTCGTGAAAAACAAAACAGAAAAAAGAAAGGTTTAATGTCTCACAAAGTAGCAGGTGTGAAGGAAAATAATGAAGGGGACTCGTCAAACATGAGTGATGAGGTTGTGAGTGCAAAAAGTATCACACAGAAAGTTGTTTTGAACATTTCTGGGGAGGGGGTCCTCCAACCCCTCTGGGTAACTTTCGGTGAGGTCAGGTTACAAGTAGCTGTTGTTGCTGAAGCTGTTAGGGAGAAGCAGTTTGTTGGGCAAATTGTTGGGTGATTGGAAACACCAGATATTTCTCCAGAAAAATACACTGGGGTTTGGTCGGTTACAGGCAATTAGTATTTAGATTTAAGAACAGACACGCTTCATGCAAACTGCACGTTGCTAAATAAGGTCCTTCAGTCCCGGGGTGGAAGGATCGGAACCATTCTTAGCCTCATAAGTGCTGCAACTAGTCCAACGGCCGACGGCACCACTACCTCGGGAGTGCTGCCGTCGGCCGTTGGACGTTCCAACTGCACCTGCGCAATGGAACGTTCAGCACTGGAGCTGGACGTTCCATAGCTGCTAAGGTGTTAAGATAATTCTGGACCCTAACAGCAGAGAGCAAGTGTTGGTAGCTTGTGAGAATGGGAACACTAGAGAGTGGGCATCACAGGAATTTCCCTCTGTGTTTGATGGCAGAACAGGAAAGCTCGAGGGTTTTTCTCATTGAATACGATTCAAAGAAGAAGCTACCCCCAAAATGCATAAGGCATTTAACATGCCATACATGTAATGCATAGCGAGGGATAAAGTGAAGAAAGAGATAGAACATGTGTTAGAACTGAACATTATTGAGCCAGTGGAGGCCTCGGAATGAATTTCTCTGTTGGTGGTTGTACGGAAGCCAAACAGCAAGGTACCTCTATGTGTAGACGTGCGCAGGTTGAATGGTAACATTATAATTGATGAGTTCCCATTACCAATTATTGACGAAATGCTAATGTTGACCAGGCAAGCTAAGTAGTTTTCCACACTGGATTTATCGGTGGATTATCATTAAGTGGTATTGGAACCCGAGAGTAGACATTTTACCACATTCTGTACACCCTTTGGGTGCTTCCAGTTCAAACGCATCCTGTTTTGACTGGCATCAAAGGCAAATGTCCCAATTATTTGGACAGATACTTGAAGTTATTTTATTTCAGGGGGACATTCTGGTGATGGGTAAGAATAAACATCACCATGATGAGGCCTTGAGGAAGGTTCTGGGCATGGTAAAGGATAAAAGTTTGGCTGCTAAGAGTTAAAAATGTAAATTTGCATAAAATAAAATTACATATCTAGGTCATGAGATTACTGATGGTGGCATCAGTCAAAAAATGAAAGTTGGTGGAAACCATTGTTAATGCTCCTTCCCTTAGAAATTAGGAAGAATTATCATCATAGCTCGGTTTAATTGAGTTTTATGCAAAATTTGTGGAGAATTTTTCACACAAAACGCATCACGTTAGGTCTTTATTGAAACACAACTTCCAATTGGATGGAATGAAGATTGCAGCGATCCTTTGAAGTAATGAAACAAGCCATTGTGAATGCTCCCACTTTACAAGGTTTGAATCTCTTGGTAGTCGCTTTTGTCACTACGGATGCCAGCAGTTTGTGGCTGGAGAGTGTTGTGTCCCAAAGGCTGATCAGGGTAAGGAGGGAGTTATTGCATTTGTCTCTTGCTCTCTATCACCTACGGAAGAAAAGTACTCAGTGATAGAGCGATATTAACATGTGTGTGGCCCATGGAACACTTTCAGAAATGTATTTGTGGAAGGAAGTTTACATTACGTTCGGACCACAGGCCACTGATTAAAGTATTGACAACAGAAGGGTTGTCCAGAACATCAGCGAGGATTGCTTGTTTATCCATGAGATTACAGGACGTTGTCCACTATTTACCTGCCATCAAGAATGTAACTGCCAATTTTCTTAGTAGAATGTTGTTACCATTAAAGGACATTTACCAGGATCCATGGAGTGAGTGCTCTGTTGCTGGTATTTGTGACAAGAAAGAATGGATAGAGGCATACTTCAAGGATGAAACATTAATGGAAGTGAAGAACAGGATTATGAATCGCTGGGGAATGCTATGCAGGAAGGAGTGGAATGGTTATCTGGAAGCTTTTTGAGAGGTGAGAGACGAGCTAAGTGTTTGTGATGAATTCATTTGAAGGGCAACGAGTTGTTTCCCCCAGTGCTGTTCATAGAAAGTTGATTTTTTTGGGACATGAAGGACATTCTGAGCCTGATTCACAAAATGAACTTAAGACTCAATCCTAAACTTACTACTATTTTGGTATGCACATAATGCACTTACTACTTTTGGTATTCACAGAAGTTAGGATTTTGTCTTAAGTCTGCCTTAAGTCTGTCTTAAGTCTGTCTTAAGTCTGTCTTAAGTCTGTCTTGAGACAAACTTAAGACAAAATCCTAACTTCTGTGAATACCAAAAGTAGTAAGTTCATTCTGTGAATGCCAAAAGTAGTAAGTGCATTCTGTGAATACCAAAATAGTAGTAAGATTAGGATTGAGTCTTAAGTTCATTCTGTGAATCGGGCCACATAGTTTTGTCTCCAATACACGCTTTTCTGTTGCATTGACTCATCCAAGGAAACCTTCTAAATTAAGAGGCTGGGCTGCTACAAGAGGGCTACCTATAAGTAGCTGGGGAACTACCAGTAACCAACAAGCTGCTTGTTGGAGCAGCCTGCAGTAAATCCTTCATGGGCTGAGGAAATTCATGCTTTCCTACATATTTCGAGACTTCTCAGTATATTATTTGTTAAAGCACTGCTTGGTATTGGTCAGCTTTTTCGGCATTTCATTTGAACTTTAAGACTTTAAGAATTGGACCATCCATGAGGGCTCCACTTAGTATTGCTCATCTTGAAGTTTATGAGCCATAAATGTAAAGTTTCAGTCGTTTGAAAGGCAGCGCGAGGGCGCGGCACTAAAGTTTTTTTTTATTTATTTTTTTAAAACCTTTATTGTGCAAGTGGAGAAGTGTGGCTCACTGGTTAGAGCAGGCAGACCCGGAAGCAGAGGTCAGACCCGGGACCAGGGTTCGATTCCCGACGCGGCAGGGTGTTGAGCTCAAATGTCCACGGACTCGATAATTCTCGCTTCGGTGCCTGACCTAATCATGGGTTCACACTCTGCAACTCTGGGTATTAAGCTTGCTTAATCTCCACAACGGCCCCCCGCGGCGGGATGCCTGGCTTTCACCCTGGAGATGCCCTGTAGGGGCTATCTCACAGGGAAAAACCAGGACGGGTTCCCAAGGCAAGCGTGGAGATACCCCTTCGGGGGTCGATTCTGGCGCTATATAAGAAATGTAATAATAATAATAATAATAAGTAGAAGCATACAAATATGGGCCTACAACCAATCAGGCCGGCCACGACACAATAGAAGCGCACAAAGTCAGCATTGGAATTCCCCAGCAGTTTCTCAGCAGTATATAAGCAAGCAATCAACATTAAGAGGCCGAGTATAACCGCTAGGAGCAGGATTAAAGAAGTTTAATTTTATAATATAATATGAAGTATAGCAGGAGCAATAGCAACTTTTGACATCTGAAGTCCTATGGCGGGCAGTTGGTAAAGCATCAATACAAAGGAGCAGTGAGAAGCGGAAGTAATAGCAGCAATTGGCAAAAGTCAACATAGAGTCGCCCCGTTTCAAATCAGTTCCCACCGCTGGCCACCATCCACCCGTCACCACCTGAATGTGTGCTGGTACAATTCAAAGGAATCAGAGCAGCAATGCAAAGATAGCCATCCACTATACTAACCCAAATAAAGGGAAAAAGATGGGGGAAGGGCAGGAAAAGGAATATTAAAAACAGGAAAGAAAAAACGCAGCGCCGCTATACGCGTCTCATGGCAAATAAAGTACACAGAACTAGAGACCCACGGACGGGGTCAAAGCGAGTAAGACATGATATATGTGCCACCATTATCATGGACGTGAGGAAGTCATACCCCACACTGCCGGCTAACACTCCATGGACGGCGCGCGCAGACACAGCGTCCCGATAAAGGGATACAAAAGAGCCATAGAACTAAGAAAGAACAGACAATATAAAGACCCCATCCCTCCCACACCACCCTGCACCCCTGCAGAAGGCTACGGCCTACCCCCCCAGCAGCGTGCCTGTCGCCCTAAGTGGAACCCGAAATATAGAATAATCAGAAAGCGAGAAAAGAACACAACAGACAAAAAGAGAAAGGAAGGGGAAAAGAAAACCAGTTGGGAGAGGAGATATGCAATAGAACATTCAGCTCCTACCCCCGCCTTAACACTGCTGAAACCCACATCGAAACAAGATCGACACAACCTCAAATATCAGGAACATGAAGAGGAATCGGTCACATTGTTACAGCTGCGAGCAGTCCTCATCTCCACACAATAATTAGCAGTCCGCCGAGGCAATTCTGTCTCACCCCTGTCCTCTCCTGGTCATAACTTTAGTACACAGTAAAATAGAATACAGCAAGCAGTTTGGCATGGAGTGTACACAGGATCGAAACAAGGCAGGCCAAGGGTGCAAAACAGGGGATCCCAGTCTCAAGCAGCAGTGCAAACAATGGCGGCAGAAGACCAAAGTGTCAAAAAGTAACATCAGGAGCAGTAAACAGTCTGGGTGCGGACCCGCTGCCCAAGGGGGCGAGGTATCCCCCGCGGCGCAGCCGTGGGACCCAACCAAAGCAGTTTGAGTCAAACAGCCGCCGAGCTCCCCAGCCAGACTGACCTGGACGGGCCCCGACATGGGGCCCACACCCACGTCCGCCACAATCAAAACTTCCTGGAGGTTCGGGGTCACAGACATACCGTCTCCCAGATGAGCGGCGGCATCACTCTCTGCAACAGCCGAGGAAGGCAAAGCAGCACACTTCTTCAGTCGGGCCGCATTCATGGGGGACGGCCCAACAGGCATGGCAGCAGAACCGCCACCTTGCACAGCTGCGTCAAAGGCCATGGCGGCACGCCAAGAACATAGGGCGGCAAGGACATCGCCAATCGTGGGCTCACTACCACAAGCTTCAGCCATCGTGCATTTCGACAGACCAGACTCGCCGCCCTAAACAGGTCCGAGACCCAGGGCGCCGGCCGCCATTTTGTCAGTGCAGCAGGGACGCTCCGCTCCTCAACCCTCGGACCGGGCCGTCGAATAAGGCCCACCGGAGTTCCGGCGAGCCCCGGTAATGGCAATCTTGGTGCAGAAAGGTGGGCCGCCAAAAAACAAGGGGTCGCCGGC